>NC_051106.1:1870000-4270000 GCF_901709675.1 Syngnathus acus | reverse complement strand
GTATTCTTTCTAGCTGCTGTGGCTTTGCAGCCTTCCCTCTTGCGGCATTTTCTGTCTGGACCACGTTTTGAGTAGAACCACTTTTAAATTCTACTCTTTGACTTTAATTGGTCTTTTGGAGTTGGGGTATTTCTGCAGAGGAAATGTGGTTTGTCGAAACAGGATATTTGGGTTCTTTTTATTGTCATAAGTGTTGGTTTTAGATTTTAGGAGGTGAATCCGAGCTGTTCATAGTTAAAACAGACATTTCCTCTGTGATTTCTTCAGACAACAAATAAATAAAAGATGTAATGGAGGGAGTTTACTGAGCTGCAGGTGCAAACATTGCTTTTATTGCTCTTCTTTGTTGCATAACAATTGACTGATTTAGTCATAAGAAAGTGGAGGTATTTATTGCGGCCATTAATGACTTACAGGTTGGAACATTGTGCCGAGTGCTCTCATCCGGCATCTGCGTGTCTCGCATCCCAGACTTACGTTTGACAGGAAGTGGGAAAGGTATCGGTTGGAACATGCTCAGTCACGGCTGTTTCCTGCGAGCGCGTGCGAGTCATGTCTTTTGGCAAAGCGGCGAAAACCCATCAGGAAACAGAACACACGCACATGCACAGTCACCTCTGACAGAATCATGCAGTAATTTCCTCCTTCAGCACATTTGCTGTTCTTTTTCCTCCTCTTATGTTGCATTACGTTATTCATGTAATGTTTTTTATTTTTGGATCGGGTTGTGTTACATCCCTAATCCCTTCCAATAGTTTATAATGTATCATTTTGCTCTCTTTACGCCAGCTTGCGAGCAAGATGTACGGAAGGTGTGTGCTGACTCAGCAGAAGAACACCTCCAGCCATTCAAACACAATATGGAAGATTTTGTCTCCACTGGTAAGTTAACTTTACATTTTATGAAAACATGTTCTAATTATGGTAACAAATCAAGCTAGCATGTACACGCCATCTAACCTACGGTAAGACAGGAATTAAGTCATGTTTACAGGAAATATTTCTATGAAAATCACTTTGACACCATAATAAAAATACAAATGAATAACAAAAAGGACGGCAGTAACTGTGTGAGTTGTATTTTTGCACTATTGTGCTGGTTCATTGTGAGCCATTCGTAATTTTGAAACATCATTTGTCGGAACCTCCTGAGCGCTTTATTTTTGCATCAATATTCAATTCTCATGTGAGCGTAATGTAGTGATTTTAAAGTAATGCACCAAAACATGTTTTCTGATTATTTAGAAATCAGATTTTCATGGCTTCTGAACAACAATTTAACTCTTGTATATCATCGTACAATGTGTACATTATTTTAAAACAGTGACAACTTGATGTCGTCCCATGTTAAGCAAGACTGTTGATTAACTTGGCCAGTATACAAGTCGACTGTGTTCACGCCCTCAATGGCGCATGTGCCCATTTCTGACCGCACCCATCTACGAAAATACCAAAAAAAAGAAAATTCCACCCGTGCGCACAGTTACTGTAGATTTCTTTTGACACAAAAGTAGGGCCCAGAATATTTAAAAGCATTCTAAGCCACTGAAGTTGCCAGAACATGACAAAAATACATCTGGACATCAAGTTTCTTTGTGTAAACCCCTTTTCCTACCACGAGCTGTTGCCCATGTTTTCGTGCGGCGTGTAATCATCTTTTGTGATGATTCTGTGACTTCAAACGGCAAAACAACGCAAATCATTTGCACATCAAACAACAACCGAGACTATTAAATTCTGAGTCATCACACTGATTGGATTTGTCACCCAGGTAAACGCAGGCAAGGCCAGCCAAGCGCAGATGCATGTGTTTGACACATTGTCCAAATTGGAGCGTGTCCACCAGACACGGCCAAGCTTGAGTACGGTCCAACAGATAAAGTGTGCTGTGAAAGTAGTGTTCCCGGGGAGCGCTGACCTTTAACCCCGCCTGTGGAGAGTTTCTCAGCGGGGCCTGCAGGTGAACCCAAACGCCCCGCGCTGTCCCTCTTAAATTTCCCCCGTATGATCTCTGCCTGTTTCGACAGTGGATCCCTCCCAAATCTGGTAATCTGTGCTTTTTACACGCTGTTCATGTTTAACAGCAAGCAATTAAATCACCATTTCACAACAGATACAAATTTAATCAAAGAGCAAAATACGTTGAGCCTTCAGGGCTATTCTTTCCAAATGCTATCCAAAATGTTTTCCATAACATCACTAGCCCAAAGACAAAAGGAAAATAAATCATTGGTGTCATGGCATCGTCTTAAACACGCAGATTTTCTGTGATGTCATCACACATGTTGCTCATAGGAGATCGCTATATGCTGTGATCTTTGGCAGGAATTGCATTTTCTAGTGTTATTAAATTATTATTGAATTGTCATTTAAATTCCCTGTTAAGACGGCAGTTTTAAATTGTGGATGCAATTGAAAAATTCTGCACGTCGTATCCGTTTTTCTATGTTATCATTCACAGCTTTCCTTTCAAATAGAAAAAAAAAATCCGTTGTGGTGTAACTTTAATGATCCTCCTTTTGATTTCCCTTTTTAATGGGAACTCTTTGAAACCTCTGGGGAGATTTGAACGGACATATTCTCACGTTGGCTAATTGAAAACAAGTTCCCGCTTTTAATCGCATCTTTGTTGGCTCTGGGGAGGTGTAAAAGTCTCATCATAGCCCTTAAGCTGTGTTGTCGGTGAGTCATCAAACCAAATCGGTCAACATTTTGATTTACATTTGTGAGGGAGGCAGAGAGACAAAAAAAGGATGCCCCCAAGGTCGTCAGCATCCCTCTACAAATCCTCACCACTCTTTTCTTTGTTATCTGAGCACCAGGTAGCAGTGCTTTAGAAAAGTGTGTCAGGGTTTTAAGGGGCAAATTTATTGTCCCTCTCAGCATGCACGTCTCATAACTTTCTAGTTAGCGACTACTGGTTTCATGTTTACACATAGAAAGAGACACTTCACGCATGCTCTCGCTCGCTCGCTCGCTCTCTCTCTTTCTCTCTCGCCTTCCAGTGCCAACTCCACACAGCCGCGGCACAGGAGTACCTCAGGCGCCAGCCTGACCCCCACTGTGACTAACGCCATTGGTCACGACCCCCCCCTCCCAGTCCTCCCTCCAACCCAGACATGCTCAGCCCCTCCCTTCATTAGGGCTACCTCAGCAGAGTGGCCCGCGTACATGTAAAAAAGGAAAAATGGTCGGTGTGTGAAGCTTACTTTTTCCCAAAAGACCCCCAAACTGGCCTTTGAACAATTTTTGGGAGACTTCCCCCTCTTAAATCTCTAAGGAGGAAAGGTCCCCCCATCATTGTAAAAGGGATGAATCTGGAAAAATGCAATAAATCTGAGATCACAGGCACTCTTTGGCCCTAGATAAATTCTTGCACCTCAGCCTAGCTCACCGCACACATCTGCCTTGCATTTAGACACTTTTACATGGCAAGAGTCCACAGGAGCCTTTGTGTTCAACCCTGATTGAGTCCACACACACACCTCCACTAAGAGAGCGCGACTCTCACACCCTAACGCCCGCCGTCACACTCTCACGCGTCAACACATGGTGGCATGCCCGCTTTTACAATGCATACACTCTTTCTGACCATTGCTCATCTTCCAATGCTGTCACATGACTAATTCTATGATGAGCAATGAACGCGGTGACCTCTTCCGGACTCCACCAGTGTTGCGCGGGGATCATTTTGAAGTGGCTGGCACTTGAAATAGATATGTTGGAAAACGACAGTCAACCAATACAGTTTGATGGTTCATTTAATAATGTTAATTTGTTTAACGGACACTCAAAACGGGTATTTTCTTCCTTTGCTATTATTAGCTAGGTTCAAGGTAAAGTAATAAAAAAATAATAATAATCTGATTTCACTTGACGGCCGAAAGAACCTGCCTCATGAATTTATGAAAGTTTTAAGACAATATTTTTTCTCTCTTTTTACAGCTAAAAAAGAGCATTCTGTGGAAGAGGACTGCTTCAATGGTGCACAGAAAAGGTAGGAAGCTGAATCCAAATTTAGGTTGAGTCTTAAGAGATCCAGAAACATTCCTTTAGAAGAGGTATGCAAAACTGCTTGGTTATTTCGAATGTCATACTATACTAAATTCATGCAGAATTTTTAAGTTCCTCGTTTCCTTTATGTGCATGTGCTAAACTTCTCAAACGTTTAAAAAAAAAAAAGATTGTGATGGATACTGCACATTTCTCAACTCAACTCGCATACCATATTATTTATTTAAGACATTTGCTTCCTCCCTATATTCCTGATTTACTATTGCAAGACCTGCCTATGGTGCCAAGCTCCTGTTGAGGAGAATTGAATATATTTCCCTGCAATAAAAGATGACAGAGAAAGCAGATTTAAGATTCTTTTTGTGTTCTGTTGCACTTTGCCCACTTCAAAACAGACACAAGATCCTTTGGAAATGATTGGCGGCAAAGTTACCAGTTTGAGTTTCCTGACACCATCTCATGAATGAATGAATGACTGACACCACAAGAATAAAGGTGTTGACCTGGAAAGGGATTATTGATCAAAAGGGGCTTTCTGTCCCTTTGCCTGTAATGACATTTTCTTTTAATTTCATCTAAAGAGCAGGACTGGTTGCCTGGTGTTAGGTAACGCGAGCACAAAGTGAGATGTGGACGGCTGGGTGGGGGTTTTCGCTCAGGTTCCCATAGAGCCACCTCATAAAAATGACACGCTGTTGATGAATATGGGCGTCAAGCGGGCTCACTGGGCCCTGGGTGGGCTCCAACATCTGTACTGGATGAGGGATGGTCCCTCAAACGCACAAGAGCAGCAGCAGCAGCGCTAACATTATGACATGGTGTTAAGAAAGCAAATAGACAACCAATCCTTCGGTGCGACCCGATACGTCGGCCTCGCCGGGGGGTTGGAAGTCGAGACGCCGGCAAGTAGCAAGGAAGAGTAGGTTAACCGAAGACCCCTCGTTTTTCTGAAGGTGTGAATGGGACCAGTCTTGGGTTGTCAAATTCACCCTCACATGCAAGAGTTAACTTATCTCCTCTTTTTACTGGGGAAACAAAGGAATGTAGGATCGTCTGGCCAAATAGTTCCCGATTCTCCTGCTTTTGTAATGGCTTTTTTTTTATACAGCTGACAGTGAAGAATGCTGCCTTGCACAGGCAACATCATCATCAGTATAAAAAGCTGTACAGTGTAGCTAGCGCGCTGGCTCGCCAGGTTCTTCTTGATTTTGTTTATATTTTGGAGGTATATATGCACATGTGCGTGCGCGTTTCCATCTGTTTCCAATGAACTTTTGTCTATCTGCTCGTAAGATCCGGAAAGTATAAGGAAAAGGAACTGTTGCTTGATTTGTGCACGCTTTGACACCATGACCCAAGGTCAGCAGAGGACCCGATCGACTCCGGAGCGAGTTGGCGAGATGGAACAGCGTGTCTGTTGGCTTAGTCTAAACACAGCATTGCTTTTGTCTCTTTGGGATGATCTACAGTTCTCTTTTTGGGAGCGTCCCGACAAAATGACGCTAGGCTGGGGTAATGGGAAGCAGGATCAGGCACGAGTCCATTTTCTTCCCCCAGCTGGGAGACATATTGCTGCATTTCACTCACTGTGAACATGCCTTAGATTAGCGTCGCAAAGCCACCTTCCATCCGGAGGTCGGAAACTCTGTCAATGTCCGTGCGGGACACTGGAGCATCTCTTGAATGTCTTTCATGTTTGGGTCAGAGAGGAGATCAGATCTCCTGGCCGTGTGTGCGGCTGGGAATCCCGCCAAGAATTCAGATTTGCTTACAATTGGATTAGACCGAGGGACGACCCTACAACAGCACATTGGATTCTTAAGTGGGTTGCGTGCACTCACGCGTGCTTGTTCACATCTCAAATGGGAAATAGGTTAGTCCGGCGTTCTGCGTATGAGGCTGCAGTAGCCCGTTCTTGGCTATCAGGCGCTCCTGCAGGCTGCGGGGTCAATGTGATAATGGAGCCACCGCTACTGTGGCCCAGCAGGCTGGAACCTCTGTTTCCAGATGCTCAGCCCCCCTCACTCCCAGCTGCCTATCATTTTTCATTGACTTGCGACAACTCATGTTATCCATCTCGCTTCCATGAGGCTCCTCGGAACAAATTAGAAAGTTGCTATAATTTCTTGGTTTTTTGCCTGGTTTTTAATAAGACTTTAATCGTTTGACACACCAAAGAACACCAAACAAGAATTAACAGTAACCACCAAATAAACTGTTTGGTATAGGCGGTGAACATTTTTCCAACTGACTTTTTTTGGGCCAGAAGAATTGTTATGTAATCAAACATTTGCTTTTTTATTTACTGTTTACTCCGACAGTTTCCAGGGAATGGTGAAATACTTTGAGGTGAAACCAAAGTCGGGCGATAAAGAAGTAACCCCAAGTCACGTCTTCATGCTCTGGTACGAGTTCTGCAATGACTTCAAGAACGCTTGGGTACGCCAAAGCAAGAACATCTCCAAGGAGAGGTGAGATGTGCCACTTCTAAGACTTCACAATAAAGTATCAACCGAAGTCAGGGGTGTCAAACTCATTTTTTAGTCATAGCTTCTTTCCGAGGGCCATTATGACTGTCAACCCAAATAAATGTATGAGCACCTCATATTATATACAGTAAAAGCTACAAAACAAACTGACAAATAACTCCTTTTCAAATCAGACGAGTAAAAACTGGTCAAATATTTTAAAAAAAAGATATTATTAAAAGTGAAGACAATTTGCAATTCTAGTAATGACACATGAATTTGATGCACAATTTGTCTTCGCGGGCCACATAAAATGATGTGGCCATATCTGGGCCCCCGGGCCTTGAGTTTGACACCTGTGACCTAAGTGAATAAGCTAACAATGTTTATTATTGTTCTTGGAGTTAATAGTATTGAAAATTGCACTATATTTTACTAAGAGGTTGTTTTGAATTTCTATCCTAATAAGCCATCTGATTTTTGTCACATACGGACAGTTGCTTAACAAGTTGTCGGCGTCACGTAAAATTAGCGCTGATTGTACACGGGTGATGTGTGGACGCTGGGATGTAATTAGAGCAGAGAGGGAGGCCATCAAAGAGGAGGCAAACACAAACCTTGAATTTATGATGTTTCCTCTGACCCGAGGCGTTTTTTTTGGGGGGGCGTTCCACCAACTCTCCTGGCGGCCGAGCGTCTTTACAAGCGAGCGGACAGAGGCCACTGACTGTTAAAAGCCGGGCAATATAGGAGAATTGATAAACACTGTAATGAAGCTGGACAAGCAGCCCAAAGGGCAAAAGCGCAGCACGTGCAGAGAAGACAGCGGGAGCGCAACTGTCGCTTTTTATGTTGTTTTTCTAAGTTTGTTTGTGGTGCACAAATCCATTTCTGAGGTGACGGAGTAGCCGACCACAGATCTATCCATGTGCTGGAGTTTAATTATGGAGCTCTGGTTTACGAAGGTATCGAGTCGCACATTACTCAACAGCTGATTGTGCTTACGTACAATTAACTTTATTTTAAATACTTTTGGCGCGCTCATAAAAGCCAAGTGTTTTTTAAAGGCTGCCTCATTATCTCATCAAGCAAGCAGTCTTTTGGGCTTTCGCTGGACGCAAGCTGGAGATGAGTTTTTCAACATCCAATGCAAGTGAAATAAGTTCACAAGGACAGTCACCTTTATACGCTTGTTTTTTTGTTTTATTTTTTTTCTACCATATTTTTACAGTTAATTTCCCTTTATACTTAATTAACAGAGAGCTGTGGTGCTAGTGTTGCCCTGATCAGATCATAAAAAATAATCAAAATAATCCTGATGTATGATTTTTAATATCAGTATTTCATGAGAGACATTAAGAGATGAATCAAAATAGTTGAACCAAACTGTGAGTTTATTTCATGTTTGTGTTGTCTTTGTCTGATATTTACATTTATGGATGCTATTAAAAGTACGGAAACTATGCACACAACAAAAAGATGGCACGTACACTGTAAATGACAATAATTGTTTTCATCAAGGTTGAAGGAAGCTCAAGAAAAAATCCAGAAGATCACAGATGAGAAGAGAGTAGAAACCAAGAAGATCAACGCCAACAGTCTGGTGAGGCTTCCGTTCTTTTCTTCTGTGTTCTCACAACTCGAGTATATATTTGTGTTCTAAGAGTGTGTGTGTCTGCGCTTCACAGAAAGAGAGGCTGCGGCAAAAGGAGTCAAGTGTGTCATCCACTTGAACGACCTGAACCCGAACAGCGCCGCCCCCCACCACCACCGCCCCCCACCACCACCCCTTTGTGTACAGACAGAATCTGTTGCATGGCTGACACAAGCCCAAATGATGAGAATCCTAAAGGCCAAAGGTGGATCTCATTCATCCAGCATGGTGTGACCTCTTAGTGGCCAGGTCTCAATGGGTCACCTCTTGGTTCTGCTGACACATCCATCAAGTTCCTCCTGGAGAATGGCTTTGGTTCCTCATCTGTGCTGACAATCACTTAAAGCTTGCTTGTACTGCTGCCGTTTGGAATGATGCCTAACACTTTCCTGTGTCCTTTGCTATTGAATGTGCATTCAAAGCTGCTAATCCCTCACTTGCACATCATGTGACACTTTTAAGCACTTGCAATAACTAAGTTGCCCCACCAGCCTAGTATAGTTACAATGCCTATTTTAATGTATGAGCTTGTAAATGTCTGAAGTTTTTGATGATGTTGCTGTGTCAAAAACGTACCCACACTCCTCAATGGAGAAAAGTTTATTTGTATATAAGAATGTTTTTATTTTCATGTACTGAGACATCAACTATTGGAGGGTGTAGTTTTTTTTTAATGTAGGATTTAATCGAGAGAAGCTGAACGAGAGTATATTTTTGCATGAACGTCGCCTGTAAAGCGGGAGCATTTTTGGATTGCTTTGACAATGCAGGGTTTGGAATATTTCAGCCCAAAGCTATGATCATCATAATACCTCAGAGAGACCTTGATTAATTATCAAAGTGCATATAAAGATGCATGTCTGGTGATATTTTTACCCTGTGCCATTTATTTTGTATGAAAATCTAAATATTGTAAAACTGGAATAACACAAGAAGGCGAGTTGTTTGTTGAGTCTTCTACTGTATGTATAACGGTGCAACTCTGTAATTTTATGGAATTGTTTTAAATTTCAAAAATAAATTCCTGGAGGCTGACGCAACAGAAGCACTGTTTTCATTCACTACTGCCAATACGTTGCTTTTAAAAAGCTGCCAAGAACATGATTATTAATCTAAGAAACATGTGATGAAGAATTCAGCTGTTTAATAACGGAGTAAGAATGAGCTCACCTAATCTGGTTTCATTCTTTTTAAGACATGAACATTTCCTGGAAGGTTCTTAAAATAAGTGATTAGTGTTGTAAACATGTGGAACTTGTTAGGCTATTGGAAGGTGCTTTAAGACAGCTTTGTTTTTAGGAATGTGGAGCTATCAAAATGGAAATTGTTACTTGATTTGCTGTGCCGTGAATATATTTGCTCGACATCTTTGTTTTACTACTTTACATCATAGGAAGTTATTTTTAACACACCGAATGCACTAAATTATGACCTGTAGGAAAATGTACCTTTCCAAAGATTGTAGTGCTATTGAAGAATTAATATTTTTAATATTATAGTTCAGGGGTGGCGCACTCCAGTCCTCGTGGGCCGCATTCCAACATATTTTCCAAGATTCCCTCGTTAAGTGCACCTGTGTGAAAAGTTGGGCTCCTGCAGAACGTGAAAATGCCCTCAACTTTTCACTCAGGTGTGTTTAACGAGGTAACTTGGAAAACATATTGGAACGCGGCCCCGAGGACTAGAGCTTGACACCTCTGACCTTTGACCATGATACTTCCCTAATAAAGTGGCCTGTTATTAGGTACGCTTGAAAATGGCGGTGTACCTAATGGAGTGTCCGTGTGATTCCCTCGTTAAGTGCACCTGCGTGAAAAGTTTTAGCTCCTACAGAACGTGAAAGGAGCTAAAACTTTTCACGCAGGTGCGCTTAACGAGGGTCACTTGGAAAACATATTGGAACGCGGCCCCGAGGACTAGAGCTTGACACCTCTGACCTTTGACCATGATATTTCCCTAATAAAGTGGCTTGTTATTAGGTACACTTGAAAATGGCGGTGTACCTAATGGAGTGTCCGTGTGATTCCCTCGTTAAGTGCACCTGCGTGAAAAGTTTTAGCTCCTACAGAACGTGAAAGGAGCTAAAACTTTTCACGCAGGTGCGCTTAACGAGGGTCACTTGGAAAACATATTGGAACGCGGCCCGAGGACTAGAGCTTGACACCTCTGACCTTTGACCATGATATTTCCCTAATAAAGTGGCCTGTTATTAGGTACGCTTGAAAATGGCGGTGTACCTAATGGAGTGTCCGTGTGATTCCCTCGTTAAGTGCACCTGCGTGAAAAGTTTTAGCTCCTACAGAACGTGAAAGGAGCTAAAACTTTTCACGCAGGTGCGCTTAACGAGGGTCACTTGGAAAACATATTGGAACGCGGCCCGAGGACTAGAGCTTGACACCTCTGACCTTTGACCATGATATTTCCCTAATAAAGTGGCCTGTTATTAGGTACGCTTGAAAATGGCGGTGTACCTAATGGAGTGTCCGTGTGATTCCCTCGTTAAGTGCACCTGCGTGAAAAGTTTTAGCTCCTACAGAACGTGAAAGGAGCTAAAACTTTTCACGCAGGTGCGCTTAACGAGGGTCACTTGGAAAACATATTGGAACGCGGCCCCGAGGACTAGAGCTTGACACCTCTGACCTTTGACCATGATATTTCCCTAATAAAGTGGCCTGTTATTAGGTACACTTGAAAATGGCGGTGTACCTAATGGAGTGTCCGTGTGATTCCCTCGTTAAGTGCACCTGCGTGAAAAGTTTTAGCTCCTACAGAACGTGAAAGGAGCTAAAACTTTTCACGCAGGTGCGCTTAACGAGGGTCACTTGGAAAACATATTGGAACGCGGCCCGAGGACTAGAGCTTGACACCTCTGACCTTTGACCATGATATTTCCCTAATAAAGTGGCCTGTTATTAGGTACACTTGGAAATGGCGGTGTACCTAATGGAGTGTCCGTGTGAGTCCCTCGTTAGTGCACCTGTGTGAAAAGTTGGGCTCCTGCAGAACATGAAAATGCCCTCAACTTTTCACTCAGGTGTGTTTAACGAGGGTAACTTGGAAAACATATTGGAACGCGGCCCCCGAGGATTGGAGTTCGACACCCATGTTATAGTTGGTTCAATCATTTCATGGTGTTCATTTTTAAAAAGGTAATTATAAAATTACAATTGATTCTTACTATTCAATTGCCCTAAATGTTTTTAAAAGGGCTATTGACAATTTAATGTGTAACTAAAATAATGTGCACCATATTCCAGAATCCATTTATTTTCCATTTTTTATGGATATCTTATTGAGTACACGAAACATCCTTTACATGAAACATCCACATTATTTTATCTTCATGGGTTACAAACCACCACTGTACATTGATACGTCTTATTAGGCAACCAAAACTCAACATTTTCACATTAAGGTTAACTTAAAATGAGTCTTAAAATATCAAAGCTAAAAAAACACACACAAAAACAAAATCACATTTTCCATTTACAAATGTTGCTGTTCATTCTCCCAATTCCACACAGTGGAAAAATTAAAAATGAATTTAATGTCCTAGTGATTTCTTAAATAAGCCAAGGTGAGGAAGGCGTGCATAAAACGTGCGCATACCGTGCAACGAAGTGCCTGCATTCCAGACGTCTTAAACTTTGAAAGTAAAAATATCCTCTCCACTTAACATTATATGTCCAGTAGTGTTGTGCGAAAGCATGGGGAAGATTGGATGTAACTTTATCCAAACAGGAGATAAAAGCATGACTTCTTATACCTTCCCCTCTTCCCTCTCAACTGCCTTAAGGGCTAAAAATAGACTTTACCTCTCATTCAAAAAAAGCACACACATTAAGACTTTTTACACTCAACAAAAGAATCATGCTTTCCAAAAAATTAAAACCTCTTGCACTCACCCCCAAAAACTCACCTACCCCAAAAACTTGTCACACTTGTCCAAAAACGCATTCAACCCAAACACTCTAAAACTCACACAAAAATTCAAATTCACCGGAAAATCTCTTACTCTCACAAAAACAAACTCAAACTCCTAACACAAAAAATAAAAAAAACTCTCTTGCAAGTGGCCAAAAAACCCTCACACATAAGCTCTCACACTCAGAAAAAACTCACATTAATTGAAAAAAAAAAAACCATCCAAGAATCTTACTCATCATAAACACCTCTCACATGAAAAAAAATTTCACTCATCAAAAGCCTCTTATACTTCTGAAAAAAAAAAAACCCTCATACATTTAATAAGCGCTCACACTCACCCAAAATGAACCCTCACACTCACACCTCGCACTCATGGTTACTTGAGAGTTTTGGGGTGAGTGGGGAGAGGTAAATGTTATTTTGGGCCGATACTGCACCTCATTAAGCAACAGTCGTGAATTATCGTGATGATCGTAGGCTACTAGTCCAGGTCAATGGAGATACAGCGGCACTGTTTAACGCGCTGGATGCGTTTCTTCTTGGTTGGTGGCTGTAGGTCCGGACAATTCAAAGTAAAAGTCATGGTGGTGAAGCGTTTGGGTTTGCAGAAAGAGCACGATTGGAAGGCGCCCTCCTCCCTGCGGATGTGTCTGGGGATGTAGAAGGAGTTGCACTGTCCGTAGCAGAAGCGGTTGATGATGGTGCGGCTGACGCACCCTTCCTCGTGGATGGTCTGCTTGAGGGGCTGGGTCTTGCACCAGTCCCGTTTCAAATACTGCCGCTCGGTCACGTGTAAAGCCTCCTGGCTGGACTCCAGAACCTCATCGGCCGGGGAGGACGAGCCGTGCCGCTGGCGGGACCCGGAGCCTGGCTGCGGGGGAGGACGAGGGTGCCGCTCCGACTCGTTCGGGCTGTTTTTGTCAGGAGGAGGAATGGCGCCTTGGGAGCCTCGGTTTCTTTTGGACTCTGCCGGAGAGGACAGCAAGCCGAGGAGGAACAGCACGCTGCAGATGATGTGCGTCGACTTGGCCATCCTAAGGAAGAGACGAAGAAACAACCACACGTTGATTGGCGTCTGGACAGATTTACGCACAAGTGCCAAAAGCTTTTACGCAGCGTAAAGACGTTCTTTATGGCTTTGGTGGGGGGGGGAAATGGGAGCGACAATTACATTAAGAGCAAACTGGGGAAAAATCTAGTCTGGTAACGGCAAATAATGAAGTCAGCAGTATCAGAATATATTATGAGTAAATAATTAACCGACCTGCAATCTTCAATACGATGATGTCTGGATCCTGTCAGTCCTCAGCAACACCTTCCGTGGGCAGGCACCCACTATCAATGTCGACTGTACACTGTGGGGACCGTGGCAAGGTGGGAGACTAAGTCCTCCATAGACTTGAGGCGGGGGGGGTGGGGGGCACGGGGTTTAATAGAAATTGCTCCAGCGCCGCACTGTCTCCCCTTTAAATGTCTGCCAGCAGAAATTCGAACACTTCCCTCGACATTATTGGCTAAAAACGATATGGAGAAAGTCTAAAGTTATCCGCCCCTCTAAACACTTGAATGCATCACATTGACCAAAGAGGGCAGGACAACTAAATGCATCACAAGGACCGAGGGGCCAAGGAGGAGAGGACACAAACGCATCACAGTGAATAAGGAAAGCAGAAGAATCTACATCACAAGGCCGCAGGCATGAGGGACACTTGAAGGACCAAGGAGGCCATGCGGAACAGGGAACAAACTTGGCAGGACACTTGAGCGCATCATAGGAAACATCACAAGCACCAAGAGGGACACTTGCTTCTCATTAAACCACGTCGTGCTCAAGATGAAGTCAAAAATCTTATTTCAGGGTCACCAACGTGGTGCACACAGGTAGCCCCCAAGGAACACGAGCGGCCCTTACTATGGGACAAGGATGATTTTCTAGGAATGTTGTACAAGTGGTTATTTAAATTGTAAAGATATAGTAGAGTTCTAGAAATAGTATTAATTTTGTTACTATAATATATAACCTTTTATATTACGGGTTATGTACAGCAGTGCGCATTTCTTAGAATTAATATTAAATTCATCAACGTTTGTACAGTTGTGTGTAGGCAAAATAATGTAGTTTGTAACTAATCTAAGAACATAATTTTGCAGCATACTGTTCTAATTCATGAACATGTTTCATTTTGTTTTTTAACATCATGAAAGTAGCTATAGAGGGCATAAAACATGAAAATAAAGTCTAATTTGTTTTGCAGAGAATGCAGTACTGGATAGTACAATAAACTCAGACATGGGTATGCACTGCCCTCTAGTGGCTGTATTGTGCAACGAGATGACCACTGACTTTTTAATGTACTCCTTCAGTTTATTGTTGTCATGGTTGCTAAATCTTCTGATTCCACAAATACTATCTGGCTGTATTTATAATAATAAAAAAAAAAACACCACTGGCTCTGGTCAATTGGAAGACAACAAGAAGTACAAAAGGACCAAAAGAAACACATAAGCAACTGTAAACAGTAACAGCCATAGAATGCATGCATAAAAGTAAAGATAGCTTTCAATTCCCTGTCATTCCACCGATTAAAAAAACAAAGTAAGAAAAAAATCACCAATCTAAAACCTACTGGTAATGTAAAGCAAAGGCACATTTTTTGAGAAGGCCACATGACAAGAAGACAAGCAGCACCTATTTTCTCCACAAATAAATTAAATCCCACAATCAATAGGGCTCAACTCAACTGTAATTTATAAGGCAAAAGAAGCATAGCTACAAATCAACAGGCTTGGTAGCTGGCAGCAGTTGTGGTTGGTTAAGAGGGTTTCTGGGTGAACCTCGGTAATGTTGCACCTCATTTTCTGCTAGCTTCTGCAAAACAACCTTCTGCGCTGCTGCTGCCTCCCAGTTGGGTGGATCCACATTGGCCTTGCTTTGGACCTTGTTGGTCATGTCGCCAAGAGCACAAATCTTGCTTTTAGCAGCCAATGTGCTTGTCTTTTTGGGTGGAACAGGGGGTGGTTTCTTAGGAACAGGTTGAAATTTGGATGGCTGAAGCTGCGGGGACAGGCCACTCTCCAAGCTCAGCGCTTTCACAGCTTGGATACCTCGAGCGTCAGTCATGTCCACCTTTCGAGCAGGTCTCCTGCTCTCTCCGAGGAGAGAGTTGATCCTGCGGACCGCCTGACGCACGGGGGTGCGCTGGAACTTCAATGGTGACCTGATATGCTTGGCATTGGCACCCCTGGGAGACTTTATGGTGAGTTTGTTGAAATGTTGAATGTGGTCTGCGACACGTGAATGGCGGCACTCCGGATCAGGTTGCAGTTGATTTTTGGGGATGCCAGCTTCTGGGGAAGACACATCCTCACAACGCACTGTAGTGTGGCCTCGCTCATCTGCCAGCTCAAGGCGTGGCACGTAGGGGGTGGACCGAAGTCCCGGCGAGACACTCAGCATGAAGTGTGCTGGACTCTGCATGTCCAGAGCTTCTATCAGCCTGCTGCAACGGAGCAGCTCGGATGAATCATCACTTGCATTCATCGCTGAGCTGGTGTGGTCAACAAATGAACCCCGAGCAGCTGGACTACACCTCCCGGCAGAATCTAAAACTATACTATCAATATGCAAAGGTGATAAAGCTGCGATGTCAAAGGTAACATTTAGCTGATGACTTGGCAACTTAGACATGCATGTGTCCTCAGTTAGACGCAAAACTGTGGGAGTCTGACTGACACTGTCTGACGGCTTTGTTTTCGACTCCTGTTTCAAAGGTCCCGATTCTGCGAGGGAAGTGTCCACCTTAAGCGGGGACGCTACACTTTGGATCGAGGCTTTGGAAACGGAGGACTCACTTTCCAGGCTCTCTGAACTGCAACACAGCTTTTTGGACAGGTTACAGCCAGTCAGAGGTTTGGACACAACAATGGCGGGTTCGGACGCAAACTGGCTCTTTAGACGGACAACCGTGGGCGTATCAGGGAAGGACACTTCGCTTAAGAGCTGTGCTTCTCCAGGGGCTTCACCGCTCCATGAGGTGCAGTGGGCACTGGGGTCACACTGGGGGGTCAGCAAGTTGTCCTCAGACTTGCTTATAAACTTTGAACCTGTCAGAGTGGGACAGTGGCAGAAATTAGTCAAGCAAAAGGTCAGAGGATTAAAAGCGTCTTCGGGTACTTACTGTTGGATTTTGTATTTGTGGGATGAAGCGATGCCTTGAATGTAGTCTCTTTGGTGAAACAAAAACTGGTGGTGCTCTCCTGGGTGGCAAGTCGCCAACCTATGGACTGAGATCCCTTCACCAGCATCCAGCATGGAATGAGAAATGAAAGATGGAACAGATGTCAGAGGACTTGTAGGATTAGTAATCAAGAGTTAAATGAACCCACAGATGTGACCCCGACATTCGTTGTTAATTGGATGACATTTGGGGTTAGGTCTTCAGAGGATGAGAGAAATCACTCAGAAGAAATGAGATATTGCCTTTGGTGGTCAGCAATTTTTATTAAGGCAAGAACTAGTTACATTCAGTTAATCGTTGACCACTCATCCAAAGTATCAAAATGATTGCACTGCAAATACAAGATGTATCTTTACATGTTTAGTGTTATAGTGTTGTGCTTAGCGTAGTAATGATTAAGAAGTGGGCATCAAAATGATATTTTAGCTTCGTACCATAGCCCACCCCAAATTTAAAAGTCTGGGAACGACCAGAAGAAAAATTGTACATGCATTTTTCAAGTTGCAAATTATTACTGGTAAATGTGAACTAAGTTGCCACAAATGTGCAAAGGTTGAGCAAGCAGAACGATTTGAAAAATTATTTCTTGCAGAAGATTAGATGACACCATTGTTCGTTGACTTCCTTCAATCAGTCAAGCGCACTTACGGCGTCTTTGTGGCTCCTCCCCAAGCTGAACCGTTGGCGCAGAGACTTGCGCTGTGCTTCTTTTTTGTCCACTTTCGGAGAAAAGCAGCCAGCTTTTCCAGATTCAACTCTTGATTGGGATATAAAGAAATACAATGAGCAATGTAAGATACTGTAAGCCCAAAACTATTTTTTTTTCTGGTGTTGATTGGCTCAGCAGCTAGAGTGTTACATCGTTGGAGTGGTTACCTGCTGACTACATGTCTGCCGCTCAGTCGTCTGCTCTTTCTCCTTGCTGAGGTGGCCGGTTGCCTTTGACACTTCCCAGCAGAGGCCAAAGTACTTTGGGATGAATCCAGCACTCCTGACGCACTGGAAGCTTCACATAGAATAGAAGGAGCGCCCTTGAAACAAACCACACAGAAGAAATTCTTTCTTTGGCTTTTAAAGAGCAATTCAAAATACCTGATCCAGGGGTGGATGTGCCGCTGAACAGGGAACTGGGAAGCAATTCCATCCCAAGATTTTTCATGACAGATCTACGTTTCTTGTTTGAGAATCCAAAAGAATCCAAAGGCAGTTTTCGCTTGGAGGATGGCGTCCCAATCACAGGAGTGGCAGAAGAAAATACTAAAATAAAAAAACACAACAATAAAGCTCATCAACAGACTACACGAGTTGTCCAATGGCTGTTTTATCAAATGTGGCTAATTATTATGGCCATCCCAACATTAGTAATTCCCAGGCAATCATTTTACCTCCAAGACTCTGTCTGTGTCTCCGCTTCAAGTTTTGGTCTAGTTCCTGAAGTTCAGTGAACATAGGGGACAGAATTTGCTCACAGTGCACAATCTCTGAAACCTTCTCTTCAAGGAATTGTGGCAGCACACCTGAAACACAGACGAAAGCAACAGTTTGAGTGTTAAACCGGGTCGAAGGCGAGATGAGGAAAAAGCTCATGAGTGTATTCATACCAAGATTGTGGGCATGCTCTATGAAGCAGTGAACAACAGCCATCTGCAACTTGATGCGCTTTTCTGTGTTGGCGTTCATCTTCTCCATACCTTCGCCGCAGTGGAGGAGATTGGGAGCCAAGATGACAGACAAGTTAGCACTGTCCATCTTATTCTCGGCACTCCTGGAATCAAACAGAGTCAGCAGGGATTAATACAATTTGAAGCAAAATGGAGTCCACAACACATCCGTGAAAATACCCTGCATGCGTTCAACCGGACCTTATGCCCAACAACTGTAATCTGCTACAAAGAAAATGCAAACACCTCTTGGAAACATTTTGAAGGAAGTCAAAGAAGTGGCCCAAAACACTGAGGCTCCTGTCAGGCAGGACACAAGACAGCAGCATGGTGGCGGAGATTTGGTCCTCTTTGGCGGGGAGCTGCTGGGCCTTGAGGAAGGCCTCCTGCAGCTCATTGGGTAGCACGGGCTCTGGCAGCTCTCTGAAGAACTGCTTGACCAGTGCAGCCACATCGCAGGGAAGCGCGGTAGACAGACACTCCTCACCCGAATCCACTTTGGTCTGGGAACATATAACAAAACCCTGTTGTCTCAAAGCCCTTTCGAGGGGTCAAGGTCACACAGTGAGAGTGCAAAGTCACCAACCACTCACCCGTAAGGCTTTCAGGCGAACAACAGAGCCCGATTTTCTGAACAGGCCCTCAGTGTCGGCATGCGCCTCCAACTTCATGCATGCATCCACCAGAAAGCTAGGAGAGTGAAGATGCACTGTGCATGAATGCAACTGTAGCATTTAACTTGACAAGTTGCCAGTATTAATGACAGCATACAAAATTAAACAATCCGGTTCAGCCTGGGTTCAAAATTTCCAAAACACTTGACCTACATTGACCTACTATGATGTACGTAGTTAGCAGCCCTTCCAGCATCCGAGCCAACAATAAAAGTACAGCTAAGAATTTTTTATTGTTACTGACAGTCCATTGTCATTGCCGTGTCAGGTGTGAGCTAGCATGTACAAAGTATTTGTGTTGCTTTGTCTCCCTCTGCTGGCAGTTTGTATGTGTTCATATGTCATATAACATTTTAATTTCTGATCTATGTTTGTCATTACAGACTTATATTCTTTGGCATCACCGGGACGCTCCTGTGGTGTGATCACTAAAACACTTTACAAAGCCAAAGAAAAGTAAAACACTCCTGCACAGGTAATCTTTTATATGTTCACCAAGTTGAAATCTCAGAAATCATCATCTGTTTGACTCATAAGGAAGTTAACTTCAAAGTGTGGCATACAACTTTGGAGATTCCACTGTACGTGTGAATGAGGAAAGGAACTTACCGTGGCACACGCCCACGTGTCATGTCATAATATGGTAAGCTCTCCAGTGGTAGTCTAAAGACCTTTGTCTGGTTTCAACAAAAAGAAAATAGATCAGAATCAGACAAGACCTGAAATATTATCCACGGCATTGCATTTATTATTATTATAATCATCATCATCAATTATTATCATTATTAATGAGGTTACATTCTGGTATGATGTGGTTCTAATGTATTTTGGGAGATTTTGATTTTATCTTCATCTTCTTGTCCAGGTGCCCAACAATGAACAATGCAGTCTTTCCACATGTTTCTTTGTAGCTCACCCAAATGCGGAAGTAAATGGCCATTTGAAACAGCTTCAAGTCTTGTGATCACAAATCGTGTGACTCCTATTACCCAATTTAAAATGAACGAAGCTTGGCTTAGAATCTCTCCACGATTTTTATTATACTGTTGTATTCTGCTAAAATGTATTGCCTGAACACCTACCATTGCAGGTTTATTGACGAGAAATCATGAACATGTATTTAATTTAACAGTTACACTAGCAAGTAGCTGCACATGGGCTTACAGGACAAAGTTTGAGTAACATTAGACAAAAATAAATCACAAATTAGAATGTAAACATCATCTTTGATAACTCACAGTGTTTGTGGTTGTTGACTTCGAACTGGCTGCTTTGTTTTTGTTCCAGTTCTTTGTCTTGATTCCGTACGCTGTGCGGAGATGTTGCACAGCCACTAGCCGAACCACATTTCTCTCCACGTTCATCATTTCAGCTTCCTATCCTGCTAAACTACACGCTAAAATCAATGTTCACCTTCTTCCAACAAAAGCGGGGATACTCCTTTGCGCGCTTGTCTTTTCACACAAACTGTCGCTTAGTCATTATTACTTGTACTTAAGTAACATTAAAAAAAAAAAAGCACACGAAGGACATCAATAGAAATTAATACTGACACGATTTCTTATACCCAAAAAATCCTCTTTTTTTTAACAAGTCGACGGACTTAACATGAAGAGACTCGGTGGTTGGCGCAATCAAAAAAAATCTTCAATATTATTATCCCAAACCTTTTCCAGACCTCCGCAGCAGCGACGACTTTGCATTGTACCTATTTCATTAACTAGCTTGCCGATTAGTCGGAATCATTGCTTCCATTATTTTCTCAATTTCGGTGGAAATAAAACAGCGTCCCGACTGTTTCTGCAGTGTATTCAAACTCCAGCGCTGTCTTCTTTCTGAGCTCTGATTGGCTGGAAAAGGTTTGAATGCCATTTAAAGGGTGCGCTTGATCATTTGTCAAAGGCAGCCTACCTGGGTGGAACGATATTTTTAGCACCCCTTCACCGACGGTGGTCCTCAAGTTCATTTCACAGTAACTTTATTGTGACGTCAAAAACAATGTTAAATTTAATAGTACCGTCGTTGATACTAACTTAGCACTTTTGACAGCACTATTTTTATTTTATGCAATGTAATATGTTCACTTGCGTTGCTTCCATTGTCCAGTTGATGGCGGCATTGCATTCTTAGGCTAGTGTGTCAACCACTTATAAAAGGAAAGGAAGCCGCAAAATAAGGTCATACTTCCGGGTTGACGTTATTTACGTTGGTTGTTGTTTCATGGTCCCTGTCAATTCAAAACCTAATGATTATTTTGGTATCATTTCATACAAATCATTTGTTTTTCCTCAACATAAAGTAATGCAGTATGGCAACAACCGCGGCTGTTGTCAGTCGACGTATCCTCGCGGCGTTCAGGACGCATACTTGGAGAACTAATGAAATAACAGGCGGCCGATGGGTGTCTACGGTTAGACTGACAACCGATCACGGAGGAGCTGGTGACAAAACACAACTGGATCTCGGGGCTCCGACGTGGGACAGGGAAAGGGGAGACGATCGCAGCCACTCCTGCCTGCTTAAGTCGTTGTCCTTGGGCTTGGGACTGTGCGCTTCTGTCGCGCTTCTGGACGGTCGAGAGGACGGTGGACCTGTATCTGAGCCCAAATCACGCGGGGTACTTGAACGCATCCTGCTGTCAGCTGATTGCGCTTCTCCTTTTAAACCTGATACTCCTCGGTATAAATACAACTTTATAGCAGATGTCGTGGAAAAGTCCACTCCGGCTGTTGTCTACATTGAAATTGTGGGAAGGTGAGTTGGCTAAACGGGTAAACCAAGTGTTATTACTAAAGTATGTCTTTTTTTTTAATAGACACCCTTTTTCTGGGAGGGAAGTGGCAGTGTCCAATGGGTCTGGGTTTATTATCAGCAGTGATGGTCTTATCGTGACCAATGCTCACGTGGTGGCCAACAAGCGTGGGGTCCGCGTCAAGCTCACTAATGGAGATACGTACCATGCCACCGTGCAAAATGTCGATCCGGCGGCGGACATCGCCACCATCCGAATCTCTGCAAAGGTGAGGAGAAAGAGGCCTCCTATACACAATTGGCCATTCAAAGCTTGAAATATTTATTAACGGAGGATGATCATTAGGTCTTTTTGCACATTGTTTCTTCGGTTCGCCACAAGGGGGCGCTTTGGAGCTTTAAATGTTATATGTCGTACTTTACAAAACTACGTGTCAAAACAATAATTTCATCACTTTGTTTGCCTTTACACACCACCGCAATAATTTTAACTCAAGCAACCAAGATGTAATTTTCAGCTTTAGTCTCAACTTCCCAACTTTACTTGTTTGAGAGTTTTATGTTCAGAGCAGCATAGGCTTAATCTGACCCCTTGTCCTGACCCGCAGAACCCTCTACCCACACTCCCGCTGGGCCGTTCATGTGATGTCCGTCAAGGAGAGTTTGTGGTGGCCATGGGAAGCCCGTTTGCATTACGGAACACAATCACATCAGGGATCATCAGCTCAGTTCAGCGGGCCAGTAAGGAGCTTGGCCTGTCCAACTCCAACATGGACTACATCCAGACCGATGCCGCGATCGATGTTAGTGCACAACAGCGATGATGACTTTGGTTTACTGTATTAGCGTTTTACTACCCATGTTTGTTTTGCAGTTTGGCAATTCCGGAGGTCCTCTCATCAACCTGGTGAGAGGCAGATGAAATAATTTTTCCAACATGATTGTCACCTGTATAGTTCACTTACATTTAAATCTGCCCAGGATGGTGAGGTCATCGGGATAAACACCATGAAAGTCACTCCAGGCATCTCCTTCGCTATACCATCTGATCGCTTGAGACTTTTCCTTGATCAAGCTGCCAAACAAAGAAGTATACATGTTTTTCTTTTCTCATGCCTCCTGTGTTGAAAGTGAAACTATAACACTCACACACCCTGCTATTCTCATATTAATTGTAGGCTCCTGGTTTGGCGAGTCTGAGACAAAGCGGCGGTACATTGGTGTCATGATGCTCACACTCACGCCAAGGTAAGGTTTTTAAGTGCAAATAGAAGGAAGAGAGAAAAATACAATCCATTTCAACTGTCAACTGAAATCAGTTTTTGTTGTTCTGTCCTGGTGCCTTAGCATCATTGCCGAGCTGAAGCTTAGAGATCCATCTTTTCCAGAAGTGACTCATGGAATTCTGATCCACAGGGTGATCATAGGCTCCCCGGCACACAGGTGAGGAATATCATGGGGCAAATATTGGAATTGATCTTTGTGGGGGAAGAACATTTTACTCCTCACACTATCGTCTTTGTCAGATCTGGCCTGCTGCCTGGAGATGTTGTACTGGAGATCAACCGAGTGAAGGTGAAGACTTCAGAAGAGATCTACACGGCCGTGCGTAATAGTGGAAAGATCACCATGGTGGTACAGAGGGGAGAAGAGCAGCTTCAACTTGAAATGACTCCTGAATATACAGAGTGACAAACATCTGCTCACAATCCAACCTGCCAAGCAACTTAATCATGTACAAGAGTGCTACTGTGAAACCTGTTAAGTCACCATAGCTGCCTGGAATTAAAGGGGACACATCATGGAAAGTGTATTTTATAATTACCGCTATTTTATATTTCTATCTGTGGACTGCTTTACCACGCAACAATTCTGAAATGAGGAGAAATTGCATAAATGTCTCCTTCAAACATTTTCTTGTCTCAGTATTTGATATAAAACCGAGTTGTAAAAGTTTTCTTCATCTCTTCCTATACAATTGCCTGTATTAATTTTCGTTTGACGCCTGCTTAAAGTAATAATGACACGTCCAACAGTAATTTATAAGACAGCCCATTTAATGTTAGACAGTAACAAGAAGCATGGCATGATTGATTACTTGATCAGTTAGACTTACAATTAACTTAGCGGTGTTGGACAAATCACCAATGGTGCAATGATCACATTAGTAAAAATGCAGTCTGTTCAGATGCCCCTTATTTCTGTTTTAAGTGTCAGACATTAAAATTATAATAACATAAAACACCCGGGTCATGTTTGATGGAGAAAACGTAATGTGAAGCAAAGCCAACCTAGTTCCACATTTCATTTTGACGATTCTGATTGTGAGAAGCCATACCAAGTGAATTTTGCTGGTATACAGAACACACGATAGGACACATACAGCAAAGTATTAAAGTGACTTATGTACTGGACTGCTACACAATTAAATATATTCAAAGACTAAAAAGACAAGACCGTGAATAAATGAAGCCAACATTCTAGCCACTGTAAGTTTAAACAATAAACATCAAATTTGTGGACTACAGATGTTAAGACATACAATTATTGGAACGAAAAAAAAAAAGAATATTTTCAAATCCCATTAAAACTAGTTTCAAAAAGGTATAATATATTTTGCTGGTAATAGTTTTCTTTTTAAGAAAATATAAATTGTGCGACTGAAGCTTACAATAATACACTGCTGGCAGTTGCGCCAGGTTCTTGATGACCTGCTGGAAAAGGTCATCTGAGAGGCGCCGTGTGCTGAGAGACTCCCGGGAGGAGCGAACTGGAAACCAAAAGAATCAAGTGAAACCTTGCGATGCCGGAATCCCTTATAGCGACCAAATTGCTGCTATAGTGTTTGTCACAGTGGAATGCAATGGACTTCACATAGTGTGCACAAACAGCAGCCAAACTCGAGTTGGACGTATTCAGATACATAAATTAGAGGACTGGAGGGGGGGGCTGTTAGAAGGAAAATGGGAAAGACTGTAGTCTCCAATTGAGTCCAACAGCGGACTCAGTTGACATGGTCCAAGGCGCGCAGAAGCTCCTCCCCCTGCAGCAGATACTGGCGACCCTGTAAGGGAGCGTTGACCTCGCAGTCGTAGCGCGTGAGCTGCGGCAAGTTGAAGAGGGACCTGGTGGCCTCTGATGTGCTGCCTAACAGGCAACTCGCCAAATCTGAAACAACACCACACCGCGGCTCATTAATAATGGAACAAAAGCCATTAACGGAGCAATCAATAGGTCGCCTCGCTTTACCTGAAGGCAGAAGAAATATAGTTTGGGTTGTGCCCAACTCTGCCTTCAGTTTCTTCCCTTCTTTCATATTTTCCTTAGGCACAGTTCCCTGGAGGAGGAAAAAAAAAAAATGAATTATTATTTTGCTCATGTATTAGTCTGTTGATTATTTTGTCACTTAAGCTATGAATCAAATTACAAAAATGTGGTTTAATTTTCATGCCTTCTACTGAGATGTTACCTGGCCAACCAGCTCTCGTATGTCATCCAGTTTTCTTTTGCGCTGTGCATTTTGAGCTGCCAAAGTGCGGAGGGACACCTCTTTGTCCAACTGTGGCGTTCTGCAGAACAAACGGGTGACATGAGACCACTGCAAAAATTGGAGGGGGCGGGGGTAAAGATCTGGAGCATATTATGGAAGCTTAACCTCATAATGGGGCTGGGGGAAGAGGGATGGACAGCGATTGGGTCAGGTGGTGCCGGGGACGCGGTGCCACTGCCTGGCGTGCTGAAGGGCAGGCCGAGATAGTTATGGAGATCCTGCGTGACGTGGACAGGCGAGCTCTCCAGGGATTCCACAGGTCCACAAGACAGAGGCTGTTCGGGGCTCACACTACGCAGCTGGAAGTCATCATCCATGGGGATGTAGGGAGCCAGCATCTCCAGGTCCAAGTCTTCCATTGCCTTTAGTTTGAGAGAAGGGGGGGGGCATCGTCATATAATTTTGATGTTCTGTCAAAACAGTCATGAACAGTCATTACCTGTGTAGCAAGGGGAGTCTTGGGTTGTGTGTCAATGGCAAACAGCTTCTCCACCAAGTCCAATTTAAAGTCTGAGATGTCCGAGTCCATGGTTAAGCAAAAGTCTGGAGGAGGAGGCACCTGAGGAAAGAGTAGAGTTCCCTCTTATTGGAGAATGCCAAATGCTTCCACCACACTACCCTCATCCGTGGATGACAGCAATAAATGGATTGACATGACCTTGAATTGTCTTTACCTCTACTGTGCTGTTACTGGCCGTCGACGTGGACACAGGTCCGGCATAGTTGGGACTTTTCTCAGTGACGTCGACACCGAGGGGCTCGCTGGGTGGCAGAGGAGAAAGAGGCAGTAGCAGCTTTTCGCCGGTGGCAGGAAGCATCACGTCATTGTAGAGAGGCACGTCTTTCAGCAGCTGGATGTCGGAATCTGCAGGAGAAGACAGCGCGGCATTGCAGATGTGTACAGCCAAATAACTTCCAAGTGTGCACGAGGCTACCAACCGGGGCAACTGAAGTCCAAGGAGATGATGGCGCCTCCGGCTGCTGGGGCCAACAGAGTCAGGGCCTCCGGTTCTTCCTTCAGCTGCTCGTACAGACTGGTCACTGACTTTGGCTCAAGTGTTTGTGTAAACAACTTGATCACATCCAGCTCTGGGGCCTTCTCTGCCCCAATCTCCTTCTTCGGTAGAGTTGGGGAGTTCTCTAGTGGGCAGCTCTGCACAACTTTTTCTTCGTCTTTCTTTTCCTCCTTCACAGGATTAACGTCTTCCGTCTGCTCCAGAGACAAGATCAGTTTCTCCTCCTGGACCCCACTGTAAAAGAGGAATACAATAAAGTCTACTTTTGATCTGGCCCAAGCAAGTAAAGAATTTTTCTGCTGTGAATAAACCCTAAATAAAACTGCCCTATATTTGTAGTTTGAGGCACATTCAGTAGCTCTCTGAGATGCTACAAGATGGCACTACAGGTAAGTGGAAACTAGTGATTAGCTTGAAGGGTATTTGCGGAATTAATGAATCTTGACTCAGGGCCAAGCTTCATATGGCCAAGTAGAAGCTAAGTTTAGTTGTTAGCAATTGGGTGTCAATCACAATTTAAGGAGTTATTTGTATGAATAGGAGGCTTTTTAAACATCCACTTAAAAAAAGAGGTAGGGTTAGTCCTCACTGAAAATAAACAATATTATTCCAACTCAAAGTAAATCATTTAATTTTTAAGGAATGATTGGGACTTTCAGAGCTCCTCTTTAATACCTGAGGACAAAGTTGACACAGACCACACATTGTGGTTGCGAGTTCTTGTTATTGTAGATGACAGTTGCTTGTGTCTCCACCCACACAAAACCTCCTCTCTTGGCCAGCATCCGGTATTGGCCCGTGCTGACCTGGCCCTTTGCAAACACTAAAACAAATACAAACATAAGCATGTTTACGATATGCAGCTGGCCAAAACGCTACATTTGGACGTTCACTTTCAACATCATAAATTCAAGGTTGCATCAGTGATGCTTACAGTTGTGATGCGTTTTAGTGAGGTGGTCCGAGTCCAGTGCGTGATAGTACTCGTACACAGAACGATCTAACAAGTCTTCTGGATCATATCCCATAAGCTCTGTGATTCTGCAGGAACATAATAAGCACTTAACGTCCACTGATCGTGACGTGGAAAGAGGGGGGGCATGAAGCCGATCATGTGTGCTCACCTCTCATCACAATATGTGAACTTCATATCCATTGTGTGGCGGCTGAGAAACGTCTTGGCATCCAGAGGGACCTCAATGTTGGAAGGGTGTGGAATAGGGTCACAGATCAGCACCAAATAGGGAAGCGGTGGTTCCTTGTGGTCCTTGGCAGTCTGATCGGTGAGGCCGCTGTGTGAACGCACTTGTCCAGAGCAGTGGAGCACCTGTGAACGTGACAGTCTTTATGATAGGCAGCTCAAGGCTAAAATTTAAATTCTGCTTTGGGTTTGGAATAACCATGACATAAAAATGTAATCCAAGCTCAGTAATTGTATGTTTGATGTCTTTTGCATGGACTTGAATCAAACTAGCCTTCTAATGGCCTATCAGATGTCAATTATACACTGATTGTTTTGAGATTGAAATGAAAGGGACAGACTAATGGCCACTTTGCTATGCAATTGGCGATTGGATTACTCAGGATGACACTTGTCATCGTGCATTTATTTCACATCATTATTAAGGTTTCAGTCCACAAAGACCTTGCATTACCTTCCAAGTGGCAGACTTGACATTGACCGTGCGGCCCCGGCTGGTGAGCGTGCACTTCATTCGAAGGAAGAAGCTTCGCTCTGTGTTTGGTTCCTTTGTCTTTTTGGAGCCTGAAAGTACACCAAAAAGAACGTCGATTCCTAAGACGACTTTTACCAGAGCTATGTAAAGAAAGACCGAGTGTGATTTTTCTAATTGTACAATTTATGTACCATATTGCACATTTGTGTGGCACCACACGAATGTCGTGGTGACACAGCATATTCTTCCCGTATTGCAAATTAAAGTTCACATGCACTTGCCCGACCGAATGAGTTATGATGATAAAATGCTTCGTACCCGTTCTGTGGACCAGCATTTCCCTCAGCTCGTCCTGGTCACAGGGGTGTGTGAAATCAAACACGCTGTGCCCAGTCAGGTCAAACTGCATAAGTCAAAGACAGAATGCGAGACATTGTGCGTCAGCACTTCATGCTGTGTTAACCTCTAAGCTTCTTTTTTTTGAGGAGCACCAGTAAAAATGTTCCCTTCATTATTTCTAAAAACAGAAGACTCACACTTTCAATTCAGACTAACCTGTGCCAGGCCGAGGCACTTGTTAACATTCTCGGAGAGATAAATCATATCGCCGTCTTCTGACAGCACCATTAAAAAGCCCTCCAGAGCTTTTAAGTAGGAGCTGTTCAGCTGTGTGTCCGACTCGCTCTCCTCCTCTGGATTCGGATCAACTGGAGGCACAGATAAGAAAAGAATGAAATTAAAGCAGTGGCGTGGGTTTTGTAATGTCTGAATGGCGGTTTAAAATATCACAGTAAGTGTTGTGTATTTGGTTAATTAATTAAGCAACTGACCAGTGCCGAGGAGTTTCCTCATGCGCAGGTAGCTGATGGTGAGCCTCATGACAGAGGCCTTGTCGAGGCCGGCGCTGACGCTGTGAGGCAACGGCAGCTGCTCGGCGAGCTCGTAAAACACTTCGGACTCCTTCCCGCGACGACATCGCGCCGCATCCCTTGACTTCTCCTTCCTTCGCTCCGAGCTCACCCTGTGGAAGACAGGTGAAGTCATTGTGGTCAACTAATGCCTCGAAACAAACTTGAATTATACTTCATTCATTTCACAAGTAAATCTCTTTCAGTTTGACAAGCACAGTTCATGTCCATGATGTAATCGGAACAACCTTGATGACCTTGCCATTTTTTTGACATGGACTAAATCAACTGAATCATAACCTGTACAGCATGTTCTGGAGTCAACTTAAAATAATTTCCTGCTTTGGAATAAAGGGATGGAAATTTAAAAGTTTCTGTTCATTAGATAATCCCCCAAAAGTGATTGATTTGTTATTAAAATACTTGTTAGTTGCAGCCTATGCCCAAAAATCCGTGTCTGCAAACAGGAGGTCTTATGCACTTTTACCACCAAAGCACTGAGAACTAAAAATAGCTCCGCGTGATGGAAAAGTAATGCCATTGGGAACAAGCGCGCACACACACACAGCCCTGCCTAAATTTGAAATTGGCCTTTATTGTAAAAAAATTGCTTGACAGTCCAAAAATGTCTGACTCCAAGGCAGCTGATGGTAATATATATGCAATATATGAAGGTTATTAGGCTATTGTGCGGAGGCCGGCTTCAGAACTCTGCCAGGTGAATAATTCAGCAGTCTGAGTGGAGTCATATTCTCACACATTGTTGGAGCTTATTTCCCCAAGCGCCTTCCTTCACCAATTCATACCATTGACAAATATTTACGCACTGCATGAGGAAGCCACGCACGGTGACGTCATAATGTTGTGGCACTTCATGGAGAAAGCAAAAAATACAACTTTAGGCTTCTCGACTAGAAAGAAATATATATGCCTCAATAGTGGCACTGTCAACAAGCAAACGTCACGCCAGACGTCAAGCATATGGCGCAACACTTCAAAGTTGTTTGCCAACGATTAATAAATGACAAAAGATATCTGGAGGTTGTCCCAATGCAGTGGAATGCATAGGAGAGAACTTTTAGTGCGATGACAGCCGGAGAAGATCCATCTGTAGCCACACAGATAATAACCGTAATAAGCATCGCAATGCCAAAGAGATCGAAGTTCAGGAAGAATGTTTTGACTGCCAACATTGGTTACTAGCTTTATCATGTAGTTGCTGACTACATCAATTTTTGTTTGTATGATAATTACATAATTCAGAATGTTTTTTTAGATTACACAATACCCTGTCTTCAATATTAACACTTAAATCAAGGACTTGTTTATACCCTGGTTAATGTGAAAGAAACAAGAACTTTCATCATTCAGATTAATCAAGTTTGTTTTACTCTCTTTTGTTAGCGCACTTTGTTTTTATGACTTAGACGGCTAATAAAGGCTTTATGATGCTAAACAGTTAAACTCTGGCAAGGACTAAACTCAATTTGATTATAGAAAAATGTGTACATAAGCACATTGTAAATCTTACACTACTTAAACATTTCGTTGCTAAAAATCTGTGTTACTCAGACTGACCGTGTCGAGCTTTTCAAAACGCAAACCAAGAGTGAAGATAGTGTTACTGGATTTTTGTTTTGAGGTCCTGAAGCATTTTACTTGAGAAATCACTAGATCAGGACAGTTTCATTTGACAACAGACTAGCAGGTCTCTAAAATATACGATTTAATGTACTGAGGTGCCACAACTTGAAGCACTGTGAGAAAACCAGAAAAGGGCTGAAACTGTCAGGCCAATGACCCCTTGGACGCCAAGCACAACTGATTTCATTATCCCATTTTCCCCAATAAAAGCCAGACTTCACTGACAAAAGACATGGACAGCAGCACTGTTGATGAATTTAAAAAAAGCATAAAGAAATAGCCGACCCTAATTGCAGCCTGGGAAAAAACAAAGCGGATTGACTCCAGGGTGGAGAAAAAAAAGGGGGGGGGGGGGTAAAGTGCAGTGACTGCCAGTACTCTAAATGGGTTGCCAACATTCCGCTCGCTCAGTGTTCTGCAAGTGTTACTGTAGTGCTTCTTTTTTGGACGGTGTACAATAAAAATAAATAAATAAAGACAACAAGGGGCTTCGTACCAAAACAATGCAGTACATAGGTAGATTAGTAGTCGTATACAAATCGATTTGGCATTATCAAACAAGGTATGAGATATTAAGGCAATAATGGCTCAGTGGATCAAATTGAGAAAAAAAAAAGCCAGAATTGGTGATAGTATATCAATGGAAAGCTGAGATCATTCTCTTTTTGTTTATATCAAAACTATCCATTTGCCCTTGCATTCTCTGAAGTGCTTCGTGAAATATGGGCCACGCTGACTCATTTTGCTATACAGGGTCATAAATGTGCACGGGACAGGTATTATTTTTGTCCATTTGGGTTTGCTCTCCTCACACTTCACTTTCTAATAGTTTATTGTGGTGCATGGAGAGAGGAAGCTGCTACAGAGTACAAGTTTAATCAGAGAAGCTCAAGGTTGCGCCACAGTTCCTTCAGTACTAGTTTAATCTTGTTTGCCATGATTACCACCAACACCAATCATTTGTTTTGAAATATGATTTTGTTCATGGCTCACTACTTCTGATTTCTTCATCCAAGATCAAGCAGCGACCGCTACACAAACAACCGTGGCACAAATGTCTATCATCCATCCACTTGATAATTTGCTTTTGACAAATAATTGTGCTAAATGCACCCTTGTACCTAAAATATGAACATGGTTTGCTCCTAATGAAACTCTCTCCTGCGTTTTCCATTTCGAGTACAAAGAACTTCCAGCAAGGGTTGATTGTCCAATTCACCAAACGGTTGGATTGGCTATAAAAGCATCAAGTCAAGCCCGTCAGTTAAAATAAAAAATTCTTAAAATCCTTGACAGCACATCTTTTTTTTTTTGGTTAACATGAAGGAACTGTAGTTGGAAACCCAAGCCCAACTTCCACTGCAAGACAAATTTGGTAACTGCTTCTGACGTCAATCTAAGGTGATTAAGAGATGAGGCAGAAATAGTGGCACTGTGCAACATAATTTACATCAAACCAGAGTACAACGATGAAGCAAATAACCTACAATAGGAAGTACAATATGAACACAATAAGAAGTGTGGTTAGACAAATGTACACACCCTCTGGTCAAAATAATTGAGCAAAGTTCAGTTTTTGGATGATTTATATTGGCTTCATTCTTTTTATAGCACAAAATGGCATTTATACATCGAGTAGACTTTTATAGCCACTGCAGTTAGCCAAATACACAGAGGATTACCAGAAGAGTGATTGGACCTGCACACGGGACAAGATGCCTAATTTCAATTTGGCAGCAAGAACGCAAGATAAAGCCAAAGGGGAATGAGCTATAACAACACAATTTCAGTTTGGATGTTTTATTTTAAGGGGATAAAATAACACAAGCCTACAGATACTTTACTGCAGCATGCAAATGGGGTACACACAGAAGGCCAATCAATAACATGTTGCGCAACAGTTCTTATTTGATATGTTTATTAGTTTGTGGCTCAGGTCTGTGTTTGAACTGTTATTGCAGACGCCTATCAATTCTTAACTTGGTTCCCAGTGCCACTACGTATTTACAACTGGCACCGTAATAACCCAGAACGACCCTGTGATGTTACCAGACGACTACTTCTACATATTTAACAAGAAACACAGGGAAGTAGTGCTCGTAAGCGATAAGGGCCATCGGTCACAACGTCAAAACAACACACTGACAGCATTAAGAACCAAGATAAAACCTGTCACAAAAACTCAACGATTTCAAATAACGGAACTCCAAAGAGATTGTTTATAAATAACATTAGCGTAGTTCATCAGACATGGATTAAATTGAGGAGACAAAGTAAGCCGAGACCAACAAAGGAGCGTCAGAAGGTCGCCAAATAAACGTCGCGAAGCTAGCTAGCCAAGTTAGCTATTAGCCATCAAAAACATTATGTCGTCGTAAACGCAATAAAAGTTAATAGAAAACCTTGCAATTCATCTCATTACATCGCGCTAATTCTAATACTCAAAACACCAGGCACATATTTTGACAAGTAGCCGTGTATTGTAAGATAAGCGTTACCTTTTCTTTTCAGGTACAATTCCCGTGTCCATTTGAGGACCAAAGCACCCGAGTTGTGTCACCCGATCCGTCTCAAACTGTTTCCGTCGCCGTCGACGAATAATGATTCTTGCCGATATGGGCTCCTGGAGTGTTTCCGTGAGAGTTAAAGCCGTGCGTATTTTTGCGAGGAAACAAGTCTTCTCTTCGCTTAAAGAAAGGCCATTCGCCCGTCACTAGCAGCGTTGCCACGCTGGAAAACTGAAAACTGGAATTACACAAGTGCAGGATTACTAACTCCCCCCAGAGGCGGCGGGGACGCGCAATCACATGATCAACCCCTTGTGCACGCGCCTACGCTATTGTATGCCATTGTACAATGCGCTATTAAATGTGGCTTCATCGGGACCGTCCCACTTTGGAGGCACATCTGCATCGATGTTTAGTCTGGAATTAAAATACATTTTCGTCCCCTACATGAAATTTCAAACCATCCATGCAGAATATACAGAATTTGTCTTGAGAAACTGTGATAAAAGTGATTCCAAAATGTCTTTTAAAATACCAGATGGAGCTTTTGAGCATGCCCTAAAATGTCTTTCTTCCTTTGTCCTTATATGACCAAATTCCATATCAAATATAACGGGGAAAATAACTTTCAATAACATTTTCAGAATGATTTTTTTTTTTATATTATGCTCGCAATTGTTAAAACATTTTGTTTTCCAGCCATCCATTTTCAACATTGCTTATGGTATGTTTTTCTAGGATGTTTTGCTTTTAACTGCTTTGTTGTGGACCAGGAAAAGGAAAACAGTTGCCCCGCCTGCCCTTTAACCTTAAATTCCCTTCTCACCGTGAGAAAATACTAGAGCAGATTCCCGCTGCTGTGCTCCATAGTAATAAGCGTCCAATGATTACTTTGACATGTTTGACTACTCATTGGCCGCATTATGAAAATAACTAACCTTGGGTATGGCTATCAATGATCTCAACACAAACGGTTTACCCATTAAAGGGTCCCTGATTTGACCAGGAAAACACTGAACATGTACAATTGTTAGTTTCTTACCATTAGCGCCGTTCCTTAAAAAAAGTGACAGAACCTCTTTGGTATTAAATTGAAAACAATATTTTCTATGTTGGTTATTTCAACTTTGTAATTTTCTTTATCCTCAATCTTCTCTTCAAGAAATAATTCAGCATGTAAGATTTAAAACAGGAATGGGCAACGCCAGTCCTCGAGGGCCTCTCTCGTCTACACACACAATATATAAACAAATATCTGCCTGCAGAATTCTAATTATTGATGGTTCGATAGAGCACTTGCCGTCATACAATTCTCATTAAACAATGTTGGAAAGTGACATCCACCAAACAACAAAATGATGATTGTGAAGGATTTTTTTTTTCAGTGTCTGCTTTTGGAGGCAACGCTCGTGGGACTGTCCTGATTCAATTAAGTAGCACACACAGACATGCTGGCAGCCATCAGTTAGTCTCAGTAATGAAATTTGAGACAAGGCTCTTAAATCTTTGCTCCCATTTCGACATTACCTGAGGAAAGCTACCAAAGTGGGTCTTGCCATCTAATCTTGGGTCTCATTCTTTCAACTACCATGTCCCCACTCGCATGGACACAACACAATGCCCTGATTGTTCATAGGCTGTCAATGAGTCCTTCTGATCAATACGTTCCCTCGAATAACATTGATTTTACGGGCAGAGACAAAAAACAAATGGGGTAGTCGATATGAACAGAACTGCAGCTTTGTAGTTAGTTTTCAAAATGAATCGATATTTCTAACCTGCGTAAATTAAAGTCATCAAGTGTCAATAAAGACTGTCGATTTTGAGGATGTGTACTGACGGGCATTTCTTTATTATATTGCAGGTTGGTGCAAAATGTGCTCACTTGTCTCAACAAGCAGGTAAGGCTGCTGAACAAAGCCAGACAATTGCGCCACAGTAGGGGGTCAAAGATAAACAAATGCAGGCTTCCTCCTTGAAGCGAACAGGAAGTACAGTTGTTTTTAAGGGAGGTGCACTCCCTATCAGGGCCAGGTTCATCACGGACAGCAGCATTGTTTAAGAGTCTGTCCTTGAACAAGAAAGTTGTTTAAAAGATTAGTTTTGTAACCAAGGCGCACACTCTCAAGCAGCACACAAAAAAAAGCATCATTCACTCCTCTCGTGTCTTCCTAAAAGCGACGGTAATGACGCAGTGTGGTTTCCTGTTTATTTTACGCAAGTTCCTGCTAAACTCATGCGATGATTAGCTTGTTGCTTTTGGCCAGGACTGCAACAGAGAAGTTAAAATGTTTTTACCATGCTTCGACTGAGAAATTACTCGTAATTGGTTGATTCAATGGTTCGGAAAATGAGCTCCTGGATATTGAGTGGCTGCCAAATATTATTTTCAGTGTGTTTTTGAGGAAGGAAACAGAAAGTTTCAGATAAGAGCAAATGGATGACTGCAATGGTAAAGGAAGAAGACATACAAAACAATTAAGTAGTTGCCAAATGCCAGTGGTGTGCATTCTAGGTCAACAGACATGTTGAAATTGTAGAAAGTTTGGAGTTAGTTGTCAGAATGAATCACAAGCGCTTTTACAGCAAATGTAATGTTGCATCATCTTCAACATGCTCGGTAAAGTTTGGATGGGTGACAGGAATTTGCTCGACTGTGACTGATGGAATAACACATACACCGTCTTAGTCTGCCTTTACCAACATAATACCTTCATGTTTTTATTGAAGTATAGGGCTAGCTTTAAGCTTCAAACATCGATATAAATTTTACTTTTATTTAGACAAGGGGAGTGGTTTGAGGGGATTTTTTTTCCAGTTATGTGTGTCACAGGAAATAAAAGATAGCACAAAACTAAGGCCATTTGTCGGGAAATTGCTGGAAGTCCAGTTTAAAAAAAAAAAAAAAAAGGAAGTCTGCCCAATTTGCTGAATCAAAACACTACCACAACAACGTGAGCTCATCAAACAGTACAAAAAAGACATACATACATTTTGGCAAAAAAATTAAGAAAAAAAACCATGTACAAGTCTGTCATACCATATTGTAATCCAAGCAAAATGTCATTTGACTTCGTGCTCGTCTGAGGGGAATGTAACAGTCATACTGTACGGCCGAGAACTGTCGAGGGCAAAGATCGAAACCGCATGTTGATCACCAGACCGGCGAGGAAGCTTAGTTTTCCAGCAACTCGGGTGAAGTGTATGAAAAGTCTTCAAACTCATCCTGATTGATATTGGACATCGGCGAGTCCTCGATCGGCGTGAGGGTGGGCTCTTCCCTCGTAAAATCCGGGTCAAAGTTGTTGACGTCTTCTGGAGTTTTCTGAGAAAGACAGCGGGGTATATGTCAAGGTGAAATGATTCCAAACACTGCATTGCTATTTATGGTGGAGGATGTGTGTTCTGTGGCGTACTATCTTGGGCTTGAATGGTGGCTCTATGGCTCTACGATTCAGCATTTCCCAGCTAATGTTTCTGAAAAAGGCATGGCTGGTCACAGCAATTTCTCCACCCTCTGATTGCACACAACCTAGGCGTTTGTCTGGATTTTTGGTCAGGAACTGTGGATACAGAAATGAAGATGAAGTTAAAAATAACAAGACATCCTACGAAAGGATTCTAGAATAAGTACTATGTTATAATGGAACATGAAGTTGTAATCGATTCAAGAAACAATGAGATAGCATCTCTTCCACTGCTGTGTATAATCTACTTTGGATGGCTGTGATCACAAATTTTAGTAATGCTCAAACTGGAGCCCATCCAAGATTCAGTAAGTAATGCCGCACCTCCCCACTCACTCACAAAAACACACCCTGATTTTTTTTTTTTTCTTGGCACAACCCACAATGCACCAGTTGAGAGAAATTCAGCTTGTTTGAACAGTAGCATAATCTTCCCAGTGTTGTACACAAAGAAACAATAAAACTGTAAATCACGGGTCCGGGGTCTGACAGCTGCTCAGGGGCGTGGCAAAAAAATGAACATTTCTTTTGAGTGGCCTTCAGCAAGAAAGCTAACGAGCAAATGGATTTTGGAGGAGAGGCTCGAGATATGGTGCACCTCTTAAGGCTGACAATGACATTCAGGCTCAGCTAACAAAACTAATGAGCCTTTGACCCACAGTGACAGCCACTAGATAAACACCAAATTACGAGAAAGATTAATAAGACTTCCCAAATCAGTCACTTTCAGCTCTGACGGCCTCTCGTGTGTCTGGAATAGTGATGCGGACTAACAATTATTCCAATGCTAGATTTATCTTTTGAAGATTTTGTTGATTAGTCAATGAACCCTATAAAAATAACTTCCATCTCGTTATTCCAAAAACAGGGCTTTCTTTTATCTTGAATTGACAGTGCAGGAAATGAGAAAATAAGTATATTACGATTCAGTTACTGCTTTGATCCGTATCAGAAAATGTTAATCATCGTTTTCGAAAAGGAATGCAAATGTTTTATTTTGATCCAACAGAAAGATAAGTCCGCTTTCACGTAGGCCTACGGAAATTGGAGAATAATAACTGCTGAGAAGCTTGAATTCCGAGGATTTAGAGAGTTATACATGTTAAAACGTTATCCAAATAATTCATAATTAGCCACTCATTTTCTAATCGATTAGTTATTTATTAATAGCTGTACCTCGAATCTAGAAAGTAACCAACGTAATAGAAAAGATGCCACCAAGGGTGTTACCATTTGAAAACGCCAATCCTGTAAATATTGGCAGTATTTGTGTAACATCCTATGGGAACTGTTTAAACCTGCTTATGGGAACAAGGAGAACCTTGCGGCGGATCAACTGTCATTCGATGTAGAGCACCGTGTTCAAAATCCACTTACGCTTTTTATGTAACATGCGACACAAATAAGCTTAGCGCAGAGCTTGGTCAAGCATGTTGGAGTAACAACATGGGTAAGGGAGGCAGCACGGCCAATGAGAGGAGGACATGGTCACATTGTTGTATTTATAGCCAGTTAGTGGACCATGCCTTAATATAGTTATGCAAGAGTTGGTCTAAACAGCTGGCAGACAGAGCTGTTGTAAATCTGCCTGCTACTCTGCAGTCAGCGTCTCAGTCTGAAGCGTGACACGTAATAAAGCCGAACAAAGGCCATTTCAATTGTTGCTCTGCAGAGCTACTCGGGAATGTGTCAAATTGATCATTTTGTTCATGTTCACAGTTTAATGTATTTTCCTGTGCAATGCAGAACGCAAGCCAAGTGAGAAATTGATTTTCTCTATCATTAGTTCAGTGTGGAAAAACGCCAGAGTCCAACAGTTGCAATCAGAGTGTAGATTAAATGCCTGCCAAGGACAGAAAAGTGACTCGCATCCAGATTTGAGTCAATATGCCTTTTACCGTCAATAAAAACTCACAGCTTTGAGGATAGCCACTGACTCGGCACTGAGCCAAGGGGCATAGGCAACTTCTTCGTTGAGGATGGCCTCAAACAGCTCGTCTTCATTTGCCGCCTCAAAGGGCGCGTGGCCCTGCAGCATTTCGTAAAGGAGCACCCCGAGCGCCCACCAATCAACGGAGGCCCCGTACACAATCTCCTGAAGGATCTGTGGAGGGAAAAATGTCACATATCGGCAAACAACACTAATGATCATGCCCAAGGGTGCCTTACAGGAAGTGTGAGGTACAAGAGGTGCAGCAGATGGATATATTGTTGAGTCTTGGAAAGAGGAAGCATTAAAAGGATACTCCTTTGTTTTGTACGGATAGACAAAGGTAGCAAAGGTCGTAGTTTAGTTAGTAAAACAAAACAAATATAATACCAAAGACATATGAACCCCAGTACTGTTTAGAATTTGACCCCAAGCCAAGGTTTGCTGGTTTCCAGTTAGTCATGAGGGAGTGTAGTGGGGGTGGGGGTGGGGCTTGCATGTGACCATATGAAGTCATTTGTGTTACAAGAAACCATCAGCCACGTATCTGTCTCTTAAGAAGTTCAATAAGTCTGAACTGACCTCAGGGGCAATGTAATCAGGGGTACCGCAGAAAGTTCGCGCTCCGACACCTTCATAGATGCCTTCTTTGCACATGCCAAAGTCTGCCAGTTTACAATGGCCATCCTTGTCAAGGAGAACATTATCCAGCTTTAGATCCCTGAAAGGAAATACATATAAATGGAGAATTTAAAATCGCGATTCGCTTTGTGACATTTTTCAGCTGCAGACGGATCAATGTGCGAGAGTGAGTAGCTGGAGGCCGGCCAGTGATTAAAATCATCCAACTCGTCAAAATCTGTTGCCGGGTTGCAGGAAAGAAGCTGAAGTTGCACTAAATAATAACATTTCCAGAGGGCGTGTGACTAAGCATATGATGTTTTTTTTTGTCCAGACTGTGGAAATTTTTCTCGATTACTAAGAAGCAGATTGTGCCAAGAGAAAGCTTTTAAACTGCTTCAATTGCGTTGAGTAGTCACAAGAAAAAAACCACAAACAGAACTGCTTTCATCCAAGAGACTTCAAGTGTGACAATACCTGAAGCTTCAGCAAGCATGAGTGGAAACTGATATTACGCAACATAGACTGAGAGTGCCCTGATCTTCTTATCCCGGCATCATCCGTGTTATTTCAGTTGTAGCATGCAACTTGTGTGTGTCTTCTACAGACGACAGGCATGCTAGAACATCATGGCTTACACAGGACACATTAGCTTGCTAAATATAACTCAGGTTTTACAGTTAGAGCACATGATGCCCTTTATCATCAGGCACTGGTATGAAGCCCTCAACATGTGTTAAGATTAGACAGTGTGACACTATCTGGTTGAAGTTAATGCTCACAATGAATTCTTACTACATTTTTAAAATCTGTGTGCAATTGTTATTTGGCATGTGTGTCCATCATACCGATAGATGATGCCTTTGCCATGCAGGAACATGAGAGCCGACGTGATCTCCGCCGTGTAGAAACAAGCCCGATTCTCATCAAATCTTCTGGACTTTTGAATGTGGAACATCAGATCGCCACCATTTACAAACTCCATCACGAAGAAGAGATGGTCCTGTATATGATGGGCGGCAATAACATTTTATTTATACATATGCACTTACAAAAATATATACACACACTGCCCCCAGAGAAGAGTCCATGTTATCAGTCACGACTTGTCACGAGGCCAAGCTCATTTCAAGGACATGACGGCGGCACATATACAGCACACGGCTGTAATAGATTGCTGTCGAAGTAAACGCGGTTTGAAGTTAGTGGGGTGAAAATATATTGATCAAGTCCATAAATCTTCCTTTCTCATTACAAGCTGCAGTAGGTACGTAATGCAGAAATAAAAGCGAGGGGGAGAAAAGTCAAGCGGAGGATGTGATTCACGAGACTGTCTGTGACACTTCATCAACAGGTCAGACAGGCAGCAAACGCTGAAAACTTGCTTTTCCACATTGAATCATGCTTAGCGTGTTGAGCACTGCATGTTGACGACATATAAATAGAGGCCAGTCTTACTTCCTCCCACAATTTCCTTCAATGTGCATGAAAAAAATGCACTTTAACACACACTTAGTACTTTCTAGTCTAGATTTAAAAGTGCCATGACGCAGTGGAACAAAAGCCACTTTGCGGCACTGTGCTGGTGTGAATGCGGTCAAGGGAGAGGCGTCAGAGTTAATACTTGTCTATTCTAAACCTGCGTGAAATAGGACAGTGGCGGCTCAGACATCGGAAGAAGATTAAGATTGTCAAACTTGAAAAAGAGCCAAGTAAGCAGTTGGCTCAAACCCACTTGGACACTGCTGCCACCTGCTGAACAATTAATGTAATGCATGTGGAATGTAGTCGACAACTATTTACATTGCATTGCAGCACTGCAAGAATTTGCGTAAGAAGTTGTTACTGTCTGTGTGTGTGTGTGTTTTGCATTTCCTCTGACCTGAGTCTGGAAGCAGCAGTATAGTTTTGTGAGAAACGGGTGAAAGGTAGCTAGTGACAGCACTCTCTTTTCAGTCATGGTACACTCCACATCATCGTCCTGCAAGATGATGTCTTTTTTCAGCACCTTGACTGCGAAAACCCGATCTTTGTTGTTGAGTCTAGCAAGCATGACCTGCGGATACACACACGACCTGATTGACTCATCAAGTCATTATTACACAACAAATTCCGGTCACACCCATCTCGCGTCTTTTCTACCTTTCCGAAGCTACCCTTGCCGAGCACTTGAAGGAAAGTGAAGTCGGAAATGCCATATTGAGGGATCTCTGGTTGATTTTTCACACTCTTCCTCCTTTTGGAAGGCTCTTTGACTTTACTTGAACTGAACTGTAAAGGCAAAAGGGAAGAAGAAAAACTCACTACGATGAAGCAGAATATATGGTTAATGGATTTAGAAAATGTACATACTCTTTGGATGTTTCTTTCGGCGAGTTCTGCAGCATGTATGCCCATCTCTTCCAGCCTTTTGGCCAGTTGCACAGTGTCGACGCCGCAATTCTGCGCAACGTTCTTTTCGCATCGAATGTGAACATTTAGTTTACAGACTGGAATGAGAAATCAGAGCACAAAAAAATTACTACTATATACGATTGCCTAAAGTCTAAATGTGGGCGTCTTACTTTTGCATTGTAGGCCCTGCCGGATAAATCCCCACAGTAACGATCCGCAATGGTTGCAGAAAGTAGGTGACTTGTAGTTGTGGATCCTGAATTGGTGAGGGACGTTGATGCTGAAGCCCGGGCTTACAGACTGCAAAAAGTGAAACATCGCCATATTTAAGAGTGGTGGAAGTCTGCATTGAACACAGTCACAACTTTTACAAGTTAAAGTTTCAATTGTAAAGTAATTTAATACATTTTTAAGGTAAATTATAGTACAGTGATAGTAGAGTAACTGGGTTTTAATGTTCTACCAAGTGCTACAAAATACACAAGGGAGTGATATTACCTCTGACCGCTTCATGAGTGGACATGCGGTGACAACATGTTCGTGGCAGCGTTTGTGAACCACACATGTACATACTAGAAGGGGAGGGAAGAAAAAAAGAATTTAAATCAGATGCAAAGCTCAATAGTATGGAGGTTAAGAACATAAGATCACCTTGGCACTGGTAGCCCTGCTTTCCAAAAACACCCCTGTAACAAAAATCAAGATAGAAAAATTTTTTACATTGAAGGTCATGCTGGCAACGGTGACTAAAATTGCTCACCAGATGAAGTCTTTGCAGTGAAAACAGAAGGTGGGCTGGCGAAGGTAAGTGGCCATGAACTTGTGCCCGTTGACCTGATGGACTTTCCGCCTTACAGCCCCCTGACGCTTCCTGGTAAACTCCTGGTGATTTTTTACCTCCACGATGGCCTCGTCTGTGAACCGGTGATAAAAACATAATAATTCAACAATATCATACAAGAGCGATTGATGTACTTTCCAAAGTAAATCTTTGCAAATGTCTTAATTTGAACACAAAATACAATCAGTCTCTTTAATTAAGGATGACAAAAACATCAAATACTGTTACACAATTTTAAGTCTAACAATGGCTCTAAACGATAGCATTTGTTGATGAATTGATTAATTTTGACACCTTTAATTTTTTTGACAATAAAACGTGTATCTGCATGCACATACTGTTGCAAATTGTGTCAATGTGTGGATTCTGATCTTATTGACTACCTTCCTATTACCGTATTTTCCGGACTATAAGGCGCACCGGACTATAAGGCGCACCTTCAATGAATGGCCCATTTTAAAACTTTGTCCTTATATAAGGCGCACCGGACTATAAGGCGCACCATTAATGCATCATGTCAGATTTTTAATCCAAATCAAATCATTCTCCATTTTATCTTTTTCATTTCAACTTCAGACGCAACAAATTACTTTATAATCACAAAATGCTGATCCATAGTTTTTTTGATTAATGATTCATAGTCTTCAGCGGGACACTTATGATGTATTTTATGACACAATGCTTCGGGCCAGTTTAAATTTAGGAATTTGGTCCCTATATAAGGCGCACTGGACTATAAGGCGCACTGTAGGCTTTTGAGAAAATTTTAGGTTTTTAGGTGCGCCTTATAGTCCGGAAAATACGGTATATAGAAAATGCAGATTGATATAAAAAAGGAACTTGCACACAGTCAAAGCATAACTTTCCTGGCACAGATAGCAATAGAATGCATTGCAGTCAGCTCACCATCTATGTAAGATCCGTTAAGCTTAATACAGACGTAAATGTTGCCTTCGGGTTCCAAGTCCTTCTGCAAAAAAAGATATAAACAATTTGTATGGGAATATCAATTCAGAAACAAACAACAACGCATTATCTTTGCACTCAGGTAAATAGGCAGATAATAAATTAAATCAATGTATCATGTAGATTGTAGAAGACGTATTTGAATGTTTCTGACGAAATTAAAAGTATACACTGTCATAACTTGGTTAGAAAAGTGTGACAAAGAGGGGGATTCCCTGTGCATGGGCAAATGCATACTAGTTCCTGTAAGCAGATCATTAGATAGGAATTCAAAAACCTTGACAAAGACAACAAAGCAGGTCAGGCAGGTTGTGCTGGTTGTGGAGGCCTCTTACTAGTTGTGAAGATGTTTCACTAATATGCATGAAGCATAAGGAGTATACATTTAGAACCAGAAGACAGATTTTTTTTTTAATTTTGCCTTCGAACACCACCACAATAGTGTCTCTTTAGTACTTGTTTGAAAATGATTTGCAGTCAATGACTGCCTGAAGATGGGAGTTTCCTTCCTGTAGTGCGAAAAATAAAGAACAGATACTCCCATTCCCTAGTGACACATTTGTTTGTCATTGAACCCACCCCCCGCTCCATTTCATCTTAAATGTCACCATCAAAATAAATGTACACCTACATGCAGGCTAACCAGTGCACCTGTAAGCTACAGAGACTTAATGTTAGCTTAAAATATCTAAAATAACTTAAAATATCTATCAGCCTAGCACTTCTAGATACGTTTTTTTGCTATCTAAACACAAATGGTATACGAGAGTGCGGTGGTGTGTGATAAAGCATCACAAAGGAAGAAGCTAGGGTTTCTTTTTATATATATAGCAAGCAACATTCACCGCAATGAGGTGGCATTTTGCATCAAATGGGCGGCAAATGGAAAGTCAGGGCAAAATGTCATTGTGATAAGAACTAGAATATGAGCACGTAGTTTGCTTTCCTGTCCTAAATAGCAGCGCTTTGAACTCATCATCTTGAAGGGCTACACATCAAAAAGGATGTTTAAGAGACGAGCAAAGATGACAAGTGATTCGAGAGATCCGTGTAATATTCCTCTATCATTGTTTTCATCTTAGATTATGTCACAGCACATAACTCACCAAGATTTTGCAATTTGTACGCACTGTTGCCTCACAAATGTACTTTTAATTTCAATTAACATAGTGAGGTCTTACACACAAGTGGGGGATGCATTTGAACGTGACATTTACAGATGCGTCTGTGGCTTTTGAGTTGATGATGAAGTAGGGTGGGATCAGTGCTGACACAGTCGTGTCAGCGTTTCGCAGAAATGAAACTTTATGCAACATAGGAAAGCATCAGACTTAGAATTACAACCCCGCTATAAGCTACCAAGCAGTGCATACTATGGGGGGATTTTAAATTTCACTTCATTTGAATCATATATTTTTCTTTTAGAAAGAGACAGACGTACAAGCTTTCCATATCATAAAAAGCAGGTTGAGGGGTATTTAGAAGTGTCATTAATTTTGCTCTAATGTTATCCAAAAATATATTAATTATAGCGTCATCCATCCACTCCAATGTAAAATCACATACATCAGATTTTTCTGCATAAATAGTGATTTGTTGTTGTTGTACTTTTAAGGCATGTTATTGTAGGAATACATATTTAAAACAGATTTAAGTCCCACACCCCAACAGGAGTTATAGAAAAATTATAATATAATTTTATTGATTTGTTTCCTCATTTTTGAGAGTGCTAATTTACATTTGTATGGTACGCATGGTCATTATGTTTAACTGGTGTTAGGGACATGGAGGCTGAAGGGGGAAAAATTCACCGCAGTTCCCTGAACACAAAGTTTAAGAAGCATTGGCATGAAGACATTTGAGCAGGGGGAAAAAAAAAAAGAACCTGTTTCAAACTATGATCCAAAATTAGTTACCTATAATTTTCAATCCTGCAACATTCCTCTGACATACCAACCTCTCTATTGACATACACTATGGGTACACAGCTTCTTTATTTAAAAAAATAAATAAAAAATAAAAAAAGAATTATATATATATATATATATATATATATATATATATATATATATATATGAGCACTTTGTGTCTTTAAAAAAATACTGGATTAAAAAAAAATAGTCATGAACTATTTTGCTGGCCTCACCGGTCTTCTCAGAAATGAGTGACGGGCCACATTCCGTTCATTTTGTCTGTAAATAATGCTTGAATCTCAATGGCAGGTGATGTAACAATTGCGTGCTCATCCAAATGATGACCCCAAATGATGACCCCCCACCCAGACACACGTACTCACCCATCCCTCGAAGAACTCGCCCGTGTTGGCTGTCTTCGTGAGGTCCCCAAAGCGGATGGTGCAGTTGGCCACAAAGTCATCGTATCCGATCGGTGTATCGTTGAAGACAGCAAGTTCGACGTGTTGTGCGTCTCGCACGGAGAAGGAAAAGTCCTCATTGTACGTCGGCGAATTGGTTTTCTGTTTGGTGCGAGTTTGACCCACTTTGACATCGTCCACCTTGAGGACAATGTATGGGTCCAATGTCGTCGAAGCGCTTTTCATGAAAATCCTGGAGTGACGCCGGGAAACTGTGGTCGGTTTCAGGTCCACCGCCTCCCCGATGCGGAGCTGGATGTGGCCGTAAAACTTCATGCTTGCCACTAGAGACTGTTACAAATCTCAAGGGAAAGAACGAAGTCAATAGAAGGTCTTAAAGGAGGTATACGGGCGAAAAGCCGATGTGTCCATGCTGAGTGCACTTGTTGTTTAGACACTTGACATCCGCCTTCCTTTTGCTTTGACTCTCGAGTGGGCTGAGTCCTCAACACAAAGAAAACCACAACAAATACACGCCGACCGGGACTTACAAGTTCCGCATAACTCTACCCCGAAAAACACCTGCCACTTCTTGGTTGGACTGCCCTACCATTTTAGTCACGTGGCTCAATGGGGCGAAAAGAGGGAGGGGAAAAAACTACATTTTCCATGTGCATCATTTTTGCGTTGCCACGGCCTTACCTGTGCCGAAGCGTTACATCGCCATCTCGTGGACATTCTAGTCAGTAATACCAGTTGAAAGTTTAACCAGTGTGATATACACACAGTACACACCAGTACTGTATTTCATTCCCTAACTCTAACAAAAAAAAAAAATAGACATAACATTCTATATAATATTCACATGTTGGTGCTCATCCAACAATACAATATAGTTTTGAATTATTCAAAATTCATGTTTCTTTTTAAGTACAATCACAGTATACCAATGAATATTGACTGGCTTTACAGAAATAATTATAAAACAGCAAATATACTAAAACACATAAAAGTACTTAATGGCGTTGTATATGGCTATTCATTATTGAGACTTTTTGTCAAAGGGGACAGTGTGCCATTCAAGCTCGGACTATGGAGTTAAATTGGGATAAAAAGTTTTGTACTTGAAAAAAATAAAACTTGAAACTAAATAAAAATGAATATGTTGATCTTGAATTTTTAAAAATATAACAGTGTATTCAAAATAAAATTAACTGTATAAAACTTTTTTTTGCTGGTTGAAAATAAGTTACAGTTGCGCAAAAGTGCCAAACTTGTCCAGCAGGGGGCAGAATAAGACCATTGAATATTATGCCTCTGCTCTTTCCTTTGAGCGCGCCTCATTCTGATTTGTTGATGGAGCATCTTTGTGTATAGGAACCCCCCTCCCGCTCCCTCTCTCTACTGTGGAGCCACAGCTGACATTTTTACAGTCTCTCTTGATTTATTTTGTCTTTGTTGTACAGACCGCTTTTTCCTCCCTCTGTCTGTCAAACTCCCCCTTTGCCCCGCGTCACACTAGTATCTCTCCAGCCTCGCTTTCGCTCTTTGCACGACCATGTCAAATGTTGAATTATGCACCCATGGGAGCGCTCTGTCTGACTCCGACTGGGCATACAGACTCATGATTTTTATGAGCACACAGAATTCCTTGTGTATTTTCTAGCGGCGCAAACATACAAAACGGTCACGAAGAAGCCAAAATCTTCCAGTTTATAACTTTATTTGAGCTGCAGCACCACTTAATGTGTTTGTCATCTAGGACAGCTCAATCTTCTGGTTTGAGGGGCCAAGCACATCCTGTCCCTGCAAAACCTCAAACAGGAACCACAAGTACGGTTTAGCTCAGTTCAGTGGTTCTTGGTTGTTGGTTTGATTCATTTTAGTAGGCTAAACTTTTATTATTTCATTATTTACGATAAAGCAACCAAATATTTAACTACATGAATAAATAAATTTAATGAAAGACTTTTAAAAGATAAAATAATATAACAGGACCCTTGATACTTGCTGGATCGAATTAAAGAACTGAGCGGATTGTATATGTAGCTAGAAGGCCAAATTTTGCTCAACCTTGGGTAAGAATTGATAGAAACCTGGAAGCAAAAAAAATGAAACAAGCATAGTATTAGGAACCAGAAAGGGAAAATGTGAACTTTAGATCAATGCACATGCAGGATGTACTTCACTGGGTGGATGAAAAATAAATCAAGAATGGTAGACGAGCTGCGTGGACAATGCAACAAAAGGCGGGGCAAGGGGGCCGGTAGAGTGATAGCAGAGTTGAGGTCTCTGTCACAGCCTTTCTGGGTAATTGGCTCCAGATGTGAGACAGGCAACGTGGCCCCAGCGCCAGGGAGGCGTCAGGCCCGCATTAAGAGCTCAGCCCGCGAGTGATGGGATCATGGAGAGGCGAGTTGCTGTTCAACTCGCCGCCCCTGACCAAACCCCATGCTGGGCTGTTGACCACCACCTCTCAACCTGGCATAATAACCCAACTCCCCACTGACACTTCCTGAAACAGCGCATGGTTGTTTATTGACCTAAGCCTTATTTCACCTTTCCCACCTTTGACCTCGATTTTCATCTTGGCGCTATAAAAATTATATTTTTCTTGTTGTTGTTCTTGCAGTCTTATGTGCTTACCCTCAACTCCTCATGCAGTATTTGCGATATGGAAGTGAAGTAGTGAGAATCTGCAGGGGGGGGGGGGGGAACTGTATGAGGAGTGTTACTGAGTCACGATATTAAATTGGAATATTAAATTGCTGGACAAGAGACAAAAAAAACAATCTAAGAAACAAAGCACATTCGAGGAAAAGTCACGTACAAATGCTGACATTTGGTCATGTTGTGATCGCTTGCAGGTGCCAAGTTCACAATCACCTCGGAGAAAACTGGCGACCAGTCTTGGATGAAAAATTTCACCCTACATCGGCTGCTGTTCCAGAGCCAATAATCCAAAGAAATAAACAAATTGAACTTCAAATCCTAGTAATTTCCAGATATATGCAAGTACGCCCTCTAGCGGTTGTGAGCAGGAAATGAGACAATCTGATTGGCTGCATTGTGCCACATTATTCCAATATGTATTAAACCCAAAACGCTGTGCTTCACACAAACAGAACTTGACAGGCACTTCCTGTTGGTCCGATGTTATTGAAACTCAAATATGAAGGCCTGTACGTGTCATTCCAGTCTGCTTCAGTCCAAGGTCAAAGCCGGGACATCGGGACCACAAAAACACGGTTAAGCAGAAATTCCTGATTTTTAATAACATGGCTGATTATTTAAAAAAACACAGCCAACACCTCTTAGAACAATATAAGAGCGGAGGCAGTCCACAGGGGGGTGGAACTGAGCCCCCTTCACCATTCTGCAACTCCTTCCATCCCTTGACCCCCGGAGATGGTGTGGTCATATCAATGGACACTAGAGTAAATTTAACTAAACAAAAACAGTCCCGCATACGTTTTGTGTCATAAGACCTCCATGAAAACATTATCTCTAGTGATAAAAGTGGGATTTTTTTTCTTTTTTTGCATTGCCTAATCTCTTCCTATAGTTAAGCCGTGCCTTGCATGCATAAAAAACATTAAGGTCATATACAATGGCGAAGTTGTGCAACATGGAATCAGTTTAAAAGATAAACAAATTGAGAACTTTGAGATTGGAGATCATCATCTCAGAAAAAAATATGCAGGGAGACAGAAATGTAATTTATGAATTTGTATGCATTTTTTTGGCATTACAGTGAAATGCCTCACTGAGACAGATACACATAAAACATCAGAACTAGAAGAAATTACTTACAAATAATTAAAAATGTACTTATACTTAAGAAATACTTAAAAATAAAATGAAGACTAGTTGGTAAGGTGTTTAGCATTTTTTTGTGTTTCTTAAAAAAATTGTTTTAGAACGGCAAGGTGGACCAAATAAAATGTGCTGACCGGATCGAGGTGTCAAACAACATTTTCCAAATATTTCACAATTCTAATAGAGCAAACATTGTGACATATAGAAAAATGCAGAATTTCCCTTTTATTTAATGTTTTTCATTTGATTAGAGTACATCAGATTATAGGTTACATAACCATTTAGAGTATAATCAAGAGGATTCCAAATGATGACTAGCACCAAGTAGCAGCAAACGTACTATACACAATTTGGAATGTACAGAAAGTGACAAATCTAAGTGACAAATGATTACAAAAAAAATAATTTAGTGAAATGAAATAATCGTGATTAAATTTGGCAAATATGTGCGATAACAATATTTGATGAAGCAGTTAAGTGCTTCCAAAAAATTACTTTTGGGAGATTGGGGATACACTTGATTTGAAAAGGTGCAGGAGTTTCAATGAGGAAAACTTAGAATGTAAACAATATTATCCCTTTAAAATATTTATGAGGTAAATGGAAAATTAAAGCAAAAAGATAGCCAACCTGAAATTGGGGTCAGCTCTTAAAGTCTTGTTGTGATATTTATGCATGATAAAAACTTTACAGGAAAAATATACAGCCTGAGGAACACAGACTACCAAGTGTCTATCATTTTATCCCATCCCAAATTTTCTTTGGTATAATTCTCCCTTTTTGCCCTTGTGCTTTGAGAAAGAGGAATGAGGGGATGGGCTAAAATCTTTGTACCCATGTGAAAATGATGCCTGAGAGGCTGATGACGCCCACGACTAATCCAAAGGCCACCAGGAACATCGCCTACAAACACAACGTTTGCATTAAAGGAATTGTCTGGATTTTGTTTTTGAGAGAAGCGCTTTAAAATGGTTTCACATCTTCTGTCTGACGAGAACAGACTTACCCCGATGGAGTCTAAAGATCTGAGAGGCTGGCGGCTAATCTTGAGGTAGAAGAGGCCGGGGAAGACAAACAAGAGGCAGCTGGATGTGGTCGATCCTGGCAAACAAGGACGACAACTTGTGTGAGGGTAACTGCGTCGTTAAATGCGTCTTTAAATGCTTCGTTAAATGCTTAAATATACACCAGCAGACATTGCAATGACAGTATACTTTGCACCAAATTATTTTTTGCTGATTTTCCCAAATAGCCAATGCAAAAGACAGTCAGCATAATTAAAGTTGTCAACTGTTAGAGAAATTTAAAAATATTTTTTTAACTCTCCGATGACGGTATTTAAAAAAAAAAAAACGCACTGCTCCAAATAATTACCCATAACATAGGTGCAAAACATTTCATCCAAAGCTATATACATGTACAGGAATTTTATTGACTATTTAATTACTAAAATAAAGTAAAACTACTTGTCCCTGAGAGAAATGTAATTGAGAGTGAACCCTGCCACCTAGTGGCATTTTACAGGTAAGACGGGAATCAATCAAATGTGACATCAGAGTGCTACATCACATTTGTTAAATCCAACTTAATGACAACATCGATACCTACCCACTACTCCAAACACGTTTCGAATATCAGGCACAAAGATGGCCAGCAAGAGCACCACTCCCAGGATGACCAGAGTGGTCATGATGTGGGTCAACCAGGAAAATGGACGATTTCCAAGCAGCACTAAGATCACGGCCTTACGAGCCTTGAAAATACAAACACATACATACCGAGGTGAAGAGCTACGGATTACACTTAGGTCAGAAAAACACAATTCGCTACTCACGGGAAAGTGGATGACTGGTACGGTCAACAGCACTGAAATAAGGATGGCGAGCCGAACCGTCATCACCAAGACGTCACGTGGCATGTACGCATTGTAGCTGAGTAAAAGCTCAGACTTTACATGAGCTGCAATTCAGATGGAGCATGAGGTTTTGCTGGACTGGTTTGGTGAGGACTGTGTGTTGCGGTCTACCGTAGAAGGTGAGGTAACCAAAAAGTGCCGAAACCAAGTAAAGCAGGAAACTGAGGCTGATGCTGACAATGACAACATTCTGCATCCTCGATTTGCTCGGCCTGAAAAAGCGAAGGAGAAGGAAGATACAAGCAATGAAGCACAATGATGGGTTCCGGGTGAGAGATGGAGAACTTACATGGATTTCTCAATTTTTCATTTGATTTTTTTCTTCCAACATGCAAACAATAAATAAATTGTATAACTGACCGGTCCAGTTCACAGTAGATTGGAAGGACAGCTGTGTGGCACAAAAAAGAGAAGGCCATGGTCGGGATAGCGTAGGCACCCTGAAAATACACACCGGTGTGGCTTTGAGAAAACGATCACATTGGTGGCTGGAGGAATCATCATAGTTGTATTTTCTCTGAATTAATTAACTTTAAAGCATGCCCGTGATGAGCTTTCTACATGCATACGTGAGTCATGGTGAAAGTGTGACATGTCAGCAGAACTTGCAGACTGGAGCAGACACTTTTAATGACTTCTCACAGCCACCTCGTTTTTACTGAGTGTTTGTGTATGCACGTGTGTATGGCAGGGAGGACTGATTTGATGTACGTACCCGACTGGAGACAATGAAAAGTCTCGGCGTGCATTCCATGTCAGAGGAATTTGATACCTGCACAAACAAAGACAGAAGTGGGAGTCTGTTATCACCGAGACAAGATGGAAAAACGACAAATACAAGGAAAGATTGTAGGACAACAATAAGAATACGAGGTGTGTTTTTTTTTTTGTGTAGTTTTAGAAATGAATAGTTTAAATTTTCAATATTTTTTCCCACACAATTATTAAGTTCCTTTATAAATGTATGAAAATGTTCACACATACAAAGCCAATAAAGTTTTGATGGTTGTGACAGTTTGACTTTACAGTATTCGTCCTGCTGGGGGGAAAAAAAAAAAAAAAAGCAGAATTCCACTGATTGGCAGTTTGGGGCTGAAAAGTAAACAAGGCTCTAAGTTAACCCAAGCCAGGTCTGGAGTTCTAGTGTGGTTTGTATAATAAAAGAGGCCAGAGGTCACTTCCAGGCTGAGGGGATGAGGAGGTGGGGTCACCTGAACTTCCTTCCCCTCAGGTAGCACTCACTCCGCACACCCTCTCTGGTCCTTATCAAGCAGACCCCCCCCCCCTTTTTTTTTTAGTCTAGACTGTCACTGTCACACAACATTGGCATATTATGTGACCTACTTAAGAAACTTCAAATTACCTGGCATGTTACGTTTTGTGGTAGCGGGCAGGGGATGGACCATTTCTTGACCACAACCTGAGGAGGAGGCAAACAGGTCAAAAAACAGACAAACAAAAAGGAGGGAAAAAATGACAACTCACCACAATGACAAAGTAGAGCATGAAAAAGAAGGCCAGGCTGCTAGTGTAACCCAGGAAGCCTTAAAGGGCAAAACATATGTGACCGAGGAGGCTTTGAACGCTGCCACTCGACTTGTTTCCTCACCAATTTTGGGAAACATCGCGAGGGGAAGCACCACACATAACGTAATGAGGATCAGGACCAGTCGGCCGTCTAAATACCAAACATCTCTGGAAAACAAGAGAGGGATAAGAAGTAGTAAATAGAACACACCTCACCAAACATCCAGCAAATTGGGAACAGCCCAAAGCTCAGGAGAGCATTCTTCTGCTCAACAACAGGAGTTCGGAACTAAATCTGAGCCATTATAGAGCTAAAAACTGGTTCCGAAATGTCAGGGACAGTGAGGACTTTTTGAAGTACCTTCTATGGAAATTTGTCTCCATATAACACTCAAACACAAAGCGACAGAGCTCTCATGTGGTACCCATTAAAGGCTTTTGCTCTCGCAAACCATAACAATTATATAATTCACATTCAAACGCAGCGCCAGGCCATCAGATCAGAACACACCACGTATCGCTTGGTTTTTGCAGAGTTGGGGGAATAATATTTTCCTTTGCCGAAGAAAAAGGCGGGGCTCTTTAATGGTGATTGAGGTGAGCCGGTGTTGGAGCTGACGCATGCGGAAGGCACGCTGGGTCCGCTGGGGTGGAGGTCAGATGGGAAGACTGCTGCCTGCCGTTGGGGACGGCAGGGCCTGGCTCCAGCGCTCTTTATGGGGTTTCCAACGTCAGCGGCACCTGCTCTGACCACATCAACCCCCTGTGACCCTTCCATGCCTGTTTCACTGCTACAGCTTTTAGCATGGGCACTCACACATTTATGTTATCTCTGCAACTTCACATATTTTATTTTAGTGTCAGATCCTTAACGGCGCCAGACGTTAAAGTGAAACGTTGTAAAGTGAAGCCCAGCTATTTGCGCAGAATATGATCCGAAGCCTTCCATGAATCGCAAAAATCCACAATGGATGGCCACCAAAAATGCGGTGTAATTGCCTAGAGACACCACAAGAGGGTGGCAAAGCATATTAGGCTATGCTTGAATAAATGAAGCTCCACCTCTCAGCTCAAAATGACACCAGAACAATCATTTTATCGTCGCATAGCTTGGCTCTGTGCACAAAAGCAGCAAATGTGAGTTTTTCAATAATTTCCCAACAAAATTTGCGACTGTGTATTTGAGCTTGAGAATGTCAAATATAAAATGCACTGATTCAGCTGAAAAGATGGTTTGATGGCTTAAATTCTTCCTCACTAACTCATCCAACCATATTATGGACCTTTCTTTGTACTTCAGAGAAGAGTTTGAATTTTAAAATTCAGAAGACAACTATGCTACATAATTTAGGTGGAATTTAATGATTAATTAATACATAAATGGCGAGTCGGGGTATCTTCTCTAACATTAGGGCGATATGAAAAATAGACACGCACACACACAAAAAACATCTATATGTGTGAGGATTCTTTCCATGTGGCTCCAGGCTGATTACAGAGGAATAAGATACCTTGGGGACCTGTGAAATATGGACAATTTCACGCTATTCCACCATGCAGGACAGATTTGAGCAATGGAAGAGTAACCTTGGAGTCCATCTTAACAAAAGCATTTAATAAAGGCACAAATCTGGCCGGCGTAGCACAATAATCTCTCCTCCGCAACGAAGCACGAGAGCTAAGGAATTTGGGGTCTGGCTGTTTTACGATAAACGGCCCATAAAAGTAGAATGACTTTATTTTACTTTTTTTTTTTTTTTTTTTTTTAAACAGAACACGTCATAATACAAAACATCTTTGCTAGGCTTCTCAAAACCACTCATTAACAAAATGTGCAGTGGGCTGTAATTACAATGGCAAAACTGATATCCCCTTGTATCAGTCTGATTCCGGGGAACATGTGTGAGAGATTTGAGGGTGAAAGCGGAGCGCTAATACAAAACAGCTGCCTTGAGGAACAATCGGCTAGAGAGAGCTCTCACTAAATGACAGAGTGGAAGAAGTCACTCTTTTGACTTCCCTGTGAGAGAGGGAAGTTCCCGGACGTAGAAGGACACCGGTGGCTGCAGCTAATGTGCTGCGGTGCTATTTAATAGTGCAATTACTCACTAAGTATTAGTATAGCAGTAATGCTTTTGGGAGAGATTGGTTGGATTACATTCGACCGCTACATCATTAAGCACGACTGCACACGAGCTGTATGAACTGATAACTGTCAAGTTTGGTTACATTGTCGTATCTTACTGGAGGGCAAATCATTTTTGTTGCCCACGTGTTTTTAGGATGTATGTGACGGTGGTGTTTGAAAGTCCGTTGTGGGCCATTCGAAGGACGCTTGTTCAAAGTATTGTTACCACTCTGTTAGTACAGCAAGAAAGTGTGAAAACAATGAAGCAGTGGACACATCAGGAAGACTGGGATTATTTTTATTAGAGTTGTTGTTTTAAATTTTGTTTGTTTGAATTAGTCCTTTGGCCATTTTTTTATTTTTGCATGGACTAATTTATTCATAAATCAATTCCCTATTCATCCAACCAATAATAATAATAATAAAAAAGTAAATAGTAAAAAAATAATAATTGTATCATGTATTTTAACATTGATTAAATAATAAAGAATACATCTATTGTTTATGTAGGGTGTAAAACTTTATTTTACTCGTTTTTTTTATTTGTTTAAAAATAAATGATCCAATTGCAAGTGCAAAATAAAAATTCAGAAGTGCACTCACCCTGACTGGTCCGGACTGAGGATGCTGCCGATGGCCGCCGGAAGCTCGGACTTCAAAATGAACAAATATGACGACATGGCTGCGAGAGAGCAGAGGGAAAGTTCAGTGTGTTTGCTTGCAAAGACAGTCAAAACAAAAAGCACAAAATGCCCACACGCGTCAAACGATTGTATTCTTATTAGTTTCTATGTGGGAGGTGAAGGGTGTCCAGCACGCAGGGTGGAGGGGCCTGAGTTAATGCAGATGGGTGGAGCAGACAGCTCAAGGGGCTCAGCAGCAAAGCCCCGAGTGCTGAGGAGCAGACGTAGCGCAGATCTTTGGAGAAATGCAAGGGGGAGGAATGCAAACAATAATCATATCTGACGCTAATCCCGCCACTTCTCCCTTTTTTCCACCTCGTTCGGAAACAGGACATTATCAGCCTCCGACGGGCTCCCGCATCCTTCGAGAAGGGGGTTGGGGTCACTTCCTTGGGTCATTCACAAGGGTGGGTTGGTGGGGGGAAACCCAAAAAGCCACAGAGGTTGCGGAAGAACAAGAGCATGTTTGTGGTGTGAAATGGGCTTCAGATGCAGCGTGCAGCCGGTGATAAAGGCAGATAATGTTAAGGGATTACATTTTGGGAAGACAGACACAGACGGGGTTAGGAGGGACGTTATTGCCCCCGGGGCGAGGTTTTTGCACTCGCCGTTAAATAAACTACGATCATAATCCCTCAGATCCTGCATGTGTTTATAAAAGGAGAATTCGTCCAATAACCCTCCGGCCCACACAGACACAAGGACACTCGCTCTGAGAATAAGGAAACACATGAATAAGTACTTAAAGCTGCCAGTAAATGGGGCTCGAATTGGGGATCCAGCCAGAATTCGCTGCAAGACGTCATCCAAAATTTGCTGGGAATTAAGAAGAAGGAAGAAGAAAACCACCACGTGGTCCCTATCAAAAAATTCTTGCTTATTCCTTTTATGGGATGCAGCAATATTCAATCTACGCAAGATTTGTTTCTATTCAGACGGTAATCGTTGTTTTTCAAAGTTTTACACCATTGCATATTTTATTTTAAATGTTTTAATCGTGCAAATCATTCAAACCAAAAAGTTCAACACGCAGAACAACCATAAACTTTTGGTGTTGTATTTCAGTGAGGCTTAAATAGCGATATCAGGAATGTAAGTGCTATCATGTCTGCTCTCATATTTGCACTTATACAAATGTGATAAGGATGATTCTGATTCTAATTTAGCTTTGTCTGTCCATTTGTTCATTTTTTTTCCTGGTTGGATGGGATGCAATATGATTCAAAGGGCTGGAAGACCAATTAAAACACCATATTAATGCAAATAATAATACTAATGCACACTTATCCAGATCATTATCAAAATGCATTCAAATATAATTGCTTTCTTCCTGTACCACAATTTGTTCACATTAGTTATGCATTCAGTGGAAATTGCACACCATTGTGTACAAATTACAAGTGGTGTAATTATATCTGAGGTGAGTCATTAAGTTCCCTAACAATACAAATGAACAAACAATACTGGCAAACATTAAACAAGAAAACATCCAACCACAAAAGCAAGACAAGACGTGCTGGTTCAGTTTCATGTGTTGACTTAGCTAGACATCGCATGACAACACTTGCACAATACCTGATGTGGTCGTACAGTACTTACTTTTCTAACAAAGAGGTCCTTGAGTGAAGAGAAGGATCGGTTATTAGCAGAGTGGTAAGGAACAACAAGCGTGCTAAAGATGAAAATGTGCATGTGTCTGTGAGTACATGTGGTCATCAAAGTAAGCACAATCAGTTTGAAACATAAGAGTCACTTTCATTGGACTGTGCCAGCCTGTGGGCTGACCAGTAATTAAGGTCAATTGGCCTATCAGCCTTTGGCAGTGCCGATGAATGTTTACTCAGAGTGAAACTAATTGCGCTCTTATAAAAGGAGGCCTGGGTGCAGACAGATGCGGGCCCCCATGCTGGGGGAAGCCACAGACATACCAGAGTGGGCAGCGCAACAACCCGCTAGGCCACGTAGCGCTATCACCGCGGCTGCAGAGTGAGGGGGCGGAGTCTTGAGGGGAGGGGTCCCATTAGGGTCTTAGTGGGTGGGAGTGGGTTTTACCATCAGTGATCAATTAGAGCACAAGTCAGGTTTCAGGCCCCGGGGAGAGCGGCCGAGAGGACGGCAGCCATGGGGCCAAAGGTTATCGGGAGAGTCTGGATAATAGCCTTTACAGCCCAGCGGCAATAACTTACAGCAGGTCATATTTACAGTAGGGGGCGCTCTCAGCCTCATGGATAAACTGACCCTTGTGGAAAAAAATACGTACATTCAACATAATATAATGATAATGTCAGCGCTATAGCAATAAATTCACTTTTTATTTAAAATAAAAAATAAAAATCATGCTCCAAATTGTCACGGTCAACACTATTGCTGTATTGTTTTTTTGTGAACAGTTCGAATGTAACACTAAGTGAGGCTCAAAATTCTGGAAATCCGTAACTGAGCATGATGCGGTGTACGGCCACACCACTCTAAAGTACAAGCCCAATAATAAAAACAAATATTGTTAAATTACTACTGTACTATACTACTGCAAGTTCATATATTGTATATATAAAAAAAACAAGAGCAGACCTACCACCAACATTTTGGATGAGGATTGTAATTCCAACAAGGACCTATGGAAACATTTTTAATCGGTTAGTGTCAAGTTCGCAGCGTGCACATGTATAAGTACATCTTGAACAAACTAGTAATAGCACTTCCAGAATGCAAGTACGGTGAAACCTTCAAAATTGAATAGTCTACTTTGTTGCTGAAAATCAAATAGGTATTGATTTTATCCTAATCAAAAGACAATACTTACTGTTCCTGTCTTTTTTAATGCTCGTCCGCCCAGATCTTCGTATGAACTAATTCCTGCGTGAGACAACAAATGATGCATGAGAAAATAGGGGAAAATATATATAATGCGATTTTCATTCAGATTTCTTGATGCAATACTTAGCCATCTATATTGAGAGTGCCACTCTCACCTGTCAGGTCACAGAGCTTGAGGAGAAGATGTATGGAATATCCTGCCAGGCTGGACACGAGGATCAACAGGATGCTAGATATGAGGAGCAAATAGAAATGACCATCCACAGATCAGCTTGTTTCATCTTAGCCACACGTATTATTGTTTGCTTACCAAAAGCTAAGTATGCCAGTGCTTGCCATGACATAAGCAAGTCCAAGAATACCACTCCCCATGATTGCATTCATTAGGTTAAAAACAGAAAAAGCAAAGGAGGCGCCTCTGGCACTGCTTATCTGCACACAAAATGAAGAAAGGCTTAAGAAACGGAAGAAATCATTTTAATTGACAGTCCGGACAACAACTGGCCAGGCTTGATGATGGATTTCATGAAAGAGCAACACAGTGGCATGTGGGATCAGGCAATGGAAATGGCAATGGATAGATAGGATTTGGAGCAACAAGCCGCGGGACAGCTGCCCGAGCTCTCGAGAAACTGACTGACCCTTTTAATAGGGGATATCCTGGAGAGGACGAGTGGCCACTCTGGTGGCAGTGTCATAACAAGTGTGGATTAACCTGATGACCTGAGATACACTACCAAAAAAATTGGACGTCATCTACAACGCGAGATGAATTTTACATCCCAGGTGATGTTTACGGGCTTTTATATAACCTGACACCAATACAATTAAAACTGGCTTGTAACTTTCTTGATCAGTGACACGTGACCGGTTTAACTTGATAAAGTAGGCAATAAAAATAGAATACTTCACATGAAAAATGTAGGATATTACATCTAAATTTATGTGAACAGTTAATTAAAATATGAGAATTATAGTCTAAAATTTGGAACCAACACAATATTTTTTAAGATAGTTAGGCCATTTTAGCCCCGATTTCTACATATATTAATATTATGAATAAGTCTGATTTCCATTGCGTATTGGAGACTCTTTGGCCTCGATTTGTAAAAAAACAAACCCAAAAACTCACTGACATTCTCTGGTAGGTTCCTTTCCATTTTAAGTGTCCCGACAACTGTCGCAACAGTGCAATAGAGAGTACGCGTGCACATCGATGCTCACTGGGACGATCTCCGCGGCAGCGGAAGTGTCTGGACCCGGAGGCCGCTTTAAATATTAAAATTAACTTGAAGTGTTGACGTATCCACAGTGCACACATCCTTTTCTCGAACAGGGATCCACCTGAGGAGGGGGCGGGACTTCTCGACCAGTTATGCCTTGAACTGTCGTCAAAATTTAGCCACAATCAAAATATCCAAAATCACTTATTAAATACAAATTATTGCAACAGACGAGTAGTATTCAGTTCTGCTTTTAAGGAAAATATGCTGTCATGGGCTAAATTTCCTTCCAATAATGTAATTAGGAATCTGTGCTACATTCCTTACTTAGAAGAAGTAAAACATTTGAATGTGACAATCTTATTTGTTGTAACAGTTGGACAAAGCAAAACCATATTTTATAGTTTGTTGTTTTCCTACTTACATTTGGCCGCAAAGGCGTTGTTTCGTTCCCCTCTGACTCTCTGGGGGCTGTTTGGCTGTAAAGTCCCGAGTTTGCATTATCGTTTGTACTCATTTTAAGCAACAAAAAGAAGCGAACACGGGGAACTTAAAGCTGTCACAAAAACTTAGCGCAATGACTGACAGACTGAATTATTTGGTCATTTTCTCACTTAGGTTTAAGTTTTCCATCTGTCTCCTTTTATTGGCTTGTTGTTGTTTCAGTCACATGCTTGTTATTTCCGTCGCAAATTCAACGTCATTGCAGCTACTGACCAATCAAACACAGGTTCTGGTCTCTGTCGACCAATCACGCGCGTGCACTGGTCCACCACGAATGACGTTGTCGAGCAAGCATGCCCGTTTCTGAAGGATGTTGAGGTAAGAGCCGATTGTGATATTTCGTGCCATCTACCGGTAAAATTGATACCCACCCTCTTTAACTTAACTAAACATGTAATGTTTGTTAGTTTTTTTAAAAGTTTTGCCACGTGTGCGTTTTAAAAGCGCCTGCTTTTACGTTACAGGCTCCTCAGAAGAGTCTTCTCATCTGTTCAAACAAGAGACAACACGAACGTCTCCGCTGTGCTCCGAAATCGGAGCTCTGCAACCTTCCCCTGTGCTAACTTTCCCCTGAAACTACTAATGGATGCCAAACTATACCACGCGCCGCCGCAAGTACGCGGTATGACTTCTCTTGACAAAGAAGCTTTCACACAGACAATCACTGTACCAGCTCTACGGGTGCCCACGCGGTTTATTAACAAAGTGATGAAGAGCCTGAAAAAGTCCACCATCCAACGCCCGGGGGTTCCCAGAGTGGTGCAGGACAAAGAGGAGAGTCCTGACTTCAGACTTGTGCTATTGGACCCTCACAGAGTATCCTCGTCAGGCTCCTTTAGTGATTCTGAAGCGGAAGCGCTGAGGTCATTTGACGTCTCTCAGGAGCTGCAGCACTATGAGCTGAGATTGGCCTATGACAACCTGAAGAGTGAAGAGGTGCTAGAGGCCGTGCTACCTCTGGGGCAGGACGTGACGTCGGCGTTCAGCAGAGTTGGACACATTGCACACATGAACCTCAGGGACCACCAGCTTCCATATAGGAACCTCATTGGTGAGAGTCATTGAGGCGAGCTGTGCATTTTGGTAGTCTGGCCTTTAGTGGGGACGTACTCAAATTAATACAATAAATACAACATGACAGTGAAAATGTGTTTCTACTAGTGTAAAGACAAGCAGGCCACTGAATGAGGTTTTAAGAAATATGTTTTCATCCTGTCCTGGACCAGTATCACCAAAGCAGACACTCTAGGAACTGTAATATATATTGTTTTATTAATGTTTGCTTCATGAGCTGTCCAACGTACTTTGTAGGAGTTTTACATTACATTAAAAAAAAAAGCAAGCGACTTATTTTCTGTCCCTCTCATTACAGGTACAGTGATCATGGACAAGAACCCCGGTGTCACGTGTGTGGTCAATAAGACAAATATCATCGACTCAACATATCGCAACTTCAAGATGGAGATGCTGGCTGGAGAAGAGAACATGGTCGCCAAAGTAAGTTCAGCAAAAACCTCTTAAGGTCGATTCAAAACCTGTATTCTACATGGGGAAATAGATTGTGACCATATAAAATTGGCAACTATGAATAGTCTTGCGTGTGTTTCCCCAGGTGAAAGAAAACAGGGTGACATACGAGTTTGACTTCTCTCGTGTGTACTGGAACTCGAGGCTGAGCACGGAACACCAGCGCGTGGTGGAGCTGATCAAACGCGGTGAGACCGTGTTTGATGTATTCGCTGGCGTGGGACCCTTTGCTATTCCAGCGGCCCGCTCGGGCGCCACAGTTTTCGCAAACGACCTCAACCCGGAGTCATACAAGTGGCTCCAGCACAACTGCAAAGTCAACAAGGTGGAAGGCAAAGTAAAAAGCTTCAACCTGGACGGCCGAGCGTTCGTCCAAGGGCCGCTCAAGCGAGAGCTTCCTGCGCTGTTAAAGGGAAAAGGCGGTGTGCACGTAGTAATGAACCTGCCTGCTTTGGCTCTGGAGTTCTTGGATGCCTTCAGAGGCCTCCTGCATCAGGAGGCTCCCTGCGACCACAACCTCCCGACAGTGCACTGCTACGGCTTTTCTAAAGACGACAACCCAGAGAGAGACATGATAGAGAGGGCATCTCTCGCCCTGGGCTTCCCTATGGAGGACCGCTGCTCTGTGCATTTTGTCCGCAACGTGGCACCCAACAAAGATATGATGTGTGTCAGCTTTACTCTTCCTAAAGAAGTCCTCTTCTGCCAGCATGAAAAACAGACAGGTAAGAATTAAATGACAGGGATGATCCAGCAGTCTGGATGTAAAAAGAACAACTTTAAATGCACAATATCAGAAGATTTTTTTAACATTTCATACAATTGTAATGCATACTATTTTTGGTATGATTTCAAGATTTACAGCATGTGAACTTGATGCAGTAATGGCACAATGCTGCCACTGTGGCCTCTGTTTTCAGACTTGAGGGACAACTTGTAGTTGTTGAGAGCTGCTCCTAATATGTTGGTCACTGCAATGTATATTAAAATTTACATTGTACTGACGGACTTTTTTTTTTACCTTCAATTTTATGCAGAATCTTCAGAGGAACCAGACCCCAAGCGGCAAAAGTGTGAGACCACAGATTCATCTTGAAAGTGAATTAAATCCCAACTTGTCACTGTTGAAGTTGACTGAAGGAAATGTTTGAGTTCATCCCCTCATTAGACACTTTGTGAGATATAATAGGAAACTGAGCATTATGTTTTAGAATTTTGTATACAGCTGGACCTCATTTGTTTATCGGGTACCTAATGTTGCTTAGTCCCTGTTGCTTAAGACAAGCTTTAAGTTGTTAGCATCCAGCCAGTGCTTCCTTGAACATTTTTCCTTTTTAAATAAATTGCTTTAATGAAAGAAAGACTGAATTGTGATTTATTTACTCTATATATAAAAGTGACACACAAAAAACAATTATACATATCACATCACTGACCACCACAACAGTGTTTGTCCTCTTCAGTGATGTCTTATTTATAGTCCTTAAAGTTGTGTCAGAGTTTGGGGTCAGCCAGTACGGGGGAAGAGGCCACTGAAGGCATCCTGGATTGCTCGATGACACGCCAAAGCTGAGCTGTATCCTCCGGCTGTGTCCTGAGGCATGGAGGCCCGCACGTTGTTCAAGTATCTGTAAACACACAGAAAGCCCACCCCTCCCTTCGTCAATGACGTCATAGAGGTATTTTGTAAATAATGACGCTGTCTGACAGCCTGAGCGTTCCTTTCAAAAGCAGAGAAACTTGAGTGCAAGTTTATCCGTCATTAAATCCACACTCGGGCTTATTTTTTCTGGCCCTTTTCGCTCCTGTGATGAGATGGACGCAGACAGACCTAAGTGTACGTTAACGCTAAGAACACCTTGTGCCCTGAAAGCCTCGGCAACACGGCGCTATTAAAGTATTAGAGGTGTCTCTCTTTTATTTTAAGTGCTTACAGATGTATCCTGCCAGAGTCTCTCAGGTTTTAAGCAACACTCAAAGTCAGTGTTTATTTTCACACAGTCACTCAAAAAAAAAAAAAAAAGTTCACACAATGTGCTTGCCATCAGCTCACTTGTTTTGTTGAGACAGATCTACAAAAGAAAAGCGTGCCAGCAACTGAGAGTCCATTTAAAATGACCACATTTTTTTCTTTGAATGTTTGGAAAGTTTTACAAACAAATACTTTAAATGAGAGCAATGTGTCCAAACCTTTAGCGAGCCAAGAAATATCTCACAGAACATGGCTGGACACAAATGTGACAAAAATGAAACAAACTAGACAGATTAAGAATAAGTGGGTCAGTTCCCGAGGTTGCTAGAAGTCACGGGACCACCTGATCAATGTGTGTATGTTCAGGCCCTCAAAAAAAGTTTTAGTACAATGTTTATGTATAAATAAAGGCGTCTGTATAACAGACACGTGGTACTCTGCAACTGAGTAAACGTAATAGTTCAGACTAAAAATATCCATTTCTGAATGAGTATCAATGGTAAAAGATGGCAAGATGTTTAGTTGCGACATCTAGCGCCCTCACAGGAGTGAGTGTATGCGCTTAACTTCAAAGTGAGATGGGAATCAAGAGCACAGACGGCAGACTCTGAATTCTGCCGCCATTCCAGTAATCCAACACCTGCATGATGTAGGTGTGTGTGTGAAGGTACGCAGCAAACAGATCATCCGTATCGTTGCTCGCATGTACGCGTGCAAATATTCATACGTCACACGGCGTGACCTTGCCGAGACCCTGAACCATGCGGGAGGGGAAAGTAAGACGAAAGGCGGCGAGGAGACGTCAATGCGCAGCAAGACCACTCATGGGCCACTAGAGAAACAACACAAGTTCAAAAGAGGAGGGCCAGTGATTAATAATAACTTCATTAGCTGCGAGCTGCTGTAGTCTGTCCTTCAGAGCACTTGAGGGAGGTCTTCTCAGATGGCTTCCTGCATCCGATGAGTGCTGCCTATTGATTATATTGTGCTGGGCCGCTTTAATGGTGAAAAAAGTGGGCTATTTACAGCCTGGCTAAGTCTGCTCTTCCTGCTAATCTAATCCCCAAGCTACTCATGTGGTCATTCCTTCCAAGAAAGCTGAGAGCTCTGTGTAACTTTATACCGACCTGCCCCAAAGGAGAGCAGAAAGAGAACATGAAGGCAGGAGGGGGGGAAGGAGGAAGGAGGGTGTGCAGTCTGTATACATCAGTGTGTGAGAGAAGGTTTGGGAAGTGGAGGAAGGGGGGTTGGGGGGGGGGGGGGTAGGAGTTAAAAATCACCTTTGGGTATCATCATGACAAAGCCTCTTCTCTTAAACCAACCCCATTGGCCTCTGCTCACCCCTTCCACCCCACGTTAGTTCAGTTCTGCTCCATTAAGTCAGCGGCTCTATCTCCAAGTGAACTCCAACGGCATCCAAGTGCGTGTACACAAAGCGGCACTCGACGTTGGTTATGCGTGGCCAATCGGGAGCGTGTCTGGGAAATGCATATTGCCGTATATTATTAACATGGGAAAAATAGCACAGAAGACGTAAAACTTAGAAGCAAATCTTAAGGAAGAACATATTTGGATTTGGAGAAAGGTAGCCGGCTAACAAACTGACAATCAACAACTAAACACTCTCAATAAAGCTCACTTTTGATGTATTAATTAAAAACATGGAGCATTATTTGGGAATAGTTTGTGGTAGTGTTGAAATGCATCGAACACTGTTTCTAATATTTTTTACTCTAGAAGGTAACCACAATTTAAATGTCTATTATGACGTAACACAGCTCGCTATCAATTGTTTTTAAATGATTAGCATGCGCTACCAACAGCTACGCTTTCAAGAGTGTGCCCACATGCCCCTATCAGCAGCCCCCCCCCCCCCCCCCCCACGCCATCCCCCGATTCTCCCTGAAGACCAGACTTGCCTTTTGTTCACAGGGCCCTGAAACCCAAGCCGTTTCGCTCCGTAACATCTTTCACTCTCTCGGCCCCACTGGAGCATTAGCTGCAACTTGATATGAGTCTTTTCAAAGCCTCATATTATTGTGTAAATATGGGTCACTTTGGGCTGCTCCATTATGTCGCTTTGGGGGAGCGGGACAGGGCGAGTGCAGGTGATGAAGACAGCGTAATGGCACAGTGGGACAGTGTGCGAGTCAGACTGCAATCAAAAGCACAAAATATGCCGGGGGTTTTCCACTTGCGTGCAGATTGACAGGAGGAAGGTTTGTGCCAGTTTTTTTTTTTTCTCTCACCGATCTCTTTCGCAATCAAATTTTAGAATGATTTAAAGCAAGTGTTTAGTACATTCAAATCAACACTTTAAACAATCTGCTATTCCCAAAATATGGAGTCATAAGATACCTGAGCCTGCTACCACTAATAGTCGGAAATTTCCCTGAAAGATTTCAGGTAGATTCCCATCCCAAGTTTGGTCCTACAATGGCTTCAGTTCTTGAATCAAAGAAACAAACGATAGCAGGCATTGGGTTCCTTCCTCTTGTCTAGACTCTTCACGTTGACTGGAATTGGATTAAGAAAGCTTGATGGAAAAGAAAAGAGTGTAATATGCTGCGCTGGTTATTTCAGCAGGCAGACACTTAATCAACGCAGAAACCACAGAGCCAGACGCACGCAGACGACGGACGACGCAATCAAAGCCCATTCCAACAAAACGTTCATTGTCAAAGCGCTGTTTGTTGGCTGCAGCCTGTTACACATGACAACATTCCCGTTTGCTTGAAAGCGCATTCGGTTTTTGTTATTGTGAGCCAATCTGCTGTGCGTTTGAAACACCCACCACAGACACACACCGCCTTTCAAGTATTAGCGATGACCTGAGACCGGACCCCAGCTTGAGCACCTGTTGGCTTTTGTAACGCCCTCCCTGAGCCACAGTCACTTTTTATTACAAAGGATCAGAGCCGTTTTTTGGTTGCCTCGCCTCATCATCAGCATGATACATAACAAGAAAAGGATGAGTCTTTAAAAGACAGATTGACAAAACATAACTGAGGACAACTTAAGAGATGTTTGTGTGTGCACAACAAGCACAGCTGACAAACACGGGACACAGAGGGAGCGGCGTATTTGTCAAAGGCCAGTCAAGAGTGTGCTAGGTGCCCGGAAATCTTCCTTTAGCGCCCAGCTCCGAGTGCGGTTGAGAATTCCAGGCCTGGGAAGGATGAGGGCCAAAGGAAGGAGGTGAGGGGGGGGGAATTGCGCAGAGCCACACACCTGCCAGATGATTTGTCACGATAGAGGGGTCACCACTCAGCTGTCACCCCCTAATCACCCATCCTACCCCTTAAGTCTACCCCCGCCAAAGCCTCCTCTCCAAAAACACCCCCTCCCTGCATTCCACTGGCAGCTCCGGTTTCACTCGCAGCACGGTTGCCCCATCTGCCCCTCCTTTCCACTACTCCACCTCCGGAGAAAATGTACCCATAAGGAAGATGCAGCACACTGAGCACATTGTGTGTACAGGCGGGTTACACAATTCATGTTTGTCTAAGGGCAGAGTTGTTTCTTTTCCGGACGTACGGCAACTCCAGCATGTTATAAGGATTGGTCCACATTGCAACCCAGATACCCCCTGCAGACAAGGCAAACACTCTCACAGGTATACTATATCTGTCAACAGCAGCCTTTCAGCACCACAGGACAAAGGTCATCCTCTTTTCCATTGAATCCAGCTTCCTCTGGGATGTGGCAGCGTGTGAGGACGCTCAGCTATTAGCCTTATCCACTGTCCACCAGATTAGCGCAACTTGTGAATGAGTTAAGGGGACTCGGTGCGGTTACATCACCTCTTCTCCATTATCACGAGTCTTATCATCGCCACTGACAGACCGAGGCTGCATCCCAGAAGGAGAAGTGGCGGAAGCTATCACTAACACTTAGTTAAGAACAACATGTTTAGAGTGTTAACAGATCCTCTGCTTGATACTTGAAATGGACACCCATCTAATACACCGAGTGAGAATCTGTAAGTTGTCAGAAGCTTGAATGATAAAGCGCTCTTGTTGTCTCTCACAGACAATAAAGGCCGATTGTTTTGCATGTGCCTGAAGACGACGGCTTCACTTCCTGACCTAGCTGCCACCTGTCGCCGCTCATCCGTGGCACTGTTTTGATCCTGCACGTCCCCATTCTAACCTGATGGGGTCAGTAGAGTCTGGCGAACTCGGCCAGGCCTCATGTTAAAGTACAGCCGAGGGGACATCCCACACCCGGCTCAATATAGAGCACATCTTTCTTTCCTCTCCAGGGCTGCCACTTGATAACCCTGAGCCACCATGAAAAGCTTAGAGGAAGGAGGGAGGGCACCCGGCGGACTGTGGAAGAAGAAGAATGACGTGACAGCAGTGTGTCGTCGCTAACCAAATGCAGCTGTAAACAATGGAGGGACATATGCTGTTCTGGGAATGGCTGCTGGCCCGAGGCGTACCCATAGCAAAAGTACCTTGACAGTTAGACGTAGCATTCTGGGAATAGAGCACCTATACACAGAGGAAGAATAGAGCTTTCCCGGGAGGAGGGGGTATCAATTACAAATCACCTGAAGCATTAGGGGGCAGGAAAGATGGATTTCAATAAGACAAGAAAGAAGAAAGACGGGGTTGTGGTAGAGGTAAAAAGACGGAGGCTCACAATGCATACATGATGTACTTCCTACCCTAAGCTCCACATCACAACAAACCCATAGTGGGCATGCACATTAGTTATTGGCAGAGTCAAACTGGAAAAGCATGTGACCTTCGAGAGAGCAGCTGCTTTCGTTTGTTGTGCTTCAAAATAGTCAGGAGACATCACCTCTTCAGAGTATTGGCCTCGAAGCTGCGACGCCAATAAACCTGGAGTTCCCTTCGTGCTGGAGATGGCTTGAATTGGCCGGCTGCATTTCAGAGGGAGCCTGCGAGTCTGTGTGGCGCATCGCCCGGCCGAGGGGGGGAAAAACAACAACACTCAAAGTGCTGCTTGTGCAGATAAAGCCGAAGTGTGTCTTTGTCACTCGTGTAATGCTCGCTACTTTTCAGAAATGACTCACGGGCAAGTAAAAAGGCTTCTCAACAGGCCCGCACACATATTTAAGCTGGTACTTGGAGAGGATCAATATTTGCACAGATCTATGAGAGGGAAACAATAGTGATTTGGCCTCCACCGGCGCTCTCTGTTAATGGTCTGTTTACCGAGACAGACGGGATAATGGCCTGGGTGGGGGTGGGAGCGCAATTGGACGATGGCTGCACTCCATATTGTTTTTGATCTGGTTAGTAACGAATAAAGTCGGCACCTCCAGGACGACGTAGGCTGAGAATTTAAGCTCGGCTAGAAGTCACGTGATGGTCGGTAAGACACGGGCGCTCCGTTGCCGTGTACGACTTTGCAAGTCAAATAACTGCCTATTGTTGAATCTCTTTTGGCTATGCAAATTGAAAATCTGTGACTCCCGCGGGAGTTTTTAGACGAGAGCAATCGGAGCACTTAAATGATTGCTGGGTCTTGTAAGTTAAGAAAGCAGAACATGCTCTAAGATTGGAGAACATATCAGATATCTGAGCAACCAAGTTCAATTTTAGGTCTTGGAAGCATTTGAGGGGAAAGGCTCCTTTTGTTATGCAAGAAACAAACACAGCAGTTCCCCATAAATAGTTGTTCTGGCAACAATGCTATTTTTATTGGCCCAGTGAGTCCAAAATATGAGTGTTTAAATTATAGTAAAAGTAGATCAAAGTCGACTGCTCTTCAGGGAGTTCATGTGGGGTCATTCGAACCGGCGCCGCGGCCTCCTGCCCATAACTTAAGCATCAAAGCTGTGTTTGTGCGAGAGAGTGTGACTGAGTAAGGCTCACGCTCTCTCCAAGGTGCCATCACTCTGGTCCTGTCACCCTCACATCCACAGCGCAGCACCTCAGGTCCACTACTGTCGGCGACCCATGACGCCCTCCCCCCCCAAATCACATCAACCCCTCCAGCTCCATCAGATGCGCACCCAGCAGAGATCAGAGAATGTGGGAAGCCGTTCATGTCCGATTTTAGAAATTCATTTTGATAGAAGAAGAAAAACATCATGGCTGACTTGGACTTTTGTTCAAAAGTAAAAGGGGAGACCCAACGGAAGGGGGGGGGGAAATAGCCCCAAATTTAGCAAGAGCAGAAAGAGATTCAAAAGTCCCTTCTGGATAGCTTTTAGTGGTCATGCAAACTCCAAAAGCCACATCCACGGTTCCTGGAAAGCGGTCTGCCTGGAATTGAGGGCTCTCTGGACTGCTCCTTCCCAATATTAACACATGCACACTTGACTATCACATAAACACACAGACTTTGTTGGGCACGCTGAAGCTTCAGCCTCCAAGCGGGAGGAGAGTATCACTTAGAGACCCATTAACCCCTGGCTCACGACCAGAGCAGTGAGCGGACATCCTTTAAGCACATGTTAAACATTGCTAGTCTATGAAGTGATTTATGCTTTACTTGTGTGTTTGTGGTCATAACTGTGATGTTTTTATATGTAAAAAGAGGTGGGACACTTGAGTAGGTTCGGATCTCAGTCTTAGAGAGTCCTCCCTTTATTTTAATGTTTTTGTTTTTTTCCCTTACGCACTAAACCCACACATCTAATTCAAATGTCACCACTGCACACAAACATTTTGCCTAGCAGGCAATATGAACCAATCAAACTGCTTGATTAATTTTTCCTCATCACTTTACATGACATTAGACATTTGTTGCTAGGCCCCAAAATGCTCATTTGATAAACTGGATTAGAGGGCAGAGATGCCCTACCATTTTCGACACTACTTTTCCAGTGATTCTTAAATTTAGTCCCCTTTTTTTTTTTTTTTTGTCTGCAGAGACATATCTGCTGAATCTGCCTGTTGTGACTGTTCCAGAGGACAAATGGGCAAAGTGAATCATTCAGGTACCGTGACTGAAGCTTGTTAGAACTTAGGTTCCTGTCTGTTGGACGCTCCATGACTGGCCTGTTTGGTGGGAGAAAATACACAGAGGTTGACTTCCTCCTGTAGAGAAGTGCATCCCCAGGAGAGGAGCCCCAGACTAAACACTCTTCATTCAGCTGCTCGGCATCACCTCGAAACAAGCGGCAGATGCCTGACAAGCACTCCCAACAGAAAACTCACTTTTTCCACCAATTATGCAAAAGGAAAAGTGTGTGTGTGTGTGTGTGTGTGTGTGTGTGAGGGGGGGGCAAAGCCTTTAAATATTATACATGCTGTCTTTTGGCAAGTGCTTTGAGCAAATTCTGTCAGAGAAGGATGGGTAATTTCAGGGTGTTCGGAGCCAACACAAACAACTGTTCTGGCGAGGCTTCATTGTCAGCACTTGAGGTTTCAGTCAAATGTTTCAACGCTCTGTAGCCAATTTCTCTTTTCCCTACCCCCACCAGCCCATATGATTTGTCCTTGTCCAAGTTCTCAGTCAGCCTTTCATCACCGACACAGCCGGAGCTTTCAAAAAGTGTTCTTGTGGAAAACAAAGTCAGACCCTAGATTACAATCTACACATACGTGTCCAAACAAAAAGAAAGCGCCGTTCTCTCACGGTTTTCTGTGCTGTACACGAGATCAACGTGAGACAGACAGCCTCCTCCCACCATCATCATCTTTCATGTTTCCAAGACTGGTTCTGCTGTTACTTATTTACTGGGGAGACACTTTGAGCAATATATATTCCATTCATAAGGAGGGAAGAATTTAGGATACACTACAACCTCTGCATTGGACCTTAGACTGAAAAAGTGGAGGAGAGAAGTTGAGAAGACGTGAACATGTAGTCAGTCTTAAAAGAGAAGCAGCACCCCAGTCAACAATGTGTTGACTGGATATCTGCACGCGAGTCCATCTATGAAGCCACCAGAGAAGGCTGTGCGCGTGCGTGCACATACTCGGGTCTCCCTTGACGGCCGCATCCAAGACAAATCACCACCGGTGCGGCTGTCACTGCGGGCCTTGACCAAGACAAACAGCCAAGTTTTAAAATAAGTACCTGCTGCCTTCCAGTTCAGCCACACTGAGACGCATCCATCCTAAAACGTATTTCCCTTCACAGGTCACAGGACTGGAGTTGGCGTCCAACACTCACAGGGGACTCACTTTTCACCCTTTCACCCCTGTCTGCATTCTCTCCCCCACACACACACACACACGCGTGCATGTGAATTTTTACCACGCAGCACACCAGCTCCATTATAGCCAAAATGCTGGGAGTGCAATAACGGGGGTGACTCAATGAGTATACCAGGTTGGACGGGACATTGGCTGTGTACACGTGCAAGCTTTGACCATCAATATATATCGGAGTGAGAAAGCACTAAACTCAACTTTGATCTCAAATGTATCTATTTGACCTCAAATCCTCCTTCACTATACAACAAAAACAAAGCCATTGACCGTGCTGTTCCAATACTTTTGGCGATGAATATGCAGACCGCTCCAAAGCGCCCGCACCATTTCCATGCTTTGGACACGACGGCATATTACATTTCCAAAGTTGTGGTTGAGCCGACCGGGCCGGCATGTGTTGATGCCAGAGTTCCTCAGTCAAGACCTTTTTGTGTCTGTGGCCTTTCCGGCATTGGTCCACCCGGACCGACGCACAGACGCGCACACACACACACCCACTTCATCTAAACTACGCTATGTGTTTCATCTACATATTGATTAGCTTCGCTGAAGGAAGCACGGCCTCAGCATTTCACTGAATACATAATGTAACAATAAAAATGTGTGACAGATAATTCTTGAAACAGCATGTTTCGGCTTAAGTAGTTGAGTTTCCAGGCAATAACACAAGTTGAAGTTCATGACAGACTGAAGGGCAACAAAAATACAATATGCTGAAAAGATGCTTATCTCAGTTAAAGGAAGGTTACGGTCAGGGTGAAGCGGTATTGAACATGGTCCACGTCCTCCACCTCCCCCAAAATATGACCTTGTTTTGATCCTGTCACCCAATAAAAACAGGCCTCACTATGTGGGAGGGTTTTAGCAGCAGCCCGTTGCAGCGCAGACGGCCGGGCGCTAAGGCTGACTGATGAATGACTTGCATTTGGTGAGGACTGGAGCAGTGGCGTCGTGGATTGATTGGCCCAAAGGGGGCTGTCGAGAGGGGGAGCATTTCCTGCGTGTGTTAATGGACGCTCCTGCAGAGGCAATGTGGCGGCTTGTGGGATGCTTTGCTTCGCTAATTTGCTTTCAGTCTCGCCGTTAATCAGAGGAGCATCAGAAACGCTTCCTCCTCACTACATTCGGCAAAGCAGTAATGTGTAAGCCCGAATCGCAAATTAATATCGTGAATTTAGGTCAATGTGGACTGCAGAAAGATAATATACTTCACCACTCAATGTAAATCTAAACTGTGTGGTGAAGATCAAATTCAATTTCCAAGTTCCATATATTTCAGTTTAAAATAGGGCTGTGTAATTAATCGAAATTCAATTACAGTTACGATTACACTCCACTGTGACAACAGTGGCATTATCATAAAAAAACAATTTGAACATTTTCTTGTTTTATATGATAAAATAAATGATTATTCAAATAACCATGATTTCAATTATTACTACACTACTCATGATAAATATTTTTTTTCCATGATCGAAAAGCCCTAGTTCAACACCACCTAAGGATTTCCTTATGTTTCACTATTTTTCTCTTGTAAAACTTTACCTGCCATTCAAGGGACTAAAAACTTTGTGTGTGTAAAAAAACATTTACCCAAGTCTTCCTAGCTGCTCCAATTCTGGTACCGGCGGTCCGTAGGTTTCAATGTGGAGGGGGTTGTAGTGGTACAGGGCTTCTTCTAACTTGGGTACAGCTTGCAGAGATACCGTTTGACGCTGGAATAGAGAAGAGGATGGTAAGGGAGGGGGGGTGGAAAGAGCAAGATCATAAGAGAAAGACAAACAAGCTTTAACACTTGACAATAATAATTATCACTGGTAAGAAGCCTGAGAACAGTCACAATGACATAAGAATATAAGTAGGTTTACTGTCAATCAAAGTACAACATGAACAAATTCCCGACAAACTGGTTTGGATAAGCGCGTCGTTGGCCAACTTTAGCACTCTTCGATTTAAAGAAGATGAAGAAAATTTAAAGATTTAAAGAAAATGTGATTATATTTATAACAACTCATCCCAATTTGGTTCACTGAACATGAAATAACATAAAAATGTGGATACATTTGATGTGTTTTAATTGACACTCAAGGGGGCATTAACATTTTTTTTAATTAATGTGCTTATAGTTTTAAGTTGTGCAAAACAGCAAAGCAATGATGCTGAGCGCCGCCATGTTTCCATTGCAAAGTACCAGTGTGGTTTTCCCCGCTTTGGTTTGAAGCGGTCTTCCAATAAAGCATTGAAGAGCCCCGAGTTTTTTTTTTTATTATTATTGCTTCTCTAATTCTGATTACCACATTAGTATGAGTGCTATAACTGACCAGGGATGAAGACTGCACCTAAATGTATCCAACAAAGATAAAGAGGGAATACGCATACTATAAGGAACTATAATACTACTCAAGGCCATTGCAGATTTGTTCGCTTTGTCACTCTTCCATCACGAGGGGAATTTCCATAGTCGGATCCACTTTGTGTCAGCGTGAAAGTGATCCGACTCAGAAGACAATCCGGGAATTATAACGAGGATGCCGAAGCGACCGGGGAAAATTATAGGGAAACTCAAAAGGATCACACAAAGGAAGATAAAAAGATGAGAGCGTAGCGAAGGCAGAATAAACAAGAGCGCTCAGAGGGGAGTTAATGAAACGCAAACTAAATGAGTAACATGTGTCCCCACAGCCTCAAACATGCTTCAGCCTATACACAAGTAAAGCCACCTAAGCTCTAATGGAAGTTACGCAAAGCACCGAAGATGCACAGTGAATGCAGGCTAACTGAGCCAAACACAACATGATTATTCTAAACAAACATGCTTAATGTCTCTGGTTGTGGAAATCCTTTATCGTTAAGTCAACAATTGTTGAATGGCAGTAAAAGAAAACACTTATTTTAAATGGTTTCAATATAGAGTGGAGGGCTTTAACGCTCATATAATTCAGTTTGACCAGCCACACATCTCATGCATATTTTTTTTTAGGTATACCCAATATTATCACTACTGATTAAACATTGTGCTGTAAACTTACTGAAGATATTATGCAGACTTTTATCCAGTTTTCAAAAAAATCAGGTTTAGATTCAGATTTTTCACAATAAACTATATCACGCACAATTACAAATTTTCAACAGTCGTCTCCCGCTTTAACCTTGGGGTGCCATTGATCTCTAATCCTGTCCCATCATTCATCCAACATAGCAGCGCGACCGCCAAACACTAATCAAACACAGATTGGCCAACTAAGACCTCGCAACTTTCCTGCAAATTTGCCCCGCTTCACTTTCTCATCCATCTTCCGTCAAACTTTCAGCACTATTTAACTCCAATGCAACAGTTGACACCGTATGATTAAATGGCGGTGAGGTGGGAGGTGGGAACCAGCAGAAGAAATGTCTGCGTGCTGGCAAAGGAAGCTACAGATGCTTACTGAGCAGTAAAGCAGAGTCACAAGAGAGAGACCTCCGCTCTCGAGACCTTTCTGTTGCATTCCTCGGCAAGGTCACCTTCAAATAGCCAGACTAACACTGCATATAAAAAACAAGCTTAGCTTTAGCTTTTTAGCTTGCTGGCTCAATATATTTGTGAAAATACCACCTTAAGTAATTGTAAAAAAAACATGGATATTTTTCAAATGTTGGGCTATAACAGATGAGCAAAACTCAAAGACCCAATCAAGATCCAAAGGGGTGTGAGTCAACTCCCTAGTCTATTTTACTTGTACAAAGCAGGATACGTGGGTCAATTGATCCGACAGAATGATGAAGCAGACGCTCAAGGCACGTTTATGAGGCATGGACTCATAAAAGTGTCGTTGCTTCAAAGGGATGAGAGATCCACCTTTGGAAGTACGTTACACACGGTCTACCTCAAGCATACTTTAAAAATCAGCGACACACACCATTGCACAAACGGCACTTAGAGACCGACCTTTCACAATGACCACTGCAATTACCGCAATGGTTGAGGCAGATGGTTGTTGTTGTGTGGGAACAAATGCTTTTTATTTATTTAAAAAAAAAAAAAAAACAGCACCAACAGTAAACTTAAATATTTTGTTTTTGCTGCTATCACATTGTCAAACAGTGCGGAATTGATTGAAAATTAAAAGCTTTGAAAACAAATGTTTCACTTAAGGACAAAATTTAAATAATCGTCTATTTTGGTTAGTACTTTTAACTCCAGAGTAGTAGTCAGTGCCTCGCCAGTCCAACCAACTCCACCACACGCTTAAAGGTGTGCAATATGTTTGTCCACATAGCGTAGACACCACACAGAGCCTTTCCATTCATGCAAAAAGGATATCTGATCTTCAGGTAGCAAGTGTAAAAGCTGGTCACGCCTTGCCTTACACATTTAAATATAACTTACTATATAACCAGAGGCAGCTGTGCCCCAGTGCAAAGCCCTTAAAGCTGACAAGTCCTTTTTCTGCCAAGCTGGGCTTGCCTGAGACGCAAGCCAGAGGGTTTCTGAGGCCATCCTGAAGAGGGCCAAGCCAGGGAGTGGAGCAGAGGTGTGAATGCCCACATGTGCTCGTGCCAATCACAGCTGACAGTTCTCTTTATCCCCCGACCTGACCCCTCTGCTAGCAAAAAGCCCTGAGGTGATCAATCGGAGTTCCGCCAATTTAACAAGAATATGAAAAAGTCACAGAAAAACTGTCTGATTTGTGACATTACATGGTAAGAGTTTTTGCAAAAGAAAAACACACAACTGAAGGTTTTGAGATGGTGAATTGACGGGGGGTGGGGGAACATGCAACACCAACCCCTTAGGCAGAACAGGTTGGGCCAGTCTGCCAGAGAAAAGTCAAGCTCAGCTCGAGTTTACTCTGCAGAGCGTGTCTCCCAATCAGAGGTCACTATAAAGGACGTTTGAACAAAGCACAACAAACCTGCCTGCAGTGCGTGTTGGTGTTTGCGCTTGTGTTTGTATTTTCTATACAGATCACGTCTAATAGAACAATGCCAGACAGGACCCGAGGATATTTAAATTAGCTCCACATCTATGTTTAGGGATAAACCTGCTATCCACATTTGGCCTACTGTACATTTGAGTTGTGTGTGTGTGTCCCTGCAGCTTCCTTCCACTGGATGCCCATGGCGGCCTTGTCAAGTATGTCAGCTGCTCTGCTGCCTGTGACAAGTGGATCAGGACATAGTGGTGTGAGAACCTTTCATTCAAGATGCCGCTGAAAGCTGCTCCAGAGAGGAATCCCCCCCCATCGGTCAAAGTCTGGGACAAAGCAGATGAGGATGATTCCCAGACCGCAAATACACACACGCGAGTGAACACACACCTGACAACTTTCCTGGAACAAAGACAAAACGCTTCAACAATGTGAAAGCAGGCGTTATAAGTCACACTTTGTACAAACCTGTAATTTAAGCTAATGATCATAAATTCATGTCCTGGCACTGAGACTGGTTTAAGACCAAAAAAACAACAACAAGTGACGTGTTTAAACAGGGACAAGCTGGCTGGCTCCCGTGCAGCAATTCTCTTTTGATATCAGTAAGCAACTGATTCTTCAAAGGTTGTTTAACCAAACAAAGCAGAGTTGTGTGCATTCACTTCAGCAAATACAAGCGTCTTCCTTCAATGGTGCTAGTACAAAGTGACGGATTAGCGAGCAATTTCCAAGCCATTCCAGAGGCAAGACCGGGCACATCCCAAGTTTTACAACGGGCCTGGGCCCAGCCAACTTTACACGTGGATGGTCTAACTGCATCGAGCATCCTTTTGACAGTTTTCTGACTCAACCGGAATGAATAGTCGTACAACATCGGGCTATCGAAGTAAAGAGCAAGCTTAAATGTTTACTTGCATGTTCCAAGTCAACAACATGACGCAGCTGCTGCCGTCGATGAGACATTAGAGCACGCTTTATTTAAAGACCGGAGCCTCGGCATCTTTACGTTCCTCGGATTGATGGGCTCAAACACAGGCAGATATGTCATTCTGCCAGTGACAGCTCACCTTGGCCCCAGAGAGGAGGCAGGCTAAAGTGCTTGCATGTGGCGGCGGGCTTAGTGATGACTACCAACTTGTGTGACAGATGAACTTGCACATCAACACGCTTGATAAAATTAGAGGCCATAAAATCAACCAACTGTTCATTCATCTCGATTGCTCTTTGCTTTCTCTAGCCTGAAATAAATAGTACCATTTTCAGAAACAAACTAATGATAAAGCCAAATAACAATAAAAACATTTCGAATGGCAGTAAAGATTCTTCCGTGAGAATTAAAAATATATATATACTATATTTTACGCTTGTTGTGTATACAAGAGTAAAATATCATGATGATGCAAAAACGTTTACGCATTTGTCAAAATGACTTTTACAAAAATATGCAAATTTCTTTTTTTTATTGGAGTCCACCAAAATCTAAAGTGTTCATTTGCCCAATGGCCGCTCTTATAGTTTTGATGAATTTGTCAAAGTAGTATCCTTTTGCAAAACTAAAACTGCATGGAAAATAATCTTGGTAACTCTGAAACATCTTCCACATTTCATTCAGATGAGTGTAATGACCAGGTGTCCTAAAGTTACAAATGCCAAAGAGTTTATTTTTCCAAGCGCTAATTGGCATCACTGTAAGTACTTTGCTGATGTGTTTCCTCCAACGCGAACTCATCTTGGAACAAGGGACCACAACCGAGCTCGATAAATGTATTCCAGCAATCTGCAAGAATTTGCCAGTCTGTGCTGAAATCTCACCAAGTCAAACACAAGTCATGCTTTTGGACTCCGACGTGAAGGAAAATTCAAACCCACATGTTCTCCCAACTTGCAGCTGAGCGGAGCATATGTATGGAGAGAGCTTAGGGATGGTAGAGTGAAAATAAATTAAGGGGTGTCGGGGAGGGGGGGGGGGGGGGGGGAGACCGCAGAAGAAACCAAGAGCAGCATAATAACGCTGTTTCTCTCCCCATCAGCAAGTTTAACTCTGCGCAGTCGAACGAGAAGGTGCAAACACTTGTGAGCTTGATGGTGAAGAACAACCATGGTTATCACGAGATGAGCTTCGTTGCTACAGGAACTTCATAATAGACAAAAGAGCAACCAGCAGGAGCCTCTAGGTAACAACCTGGGCAGATATCTCTCCAATGCATCTGTGGGAAAATAAGCACTGCTCATGAGGGTTGTTGGGAAGGGGTTCACGTGATGACACAGCGTGTCTCATCACAGTAAAATGAAAACAAATGACTGGAAAGTAGAAGTGCAGCAAAATGGAAGGTCTCGGCAGGCATGGAAAGCTTAGATGGTCCAAGAGTCACAATGTCTCACTGGGCCCCTGTTCTGGCTCAGACCAACGTGATGATATGACAGAAGGAGTGCCGACCTTTTCTTATAGTGTAGGGTAACAAGAAAAAGGAGGAGCAACCTCCTCCTGTCTTTTATTTGATTAAAAATAAAGAAGTCGCCATCTGACTCACCATCTGAATTCCTGTTGAAAAGTGATTGGTGGCTTTGACGGCCTGTTTCTGTTGCTCGATCTGAGTCTCCAGCTTGGTAACACGGGCCTTGTGTTGGGCAAGCAAGAGGGAGGCAGGAAGCTGAGACTTTTCCTGAGAAAAAGAAAAAAAAAAGGTTCGCATCAAGTGTGTTGTATTCGTTACAAGGTCGAACCTTTGAGTCTCTCCAGTGAAATGTTGTCCAGATCAGACCTTTAAAAACACAAACTTGGACTTGATGTTCAACTGAGGACATTTTTGAGGCTTTGGCAGAACACGTAAGGAAACTTTTGTGTTTACAGATACTCAAAACACAGTTTAATGGCTTCCAGTGCTGACAACATGTCCTGGGGTCTCCATCAGGTTGGTTATGTTTTCATAGCTGTGGTTAGTGTCCGATTTTCAAGCCACATTTTAAGAAATATTGACCCTCGTTTCTCAAAAGGGTTCGGTATTCCAAGGACGTATCAACAATGTTGCCATTAAACGTTTGTGTGACTCATCACGTTAATAATGGCATGTAATTAAATGTTATCCTGACATTTATTCACCTAAAAAAAAATACAAATAAATTACTCGTAGCTCATTTCTTTGATTTTATCACAATTCTGTCAACTCCTGTGCAAATTGAAGAATGTGTTCTTTTATCTGTAGACTATTAACAAGACTCCACCGTTTTATCAAATTCATTTACATGTGGCTTTAATCAAGAGTTGCATTTGGCAGCAATTATAAATACGACATGTAAAATACTTTTGAATATGTTCGGAGGCTTGCACCTCGGCCAAATCTCATCAGATCTGGTTATCATGATGTGTTTATGTGGGATCTTATCACATTTTGTTGCCTTGGATCTAAACAGCTGCAGCTGCCTGTCTACGATTTTAGAGCTTGTCAAAAAGAAATATTAGGACCATTTTGTTTGCACCACAACTGACCACGAATGAAGACATTGATACGATTTGGACAGAATGCGTGTGAAGAAACACATGCTGAAGCAGCACAATAATCAAGTTGCTAGTGAAGCAGCCACAAGTTGTGGAACCGCCAAAAAGGCATCACATTTATTTTCCTTGTGTGTGTTGGGGGGGGGCTGGGATATACAGATGTCAGGACCCAGAAGGGCTCCCCCAAGGGGGGCGAGCACTGATCTCATCTACCTACAGTGGACAGGCCCCGTGCCTTAAACAAACAAACACACAGCTTAACCTGCTATCTGTGATGGTGGTTGAGCGGGCCCACATTGCTAGAACAATCACTTCCAAAGCCCGCGAGCTCAACACAATGGAGCCAAGAGGCTTTGGAATCGCACAATGCCCCGGGCAGCACAATGACTGGTAATAAGCTCTTAATGATCAGCCATGAAGCCTCAGGCTGTGTCTGATTTGCATGCGTGTGTGTGCCAGCGTTGGAACATTTAAGCTGTCAAAACGCATTCGCTTTTTAGGAATCATATTTGCGCAACAAGTCAGACATGATGTGCTGTCAGTGTGATGTGTCTACTTCTCACCAGTTCATCCAGCAGAGCCTGCTTGTTCTTCTTTTTAGCCAGCAGTTGCCTCTGCTCCTCCTGCAGCACATCCAGTCGCCGCTGCTCATTGCCCTGCTGCTCTTGAAGGAGCAGCTCCTCCAGTTCCTCCTGCTCTCGAGTCTGAGGAGGGTCAGGTCAGGTGACGTGAATGATTTGCATACCACCACAATGTACTAAAAGACATTGGTGTCAAATCCTAAACATCATTTTCTTTATTCCCTGACTGTTTATGCTAACTTATCAATAAATAATCAGTGTACATACAAGCTTGGCTTTATTCTTCTGGATGATCTCCCGGTTCTCCCGCTGGTACTGCTCCATTCTCATCTTGGTGTCCTCCACATCAACATTGTTTGTAAGGTTAAACACTGCACAGACAGGCGACACAACCCACAATTAAAGCACTTGAGTCTGTCTGTCACAGCCAAGTCGAATTATGCAGACAAACTGCCGTGGCTGTTATTTTAAATTCGACAAAAGATCCAAAGAAAACAAACACGCCTTTAAGAAGTAAATCACCAAGTCATTTTGAAATGTACACAAAAACATTGCGAAAACTCCCTTGGAGCCCAAGACCCTTTGAGGCTGCCTCGTGCGCTATTAAGGGCTAAAATCTTATGGGATGTTGGCATTCATGATGTGTTAGCATTGGCAGTTCTACCCAATGATCTATGACCCAAGGCTGGCATGCACTAATGCCTGTTAAACATCTCTCCATGCAGCTGGGGAGAAATCATTACAGCGGCTGGAAAAAATCCTTTTAGTAGACTCGTACAGTGAGCTTTTAGTCAGTCGGCGCTCGTACCCATGTCCTCCACTTGCTCCAAGTAGTCGTTGTATTCTCTCAGGCTGGGGAAGTCGCGGTCTCGCTTGTTGTAACTGCAAAGACAGACAGACCAGAGGAAAGCAAACATGTGCAGACATTAATATCCCCCATTAAATCAAGCATTTTATAAAAGCATGTCTGCATTCTGCCTAATAGACACACATTAGATGTCAATTAAGGGGCTATTAAAGTACAGATGAGATGGGGAGGGGCAGCCAAGTTAAAAAAAAAAAAAAAAAGAAACTGGCAGGGAAAGAGCCTTCCCGCTTGGGGCCCCCCAAGGGAGACTCATTGTCTACAAAACAAACAACGTAATGAGGAAGACAAAGGTGGCTTAAGAAGTGGGAGGCGGCCCGGGATGACACATAAACACAACACGGCCACACCCCTCAGTCGCCCTCCCTCCTTCCCTCACTCACATCTTCAGCACCTTCTTGCGGATCTCCACCTCCTTGTCGATGGTGGGGTCCTCGAAGAGCTGCACGCGGAAGTTGCTCTTCCTCAGGGGCGTGTCGCACTGCACGCAGTTGCTGGAGCCCCGGACGAACAGCATCTCGACGCAGTTCTCGCATCTTTAGACACAAGGAAGAACGCAACACTTTAGAATTTGATTGTCTGATATATGGTTGAGAATCATCTTTGGTGGGAATGGTGGATGCTAATGGGACGCGTGGATATTTCCTCTGAGTGCTTAAAAAATTCTGGGATTATGATAGGAACATCAATTAGGCGGCTCTCGACTCCAGGAAATTGTCCCGATTATCAAGAATGTCTGGCTACACTGGAAACAGATTTGTTTTATTATTCCAAAAATACCCCAATCTTTCTGCTAAATTGTATAATTTGATGGAGTTGCTGTTATATAATTTTGTAAAAAAGGCAAAAATACTCAGAAAATGTCTTCACCTCTGTGTGCTGTTTTGTTTTTCTTCACTCAATTCTGATTGAAGCTCAAGGATTTTATTCAAAAACCAAAAAAAAAATATGGAAGTCTGCAGTATTTCTGACAATCTCACCAATCAAGGCTATATTTGGCAGCGTGAGCAAAACTTTTTGCTTTCTGGTTTATGTCTCCAGCATCCTCCGAGGGCAAAAAAATGTATAGCGGGGCAGTGCGGTCATGATGAGTTTTTCAGGTGGTGCTTTGGCTCCCGATACGAACAAAGCAGGCTCTTCCATTGGTGAAAAATACTGAACAAAAAGCACTTTTAACAATCAAATTGGAGAGTTTCCGATAACCCCGAGGTTCAAAATGGGAAGCTCCACCTCATTCACCGTCATGACTCGCTACCATGGCAACCGACAGACCTACCTGAGGCCACAACCCTGAGCTTAGCCATCAATCACACTTTTTTTTTTTTACAGGTAGGCGTTTACCCATCAGTCACACTCAAGTGAGGAGTGGACACTAAGAACAATGGGAACACTCCTAAATCTCCCCTGATGGGGCGGAGGTCTTGGATAAACGTTTGCACAGTACGCTGTTTTAATTAACTCTCTGTGGAGCTTTATTTCCACAGGAATTCACCTTCTGCTTCTGGCTTCCTTCACCCCAAAAAAAACAGACATCTGGTTTCCAACTGCCACTGTCTGTTTTTCAGCACTTCTTGCATCGTCAAATTTACAATGAGACCCACACGTATTTGGACAATGATTCATATTGGATTGTGATCAGGTCACAGACTTGACTTTAAGTCATTATTATATAATTGATTCGATTTTTATTTACAACACAGCATTATTCTTGTTTATTAAAACACGTCACAATATATTCACTTTAATGGCATTTCAATTTATTTCAATGAGTTATTTGATATACGCATATACTGAATTAAAAGCTTGGTCACGAAACACATTAAATTTGTAAGTCACTGTATTAATAATTGTGTCACTACTTTTTAAATGAAGTTGCCTTGTGTATGAATAGTGCTATATAGTCATAAATAAAGCAGCCTTGCCTTTTGCCCGGCCGCCAAAAAGCGAAGCACTCTGCATAAAACGGAAAATGTAATTCGTAAATGGTAAATGGCACACTTATGTCAAAGCTATGCAACATTGAGGGGGGATTTTTTTTTTCGTGTATTAACGCGTGAGTCATTTCTTCTCAAACAGTGGTGCCCGCTTCAGAGACGCTCGAATGGATGGAGCCCATTAGAAGCATCATGAAATAGTCATCATGCGAGACGTTTCACTTGATCAGCAGAGCTCAGAACGTAGAACTATATAAATAAATACAGTGAGAAGAGAAAGCGCAGAGTCACAGAGTTTGGATGTTTAGGCATCGCTTCTCGGATGTGGGTCAAACAGGCATAACCTGCTAAGTGCATTGCCAAGTTTGCGTGCAGCCTCCAGAGATAAACTTCATGAAGCGTTACAGAGGAAAATGTGTCAGTTTCGTTTGCTACCAAGTCGTAAACTCAGCTCAAAATCATGGACAGGAACATCTGCGTTGGTCCAAGAGAGCATATTTGAGCCCCCTGCCCATGTCCACTCTGGGACAGGCAGATGTTCACTGCGGCCCGAGGCTAAAGGAGATGTATAGGCCTCGGCCATATGGAGGTAGATGGAGGGCTGCGGCTTGTTTCCACAGGCCCACAAAGAGCCCATTCATCAACACAAGCGTAAGGACTGGGGCGTAGCTTGCCCCCTGCCCCATAAATGGACCACACAACTGAACCCTCCAAAGGGGAAAGCCTGTGAGCATAGAGGTGAACATCGACCCAAAAAAAAAAAGACGGGAAGGAGGAGACTTTGTACATCTTCAGATCTTCAGCTTTAGAATTGACTGATGAAAGGCAGAAATCTGAGGCAGTGCCATATTGTGGCTTACATTGATATCTTATTGAAGCCTGCCATCACCGTGTCCCAGGGCTGTTGTCGCTGAGTGACGGCTCCCGACAGACTCCTCCCTCTCTCACCTATCCCGCTCACAGCTCCAGGCTGCCCTATCTCTCCATCTGCAGCTGTCAGCAGGTCACAGGAGGTGGTGGGAAAGCAGGCTAAGCAGGGGCCTGGCCATGCAACAAGCCTCCAAAGCAGCTACCGGCATTTTGGGCTGTGACTTTGCCGTTCAATTCATATAAGTACGATGAAGCCCTGCGGAACGATGGGGAAACGTTTCAGGTGAAGAGCTGCCATACAAAGAGAAGCCATGTAAACAAACATACAAAAGCGAAAAACTGCAAATGGGCTGGCATTTATGCGGCAAAACGCAAAGCTGCCAGTGAATGCTAACATTATGCCCGTAACAAATCAGGACTACTCTGAATATTTGAAAGAGAAAAAAAAAGAAAAATCATCAGAGTGGCCGCCACTACCGAAGGCAGAATGTGGTAATACAGTGAATGTGCACAACTTTTCATCTGGACTCGCCTGCGATGAAAACCCATCCAAAACAATTGCTTAAAAAAAGCGTGAAAGATGAACCGCGACATAATACAAAGCCAAGTCAGCATTAATTTGACAGTGGCCTTGTGTTAGTATCATACCTGCCATTACAAGCTCAACCCAGCGACCTCAGATACCCTCAACTTGGCAGCCGCCAAAAAAGATGCTCCATCCCAAGAGTAGGATTGCTTTACACAGGAAGCTTGCCACATGAGATGTTGAAAAATTAGATATCTCAGGAGGTACTGGCAATGAACCACTTTATGATGAATCACGCAGATCGCGTCACTGAATGAATAAATAAATAAAGAGCTGTCTTATCGTTTGACATTTTATAGTTTGAAGATGCTTTCAGTTTTATGTAGTCACAGCAGAAATGCAACATATCACACAATCCAAATTGTCTTACTTATCTTAATAATAATTAAAAAAATAATAATAATAAAGGTATCCCAACATGCTAACGTTTTTGTATGGCTGGAATTTGGAATTATGGAATTTGTTTTTGCCTAAAAATGCCGATTTACTTTGCTATTACTTTTCTTAACGTAAAAGTACATGTTCTTTTATTAGATCAGATATTATCAGACATTTCTTTGTGACTGACACACAAGATTAAATTTCTTCCCAGTTTTGACACTAAAAACTAATCTAAAATGATGAATGTAATACTTGACCGGGTCCTGCAGGGTAGTAATAGATTACTTTTCTGCTACACAGATTTAAAACACACACACACACACACACACAAACTCCCCACACTTTGCCAGTGGGCATCGACTTGAAGCTGTTCTGCAGATAGAGTGACTCGCTTCCATTTAATTAGGCATGACCGCATATGTGCCCAAGTGTCAAATCCCAAAGGACATGGCCCTGGTGTCATCATACAAAGGTAATAAATAACACATATCAGACGGCCTCGGCGGCAGGATACAAAATGTGCTGTTGTGCAGTTTAAATTTAGACAGAGTGTGCGTTAGAGAGGCTTGATAGAGCGTCATGTTACGTGACACTGAAATGCACTGCGGTCAATTGCCAGGGTAGGAAGTCAACTTAAGTCCACTGTGGAATGGACACCAACTTAGTGTGAGGTTGACAGTTATTTCAATGTAGGACTATCACAGAATAGAGAGAAAACACGCTGTCTGATACAGGATAGTTGGACAAGACATGCTGTAATGTTTCAAGTCAACTGAGGCCTGCCGCGCAGCCAAAAGCGTTGAACTGGACACGTCCTAAGTATGTCATGGGTTGAAATAGTCGCCCCTTCATTTGACTAACATTTCCAACATTTCCATCTGCATTTCAGGGCCAAAACTGTGAAAAGGGAAAATATATATATTTTCTTTTAAAAAGTGGAAAATAAAAATGAAAAATCAAATATACAACAAAACAAAAAATAAATATGGTCATGATTTACCACACCAATTCCTTTGCCGGTGCGACCAATTGAAAAAGTGTCGTTTCACTCAGTTTGCGATGGGACAATCTTACAACAAAGGTGACCCGGCAGATGAATTACTTAAATTGCTAAATTGCAAAATGTTTTCAATTCTCTGCGTACGGTCGTGCAGCCAGATTATACTGAGGGTGACCTGATGACAAAGCAAGGCCACTTCCTGCTGTAGTAGTCAATAAATAAATAGTATAGGGGGTGAGGAAAAATTGCTCTCGTCAGGCTGCCGCTAGTGTTGCTTATGTGTCCCTTTCAATAATATGAAAAGGCTGATACACAGTTGACAAGGTTAAATCTTTAAAAGTGCCAAGCAAACAGGTTTTAGTGCCTAAAGGTGTTTGACAAGCTCAATTGACTAATTGCAATAACCAATAAATCATGACAAACCTGTCATCACGGTGTACTGTTAAATTAACACATCTTTGAAAGTGTCATTAAAAAAGGAGAACCATTTTCGTTTCAAGCTGTACAATGTTAGAGAACACACTAGAATCGAGAGGTTGTTGGCTTTGTTGAGTACTGCTGATGCCCTTGAGCAAGGAACTGAATCAAAACTGGTCAGCTGTTAACACTGTCCTCGCACTTTGCGATGTCTTACTCCATGCTTAATTATTGTCACAATTAGTTCAACGACGTTGTCTTTATTATTAGCATTATAATTCACGTTAAAACAAATCAACGTTATGGTTCATATAACTGCACGACTGTAAAGTCTGCAAGTGCTTATAAGCCATTTTCAATATTTGCAGACGCTCACACATGTGCACAAAATATGTTTTAAACGTGTTAAACTGGCTATACTTATTTGAGAAGTTGATGCTTTTGAGTGGGGGTGTCAGCAGTGCAGTCAGTCTGGGTAAACAGTGCAAATACTCACAGCGTGTGTCCACAAACGTTCACCATCAACTTCAGCGAAGGGTTCCTGTACTTTGTTGTTTTGCATCTCGGGCAGCTTTGGTCATTCATTTCGTTCGTCTGTAATTGCAAATTGGTGATGATTAAGACAAGAGAAAAGCAACAACTTGCCACTTTAGTGCTTATATTTCCGGCGGGCGGTTTTTGTACACCATCAAATAAGGTCCGACCAGAAACAAATAATAAGGGTTCCTCTTTGCTCTCTACTTTGAAATGGTGGAGCGCTTGTTTTAAAACCAAAACGCTTTAAGAGATATTAAAAAGTTGTATTTTTACACAGTTCTCATTAATTAGTTTTATAGTTTTATTAGTTTTATAGATTTTCTTTCGAACGTGCTATCGATACGTTATGATCAAACGCGTGTTTTTGCCCCATCCTTTCTGACGCAGAGAAAATGAATGGATGGACTATTATGGCATTTCATTTTTAATAGAACCTGCAAAACAAAAGCATGATAATCAAATCTATCCATCTAAGCTATCTTTTAATGGCTCGTATGTAACACTCAGTCCAGTGTGACAAAAGATAAACATCATATTGGTTAAAAAAAATAAATCTTTCCAACTGTTCACGAGAGATATTAATAAACAATATGTACACTAGATTTTTGTGGATGGGGCTTTTTAATCCATTGCATCTTACTGATATTTTCTTTCTAATTTGTTGGCTTAGTCAGCATGATTAAATATAAAGTACAAGAATAATATTTAGGTTGTACAACCATAATAAGAAACATAATAATACACGTACATTTACCGTGGCAATAAATATGAACATTTTATACCAGTATTTCTTTACAATTCATTCAGCTGTTGATCATGCACACTGGTTTGCATAGATATGCCTCATGAAGTGAATAAATTAACTGAAGTGGTCTGTGGGACACACGTCTATTGTATTCCCTCAGTTGTTATCACTGATTAATTTATTTAGATATTTATTTCCTCAATTCACAACCATATCAAAGCTGGGAACAGATTCTGATTTTGTGTGCAGTAAAGTTTTTTTTCTTCCCTTGGACAACTTCAAAAAATGGGCATGTGGCCCTTTTTATTTATCCTAAAGGGTAAATCCGTTTTTGGACCAGTCAGACTCTACATAAATACTTTGTCTTGTGCAATTAATTTTACAAGACTGGAAGCTTCTTGAGAACAGAAAATCCCTCTTTGTGGAGACGCACACATTTCGCTTGCTTGATTTTGCAACTCCCCAAAAAAGCCTGGCACCTTTTTGCAAACTCATTCCCACGCTCGTGGAAGTGCTCACCTTGCACAGACTGCACAGTGCAGGTGAGCTCACTGTTGGAAATACAGCGGGGCTTGCATGACTGACAGCTGAAAAGCAAACGTTCGAGTCCTCGTATCCCCGTCGCTCCTCCCTTCCGCGGGGCCCTCGGCGGCCAATAGCGTGGCTGTGTCGCGCATAGACCTCAGCGTGTCTCCTTCCACTTGCAGTTGGCGTGGAGTAAAAAGTCACGTTGGGAGGCGAGAGGGAGAGAGAGAGAGAGAGAGGGAGAAGTATCTACTTACAGCTGCTGTCAGATATCCGATCGCCTTCGCATGGCGAGGAGGTAACCTGATCGAGCTGGGAGGAGGAGTGACTCGACCAGGGAAGCCTTGAGCAAAAAAAAAAAAAAAAGAAAGAAAGAAAATGTCTTCTTCTTCAGCCGGACAAGTCACAAGAGCAAATGACATCAAGAGGGAAAATGTGAAAGAGGCGGACAGGCGGGAGTGCATCAAGCTTGTGGCGCTGGAGGCGGCCGAATTGTCCATGGAGCGAGCGGCGCCCAACGCGGACGCAGTGCGCACGGAGCTGCTGGTGAGCGCCGCCTCCTCGCTGGCCTTCTCGCCGGAGCAAGTGGCGTGCGTCTGCGAGGCTTTGCAGCAGGGGGGCAACGTGGACCGCCTGGCTCGTTTTCTTTGGTCCCTGCCCCAAAGCGACCTGCTGCGCGGCAACGAAAGCATCCTAAAAGCCCAAGCCCTCGTCGCCTTCCACCAGGCTCGCTATCAGGAGCTCTACAGTATTCTGGAGAACCACAGCTTCAGCCCGTCCAACCACACCTTCCTACAGGATCTGTGGTACAAAGCCCGCTACACAGAAGCGGAGAAGGCGCGGGGGAGACCCCTGGGCGCCGTGGACAAGTACAGAATCCGGAGAAAGTACCCTCTCCCCAGGACTATTTGGGACGGCGAGGAGACGGTGTACTGCTTCAAGGAAAGGTCTCGGAACGCACTCAAGGACCTGTACAACCAGAACCGGTACCCCTCTCCGGCCGAGAAGCGCAATCTCGCTAAGATTACGGGACTCTCCTTGACTCAGGTCAGCAACTGGTTCAAGAACAGGAGGCAGAGGGACAGAAACCCGTCTGAGGCCCAGTCCAAAAGGTGAGGCCGATATGAGGCACCTTGCGCGTAATTCTCTAATTCATAAATTCTGCCGATGCGTTATGTAAGAAAAAATATGTACTCTATACGTTAAGGGTGTGGAGCACGTTTGCAGTGTTTTGAAATATGAACTGGTTACCATTCAGATCCGGTTTCAAGTGTGTCGTGGAAACTAACTATAACGCTCATACACGCATACGCGCGCGCACACACACACGCGCGCACACACACTACACTTTAAATTAGTTCCTTTCGGAGTTGGTCGAAAAGGGACTTTAAATAGCCACATTTAATTTAGTAATTCATCATTTGTCAAACACAGGTGCACATGCATGCATGTGGCGACCAACAGAGTAAACATTGTTATTATTTGATCACTGAATGTCTGTCTTTAATGTGGCTCTGTGTCTTTGTGCGTGTGTGTGTGAGAGAGAGAGAGAGAGAGAGAGAGAGCGAGAGAACACACACACACACATACACAAAAGATGGACACCTGCTAAATAAAATACAACATTTATACTCAGTGGACGCCATACTGTTCCTGGAGGAGTAATACTATAGGAAGGAGGGGGGGTCCCTTTGGTGGGTGGGGGTGCAGCTGTTAGAATCAATCTTAAGACAGCAGGCTATTAAATAAATGAATAAACTACACTGCAAAAATACTTTTTTTTTTTCAGTAAATGGTCCATGGAAGCATTTAAACAGTTGGAATATAATGTTACATTCCAAGTAAAGGCCCAAGAACATTTTCAGCCATTTGTTTTGTGTCACACCGCCATTACCAGCACTGCTGGCTGTTTTTTATCACACTAGAATTTATTGCGCCAAATGGTTGCACGCTTGTTGACGCTGGTCGTCTCTCCACGAGACAAGAGGGCCATGCATTCCCAAGCCCAGCCTGCTCTTCAAAGCTGTGTATAGCCTCATAACACAACAACAAATGTGACCCATTATGGCTCTTTTATGCAGTGGACAGCAAGGAAAATTTAAACTAAGGTTTAGAAAAATAAATGGGTTTAGAAATTTGTCATACAAAAGTATATTCATTCATTCATTAATCTTCTATAAATATACATATGAGAAAATGTGACTACTGGTATATATTATTATTTTATGACCTGCTCTCTTACTATCTGTCTTCCACGTTGTGCCTCTTAGTGAATCAGATGGGAACCACAGCACAGAGGATGAATCCACCAAAGGTCAAGAAGAATTGTCACCCAGGCCCCTCTCCAACTCCTCAGATGGCGTTATCACTCATGGGACACTTCCAATTCAAACAGGGCCTCTGGACAGTGGGGTAGTCATCCAGCAAATTGGGGACATCAAAATGCCTGCTGGATCCAATAGCGGAGGGCTCTACAATGGAAGTCTGGTCACCAATAATACCTCGGCGACATTTCACAACGGCGGCTCGTCTTACCTCCACTCACCTGGGAACATCCTTTTCAATGGGCTCAATTTGGGCATCCAGCCTTTGGCGTTCAACTCTCTAAGGACGTCCGGCGGGGTCCTGATGGGAGGCTCCGGAGAAGACATGCAGGAGAAAGGACTGGGAGGCTCCGCTGAGGACTCGGCCCTGCAGTATGCCTCCTCCTACTCGGGCTGTGTGAACGGAGGGCCCGTGAAGCTGGAGGGGGTTCACACCATGGCCGCCCAGAACGGGGGCTCCTCCGTGCTGACCTTCAGCTCCTCGCTGGGCGGCTACAGCCTGGTGCAGGTACCCAGCGGCGTGTCTGACAGTGATGGAAGCTCGCTGCTTAACAGCGATGTGGGCCTTCCTCCCCTGCAGCTCTCCACCTCGTCCTCTTCCTCATCTATTACACAAGGTAAGTTGCGTGAAAAATCATGTGATTTTTAACTGTAGTCTACACACTGTACTTTGAATAACTGAGATAAAACGCAGCAGAATCAAACAGAATCAGGTGTTGGCTGAGATTGGTCATGTGACATTTGCGGGTTGAGTCGTAATTGGCCGTTACTGAGCAACTGTGATGTCATTTTTAGTCGACAGCAAGTGGCAAAATGGCCGCCCTCTGACATGGACAAAAAAAAATATTAATCAAAATATTGTGTTTAGAGTAGTGGGTCTGCATAGAAAACATTGTATTTTGTTTTTTTTTACTTGAATTCCCCCTTTAATTGATTAATAGAGTATAAAATGATATGGTGAACATTTATATACATTTCTTTCCCTTTTTAAATTCCGAAGTGCAAATCTGCAGTCTCTATTCATGGTTGTATTTAAACTGTTTGATGCTATATACCATACAATACAACTTTATTTATACAGCACAAATACGTACTATATATAGAGAGAGTGATTGTCCTTTGAAAAGCCCCGAGATGAATAAAAGCAAGTGACCATCACTCATCATCGTGGCGCTCTTGATCTTCAGAGCTGGGGAGTCGAGAAAACATGGTTCAGGCAATCAGAGGCTATGAAATGCACTAAGAGGGAACAGTGAATATGCCATTACAGCACTTACTTTGACATTAAGCAGAGAATCCACGCCAGGAGGAATTGAAAGGAAAAACAGAGAGTGCAGCTTGCTGTTGAGGCAGCACAGACTCACGCTACAACAATATAATGTGTGCGAGACGGACAACAGTCGCCTTGAGGCCCAGGCCTCTCAATCAAATGTATGAATAATATGAAAAGTGTGAGTGGATTTACTTGTGCACCTCAAGTGATGTCAGCATTGATGTGTTGTTGTCTGGCCACAGGTGCAATCGCTCTGAACGATGTTGCAGTGAGCTCGTCCAGCGACGACTCCTTTCAGCAGCAAGACAAGCTGTCCATGACCTCCATGCATCACAGCACCACCGTCCTCTACAATATGAGCAACGTCAACCAACCGGCCATCAAGAAGGAGCCTCTGGACGGAGGCGTCTACTCATACCACCACGGGCTGCACCTGGACCCGAGCGGGCAGATGGGTTACTCCACCCCCAGCGGCGAAGAGGTACCATCTAGTCAAGCTCCGGTCTCCGCCGCCACCTCGTCCAGCCCCGAGGTCTACACCACGCTCACCGTCAGCACGCCGCTTATGGCCCAAACGAACCAGAGCGGTCACCACCTCCATTCCGCCGAGTACCTCAGGGGACACGAGGTTCGGGCGGGCCAGCCCTCGCACTTGATGGGCCCCTGTATGGACAACAACTACATGAGCCTGTCAGAGAATAAATTGGACAACACGGGGCCGGCGGGTGTGACTGACATGGTGCGGGCCATGTGTGGGGACATGGAGCCTGTGGAGGGGAAGGAGCTAGCCAAACTACAAACAGTTCAGATGGATGAAGACATGGCTGACCTTTAACCTTAAAGCAGAAGCACTCATGTCGATGTGAGCAGTGATAATCTTTTGAGTGTGCGTGTGTGGGTGTGATTTTTTTTTTTAAATCATTAATTTCATTTACCTGTTAAATTATTTGACAATACTGTGTTGACTCCTAGATGCACTCGATTAAAATTGAAGGCCTGTTGGAAGGTCTGGACATTTATGCAAAAAATAATTTTAAGATGTTTAAAAGCGAGCTCTCTTCACATGTCACGACGACTCATTGCAGCAGTCGGCGAATGTTGCTTGAGTGCGTGTTTAAAAGTGCAGTTTTACAGGCAACACCTGCTACTTCCTGTTGAGTGGACTTGATTTGCCGAAGCAGGTGCTGGCATGCCGCAAGTCACATGACTAGGATGTTCCTCCAAACTAAATGCGTCATCTGGGTCAAACCAAAAAGGTCATTCATGGGGGGGAAAGGGGGGTGGGGGTCTGTGGAAGAGGGACAGTTTTACTGAGGGACTGCGCACATAGACGGACAATATGTCATTCAATACACAAAGCTGCTCTCTTCGGACAAAGTGCCCTTCAGTAAGCACCTTAAATTGCCTCTCGAATCTCAAATATGAATGTACCTTTTTCGGCTTTTGCACTAGCATCACGACATTATACGGGCTTCGCACGATTGTTTTTGACAGGCCTCAACAAAAGCACACAATTCTGCAGCGACTGAATTGAATGGCAAGGTCATGCCGCTAGGTTCACGTGTCATTCATATGTTGTTAAAAATGCTGCAAATAGGTGTGACCATGCTATGCGTGTTCCGTTTTTAACGTGCCTCTTCAAACGTTGGCGATTCCCGACGCAAATATGCTTCCCAAATGGATCAGGAACAAAAAAGGGACAGAAGTATTTTTTTTAAACAGAGAGGGGTTGCAATGATTTCTCTTAATCATAAGGTTATTTTTAGTCTTTTGCTTTTTACATTGTGAATAACACTGAATGGAAGCTGTGCAATCTGAAGGCAAGACCTCAGATTCTGAGATTTTCCACCGCCTCCGCCTTTGCTGTCACTGGAATATTTGTTGGTTGTCAGATTAGGAAAAGACAAGTGAATGTGGAGGCCATTTGTCACGTAGGTCTGGTACTTTTTTTTTTTTTTTTTTAAACCACGGGAGCACACATTCTCCCTGTCAGACATGAACGACTAGAATAGGACATTTCAGCCTAACGGCCAACTCAGTGCATTCATATCTCGAGTGCATCAAACTTTTTTTTGTTTTGTTACTGGACTCATCATGAAATTCTACCAATTTCTCAGTGCTTCAAATACAAGAAGTGAGTGATGGCAAATGTTTCTTTTTTAAACTTAGTTTGAACTATATGTTTGTTATCTGAAATTATGTGAATGTATTTTTCTAAATCTCTGTAATGCAATAAAAGTCTATATTTATAAAAACAGTTAAAGGCAGTTTTTGATCCTTGCAAAAAAAACAGCGGGTGGCTTTTGACCTAGGTGTCATAGCGACATATGTCTGCGCACAGCTTTATGACAGAGAAAAGACACAAAGCACATGTCTCTCCAACATTTAAGTAGCCAAACTGTGAGGATGAGGGGGAAACTAGCGTGCTATAATCCAGCGAGCCTGCTGCCGCTTGCTCTCTCTGCAAGTGATCGTTTGCACATGCCTGGCAACCTGGTCTTCATTAGCCCTCCTTTTCTCATCCCAGCCCCTGTAATTCAAATAAACAGCAATGAGATTTCCAGAGGTAAAGCCTTTTGGGCTGGGGGGTCTTACAGCTCCACATACCCCAGTCCAATCCAACAGCCCTTCCCTGGGTGAAGGCCAAACAACCCCCCCACCCTTACCACCCCCCCAACCAATCCTCCTCCTCTCTTTTCCCGACAGACATGTGGAAGAATGAATCTGAGGTGCTGTCACTCACACACCGACGCTCAATCCACAGAGAGCCGGAACTCCTCACATGGCTTGAGGGGATTCTCTGGAAATTCCCACCAAATATGTGTCCTCACTCTGTGGGCGCCTGACCAACACACATAGAGATAAGAAAAAGGCCAGGTTTGACAAGAGGACAAACAAGGAGGGATTTGACTTTATCCGCAGTGTGTCTGCGGTGGATTATTGACATTCAGGTCCAAGGAATTGGATGCGATCTAACTGCTGGTGCACATAAACAGAGGCTATTTGTCTGCGCTCATTGTTGGAGCAAAGGCAGGGAGACAAATGGGTGAGCCGAGAAGGAAGGGAGGGCGAGGCTGGGATAAGGTTACCTGTGCGCAGGTGACCTCGTCGCCATGGGCAGTGGATTAGCTGATTGTTAGGTATCGAGTGACCCCCGCCCCTCCTGCAATATTGAAGAGGGTGAAAACAGCTTTGTTGTAGGCCAGAACAATATCCCATTTGCAATGAGCAGGAGACCATGGGCTGACTCTCACGCAGAGGACGAGGAACAGGAGGAAGAAAACGTCAAGCTCGCTTTATAAAGCCTATAAATGCATGGGATGAAGGAACGCCATTGTGGCCTCACACATGCAGTTCATTCTTCATGAACATTTAATCACATCCTTGATGTGGGGGAAATCCAACCATTCCATACATATACTCTATTTTACCAAAGTAAAACATAGCCCTACTTCCAGGGACAAAAAAAGCAAGGAACTCCCTCAGAACCCTGGCCTTATTAAAAACACTGACCTCTGAACTTTCAGATGCTTTCAAAGCTGACATTTAATGCGTCGCAGCAGACTGCAAGCCATATGTAACACGACCTGGGGAGCACGGTACTCCGCTGCTCCACGTCCCACTAATGAGAGGGCAGGGGTCGGCGGGTACCAGCCTAGCTCGGAGAGACCCACCACTACTGGGTTGCCTCCCGCTGCTGCCGGCAAAGTTTAGCTCTCCCCAGGCTGCTGGGAGGAACAATATTGAGGAATAAGGAGTTAGTGTGGGAAAGATACAGACGAAACCTGTGATGACGAAAGGACACACACGCACGCACGCACACAAAGCAATTACTATTAGAGGTGTGTGAAAGTATCATCTTGGCGCCCCCTCCCTGCCAGCATGCATGCACAGACAAGCGCCAGAAGTGTCACGTCTGTTTGTTTCTTTTTTTCCAGCCCGTGCTGTTTGTTTATTTCTGCACCCAAGAAAAACGCGCCCTCCCCCTCGCCCCCTAACAAAATACTTTGCTTGTGGTGTGTTTACGGACCGCAGCGCCGTAAACGCGCCGAGGCTGTAATTGCAACGCATTTGTGGAGTCGGCCCTCTGGAGGAAATGCGTAATGATTTTGATGGGGGGTCGAAGCCCAGTGCACTTGTAGCAGGTCTAATTTTCCAACATGACAGGAAACACTGTTAAGCTGATAATTGCAGCTCCAATTTCATTTAACTCACTCATGTCAACAGTTGTGTTGTGTTTGGGGAGAAGGGTCTGCCTTTTTATTTGGTATACGCGGCACACTCAACCAAATGCGTAATTAATTTGCCAATTAACTTTTACGGACAACATAGTTTATCCCTTACTATTATGGAGTGTAAAAGTAATTTTAAAAAAAATGCACATCGATTAAGTCAAATTCACATTTTCTCTTGAATTTATTCCACTTCCCACTGAACGCAGGAAAAAAAGTCAGACTAAACTAAACGCCCCTGCAGGACTTTATCGGGCTAATTTAAACTGCATCAGCGCTCTTCCACTCAAGGCAGCTGAAATAGCACTTTGGATTTAGATGGAGTGAAAACCATCTGTGAGCCGTTTCACTTTTCCTCCATATTTTACAAATATAAACCCTCCTATATGGGGAAGCCTTTTGATGGTGACGTTTTTATGAAGCGTACTCTTGTGAATTCCCACTCGAGCCTCTCTTATTTTTCCTCCTCTCGACTGGAGTGAAATGTAGCATTTCATTGGTTTCCCTGGCAACGCTTGGCGTAAACATTTTTTTCCCCCAATGGGACAATTAATAATAGATATGTTTGGAATAATTTAACACGGCACCTCTGGTGTAATTTAGCGGGTGAAAACAAACACTGAAATTGTTTGTTATTGTGTTGTCCCTCACACTTGCATGGGACACTTAGTTTAGAAGGGCAGGTAAATCCCTGCAAATCATATTTGGAAAGCACTAACAAGTGTTGGCCTCATAGTATCCTCGAGTATTGCATTACTTGCAGGGGTAAAAGGGGTGGGGAGTGGAGGCTCAGTTCTGGTCGTATAGCTGATGGAGAGTCGACATCTTGAAATAATTTCGCCCCCCGGGCTGCTCGGGTTAAAGGAGGAGGCGCGTCGCAATGTGGTAGAGATATTAGAGAAACCCGAGAGCTGCTCATCAGACAGCTCATTCACTCAAGCTTTTACACAGCCACATATATCCTTTTGTTATATGTCCAGCAACGTGCACATGTGTTTATACACACATCAGGTCAAATTGCAATGCAAAGCCCAAATCATTTGCATGCTCCCCCAACCCAACCCTAGACTGTTGTTTCCGCCTGTCATGTGAAAGGATTTTCTTTATGCATTATATTTTGATACTAGCAGCAAGCCATATATATTATGGTGTATATTATTATTATTGTTTTTATTCTTATTCTTCCTATTATTATTATTGCGTTATTACACAGCAACTCAGCTAGGCCCATTTAAAAAAGGTCCACAACAGCACGACGACCAGAAGCTCCTCTTTCATTCACAAATTGGGAACCTATACGCCCTGTGAGGACATATGGCCTGCAAGGACATTTGATAAGGTATTAAAAAAAAAAAACATCAAACTTATATTATAGAAAACGTTAACCCACACGTTTTCACAAAAAAATAATAATCAATAATATTTTCTTAATTGTTATATTACTATCCAAAAGGCAGATGAGTGCAACTGATCGGCAAAAATAAACCCAATTGATGGTTGTTTTGGAATATGGTCACGTGCTTTTGAGCTACGCAACTCTGACAGCATCCGCATATCGTCAAGGGCGTTTTTGCATGTCATTATATCTAAAACGGAATTTCCCCTATGTTCTTGCCATAAGTTGAAATAACTAAATCAAACTCTAAAATCTTTCCATTTGCTAACAATTGCATTGATAAAAATAAAAGAAAAACTAAATAAAATAATTTAAATGCGTATTTTAAAAAAAATCACAACACCTGTACATTTAGTCTACTTTTTAAAAAGGCGACAAAGTGACACTTGTTATAATTACATAGATTTAAATTACTGATATATTTAAAACTATTGATTTAATTGACTAACCATGGAGTATGAATAACAGACATGCAGTCATTTTTAATGTTAAGCTGAATCCATTTGGGACCAGAAATGTGCTCCTTATAAGCATATTGAAAAGGGGAATCCGGTTTCAAGGGTGTGTGTGGTGCAGACGAAGAAATGTGATCCTTGAGGCTCGAACCAAAAACTGCTGCAGCACGGACCAATGTGGTACCTAGAACTCATTTACTAATGGATCGGTTTAGTATTTCAGCCCACCGAAAAACGCTGCATGGAGCAATGCACTACGGTGCCGGTCTAATCTCAGACACAAATGGGGGCCAGATAAAAGGAGCAAACCTGCAAAAACATGATGAGCCAGAAAAATAGAGGAAACGGCCAAGATAACTCAGCGTGATAATATTACTTCTTTGCGCGGATATACATAAATTAAAAGACGCCATAAATATAAATTTGAAGTGCCAAAGCTTTATTTTCTAAAAAGATACGTAGCCTACCCTATTTCTCAATTTAATGCGACAGTTGCATTGAGATTGTTTTTGGACTGTGCAGCGCCTATACATCAAAATGAATCATACCGGGGTCTCTCGCTCTTGCTCGTTTTTTAAACTAGTATAGTAAATTTAATGCATCAGAGTTGTATAGAGATTTATTTTTTTACTGTTGAAATACATCTGCACTATATATCTTAATCAACCGTGCCAGGATCTCTTTCGCAAATGCACGCACAACGTGCACACACACAAACACGCGGCGCGCACACACATTGGTGGTCTCTGGGCCGTTTGGCAGGTTGCGGTTTGTCTTATAAAAGACAAACACCAAATGGTTAGGTTTGCTAACCATAGGAACTTATTAAATTATATCACCCCATAAAATAAACGGCCTTGGTAATTATTCGACTGTGAAAAGGTTGTGCAGATACAACAATCTGTATGTAATTAAGGGAGGTAGGCGTTAACTAAAGGCCTCAACACAGACGGGAAAAAAAAAAAACCATAACCCCATCAATAATCTTTTACAGCCCCTCCCAAACAAATATATATCGTGCTGCTTTTATTGTCTTATCTGGTAAATATTTTTGCACGCCTTAAAAATGTAAATGGCTTCCCTGCTCGTGTGCGATTAATCCCGACTCTAAATAATATGCCGAAGCACGTTAATACGGCCTTTAAGAGGTCTGTAATAATTGATTAGTGTTTAGGAGCTGCCGTGGGGGCGGGAGGTGGAGGTGGAGGCGCGCTCCTATTTCAGCCCCTGACGCGCAGCCTCTGGGGAGGAAACGGAGCTGCAAAGTCAGTACTGCTCTGCTGTACAGGGGTGCAGGGCAGACGCAGAGCCAATCACCGGAACGCACTGGGCTCCCTTTAAGCCTGACATATCTCCTCGAGGAACAAATTGTCCCGACAATCAACATCCCAAATCTGCCGGAGAGTGAAGGGAGTGCGGCGAGGAGCGGAGATCGAGGAGAGTGGGCAGGCCCGACGCGGAAGGATTTGCATCGCGAGGAGTAAAAAAGAAGGCATAAACGTCAATTTTGTTTTTTTCTTCTCCCCTACACCACGGACATCATGTCGATATTACCGTCTTTCGGCTTCACCCAGGAGCAAGTGGCGTGCGTGTGCGAGGTGCTGCAGCAGGGAGGAAACCTAGAGAGGCTTGGCCGCTTCTTATGGTCTCTCCCCGCATGCGACCACCTCCACAAGAACGAGAGCGTCCTGAAGGCGAAAGCGGTGGTGGCTTTCCACCGGGGCAACTTCCGGGAACTCTACAAGATCCTGGAAAGCCACCAATTCTCCGCGCACAACCACCCCAAGCTGCAGCAGCTATGGCTCAAGGCGCACTACGTGGAGGCGGAGAAGCTGCGCGGTCGGCCGCTCGGCGCCGTCGGGAAGTACCGGGTGAGGAGGAAATTCCCACTGCCGCGCACGATATGGGACGGCGAGGAAACCAGCTACTGCTTTAAAGAGAAGTCCAGAGGGGTCCTGCGGGAGTGGTACACGCACAATCCGTATCCGTCCCCGCGGGAGAAGAGGGAGCTGGCCGAGGCCACGGGACTGACCACCACGCAGGTCAGCAATTGGTTCAAAAACAGACGGCAGAGGGACAGAGCCGCGGAAGCCAAGGAAAGGTACTCCAACCACGTCCTATTATTACCACCCTGCTGCTTAATATTAAAAAAGTGCATGGTTTAGAAAAGCAGAACAGTTTTTTTGTTGTTGTTAATGTTTAGATTTTTACGTTTGAGTTTAATTATTGCTAAATTTTTGCTAAATTATTCCAATAAGATTATTACTTGAAAAATAAAAATCTTCTCAGAGGTGGCATGCCAATGCAAAATACCAAGATGCGACCTGATTTGACTGTCGTGTCGTTTCTCCCATGCAGGGAGAACAGCGAAAACAACAACGCAGGCGGCAACAAACAAAACCAGCTGTCCCCGCTGGACGGAGGAAAGTCGCTCATGTCCAGCTCGGAGGACGAATTTTCTCCCCCTCAGAGCCCCGACCAGAACTCTGCGCTTTTGCTCCAGGGCAACATGGTCCACCCCGGGGCCTCCGCGTACTCCATGCCCGGGCTAGGCGCCCCACAGTCGGTGCACGGCATGCACGGACACCCGCACCAGCTGCAGGACTCCTTGCTGGGACCCCTAACCTCCAGCCTTGTGGATTTGGGCTCTTAAAGACGCTATTTTATTTGACGAAGAAAAAAATACAGAAAAGGACTGATGAGCTGTGTATCAGATTGATGTATGAAATAACACTATAGTAGCCTACCTTATTGTATAGACTGACTTCTCTGTCGTTAAATTTGATTCGAACTTAAAATAACTTTATGCGCTTAATCTGTATATCACCCCGACAGGAGGTTTTTATTACTCTTGCACATGAAAACCCAAAGAAGACCTAAAACCCTGAACAAAACACTTACGTGGACTACGCATTTTCTTAATTTATATTTTGTTAAAATAATTCGAGTCAGGTCCTTTCAAATAAAAGTAAAAGTAAAAGTAATGCATTTGTCTTTTCTTATTCACCAGCAGTCGTTTAAGTAAAAACCCGACAAAACAAAACGATCGCTGTGTGAAAACATCGCCACCTCACCGCACGTTAACACGTTGTGCAAAACAAAAACACTGAAATGTATCGTCAATTGCATGATTAAATATAAAGCTCGATCAAATGATTACGTCGTGTTTTTTAGAATAAGCAAATAGTCACAAAACGGAAGCCGCTGTAAAACATACGCTAATTAATTTTTGTTTTTCGGTGAGTTTTTTTGGGGTAGATGTTCAGGACGGGGGGGGCATTTTTTGCTGTCTTGATTCTCGTCACTCACCAAGAGTTTGTCTTGTCGTTCCGGGCCATGGGAACGAGTCAGCCCTCTGCCTTTATAGAACGGCGGTTTTCAAACCTAAATGGCAAACATCCTGTTGGGGAAAGGGGGAAAAACCTAAATAAAAGTCAAGTTCACTGGCTGATTAAATAAATACACAGCACAAATAAACATGGGGTAGATATTAGTATTCTTTACATAGTAACAAAATGCATGGTAAAAATATGACAACCGTAATATTAAAACACCACAACTAACATATTTATTTAATTATTGGGGAGATAAGGTTATCAAAATGGGGCTTGAACATAAAGAAGACATGCCCCCCACCCCACTAACCCTCCCATACTCATGTCAGGGTAAATTGTTTTGAGCAGAGAGCACTGAGGATTTCCTGCAGCATAATCTGAAACAGTTGCTGTTAGCATTATACTGGCTGATTGCAAAGATTGCAGGGCTGCAGGGACGTAGCACCAGATTCATTTTGGGGGTGACTGGGTGTGCGCCTCCAGCTATTTTGCATCATCACATCACTCTGTAACGTTCCTTACGACCCCAAAAAGACTAATAGCTGCAGATTGACTGACATGGATTTTTACACAGACTCTGTCCAGATAAAATGTGAACGTTAGTTGTGTCAATCAATCACAAGTGAAAGAAGCAATAGATAATAAACAGCGTAATGGGAAATTTTCAATTCAACATTCAGATTGTAAATGTTGACAATAGTTAAGCAAGTGTTGGTGCAAAAAGTCCAGTATATCCTGATGTTCCGGTTTCAATTACGCCGTGACCTTCCCTGAACTCACCCTCGTGATCTTATTACATCTAAAATATTCAACAAATTAGTGCTTGGTCTCAGCAGAGGACCGTGACGCATGATTGGGCACAAACGTGTTTTGGTGAGCGTTAGGTGATGAAGAAGAAAAAGTGTTTGGTAGAGGACAGTGTTTTCCAACCTATATGTCTTGACATACCATCAAACAAAATGCCATCTGATGAAAGAGTACTAAATTTTCTGATCATTATACGTGGTTGGCATAGATAGATGAACTAAGACACATTTCTTTGTAAATAAAAAAAATTCAGACTAATTAAGTAAAATTGGATAATTTCCCACGGCACACCTGATCATCACTCATGGCACAATTATGTGCCACTAGTTTTTATTTTTGCTTTATATGCAAGCTGAACGTGAACATAAACAACACATAGCAGTCAGCAGAGGTCAGCAGAGAGCCGAGCTTCCGATGATCCGATCATTCAGTGCTCAGCATGTGGCTCAGCTTCTTGGCACAAGAGTGTGGCTTAATATTCACAAATTAACAAACAGGTGATCACAAAGCCACCAAAGTGACTCCTCATACCTGTTAATCTAATGACAACATATCCAGAACGGCAGAGACACAGACGGGATTAAACAAGCTCTGGGGGCCACATGACAGTGAGAAGCCATCAGTCACCTTCAGGATGTGTGAAAGACTAAAATCAATCCAATATGGAAACCGGCACACTGCTTTTAATCACTCTCAAATCCCTCGTTTCCGAATTGGAGGGAGAAATGTTGCTTTCATAATTCTATGCGCCATATCAGCCGCCACATGCCCTTCCACGGAAGGCCTCATCGGCGAGCAGGCGTTTAACGACAAAAAGCGCAGGTTGAAGTCGTGGCTGCCAGCAACAACAGCTGCTGATGGCAAACAGGGCTCCCAGTCATCAACGGGGCATTTCATTTGTCATGCTTGTAAAGTGGCAGTGGCTCTAAATCAACAGCAGGAAGGGCCTGGACGTGTGCAAATAAACATGGCGAGCGTGAGCTTGCGCAGTCGGCCTCACGCTGATGTTTGCGCTGGCAGCGCTCGGGCTGTGCGTCTGCGCTATGAAACACTTTCTCGGCTGAGCGGCCTTTTACGCGGTCTGGCGGAAGGTCGGGCGGGGAACCGGGTAGGAGACGCTCCCAGGTATCCATAATAATCACGAGGTGGAGGAGGGCGGTGAGGAGGGTGATGAAGGGAAGGGGACGTGGGGGGAGTCATGAGGGACAAAAGGACCTTTTCAGGCCCGACTTAGCGGGGAGGGAGGGGCGGCTGGGCGAGAGAGATTTTCTTACCAATGATGCATGGATCTGACAATGTTTTTGCCTGGCCCAAAGGCACACGCAGCCTCAGTGTGTGCGTGTGTGTGCGTGCGTGCGTTCTAGCAGACAAGAGAGAGAAAGCACGAAAGCACAAGGATATGTTTACACAACAAGGACCTGGCAAAAATACTGAATGTTTTTCTTCTTGGTGCTTGAAAAGATTTTTTGTACTGAAAACACTGACAAAACTATCATAGTTCATGCAGACATGAAAAAAAAAAACACTGTAGTCTGCAATGTCCAATGTTGGCAATGACAATGGAAAAAAAAAAAAAACACCGCATGCAAGTCCTCCCGGACGATACCGCCAATGCATTTGTGATATGTGAATGAAGACTTGCTAAGTAAAGCTACAGTACACTGTTGGCCACAGCAATGTGATAAATGTCCCTTTGCTGGTGTACGAACCAAAAACCTTCCAATGTTAGGAGCAATATGCTCGGCGTTTATGTTTTAATGCACATGTGCATGCCCAGACTACACCTGATACTCAAACGCACACGTCCATTTTTACAGATCGTCGTTTATACGAGGAGGGAGAATGCTATCATTTCTAAAAACTTTCATTTAAAGCCCATTTCCAAATTTCCACATCTCTGTGTGGAAAATAATTAGTTTTCTAAGCCCAAGGATGGCTGAAATATGAATGACTTAAATCAAACAGCTACAAATCTGATGTTAAGCGTGAGTAGCGTTGGCTCTCTGGCTGTCTCCATAGCAACAGCCTCCAATCTGTTTTTTTTTAAGCCACTTGTTACCTTCATGTAAAGCAATACTTTGACCAAGGGCACATTTCAATTAATTATGAAAAATACAACTCACAATTTTGCTGAATGTATGATTTTCCAATCCAGGCTATTAACCAATACAGTGGGAATTGCAATTTGAGACAACATATAGAAAATTGTGCAGTCCATGGCCAGACTATGAGAAGGAGGAAACACATATGACCTCCAAAAAAGTGAATTACTCTAATGAGGTCGTATCGGGTTAAAAAAACTCACAAGAATAGGAAAGCGCTTCTCCAGGAGGAAGCTACTACGTGACTGAGCTGAAAGAATTATTCATCTCCGTCTCCCGGCTGGCTGAGTGATAGCTAACCCAGAGTTGAGGCATGAAGAAAGAGAAAATGGGTTGGACTTGGACGATAAGTTGACTCAGCAAAGGATCCCCAAATATTAGCGTGTGAAATACCATGTTGTATGCAGGCCAGCATCACATACAGGTGAGCTGTGGAAACTGTATAATAAAATAAAAAAATAAAACAAGGACGACTTGAGAACAAAAATGTGCCCGGGAGGCTCCAAGTCATAAATCACATGTTGCCGAATCCAAAATCCAGTTTTGGCAGTGAAGAATCAGATATCCGTAAGTGGGAAAATGAGAGCTGCGTTTAGTCTTATGAACTTTGGAAAAGGTTGTTATTCTCTCCAAGTCTTCGCTCAGAACGACAGTCCTGTTTACCACAAAGCTACTAAACGTGCGTCAACTCCATTACAGTAAAGCCCAATGGGTTTACTAAGACATTATAGGAATAATATCTCCATATGATCAATAATTGATCACTGTTATCACTCGAAAGCTTTTCTGAGCGAGTCAACCAGACACCGCTTCTGGCTCAAGGGTGTATTTGGAGAGGGGTCGGAGACGCAACAAGAGGAAGGGGTATGGGATAATGAAATATACCTCACTCTCCTGAGGGACGTCGTGGGGCTCACCAATAGCTGAGGGACCCCCTCCTTTCTAAACATACCGGCCAAGCCCAAACATCATCCTTCCTTCACAACCCTGCAGCTATGTCCATTTATTTGTCTGCCAAAGTTGGAGTGACAGCACCCCGAATCTGAGCTGCCATCTCCCTCCCTTTGCCCTTCATCTTTGTACTGCAAAATACCCTTCTTGGTTCCATGCTAGAAAAAAAAAAAAAAAAGAAAAACATTCAGGAAATGAAAGTTGTAATACGATCCTCTGTGTGCCAAACGTCTCCCTGAGCAGGGACAAAAGGCCGGCAGTGAAAAAGCTGCCGGGCCAATTTTAGTTAGAGAGAAGAGTGGCGAGGTTGATGGTGAAAGGGACACGGAGGGAGAGAAAGATGGATGCGAAGGAGAGCAACACAAGACGGGCCACGGAATCCGAGTCAGGAATTAGTTAGGATGAGATTGCTTCCCCAAAGAGTGAGGGAAGGGAGGAGGTGAAGCTTGCTCAAGTGATGAACTCCTCCTTGCAAGAAGTAAAATAAACGTAGCCATTCCTCCACAGTGTGTTTTCCAGCAGGCCCCTCCAGGAAAGAGCCCTTATGAGTCCACAACCTACAGTCATGCTCGAGGTCTTGTTATGCAGGATGGAGAAAACGAGATGTTTGATGTCCAAACAACCAGCTAGTTTTAAACGTTCATGTGTTGGACAGAATGATGCAGGCATCTTGGGACCAATACACAAAATACTATGCCTTTCAATGTTACTTCACTTAACAACACATTTGGCTACCTTGCTATGTACTGTATTGAATTATTATCAGCTTTGGAAAAAAAAAAAGAAAATGCACTTTTTTCCTCATTTTCTTTCTTTTTTTCTTTTTAATTAATCAAACCCTTTGCATGAATCCATACCCAAGTTCTCGCTTTTAAAAAGGTCCGAGAACCCTGGTCCAGATAAGAGAATTTCATCGAGCACCGACTGGGTTTCGACATCTTGAAGCAAAGACATCTGAGCTGACAGCCTGAATGTCTGCTTCAGCCTCTCTGTCTCAGAGTTTGGCAGGTTTATAACTCTGACCCCAGACCATGACTGAGAAGGGGCTCAAGGTGCTGAACTTCAACTTGGCAACAGCTGCAGAAACTAGAGACCAGAGAGTTATAAATATAGACCATTAAAATCGAAACTGGTGCCCTTGGTCTCTGCCTTAACACTTTATCGCACATGTACATTCACAACCTGTCCACTCATTCACACACACAAAAAAACAAAATCACTTTACATTGTTATTGTGGATACCTGAGTCAAACACCTCGAAACTCTTTTGTCTGAAAAGAAATATTTTTAAACAAAGGCAATTTCTAGGTATGTTGTCTGTAAATTGTGTTCTCTTATCGGAACATATATTTAATTAAAATTTGATGTGCGGAGCTTTCACCGTCACAGTCTGTGTGAAACGGAATGAACTGTTAAACCAGCAAGGCAGACTTTGATGGATCTTGAGCTCCCCTTTGTGGCCAAAATGTGGTACAACAGTTGTATTTTACATCTTAAAAACAATTGGGTCATAAATGGAAAACCACAAGCAATTGATTTTCAGAAGTATTTTCCTAGGTGTTGAATGAACATGCATGATGTGAGTTTTAATTCCTATATTTAAACCACTGAAATGCACTTTTCTGCCATGTACTATTAACATGCAAATTACGATGAATCTCAATTTGTAGTACAGTATATAGTACTCAGGCTCCCTCTAGTGGTAATACAGATTTAAATGTTTAAAGTTACCATGCAGGTTCAGCCAGTGCGTGGTTTTGGTTCTTACTTTTGTTGTTGTTGTATTTGTTGTTTTGAATTAAGTATATTACAGTCCAGTTGTGGATTACAATTAAATTGTATTCATCATTTTGAATAAACTTTCAACTATTTAGTGAGTTGTTTTGCTTTTATTGTGCAAATTTTAACACGCGCGTGTGCGTGTACGTGTGCGCGCGCGCGTGTACACGGGTGGGTTGATGTAGTGAAACAAAATCTCCGGCAGAGGTCTCTACCGAGCCATTGTATAATAAGAACTGAGTAAAACTCAGATGAATAAATTAGTTGGCAGTAGTATATGGGGATGTAAATTAAATGTTTCGGTTTCGATGACAGCGGGAATAAAATATTTATTGAGTTTGACCTTTTGAGAGAGTAATCTACGTGTGGATAGCCTTAAAAAGGGTGACACACCATCTCTAAAACAAACCATGATGAAATATGTCAACTTATATGGACTTTATATTAATAATGAGTTGTCATGTGGTAACTTTACGGAAAAATGAAACTTTTCTTTGCGTTTGCACCAGTGACTCTTTTTTTCATGCTAGAGTCATGGAATGTGCGATTTTTTTAGCCACTTATTGAAATTAACTTAGAAATAAGATTTTGTGGTTGTAGCAAAGTTTTCATCTGCAGCAACCACAATGTTTGTTATTAATATTGTAATAATATTTTGACTATAAATTGAATATTCTTCACAAATTATTGTTGTATACTGTCAATTTAACATTCTTCACAAGGTGAATTAAGGGCTAAACTGAGCTCAGGCAGTGACCAGATAGCTTGACATAAAAATTTGCAACCTATCTGATTGCATCTAGTGTAATGTTATAATTTTACATGGGCAAAAAAAGATTCCATACTACAAGAATTAACTTGTTAAGACAATAGGATGTCATTTTAAGAAGGTTTGGGCCTAACTGTAATACGACAAATACGACACTTAAAATATGAGAAAATATAAATATTATCTAACAAATAATTAGTCTTGAGCTCCAGACTAACTGATTATTCGAGCAAGGGTGATTTCTTTTCTGTTTTCTGTTATTAAGTTAGATTTAAAAACAACTCGATTCAACAAATAATTAGTGTTGAGCTCTAGACTTTAACTCATTGTCCGAACAAGGGTGTTTTTATTTTTATTTTTTAGATTTTTGTTGTAAAGTTAGATTTAAAAAGAACCCAAGCCTCTATGAATGGCAACGCATACTTACATGGTGCTGCAATATGGCACATCACAGACAACTGCATAAAAGTGAGGCTTCAATTGGTTCTGAATGAAATGGCGCGTGGGAAATGCAGTAATACGCACTGAAATGCACAAATTCTAAGGATAACTCATTTTGATGCTTGGTGCAAGGAGAAAGGAGCTTGCTTAATTAAATGGAAATCTATGACATCTCCAATTACGTGTTACATAAATTCAATACCATTTATTCAGTGTTTTTCCACATTTAATCATTCGTGGAATGTTTACAATATGTCCTTTCATCGACACAAAAACTGACATTGATTATTGCAGTGGTGTCTGTGTATAAAAATGATGACTGCGTCACAATGTCCTTGCACTGAGCATGATGTTGACCTTTTTGGGACCTTGCATCAAAGACAAAGGCGTGGATGACGCAAATTGGAATTGCAATGGGGCATTGATGGGACTGTTCTCTCTCGATGAGCTGATGTTTGCTTGGAAGATTTCAACAAGTGTTTTTTGATCATATCCACATAGTTTTGCAACCCTTCTTACATTTTGACAAGGTGCCCTAGTGGAAATTATGAGTGAGATGAAGGACAGATCGTTATTTGTTTGTTTAATTGTTTGTTTGTTTGTTTGTTTGTTTTTCCTGAACATGACTGTCTGAACAATATTTCAGACCGTAGGCCAAGTGCTCAAGTGCGCCTCCTGTTGGACAAAGAATAATGGCGAGGAAGAATAAAAAGGATCAAATCTGTCATAAAATTGGTCCAAAATGTAATTTCCTTTAAAAAAAAAAAAAAGTCTAGCTTGGTGAGCTGCTTTTATGATGAATATATCCTGTTTGGTTAGTAGTGAAAATGTCATTTGTCTCCAGGAAGCTAAATTTCATATAGTTCCGAATCTGACTAAATCACTAAAATATTTTATGAAGTGGCTGCGTTACGGTTTTAAAATTATTGACTTGATGATCTAGATTCACTCATTCTTTTTTTCTCCAATATTCACACCTGACGTGTGAATGTTCTCACCTCATGCTGGGGAGATGCTTCAACACCAAGGAAGTAGATTTTACACAATATCTTTGACATGTATAATTTTACGTTTTTTTCCCCCAATAGTATTTTATGTTCAGTTAAAAATGTATTTATTATTTTGTTATTCTTTTTTTTTTTTTTCCCTTACAAGTGCAGGTGGCGGTTGTGCTTGCACCATGAGCATCCATAGTGCTTAGAATGGCTTTTGACATCATTGCAATATAGACAATAATATGCAGATATTATGCATATAGTGCAAGCTGACCTTCAACATACAACTGAGGCTGAAACGAGACAACTCTTTACCTGTCTAAATAGCAAGTGACGTGTGTGGGGTGGAAGTCAAACGTGCGCGACAATAAATGTTACTGCGCGGGTATTCGGAAGGTTGGGACAACAAGCCAGAAAAAATACTTAAATGGTAATTAAAACCCTTTTAATGCACGACCAGACCACAGTGCAGACACACACATGCTAGGAGTCTTTTCTTTGGATTGGGACCCTTCACAAAAAAGCGGCGGGGCCCCTTTGTCCAAGAGGGGGACCTCAGAGCCATCATTAGCACTGATTACCGCTGACCAGTTTGACAACCTTATTGACCGAGAGAAAAAAACCCTCCACCCACCCACAATGTGTTCCCCCTCCCTCCTTCCTCTTACTTTCAATGGAAACGGAAATATTCAGACATTTTGTTCCAAAGAGAAGCCACCAAAAATAAAGAGCAAAAAGCCTCGCGACCCCCGCCCCCCTTTCATATTCGCTTTGTGTTTGAAAGCCTTTTGTGCATCTCACAAGTTACTGTGGACCGATTCATTACAAACTGGAGCCAACCAGGTGTCCGCCCTATACACTTGGAAAAGCTCAACTTGAACTCGCCCTTCTGCCATACTTGGGGAGGGGGCGTCATTTCTTCGATTCTGTAGTAAGAACAGCGGGGGTGGGGTAGGGGTTGCATATTCTCGCAATATTCATGGAACAAGGACGATGCTGCATAGGTGGGGTGGGGGTGGGTGTGGGTCTTTTATCAAGAATATCGTCTAAAATTAGGTGCCCTTGCTAGGGTGATCATTTGAATCCTGCAGATGCAGGTTAGTTTATCTAGAAAAAAAACGTGCCCAGTGTACAGCAAAAGATGAACTTGGTGTGTGCGTGTGTGCGTGCGTGCGAGCGTGCGTGTGCGTGCGTGAAAAATGTATGTATGCAGTATGCAGATATATTTAAAAAAAAAAAAAAAAACATGGCCTACATATTAATACATACAGACTGGCAATTACACTGAACCTCCTAATTCCTCATGTCTTCTATTACTACAGTAATAGTACAACAAACGTATAAGCGACGTTATCAACATTTTTAAATCATAACCAAAATAATATATTTAAAAAAACGTCGTCGACCTGGAACTAGTCCTTTCTACTTGGCTTCTTATAGTCATAAAAAAATCCGTTTCCGTAGATTGAGCAATATTCTCAATATTCTCAGAGTAACCTAAGATTAAGGCAGTTGAAGACATTTTTAGACGTTCAAAAGAATACAACAAGCAACTCGTGCCATCCTCACTGTTTTTTTGCTTTTGTTTTACGATAGCACAAAATATTAATTGCTGTCAGTGGGACTATACACAGTTGTGCCACATGGATGCTATGCATAATTTAAATAAAAAACACGGTCAATATTATTGAAAAAAAAAAATGCGCTCGTGCATCGTCTCTTTTTTTCTATATTAATAGTATGAAAATTTTTTCAAAAGGACACTGTTGACGATTAAGACAAATGTTGGTGAAATAGATGGAAACGCAGCAGTTCCTTATTAGAGGTGGGGGAGGGGCATTTGTTTTCTTTTGCGGTAAAAAAAAAAAAAAGCATGAAAAAACATTCCGCTTGTTAATGGACCAATATTTATAAAATCACAGGCGGAATATTCTTTTATATTATTATTAATTATTATTATTGTTATTACACCACAACTATTATTATTATTATTATTATTATTGGGGCAAAGTTGTAAATTTCAGAAATAAACTATAGCACATTTTATTTACATCAGCCATTTTGACATGAAACCCCAAATTGAAATAATCATTAACCACAGAACAATTGTGACATTACACATTTCCCAAATAAGAATTTTGTAAATATTCGCAGACATTTTACGTCAATAGAAGTTGTTTTTTTCTTCTTCTAGGGTAATTTTGCAACAAATGACGATCCAAGAAGACGACGGCGAGTGCTCGTCCATGCGCGCAATGCAAGGCTTGTGCACGTCGACAATCTGCCGTGTTTTCATGTGCATGATGCTCTCTCCCCGCGCATCATCCGGGTTAGTGAGCCGGCCTCTCGCTGACCTCTCGCTGTCACCCTGCATTACACGACGCCCAGCATGATGGTCAATTAAGGCTCGCTGTGAAATGTGTCAGGGTGGACAGATAGAGCCAGCCATCAAGACATGAATTTATGCAATCTCCGTTTTTATATTTCGTCTTTTCAAACACCAATCACAAAAAAATGATCTCTCTCGATCCACAATTATTTTATTAAGTTACTTGTTCCCTTTGACTTATAGTACATTGTCACTAAAGCGCGCATGCTCAACAGGTCCACCTGTGCACAAGGTAAAGTATTAAAAAACACCAAGCGAATGAAGATGAAATCCAAAAAGACAGAGCAGATGCGTTTAAATAGGCAAATAAACATTATTTATAAAACTTTTGAAAGAAACGTAAAAATAGCACAGTTCTTTCTCAACATGAAATACGGTAGGTTATAGGCGCTCTCTATACTTTCTTTTTTTTATCCTTCTCAATGGGGGAGTTATCAGTCTTCCAAGGGTCAAATGCAAATAAAAGTATAGAGGCCTCACAGATCCTTGCATGGTTTTGGCAGGCGTCTGATATCCATGTCTACATGTGTATGTGCGTGTTTGCATGTATGTGTGTGTAACGCAACGCAGGCACTATGAGTCGTTGTATTCGATTGTCTTTCACTCGTTCATCGCCCCTTTTCGCTGCTTCCATTCATCAAGAGTTGAGCCGGAGAGCTCTCAGATGTCACATTCACTGTCGCTGGAGGTGATGGAGATGGCCGAGGCCGCCGCTTTGCTGGACAGGGTTGCCTCCGGACTGGAAGCGTTGCCCAGACGGTCCACGGTGCCGTCCTCGTCGGCCAGGGAGCGAACAGAGCCCCCGGACAAGACCTGCTGTTGAAGCCTGGACAAGAGGACACGGCGTCACAAAGAACGACAACCCTGTAGCAAGCCAATCATGATTGCAGTGGCAAACACAAATCCATATTTTTCCTCTTCTAAAAAAAAGATAGATATATAATAGCATTTTTTATTTAAGTGTAGTAATAAGACAACAACATGACATCATATACAAAACAAATCATTACAATGTTTAGGTCATCCATCTATCATGCATTAATTTGCAGTAGCACGAATTAAAAATAAAATGTACCAGACTAATGTTGGATTCTAAAAAGATAAGATATAAAGCTATTAATCATTACTGTAACAAATGCATTGGTCACATTAACCGCTCGGATTTTTTACTAGAATCAAGAATAAAATCATTTTCTCCGTGGTGATGTTGGAATAGTACTATACTATAATAGTACTATCATAGTATTATTTTGCGCGTCATTTAAAATGAGCAACAACGCTATTTTGGAATCTTGTAGACTTCCCGTCTATGAAATAAATACAAATTTCTGTCCTAATTAAATAATGCTGGTGCTAAAATTGTGGAAAGTATATCATTTTTAACGGAAAGACAAAACAAGTGAAATGCGTGTTCTCACCTGTTTTTGGCAGCCGCAGCTCTGTCTCTTTGTCTTCGGTTTTTGAACCAGTTTCCTACTTGTGTGGGTGTAAGTCCGGTAGCCTGTGCAAGCTCCCGTTTTTTACTGGGATTCGGATAGGGGTCCTGCAAGTACCATTCTCGTAACAAATGCCGGGTCCTCTCCTTGAAGCAGTGGGTTTTCTGCTCGCCATCCCAAATGGTTCTAGGCAGCGGGAACTTCTTCCGCACCCTGTATTTGTCCACCGGCCCCAGCGGGCGTCCGCGCAGCTTCTCGGCCTCCTGGTAGTGCGCTTCCAGCCACAGCGCCTGCAGCTTGCTGTGCGACTCTTTGGTGAACTTGTTGTTCTCCAGGATATGGTAGAGTTCGCGAAAATTGCCCGTGTGGAAGGCGACCACGGCCCGGGCTCGCAGCACCGACTCGTTCTTGTTGAGCACCTCGCAGGCCGCCGGGGCGACGGGCAACGACCACAGGAAGCGGCCGAGGCGGCCCACGTCGCCGCTCTCCTCCAGAGTCTCGCACACCCCGGCGACCTGCTGGGGGCTGAAATTCAAGATAGGCAGCTGAAACATGGAGGCTTCTCCCGAGTCTGCCCCTCCGTGCCCCTCTCTCTCCTCCACGTCGTCTCCGTCGGCTTCTTGACGCGCGCCAAGGCAATCCGCGAGACGCGCGCCCGCACGCACGCACGCACGCACACACAAGGCAATCCCCAAAGTTGAAGCGAGCCGAGGGAGATGCGGATCGATGTCGCCGGAAAGGTGGGGGCAACCTAACGCACCATTGCTTTGGCCAAACTTAGCGGGCGAAGGGATCGGAAGGACCGGAGAAGGAATGACGGCGCAGCGATGTATTTATCAAGGTGGGCTGGGATTCAAAGTAGGAGAGGATTCGAGCCGGAGCAGAGGTGTATTTTTTTTTTTAAAGGGGGAGAAAAAGACAGTCAAGCCCCTCTGATGATTTCCTATTGGACTTGGCAGATTGGCTGGCCGGTTGCCATGGCTGCACGTCAATCACTGTCAAGTTGGCCCAATCGGGCGCGATGCACATCTCAGCGCCTCCCTTTTCAAAACATAATATATAAACATTTTGACCTTTTTGCTGCGCGTCCGTAGTCGTTTCGTCGCGCGGTTTCCAAACAAGCGCTTTGTACGGTGGGGTTGTTTTGACAACAAAAACGACACTTCCATCCACAACGGTGCGCCTTTACGCAACTGAAAACACGTCAGGTACAAAATAGAGGATAATCATAAAATCTAATTTACTGCCCTATTTACGACGTGCATCTATCATTTTAAAGAAATAAAGGCTACAGTTGAAAATGTGCGCTTTTTTTTTTTTTTTTGCATTGATATGCAACACTAGAATGCATCTTTCGGTAAATGTGATGCTACTTTTTAAGTGCAGTAAATGAAGACAGAGAGAGGCGCGCGCAAGCGTGTGTGTGTGTGTATATGTACGATGATGATGTCCCTGGCAGGCTTTAGTATCAGCCACACTCCGTTTTGTGCTCAGGCTGATTTAGTAAATAAGAGGGCAGATAGATAGCGCAGATGGTTTGAAGTGTCGGGTCAGATTATTTCATGGCTGAATACAGTAGTAAAGTTCATTCTAACGGAAAGGCCTGATATTATTTTCACAGTGGTGCGCGCACGCACACACACACATACAGAGACAGGCTCGTCCTCGTACGTGTACGCGCATCCACGCTGCGCTGTATCCCCTTCGGGCTCTTTGTGCATGAATTATAGACGCTTGATGAGGGGTTATGAAATGCCTTCTGCACAGGAAGCTGTTCATTCTCTTGCTGGTTTACTGCAGACGCGTCGTCTTGGGTTAAAAAGTAAAAAGCGTGCAGTTCAAGAAGCTCGCAATTTGCATAAACTGGAAGAAGCGTGCTCCCGTCGACGAACAAATAAAGCCTATTAGGCCGCGTTATTTAAGTCAGACTGTTTTGTTGATCAAGGTCAACACATTATCACAGCTGGTAAACAAAAGATAAAACCTCCACGGGATGCTGCAAGGAAGGTATATTGACATGCTGCTCTTCTGAAATATTTAGTTGCCTGTAAATATTTCATCCCCGCAGACTGTCTGTCCCAAACTGAATTTACAAGGACTTATTCGAGGAAGCGCACCATCAATAAAACACCAGGTTGCTTTTGATCCTTTAAACGGAGGGCTGCAAATAACAATTGTATTCTGTGGCTACGTGTCTGGTTTATGGACACTCTTTTTTTTTTTTTTTTTTTTTAAAGTCATTCATTCATTCATTTTTGATTCATTGAGATATTTTATACATACACACACACACACACACATATATATATATATATATATTAAAAAAGAGCAGAAAATTGATTTTGTATATTCAAAAGTATGTAAATTACAAATGACCCTGTAATAACGCCATTATTATTTTGCACTGCACAAGGTTGAAAGAAGTCTGAGTCTCTAGGCCTATGTCACAGTGAGGCCTCCTGACACCAATATCTCCACACATTACCACAAGACAACAACACAGTGTATCTCATTCAAACATCTTTCCCCCCTTTGTCTATTTGTTTCGTGCATCCTCATCTCAGCAGACGCTTGTCTGCACACCAAATGTGATTTACTGCAGCCGCCTTTCATGTTAAATTTCCAAGACAATTGTGTTGAAATGCTCATTTCTTTGACTAACACTGCGGATATTAAACTGGAAATGATCACATTCTAATCAAAAGGATAAAACACCACATGTGACTATTTAGCCTACAATATAATTCCACAGAAAGAAATTACTGAACAATAATACTTTAAAATGACATCAAGCCTGAATTAAAATCTGGTTTTAGCAAAATGACTACGAGATAGACACTAGCTGATTAGTGTTTCAATACCGCACCCATTCTTAAAAAAATATGAGACATACATCTTCTGTCGCATTAACCAAAAAAACATCTTGAAATTTTTCATAAGAGTCAGTAAAGCAAACATTGGCCAAGGCAATAATAAACACAAGCTTACGTATTGAGTAAAATACTCAAATAAAGACAAAGGCAAAACCTAAAGAACATAATATCCATGTCAAGATGAAAAAAATACTTTTTTTCCCTGCCAAATACAAGAATGAATCTTTTCCTAATTGAATTCACAGTATTGAGCTTTAGAGAAGTACTGTGACAGAAAAGGTTTTCCCGTGACATGCTCATGACACAAACATGGTGCTGATATCATGAGACTAAAAGAAGGGGGTGGTGACCACCTCTCACTTATCCCCCAAATGACAATAAGAGACATTTACTTTGTGTCCTCATCATCATTATTCGAATGTAGCTGGGTCATAGCTCGCCCTGGGCAGCAGGAGGGAAGGAGTGGGGAATAGTTCCATGTGAACCGTCTGGAAATGACCCAGATTCCCGAGGATCACTGGAGCAGACGAGACGCTACAAGAGCCTGTCACCAACAGCCATCCTGCCACACTCCCATGCAACCTACAGTACCTTGCTTGCTCTCACCATCTGCCCTGCCCCCAAGCCGCCGCCGCCTATAGTCCACAAAGCGTTTATATACACCAAATCTCGTTTTCTTACTTTAAGAGGTTGCAATCTGCCTTTGCATTGCGCAATGCGAATATATGCTAGGCGTAGCAAAAAGCAGCCTTCAGGATTTGATTTCTACTCCATGAACTCATCCGCGTGAGATTAACGTTCCAATTAAGATATCATGTCAAGCAATATACCCCCTTAACCTCAACGTGACCCGTGTGTATTTGAAAGTCTGGCTCATGTGTAGAGAATTAACAGTGGCTCTGTGCAAAGGTCGCCTGCTTGCGCCGTGGTGACAGAAGGGTTAAGCTAAAGCTCTCAGAGAGTTGTATTTTCAGAGCCATTTGCCCCCAGGGCGGCACTAGCTCTTGACGCTACGTTTAATCTGTGGATTTGCGGTAACAGAGAAGACTTCTTATCCGCTGACCCGTTGGCCCCTAGTGTATGTAATCCAGCGTCCTTCAGTCACACGGCCCTCTGACACAGATCGAGGGGAGCCAATGGGCCACGGCGGCCAATGTGGAGGGGAGGGGGGGGGTTGCACATGCCAAAGCCCTGCCCTCCTCATACACATACCCCTCCCCCAAGCTTTTGTTTTCACATAGCACACAAGAACACTGTCGTTACGGCGCATGTGATTTTTGGCCTCATCTCCAATGAGCCGATTCATGTGGAGGCTATGGAACTCGGCAAATATGATATTGAGCCCAGAATTGAATAAGCCGACTGCAGTGCACGTTGACAGCGCTAATCTCAAGAGTTCTTTGACATAACGAGCGTGCATCAGTCACAAACAAAACAATGTGATGCAAGATTTTGTCATATCACTGGTAGGGATGTTTGATACCACTTTTTTTTCAGAACGATACTTAGTAATCGCTGATACCGATACCAAGCACCGATACCACTAGTAATTTTAATACATACAATTTCCCTCAAAATGACAGATCTGTTTTGGAAAAACACATTTATATCCCAATATAGCATTTTATTAAATTTGCATGAAATCAATGGCTATTTTCTAGTCTTCTAATTTTTCATAATAAACATTATCGTATCGGCCAATGTCATGAGTACCGATACCGTAAAATAAACCTGATATCAGGATTATGTTTTTTCCTTTATCTGCATTTCTGCCCTTAAAAATAGTGCATCAATGAATATCCGAGCTTGTAAACATGTAGTTATTATCCGACTGCAAAGCAGCATAAAAGTGCAATACTATACTGAATGTTTCTCATAATCTTTGTTTTCCATTTTCTACGAGTTGCACTTGTAAGCCAAAGGACATTCACCTATCGCAAACAAGCAATCTAGTGAGATTGGACTGCAAATGCTCTGCGAAAAAGCCATTAGAGATACATTGAATCTTGCCCTCTTTTCCTTCTTTTTTGTTGTTGTTGTTAAAGGGTGGGCGCATTTACAGAGTATGTTATAGAGTGCAAGTAATTATTACATCCATTCCAATCTTGAATGCAGTCAATTTCTGGCCAGAGAGTGGCTAAATGAAACTGGCGATGGTGGGTGAGGTGGGGGGGGGAGCGAGGGAGCAGAGACATTAGACAACACTGTCATATATTACCTGTATTTGTGAGTGGCATATAGCGCAGAGAAAGTTAATGAATATAAGCAGCGCCCATACAACTTGCACAACAAGCGCAATTGTGTGCGAAAGGCAATGTTTGGCTGTTAGGGCTAAAATGCCAAGCTGGTCATTTAGAGAAATAAATCCACTGTTGCACTCAGCTATGGACAGAAAACGGCAAATTGGAACTACAGCAAAAATATGTAGCTTTTATCTGGGAGAGGATACAGAAAAGAAAAATCCTGGGGCAGATTTTTCTTTTCAATTCCTGCCTCATTTTTGTGTTGTAGTGAACCGCGAGCCCCGAGCTCCTTTTTGTCAACATCCAAAAGTTTGGCGGTTGAAGTCACACAAGAGATACTCTGCAAAAACAAGAACACCTTTCCAGTGAACATGCCGCCCCGTGGTGCAGTTTTATAGAAGTCAAACAAGGGGATTGATTGAATGCTCCTTATAAAGCCACCCACACTCTCTCAGTCTCTTCTATTCACTGCTACAGAGAGCACGAGGTCCTCTCCCAAAAACACAAGTCCAAATCATTTAAAAAAAAGAAAATATGACAATCTGCAGGCCCGCTTTGATAAAAGTTCAAAAGACCAGCCCCAACGCATTTCTGTGCAGCAGAAAAGCTCAGATGAAATAAAACGGAAAAATCCAAGGCCAAGTCAGAGGATCTTGACAACACTGGAAGGTGACAGGAGTCAAAAGTCATCACAGTCAGGAGGTCCTCTGGCGCCGGGTAGCTACACCATGCGTGAGTCGGGGCACAGGTCACAACGCCACAGCCGTGCCACCCGGGCCTCAACTCCACGTCACATTGTCTACAGCGTGTGCCTCTTCCTATTTACTACCAGCGCATACACATCTACACACACGGCTGTCAATAAATGTCTCTTCTGACAGACTTGCTCTTTTGTCTGCTATGTAGTAGCGCTTTCTTCTATGACCTTTACACACAGTGTCTTTAGGATGACTTGTAAGTGCGGATCTATAAAAACAGAATAGCTAGCGGCGGTAATATTAGCTCTATTTTGAACATATCTCACTCGCTGGGTTGATTTGATAAGTCTGCTGCTATGTACTTTCCTAATTAAGTCCTGAACTTCAGGCACGAAAAAAGAAACGGGAGCAAGTTTCCGCTCGCAGAGAATGAATCATAAAGTGTGTCATATTATGGTGATGTCATACTACTTGATAATAAATACTAAATTGGGCGCAGCGTAATACCCTTGTCACTCTCAGGACGGTAATTGGGTCTTGCGAATCGATTTGTTCCCTTCAAACTTAATTGTAACTTTGTGTTATTAGTGCCGAGCACCAATGTGAAGTGCGTCGATCTAAAATTGCACTCAGTGTTATTGTCGATGTTCATTTCCTTTGCATGAGCTTGCTTTCAAATTATATCTGTTCATTTCGTTTCAAACTGGAACAGCACATGGAAGCAGGAATATATTGGAAAAAAAAAAACACCAAATTAAACATGACTACAATTTATATAGTTATATTTAACAGGTCATCGGCGATCAACAGTGAACATGAATAAATAAAGCAGAATTTGGATTAAACCTGGTTGACATTTATTTCATGTTGGAATAACATGATCAAAAAATCCAAACCCTCCACTTAATCAAAAGTGCAACTCGGGATGGCGAGTTGTTTGCACTGGAGGCCAGCGAGAGTCCGACAGAGTGTCAGCTGTGCTTTATTGATGGCTTATGTCAAATGCCACTCTGACAGAGCTCATTAGGATGAAGAGGGCTGTCTAGGTACGGGCAGGAGAAGGCAGAGCTGCAGCACGTATAGCTCGCCACCCGACCTGGAGGCTGATGCGTGTGACAGCGTATAGCTGACAGGGCTATCTGCGAGCAGGGCTAGGGAGGGCCGCCGAGCGTATACGCGCGCTCGTGTCATTGCTCGAGTTACGCCATGTCACTGAGCAGGTCCCTGCTTGATGCCGCGACTCCAAAGCACAAGTGACAGGCTGAGAGTCATCTCGCTTTCGCCACTAACACATCTTCAAATATTTATCCGGGCTTCGCAGTGTACTGCGTGGCATCAGCAGTCTTGCGCGATGAGATTTTGGAGACCTTGAGAAGATGAGTCAGATGATCTCCTCTCTTTGTCGCTACATGGCTTCTTAAGAAACTCATATCGAGTTTCATCTCAGCGTGACCCTCGCGAAAGGCTTCGTTTTTCCCGTCATGGTTCTCAACCAAATACCAGCGACTGAATCTAATCGTGCTCCAAATAGCCCAACTCCTACGACGGACGTGCTATGACCGGCGGCATAGATGATGAGCTCAGACTGTTATGTGACATCTTAATATACTGATTAAAAATGCATGTTCGGAGGGTGAGCGGAGGCCTGCTCTGGGTCCTCCTGCCAGGGAAGATCAAATCATTGGATGTGCTGAGGATTGGGGTCAGTGTAAATGAGCAAGCTGAACGACACCTAAGTGCAGGATTTCTACAGGCAATGTAAAAACGCATCTCAGTTAAGAGGAAGTTGTGATCGATAATTTTCATTTGGAGTTTTCATCCAGGCCTACAGCAGGGATGTTGCTATGCGCTGAAATTAAAAACAGACCAGGCAGAATTTCCCCCAATTAATATAACTTTCAAGCCAGAAAAAGGCTGAAATTTGTTGCTACAAAAAGATTAGGCAAGAACTGAATGTATCAAAAGAGATTGATAGCAGAAATCACCTCGTGTGCATTCAAGAGTCATTTAAATCCTGCCAAAGACTTTGTAACACTTAAAGCAGAGGATGAGACGGCGTTAATACCGTCTTATCTCGGCAGCCGTATGGAAGCCAGCCAACGTGATGTGGCAGTGGACCCAATCAGCTCCCATACAAGGAACTTGATTCTCGGGGCTGTGTTTTCTTGGCGTGTAGCACAAAGCAGCTCGCAGCTCTTTGCTTTTATGTTCGATGCAGAGAGAGGCATGCGGAATGTCTCGCTGGAATTCGTGTAGCTTTTACAGGAAAAGGAACTGCAAGATTTCCACTTGTGGATGATGCAAAGTTGTGAAAAGGCACTTGGACAGTTTTGTTCCTAACTTGCCGCATTCTCAAGAGGGAGTGTTTTTCGTCTTTACATTCAGAGGGCAACCACATTCCTAACACAGTATTTATTCTTTTTCGTCTCGTGTCTACTTGGTATCTTATCGACATACTTTTGCACAGTGCCCCCTAGTGTTCAGAAACACCACAAAACTGAAATGCCTTGTGTTACAGGTTACATTTAGGTCAAATGTGGGACAAGATAAACGAAAAGTTCAACGACAGAACAACGAAGAATAATTGCTTACAGGATCTAATTGTCAAATAGGAGGATTTTGTAGTGGCAAATACTCAAACGAAAGTAATTGTAATTGTACTCGGCCTAAAACAAAGTGGTCTGTGGATCTCCCTTCAACCTATTTATTTATTCAAGTATTTATTTATTTATTCAATTATTTATTCAAGTATTTATTTATTTATTTATTTTTTCAATTATTTATTTATTTAGTTATTCATTCTGAACAAAAAATACAAATGAATTTTTGTGTATAGAACTGGGCAGCAAGATCCGCAGCAGTCAAAAGAAACGAAGCAATACCAAGTCCAAATAAATTACTGTCTGCAAGGCCATCATGCTCACGTTAAATGAAGTAATATGAATATGTCCAGAGTGCATCTCAGCGAAGCACGACATGCATTGCTTCATTCACTATCCATGCTATAGCATAACAGTCTATTTATCAAACGTAAAGCAGAAATTGTATTTGCAATCATTTGTAGGTTTCATACGGGAATAGAGAATATTGTAAACAGTATCTTTCTTCTTTTTGTGCCTGGCTGAAGGACCATTTGCAATCTTGCAAATGCTTTTAGAAACATGGCCTTGCACTGAATAATACGTCTTTACAGAGGGCAGGGGAATTTTTCTCAGGGCACACCTGTGCCCTGATATTCTCATAAGCCAGAGGCAGCACAAAGGAGGAAAGATGCTTCCTTGGTGAAAAGGATTAGAGCAGCACAAGGTGGGGATTCAAATCAACAATGGATTTTTCATCGGGGTGGATGTGGTTTTGACCTTCAGGCACGGCTTCAAATAGGAGCGACACCAAGCCTGAATTTCTACTGCCTATTCGGGCAAGCTCACACAATTAGGCGGCGCAAGACCAAAGCGAAATAAAGGTCTCATTGTGAAACTCGCAGAGGTGAGAGTTGCAAGTAATATGGCAGTCTCATACGCCGCATTATAGTTTGCTTTCACCAAGAGACGAGATCTGCCGACTGATACCTATAAAGGATGACAATAATATAAGCAATATGTACATGCGTCTGCGTGCGAACAATGGACTCACAGTAGTATTAATGCTAAGGAGATATCAAGGCGAGACGATTGAACAAAAAAAATATATATATGTCATTTTAAAAAAAAAAAGACTTTGCAGCAGCAGCGCTCATAAGAGGATGGGGGTTAACATAAATCCTGGCTGACCTTGTGTGTCACTTAAAAGCCTCAGGAAAAGACTTTTTTTTCGTTTTCTTTTTTTGCTGATAGCACAGGGTGTCGGCATGACACTAATGTCTGCTGTCAGATGTGAAGCTAACCAGTATATCACATAAAGTAAAGGTAATGCACCTTTATTTTGCTCACGGAAGCATTTTTTTTCCTCCTCGATATTACTTAGCCAGAAGATTTCTAAAGTTAGTCAGTGTGAGTAGTTTCCGTTTTGTTTGTATTTTTAACGTGAATTTCATCAGTGTTTGTGTTATCTCGAGGAGGGTGGCAAAAAAAAAAAAAAAAAAAAAAAAGGAAAACAGACAAGGCGTGCCAAGCTCTACAAAGTGGCATCCTGCAGTTGTGTGTCAGTCACCTAGCAACAAGTCGTCCCCATCGCTTAGCCGCCGCTTCCCCGTCTCCCGCTGTGCTCGCTAATTCAACAAATCTGCTCCCAATGTACGGCTGCTCTTGGAACAAAACGCATTCTGTGCTGGGGGCTAAGGATGTGGGCCTCCGCTGAACACGCCACTCAGCTGCCCATTGACCACCGGGTCCTTTCTCTGCACACACTAAGGAGCCCGGGACAAAGACCCTGAAAGCAGGGGCAGTTCCACAGAGAAAACATTTGCTTGTAATTGTGTTTGACTGCATAATGAAAATCCATCCATCCATCCATCCATCTTCTTCCGCTTATCCGGGGTCGGGTCGCGGGGGCAGCAGCTTCAGGAGGGACTCCCAGACTTCCCTCTCCCCAGCCACTTCATCTAGCTCATCCCGGGGGATCCCAAGGCGTTCCCAGGCCAGCCGAGAGACATAGTCTCTCCAGCGCGTCCTGGGTCGTCCCCGGGGTCTCCTACCGGTGGGACATGCCCGGAACACCTCCCCAGGGAGGCGTCCAGGAGGCATCCTGATGAGATGCCCGAGCCACCTCATCTGGCTCCTCTCAACGTGGAGGAGTAGCGACTCTACTCCGAGTCTCTCCCGGATGACCGAACTCCTCACCCTATCTCTAAGGGAGAGCCCGGACATCCTGCGGAGAAAACTCATTTCGGCCGCTTGTATCCGGGATCTCGTTCTTTCGGTCACGACCCATAGCTCGTGACCATAGGTGAGGGTAGGAGCGTAAATCGACCGGTAAATTGAGAGCTTTGCCTTTTGGCTCAGCTCTCTCTTTACCACGACGGACCGGTACAGAGTCCGCATTACTGCCGACGCTGCACCGATCCGCCTGTCGATCTCGCGCTCCATCCTCCCCTCACTCGTGAACAAGACCCCAAGATACTTAAACTCCTCCACTTGGGGCAGGATCTCATCCCCGATCCGGAGAGGGCATTCCACCCTTTTCCGATCGAGGACCATGGACTCGGATTTGGAGGTGCTGACCCTCATCCCGACCGCTTCACACTCGGCTGCGAACCGCTCCAGTGAGAGCTGGAGATCACGGCCTGAAGAAGCCAACAGCACCACGTCGTCTGCAAAAAGCAGAGACGCGATGCTGAGGTCCCCAAACCGGACACCCTCAACGCCTCGGCTGCGCCTAGAAATTCTGTCCATAAAAATTATGAACAGAATCGGTGACAAAGGGCAGCCTTGGCGGAGTCCAACCCTCACTGGGAACGAATCCGACTTACTGCCGGAAATGCGGACCACACTCTGGCATCGGTGATACAGGGACCGAACCGCCCTTATCAGTTGGCTCGGTACCCCGTACTCCCGAAGCACCCCCCACAGAACCTCCCGAGGGACACGGTCGAACGCCTTCTCCAAGTCCACAAAACACATGTGGACTGGTTGGGCGAACTCCCATGCACCCTCGAGGATCCTGTTGAGGGTGAAGAGCTGGTCCACTGTTCCACGGCCAGGACGAAAGCCACACTGTTCCTCCTGAATCCGAGGTTCGACCTCCCGACGGACCCTCCTCTCCAGCACCCCTGAATAGACCTTACCAGGGAGGCTGAGGAGTGTAATTCCCCTGTAATTGGAACACACCCTCCGGTCCCCCTTCTTAAAGAGGGGAACCACCACCCCAGTCTGCCAATCCAGAGGCACTGTCCCCGATGTCCACGCGATGCTGTAGAGACGTGTCAGCCATGACAGCCCCACAACATCCAGAGCCCTTAAGAAATCCGGGCGGATCTCATCCACCCCCGGGGCCTTGCCACCGAGGAGTTTTTTAACTACCTCAGTGACTTCAACCCCAGAGATTGGAGAGTCCGCCTCAGAGTCCCCAGGCCCTGCTTCCACAATGGAAGGCGTGTCGGTGGAATTGAGGAGGTCTTCGAAGTATTCTCCCCACCGACACACGACGTCCCGAGTCGAGGTCAGCAGCACGCCATCTCCACTGTAAACAGTGTTGACGTTGCACTGCTTCCCCCTCCTGAGACGCCGGATGGTGGACCAGAATTTCCTCGAAGCCGTCCGGAAGTCATTTTCCATGGCCTCGCCGAACTCCTCCCACGCCCGGGTTTTTGCCTCAGCAACCGCCGAAGCCGCGTTCCGCTTGGCCATCCGGTACCTGTCAGCTGCCTCCGGAGTCCCGCAGGCCAAAACGGCCCGATAGGACTCCTTCTTCAGCTTGACGGCATCCCTTACCGCCGGTGTCCACCAGCGGGTTCGGGGATTGCCGCCACGACAGGCACCAATGACCTTACGGCCACAGCTCCGGTCGGCCGCCTCAACAATGGAGGCGCGGAACAAGGTCCACTCGGACTCAATGTCCCCCGCCTCCCCCGGGACGTGGGAAAAGCTCTGCCGGAGGTGGGAGTTGAAGCTCTTCCTGACAGGGGATTCCGCCAGACGTTCCCAGCAGACCCTCACAGAACGTTTGGGTCTGCCAGGTCGGACCGGCATCTTCCCCCACCATCGGAGCCAACCCACCACCAGGTGGTGATCAGTTGACAGCTCCGCCCCTCTCTTCGCCCGAGTGTCCAAAACATGCGGCCGCAAATCCGATGACACGACTACAAAGTCGATCATCGAACTGCGGCCTAGGGTGTCCTGGTGCCAAGTGCACACATGGACACCCTTATGTTTGAACATGGTGTTCATTATTGAAAATCCGTGTCGAGCACAGAAGTCCAACAATAGAACACCGCTCGGGTTCAGATCGGGGGGGCCGTTCCTCCCAATCACGCCCTTCCAGGTCTCACTGTCATTGCCCACGTGAGCATTGAAGTCACCCAGTAGAACGACGGAGTCCCCAGAAGGAGCGCTCTCCAGCACTTCCTCCAGGGACTCCAAGAAGGGTGGGTACTCTGAGCTGCCGTTTGGTGCATAGACACAAACAACAGTCAGGACCCGTCCCCCCACCCGAAGGCGGAGGGAGGCTACCCTCTCGTTCACCGGGGTGAACCCCAATGTGCAGGCGCCCAGCCGGGGGGCAATAAGTATACCCACACCTGCCCGACGCCTCTCACCGTGGGCAACTCCAGAGTGGAAGAGAGTCCAGCCCCTCTCGAGAGGGCTTGTACCGGAACCCAAACTGTGCGTGGAGGCAAGTCCGACTATATCTAGTCGGAACTTTTCTGCCTCGCACACCAGCTCGGGCTCCTTTCCAGCCAGAGAGGTGACATTCCATGTCCCAAGAGCCAGCTTCTGCAGCCGGGGATCAGACCGCCAAGGTCCCTGCCTTTGGCCGCCGCCCAGCTTGCAATGCACCCGACCCCTTTGGCCCCTCCCACAGGTGGTGAGCCCATGGGAAGGGGGACCCACGTTTCCTTTTCGGGCTGAGCCCGGCCGGGCCCCATGGGCGAAGGCCCGGCCACCAGACGCTCGCCTTCGAGCCCCGCCTCCAGGCCTGGCTCCAGAGGGGGGCCCCGGTGACCCGCGTCCGGGCGAGGGAAAACGTGATCCATTCATTTTTATCATCATAAGGGGCTGATGAGCCGTGCTTTGTCTGGCCCCTCACCTAGGACCCGTTTGCCATGGGTGACCCTACCAGGGGCATGAAGCCCCAGACAACATGGCTCCTAGGATCATAGGGGCACGCAAACCCCTCCACCACGATAAGGTGACGACTCACGGAGGGGATAATGAAAATGATGTTCTTTTTTAATTTGGGCTTGTTAAGGCCACACTATTTTCCCCCTGGTCACCTGATTATTGTAAAGAAGCAACCCCTCACTTGCCCCGTGGGCCACTAAGGGGGGAAATATTGAAAATGGCCCAAAAGACCGACGCTCTCTTTACTTAAACCCCTCTTGTGTTTCAAGTGTTCTCTGGCAAAAACATAAATATGTCGTCCCTGTTCATTACAGGATGGGCGAGTGTGTTAGAATGAGTTTTCCTTTCTTTCTCCGCTGGAAAGTATAATGACAGCCAGGCAAACCCATCCACAAAATGGGAGCGCTGCCATGCGTGCCCCGAGTTGGGAAGCATTGGGAGGGTGAGCATTCCTGGTGCTACTTCAGTCAAACAGCCCATTAGTGGGAGCAACGGGCTAGCACCCAAAAGAGTACCTCAATGGCCGCCCATTTGCTTTCAGAGATTACTTGCACTTTTTAGACGTTTATTTCCTGTTTTATGAACATCTATGTGCTGCATTCATTGTTTGGTCTCTTTGTCATGCCTTCAGGAGATGGGCAAACTGCGCAACAGGAAATCTTAACTTAATCTTACCTACCGCTGAAAACTGTTTGTCTCTCCATTTGTATCTTTCCTGAACTTTTGCTAATCTCCCTGCAATGCCTACAAATCTCGTGTGGCGAAAAGCTGGCGTCTCTTTTGAATTCTCCAAGGCTTTCTTGTCACGCTCCCTATTGCTATTCACGGGCTTTAATTGCTTGAAGTCAGGGTACGCGGTTCTCGTCGGGAAGCCCGCGGACAAAGCACCAGTCTGCCGAGAGGTCGCAGGTGAGAGGACAGAGGGCGGACATCAGCCCACTGATATTCAGGCGCATTCATGCTTGGAGGCCCGATTAAGTCGGCTTGTGTGCCCCTGACCATCAGTGGTGGCCTCTCATGCTGGCAACACGAATGATCTCTGCTCATGTTTTAGAAATATGCCTGTATTTAAAGCTGAATACTGTATACATAGATCAGCGTTTGCACACCACTATTCCTCCAAGGCATATATTATATGTATGTCTCAAAGTGGATACAAAGGTTAATTGCCATCTAGTGGAAGAGCATTTAATTGTTCCGCCTGTCACTGTACGTCGCTGGCTTGTGTAGATAGTAAAAATGGAATTTTCTCAAGAGCAGAGGCTAAATATGCAAATGCAAGTAGTTAATTTTAAGTCTTGTTGAATTTTTATTTTGTATTGTAATCAATAAATATACTCTAAATCCTTCTGAAATTCTGACGACAAACAGTAGCGTAGCAGGATCATTATGATTTGCACGATCTAATGAGATCCAATGTAGGTCATTCAATCAGGTTTAAAAAAATGATGCCTTCACAAAGAGAATACTGTTGAATTTTGAATAAAACCCAAGTAGTCATTTATTGAGCAGTGCAGGACTGCTCTACTGAAAGCTGTCTCGATTATTGTGGTCTCATAATTACGTGAAGCTGCCAATATCGGGTAAAATATTTTTTTACTGGCAAATATGTTCCAACGTACTTGGGTGTACGTTTCAAATAGTTCAGAACGAGATGTACTTGGAGCTAAATGCTACATGCGTAGCATTTTTACTATAATGCCAGAGGTGCAAGTAAAAAAAAAAAGCTATTTCGTCACAAACTGATTTGCCAGTCAAAATGTTTTCCTCCACATTGGCAGCTCCACGCTTCCATAGATAATTGATTGGAATCAGGATATTCGAAAGTCAAATTTGTCGTAATCCTCTCGCTGCGCATTCATTATAATTGATGTCAAAGGAAAAGGTGAGAGCAGGATTGATCTTTTTGATGGTGTAAAATAGAGCAATTCACTGGCTAATATTTTTATAAAGGTTTCATGTTGACATGCTTGTGGAACGGATTAATTCTTTTCACATTATTATCTATGGGAGACGTTGTTCTAATTACAAAAAAAAGAGAGCATGAATAAAATGCGGCCAGTTTCTGAGGTTCCACTATATATCAAGACTCGTGATTGATATGTCTTTTATTATGTGCTGACTCTAAAGAGTTAAGCACATTCAAAATGATATCAAGATGCATTCAGACTGAAAGAAACGGTTCTACTGAATGCGACGTTAAAGTAGTACATTTTCATTCAATTCCATTTAGAGAGCATTTATAGTTAAAATCAGCACATGAGAATATCTATGCAGCTTGTTTGCAGAATTAAATAACCTAATAAATCAAAGTGCTGATGTTCACTGATGCAAAAAACTCAATAGAAAAAAAGCACTCCAAAGTCGGCTAAGTAGAAAACACAACAAAAGCGCACTCAATGACTTGACTGATCAATCGTTGGTCTGCAGAAAAGCTGAAACTTAGGTTTAGCGGCAGTAAAAAGGATCACATTTCTTTTATTAGGTCAACATTGTTGGAATAAGGCAGGTGTAAAAAGGAGGTTTTAATAAGAAGGCTCAGATGGGATTGACTTAAGTCCAAGGATCCTGTCAGGCTGAAGTGGTTCGAAGGCCGGACTAACACACTAATACTCTGGCCACCCGCAAAGACTCACAAAAGAGATTAACAATATTCTCTAGTTCCCTGCTCCATTTATTTGTTTTCTTCAAGTGTCAGCGTGTCATGTGGTCTGGAGGTATCCTCACAACTTTGACCATAAGAAGCTCAACCCTGACACCAATTAGAGAGATTATGTCTTAACATGAGAAGGAGAAAACTATAGGCGTGCGTTATCGTCGAGATTGCTTTCGACAAGGTCATCGAGAACCGTGCAATAGGGCGTGACCTCGGCAGGCAGCTGCTGATTCCACTTGCGGCAAAAGCAAGCAACACAATCGCTTAATGACTTGTAGAAAGATCCATTTAACAACACGAAGAACTTCATACTCTGTTCAAAATCATTCTCAAGACGAGAAAGTGACTTTGCTATTTTGTAGTGTCCTTCAAACGTCTCGTGAGCGTAGGTTATCCCTCATAGAGCGTCGTCAATGTACACTATCTTGAAAAGTAGCTCACAGCCGACCACTAGAAAAGCAATTGTATCTCATGATGTATCATGTCGATAGAGAAAAATGATTTTTTGGGGGGGTCCAAGGTTTTGTTTGATTTTTAGCACAAAACAAATTCATGAGCTGTGCCACAAAATTAAGTTTCATTTAATATAATTAAAGAAACATGTCACAAGTTACACAAACGGACATAGTGTGTTGCTTGTATTATCAATAAATGCAGTAAAAAACAAGCATTTTAAAAAAAATCAAGGGTGTGCAAAATACGTTTACAAATGAAATCCACACTCGCCCTTGCAAATGCACATTTGTGAAGAGTAAAAGTGCTGATCATATTTCAGTTGAATTTAATTCCATTTCAAACATAAAGCATTAAGTGCACAGTATTTGACGACCGATTTGTGACTGACGTCAGTGACGTGCAACATTTTTAACTAGCGTTTCTTTCTATGAAATGATGACCCAAATATAATTTAGCTCCGCGTGCAATGACATCGCACCACCTGAGTTGAGTTCGGTGTGTCCTACCTGGTTCCGGAAGGCTGGCTGTTGCTGGTCCACTTCCCGTCCTGCCTCCTCCCCTTTCCTTTCTCCTTCCTCCCGGCGGCCATTCACGTTAATTGGCAGCAGTTGAACCGTGAGCCGTAAATCAACAAGTGCAGAGTGTATTATCACGAGTGGGACCACCCAGGGAAAGTAGTACTTTGTCTGTACTTTGGCCGCAGACAATGTGAGGATCCTCGAGTGCGCCGCGCTCTGAAAGCCATCAATGAACATTAACAAGCGCAAGTGCTGCTGCCACCCCATACGCGCAAGGGAGTTTGCAAATAAATGGAATACTTTTGGCCATGACAATAAACAGGATGGGGTTAAGTTGTTTTTTTTTTTTATACAAAATCCTGAGTAAAGGTTCCCTGTTTTACACAAACATTGGAACATCCTGACTAATAAACAAAGTTTTTACTAATAGTGAACAAATTAGTGCTTTCCAAATTAATATACATATTTGACATTCCGTACGTACATTGCAGTGATGAAAATAAATAAATGGGAAAAAAATTCTTCTTCAACTCGTTAAAAAAATATTTCCACCAGGGCACAGATAGCAATGTGGGACTGTTGTATAGAATGAAATCTCACAAAGAGGGCCAATGACTACAAAAATACCAAGGTTAATCTTGATTAAATACCTTTCATGCCACAAAAAGCATATTTAACATAAAACATCAGTCAAAGGGGATCCAGGCTTGATGTTAAAAAATTATATAAAATATTGCTGATGGCAAGGCCAAGTATCCCAACTCTTAAATGAAAAGTATCAAAGCGATTAAAGGGAAAAAAACATTATAAAACACAGCACTTAAAAGGCTTCGTCTGACTTCCCATTACTCTTCTTCCCAATTTAATTCACACTCAATATACATTTCTAAGACCAATGCTTTATCCGAGCCTGCAGCCATCATTGGCTTCGCAACAGTAACCCTGCATGTTTGCCTCCCAGACAAATTGAAAAAGGTTAAAAAAAAAAAAATTGTCAAATAAAGGCAGGCATTAATTAAGCCGTCTTAAGACTGGTGCAGCTGTTGTAAGACTTCCCTCTCCTCTGTCCTGAGTGAGGAAGTCCTTCTGTGGGCTGAATGCCCTCTTGCCAGCGACTTTTTGTCCCTGTTTCTCCAACATCCTTCAGCTGAGGGACAACATATTTCCTCCCCACCTGTTGATGAATTGTGTTGCTGTGTGCAAAACTAGGTTGGGGGCAATAGCACCAGTCTTTATGCAAAACACTGGTTTCCTCACATTAGTGTAGCGGTGAATGGACATCACCCAAAAAAGAGGCAGAGAAGCTAGTGGCCAAATTATAGTAATCTTCCCTGTGCAAACAGAAAATGATTGGGAAGGGAAGTCATAGATGTCTTAATGACTGCTGCTTCGAGAGGAGAAAAGGCCCTCTTGTTCTATGTGGCTGCATGTTGAATGCTGATGAATTCCTCGCCGATGTACGCTACCCTCCATAAATCATGAAGGATAACAATATTTGATTTCTTCTTTATCGGAAACAAAACAGACAATGTGGCATACAAATATGAATTCATCCAGGTTGCCTATTAAAAAAATGTAAAAAAAAAAGCATTTCAGGGTCAAATTTTATTTGTAAGGCAACAAACAAATGTCGGATGAACATTTCATGTACTCACTGCTTCGTTTTTATTTCTTTTGTGAATGAACCAAACTGCTAACTAGCTGCTTATGCAAATTGCTAAGTATTAACGGTGCAATGTTTTAACATCCATCCATCCATCCATCCATCCATCCATCCATCCATCCATCCATCCATCCATCCATCCATCCATCCATCCATCCATCCATCCATCCATCCATCCATCCATCCATCCATCCATCCATCCATCCATCCATCCATCCATCCATCCATCCATCCATCCATCCATCCATCCATCCATCCATCCATCCATGATTTTCTTTTTAATTCTAAAGGCCTGTTACAATTGAAGGTACATGTGTTTGTTTGTTCAAAGCTTTTTCTGATAATGACCAAAATGACTTAATTCCTTCCACCAAATAGCTTGAGCATTATACTGTCAAAATCAGTGTTTTGTTTTTTTTGCATTCTATGTTTTCTTTCCTGGCTGTTACTCAAATGATTTAGTGAAACCAGGCATTAAAACGAAAAATACAATGTGGTCTAGGATTTTTTTTCCCCATGACTATACGACCAACATAATCAATCAAAAATGCGTATACATAAAGTGATGGCTGCAAATGAATAATATTTATATTATCATGTGTTTACACACAACAAAATCTATGTGTGGAAAAAGCTTAACCACTCGACAGTTCCCCCTCGTCTCATCCGTTGCTGAAATCACACACAAGGACTACGACAGTAAAGTGTAAACACGTATACACAGATTGATTTCAAGGTTTTATATGAGGACACACACACTTGAATAAGATGTTCCCATCAATCTTCTACAGATCAAAACCATCCAACTAAATGTAAAAAAAGGCTTTACGTTACAGCGGGGGTGGAAAGTACCTTTTTATGGATAAGATAGCTATTAAGTATAGTTTCAGTTGAACTCCTGCTATAACACAGCATTTATTTAATGGTTCCTAATTAATTTATTTAATGGGTGACATAAAATACATAAATCCAAGATAATCTCATGAGAGGGGGGAAATGAATCACGGTGAACAGGAGCAAGACTAGTCTCATATATTTGAGTTGCCTGAATTGAAATTACATGATTTTAATAAATAAAAAAAAGAATATAATGATTCAAGTCTGTCTGGCCTACTAGTTCAAAAGTCTTCATTTGAAGAAGTTCTCATTCACAAAATGAGAACAATAACTTTCGTTTACAGTACTGGAGCCAGAATTGAAGCCACTGTTTGGAATATTGATCTGCAGTGGCAAAGAGCTGCAAGGCAATCACTTCACTGGCCACAACATTAGGTACACCTGCACCACAATAGAACTCAACAAAATTACAAACATGATGCCCAACTTTTTTTATATAAGTACAATTTACACTGCTGCAAATTATAATAATAATAAACATCGATATATCGACTGGTTTCCTGTCAGTCGCAGCCGGGCACATCCAAGCCTCAATTCCACCAAAGTTGAATTTGATACCATTTTTGCTTATTTCTTTCTGTCTATCCAATTTGTCTGGTTCAAGATTTTTCTGTAACAAATCTGCATGACCAAGCAGCCCATCAGAACAGCTGAGTAAACGCAAGCACACAAATTCACATTCATACCGACAGTGCAGGTGTACGGAAAAGTATGACAGTGAGTATCCTTGAGGGGAAAAAAATAGATGCAGTTCAAGGGTGAAATGCTGAATGTCATGGTAGATGTTTAAATGGAAAAAGAAAAAAGATACAGTACAAGGATGAAATGCTGAATGTCATGGCAGATGTGTAAATGGACCACAGGTAGTGATGGGAATGGATGATTGCGGAACATCCTGATTAGTTGTTGCTGTTTTAGCTGAAACCACGGAAGAAGAGGATGTCGGAATCCTGGGGAGGAGAAGAGCAGGGTGGAGATGAATTGGAGCGATGGAGTCAAGTGGAAGCATGCACGGGCAATGATTCAATCACCACTGGGCCGCATGCTAACACGTTGCAGACATCATGCACACAGTCTGGTCCAAGGGCATCAATGGTGAATGGGCAAGGAGAGCAACACCTTAACACAATCTGAAAATATGAACTCAATTTATTAGCTAATATTTCTTTGCTACCGGGGTCCACACTTCCTAAGCAGAAGTATGACGAAAAAATCCAATATGAACAAAATGTGCGCTCTGAATATATTTCAATTTTCATAATTGAAATTCTTAAACAAATGAAAAAATATCCAGTCTTTAACAACAAAAGGTTTGACACAATATACAAAATAATCACGTAGTGTCTTTTTTTTTTTTCAGTGCCGTCTTGCATAAAAATTACAATTCAAGGACGGCACAAGTCTCCCGAACAACAAACCAACAATAAATAAAAGACCTCATTTTGCGCATTTCTTTTTTTTTTTTTTACAAAAAGCAATCAAAAATAAAACATTTAAATATTATCAAGGTTGGTCCTGCGTATTATTCCAAAGCTACAAAAAGGATTAGGCCTACTCACATTATAGGGTGGTATACGACTGGGTGCTGGCGCAACTAAGCCATGTGTGCCATCTAGTGGTGAATGGTGATATTACAACTCAAAAACAGTGGAACCCCACCACTCTCAGCAGATCGGGATCGAGCAAAAGTGCAAAAATATACATACAATTGACGTCCACTAAAATGCACTGAATAATCCAAACCTTTTTTTGTAAACCCCAAAATTGTCATTTTGGTTAGTATTGATGATTTGTGTAATAGTGACGCGATAGTAGTGTTAGAAAAACAAGTTTTGTCAGGTCAATCCCTCCAAGGGTACGAAATGTGTGGTCTGCCACTGAGGTGAACATTGTCAGTACATACATAAAAAGATAACTCAAGCGCATCAAGTGTTGAGGAGGTAAAATGAATACAGCAATACAAACAGTATTTCGAAAATTGCAACAGACAGTGACAGACACTCCATCTTGCTGGAGATTAGAAAAGCTGTGAAAAGAGAAAACCAATTTTCCAACAGTGACGTCAATATAGTAAATGACAATACGTAGTCTTGCACACATAGATGAAGAAAATTCCTGCTATGGATTGACAGAAGATGGCCACAAAGGTTCATAAATAGTGTGACGCCTTTAGGAGTGCCTCCAGACAATAACACCTATACTGTCAAGAGATGACGAGGTTGTTAGAAAATGTCATTCAGCATATAATTGCATTTCATCTCATTCTTGCCCTTCGGCTGACAATGCCGCCTCCTTTTGTGAGGCCCTCCGCTGCTTTTGTGGAGGCAGCACAATCCAAAATGTCACAATACATCACAAGACTTCCATAATGATAATCATAGTTTGTTGTACACTAGAACCTTCTATGTCAAAGCCCTAAATGAGAAACACTTTTGGGAGTATTTGGTGATGCCACCACAGAAGGGTAAAGAGGGCAAGTGTGATCATATCTACCGACGCGCAAATTGAACATGTGGCATATAAGAAAAACGTGATCAAGATATTTCACTGATGATTTTGGGTAGCCTTCAATTTAGTCGTATTAGCTCATGTGTTTATTTGTCCTCATTTCTAGCCTTGTTGCAAATTGTGACATGATGACCAATAAGAGACCAGCAGTGATTTACTTCACCCCCACGTTATCGGCTCAGCGTCTTGCCTATCAGTTGGAAACAAAAGCCGTGAGCAATGGACACGAGTGGTGGTGATGGCGGGCAGCTGTCAACAAATTCCGCAGCTTCGGCGCCAAAGCCCAGATGACCCGCTGGCGGGAGTTGACATTAATCCTAAGTCTTCCAGTCAGCGCTAAGGATTTGAGAGGACACAACGCCGCGCTGGGAGCCAATGCCGATACAGGCTGGAACGGACGAAGGTGCCGATGCTAACGAGCGGATCCGCGGCCCCTTAATGAGCCCGCGTCATTTGATGTCCTCATTTAGTGTGCGCTGTGTCTCAGAGGTGAAAGATAATGAGGATTCCCAGGGCAGCGGCTTGTGGAAGCCACCTCGTGCACAAGGGGGGACAGCAGCATGCTGGAGGACATGGTGGTGGGTATCTTTGGGGGTGTTGGGGGTGGGAGCATGTCAGCCATGCTTGATATGCTTGTTTCTACTCTAATCATTGAATCACTGCAGCCAAGTGAGAAAAGCTTGCCCACCCTCCTGACATATGCACCTCAAGCAACAACTCACAAGAAGAGCAAATGGAGGAGTGCGGAGGATTGGGGGTGGGGTGCTTCTTGATTCTGACCTTGTGGGGCTTGTTGTCTCACCTATGACGTACATTCACGTCTACAGTGGTGCGTAAGAGTCCTCCAGCTAATGGGTTTTTCAACATCAGATGATTTTTTTTGTTTGTTTTTGCTTACTTGGAATAGCAGCACTCAACACAGCAGTTTGGGAAATAGTGAAGAATTAATCAGAAAAAGGCTTCGAGGAATTTAGCAGAAGACAATTGACGTCATGAATTAGTTTAAGCAACAGATATTTGAACACAAACGGTAGAGCAACACATGTAGACAGATAATATACCAAAAGACAATACTGTAGTTATGAACAATTCTGGAAAATAATTGTGATTTATTTTCTCCCTCATATCACAATTGTGATTAAATGTGCAGAGCCACGACCCCCCCCAAGTTCATTTTCAAATGTATTTTTCAACAAACACAAGCAAATTAGTTTGTGGCTTTACCACTTCATAGTATTCAACTTCTTTTAATATTAGAACGTTATCTTTTTTTTCAGAAAAATATAGTTTTGTTTGGGGCGATCTTGAAATGAATTGAATCTTTGTCTCAAAGCACTCAAAGCGTCTGAGCTCTTGGTGCAACAAACAAAGACTACACAGAGCATAACGTGGTGTGTCCTGACAATCCTCTACTCAAACTGTTGCGGACCAGATGCATTAGTCTAGCTGATTTTTTTTCTCCACCCACAACAAACAGAGCATGACATGCACTGAAACAATGGCGAGTCAGCTGCTTTTGATGATGCTCGCATTAGTAGAGGTGCACAGGTGGCAGCAAGCAAATAGAACTGAGAAACATGCAAGGCATCAGGTGATGCTTCTTAAATTGCAGTTCATGTGTGCCTTATTTTGGGAAGGTGCCATGCCAACAGAAAAGTGGAAGGGTCTTTTTTGTTTGGTGATGTGTCCATGCACCTCATTCATCTTATTGCTCGATCCAAGAGCCAGCAAGCCAAGTGCTTGCTACCTGATTTGTTAACTGTTCACCACTGAGCATCGTTTGAACATTTGACCTTTTAACATGCCTCATGACATTATGCTGACATTTCAACCGTAATTCCTCCCATGGTTCTTAATCCCGCTGGCCGTGGACTGGCGTGACCCGCGTCGACTCAGCGCCGAGGCGAGACAAGCGCCACTCCTGATGAGGCAACACCATCGTGCGTTTAGAGAAGGGAGGGGACGGAGAGCAGGAGGGGCGGTAGTAAAATGGTTGAATCATTAGCGGGGTGGATTCCAAAATTGAAAGATAGTTTCCAAGAAGATTGGATGAGGACAAAAGGCTTGTAATAACTTGAAAGGCTCTGATGAGGGAGATGAGCCTCGTATTTTTTGCAGTATCATGTGAATGATTACGGAAGTTGGAAAAAAAAAGATTCTTTTCACGGTACACAGGAAGACACTTTTCAGAAAGCTACTTAAATTTTGCATTTAACATAATTGTTTTATTTTTTTATTTTGTAATATTCTTAGGTGATAAACTTTGCGTTTTCATTTGCTGATCTTTATATCCCATAAAGAACAAAATGTTGAAACTTTATTTTCAGTGTGTAGTGAATTGTTCGCCCAATATCACAATCAGCCAATTCATTTTTAAATGACTAACAATATCGATAAAAGCTTTGACTTTTTACAATCCAAGACATTACAGTTCAGTTGTATTTAACTTTCATGATCATTTGCATTTAGTCTTTTGGACTGGTTTGTTTTTCAAAAAAAAAAATCTTCAGCCAAATTTTGATGAACGCGTAGCTACATTTTAGTGTTAGTCAATATAATAACACATGAAGAACCAAATATTTATTTAGGTGGGACTTGGTGTTAAAAAGCTAGAGAAGCACTGAGGAACTATGCTTAGGTTAATGATATTAGAATTGAATTAAGTTACTGAAAGAAATTTTAAAATTTACCGAGTAAGACTTCCGTATGTTTAGTTCTGCTCTCTTTCCTCTGCCAAAAAAAAAGCCATGAAATGAGATACAAGATCACAACCCATTTATTTGGTAATACATTCTGCAAACTAGAAACTTTATTCAAACTTTAAAGGCTAAAAAAAAGAGAGAAAAGAAAAGAGGATAGAAACTGTCAAAGGAAAGAAATGCATCGATCCACAAGCGAGGAATGCGATTTGTTCAACTGACAACACAAACGGCACACTTCCCACACCCGACATATGTCATTCTTTTGGAGTGGGAACATCATAGAAAATATACAGTCGGCATTAAGAATTCATTGGGGGGGGGGCCTCCGAGAAGCTTTTGAATTGACAATGACAATACTATTAATCTACAGCACTCCAAAGCTATTCTTGAATGTACTCATAAATATAGCAAAGCAGACACTTGCAACGCTGTGGAGGTCACCATGTTAAAACACGCGCGTTTATCGTATGACACTGCGGGAGGAGGGGGGGTAAAAAAAAAAAGATTTCAACCAACATTGTTATTTATAAAGGTTAACATACATGTCATTTTTTTACCCCCCTTGGGAGCCGAAGTACCTTAGCATGAACATGAGCGTCTTGCTCTCTGGTTTTTCTTTAACAACTATTGGAGGCGACATGATGAGAGCGGGTAAGGCAAATCGGTGAGCTTATGAGCTGGATGGTGAGGCTGGGGAAGTGGGGGGGCTTGTGGAGCAGACAGGGGGGGGGGGGGGGTAAGGGTCACACAATCAACGCCACAAACAGGGGACATCAATATATACAAGAGGGGCCCCCAAATACAATTGAAATATTTGATCGTCCTTACGAGTACGTATAGAACACATCACCCGAGGCTGACAAAGGGAACGCTGTCGATACCTTTTAACTTTTTTTTTTTTTTTTTTCCTCGCAATTATGGTGATTAGACACACAAAGCATCAGTGCTTACGACAAGCTCATTGATTTGCACCTACTTTAACATTTAGTTGCTACATAGCATTAGGGACACACTGAAAAATCAAAAAGTCAAATTTTATATACACATATGTACACATATACAGTATATACATATATAGGTATAAATACATATATGTAATTACTATGTATGCTGTATATACATACGTACACATATGTACTTTATTTATATACTGTATCAGAGGTGGGCCTTTTATTAAATTTTGTTGGTCCGTCATTCGACAGCAGCCGAGGAAGCCTTCTGTCATTGTCAATCATTTTCTCAAGCCGAACCAAATTGTGATTGTTATTTTCACCGCGCTTCCCTTATTTATTTATTTTTTTTAAATACAGTGTATGGTGTGTGAATGGTCATTGTGTTCTGATTCGTGAATATACCGGCATTTCTCTTTATAAGAATCTTCTCGCCTAGGAGAGACACAGTCGGAGGACCGTGGAAAAAGATGCGCGTCACTATTAATAAATCTTCATCTTGTAGATTGACAATTAAAATTAAATTTCAATCTAAAAGATAACACATTGCAACAATACTGATATTGCTGCTGCACAATATCAAAAAAAGCAATGTGAGATATGGTTATTGAATGAGGCGATATCAATATTAAAATGACAATTGAAATATTTTATTATTTCATGAGGCAAAATAAGCGAGATCAATGAATTCTCAGCTAGTTAATTGTAATTAACCGATAATGTTCAACTATTGGATGACGATGCACATTTAGGTCTGATGGGTCGAATCCAGATTAAAAGCATACAATTCTATAATTAACGTATTGCATGTCATTGTGATATGCATATTGCATGGGTCAATATCGCAATATTGATATTTTGTGCAGCCCTATAATGCTGCTACCATAAAGTTAGGTAAATTTCTGTTTAAAAAGCCGTAGTGTTACAAATACAATATGGTAAAAGCCATAAAGTTACAAGAAATAATCAAATATCACATGAATGTGTTACGTTAAAGAATATTAAAGTTCTTATTATAAAAAGTACTTTCTTTTCAGTGTGACCCTAACACACCATTGTATAAGCTGAATGGATGCAATTGAAGTTTTGCGAGCATCGCACAGTTGGAGATAAACATCACATAAAGAGGCTTCAACTTCACAACATCATTGGAGTTCTTAAAAATGTCATGTCTTGTTTTAACAGGGTTAGTAGTCATTCTTTTTTTTTTTCTTTCTTTAAATAATTTTTAGATAACTTTTCAGATAAAAAAGAACTTACACAGCCTACACACATCAAATGGTTTGTGCAAGTAGAGAATACAACAAAAAAGGTGAATACGTGTAAATTAGGTATTTTTAGTTTCATAGTGAATACATTTTTTTATTTTGATGGGACTTTGGGGATGAAAGCCATGTGATGGAAACTTGACGTTAAATAAAATAAAAAAGCCGTATAAAATAGGTATCACGGTCGAGTCTCTTTAAATTCCAACATGAGCGATACTGAACACCGTCACTGTGATTCATTCATTACAATCAGCAAAGCTGAAATGCTTCTCATTGCTGGAGCAGAACAGCACTATCAAGTGCATTTTTTTTTTTGTATTTATAATAATAATAAAAAAAAAACAATAGTAACAACACAAACGTCTTGTGACCCTTTCTCAGTTAAATATCGACCAGCAGTTTCATTTCTTGTGTAAATATTAAAATGCTGTATTCAAACACCCAAAGTCATGATTGTAAGTCTGTTTTATTCTTTTTCTCTTATTTATTTATTTTTTTAAACTGTGCGTTATTTGCCCACACGCCCGCACACACGGAGACACAGTATAGGACATTTATACTTTACTGAGCCACCACTTAATCAGGATTATTCACAACCTTTCAACCATATTGCTTACATGCAACAATTGTCAGCATCATCATCATCTTTTGTCTTTAAGGCCAATCACAGGACATAGTTCATGATACTTTTTAACAACCACACTAGCTTGCCGCATTAGTTTTTGTTGTGGCACCTTTAAATTGTACCCTGTGTGTTAGTTTACATTTATGCACACAATGCTAAGCTACGTAGCTGCTTCAATATAGACTCTACAGCACCACCAGTGGTTAAAAAAAGTAAGGTGAGATTTTAATCAACTTTAACACGTCATGGGCATTTTGGACATTTAGCCACCACAGCAGGTTAGAAAGTGGCTCAGGAAGGAACCGAGTCGGCAAGCAAGCTAAAGTTAGGATTGTCATTTGAAAAAAATAGAGATTTTTTTTAGTATCTTACTATTATATTATAACTGAGAGAAAACTGAACTTACGAAAGCAAGGATGTCAATAGTAGCTTTACAAACAAACCTAAAGGACCCCCAAGTCAAAACAGAATCCCATTTTGTCCATGGTGAAAAGAAAAGAAAATCTAACTCAAACAACTTATTTATTACTTGGATGTTAAAAGTCAAAAATATATACATACATTAATTTCCACAATGCAATTTTAGACCATATAATAGCAGAAAATAATGGAGCAAGAAAAACCTTTCCTCTTGAAGAAATGTATCTGCCTTGTGAGTAGAAACAGTGACGAAGAAGGGGGGGTTGGGGAGGAGGTTTTGGGGGGTTTACATGAAGTGAACACACACACAAATCATTGGCGCTAGCAGCAAACTGGACTGTGCAGCCTGTCTGGCTCGTGTCGGTTTGGGCACACAGCAAAACCCCCAAGGAAACAAAAAAATGGTGCTGTACACAACCAGGACGACACTTTACAATCAACGGATTTGTTCTTGGTATGAATGCCCTCCTCCCCCACAAATAAGAAGAAAAAAATAAAAATGACAGCTTTTAAAGTATTTAGTTGATCCTATGTGGTCACATGGTCAGTGCTCAAGTGTCAGTCCAATTAGAATATCTTTAAAATACCAAATCATTGTTAGAGGGACAAAACACGCCTGAGTTCGTCCAAGCCCCCCCCCCCCCCCCCCAAATTGTGTGGACCAGTCAAATCTTCCACACAAGGAAAAACGTCCACAATTTAAAAGGTTGCAATGTCAAAGGTTGTGCCACACAAAATATAGAAAGAATAGCTTGCACGCACGATTGCGCGCGCACACACACACAAGGCTGAAAAAACGTGATGAGAAATGTGGGGGAAAAAAAAAATAATCAAACCACTGTAAGACTTATGAAAGACAACTACGAAACAGACCCACTTTGTCCTTGGGACTGCAATAAAACTTGGCTATATAAATGTCAATTGTTCAACAAGAGCATGCACACTCTGTGAATATGAATGTGATATGGAAAGGGCAGACTGTAGCTTGGTAAGTCCCCCCTCCCAAAAAAGCAGCCTGGTGTGTGTGTGTGTGTGCGCGTGCGTGTGTGTGTGTGTGTGTGTGTGTGTGCGTGTGTGTGGTGTGTGTGTGTGTGTGTGTGTGTGTGTGTGTGTGTGTGTGTGTGTGTGTGTGTGTGTGTGTGTGTGTGTGTGTGTGTGTGTGTGTGTGTGTGTGTGTGTGTGTGTGTGTGTGTGTGTGTGTGTGTGTGTGTGTGAAGCGGGTGGCAATTACAAGGATACGCTTGCAGGTACACACACAAGCACCCGCTTGCAAATATCGAGTCAGACAGGTGGCTTTTGTTTTAAAATGACACCTTGCTGTTATTATTGGAGCATGTACAGAAAAACACATACAAAAATAAAATACAAGTTTTTTTTTTGTTTTCTTTTTCTCAAAAGCACACAGGGTGGGGATACTTAGGGTGTAAATGGTTTTGATATAGAGCTTACTGTGCTGTCAACTATACAATTTACCCGTTTCTTAAAGGAGCATAGACTAACTGAGGAGCGAGGAAAAGTAAAAGCGTGGAGGCATCGTGTCTGGAGGACAAGCAGTAATCAACACTATGTAGAAATGGGTTAAAATTCCAGAAGAGCAGGAAAAGGCAGATAGTGCATAAAAAGGTTCTCTTTTTCATTTCATTTAATTTTTTTTTTTTTTAACTTAATCAAGCTGCATTAAATACAGGCTGTTTGTACAGGACAATTGCACTTCACAAAAACAGAAATATACAAACGCACACAAGGAAATGTGAATCAAATTAATTACAGCAACGACAACAGAAAAAAAAAACCCTACCACATAAGCTGATTATTGAACCAAAAAAAAAAAAAAAAAGCCGTGTGGACTCATTTGTTATGTTTGATTTTAGAGGGAAGATTAGGATGGGTGAACAGAAAAGGGTGTGGGGGGGCGGCAAAGATGCTGGGTGGGGGATCCTGAACTCCAGAGTGGACTGGCGCTGCACTATCTCCACGTTTGTGTGCATGCAACTCCTCTTCCTCTTCTCCTCCTCCCATGAAATTCCCTTCTTAGAAACCAAAAGCTCAGAGTGACGGCAGGAGAGACTGCTGAGCTGGGCTGAGCTGCTGTGGGTCTTGAGAGGATGGTGGTTTGTAAACGCTATGCTGTGTTAGTGGTGCCACGCTGTGTTACCACATGTCATCTGTGGACGCAGAGTCCTTGACAAGAGGGGAGAGGAAGGACAACACCCTTCAGACTCGAGTCTCAATTCCATCAATATTCACATAGAAAAAAAATATATATACAAATAAAGATCCAGAAAAGAAATCTTTATCTGCGACAAGGCACCAACTTTTTCTTTTACCGGGGGAGAACAATTTTGAATAAGAAATGTACTGTACTGATTCATTTGCTTAAGTCTAACAACCAGCAAAGCTATGAAATATTTTTTGAAACAACTATTCAATCGATTATATTATATTATCTATTAATTGGCCCTTGAGGGCTACCAGCTGCACAGAAACACCACATTGGTGACCAATGCTAGCATTTGAAATCATTATTTTGCAGTAAAAATATGCCTCCAAGTTCTCAAAGAAGATATTCCTGTGAAAATTGTAGAAGTCTGTTTATGTACAGTACGTAATAACGTGATGGAAAATTAATATTTTATTCATAAATGTGGTTCTTGCTGAGCAAAAGCTATTCAAATTAAAAAACATAGCGTGTTAAATTGAAATTAAATTAATTGGGATTAATTATCAAGCCTCCCATTAGATGATTTTTTGTAATCAAGTCTCACCACTATTTTTTTTTTTTTATGAATGATGATGAATGGAAGTACCGACTGCAGATGTCTGTCCTTGCTGCTCGGTATACTACATGCCTTAAGCGACAATAATAAACGATGAATGGCATGTAAACCACAGCGTTACTTGAAAGTGAAGACAATCATTTTGCCGAGAGACACGTGCCAAAGGCTGGTTTATCTATTAGATTTTTTTTTCCTATTATATTTAATTAACCAAAGACAAAATAATTTTCAACTTTAACTTGAGTTAATAATAATAAATAATCATGGAATGTTGAGATGCGTGTGTACATGAGACAAAAAAAAAGGAAGGACGAGTGGAACATTAGCGCTTTAAGCGGCACTCAATGTTAAATACTTGGCTACTATCACATTTTATGGCAAGGAGCTGTTTGCGGAAAATGTAATGTGGGTAGGTTCAAAGCTTTTCCTCGAGAAGCATGATGACAAGATGGTGAGTTCTGAGATTGAAACCAACTACAGAGCCAACAAAAAATGGGTTTTTGCAAAGTTCTCTTAAATCCAAGGCAGGGCCAAGCAATCAATCCATCCACTCTGCTTTAGAAACCAGCACGGTGCTTTATGTTTTAAACCTTGAGCGTCTCTGTGAAAATTAAGACCTTCAAGTTACCAGTGCACTTTGCACTCCTCGTTTGTTTCAAATATCAAACTGAATAAGGACCACAAAGGGATCGGTTTGCTCAAATTAGATGAAAAACCCAATTCCAAAAAAGTGCACTTTTTAATCATTGAGCTGCCTTCTACACCAAACAACTGTGGAAATCAGCAAATATAAAGTTCACTTGATATACTTGGATAAAAGTGTTGTTATTTTCAAGCAAGGACATTACATTTGCTTCAAACACAAAGAGGCCGACCCTGCTTGAATTGAAATGTCATCACCACACGGTGATATGGAATCAAATATTGTTTATCGACCACCCAGGACAGAGAGAAACATAAGCAAATAAAATAAATTGGGGCACAATTATGAGAGGTCTGGGGGGGAAAAAGGAGAAAATTGAGAAGTATACTTTGTTGAGTCGAGCTCGGTAGGTACACTACCGTTCAAAAGTTTGGGGTCACAAAATTGTTTGGGTGACCCCAAACTTTTGAACGGTAGTGTAAATATTATTATAATAAAATATTATGAATTAAATATTATAAATTATATCTTATATTTGTATAAGATTATATATAATCTATGAATATAAGTATACATATATATTATAAGATTTTTTACACAGAAGATTATATATATAATCTATAAATAATTATCTAAATAAATATATACACTACCGTTCAAAAGTTTGGGGTCACCCAAACAATCTTCAGTCTTCACTTGAACTACTATGCTATGCAGCTACTGAGACTCAATGCACCTCCTTAGCATAAAGACAATATCTGCGCAAAATGTAAACAAGGACTTTGGACTTGATTTCATCACTCAATGTTCATATCAAATACAAGAGGCAAAATTTGTGTCATTCATTCAACAAAGTAACATCTTTGCAATGCCTCTGTTACAACTTATCGTTTTCAAGTGTCGCTTTCTCAAATCAGGAAAAATATGCCTATAACTTGACAACTATTGAACATCTTGAGAAAAACTGAATTTCATCATGTGACTATAGCTGTTATGATATTTTACTGGAAGGAGCAATGAATAAAGATGTAGTCCGAATCGCACAAGACCAAATGATTCGAAAAATAACTGATCTCGTCTCAGATGAGATTTTAAAAGTTGAAACATTGAAGTCGACCGGCATCCGAGTGATCGACCATAAAGGTGCCACCTGCATGCGCAAATGCATTTCACGTATTTGCTCTTCAATCTGCTTTAGGGATTATTGCACTTTTTTACATATTGAACATTGTAAATATAAGCAATTAACATGACGATTTTCTAGGTTTGTACATGAGACAGTTATCGTAATATTGATCTCCAGGTAATATTTTACATTTCACATCTATTATCAACACGATGGAAAAAAAAGGGTGACTTAACATGCACAAAGTTGGTTAATGTCTACGACCTCGCGTCAAAGGTCATGCGTACGTCAACCAAAGTCAAAGCCTCAATGTGTTAAAAGAGTTTTGGGGGGACAAACTGGGATACTTACTGTGTCATCGCTTCGGTAGGGGTTGAGTTTGTTGTATACCGCTTCAATAACACTTCGTCTGTAGAGGAAAAAATAATAATAATAAATCATGGAAAACAAATAATGAGTGAAGCCTCATGTTTATTCTAAGCATAAAAGGTCACCTACTTGCTTGCAAGCTCTCCTCCGGGAGGGAGGTTGGGGATGCTCTCTGACGCTAACGTCCTCATAACATGGACCAGGTCTGGTACGCCTTCCTCTCCCTGCTTTTTGAGGATGTCTGATGGAAAAAACAAATCGCAAGTAAGCTTCTGGACACGGAGGGAAGTCAAATTTAAATATTTGCAAATTAAAGGTAACAAATGATTTAAGACAATTTAGGTCTAATACGACTGGTTTGTGGACCGTATCACATTGGACCAGAAAATCTCTCAAAGTAGCATTCCTTCAATTTTTTTCCCATTTAGTCCCCGAAACAAACGAATTGCTAATGATTAATAAACAGCTAAAGCTGACGAATATTAACTTGTGTGCACAAGATATACGTCATTCTTTAAAACGCAGACATAGCCTATTTTACATATAATATTAAGTTGGCAGCTAGTTTAGGTTGATTACAATTCAACTAATTCAACAATCTGGACTCAAGCTCAAATTAAGTAGACATTTAAAAGGTCTTAAGAAATTGTCAGTAACACTAGCCTGAAGATTATAAGTTACCAATTATTCTTTTACCCTCTCAGTTGATGAAACCAAGCAGGTTTTTTTCAACTTGTGTTACCATGACAACTAATGGTGGGCTATTTTGGGGGTGGCATTTCAACAAGCCCCAAAAATTACACCTAGATTTAGCAGCAGGATATCAGCTTTGAGATACAAGTGACTCAACACTCCCAGTTCAAGGTTACCGTCACACGAAATAGAAAACAGAGAATCACAAGTCGTTCATTTAAAAACCATGGCTACTTCCTAAGGCTAAAGTAAACAATGGAAAACACTATTGACAGAACAGTTGATCGTCATCAATAGTGAGTTTTAGAAAACTAACATTTGAACACAAAGGGTGGAGCACACATTCAGAGCGATAAAAGGATACTCAGACATACTGCTGCCGGCACATTTGTTCAACTATTTACAAGGGGGGGGGGGGGGGGGGGGGGTGCTCAACTGCCCAGTCATAACAGGCTAAGTTCAGTGAGGCTAGAAAAATGGGTGTAAAGTATACTATAATGTATGATTTGTGGAGTATTTTGACAAATGCATTTCAGAGACATTAAGATACCTGGGAACAATTTTAAATTGGTACCAACAATATTGCAAAGAATTGTCTCCTATTTACAAGTGTTTCCAGGGAAGAACTGAAGAACTGAGGGCTTCAGGCTAAATGAAATTTGAATATGTCTTAACTGCACTCAATCCAAAGTATAAATAGAAAGGAACAATGTTTAAGTTGACATTGCAACTGAAGCACAAGTTAATTTCATACACCAAAACGTGTTTTCATCCACCAAGTAATTTGCCCTGCACATTCATTTCCTTCTTTCTTGTGCTCACCTTCTACTCTTGACTCCAGATACTTGTCCAACTCAGCCTCTCGTTTAACTGCTTCTGGAGAAACCTTTGGAGCTCCAGGGAAACAGATTAAAACAACACTCATATTGTCCCGACTCCCCTGTAATAGAAAGACAAAAGGCCAGAAAGATGAGACTCAATGCAAGAACAAACAGGGTGTATCTGTGGTCAACATGGCATACCTTGTACAGGCAAGTGTCAACAATTTCATTGCTGACTCTTTCAAGATCATCCGTGACTTCTAGCCTTGACCGGACAAAGTCGCAGAGTTCTTCATTGGCCATGACATCCCAGATGCCATCACAAGCAAGAATAATAAATTCATCATCTCCTTCGCATCTCTCGATTGCATAAACTTCAGGCTCGGGAGAGACTAGCTGCTCTGTCGGGCCTTTCCCATGCACACACTTGTAGTCGAAATCTCCGAGGGCCCGCGACACGGCCAGGGAGCCGTTAACTCGCTGTATCATGACCGAGCCACCGGCGTTCAGGATCCTCTCCTTCTCCAGAGGGTTGCTGGGTTTGTGATCCTGCGTGAAGAAGTGCACGGCGCCCCCACGGCTCAGGAGTCCCCGCGAATCGCCACAGTTAATAAAGTAGACGTGGCTCGGTGATATCATCACGGCCACCGCGGTGGAGCCGCTGCGGTCCACGCCGTGCTTTTTCTCCGAGATACTTCGCATGTGATCATCGATCTCCAAGAAACCTGTGCGGATGCCGTTCTTCACGCTTTCCACTGAGCCATCCTCTTGCAGAGCACTCTGGAAGTCTGAGTTGCTGGTGATATGTTCCAACAGGTGCTCGCAGCAGTACTTGGCTACCTGAGAGCCGGCGTGGCCATCATATACAGCAAAAAACGACCAGGGGTCGAGACCATGAGGCAAGCCTATTACTGCCGTGTGTGCGTCTTCCATCTCTACTCGCCAGCCCTGCATACTACTTAGCCCAAAGCGCAGGCTGTTACCCTCACCATGGGAATTGTACTTTTCCATCTTTGGTTTGTCCAGAAACGCCCCCATTGTGTCCCTCTTGAAACCTGTGGGAAGACATATGGCATGTGTTTTGATTTTCAAATCGAGCAGCATGGTGTCGAGAGGTAGCAGTATCTCATCTGAAAGTATTTGGACTTTGGAACAGGAGGGTCACTATTTTGTACAGTGGTGGACAAATTTACCAATAAAATGGCACAGACTTGAAATGCTAGTCTATTTGATGACTTGTACCAAGGTGCTCTTAAGCTCTGACGTGCTCAACGATCGTTCCTGAAATGTGTCTTTTCGTGGAGACATATGGTATTAACACATCTGTGTGGCAGAACTATTACTCTTACCACTTAATTTTTGATTCTAAAATCAAATAGAAAAGTCAGTCACGCTTCACAACTTTGCAGAAGACGATCGTGGGTAGTCTAACCCAAGACTTGTCTCCTTGGCAGCGCCAAACATATATTCACATTTGAAAGAAGCATGGGTCACATTTGAAAAAAATAAATCCAAATTGTACTGTTCACTTTGCATGGAAAAAAAAATCAAATACATATCACATGAGTGAATGTTACTTGTGTGTTTATGGTGCCAAAACAGCAGATGCATATTATATTTTCCAATAAGGAATGATGTTGCTTGAGAAACAAAAATCTCTTTCAATATCTAAACGTATTTGTTTCCATTGACTAGCAACTCGGAATTCAGACTGCATGCACTGCTCTAAAAATAGAAGGCCTGTGTACATATTTTGGCTACATATTAGGCACACTGTTAGTGTGGACTAAATTGAAACGCCCTTTCACCGCTGCCTGGCCAGGTTCAACTTGGAAAGTGCTGCAACGGCTTTACTCTGCGAATCAAATTTGGAATAAAACAACGTAACATATCTCGGACCTTTTTCGTGACCAACACAGCACGTTAGAAAGTCCATTTAAAAGTAGACGAAGCATTCGTCCGTTACTAGCATGCAGAGCTAACGCTCTGGCCAGTCGATAACTGCGATTACGGCAGATATCACGTCACCAACATTACAGTTATGGTGCGCTCGTTGCAATTATGAAACTACTGAGACTACTGTAGTGTAAAACAATTGCAGATTGATGAATGGCGTGCGTCAATTACGTAGCGCGTCTAAGATCGCGAAGCAAATAAACAAGCAACCTCACTGACTTGCGGGCCTTGACCCTTGTCCCGCACAGCTAACTTGTGCTAAGTATGCTACCATAGCGCGAGGCAAGGAGAGCTCTCGGCCTTGCTAACGAGGCTAGCTTTAGCCAAACGTTCGAGTTACCGGCTCAACGAGAGATATTTAATGACTTACCGAATGTCTAAAATAGTGGTTGACAGCAACAGATGCCGAGGCAGTGACCAAAGCTCGAAGCTACCGGTCGCAAATGATGGGAAATCTCACTTCCAGCGACGAAAGTGGTCTCTGGCTGGGCTCAGGCTTCGGGTTGGTTAGCCGACTAGCAAAGAGCAATCGTCACACAAGACCCAATGCATAGAAATGGCGCTAGAGCGGAGGTTTCTCTATGGGTACGACCTTGATGCGTTACATTCTCTCAGCAGGCGATCACGAGGATATATTAGCGTTTTTGTTTGGATTTGTGAAGCCAAGCCAGGGGGAAGCTGAAACGTCTGCCCCAGCCTCTCCACTTGACAGCTTGACAGCTTGCTAGCTACCGTTAGCTGTTGGTGAGTACAACACTCGGCGAAGACCCGGATGTTGCAGGTTGCCTTCGAAAACATGACATCATCCCTGAACACCGAAGACACGCTCACTCAGCGCGTAGGCTACCAGCCGCATCGGCTCAGCCGGATTTGCATCCATTGAAACGCTTTTTTTTTTTGGAGCGCCATTGACACTGTAATAAACGTTTCATACAGTAAATGCAAATTCGGTACAATATTTTGAAATAATGAAAAAGCGAGGGAAACGTTTGGAAGGAAAACACATTCAAGGAAGGAGGAATTGGGATGGGAGGAAAGAAGACAAATATTTTGCTTTTGCTTCCTCTGCAGTTTGACAAAACTGCGATGTTGAGCATGCAGTTTCCAGCTCCAAATAGTCTTTATGTGCTTTTTTTGTGTCTGTGATGTCTTTGATGGGGATGGACACAGGAATAAATGCTTAACGTCGCACGCACGGCACCATACTGTTATTTGGTGTTGCAATGGTGAATGAGGACGTTTTGTGAATTTACTATAATTGTAAAAAAAATAAGTAAAACTGTATGAGTATTCCTACTTTTGACCTAATCTGTATATGAATTCAAGTTATGTATCAAATATGGAAATTATTCGTTATAAAAATATTAGATGATGTAAAATACGTACAAAGCATTTAATTAATAGCATATTGAATTTCGCATGTAGGCAATTTAATATTCAAAATATTGGTAGCAGAATCGCAACTGAGATCAAGTAGCGTCTCTGAACAACCGGAAGTGGCGCAATATCCGTTCACGGCCGTAAACTTGTATAATGTTTAAACTTGTGCAGGAAGTCAGAGCGGATTAACAGCCGAGCTAAAACAACGCTATTTATTAACTGCACCGCTAGTACGTCTGTTGCAATGGATTGCTGTCTTATATCTGCGCTGTGGTACTTCATATTAGTTTATATAGTCATTCACTTGCTGGCATTCTTTTTTGCGGATGCAGACTTGACGTTACTGTGGGCAAGTTTGCTCGGACGCAAGTCAGGTGAGAACACCGACTTGGTCGCATTGTTTGACGGGTTGTGTCATTTGTGCGTTTTAAAATCCAATAAAGTCATAATATTGCCCTGTGACGTGTTCATGAGTATTTTTGGTTGTTTTTTAAAACAGAAGTGAAGTTGAAGGGTCAGGTGGTGTGGGTCACTGGTGCATCCAGTGGCATCGGAGAGGAACTCGCCTATCAGCTGGCTCGGTGTGGCTCACGCCTCATTCTGTCTGCTCGCCGTGAGGATGAGCTGAGGAGGGTGAAACGGCTATGCTTAGGTGAGATGAACCCCCTGCTAAATTTGACCAATATTTAGCTTAAAATCTGATTTCTGTGGTGGAGGGGGTGAAATGGTAGATTATTTTAAATCATCGCTAGTTCCAGTGATAATGTGACAACCCCACCAAGATTTACGTTCTTTGTCATCATCCAGAGTCCTCGTGCCTGAAGGATGAGGATATTCTTGTTCTTCCGCTGGATTTGTTGGAGAGGACCACCCATGAGGCCAAAACCCAAGCTGTAATTGAATACTTTGGACATGTAGGACCACTATTTTTCTTTTTAATTTAATTCTGTCATGCCTTCTCCCAGTTGTCTTTACACTACACCTGTCGCCTTCCAGATTGACATCCTGATAAACAATGGAGGCCGAAGCCAGCGTTCTTTGTTCTTGGAAACGAGTGTCGACGTTTTCAATGCTTTGATGGAGCTCAACTACCTGGGTACCGTGTCCCTCACCAAGCAGGTGTTACCTCACATGACGCAGCGCGGCACCGGCGCCATCGTGACCATCAGCAGCGTGCTGGGCCTCGCCGGGGCGCCTCTGGCGTCGGGATATGCTGCCAGCAAACATGCTCTTCAGGTGACCTTTACACACACGTCACATTTTACATTGTCCATGGAGGTTGAAAAACAAGGCTGTTATCTACCTCTTTTTTTTTTTTTTCTTCAGGGTTTTTTTAATTCCCTTCGAACTGAGCTCAATGACTACCCAAAGATACTCATCAGCACAGTGTGTCCAGGACCTGTGCAATCATTCATAACACAAAATGCCTTCACTGAAGATTTGCACAAGGTAAAAAAAAATATATATATATATATCGGGATTTGTTTTTTTTTTTTTATTCTACTAACTAGTGTGCATTGTTCAGGGTGTGGCTTCATCTGCTGACCAGGGGCACAAGATGCCCACTAGTCGCTGTGTGTCTTTAATACTGGCGGGAATTGCCAATGATGTCAAGGAAATGTGGATTGCGCAGCAACCCTTCCTGGCTTTCTACTATGCCTGGCAGTACGCCCCCACCTTCGCTTGGTTCATCACAAACATCCTGAGCAAGAGAAGGGTACAAAATTTCAAGTCTGGGCTGGTAAGAGTATACAATATCAACATTATGTTGACTCTGTCTCTTTTTGAACCTAGCTAAATATTTCCCTTATCCCCTTAAATCTAATGCCCTGTACGCCTCAAAATCTGAGTCTGTTTACTTGTGTTAAAAGACCTGAAAATCATGAAAGGATTAGCTTGCTGCTCCTGTGCGCTGTTTCAGTTTTTACAGGTGACCTTGTATGATCAAAACCAAGAATGGATCATTTTTTCTCGGCAGGAACAGAAATTCTTAGAATAGGCCTTTATAGCTAATTCTCTTCAAAAAGGTGGACGACACCTCCCCAACCTCCTGCCAACTACACACTGATTGGCCAGAGTGTCTGGTGGCCTCTGCTGGGCAGATGTTCATACACGTTCATATATGTTTACACATAGTTGTAGCAAACTAAAATATACAAGTAATGTGCCAATCAAACAATGAATACAGTTTTGGGACTCTTTGTATGTATTGACCTTGAGTCTTATTTGTCTTCTCCAGGATGCAGACTTGGCCTACTTCACCAAGCCGAAGAGCTCATAAAAAATGGCTTCTGTACAGCGATCCTTTTTGTGTGCAGTGAACGATCAGCTTCTTGCAAGTCGTTTTATTATATACATATAAAAATGAGCAATATGTACAGGACTATGATGATTGTTGAAATATTTTGTAAACAAGTGAACTGTAAACAAATAAATTGCACTCAACGCGTACAGCATGATATACCAAAGGCACATCCTTGATCTCTTGACAAAATAATTCTGTTTCCCTTTTTAAGCAGAAAAGGTGGGGTCATTATTTGAATGGTGTAATGAATCAACATTTTAAGAGTCCTGTGTCATGTATCTGTTGTAAATTAGCTGATGTGTCAGTCCTAATGTGAGTTTTCTATCTTGATCCGTCTTTCTCCGTGGTACTGGACTAAAGCACCATGATAAATAAATGCAAATATTTAAAAAAACCAACCAAATTGTCAACGTTCCGTCATTCTGGTTTAAAAGGATCCCTGCTGTATCTTCTTGCTTCCTCATTGGTAAGACATGAAACCTTGTGGTGGAGTGAAAAGGAAAAAAAAGCAACCTATCTCTGTTGTCAGAGGCAAGGGAAGTGAAGGGGTGCTGATGAGTAAATGGGGTACCCCAGAGGCGGGTCTGCCGCCTGGACAGTCAGGTTCCTCAACATGAAGGGGTGAGCCTGGATGCTGTAGCGCTCCTCATCGTCATTAGTGGCGTACAGGAGCTCCCAGGACAGGTTGGCCCACTGGCCTCGCACCCCCTCCCCGTTCAGTCGTCCCACCTGCACCAACTGCTCTTGCAAGGACAGTACTCGCCCAGTGTACGTACCCTGTGGATGACAACAATCGCAACTCGAATGACTTGCATAGTGTCACGGCAGTAATGAGGAAGCTGTGTGCTTACCATAGAGAGGTCATGACCTAATGAGAAGAGAAATGGCTTCTCCTGAAGGACACTGTCATGCCAGCCTTTCTCAGACACCAATCCAATGTACCAGTCCCTTTCATATTCCTCCAAGGCACTGAACATATCCTCAGGGGACTCCATAGGCCCGAGACTGGCTTGATCAAACAGGAGCTTGAAACTAAACCTGATGCAAATCATACAACAGAATGATGACGGGAAGAAAATAAACAGCAGGCTTTTTTTTTTTCTTCTTACCTGAAAGCCCTCAGTGCGAGCTGATAAAGTTCTTTGCTGGTGGAGAGCCACTCGAGGCCCTCCGTCCACGGTACGTCTCCACAGTAAAGTCTGTAGATGTAACTGGGGCTGGTGAAGGCCGACTCGGCGCCGAGAGCCACGAGACATGAAAGTGCCACCTGGGCGTGGAGGTCCTTCAAGGTTTCGTCTTCCTTCAGAGCTTTGGTCATGTCCTCGGAGGTGTCGCTCTGCACAACAGGTCCGAACCGGCTCAGGGCAAACCTGAACCAGTCCTCGGGGAATAACGGCCTGAGCTGCAGCAGCCTGCTCGGTAACAACGGCGCCGTCCTCCAGCCCGTCGGTAAGTTGAATACCTCGGACTGGGGGCAGCTGAACGTCAGCTGGCGCAGCGAGCCGGGACTCTCTTTGAAGATCTCCGGGTTGTGACCTTTGTCGACCGCTGGCATCCCGATGCCCAGTCCCAAAGGCTGTAATGGCTGCAGGGCAGAGAGTGCCATGTTTTCAAACAGACTGTCCATCTCGACAGACCCCGGAAGAGAAGCTCCTGTCTGCAGCATTGTGTGTCCAGACTGGGCTTCCGCTGTTACCAAGGCAACCGTCCGCCTGGCCGGTTGAGGTCCAAAAAGGTCATCCTCATCCGACCAGTCGCCGAACGATGTCATGCTGGAGCTGTCCTGCCTGAATCTTAGGGAAGACACCTTGGATTCCACCACGATAGCCTCGGGCGGTTGGCTGCACGCAGTCTGTGCCTGCTGGGAAGATTGCGACTTTCGACCGCCGATTCCCGTCCCTTCGTCGCAGCTCCACAGAGAACCTTTATGTTTCTTTACACAATAACGCAGGAGCAGCCACACCAAGGCTTTCAGAAAGTCATCCTGAAGCTTCCTCAGGTTGTCGTGCGAGTCAATGATGCCCGAGAGGACGTTGCGGGCGTCCGAGTAGACGCGCACCGCCAGAGCTGCGCAAGGTGTGAGAGAGTTGGCCCAGTGCAGGTTCAAACCCTGGGTCAAACCGAGACGCTCCGGTCGCTCGAACGCGGCCTCGAAAACCTCATCCACCCTACGTGCTTCTACCGTGTGGCATGATGTCTCCTGGAGCTCCAAACCCTGAGAAAACAAATGTCATTTGGTATACATGTTATGCTTGCTTTTTTTTGGTGTATCTTCAAATATGTTTAAATCATGTGAAGGTAGTAAAACAAAACCATCATAATCATTCAGCTTTACTAAGCGAAAAGCAGGCTCTGCAATCAGTCCACTGACTTGGTCACCAAAAGAATATTAAATCTCTGGCTTCAGAAGGTCGGAAAATGACTTCAGAGAAAGGGTGGGCAAAAAAATGTTGCATCACTCATAGACTTCAAGCACTCATTACTTATTGAAAACATTTTTTAACATATTTTCAAAAATGATGAGTTTCAATGATGTCACCTTGTCCAAACACTTTCAAGCCCTTGAAAATAGAAGTACTCGGCATAGTGGTAATGCTTCCTGGTTAATGTCATATTTTTGACAAAGTGCTTAATATTCAACCCCGCAAGGCTACACTTTTATTTCAAAGTTCACTTGTGTTAGTGTATTATTTTGTAAAAGTATTCTCGATCTAACTGTATCAGAGATCCAAACAAAGCAGAAAGTGTACCTTAATATTGACGGTGCAGTAGCCATATCCTCTCTCCAAAATCATGATCCAAACCATGCGGTCCTGAAAGCGGCCAAGAAAGTGAGTGCCTGGTGCTAAAGAACCTGCGAGAAGGGGAGACCATCAACACAATTGAACAAAGCAAGGAACCAAAAGCCAAGCCACAACAGACACTTAGTCTATGTATTTTTGTACTTAATAAGGTAGCAAAAATATTTGAATCATCGCAAATAGCAAATGATCATTACATTTCAATTCCTTTGTGCAGAGTACCTGTTACGATAGTCATTTTAGTCATAGTCAAAAGGCTAAATGTCCAACTTGGACAAAAACAGCACTTACCCTGAGCACGTCTTTTTGCATTTTATAAAATGCACTCCAACTGATAATAACTTAATTGTCAGTCAAACCTGTGTTTCTAAAACATTTTCTGGCACTCACTGAGCAAATGTCAACAATGAATAATTCATTGGATGTTTTCTTTTCTCCTTAAATAGGAGGCATGTATGAGAACTAACCCAGAGAGCCTCTTGCAAAGGCCGTCTTCAGGGCAGAAGCAAGACTTCCGCTCATTTGCTGGTAGAAGATGGAGTCCGGGCACGGGCAGGCGGTACCTACGGGCCCCGGCCAACTGCGCTGAGGCCTGGGGAAGCCCACCAGGAAGATGGGTAGCGTGAAGAGGGGGAGCAGGGGGGCGGAGAGTAGGGCAGACAGGGTCACCACCGCCAACAGCAGCGGGCAGAGGGAGGCGTTGAGTGCCAGGAGGGTCCCGGCTGACTGACGCCGCTGCTTCTTCTCGGTCCACGATGTCACCAACACAGTGAGGGTGAACTTTAACTTGGCCAAGAACTGGGTCAGTCGATCCATCAGGAGGCCAACCTATGGAGATAGCATACGATCAGTGGAGGTGTACAGTGATCGCTCTTCTTAGTTATCTACAGTAATTATTTAGAGCTGGTATTTATTTTCAGGGGAAAATATTGGTGTCAAAATTAAGAAGAAAAAAAAAAACTTTGTTGAAATGTATTTAAGCATTTGCTAACTGAACAACTTTTCACATTTACAAAAGGTCATTTTTAATCTAAGACAATAGACATTTTTGTTTTACAAATTTATTTCAAGGCCAAATCCACCCACCACTAGTATTAGTTGTACCAAGTCGTAAAAAATATTTTGTCCTCACCAGTAGAAGTTGAATCCCAGTGCCGAGGCTGTCCCAGCCAGGCAGCCTGTTGTTTCCAGCTGCAAGACGCACAATGATGACCACGACCACTTGCAGTAATGCGTCCTCTGAGCTCTGCCATGCCTGCAAGCGACCACGCAGCAAATATGTCGATCAGACGTACTGAAGCAAACAGAAATTGCTTTGTGTGGAAGAAATGGAATTCTTTACACTTTTCCTTTGAGCAACATATCATTCGAAATGGGGAAAAACGTCAATAAAGGAAGAAAGATTCTATTGTTTTTGTGCGCCTACCACTCTGAAGGCTCTTGTGAAGCCCACACTGAGAGGAACCCCATGGAGCTGCTGCAGGGATTTGTCCATTGACAGGAAAGCAATCAATGCAAATGGAGACACTGTGAACACACACATATAAATGGTTACACACACACAGTGCTGTTCATTCCCTAGTTGCACTTTGGAGAACAGTGGATGCAAGACATATGAGCTCACCAAGATAAAGGAGGACTCTTCTGATGGCCGCTGCAATGAATAAGCCTCTATTCTTCTGTTTGTACGTCTGCACGCTGGACATCCCTTTGGGGTACACCGGATTGAGGAATAAGCCGGCACACACATAGGCCCCCTGGATCTCTCGGAGAAGCCAGCAGAGGGAGAAGAGGACCAGGAGGAGGTAGCTGACAGGAGCTTGGGGCCCCTTGACAAAACTGTGCGACTGAGGCGCATTGTCAAAGTGATGCAACAGGCCAGCTTCTGCCAAGGCGGCCAACAAGAGGCTTGCATACAATAACACCTCCCTGCAGCCCAGTTTCCAGCCAAAGGTGTTGGAAAGAGGCCGCGGCGTTGACCTGCCTCTGCGCAGGCCGTAGTCCTTGCACTCGGGCCTGGGAGCATGGCAGAGGGCGCCGACCTGGCTGAGGTCCAAGCTCAATAGGAATCCCATCGCTGTGGAGAAGAGGACGACTCCCAGCGTCGATGGGATGAAATAGTTGGACACAGCGACGCCAGAAGAAACGGCAAACATCAAAAGCAACCTATGGGGGAGCGCACATAAAAACACACAGAGGTAAGTAAAGGCGATGATAACTACCGCCTTGGCTGTTTGAAGTTTTACAATTACTGTAACCGTGCTATCAATAACTCGGTACGACACATCACATTTCAAGACAAACCTGAAGTTACTGGACATGGGGGAGCCTCCTAATCCAAACACAAGCACCTGCTCCATGCCCCAGAGGAACAAGGCATCCAGGGGCGGTAGTATTCCCAGTGCCCACAGCAGAGGTAGGAAGAGGAAAAGAACATGAAGAACCTGGCTGGCAAGTTGGAGCTCTGGAACTGGGCCAGAGAACCTAAAAACAATCAAGTCCAATAAAATGTCACGAATGAATGCGACGGAGTCAATGCAATTAGCTCGTCCAGGTTACGTACCTGTCAGTCAAGTCCACAACAATGAAAATGAAAATGTAGAGGGGTCGGGTGAGTGGGGTAATCTCATAAGTGTCCTGCGCCTGGAAAGTAGCAGTCTCTGTGGCTGTATTCACAACCAGGGAATACTCCGCTATGCACACAGTCACCCAACTTAGAACAAAGACGACTAGCGACACACCTATGCTGCCGTACAGAGCGGTCAGTCTGCCAAGGAGGACGTACCATGTACCAAAACCACAAAGCAGCCCAGCCAGTACCGTATGCACAATCACATTCAGCCCAAATCTCTTCCCGGGGGCAATGAAGCGGACCGTCTCTGGGCTGACGCAGTGAGTAAACTCCATTTCCTCTTCATCCACTAGAGTGTTGGGCGCCCCGAGTCTCTCCACGTCACCGCTCCGTCGTCCGGCATACAACGCCACAGCCTGGACGCCAGCCGCCGCTGCAAACATCAGCGCGCCGGAGAGCACGGCAGCGTGCAGCTCCTGGAGAAGCTGCAACTGGCAGAGGAGTGTGCCAACGCCTCCGAAAAGCCATGGTGTCAGGAAAAGGACGGCCTGATTGACGTAGACGTACGGCGGAGCGCAGTAGCCCAACTTGAAGCGCGGGCCCCCCAACACCGTTTGGGGGAAGCGCTTCCAGAAGAACTCCTGCTTGTACTCATTGAGAAGGGGCACATCTGGCCCCATTCTGACCATTCCCGAAAGGGCGGTAGGTCATCTCCATGCAGACGAAAAAGCATTTCCAGTCATCTTTCCCGTGTTAGGAGGCGGCGATGATTCACACCTTCGAGACAAAGGACACATAGGTACAATCATCTGTTAATCGCAGGAGATATTTTCCAGACCAACTTGCAATCGCTCATCATCTGTAGCATGGTTAAACTAGAGCTGGACAATTTTACAGTATTGTAAAAGCATATTTTTGTAATGATACAAATTAGTAGTGCAAGAGAATTATGTCCCTAATGGCATAAAAAAGGGTTTCTTGGTCTTAACAAAGGGTAAGATTATCCTGTGTATTCGTTATTGTTTAAGTATGTGACATTTTTTGTTTGATGATGTCATGTTCTTATGCACTTTTGCTCATTAAAGGTTAGAAAACTGATGTAATCTGGATAGCAACAGACACGGAATTGGTAAACACAACACACCAGCAACAGAGGTACAGATGCGTCAACGTGTCCAAACAAAGTTAGCAACAAGCATTTAGACAAAACTTCTTTTAAACAAAGCTGATTGATTTCTGTCTCCTTTGTGTGTTTCCTAGTCTGTTTTGTTAGCTTTCTTCTTAGCCAGCCTCCACAAACGCTGAGCAGTAGCTTGATGTTACTGACATATATTGCGGCGAACTGTCGAGTTACAATGTCGCAAGTGCGATGTTAATCTTACCGTGAACCTAAAAATCCACCGAAGCGAAACTTTATGTGGTACTCAGCAGAATTGGTGATAATGTCGACAAAATTGCGGATATCCTGAGAATTAGCCGCTAGCCTAGCGTAACAAAGCCAAGCAACACCGACAATAATGCACGCACAAGCTACGAGCCAATGAGCGTGAAGGTAAGGATGCTTCTAGCTCTCTGATTGGATATTAGCGCACATAGCCCCGCCTCTTACACGTCCACCGCCGCATCAGCGGATGTTTTTATACTGATAAAAAGTAATGACTGTGTGTGTGTGGAACATAAATCTGTGCAAAAAGTCTATCATGTTGTCTCCTGTATGAGTTTTGCGAAATATACAATTTTAAGGGGAATTTCAATCAATTATTTTACCTACTCATGTCAACAACAAAAAAGCAATGGTGTCCTAGTGTTCAGCATCTCTGCCTTGAAGTTGAGAGGTTCCGTGTTTGAATCTTGGCTTTGGCCTTCCGATGAGCTTGTCTTCCACGTGCTTGCTTTTTTCCTTTCCCACAGGAGACTGTATTTTTCCACCTTCAAAACTGCAAAAATGAATTATTTTCATCAATATGTGCCCTGCGATTGACTGGCGACCAGTCCAGGGTGGACCCCGCCCTTGCCCAAAAGTAGATTTTACATGAAATAAACATAATTACCACCTGGTTATCAAGACAAAGAGGTAAGCGGCATCACATAGGATTGCTTTATTGCAACAATGAAAGCCGCACCCCATCTTCACATTTATAATTATTGCACATCCTTATCCTGAATAATTGATCAACATAGCATCCTTAATATCTAAGAGAGCACATTAAGATATTCCAGACTGACTATAATGCGCTTACTTGACCCCAAAAGTGACATGCCAGAAATATTGTCATTTTCTTAATCCTTGTTTTATCTCAAAAGGAGGATCATGAAGTGATCAACTAAATGGCCACAATATCAACATAAAGAAAGACAATAATCTGGAGGAAAGGAGATTAAACTGCTGTTGTTATTCGCTATTGTGCTTAAAGGGATAAGGGTGTCCACAAGAGACTATTTTTTTAGTATCATCTTCAAAAAAAAAGTAATTTCTATATTTTTTGTAGGACAAAATAATGCATAACAAGCAAAAACCTTGTTTGTCCTGATAACAAGTATTGTAGCCTATAATCCATCCCAGTGCACCATTTGTTGGAAATGATTGCTGTTTTTTTCCCTACAGCTGCTTTAATAATGATGTAAGAATCACTCGGAACAATAAGATGGATCTTTCAGAGCATAATCCTTTTTTTTATATATATATCCAACACCTGTGTTTCAACCTGGACAAAAACCAAATCATCCTTCATTGCAAGTCTAAATTTAGAAGAGCTTTAATTTCCTATCAACAAAAATGTTTTCTTTTTAGTCTAATTGTGTCCCTCCTATGATTACTTGTATCTATGTTTGACCCTCTTTATTCCTTGAAGCCTCAGGGGAAAACAAAATACAGAAGAGGAAAAAGCAGATGAAAATAAAAGAAGACAACGTAATGTGTAGCTTCTGAAGAAAAATTATCCCGTTGTACTGATGAAAGCATCTGCAAGAGTCCTTTTATATTCAAGGCTTGATGTTCGTGTAATTGTGACCTCCAGCCACACTACATTTAAAGTTAATACAAGTTGATAAATGTGTAATAAATGTGTCTAGTTTCATGCTGCTCGGAGCAATGCGCTTGCTGTTATCTTCGGAATAAAACATCAATCAATGTCGTTATGTCTGTAATGTCATCCACAACGTAATCCCCCCGACACTGGACCCTGAGTAGATAGCGGTAAAAACATGGTCCATTCAGCAATTATTCACAGAGTCTTGGACTAATGGTGCTGTGGATGCACACACACGCAGCAAATGTAGGAAGCCAGTGGACCAGCAGTAATGGACCCCATACGGAGTGTGTGTCCTTTCTTCTGTGTGTGTGTATTGGTGGGGGGTTGGAAAGTGCATCTTCTATAACTGATTCATGACAAGTACAAACATGTCTAATTATGAATCCAGATCATATCAGCGCAGGCCCTGTCCCTCTCCACCCTCTCCCGCCTGAGCCCAGCTCCATATCAGGCGGATGAAAACATAACCTGTCACATTCCATCCCATTAAACCAGCTATGAACCACGTGGATGAGCTGCACAGAAAAAGAGAGAGAGAGAGAGCAGTGGATCTGGGTTTGCTCAGCTCCCATGCATTATTCACCATCTTTGGGCTAATTTGATTTTAATGTTAAAAACTCTGACAGATATGCAAAGGGAGGCATGTTGTGGCGCACGGGTGTCACACTCAAGGCCCAAAAGTGTGCCATCCCAAACTACAGGACTAGTATGTTGACTACAACGACTAGTACTTACAATTTTAAAGTGAAAAAAACAAATATCACTCCAAATTTGTTTCATAGCAAAATCTACTTTGGTTATTTTCTTCCCAGTGTTTTTTTTATTCTTTTTTTGAGTGGGAAAAAAAAAATACTTTACAAAATTAAACTGTGTGACTCCCCGATGCTTCACTGCACAAAACCACATTTAAACGTGTATACATATCCATACTGCACACGTGCTTCACATGTGTAATTATCCTTTGTAATACCTCATGCACTGGAGCGGTCGGGGCTGAGTCCCCAAATCTGCGCATATTAAGTCCCATCAGCTGCAATTTTCATGTCAGGCGTGCAGAGCAAGGTAATGACGTTGTGCTCTCTTGCAGTCATTAGCCCCGCTTAATGCTGGGAGTTAAGTGAAGTACATGCATTAGAGGAGCTTGTTTCTGGAGAGCTTTGCCGTTTTGGATGAGTGGAACTGTGAGCTGCATGCTTGTCCTGTCTACACGGGTCATTCTGGCAGTGGATGTACCGGAAGCACCCTGTGTCAAAACTACAACACAATAAATGTAAGATTAGTAATTATGGGCAATCTGAGGCAGCATGCTGGACCGGGACGGATGGACAGATGGAGATGTCAGTTTCTTGTGTTTGCGTTAAGAGCACTGCACGAGTGGACACCCATGTGCAACAAAAGTAATGCACGAGTGGATGCCCATGTGCAACAAAAATAACATCGTATAAGGGTACACGGACAAGGTGATTGGTTCCATTCCACTGACATCCCATGAGATTTGATGACATTGCAGCTGACTTTTTTTTTTTTTTTTTTAAAGAGGCCAACATGATGAAAGTGACAATCTCTGAAATCCATTTGGACCTCGCTAAAGATTACATCTTTATCTGAGTGATTGCAGATTATTGTCCACAGAGAGGTGTGCTAAAGCTGGATTATCCACTTGTAGGGGATGCATCTGACCCAATGGATGTGAGCGTGCCAACCTCATACATCTGCGGCCAGCACTTGTTTGGGATAACTGTAAAAGTGACACCAAAAACCTCTCATCCTCAGATTACCATGGTTAGTGATTCCGATGTGTGGTCAGAAAATAAAGTCAGTCATTTGAAATGCATTTCAAAGTGATGCAATACACGGCCGTTTAAAGCAGGGCAATTGTCTACAGGGTTTTATTGCTTGTGATGTTTTTGTTTTTGCCAGTTGCTTTAAGCTGTTTGGACACATGATGTGGTATGCTTGTTGTCCTTTTTCTGATACTATTTGACCTTGATATCATCTGCTAAAAGAATGTCAATCCACAACATTGGAGGCTTTCTGAAAGACGTTTTGAAGCTGCACCTTGACCACTCGATCACATCTTCATTGTTTATTTAACATGCATTATGGTGGTGTAAAAGAAATCTGATCTAAATACTTAATGATGAGTCGAGATACAGATTTCAAATAGACTTCATCACAATATAAAAAAAAAAAAAACACATTTGTAGAATTGAATCAACCTGGTACTGTACTTTGTTCCTGTACTGTAGAAGTGTTGTTCTCACTTCCCATGGGGAAGGGGACATGCCGGTATCAAGTTGTTTCTTGTTTTTCGGACCTGTCTGGTGCTCACGTCGGCATGAAAGGTTGAAGGATTTTTCTCTGTTGTCTTCTTGTCTGGAATTGAGGAGAACGGTGAACTAAAAGCTCATTTTTTATTTTTTTTTAAAGGAACTGGGGCTTACTTTTGGTGGTGTACTGGACCTGGGGCTCATCCTTGTTACTCGGGAGCATGTCGTGTCCATGAATGAGGTTCTGTAGTCCCGTCATGGACATCCCTCTGACAGGCATGTAGGTCATCAGTCCAGACTGGTTGGCTTCAAGGGCAGAAGCCGCACAACACTCCTCACATTGCTTGAAAGAAATGTTACATTAGCATCAGGCTAAAAAGAAACTCTTAGCACCAACAAGCAGAGAATCCGACATTCGGGCGTCAGTCAAAAATAAGGGCTCCTCCAGGAAACCTAACTGCTTGTCTTTCTCCACTACTGTCACCGTGGTGTGTCCACTTCATCCACATTCTGTGCACAGGATTGGTGATTAGAGTGCTTGTTGTTCCATATATTAGAAAATCCTAAGGGTGGGGGACAGTCATTACTACTCATCAATGGCAATGTTTAAAATTAATATAAAAGCAAATGTAGGAGCGACTCAGATGGTATTTATGGGGGTTTTACTCTAATGAGAGAACTCAGGATCCACTCCCTGGCATTTCCACATGTCCGATTAGCGGGCAGAGGGGTCGCGTTGACCTGGCTAATAGGGAGAAAATCCACTGGTGCATTATCGGCCGGGCACATTTCATCTAATCAGCAGGATGATGCCAGCAGGCTTAGGCTGCTTTTAATTCAGGGCTACGGGAGAATTACTGCACTGGCCACTCCATTCGCAGCCTAAAATGGGGGTGGTTTGATCTGTGCTTTTGCCTTGTTTGTGTGGATGCTGTTCGTGTGCGCGTGTTGCAAGACCGGGTCATTTATTGTATGATAAGGCCCATTAGGGTTACAAAATGATGGACATTTACAGGAATACATGAGAATTATATGAAGTTAACTGAAAATATAGCATAATCACTGTTCAGTCTAATTACGGTTAAAACAATACATTTAGATGCATGTGCAAGGTTTGTGGTGAAAAGATGTCTACTGTATGATTTGCTTTAATGTTAATGCTGTGCACTCATTCAAAGTTTCATTTACTTCAATCTAACATGTAATTGGAAATCGATCATTTTATATTGATAAGATGAACATGATTTAATTTTGTAGAATATGGATGAAATCTAGTTCACGTCACATTGAATGGATTATTTCATATTGAAATAACACAAGTCAATCATGTTTCTTTGCTGGGACGTCAACCAGTATGGACGAACACCGTGTGCAAAACTTGGCAAATGTGCCTTCTGAAGTGGCAACAACCTTTGCGGGCTGAGTACGGTTTGGTTGTGGTTTCAAATCCGCACTCTGGAAGCTGAAATTGATGTACGTATGTCCGAATGTATTTAATAGGATGACAGTAGGGCATCTATTACCATCTATTGCGAACGTCGTCCAGCTTTCCATGGCCAAACCTGCCATACAAAGTTTCTGGACCGACAATGAAATGTGAAGTGATACACAAAGAACTTTTGATTTCAAAGGAGGAGAAAAGAGCTGAAAAGCGCGTTGGATGTGAGTTGTACACATGAAGTTAATGTCACTTATTCACGAGTCCTCACTGTTGCGTCTGTAATTTCGGCCCTGGTTCTTTCCTCTATGGTCACCGTCATGCCATCCAGGACCTGCAACTGCCCCAGACAGCGCATCACCGCAGGTCTGTGGAGAGAGTTTCGAGCCACCTGAAAGAAGTCACAAAGTAGGCAATAAGAAATCACTCTGAACCAAACTGTTTTTCTTTTTAAATATAATATTGGCGCCCCCGCCTTGTGATGCTATGCAGAATCCCCAAAGGGTTAAATATCCCACTTGTCCACTCATACATGAACTTTATGTTTCAATTAAAGTGTGAGTGCGTGCCAGTGAAAGTCCAGAAGCGAGGGGACAGATTTTGGCACGGGAAGACGGGCAAAATAGAGATCTCATGTGGTCAGCAGCAGGAGGTATCGTCTCAAGGGTGGTGGTTGGCCTCTACCCCTTGGCAGCATGAACCCCCTATGGGTGGAGAACGGGGGGATGGGTTCCAGTGGGAACAGGGCTGTGGCAGCTGAGCGTGGCCCCGCGGCCTCCTCCATCCTCTGTGGGCTACAGCGCATATATACTCTGTTCTGCTCACGTCTGATCCACAAGCTCCAGATGGGTGATGTAAGCGGGCCAACAGCACTCGCCATTTGGTCATCGGATTTGTCTGCGATGCCGGCCAGTTTGAGGCGCGGCAGACGGCCCATCATGTAATCGCTTAATTTGGGAGCGCAGAGCAACACCGGGTCACTGTTGCAAATCGTCTCAGGGAGAAAGCGAGCCTGAAAACATGCTTTTGATCACGTTGTTTACCAGGGAAAGCGTTAAAGAGCTGAAATGGTTGAAGTGTAATTTAAAACAGGCTGAATGATTTGGGGAAAGTAATCTCTCATTCTGTGTCAGATTATTATAGACACATTCTGCACAGCATGCTTTTTGGAGTAAATGAATGAAAAATGCAGGAAGTGGAAAACAAGATTAGACTGTGATTAGAATGTGTGTTGTGTGGCAAGCGGCATTTGTGTTATAAAACCTTCCATGCATCAGTTGAAATATGTTGTTGAATATGAATCACAAAGAATTCTATTGGCCTCTGAAGGACTGTGACTCAGATACTCATATTTCAAAGAGTCAATTCAAGCACTGTAGATGATTGAATAAATATAAAAATGTATATTGTGTCGGAGTTGCAGACAAGTGGAAAAGCACAGCAGCATACTGACAAGCATCACAGAAGTGTCCCAGTCAATGTAGTAACTTTAGTACAGACTCACCGGATTGCCAACAACGGAGAGTTCCATCAGCGAGGGAAGAACGTCAAGTTTATCAAGCTCTGTGATGTCCTACAAACATGAAAGAGAGAAAAAAAAAATGGGGCATTTATTTGTGCATTTCTCTCAAACCTTGGGTCCCCTTTTGATTTTAACCGAAAGTGTTTGGGATAATAGAGGCATATGTATTGGGTCTGAAACCTTTCATAATTTTTGGAGCGGGCAGGATAGAAGCAGCTGATGGGAGAGATTACATGTTTAATCGCATGAGAGTTTGGGCATTCAACAGGGCAAAGGGAAGGGAGGGGGAGGTTTTCTATGATTTGCCAGGTTGATGTTTAGCTTTGGCGAGAATTCAGAGATGCTCCCCACCGCCGAGACTCGCGTGTTGGAACAACTGCCATGCTTTACATCTTAATTAAATACCGTACGTGAACATAAGAGGGATTGGCAGACTAAAGTGTGGAAATCACTCCCCCTCGGTGAGAAGGAGATGGAGACTGAGAAGCTGATTACATGTTTCACTGATTGTCCCCTCTGTTTTCTTACACACTGCCCTGACCTTCAATCACGCCGGAGCCCCTTTAATGTGAACCCCCAAATTGCACAGTGGGGGATAATGAGTCATGATTACTATGCTTCATGTAGAACTTGGCTGCAGGGGAAAAAAAATGCATTCTATTTGCCACCTTGTCCATATCAAGCAATCATTAATAACTAATCAAAATCTCATAGGCACCGGAAATCTCGGTCAGTCACTCAAGTGATTTATTACAAAAAATAGAAATATATAAAAAAATATATAGACAAGTTTCAGCTGCGGGGAGCTGGAGCCTCATCCAGCCGAGTTAAAAAAAAAAGGAAAAAATAAGGATGACACCATCTACTGATTGTACAATTAAAGGCTACACAAAGACTGGTAATGATTCATTCACATTGGCAATGTCACTGAGTGGGTGGCTAAATCCTACCTGAAGCTTGTTCATGCCCAGGAAAAGTTTGCGGAGCTCAACAAGCGGATAGAGATGGTTGAGCTCCCGGATGCGATTCTCTGTAAGGTGCAGTTCTAGCAGGACGCCCTGGGAAACAAAAGAGTTCTCGTACAGGGCCCTTATCCGGTTCCTGTCCAACACCAGCTCCCTGAGATCATGCAAACCCTCCAAACCTTCCACCTGGCTGATCTCATTCCCTGGAAGCAGTGGGAAGAGAAAGCGTCAAATGCTGCACTATTTCCACGGATGAATATTGAACACCTTAAAACGGTACAAATTATATATATATAGTCATTCTTTTTTTCAGTCAAATACAGGGCACATATAAAGAAAGACAACATTTTAGACTCCTCAATAAACTTAACATGCATCATTTTTTTATGTTGCCGTACCCACTAAAAAAAAATACAAAAGTGAAAAAAGAGAATATGCATAGTGCACACAAAAAGGCCTCAGGCAAGATTTGACCTACAGACATCATTCTATGACTACACACATCTATGATTATTTGGCAATTTTATGCAAAATATTATATTCACACAAATAAAATGATGTTTCATCATAGCAGAAGCAGTTCAATTTGAAATGAACATATAAAGGTCCAGCTTCATCCCCATATGTTTCCTATCATTTCTCCATCAAATTCAAAAGCTATTCACGTACAGTACTATCAACAATTCCTTGCAAAATCATAATTCAAAGCACCCTTTCAAAGTACTTAACAATACACAAATGTTCAAATTCAAGAATTTCAAGCACTTGTAGGAGCCTTGATATGGAAAAAAAAGCATTAGCCGGTGGAAAAAAAAAAATCTAAAATGTGGCATACCAATGGGGTAAGCCAGTTCAAAAACCTTTTACACAGAGTACCACCTCACCAAATTTCAAAATAGAGTAGTGCAGTTAGAGTTAATCAAAAGTGAGGCCAAGGTTTTTAATTCCTAAAAACTACATTTCAAATTATTATAATGCACGGTTTGAATTTTAACACTCCACTTAGATATAGAAAAATAAAAATACTCACATATGGTCAATAATTTAATGCACATAAAAGGTCAACAGAAATTAAACACAGTAAAAGGTTACAAAGGATAAAATGATAATTTACTTCTTCTAAAAGTTAAATACAATAGAACTGTACTTTACAAAAGTAAAGTGCGAAACTGAAAAGACAGCGACTTTGACATTGTGCACAGTTTGAATTCATGCGCAGAATTGATTTGTTTAATTTGTCTTGGTTCAGTCTAAACTAGTTTACTCTCAAGGGCATCATAACATCACTTATGGCCTCCATCTCCGCAATGGCGACATTATTCTTCTGAATACAATAATGGCCTAGTCGTATAGTCAAATGGCCACCCCCACCCCGAGTAAAAAAAACAAAACAAAACAAAAAAAATTACAATGCGAGAAAACATTCACTGCTATTTGTTTGTTGGTGTTCAAGATTCAAGATTCAAGATTCAAGAGTTTTTATTCGCCATGTTTGAGCGTGCCAAACAAGGAATTTGACTTCGGTAAAACACACCCTCTGTTCAACACACAAGTCAGTAAAATAAGTAACAACTCTGAGAGGTTTTCATATGGGGGGCACAAGTAAAGCGGCCTTTGTGGCACCAATCAGCGTGATGGAGCGCTTCTCAATGAAAGCCAATCAAAAGCTGTTGTAAAGAAAGTCACCGGCTCTTTTGTTCGAGAGCCAGCGTGCACCTGGCTTTGAGTTTACTGTTTTGCTGCTCACCTTTTCACAGGCAGGAAGCCAGAGCACTTTTACCTACCTTGAAGGAAGAGCGTTTTAAGATTGGTGAGCCTGCTGAGCTCCAGATTGGCCATATTGGAGATGCCATTGTGACTCAAATGCAGCACCTCCAAGCTGCTCATCAGAGGCTCCAGGATGATGGTTGGTGCAATGTGCCTTCACAAAGGAAAAGAGGCTTTTGTAACTGCTCGACTTGAATATACTCCCCTCTCCCTCCCGCTGCCTTATTTCACCAAAACGACAGAATGAAATGCCTCAAGAAAAATCACAGCAGGTAGGATGTTTTGATTTTTTTTACACAACACCTACTCACAACGCTTTCCTGACGACAAGCAGTTTATATAAAGATTTTTTGCTCCCAGCACATTTTTGGAAGTGTTGTGGGTTATGTCAGTGTACTTCATTACTGTTTATTTTTTCAATTCAAGTTTAGGCACAACTGAATGAAAATCAGCACCATTTGCTGGTAGGTGCTGCCCTCTAACGGTTATACAGAGAAACAAAAGGATAAGCGACAGCTTTAATGATTACAAGATAATGTTGAAAATAATCATGATAAATTCAGATTCGACAGATTCTCTGAACCGACAACATAAAACTAACATTACCTGCTCCCTTTGCATAAGGTCTGCTGGCCATAGCCACTGGAGTGCACTTTGTTGTGTAACATCTGCCTGTTTGTGAGAAATGTCTTCTGCCTCGGTAGGATGGACTCAATGCGGTTGTAGTTTAAAGACAGGGTCTGGAAGAAAGTAACAAAAAACATTAGTTATCTAGCCCTGTCCTCAAAACGTTGCCATGATTGGAGATTCCTCTTGTTTGTACTTTGACATTGGGTAGGTGGATTATGCCTGAGAAGCAGGTAAGGTTGTTGTGATCTAAGTTGATACTGTGTAGATTGACAAACAGGTCTGTAGGAGACAGGTCCACACTCCTGTTGGGGAAAAAGATTTGTTTTCAAAATCAATCTTGTCTTCAAAAATCCATGTACAACAATGCAGCTGATGTGAAAAGACCACCTGACGGAGCAGGAGTTCAGCGTGAGGCAGTTGATGTTGCCGTAATGGGAATGACCCAATTTCTCAGCTACCAAGTCCGGTGTGAGTCGTCCTCCAAACATAGCCTTTGCATTTTCACATTCAGCTGCATCCTGGGGGGATAAAACAACGCGCTTGGTGACAATGTAACCGATTCTACTGTCCACCATCCTTTTTGTTGCTACGTACCACTGCACTTCCATCCAGGGCCTTCAGAGATGGCAGGTGGAACACCACATAAATACGATAGTTCTTTAAACTCTCTGATAACGGATTCCCGTACAGATCCAAGATGATGAGGTTTTCCAACACCTAAAAACACAAACAATAAATCTTTTTTTCTTACAATGATGAGTGAGGGAGGTAGAGAGCGAGTGAAACTACACGCTGTGTGTACGTTTGAAATAAATAAAAAGGATGGATCATTTGAGAAATTATCAAAAGGTAATTTTACAACTGAGATGACAACGGTATATCAATAATAATGTTGGAACTCCATTTAATCATGCAATTAGATTGTTTTTTATTAATCATTTACAGTTGAATTAGATAAAGATATTTGACAGAAAAAAAAACATTTTCATTTCACATGTATTTTGGAAAACCATAGGTGCATGACCTGGATGAGTAAAAATTCATTTTGTTTTCTTCTGTGTGTGTGTGTGGGGGTGTTTGAATCACAAAGTCACCTTGAGATAGTAGATATCCCTAGACAGAGAAATATCATTGTTGCCGGCATAGAGCTCCAGAAGCGCAGTGCATCTGTCGATGCCATGCAGAGAAGTGATGACATTGTTCTCCAGAGACAGAAAGGTCAAATTGTGGAGCTGGTCGAGGACAATGGCATCAAGATGGGAAAGCTGATTTCCATCCATGCTGAGTTTGCTCAAATTCTGTAGATGTGAGAGACCTGGAGGATGAAAAGACCAAGTGTTGAAATATTGTGTCGCAAGTGTTGTTTTATCACAATGTCCACGGTGGTGTGACGAACCGCTGAATGTGCTGATGCTGTTGTTATTAAGGAAGAGCTCTTCCAGATTAGTGCAGTAATCAAGACCTTCAACTTCACAGATGAAATTATTATTAAACGAAGCCCAGCGCAGGTTGACGAGGGCATCCAGATGGCTCATCTGACAAATATTCTGATTGTCGAGGTTCAGGGAAGTTATCTGTTCCAAATTCAGCCATCATTAGCATTAGTAGATTGAATGCGTGGAACGTTTCGATGACTGATTGGACTGACCTTTGAGGCCCAGTTCGGCTGCAGGTCTTGGCTTAGTTCTCTGGGTGACAAAATGAACTCCGAGAGGAGCTGGGTTGTTTGAACCAGGCTGAGACAACGGGGACGCGTGTTGTTGCTATTTGAGCAAGCAATAAGCATTTCCTGCCAGCAGAGAAATAGCAAGCATTACTATCAACATCTGCCAACATTTTGCCCAAGATTCTATCCAACAAGTATTTAATTCAGAAACCAGTTCTTTAATTATCGCTCTATTGGTCCCAAGGTTATTCGTATTTATGTTGGAGCGGACTAATTATCCATTTTAAAATGTTGCCACATCTGAATCAGACTGAACATTTGACAACAATTACAATGTGACACAGACAAAGTAAAGCAAAGTTGTCAAATGGATCTACCATACTCAAAGTCAGTCAAAGAGAAGCATTTATAAGCCCTGAATGCTAACCTGGTTGATAACGTTTTTTGTCGTGTTGTGAACAGCATCAGCGACTTCTTCCTTAGTAACCGGTGTGTTGTCCAGTTTTGTGAGAGTCGGCACAAAGCTTAATATGGTCATTCGGACTTCCTCCAGCTGCCGGGAATAAAGTAACCTTTAGCATATACTCTGGAAAAGTTTCGTTACTATTTTTGTTATATTACAGGGAGGGACGCACCTTATTCCATGGGTTGTGTTGTGTTTCCAGTATCTGCAGGGCGGGTGTGTGTGTTTTGAGCACAGTGGAATCTTGGCTGGCGTTGCTCAACTTGTTCCAGCTTACATCAAGATGCTTGAGCTGTTTTAACCCCTGGAGACCTTCAAGGCTCACAAGCTCGTTGAAGCTGACATCTAAAAACTCAAGATAGCGCTGGTAAGGGAGATATAATTAGAATAGAATTAATACTGAATTTTAGTTCATAACAGCTCTTGATTGTGACTTGTGTGATTCAACACCATGTGGGCGATGTCACAGAGGCTGGTGAGCTCATTGAAGCTGAGGGTGAGATGGCGAAGAGCTGGGAGGGAGGAAATCTCCTTAAGACTGCTCAGGCTGTTGTTGTGAAGGTTCAGCACCTTAGTGAAGATACAGTAAAAAAAAAATAGCTCAGCATGAATACATGAACTTCACTCTAATAATAAATCTTACCGTGATTTCACGGAGGACCCTGGCACCGGACACATTTAAGAGAACCTTCCCATTCAAATTCAACAACTTGGGCGGTGGTTCCAGAACGGGCTCCATGCTGATGGCTTGCTTATCCAATGAGTTGTCATAGGTTGGAGGGTCAACGACTTGGATGCAGTTGTCTAATGATGTAGGCTGTTCACTGCCCTTTGAAAAGTGCACACCGTTAGTAACTATTTGCAAAATGAAGCCAAGTGATGTCAATTGGGCATTTGCACAAACAACATATGGGCACAAGTATTGGGACAGGAAACGGAGTTGCTCTCTCGCAGTGGGAGAGCTAGGAGAGGGGGTCGCAGGGGCACTGCTCATATAACACATGTTTCGACACTAAACTATTCCGAGCATGCCTTTATTGAATTAAATGCAGATACTGCCACTTACTCCAGTGAGGTATTCAAAACAAATCATGTACTCGGGTAAGACCAGGTCATTGTCAAAGACAAACCACTGTCTTCCTTTGGGAATGGTAGTGTGTAGTCCATCTAAACAAAAAAATAAAATAAAAAAACATTGAGTATGCTCAATTCAAAAAAATCTCGAGTTGTAGGAAATATGTGTACCTCGCTGCTTGGTGTGCACACTACGATATACAGACGAAATGTTGGGATAGGATCTTCGGTGCACCAGCTCGCCTTCTCTGATAGGAGCGCTGTGGCCCAGGAACACTTTGGCAACGATAATTCTCCCTACAGGATAAACATGTAGCATTTACCCAGAGTTGCTTACAGCTACGATGATTTCATATGCCGAACCAAATTCACACACCAGATCTGAAAGGGATTTCATCTGTTTTTGTATTGGCGCCCTCTTGCGCAACACGACGTAATGAATACTCAATTCTTGGCTGTTCGCTCACAATCAGGCTGTTGGATAAAGGCACTGCTGCTTTTTTACCGAGGGCCTGTTTTAAGGGAAAAACACTGTCAGAACTTTTTTATTTCTGCTTGCAAAGTAAAACATACAGCACCTTATATTCTTTTGCTGATTTGAAGCCTTCCTCCAGGACGCTCAACACGTCCTCACGGTTGTGGTCCGAGTCACCCACGTAGAACAAGTGCTCAAGCATCTGCTTGTAATTCCTGTGTGAAATCGATGCATTAAACAATATTTATGAAAGAAAAAAAGAGGAAATACAGGTTTCCTTTATTCCAAGTGGCTGTTGACTTACTTTACCAAAGTGCCAGAGTCTTCCCTGGCCAGCAATTTTTGAAGTTTATCCTTAAAGCGAAGCCTCAGCCCGCTGTTGTGAATGCGGACCACTCTGTTGATCTTAATGCCAGTGACGCCATAACTCATGTAATCGGAGAGGGAAAAACGAGAGAGTAGGAGGTCGCAACAGGAAGTGAACCTGCTCATAACAAAACATATGTGGTCAACAGGAATACGCATGTTTATTAGCGGCAATAACACATAAGTACAGTACCACGGGTCGGTGGAGCTGCCTTCCTCCATGCGAATATTTCCAACACTGTGGAGCTCTGTCGACATAAAGCGCACAGTGTCCTCCAACAATTCTGTCGCTTGGGATACGTTGTGTTGATGCCAGCTTTCAATTCTGAAGAAAGCCAAAGCGTGACAATTTTATACTTTGAAAACATGACACACTGTAGGTGGAGAAAATGTATAAAGGTTGATATTTTGTCAACTATAAGTATGACTACACAAACTAACTCATGCAGCCTCCTGGTCCAAATAGCCAGTCTCTGCTGTAGTAGTTCAATCTTTCTCAGTATTTGCTCTGCAGAGGGGTCACAGCTGTCACCTTTGGTGCTTAAATCTTCCTTTAGGTGACTGTGTGCATCTTCTACAGGCTTCTTACAAAGACAAAGTTCAAGCTGGGGATGCACGGCAAGGATTCCAAGTCAATAATTTACTCTTATGGAATTCGTGAAGCGAGGCGTACCTACATTTTTTAAGGTGTAATTGAGTGAGCGAATGTTTTCTTTCGGTGACTCCAGCGAGGCGTTTTTCTTTTTGAGAAGACCCAGCAACGTCTCTGTGAGATTCCTCCGCGGGGTGCGTGCACGCATATTGTAAAACATCATCTTCTTCATCACAGTAGACTAAAAAAAAGAAAAAAAATTCATTAAAATAATCATTAGCGCTCATCACTCGTCATGTAAAGCTAAAACCCACATCATATAATATTCCAAATTTACATTTATTCAAATTGGACTTTCCAGTACCTCGGCTACTTCCGTGATTTGTGTGTTGGAGACGTCATAGGTGTCGAGAAAAAAGAGCGACGGCAAGTGGTACATGACGTGTGTGGCATAATTACACAGCTGACAAACTGGGTTTGGCGTGGACGTGAAGTCACTCAGCGCCAGATCTTTTAATCGGGGCAGACAGGATAGCCAAGTGAGTTCCTAAGACAACAACAAAGAGCACATATTTGTTCTGTTCTACAAGATGTAACACAACAATTCGATAATCTATATACAAGTCTTGTCTTAAAACCATTTGTGTATATCTTCCAGTCAGAACATCCCTCAAGTAAAACTCCAGTCATCATGAGGACTACAAAAATAAAAATAAAAGTCTTTGACTTAAAGGCATAAATAATTGGTAAATGAAATAAAATGGATTCTTCTCAACAAAATCTTCCCGCCATATTGCAGGCATTATTCCAAACTTGCCTAGAGTTGATAGGAATTTCATTTAACGAGTAAGAATTGTAATGTTTTTTTAGCTGTCCTACCTTGAAGGAGTTGATCTTGTTGCCGGAAAGATTGAGAGTGTGAATGTTGACATTGTTCACAAGGCTGTTCCCTTAAAAGGAGTGCAAGGGGGGGGGGGGGAGAAAAAAAAACACTCACATATTTTTATTTCACATAGAGGTCAACTTCACAAATGAGAGTATTTAGCTTACCGATCTTGTGAATATTATTGTTTGCAAGGTTTAAATCTTGAAGGTTCTGGAGCGTTTTCAAGCCCTTGAGAGTGATGGAAAAAAAGAAAACCGTAATTGCATACGAGAAGATTGTGATTCGAAAGATGACTTAGAAAAGTTTGACCTTCTGCAAACCTGTATCTGAGAGATATAGTTATTGTTGAGCCACAGGACTTCTATGCTGATATGCAATTTTAAATTCTTTATTTCACTTATTTTATTATCATATAAGTAGAGTTTCTTCAGCTCAAGACAATGCTGCAGTCCAGATATTTTCTGTCAGAGATAATGGGAGGAAAATATTCAGAATGTGCACCAGATTACTGCAGAGTAACATTTATTTTTGCAGTCAAGAGTTAGAAATAGAAACTCACAGTCAGCTTACACTCGACTACCCAGAGCTCTTGCAGTAAAGGACAGTTTTCCAGTCCTTCGATGCGCTTTATGTTCTGACCCAGTATTTTAAGATGGCGGAGCATTGGAAAGAAGGAAAGGCCAACCATCCGAGGAAAACCACTCAAGATGACCTCCAGGGAGGTAATGCTGGAAGCCTCTTCAGCTAGGTCGGCAAAGGAAAGCCCATTGGCCATGCACTGTTGGGAAATGGAGCTAATTAATTTACTGTAACAAAATTAGCTTTATCAAAGTCTATTTTAAAGATAAAATGCTGAAAAACTATATATAGATCACTTATGGCAGGCACACTAGCACTTGGCATGGGAATCCCTATTGCATGACATTGTAGATGATTTCATATTAGATCATCAACAATTTTTGGAAAAAAATACTTTCTTATACTGACCAGCTCTTTGACCACCTCCTCATCACAGCGTGGTTTTCTATATCTTCGTGCTGCACCCTTCTTCTCAGAAGTTGACTGCATCTGATAATAAAACCATTTGTTAATACAACACTAAACAATTCCTGTCTAATAAAAAAAAAAACTTAATTAATGTGATCTGATGCTGACATTCAAAATCATTTATTCCACCACACCTTTTAAGTTGTGTAGACATTAATACATAACACATTCTTTTACTCTGAAGTTTCTGTGGCCATCCAGTTAAACTGTACAGTAGTTGATTAGAACCAATTTAACTGACTTAAAACAAAACCGATATAAAAAGACAGTAAGCCAGTATATCACTTTAACTCAAGTGGATAAATACAAGCTGACGTCACAAGCATTAATCGCGCAATACGTGTTGGCTTTTGCTTTCATGACGTCACAGAAACGTGAATGGAAAAGAACATGACAACTGAAGAGTGACGTCACAACGAAGCCCACCGTGTGGGTAGGTTGACTATATTTCATTTACCTGAGTCTTCCCAACTTTCCCAACCTATGCCAACTTTTAATACAACCACTATCGCATCAATACAATCTGACAGCATGAATCTGTGCCGTGTATTTCTGGAACAGTTAAGAATGAATATTGCTCTTATAACATTCATCATATAAGTTTTTTTGAATGTATTAATGTGTGCAGATGGCTAAAGGTGTGTTTTGTCCTCATTTCATAGCTTCAGCTCTGAAATGACAATCGAGTACTAATAGTGCAGCCAAAACAAAGGCTCCAAAATGACAAGATTCGGCTGACGGGAATGAATTAATATAATTTCATAAAAATACATGATAATTTAGGTTGCAAATGTAGGTCAGTGGTTGCCTCCCTGCCGTCGTACGTTCGTTAGGCATGCAAAGTTTGTAATTAAAGCAAACAGAAATGCAACACAACGTAATCATGTAGGTAGTTATTAATTTATGACAATATAGCGAGGTTCTACAGGGCAGAACCGTCTGTCAGTTGCATACCTTTCGTCCAAAAACACGACTCGTCCTCCTGCCCACTATTGTCATGTTTTGGCCTTCTGTCTGCTGGTTGCTAAGGAGCCATTTTGAAAGATGTCATCCACCGATGGGCCACACGAGGGCGCCACAAGGCTATAGTTTTCCACCACGGTGACAATTATTTATTGTAATTATTTTAAAACATATGTTCACTACTTTTATCAATACTACACACGCGCCATTTTCATACGCCATAATAAAGGTGGCTCGTATTTGATCGTGGCAACCTTGAGCCACCAGGCGACCATGACGTCACTAACGGAGCAAGCAGTGAACTAAAAGAATCGTGCACCGGCTTCTCTCCTGCTGCTCCCCGACTGCGCGCACCGCCTCATCCGAGGACGCGTCTACGTACACTCCGGCTGCCAGACGTCGCATTGCTGCGTGTTTGCCTCACGCATACAAGCCAACTCAATACAAACAACACACACTCGGCTCGAGCATGTCCGCGCAGTCCACCGACGAGCTCGTCTCGGAGGGCAACTGGTTCGGCGACGACTACGGCCGCATGTTTGGCAACGCGGCTTCGCTTCGCGATGAAGTGAAGCCGAGGGGCGGCGAGGCGGCCGACGACCTGGATCGACAATTTCATCCGTACCAGGACGATGGGAAAAGGCCCCCCGTTGCTATGGAAACTGCATCTACAGGTAAGGCCGGCAGTTGGTGCAACCAGTTTACCTAAATAATAATCAAATAAATCAGTAAACAGGACAACATAAGGTTAACAAGTACTTTGTGTAAACAATGCTTGCTTACAATGCAACTTTGCAGCACGCATCAGCATTACCATGCTATGACCATGAACTGACATCACTGCTGCAGGCCTACACATACAATCACAGGACGCAACATTGCCCATCCTTACTGCATGGAAAACTGAACAATTAAGCAACAGACTGCATCAAAAAGTCTGCCTTAAAAAACAGTGACGGGTGGTGCATTTAGTACCTAGGCCTTTAGTAGGGACTTACTTGACTTAATCCGTGTCACCTCACAATTATACAACCAATAGCATAGAGAAGTGCAATAACAGCATGGGCCTGTACTGCGTCTGTTTAGAATCCACATTTATCTAATGACGGCCAACAACTCAACTTAAAAAAATAAAAGCTCAACATAATTAACTGAAATTATGTTGTGTACCCACCCTTTTATTAGAGGGGTGTGGCTGTTTCTGAAATTAACCGATCACAAACTCATGTTGAATGAGTCATCGTACACAAGACACCATTTCAAGTGCCTCAGAGATTAATCCCAAATTAAGTTCAGATGTTATAGTAGGCTTTTATTGAGCTTTTGTTATGGTGAACTTTTTATGTTGGGTGCAAACATAAGCTTGCCCAGCTTTGGGCTCATTTTTCTTCAGCCTGAGAGAATTATTATCAGTTCAAAATATCAGCCAGTTAGCACAAAACCTTCAGGCTTCTTTGACCAACAACAACAATAATAGGGAGAAAATAATACCTGACTTTGTCTATTAAAACTTTTTAGCAAAGGCAAAAATTCTTCATTTGGATTATGTGGGTGTACCAAATAGTGTAGAAGTGCATACCTTACTTGAAAATTTTCATTTTTTTCCCCAACTGATATAGTGAAAGTCATACCTAAAGACATAAAGATGTTCCTGAGTTCTAAGTTTATCCTTCTCCTCGGCCTAATGCGGTTTCTATTTTTAATTGGGGGCTCACTGTTAGAGCTAGCAAGTAAAACTGGTGCCTGGAACTTTTCATTCACTGAAAAATTTATAAGGAGTTAAAAAAAAAAAAAGGAAGCCTACTTCCTGCTTCTGCTGCTCCTGTCATTTTCATTTCACCGGCTGTCGCTAAGACCAAACAGACATGTCGCACTTTGTATTCATCAAATACAAAGATGTGGTTTATTGAATTTATATGATCATTTATAGTGCATACAAGTACTTGAAATAAAAATCAAATATACAGAAATGAGCTGGCTGGTTAGATTGAGCAAATACATGTTCAGGAGATCAAGTTCTTATTTCATACATGCCCAGAGAATTATTGTTGGATCAAATAATAACCTGTCAAGGAGTGGTTCATGCCAAGTGAAATTGTATCCTGTCCAGTTGTCTAGAATTGCCTGACTGAATAATCGATCCGTGTCTGACCTAGATGTTCTTCACTTCACCCCACCAACTACAAAATCTATTTTCTACCATGATTTTAATGATGGTCTAAATGTGTAGAAGCCCAACAGCATTTAATTCCTCTTTTATAATTTTTCTTCCTTACATAAATAAAAAAAAAAAAAACATTTTTGTCAAGCTGCCGTGTGAACGTTCCAGAAATATCTAACAATCCTATGTAAAAGTCTCACCACCTCTCTCTCACCATTTAACCATTCCTTTGGATTCAATTTAAAATCTACACCACATGTGCCAACTGGATGAATCAGGCGATGGTGTCAGCATGTCGTCATCGACGACAAAGGTGAGGCTGCTGCACGCCTGTCTGGCTCCTCTCTGCGCGTCTCGGCTGCGCAAAAGCACTTAGTGGTCCCACATGAGCCAACGCTGGGCTTTTTAGCTGCACGCTGAGAGCTCGGCTCATGCTCCCAAGGGGGCATTCTAAGGTCTCTTCGGACTTTGTCATAAAATGAAACAGTAAAGGGGAAGTAGGGAGGTGTGGTGGGAGTGATGTCAAAAGTCATCAAAATGTTTCTTGGCAAATGTGAAATGAGCCTTTTTTTGGCACCAGTGGTTTTTGACTTTGTCTTGAATTTTCTTCTTTCAAAAATCCACAACAAAATCCACAGATTGTTGCCGTTTTTTATAGAGCTATTAGTTAATTAAATCAGCCAAATGATTAATTGATCAGGCCCTAGTTCTGGGATCTTTTGTAACTTCCGGAATGAGTCGCCATTCCACTCAGAGTAATTCTGGTTGGCCGACCACTCTTGAAAATGTCCAATGACTTTTTCTAGTTTTCTCCATTTGTGAATAATCGCTCTGGTTTGCTGAAGTCCCTAAGCCTTAGAAATTGATTTGTAACCAGTCCGATGTAGATTTCAAACTTTTTTTTTTCTCTACAGTTTTCTGTTGAATTGTGCAATAAGATTGTGTCGTTGCCTTATTTATTCCATCAAATCCCTGTGTGAGTATTCGATGCGCTCCTGTTTACTCCATGAATGCTTAAGAGCCAGGAAGTGAAATATGATGCTTCTGTCTGTGTCCTTCACCTCGCATGCCTGGCTGTGGCCACTGTCCAGTCAATTTCAGCGCAAGCCATTGCAACACATTTCATCGGATTAGAGTGATTAACTCACACAAAAGTACATCTGCATAGTGATGGAGGTGATTTGAGTGAATGCAGGTACACCTTCTGTCTGCTTTGTGATGCAAGTGAAATCATAAGGTACATTAAATTGACAGCTCGGCGCAGACACATGTTCATCCATAAATATGCACCCACCAAAAAAACATTGATTTACTTTAAGCCAATGGAACAATATCATCCGCCCCTTGTAACCTGCAGTGATGGTTATTTTTTTACCATAATTGTATGCTTCTATTGTTTAGGATCGATACAACTCGGAGCAGTCCAGAATTTCCAGCCTTGCTTTTTTTTTTTCTTATTGACCTATAAAAGTCATTTTGCATGTACCTGCTTTTACACCGACTTCGTCATCCCCATTGTCTGTAAATGGGATAGAAAGTGGCTACAATAAGCTAAACTAGAAATGATTCCACGTTTGAGTAACATGCTGACTGTAAAGGAATCCTATATGACATCACCTCCCAGCACAATCACATTATGACTCTTGGTGGTTGTTCAGGTACTCGAAATAGTATCAATGAAGGAGCATCAATAGTGAATAGAACTGTGTTGAACAGGGGTCACTCGGTTGCATTTGAGGCTGATTTTCAAAACTTTGCATGGTAAAAATTTCTACATTTTCTCTTGAAAGCCAGAGTAATAAATTGCTGGCGTATTAGCCGCATGACAAAAGGCACAGATGGCCTTTGTGAGATAGATTAGTTTCACAAGGTCGTGGAGAGAAATCAAATTCCTGAAAGCTGACATCATAGTTGAGAATGTCGTAATTGAATCGTCCTTGAGCATTTACTGCTCTTTTGAAAGTTAAAAGCCCGCGGACAAATTTACCGTCTATTTTCAATCATTTTAAAAAAAGTCCCCCTGTATTAAATCTGCAACAGGGGATGTACGTGTTTGCTATGAGTCGTCTGAGTGTGACCTAGCACAGATTGTCAGGCCGCATTCAATTCACGATGACAAAAGCCCCCTCACCGAGTATCCGTCAGTACGTTTTTGTTTTGTATTTTATCTAACCCGGCCATCCTTTCAGTGACATAATTATGTTGGCATCGGAATGAGAATTCCTCTGTTGTCACCTCTAATTTCATTCGAGTGTGGCAAAGCTTTTGTCCGAGCCTTGTGGGTCCCTACAGATTGAAAATTTCCGGTTCAATACCGCATGTTTGTCGAGGAACAGCACAGTCGCTGCCATCGTGGCCGGCGTGGACCAGCATTCTACCTCGTCACTGATGCAGATGACTTACGCAACACCCGCTGAGTTGTTGTGCTAGGTGGCGAGAACAAGGGGAAGTAGGAGGAGGGGGGTCTTACCCACACTTTGGCCTGACTCAGATTAGTGGCCGTTCAGGGCGTCACACATCACCTCTCTTCTCGCCGTGTAGTAGCTCCGAGTGCTTCCCACATCTGCCGAGGTGAAGGAAGAATTTGTCAGTGTTTTGAATCAAGTGCTGGATTATGAAGGCGTTGCCAGGGTGATGGCTGAGGGGATCTGGAATAAAGAGGATTATTTGTTGATTCGCCCTGGCATCATATCAAGGGCATTTGTGTTGAACCAACGCCATCAAGTCTACACAGTGTGGCCACAACTATGCATTAAGAAAAGGCTTAAGTGTCTCAAATTCTTCATCGCTGCCTTCGGGCACGCGCAGCGGTGTATTGTTAATGACAAAGGGAGAAAGGAAGGGCGGGGAGGCTTTTAGAAAGGAAGCAAGGGAGGGCGGTCTTGAATTGTTGACTCCTCTGTCATTTAAGTCTGCATCCTCCTTCTGCTGCTAACCCAAAGGCGACAGTTTTAAATCTTTTCTCCCCATCATCCAAGCCCAGCAGCTGGAGCCAGACTATTTATAGCCCCACCCCTGCACGGGAAGAAGCGGGGGCTAGAGGACAGAAGGAGGGGCTAGCGAGACTTGTGCACAGCGCAATCCAAATATTAGTATAAGTGGTTGCTGGGTTTATATTTGCTATGAGCATGGCTAGGGATTGTTGACCCTATGCATGACCGGTCGAGTGTTGGACCTAATACAGGGTGATGAGGAAAGTCACTGCACTTATCACTAGAGAGTTTTTAAAAGAGTCTTGCACATCCTTAACCTAATTTATCAGGTATAGAACCTTTAGGAGGTGAGTAGCCAGTGTACATGCATTTATTTTTGTTGTGACAGGGGACGACATTACTGATGTGCATGATTTAGAATAGACTTTGGTTGTGGCTTTGTTGGTTTTGGTGGCTGAACAATCAGTCTTTGTCCACTGCATGGGCACAAGTAGCCTCTGTTAGTGCTGCCTCGCTGGGCTGCAAAAGTGCGGCTCCATGCTTTCAGTCTGGCGAGAGCGTATTATGACATTAAGAACCATGTGACAGAGTGGCGTCAGATCTTTTCAAGTTATCTCCATTTTAGTAGCTATCACTCTAATTCACTTCTTTTTCTGGTTGGACACATAGGTGACCCAATGTCAGGCCTGTTTAGGAAGCCCATGAATGATGACGGTGACGTGTACACCTCCTTGCTATCCAATCAGAGCTTTACATCAGGTCGAGAATCTTCCTACCTGTCTGACAACGTGAAGGCCTCCTCTGGATCCCCCGTCCTGGACCACTTCTCCACTGGCACGTACGACTTCAGCTCCAGCACCAAGAGCATGTCCGACCCGTCCAACGACATGCCTAAGTCTCTGATGGGTTCAGAAAAGACAGAATCCTACAACTACATGGACATAAGCCACGGGGATGATCGCCACGACCAACAGCAGGGGGCGCTGCACAGCCTGGTGAACACAGGATCAACCGGCCCCGACTCTCTGGGTAGCTACATTGAGAAGAACCCTGGAAGAGAAGATGAGGAAGAAGATGAGAACCTCGGTTCAGCCTTGGGGTCCCATTCCTTCCCCTACGTGGAGGAGCCGTCTGATGAGGAGCTGTCGGACTACCGCTCCTACCGGAACCTCGGAGGCACGCCGCAGTCAGCTAGCCCCGTGAAGATCACCCTGACCGAGTCGCAGGCTCCGGCATCCAAGGCTGAGCCTCAGCAGCGTCCCCCTCCTACCACTGGGAGTGACCGTGAGAATGTGCTCAGTGTGGGCCTGCAGGGGGTCCCCACGGTGACCCTGTCAGAACCAGAGGATGAGAGCCCCGCCTCCACTCCCAACGCTTCACCTACACGTAAGCAAAGCACACACATATTGCCTGGTAGTCACTATATTGACAAGTCTTGGGATATTGTTGAGTTTGTGGGAGCAGTTTTAAGCTCCTGCCTAGCCGTTAAAGTCATGCTTGGATGACTTTGGTGCGGAAGAAAAACACATTAATACCTTCAGGATTAAGTTGAACAGATTGTAAGGCCCACTCTCGGGTCCATCAGTGACCTGACCTCTGACCACACAAATTTTCGACATGAACCAAACACACGCAACAAATCTAAGTTGTTGAAAATCTTACAAAAACAGTGTACAACTTCAATTTTTTGCTCTTCTGCAACCAGGTGTCCCAATACTTCTGTCCACATTCAGCATGAATGGGCTGTACTATTTGGAATTCATTTATCTTTTTAGTTGTAGTAAGAAAGAAAAAGTAAACGCATTTGATTCAAGTGGTAAACAATTGCAATTCAATGAATTATAAATATACTTAAAACATGAGAATTATTTCATTTAATTCCTAAAATAAACTGATCTTCCCTATCTGTCAGTTTTAAAAATAAAAAAAGGGGCCCTTGAGCACGTTTGCCCCTCCCTTTCTTGACAGTACTGTATGTTTCACATATTTATGAATGAGGAATACATCGCAGACTGTCATCCTTTTTTTCTGCAGAAAAAGAATTCCCTTCCCATGATGTGTTCAAGGCTGACCCAGTGAAGTCTTCAGCTCCCAAATATAGTCCAGGCCCACAGTTCAGTGACAGGGACCAGGATGGTAGCAGTGCAGAGTCTGGCGACTCCGAGATTGAGTTAGTGTCTGAGGAGCCTCCCAAGGCCAGTAGCAACCCGTTTGCCGAGCCACCTAAAAGTAAGGGCACCTTCAACCAGTCCAGCAGCCCCTTTGACAGCCCCCCGGTTGTTTCCAAGATTGGTATTGGCCCGGCTGGCAACCACACCCCAGCGGCCTACAGCATTCTGCGTGAGGAGAGAGAGGCGGAGCTTGACAGCGACCTCTTCATTGAGTCCGCATCTGAAGAAAGTCCGAAAAGAGAGCAAGGTGTCGGAGGGCCTAATGTGGGACCCAGCCCTCCCTCTCCCCTGGCTGCCAGTGTCCCTACCGCCCGCAGCGTGCCAGCCGAGCCCCCGGTCACAGACAAGGTCAAAGCGGAAGACGAGCGCCTGAGCAAGCCCAAGCCTCCGACTGCTACTGTGCCCCCAGAGGTGCGTCCAGACAAGTTCAATCTAGAGGACAAGAAGACCAATGACGACAAAGTGGATCTCGGGAAATCGCCGGCTACCTTCCTCCTGGAAGGTTTGAACAAACAAAAAGGTGAGTGTGTATACACTGTATGTCTTCTTCATCTTCTTTTGCTTTGTTATGTTGGCCTAATTCTAAAATGCAGGTAATTTCTCTATCCTATTCAATATGCTAGTTTAAAAGACACTCAATGAAGTCCATGTGGTGGGTTCAGCCTCGTGAATGCGCGGCGGCTCTTCAAAAGTACACGCTCGTGTAACATGAACAAAAAAGGCTACAATTTGCAAGTACTGTCAAAGCATATTATTATATAAAAGGAGCACACTGCCTTAGAGACAACCTCATCAGAGCTGAATATTTAACAATAACCTCTTGCATGTGAAGTCCTTGCTGTGAATCTGCTTCCCCCTAGTGTTAGATTCAAAAGAGTTAAATTGCATTGATCCACATCCTGACTATGCAAAAAGAAGGAGACATCAAACTGTCTTATCAGACTAGAAAGCCAAGAATGAGGCATCAAGTGTAAATTCGAATTGTTGGGATGGTGCAGCGGGCAGCATCTGGACCCTTGTTTGTTTGACTGTTTTAAATCCTGGGATTAAGTTAAGCAAACATGGCAGTCACTGTCAGATGGAGTTCATTCGGTCCAAGCTGCACATTTAACGTTAGAATGTGTATTTTGCCCACTATTGGTCATCCTCTCTCTGTGTACATAATCCGATGATCTCAAAAGTGGGACAGACTTTTAAGGTGCCTTGAGGCATTTAGTCTTCATATTGTTTGATGCCTAAGGAAATGTTTTCTATTTGGAGGCTTCCTCTTCAAACAAAAGGTGAAATTATATAATTAATGGGTGCTTGTAATACTTGCAGGTTTGACTTGAGGTAAAGTATTTCTATTTCTTCAGATATGGCTCCGTCTGTTGTTTTCTTGGAGTGAGAAGGTTCTGGAAATACTGTACAAAACAAAACAAGAAAAACCCCAACAATCAGGTCACATGTCTGTTTGTACACCACTAGAGGGCGCAGTGCGTCTTTGTTCAGCAGCAGAGAGGCTGGTGCTTCATCCCCAGTTGCCATAGCAACACTGATGGGGGAGCACGTTCCGTCTGGCTCAGAGAATCTGTTTTTTTTTTTTGACTCGATTGTGGGTGTTGGCAGAGTGGAGGCTGCAGTGAACAGAAGGTGTGAGGTGTGGTTGCCTGCAGGGGAGGGGGTGGGCTCTGAGAAGAACCTAGACTCTCCATCAAGGGAGTGTTTTTTTTTTTTTGTCGCTGATGACTTCACGGTGACTGTGCAATTTTTCTTATATTCAGGTTCGCATTTATTTTCATTTCTATTTGCAGTTGCCTTTGTTTGGGGGGGGCGGAGTCTGTAACACAGACACCTCTTCAAGGCAATAAAGAAGGAGTATTGTGCTTAAGCTTGAATGCACAATGCATGTCTCCCTCCATCTGCATTATTCAAGAAGAAGCTCTCGGTGAGTCATAGTGGAAACGGGTTACTTGAATAGCTCAGCGCAACCATAAATAATGTCTGCACAAGTGGTCAGGCAGGGTCAGTTGTGTTCAACCATCGAAGGGCAAGTACCGAGACCCAGGTATCTCACGGCGGCAGCCTTTGTGACCCTTTTACAATGAAGGACTACAAAATTAAATATTATTAGAAAATAAAATTGCCATTAATTTTACACAATTTCAAGCTAAATTTACTATATTGGGACAATATTCCTGCGTGGGACTAATAAATGAATGTCAAATCAAATTCTTTTAAAATAGGTGACATTGGTTATGGGGAAAAACATTTATGTAAAGTACATGTGGTATCGGTCCTTGGTATCGGTATCAGTAGTTACTCAAGTATGAAACATCCCTAGTAAATATCAAATCAATTTGTTCATCATATTCTTAGTTTTTTATACAAATTTTTGTCTTGATGAAAAATGGACCAACAAGGTCATTTTTTAGTGGGGCTGTAAATTAAATTAATTTCAATGAATGATAAAAATCTATAGTTACTGAACAAGCCCAAATGTTGACGTCACTGATGCATCAGCCTGCTGTGCTTCCCACAGTCTGTTGGTGGCACTGGTGAGGCTTTTGTTGTTGAAAGCTAGACTACCACCCCCTCTCAAGACAAAAGCCTCCCCACCCTGTCATCCCTGTTGGCTACTAATCATCACATGGCCGATTTTCTGCAGCAGCAACTGTGATGTTTACAATTTGCACCCCCTCCCCCCTTCCCTAGCCACAAACACACACACAAGCACATTTGACGATCCACAGCATCAGCGTGAGCTCCGCCAGCAAGCAGCATCTCGAAAGCCTCGCCATCCATCCTCCTAGCTCCCTCCCTCCCATGCTCCCTCCCTCCCTGTTATCTGTGCCTACATCCTTTTCTCAACCATTCATGCCCTCTCTGCAATGAGAGCGTGAGCACGAGTGACAAAAGAGGTGCTCAAAGAAGAATTTTTTTTTGAAAGAGAGCAAGCAAGAACACGGATAAACGCGATTACCAGCATGCAGCCCGCTGCAGATGTGACAAAGAAGGAAAGCTCCTGGAGCGGCTGGAAGGGCCAGGGTATTTGCTTAAATGTATCTGTGTCTATGTACAGTATTATCTTGCATGAACGTTTCTTTAAATGTATATTTCGGAGTGTGCTTTGCGCATCAGCCACCGTATCAGCTAAACGGAGAACACAACAATGTCACCTAGCTCGTACAGACACACCCCGATGACACAATCAATTGTGTTACACAAAACGGGGGGGAAGGAACGATTAGAGCGATAAGATTAAACTGCATACATAACGACACACTGGCTCTTGCGGACGCAAAAACATTTCAAATGTAGAAAGCGTGCAAAGGTGCCGCTTTTACATTAGGCATGATGCCTTTTTTGTATGCGACGAGCATTTGGCCATCACTGACAGACTGTCGCCATGGTAACCAGGGCACACCCATCCCGGTTACATCAGCCCTATCTGCTCGACCGCGATGGTATCTTGTAGAGAGCGTGCTATGGCGAGGGGAGAAAGGAAAAAAAAAAAAGCATCCTCCGTCTGGCTACATCCAGCGGGGGGAGCTTGTGGAAAGAAAATGGCGCCCTTTCCTCCACAGTGCATCGTTATCGCCTTCCAGTTAGCCTCTGATTTGAGATGTTTCCAATGGCAGAATCTGAGTTTGTCATTAGCCCTCTGGCTGCATGAGCAATTTGATTATGTAACGACATAACTGATAGGATGCGTCCGCAGCCAGAGGAAATTTCAAATCGTGGCCTCTGCCCCAGTGGCGTTAAGTAAATGACAACTTCATGACATCATTTTATACGCGCTACCACCGACTTACTTATATTAAAGTGGACAAGTGTTTAAAATGAAACCGCTCCAGCCGCTCTGCATAGGATCTGAAGATAGGATGATGATGCATAGGATCTCACGTGCATGCAGTGTAGGCCACGTTAAATACATTAAATATGGCAGAGAGTATTTGATGATTATTTCCTACCTGCTAGATTAATAATACAGCTAGTTAGATACATAGTGATGTGATATGCAGTCACTCCTAGTTGTCTTGGTGTGTAAGTCAGAAATAATAATTTAAAAAAAAGGAGAGCAGTGGGAATTAAGATGAATTACACTAAAATTGGAATACACTGAGAATATTAATTCTGAAGTATTAACTTAGTTGGATGGACAAGTCCTACATTTAAGACTTCTTGGCAGCAGAAATCTCATTGCATGTTTGCACACTTGGGCTGATGACTTGTTTGAGGCCACAAGGATGTCTTCAGTGATTTAATGAGGTCAGGCTAAACTAGTTTCACTTCAGAAAAAAAGAGAGAAGGGCGGGTGGGGGGATTCATTTTCTTGTCATGGGTGGTAATCACTTGGTCTTTTTTTTAAATGTATGATGAGGATGGGAGCTAACAGCTAACGGGCCCTGACTCAGTTGCACAACATTTATGACCAAAATGAGACAGTTGTCTGCTCAATTTGGACATTATTATTATTTTTATATAAAAAAGGAGACCAAATCTACGAATGACTTTCTTTCCTCCATCTTTTGGTATATACAGTTGAATCCATTTGACCGTTCAGAGGCCGCTGTTAGCCGCTTTTGTCCCTTTGCGTTCCGCGATAAAAAGGGAGTGGCCGTCTCGATCTTTACAGGGTGCGCGCACTCGCTATGTTCCTGTGTCACCCCCAGATTCTGGCCTCTAATAAATTTCTCTCTGTTCCCAAAGGATTGCTTTGTCCCCTCCTTTTCTCCAATCTCTCAGTTATAAAATGGAGCAAGCACCGTAGCTATGGTAACTGCATCAGGCAGGTGTTGGGCGCATAGGCCATTGTGATGGAGCGCCCAAAAAAAAATACGCTGTTTGTGCGCATCTCTACAAATGCTACAATTTAAATGTTAACACAACAAAATTTGTAGTTTTAATGCGTTGGTTTGCCACAAGGCCGCCGTGGTGATGTCTTAGCTTAGAAAAGCGTTTGCTGAATTGTATTGTGCTTCTTTGCCAATAGACGCCCCCTTAAAGACTCGTCACTCATCAGACAGCTGCTGATTGGCTAGTGTGGTTGTAGTCACTCCTTTCCACTGCAGTGTGTGTGGTGGTGGTAGTGGAAGGGGGTGGGGGGCACCCCCCTCAATGCTCTCTTTTTGTCTGTGAATAAAGCAGCTGCCACTTTCCCTGTTCAGCCATGGGAGCCGCAGGTCAGTACCCGCTTGTGCTGCGCTATGCTAATACTTTAACCTCTATACTACGGCTGTGTGGCGCTGACCCCGTGGCTTCAGTAAAGCTGCTTTGGCTTCTGTGAGTGTGTGCGTGTGTGTGTGTGTACAATGCGTAAAGAAGCTACACACCTGTGGATGTGTGTGTTATTCTCACAGCATCTCCAACAGGTCCGGCTGTTGTCACAGTGAGGGACGGTGGAACATGTCGATTGTCTTTCCATTTCCAACTGATAACTTGGTATATGTGGCACATCGTTGTTTCCTGACAAGAAACGTTGCATACGTTGCATTAGAAAGTGAAGGTGGGACGTTGGCAACATGCGCACACATTGTCAAAACGAGTCCAAAGAAGTCCGAGGGAAAGCCGGACCTCTTCTTAGAAATCCACAGATCCCTGTTCAGGAGCAAGCAAAGATGGCCGTCATCACGATGCCATTCACAGCTCTATGGCTAAAATTAGAGCAGGCATAAAAAAAACTGTTGGAATACTCGGGGAGGAAGAGAAAGGCACCGGAAGGATTGTTCTCAGGAGCGATTCTACTATTCCCAGCATACAGATATGACAAACCCTGGTTGGGCAGTCAAATCAAGCACAGCGGGAATGGAAATAACGGTAATAAAAAGCAGCTGTTACCATGGCAACATGTTTGCATTTCCAGGTGACAAGCCGAGAGGGGCACAGTGGCCAAATGTGGAAGCACGGTCAGTTTTGGAGTGTCAATTTGTCGCCATCCCTCAGTCCTCACCGCCTATCAACGTGGCCCTGTCACACTGAACCGTTATCTTTAAACATGCCGATTAAGCTTCTTTTTTTGTCAATCATTAATTCTCCTTTTCGGACAACTTGTGCAATATGGCGCCTGTTTGGATGTGATGTATGTTTGTGTACGTATGAGAGCGAGGCAGGTGTTAGCGGTGATAAATGTACTCAAACCAGTAAAGGGGCTTGAATGGAGATATATAGCGACAACTACTCCTGTGACGCATAGTTGGATAAGGAAGCTCGGGTAAGGGGGTGCTGTGGCCAATGAATGGCATATTCCAGCTGTTTGATACAGATGCTTTTTTCCAGGTACATTAAATAATGTCAAAATGTGAGGTTATGTCATTTGTGGCTCGTAACACTGTTTGTCTCTGCCCCCCTCAGCTATTGACCTGCTCTACTGGAGGAATGTGAAGCAGTCAGGAGCTGTGTTCGGCAGCGCGCTTCTGCTCCTCTTCTCTCTGACCCAGTTCAGCGTGGTCAGCGTCGGAGCTTACTTAGCCCTGGCTGCCCTCTCTGCCACCATCAGCTTCCGCATCTACAAATCTGTGCTCCAGGCTGTGCAGAAAACCGATGAGGGGCATCCTTTCAAGTGAGTCAATCACCACTGCACCAAATAGAAAGTAAGCCACTGCATAATGATGGACTCCATTCCTGTACTTGTGTTTATACAGAGGCTACCTGGAGATTGAAATCTCTCTGTCCCAGGACCAAGTTAGCAAATATGCTGACAAAATCCTCCTCTACACCAACACCTGCATGAAGGAGCTGCGCAGGCTTTTCCTTGTTCAAGATCTGATTGACTCTTTGAAGGTTTGCATACCATCGGTTTCCACCAAGCAGGACAGTAGTTGGCTGATTACATTCCCAGTTCAAACAGAAATGGAAAGGACAAAATAGCTACAAGATTTAAAAAAAAAAAAAAAAATGCATGTGCTCCTATGGTGTTTACTGTTTTATGCAGATGGGAAGTTTTTTTGTCTGCTACATCCTCTGGCGAAGTAGAAAATAGTATTTTCGTGCATGTGTATTTTTTTTGCTTTGGTCAACAGTGCTGACAGGCCAAACATTAATTTCATGTCAGAGCCTGCGGGCCGGTGGAGATTTGTACACTGGCCGCTTTTGGCCCCCCCGGCCAGCCTTTGGACATCTTGTCTTAAATCATTGGCTGGTTATCCTTTGACACAATTCTTTGCTGTCACACATTTAATGTTGCATACCAGTGAGCAAGCTCAGAAATGAATCATGCCTTACTGTTCCGTGACGAGCAGACCATGTTTGGTGGAAACATCTCACGGAAGGATCTGCCTCTTGGGGGCTTTTGTATTCCATTATCATCCACTGTGAAAGGAAAACAGGCTTAAAAATGTTTTTTCTGTCCAGTTTGCTGTGCTGATGTGGCTTCTGACCTACGTGGGCGCTCTCTTCAACGGCCTGACACTGCTCATCCTAGGTGAGGTCACTCTGACTCACCTCATGTCTCACTCCACCCTATGTTGACTTTAGAGACCTTAATTTCTTGCACTACACACCGGGAGCAATATGTGCTCGTGTGCGCTGGATACACTCAGGTTATTATTAGCGTTTATGTAATCCGAAGTAGGGCAGCATGTCTTTGTCAGTGTGTTAAGAGCTGCTGTATAATTGTGCCATGTAGGTATTTACACAGTTAGCCCAAGCTAAGTGATTTTGTTACAGCGTTGACTGAGAATATTTTAACACCTCTTTATTCTCTGTGCTTACAGCTGTGGTTTCCATGTTCACTATGCCTGTGGTCTATGAGAAGCACCAGGTAAAGATTTTCTAAAACCATCAAAAATGTCTGTAAAAAAATATTAGTTTTGTTAATTTTATTTTATTTTTTTTCTCCACTGCTTAGGCACAGATAGATCAGTATGTGGGACTAATACGGACCCACGTCAACTCTGTGGTGGGGAAGTGAGTATTTGTTCAGAAATTTCTTACAGCACATAAAATGTTAAATAATAATCTCTTAAATGTATTAAAATGTAAGATAAAACAACAAAAAACTATAGTAGTTACAAGTGCACTTGGGCAAGTGACCGCCAGCCATCTTTATCCTTATTTGGTCAAAGCTAAGATGTAAGCACCATAAAAAGAGAGAATGGAGCAGCAGGTGCTTTGCTGTCTACTGGTGACTTAATCCTACAGGAAACATGCAATTCCTACTTGTTCTCTGTGTCCAGGATCCAAGCAAAGATTCCCGGGGCAAAGAGAAAGGAGGAGTAGACCCGAGTACATCTCATGGAGGAGGCTCACTCACGCTTGAAGAGCCCGGTCAACATCAGAGGGGCGTCATGCGTTGTCATCTTGGCATTCTCTAAAAAGCATCCCACTAGAGAAACATTCACCCTGTCTAGAGCAGTGTAAACACTAACAACACACAATCACACATTCATCATGCCTCTAGGTAGACAAGTTCACGACTCAAAAAGCTAAAAAGACAACCTTTTTTTTTTTGTGTTTAGTATTCTAAAGTAAAAAGCATGAAGTGGAGCCTTGGGTAAATATTTGATATCTTTCGTGCTGTTTTGAAAATCCATGCTACATTTTCGCTTTTGCAGTGCTTACCACAAACAGTACGATGTGGCACAAAAAAAAAAAAAACTACAGCTAAGTGGCCACAGTCTTACAGTCTGCTACCAATGTTCACTGCTTCATGTTCAAGTAAGCAGATGGGGGCTTCTCTTGGTGTGTGTGAATGAATGTTACATACACATAATATATTCACACACAATTTGTTTTTGGTGTTTCCAAGCACAAACTAATTAAATATATGCGTCTTAGATGTGGTATTTGTAGGTTTTTGCTTTTGTATACCAATAAGGAACAATACACACGCTTATGTTGTGGGTACTGTTGTACAACTACTATGAAGACAAGGAGTATCTGGTGATATTAAGCTTGTTTGAATAACTGTCCAACTTTGTACTATATTCTACTATACTGTGTAGTTCTCTAGACCCCCGGACTCTAACTATTTGCACTTACACTATGTATTTAATTACAAGACCATGACAAAATAAATGTATCGTGATGGATAACATTTCTTTGGTTGACTTGTGCTTGGCGCTTAATGGTGCATTCGAAGAAGGGGGGAAGTCGGATTGATCCCACTCGGATTGTCTCGGTTCAAGGTCTCAAAGCGTTTGGAGAATGTAAACAACAAAGATGGCTGATTCAGATCAAATGTTTGCTCAGGTTCAACACAATTATGACGTATCCATTTCACCAAACAATTTCATGCAGGGATGTAACGGCGTCAAATAAATCCAATTAAGGTAATAAATAAATAAATCTACTGGAGCAGGGGCGCTTGGAAAATATATGACAAGGAAAATATTGATCTGTGTATCTGCCAATATAATTGCATATCAACAATGTAAAGGGAATCGATAGGTTTAGATATTTCTTATATCGGGCTCTGGATGCAAATAAATTATCCAAGGTAATGAACAAAAACACCACTCACCTTACATTACTGTGTGCATGAGTTCATGCTCCCGAGTGTGTATGGTGAAAAGCAGGATCACAGTGCTTAAGAAGGATTGGCAAATGTCATCTGCTGGAACAAATTATTTTTATTGGCTTACTGCCGAGGAACTGTTTGAACAAGAAAACAATTTATCTCAACGTTAAACCTACGCAGAGATATGTTCAAAGAACATGTACAAACCAATAATTGTTTTTAATTTTCCTACAGCTTCACAGTCCCGCTGGTAAATAAGTCTTGAACTACAACTAAAATTGAAATAAAATATAAAAAAGAAAAATGTGCAAATGCAGCACATCAGTTGTTGAGGAGAAGGGGAGGATGCAGCTCAAAGAGAACTCCTCTTGTTTGTCCCGTTCTGACCTCAGCTACATCAATTTTGAGTGACGGATCAACCTGTTGAAACAAAGCACACAAGGTACATAAACTGCAGCATACTACAACATACTCAATAATCCATCTCAGAAGATAAATTAATAAAAGTGACCTTCATACCTGGTTCCATTTTCCTGCTTTTTTAAAGTAGACTGGAGTGACAACTTCCCTCGGAGGTGACTTGGTGAACAATCTGAATGAAATGGTAACCAATGTCTGTTCTCATCCTACAAGTAAAATTCTGACAAATATGCAGGAGTGTGGTTCGGACCTAATGAGACATTCACGACATTCCTCCTGGAACTGCCCTATCTTGTCGGACGGTAAGTGCAGGTTGCCACCCGGTCCTTCACACGCCAGGTGATTGATTGCCATTCGCAAAGCATTTATCTGAAGACACCCGAGCGACAAACGAGTCAAATAGTTGAAAAAGCAAACACGGCCGAAAGTCTCCATAGTTATGTGGTCGTTTTTGAATGAATTTAATGTATTAAAAAAATAGCTTCGCCATTACCTCAGTGATGTCTTCGATATCAAACTTCACATCAAAGGCCAATTCAATGTCATGGTCGGGCAGGATGGCTTTTTTTGTTTTGTTGTTCCAGCCCAGACCACAGAGTGCGCCGGTGTAGCGAGTCCTCTCTTCATCAGTGCTAAAAAAGGAAACGGAAAGAAACTGAAACGAGTACAGTAAATCCCTCTCCATCGAGGCTACTAGCTTCACGGTCCCGTTAATTCACAGATATTTCTTATATGGTTGAAAAGCTCCTATGTGGTACTGAATCTTGTCTATTCTGGGTATAATTCTATTAATAATCCTATTCTATTCTATTGCTATGGTTATGTACATGTGAAACTAACCGTAACTCCATGATGGGGGTGAACAGCATGGTAAGAATGGCGGGTAGTTCAGGAATGTCTGGCATGAGGGAGGTGTCTCCTAGCGAAATGCTACCTGCAACACAACATTGTAATACCTTTCTTAAACACTAGATGGTGCGCAATACATGTTATAAAGCCCAAACTGAATTTTGAGGCAATGCTTGGAGTTCCCTGGCACCTGAGGTTTTGATGAACACGCTCCCAGCAACCAGCATTCTCTGGTGCTTGTGGTGAGGATTTTCAGTCAGAACCACACCGTTGACGCTGGAATTTTCGATGGTCACAGTCCTGGGAAAAAGACACAGCTCATTATTTAGCAGAGGCAATAACTCCTGGACTTGTGCCGTCGGGCATGAGAAGCTTACTGAATGTTCTTATTGTGGAACATGGAGTGGAACTGGCATTTGTAAGGACTGCTTGGTCCATGCAGACGAACCTGGGGGAAAAACAATACGTGTTGATACATATTTGTTGCAGTGATTCAGTAGCCTCAAAATCTACTCATCGCTGTGCCGGCGATTGGCCATTGCCCTGAAGGTGTAAATTGTACATGGAAAAATAATTTTTTTTAGATCTTGGGTTGAGCCCCCTACTTTTATTTTACCTTTGTCTTGGAATAAGTCGGGCAGCTCTTGGAAAAGCGAGAGAGGAGGCAGTCGATGAGCTGCTTGTCATCTTTCTGGCGGTCTTTCCAGGAGCTGCTGCTAGCATTACGGACATACATGCCAGTTTCGATGTCTTTGTACATAGAAACCAGCACCTCATGGTTTTGCTGCAAGGCAAAGAAACCCCATTCGTAGTGGAAAAAACAGTATCTGAAAACATTTATTGGATCTACAATTAATTACAGGAATCCAACATGCAACCCAAGACTGAGTTGTTGGATCCCCTCTTTTACCTTAGAGTCAAAGCTTTCTTCAGCACGAATAGCGTGGCCTCCCTCCACAAAGATGTCGACTATGCTTTTGTTTGTGGTACCAGAGCTGATGAGAAGCTGCACACGCATCACATCGTGGAGAACAGAGTACAGCGACACAACCACACAGTGGTCTTTCACCAGCGCTATGAATTGATGACGGGCATGGCTGCTCCACTGGTTGCCGTATATGATGGACTCTGCTGACGGACGCATTTCAATCACTTGGAACTCCTGAGCCTGAGAAAAGGAGAAGAGCATTTGTCGTTTTGTTAATTGGCAAGTTGGAAAGTGAGAAGTTGAGTGGTAAGTCATGGTGTTAGTACCTGGAAGGGCTGACCCTGGAGGTCAGATGGGAGCTCCCTCAGACTGTTGCACTGGACAGACAGTGTGTTACCAAAGTCCAAGAAGAACACCTGAAGAAGAAAAACATTCTTTGCTTGGCTGTGCTTTCATGTTGAACTTGGAATATAATGAGTTGAGCATGATGGATTAGCATGACCACAACCTTGAGATGGCAAGGACTGTAAAAGTGTGATACATTGATGATTGATGAGGCGAGCCATAAATCTATTTTTACCCCACCTATGCATATTAAGATGACTGGTGAGTGGAGTGGACTTATACCTGCTGATTTTGCCATACTACTAATTCACCGCCTGGTCCAAAACATTATTGTGAGAAAATGTCACCCGCACCCACCTCCACTGTGTTTCCACGAATGTGCTGGATCTGGGCCCGATAGTAGAGGATCTGGTCGTTTACCTCAGAGTAAGGCGCCAGGCAAAAGAAATTAGGATAGAGCGACCCAGTCACAGGCTCAAGAGTGCGCTTGTTGATCTCTCTTGTCAATTGGCGTTGCTTCTCCACACTAGCTTCATCTGCCTGGAATCCCCAGAAATGACCCACATCCACCACCTGCAGCAAACAAATGACCGTATTGAGACAACCCCAATGCGGTTGGAATATCACGATGGGGAAAAAATGCAGACCTTTGTGACGTTCACCATGAAACAGAGGCTGGCTGGCAGTTTGTCTGGGTCAAGGGTGCTGCTCACCACTCCCACTGGAAGGACTGATTGGCTCTGTAAGTCAACTTTCACCCTATACACAGAAAGCATGTCTGTGTTATCGTGCTGTCACTTGCACAAAACGCGTGTTCTAAAACCGCCTAACATGCATCATCTCAATTTTATCAAAACAAATTTTCCAGGTTATTTCTTGAAACACTTGAACAGAGCTATACCGTGTGTATTTCAAATGAGTTATTTGTCTGTTCCCGACAGAGGCTTCGATATGCTCTATGGGGTAGACAGAAAGCTCCAGGGCAGTTTTCTGCTGGGCCAGGAGGAGGGAGACCGACAGCTCGGGCAGGGTTGCAGAGTCCTGTGATGTCTTGTAGAATTCCACATATGCTCTGTGCACACAAATAAACACAAATAACATTTGTGATCAGTGATAGTGTTGGCTCTATTAAAAGGAAAAAAGAAATATATATATTTTTTTTTTTCTTTTTTTTTTTCTTCCCCTTACCTGGAGCACTCAAAGGCAATGGCTTTGACTTGCCCACATTGGCGGAACAGGGCGAGCAGCTGCTTGTAGTAAAGGAAACTGTAGGGTGGGAGGCTTCTCACCTGGGAATGACATGTTCATGTTTATGTTATGTACATTGAGCCGATTTAAGATTGGCTCTAGCAATGAGACAACAACTGATGCAAGAACATTGACTGGTCAACATGTTCTTATATTAGTCTAAATTTTGAGGTGACTTCCCCTGAAATAGAAAAATGTGATCATTCTGGACCTGAACAGTAAGAAAACAATATTTGATGACATACCATCACTGTCGTTTTGGGGTTTAAGCCATTCAACTCTCTGGAAGCTAAATCATCATCAATGTCCCCCTGCACAAAGTAGTTGGGGTAGTAGGCACCAGCAATGACGACCTGCAAAAGGAATAATGACTTGTAACTATTTTTTTTTTATTATTAGCATAAAATTGCTAGCAGGAAAATATGTCCTCGAAGCAATAAAGTTCATGACAAACCTGAAGAATAAAGTTCTCTGTGTGCATGCTGGTGTGGTCAGAGGGCCGGGTGTTTTCCGGCACATGCATGTTGAACACTTTCACACGTTCCTTCAGATCTGAATAAAGCTCTGCAACCTAGATAGAGGACATAGGGAGACTGGTTGATATTGTTGCGACTTGCAACTTGTCCCATCAGAGGGGAGACACTCGGATGAGGACTGAATCCTTTTATAAAGGTACCTCTCGGATCCTCTTGATCTGTATGAAGTTCTCTCTTCCCCAAATCAGTGCATCCTGAGGATAGAAGATAATCACACAGAATAGTAGGGTTGTTAACAGTTTTAAAAGTCTGCTTAGGTGGCCTCGATTAAAATAAATAAATCAACATGTCATTTCATGTTAGGTTCTTCACTGCACCTTCAGCTCCCTCATCTGTCCTTTCTCTTTGAAGGAGTTCCATGCCTAACAATTGAGAATGAAGGAGAAAACGGCAGCCTTGAGCAAATCCCTGAAAATTCACAAAATGTTTTGATGTTTTTGACATGTTAGCATTACCTTAAAGGTGTTGAGAAATGCTATGGAATCACTTTGGCTGCCTTGGGCAAAAGCCAGCTTGCTCCTAGAATGCAAATAGTCAGATGGCAGAATATTAATTTCAAGTGAAATCCAGGCTTCATCTGTGGCGAAGTGACATATGTAATAGATGTCAAATTTCTGCCTGATCTAGATGTGACTCACCTTTGGCCGGCAACTTGCTGCATTGAAGGTATGGCAAAGAAAGTCTTCATAGAGCTGCAAGCAGCTGAGAATGGAAGTGCTGGTTAGTACAGTTGGTGTAAAAAGCACATTTTATTTGGATAACTGATGCCTTTAATACTATATTAAAGATGTGGACATGCTGACCTATGATGAGACACTCATCTAAACAACCGAAGATGTGACCGAGGACAATCATCTTGCCAAGGTATATGTCAACAGGTAAGTGGGCCACCACTCGGCCCAGGAATGTCAGCTCCCCATCTCCATTTAGACATTTACCATCCTGTTTAGCAGACAGGGCCCCCATCTGCAGAGCAAAAAAGAACAACGTAGTCATGACTGTGTTCTAAATAAGCAAGCGTATTTTTATTTTTTGTTTTGCTTAAAGCAATGAACATTTTTGACATCCTCAATTTTTCAGGTTAGTGGTTTATTAGCATTTGGTTCGTCAATTTAGGCTAGCTACCTCTTTCAGTTGGAGCACTGTCCTCGTAATCTCCTTGAGGTTGGGGGGTGAGGGAGCTGTTGAAAGGAGGGATCGAGGGTCTCCCATGTCCAGCAGCTTCACCTTCAGCAATATTTTGGACAGCGGGGCAATCTGGGAGGGCACAAAAGGATGAACACCATAAGGACGTCATGACCGATTTTAAGTAGAGCAGCTACATACCACCATTTGAGGGATCATGTAGTCTGGGATTTCATTCTTCCAGAAGTTTTTGCTGACGAGGCGGTAGCAATAGCCCTTGGAAACTCGACCCGCCCTTCCTGGAAGAAAAGAAGATGAGAGTTATATCACATACTTTACCGTATTTAAAATATTTGTGTTGTACCTCTACGTTGGTTGCAGTTGGTCTTTGACGCCCATGTGAGACACAGAGACTGATAATTGGTTTCTTTGTCACAAACCAACTGACGCGCCAAGCAGAAATCAATAACTGCACAAAAAGGAAAAAAACGATCGAAACGCATCTTGGATTAAAAGAAATACTTTGTAATACTTCCTTAAAGTGTTTACAAAAAAGAAAATAGCCAACCATATTTGACATCAGTCACAGTCACTGAACTTTCTGCAATGTTGGTTGAAAGGATGACCTGCAAATGTCAGAACAACATTAGACTAGTGAACTAACAAAGAAAGATTAATGAAGCATGAAACAATTTTACCTTCCTGTATCCTGGCACAGGAGACAGGAAGACACCAAATTGCTCCTCCATTGTCACAGTGGAGTGGAGGGCAAAAACCTGCAACCTAAAATCACAAGGGCGTCAAAGCTTCTTAAATAGGGATAAAGAGACAAAGATTCGCTGCATGCTATAGTCTAACTCTAAAACGTGGAAAACATGAAATGAAGTACAAAATAATTCATTTGGTAATGTAAAAAAAAAACCTCTTGTGGACTAGTGTGGTCAGGGCTTCTTGCATATGTCTTATCTCGAACAATCCGGGGAGGAAAACAAGGACACTGCCTCTCTCTGCAAAATGTACGGTGCCTTCCATCTCTGCATCACTGTTAACACACAAGCAGACAGACTCCAACTCTTGGTCCAAATTCAGGGCTATCAAAATGCTGTTTTACTGCTACGAAGACTCTTCACCTGGCAGCCTCGCTCTCCATCTTGTCAAAGTTCTCAATGAGGCAGATGGCGACGTGGTACATCTCAGGTGAAATATAGGGATCGTCCAAACATGCCGAATTCAGCTGGGCAAAAGAAAGATGACAACATGTGATGAAAAAAAATTCCTAGGAAAGCATCAGCAGTATTTCACGATGTCCCGTACATTAGTTGGCCACAAGTCCTGCAGGTCATCCAGGTAAAAGTCCTCAATGACGTAAGGTGTCCCCTCCACCTCAAACACATAAGCTGAGCTCATTTTTCCACCAACAGGGGTGCTGAAGTACTCTGCAAATTGTTTGCAGTTGAAGGTGGCTGACATGAGGATTATCTGGGACAAAATAGCGACTGTTAAGGACACCTCCATAACCTTGCGGAAAGAATTCCACGGATTTGATTTACCTTCACATAACGGGAGTTGGTGTTAAGAAGTCTTCTCACGATCAGCAAGACAAAGTCCATCTCGTCAGTGCGCTCGTGAACCTTCAGCAAGAGTTGTTTATTTGTCCAAATGACTCAAAGATTGTGATCATTTCAATTTGGATATGTTGATATGCACCTCATCAATGAAAATATGAGTGTACTCTGTAAGGGTTTTGGCAGCAACCAGTTTTTCCAGCAGCACTCCTGTTGTCACATAGAGCAGTCGGGTGTGCTCAGTAGCTGTCTTCTCCAGTCCAACCTAAAATGAAGATATAAAATCACAATCACTATTTATTAATTGGATGATCTTCAATTATGTCCATCCGATTTGTGCCACACGACAGACGCTGCCCAACGTGACGCACAGAGAGGAATCATTTGTGCTCTACACACAAAGGGCGGACGGAAACAAAAACTTGAGAACAAATCCACAGCCGCAGGGGAATACTTTTTAGAAGAGAGCTTTCCATTCAAGGAGAGCATTACTTGAACTAAACAAGGATGGAATGGAGGCTTAACTCCTTCAAGCAAAATGGAATCTTTTGGCGAAGTGCACAAACTCAACATTAATGTCTTGAGATAGCGACAAGGCTTTTGACTGCGTGCCCTAATTTTTCAAAGATGCACCTAAAAAATTCTAATATATCTATGCACCAACCTGATATCCAACCAGACTACCACAGGTGCATTTTCTCTGAGAGGCGACCCATCTCGCAATACTGGTGGCGCCGAGTTTGCGCGGTTGCGTGACAATAATGTTGCAAGAGGCATTTTTGTCATTGTAGTGGTCCAGAATGTACTGTGGCAGCTGCGAGGTCTTGCCACTGCCTGTGGCTCCTCGAATAATCACGACGGAGTTGTTTTCTATGAGAGAAATCAGCTGGAAAGGGGACACACAAGCACGCACACATGGGACTTTATTATTGTGAATTTAAAAAGAGCAAATTGATCATTTGATAAATGCCAGGCCAAAGTGGTAAGTGCAGTACAAAACATGGGAATTTAAAATGAAGAGGATAAAAACTCCAAACGTGAACGAGGTCACCCAAAGCTCTGAAGAAAATGGACTCTACAGTTTACCTCCTGTTTGCTTTTGGCGATGGGGAAGCTGGGCTGGTAGCAGCTCGCAAGTGGCGGACAGGTTTCTAAGGATACGGAAAGTAAAGCATGGCGTTGTTTATTGCTTATGACGAAGAAAAAAAAAAAGGAATATTTTATTATGTGAAGTTACAACCGGATAGAACTTTTCATACTCACTTGGGCGAACATCTTTTGTCTTGTTCGCACTTTTCAGGTTGTCGTGATCTGGAACCGTTTCTGGACTGGTGGGAAACATTTGGAAGAATTTACAGATATGAAAAAGCTCATGGATCGTTTGATCAATTTGCCATTACTTGAATAAGAAATTATAAAGCATCATTCACTAGACAAGAATTTAAATGCCATTTGATGTTCCATTTAATGCTCCAACGCACTGTTGTGGTCATGACATTTGGGGAGTGACACTGAATCAAGCAAGCTCATTTGGCATTTAGCCAAAATAGATCTCACGCCGACTGCTCCAATCTACTGTATATTAAACATAGCATCATTTATTTCAGCTCCCCTCATCTTTGCTTTGGTCAGCGCTGTAGCCTTTGCCCTCCCTTGCCACTGGCAAGGGGCGGTGCAAACCCTGATGGTACCACAGCAAGCACACATCACAGATTCGCCCTCTTTCTTTCCTCACTGATGCACAAAGCAGCTGAACTCGGATTATACTGGACAAGCAAAAGATGTAAAGTTCAAAGTCTGTTTTGAAGCGTCCCTTGACTATTCTGTCTGCGTTTAAGGTAGGTTTGAAGTCACGCTGTCACTATAGAATAATCCATTATTATTTCCATTAAAAGGATTAAATTTTATTTTCTATTAAACAAGAGCAACATTTATGATAGTGATTCAGTCATTGTTTTCCAAAGTAAAATCAGATATCTGCTTATGAGTATGCTTGCATGGACGATTGAAATCTGACAATAATTACTGCTGAGAGGCTGAAATCAGAAGACTGTTATAAGTTGGGTAAGTTAAGTTTAAGTAAACAATGGCTCTAAATAATTTTTGGATTATTAAAATAATTGTGATAGTTTAGTTGCCAATTATCTGATTCATTTTGACATGTCTACTTTGAAGTGATTGACACTCAAGGATGTCTATACAATAGAATGCTGCTGTTGTTACAAATGACACCACAGGCCAATACTTGTGTTACAGGGCTTTCCTTGCTATGCCACTCTTTAGCTGGCCCAAATGGTCCCGTAATACAACCACACAAGCTGAAACATCATCACCCAGACGCCCTGTGGACCGATCAAGCCGCGACTTGCTCCGGGAGCTTGTATGGCACATTCAGGGCCGCGAGTGCACGGCCAGGATGCTGGACCCGGAGCACAGCGATGTGGATCAGCCATGTTTCCAGAGGTGCCCTAGGTGGAGGACCCTCATCCCCAAATCAGAGATTGAGCAACTGGAACTACTGATTGCCGGCATCCCTCCCATCCACGCTGCAGCGGTGCTCTCCAGGTGCCATGGTCTCAGAGCCTCACATTAACATGCTGTCAGCAGCATGTAGCTGCTTCGCCATCAAAATGCTGCCTGACAGCAGGCGAAGCCCGCACGAGCCAAAGGGGGGGAGGAAGGCAGGGCAGGCTGCCAACAAAGCCATTGCGTGTTAATGTCACACTATCAGGTCATGTGAACAAGAAGGGAAGGTGAAGAATTGCCTTAAAGGCATCATGAGAAGAGATTCACAGCATTTGTAAGAACAATTGGCTCTACAATGGTTGGCTTAACTTTAGAAAGACCCCTAATAAAAACCGGTTGCATCTTTGCAGTAAAACTAAATTTTGTTTCAAATATTTTTTGATACACCCGTAATTTCAAGCCAATTGTCTTTTTACATTTACGCTACAGATATAACACCCAATGCAAAAAAAAATTCATAAAACTACTCGGTTTATGTACAGCTGAAAAACCCATTCACATGGCATTTGCATTTATTCAATACAAATCAAACTTTAATGGAATTACATTTAGCAAGGCATTAACCATCTTCAAATCCGTCTAGCAAAACTATGATTGACTGAGACAACTTGAAATGGCACTAACTACTTGTTTGGTTGTGCAATTCCACAGGTTTCGTGAGGTGCTTGCAGGCAGCAAAGTGATGCCATGGGAGCTAGTCACTGTCTTCAAGCTGGTGCTGAGAGACATCGATCAAAGGGAATGCGGTGAAGACCAACGAGTCTCAGGGAAAGCCAAGCATCTCCAAACAACAGGGTTTTGGACAAGCCCCAACAAATTGGAGCAGCATGTTGCCAAAGCAAGCAGTAATGATGGAAGGTTGAGGGAGGAGATCCCAACTGTGTCTGGATATGTGGACAGAGCCATGCGCCACACCAGCTGGTTCAGAGCAAAAAGGGAGTGGGAACTTCCATATTTCTGTCCAGTTCCCATGAGGCCAGCAGTCAACGAATCAATTAATTTGTAAATTATCTCTTTTAGGTAAATAATACACTCTTAATATGTCATACATGTTCAGTAAACCCTCACCAATTCGCAAATCATAATTTCTGAAACTTTCTATGGATGATAAATTATACTCTTGTCCAGGGGTCACCAAGGCTGGTCCTCAAGGGCACCAATCCATCCTGTTTTAGCCCTACTACAACACACTTTATTCAATTGTTCAGCTCATCAGCAAACTCTATTAAGCCTGATATCCATCCAGATTATTTTTATTTGATTTTTTTTTTAATTAGATGTGTTGCAGTGGGGATGCATATAAAACAGGCTGGATTGGCACCCTTGAGGACTAGATTTGGTGACCCCTGTTCTAGTCTAAAACATGCATGAATACATTTGTAAAATTTCAGGTTAGGGGCCAAAAACAATAAATATTAATATAATTTTATATCTAAAGATAATAAAAAAGTCTACACCCTACATATACACAATATTTTCCTTTATTTTTAGTGCAAACACAAATAACCAAACATTATAGTCAAAATAGCTGTACTCGTCAGTAACAACATTCAAACCAGAAGAAACAATAATGTCTTCCTACATCAGTCTATTGTGTAAGGATTATAATTTTTTTAATAATTCGTTTGCGACATAAATTCCGCTAAAACTAAACTCGCGCACGTGCGGGCTAACAGGCTAGCAATTGTGGTCAAATCTGACTTTTCAATGCTTAAAAATAATTCTTACCTCGTCTCTTTCGACGACGTCTCGGACAATTTCTTTTCGACGACGTTTTCTGGAATCTCGGTATTGGCAAACGAGGACTTGGGGGTGAACCAGTTGGAAATTTGCTCGGCCGTCAATATGTTCGACATGGTGCGGCTTGTTAACGTGTCAGTCGTGTGCTGGTCAAGTGCAATTGCTCACTGTGGGCGTTTAGCTTGAGGGAGCGTCAATGGGCGAATATGGTTGACCGCATTTTCGGCTGGATTTGCTTTACCAACTGTGTGGAAAAGCACCTCACAACATACTTAGCAGAGTTTTAAAAGTTGAAATATTTGGATTTCATGTAATTTTTGACAATATGCAAAGGTTTCAAAGAACGCATTTCTCCTTTAAATGACACCGACATGTGTTTTCTTTGTTCTTTTTTGTCTCGTTGGGAAATCAATTTTAAATTCAGGAATAATTCTACAAAATACTAAAAAAAAATAAAAAAAAAAAGCAAATAAAATAGAATTATGTTTTATTTCACTTTAACGTGTATAATGCCCAAATGATGTCAATGTTACTATCAATTTGACAAAAATGTAAAACACAAAAAAAGACCATTTAAAAAAAGATTTGAGAACTGTCCACTGAAAATTGTTACAGTCATGTATTGGCAACATCACAGCAAAGGTCCATTGTTGTCTTGCATTAAGCTCACCTCTGATCGAAGCTTTTCGTTTTCCTTTGAAATGCACAAAAAAATAAATATCAACAAGAATATCTACCTTAAATGAATAATAACCAAGACTAGAAATGATAGTTACCGCCTGTAGTCTGGTGTTGTCCTTCTTTAACTTGACCAAGTATTCAATCCTCTGTTTGTGGTTCTTGTGTCCCACCAGTTTTCCATTCTCCTCAGACAGCTGAACATTCTGTTTACGGAGAACCTCATTCTCCTGGAAGAGGAATAAATTTCATTCATCAAAACATTAAATGTGTGCTACATATTATTTGAATCAAGAAAATACATGAATCACTGTGAGGGCTCTGACCTTGAGGAGCTTGTCCTCATCCTGTACCCTTTGGCTCAGCTCTCTCAGTTCAAGGCAGCGGTTTCTCAGTTCTGCGGTCAGCTCCTGGACACAAGTCTGAGACTGGGCCAACATGGAATCCTGGGCTTGCATCCTAAGCAATAGAAGTAATAACCTTGATCAATATGAAGTACATATAAAGGAGTTAAAACATGGTTAAACAAAAAGCAGAGCTTACTTTTTTTGCGTGTCAGAAAGCCTTTGCATCACTTTTTCCTGTACGAGACAAAAACAGGAACAATGATGACGTCGAAAAACTTTCAAATCACGAGGAACAAGAATACAAACCTTCTTTTCTCGTTCTTCTTGCAGATCTTTAAGAAGAGACTGCTTGATGCCATCAATGAGCTCCTCACTGAAAATTGTACAGTAAAACATTATTAATGCTCCTCAGCGTCTGTGTGCTGTAAGGATGAATCCACTCAACCTGTTTGTATTTCCACCCTGAGGTTTTTTGGTATAAAACTGGTCGAGCAAGCCCTGAATCTCCATGCGGACCACCTCTTTTTCCGTCAGCTGGGTCTGAGCACAAAGAAAACCCATTATTAATCAATTTTATTATTCTATATTTTTGAAAATGTTTTTTTCTACTTTTGGTAAACTGTCAATGTTTGTGATGTGAGTTGAGTGCACTGCCAACAAACAGTGACACTTTTTTTTTGTTGGAAAAAAAATTCTGCAAAATTTTCATTTTGGTTCAACATAAAGCTAATCAGCCCACTTTTGTGAAGGGACTACTATACTGTTAAGAATATCAAGAATTTGGACAATTTCAAAATAGAAAAGGTCTAAACAATTCCCCAAATACTTATTGATTCATTTAATTAGTTGTTAATTAATCCTCTTAAATCCAATAAAACCTCCACTGTACATACCTTGAGCCGTTGGATCTCCTCATTCTTGGCAGCTCTTTCAGCATTAAGCTCAGCCAAGAGAATTTCCATAGTCATCATAGAAGACCGTCGATTCTCCAGTTCCCTCTCCTGGCTCTCGAGAATCTGGGTCAGGTCCCGGTTAAAGCTTCCCGGGGTGCTGGGGGTCTTGAATTGACAAAAAAAAAAAAGAAAGAGCATGTTACAATAAAGCTATTAGGCCATGCACAAGGAGAGAACGTTCAAGAAACAACTGTTACCTTTGGTATTGCTTTGGGAGTGCAAGTTGACTCATCATGTTTGAGAGCTTCATTTCTTATTGTTTTTTCCACAGCTTTGTGCTGCTGTTGCACCTGGGCCGCCACACAAGATTAAGTGACTATTACTAGTATTATGAGTCTTCTCTTCTTGAGAAAAACAATTACCTTCTGCTGAAGATTCTGGATCACAATGTCTTTCTGAGCGGCTTGCTCTTGAGCAGCTTGAAGGAGGTTGTTGTGCTCATCTAAAACCTTTGCAAGTCTATCAACCTCCTCATTTGCGTAAGCGATTTCGTCCTGCAGTACTTCGACCTGTCACACGCGCACGTACACACTTTGTTTTTGTGACACTTGATAGGAGTGGTGTCAAATTTTTCTTACCTCAATTTTACTAGATGCTTGACTTCTCTCTAAAGATTCTTTCAGTTCTGTGATTTCGGCTTGCATCTTGGTATTTTGCTCCGCGACGTCTTTCTTTTCCAAGCAGGCAGCGTTGCACTTAGCCTGGAGAAGACGGGGTCAATTTAAATTTTGACTAACTGTGATCAAAGCGGGACTCAAACGTAGAAGGTGAAATAGAATTAGGTATCAAGTACTGTACAGTGATATCGCTGATGTCTCCCGACAGATGTGCAATGCTTTGTTCCTTATGATTAAGCTCACTGCGGAGGTCTCTGGTTTGGTTGATCAGATCCAGAACGACATCCTGATAAAACCAAAAGAGATTTAGACAGGCGGTGGAAAAATTGGAAACGTCTAGAAAAGGACAGTGATTTCCCGGGGCCTACTTTGTCCTGTTCAACCTTCTGCTCCAGGCCTTTTATGGTTTCATCGGCAGTGCGCAGCTTTTGCTCAAGATGATCAAGTTTGATGACCTTGGAAATGACAAGGACACAGTCAAAGGAAATATACAATGAAAGCTCCTTCAGCTCATTGAGCATCAAAATTGTTGTTTTGCATTGTCTTAGGCTTTTTTTGTGACTTTCAATTCAACTGAGGTCATGGAACAGATTGTGTGAGAATTTGGGAGACATGAGAATACAAAATGGACTGACCTGCTGATGGATTTGAACAGTCATGTCTGAGACTTGCTTGCTCAGTCGTGTGTTCTCCTCCGCCGTTTCATTAAGTTCTCTGAAGGTATACCAGAAAACTTTTTAATTTTTTTTTTTACTGATAACATTTGAATAAAGACAATCATAGAACTTACTTCGATGTATTTTCTCTGTTCTCTCTTAACTGGTAGGTCAGGGTGCTTGTGTGCTCTTGCTCTGTTTCTAGAGAGTTGTTTAATTCCTATTGCAGAGGGGAAAAAAAACAAAAAAAACCCACAATGAGACCTTTTTTACAATTGAGTTCAGGAAAAGATGGTTACAAGTTTACTGACGGCAATGTGAGCCCTCAGTTTGCTGATCTCCTGCTGCCCGTCCTGCATCTGCTGTCTCGCTAGATCAGCCTCAAACTTTGCCTCGGCTTGCAGCTGCTCAAAAGAATCCCGCAGAGTGTCGTGCTGCTCCAGAAGCTGCTCCCAATCCAGCCTGAAACGATAACGTTGCTCAAGCGATATTGTTGGGCAACAGTGACGTTTCAATACAGCAAAACGGACCAACGGCTCCTTACTGGACTTTGTCGAGTTGGAGCTGCGTGGTGATCAGACTGCTGGAGAGCTGGCTTGTCTCCTTCTGCTGTATATTTTGCTTGTCTCTTAGCTCCGCCTTCACAGCGGCCAGCTCCTTGTCAGACGACTGAAGCACCAACCTCAGGTCCCGAATCTCACTTCTCAATACTGAAAAGAGGAAAAACACAACTTCACTCACCATCTGGGGGAAAAATAGTTTTGAAAACACTGGGAGGAGAAACAGCACCTTCTGCAGTTTCCTGTTCACGCTGATACTTTTGTTGAAGGCTGGTGAGGGTCTCCTGGAGTTTGAGATGATCACTGTTCTTGCTAGCGCGCTCAGCTGACAGTTGCTGCATCAGGATCAAAGTAGGCCATATTATCTTAATGGGATAAATTGGCTCCAAAACAATGTTGTATCCAAAACTATGAGGAAATCCTCACCTCCTCCTTTTCTCCACACTCCTGTGACATGACGTGAATCTGCTCCTCGAGTTTTACAATTTGCTGCATCAGCTTGCTGTTTTTGAGCTCCTCCTCCCCCAGCTGGGACCGAACCTGACTCGCTTGCCCCTGAGAAATCACAAACAAATATAGTGAATTTGACAATACGCATTCTAGTGCACACGACAATCTTGATTACCTGCACTTGACGCAATTCTTCAGTCAAGGCCATCTCCGTCGTTTGTGAACGGGGTGACTCGGCCAAATGATCATCGACATTGTTGATGCTACCATTCAAGAGTTCTGGGCTGGACAGTGGTACGAGACAGGAGCGCAAGTTGTATGCTTTGGTGGGTGTTGTCAGAATCTGAAGTTTGAAGAAGGAAGACTTAGCAGTAGTATACAAAATAAATTGTAGTGGCAGAAGACATTCAATTCTTCACCTTTAAAGTTTCAACATGAATTCTGTTCAATTCGGAGACTTCTTGTTTTTTGTAGGCATTTGTGGCTTCCAAGATGTTCTCCAGATGCCTGTTAGACTTCTCAAGGTAGCGTTTGTCCGACTCCAACTGAGACATCTGCTTCCTTGAAAACACGCGCACACAAAAAAAATCCACATTCACATTTCTTATACATCCAACCATTTTCATCGCATCCAAAGTTTCTTTACACGCCACTCTGCCAACTTATTTGCTGCAGGGCTCTGTGTGCCTCCAACTGGCAATCTCATTACAGTCATCTAACAGTTGACTTTCTAGAAGGCATTATTTCAAAAATGCTCGAATACATATGTTTACGTAGTAAAATTTCCATCTTACTTAGTGATTTCCCTGTACTCCTCAAAAGCGTGCAAAACTGCTGTGAGGTCAGATTGTTTCTGAAGCATCTGAGCTTTCAACTTCTCCACTGCAGCTGTACCAAGAGCATTTGTAGCCAAGGAAGTTGAAGCACCGCCTAGAGCTGTGAAGCAGCAAGCGATTTGTCACAAAGACTCAGAAATACGCTCTGATCAATATTTACGGTTACAACTTACTTTCGGCGTTCTTCTCCGCCTCGACGGCCCTTTGGAAATCTTCTTCGAGCTCTTGCGCAACTTGTGCTGCTTCCTCTTCGGCTTTCATCACGGACTCAAGGGAACGAAGCTGACGATTCTCCTCTCTGAGGCTGTAGTTCTCTGCTGCATAGCGAGTCATCTTGGGGTGATGTTCAATCTTGAAGGCAAACGCACGGAACAATGGATAGATGTGAAAAAGGGCGCAACGCAGTAGTTGGGGCAAAGAAAAAAGTTCTACCTGCTCTCGTAATACACTAATCTCTTCTTTTAGCTGGTCAATGAGAGCCTGCGACTCCGCATCAGCAAGCATGCCACATTCCGCCTTGAGTTTTTTCTCCAGGCGACTGATATGATCCTCCCGGAATTTGATGATCAGGCGACTGGAGTGGATGAACTTGTCCTTCTGAGTCCAAGCCTGCTCCAGCTGAGATGCCTTTTTCAGCAGAACCTGCCGTGCACAGTGACACAAATACAGTAAACCGGTGGCTCATGTGAACAGTAGATTTTGCTTAAAAACAGAAAATGTGTCGTGCCGTCTTCTCTTCTTCTCCTTTTTTCCACAAACGGACAGCAGCCATGAACTTGGCTTTGTACAAGGAGACAAGTTCGGTATGCATGGACGGCTCTGGTGAGACAAGAACATTTGATATGTTGACAAAACACCTGAAAGAAAGTTAGGAATTGCATTCAAGTTTTACTTGAGGTGGGGAGCCCTGATCCTCCTGGCGCTACATCTTTTCCAAAATCCACTTGCTGAGACGAGATAGCCTGCGCAAGCTGCTCCTTCAGTTTCTTCAGCTCCGCCTGAAGCTGTTTCACATTTCCTTGAGTGTCTTCATTGACAATAGCCTGTAAAAAAAACATAATGAATATAATAATAAAAAAAGACATGAAAATACTTGTTAAATTGACCCTGGTCTGATCTGATCTTTTTAAGCAGCCATACCTTGTTCTTGATCAGCTTTGCTCTCTGGGCAAACTGTAACGTGGATAATGTCTCACCAAAACATTTGGATCCAGGGTGAACATTGGCTATGATGTAAGTCTTTGCGTTTCCTCCAAGAGAGTCCTGAAATGTCAGAAAGTCTTCAATGCTATTTTCGTGTCATAATGATGACACTCTGTTGCTTGATTGTTTTAATTCTATGGTCTCAAAGTGTATTACTAATGCTCTCTTGCAATAATTGGTCCTTAACTGTATTTTGCCTCTCAAGTGACTCACCCGTAGCAGGAAGGTTAGTTTGGAATCTCTATAACAAATATGGCGGTTCTTCCCATTGGACACGTCGACCAAAGCCATGATCACCTGACCAAGGCACATGAGGGAGCGATTGATACTGCTGGCCTCCTGTAAGAGAGGAAGAGCACAAAGCAACGATCGGTTAAAACAGAGGATCCCAATCACAGAGACGTGGATGGGTTCCAGTCCATTGGCCTTTTGATACCATGAGCTTTGCAAAAATGAGGAGATCGCCGAATTAAGAGACGATTGGTAATAACACAGAATGAGCCTAGACAATAAAAAATCTTCACCTTGAGCCTGGAGCCTTCGGTGTGTGTGTCTCTCTGCCTCTCCGAGCCAGCCAGATCAACCAGGTTCAGCTGAGACATTCGAATGTTTACCACCTCATTGATGGATTCCTTGGACTCCAGAGTCATGGTGAATACAGCATGAGATCTGGAAGATTCGCGGTTCATGGAAGTGGAGGCCACTCTGCGATTACGCCAGCCTCGAGACAACACCTACAAGTCATACATCACAATAACCTTACACGGAAACAATTAAAAGGTTGCTTTACATCGGATTACAAATTTCTACCTGGTACGCTTCGGCAGCAGAGCTGACAAACTTCTCCACCGCCCCCTCTACAAACACACCCTTCTTGATGTTCTCTCTGACAAAGAGGCTGGCGGAGGCCGTGTCCAGGAGGTCAAAGATTTGTTCATTGTAAATCTCGATGAATGAACATTTGCAAAGAAAGGTTTTGGACCGAGACTGAAAGGGAAGAATGATTGTTTATTCATAATAAACTAACATCTGTACTTCATTGTCATGGTGATGAAGTGGTGCCGTTCAACCTCACCACTTCTCTGTTGATGAGAAAGAACAGGTACTCGAAACTGCGAGGAATAACACCCCGAAGTTCATCTGTAAAGTTGTCCAACTCAGAAGGTCCTAGTAGCGTCATATAATGGCTTTATTACTATTTCTACAACAGCAGATTTAACCTGAATTCTTACCTAGCATTGTGAACGTTTTTCCTGATCCTGTTTGGCCGCTGCAGAAGAAATAGAACAGTCAATGAGCACCACTCATCATCAAGTGAGAAACGAAACAAAGTTAATGTTTCGTAATCAGGCTATTTCTGAAATGTGCTAGTGGGCAGCATTTCTGCTCAATGTACATAATAACCGCCCCCATGTTGCCCTGATGCAAAGATCCAGAGCCACTTTCAACTGCTGTCTCTATTGACACTTTTGTCCACTTACTAGGCAAAAATGGTTCCATTGTATCCATTCATGCAAGACTCCACAATATTCTTGGCCACAGAAGAGAAAACGGAGTCCTGTTGAAGAATGACACGGGGTTCTTTTCACAAAGTATGGGGACAGTAACAACAAAAACTACCGCAAACCTGTGATGTGTCCATGTCAGCAACATGATCGTAAGTGAAGGTTCTCGGCTCCGGTTTGGCAAGCAGACGTAAGGTGTTTGGTGAGGTGACTTTGAGACACAAGCTCTGATCGCCATCCGTGGTTAGTCCCGTGCCCTTGGTGAGCGGTCGTACTCGGACGAAAACTTTGATTGAATCGCTGTCACCACTAGAGGACCACAATTTAACATTGTTGTTGGCTGCTCTTGTATACCACTTTTGGAAAATATGTTTTTGCGACTATATTTTTGATTCATTACCTGCCAGCAAACTGGTTTAAATCGCCACATCCTGAAAAAAAAACGCACAGTAATTGTTCGTGCATAACGTTCACAATGAAAGTTTACAAGTTACATTTTTACGACACCGATCGCACAATGAAGTCATTTTACGCCAAAGAGAAAGAGTGTCAAAAACTCAAAAGGTCAGTCGTTTAGCTTTGAACTCTCCATTCGGTTCATATCAGACGTATCATTCATTACCCTTTCCGATTAAATTCATTGTTGACGTTCTTGAACAATCCGCTGTTATGTGGAAAAGTCCAAATTCTTCATAGTTTGTCGGATTAAATGGGGGCCGAGTTTGTTTAGTATCAAATTTGGCGGGTCTCTCTTGGGTTTCCTGCTTTTCTTCCTCGTTGATTATTTAACTGAAGCTACTCTCCGTATCGTTGCGTGCTGCCACCTTCTGGATTGTGTATAAAAAAGTCGTTCTGGAAAAAATACGTTCTGCAATAAAATATAAATAATTTAATTTATCAAGTTTCAATACATTAAATAGATCCCCACGGAGGTAAAATTGATGGGTTTATTAATATTAATCTATATTATAACTTCCATGTAATGAATTTAAAAAATATATATAAATATACAAGTCTTTTTAGACGCATTTGTATTTTGAGGATGTGGTATGGAAGATTTGCAGATTGCTGGAGTTAAAGCAGAAAGTGAGAAGGACTGGAAGACAAAACGCTGGTTAGTGCATGTATTTTATTAAGTCGAATTTTACAAAAATACAAACACATTTTAAAGTGTTTTTAAAAACACAAAAAGGAAAATAAAAACATATATTTGACAGACTAATCACAATCGTTTTGTGATTTAAATTTGTATCCTTTGGCGTGAATATGTCATGAAGCGCCTTTTCCGGGTTTTACGTGATTGGCTATTTTGAATGTTCCTAAAGATCTTACTGGTCCCTTTTAAGGCGTTTCAAATACAAAGCGATTTCAGCACAGTAAACGGGAAGGTTTTCCTATTCTACGCCATTGTGTCGTTTTGCTCTCTGGAGTTTACTTTTTTGTCATACAGTAGTTGACTTTCGTGGTGGAACAGGTTTGTGAGTTATTTCATTTACTAATTAATTGCTTGTATAGTGTATCGGGACGGTGTAACGAGAAAGTTGTTCCAATGGACTGTGCTGCAGCCGTTAATTTAAATGTGACCATAAACGAACGCGAGCGTTACAAATTCAAAGTAGCTCTTAAAATAGCGTTTTGACGTTTCATCGCTTTTCACGCTTTTCACAACCCAGCACTCGGATTTTCTCCGCGTTTTAGCGTGCTTTGACTACAACAAAGTGAAACGACTTAAGTGCCCAAATTTCGTCGAATGACAAAGGAGTATATTTCGGTCTCAGATGATGACCAATTTACGTTTTTTTTTTTGTTTTTTTTTTGTTGGTGACACAATGTAAAAATTCGACAGGATTCAACTCGTGGGGATGTCACGTGGCCTCTTGAGTTTCTTTTTATTAGTGTATAATATTGGACAGATGGGAACAGCCCAACTTCAAATTTGATTTTTTTTCCAATACCGTATACAATTGAATACTTAGTGACAATGTTCAGATTATCAGTCGCCTTTTTAGCCTTTTCTCACTGCCTTTTTATTTACAAATGTGTATTTTTTACAACAAGATGTCACCTTGTCAAGTAGAGCGTCTGAATCATCCTCATTTTGGTACAAACTCAGAAAGGTTCCTTATCTGTATGCAGCTTTAGCAAAGACGCCCTCCCCTTGGTGTTTTTTAGGTAGACAACTAACCATGTTTCTGTGTACACAGGATGAGCTCTGTTGAGGGGAATGATGAGAACTGTGGCATCTACCCCAAAGGAGGGAAGCTCAGCAGCACAAAAGAAGATATTTTCGAGCTAGACCAGCTGACCGGGAGGCCCTCCATCTTGCGTCAGACGGAGAACCTCCCCAGCAAGACGGTGCCCAAGGGCGCAAAGGTGCCCGATCATGCCGTCACCGTGGCCTTTTCTTCCGTCTTTTAGTTTATGTCCGTAAATCAATCTTTGTTTGATGTTTAGGTTTGTTTCCAGACTCCGCGAAGAGACCCACACACTAAGAGGATTCTATCTCCTGCAAAGTCAGTCCAAATGACAAGTGTGGATGAGTGCACAAAAGCACTCGAGTCCTTGAATTTGGACATGACAAAGTATGTACAGTCACTTGGTTACAAAGAGTATAGCATAATGAACCATTTTAAAGTTGATTTTTTTTTTTTTTCTCCGTCTAGCACTGAGCCACCAGAGACATTAAAGCAACCAGATGGTCCTGCACAAGGTAGTTTTCCTGCCTATTCGCAGAATCTATGCTCTATTTGTTTTCGCTGTTTTTAACCACCTTTCAGGACAATTTGGTTGAATTCCAAATCCAAAAGTAGTTCATGTACTCTATTCTGTTCTTTGTTTTGCCACAGAACAGTCTTCCTATCCTGATGATAACATCCCGATACAAAGTAAAGGAGTCTATCAGTTGGACTTTAACAACCTGGACAGCATGAACCCTTTTGGGGGTTCTAATAAGATGGTTCTCTCACCCACGAAGCCTCCATCTGAGAACGCCGTTCCCAAACAGCCGGACGATATGTGTGAGGAGCCCACCAACAAGTCCAATTTGGCGCTGGATGAGACCCTTCCTTTCACTCGCTCAGTGGAGAACTCCCTCATCAACGCCTCTGCTGAAGTCAGCTCGGCAGACAGCAGCGTGGTCACCGTGGTGAAGGTTCCTGTCGTGGAACAAGAGACACGCAGCGCCACACCTGACAAAGTCCCCGCTGGGACACCCCCCAGAGACGATGAAAACAAACCTTCAGATGGTTTTGTGGAAGATGAGCCCCTTCTGGCAAAAGGAACCTACAAGATTGATTTTGACAGTATTGACATGATGGATCCTTTTAAAATGGGGGGCTCCAAAATCCAGAATTCCCCTGTCCTGTCGAGGAAGGCACTAGAAAGTAAACCACCCATTGAGGAGGCCCCGATAATGGCTGCTGATGAAGAGGTGCCTGTTCAAGCTGATAAAAAGCTCATCGCCAACACTGATTCGGAGCACCTGACGGCAGCCCCGCCCACCAAGCACGGTCCATTCAAGCTAGAGTTCAACTTTGACGACGACGATGTCAAAGCGAAACCCCCGCCCAAGAAGTTTGCCGCAAAACCACGTGGTCACAAGCCCAAAGAGGAGAAGCCTTTGTCCGACAGCAAAGCGCCAGTAGATGACGTGGACAAGTCGGCAGCCGGCAATGCTGCAGATGCGATTTCCCCCAAAGGCTTATACTCGATTGACTTTGAAAAGATGGACGATCCCAACTTTAACCCTTTTGGCACAAAGTCCAACATCAGCAACTCTCCCGGGAGCAGTCCGCACACCAGCCCTCGGCGCAACACTACACATAAAACAGTTGCTCAGTATGTCAACACTGAACGCAATCTGAATGCAGCTTTGCTTTGTTGTTAAACTGGAAATATGCTATTTTGTTTTGTAGGGCTGGTGAGGAGAGCATGGTCACAGATCAAGCCAACACTGAAGTGCTGCAGGAGCAGGTACCAGGATCATTTGATTTCTTTTGAAATTGATTCTTTCCTGCGCTATAGTTACAATACATGGTCTCTCTGGCCAGCAGTGTGAAGAAGCTGCTAAAAAAAAAAAAATTCCCTATAATCTTTTTTTTTTTTTTTTATTCACTGACAGAAAGCTGAGGAGACTGTTTGTGACAAAGACCAGGGTTCACCTCCCAAAGCTGAAAAGCCTTCCAACGATTTCGCCGAAAAACAACCGCAGACTAACTTGCCAGAGTTCACTGAGATGTTTGTGCCTGGGACAGAGTGTAAGTACATGGAATTTTGTCATTTTTATTTTTTTCATCACCCCTACTCCTGTCAAGTGATATTTTCACAGTGGCCAAAATAAACCGTTTTATTTCAAGACTGCAGATTTATTTGTTATTCCTCCCTAGTCATGTCCAACAACTTTGAGGCACAAATCGACTACCTTGAACAGTTTGGCTCAACCAGGGTGAGTGATTTAGTACATTTTGTGAGCGTTGATACACAACCTGGAGCATTTTGTTTTTGTCTAAATATGGATTTTGTATGCAAGAAGTTCAAGGAGTCTGCACTGCGCAAACAGTCCTTGTACCTTAAGTTCGACCCCTTGCTGAGGGAAAGCCCGAAGAAGATTGGAGCCCCTGGCTTTCCACTACAAGCCCCTCACCCCACGTCTCTCCTTTCACGGTATGACTGTCTGCGTGCACCTCCTGGAAAGCAAATAATCAAAAAGCAAATCTCAACAGTTACATTTCTCTGTCCGATTTAGGGTTGAACCTCTACCAGTGGCTGAAGAGTCTGCCGCGACTCCTGTAAGCATTGGATGCAATTTGCCCAGGGTTGATTGGGGGACATGACGTCAAATGCTTACCATGTTTTTGTTGTCCCACAGACTCCCCAAATCCTCGAGAGCCTCGTCCCAGCTTTCAGGCAGCCTGCAAGCTCAGAGGACATCATTGATGTGCTCAAGTACAGTCAGAAAGACATGGATGCAGCCATTGCTAAAATGCAGGCCGAGGTATGACCTGCTTGAGCACAGTAGCATTTTTTTTCTTTGGCGTGTACTTCGTACTTGAAAGTACATATAGTCAGTGTGGTTAATTGTTGTCTATGTTTTACAGGCCAAGGAAAAAGAAGACCAAATGTGTGCAAAGTACAACCAGTTACAAAGCGATGGTCAAGAAATGAGGTGTGGTGGCAGTACTTTTTTTTTTTTATTCACAACATATCAGCTGACATTTCCCCCTTTCCAACAGGAAAATAATTGCAGAATTTGAACTCATGATTGCAAAAATGATGGGTGAGTTAAAAAACAAAACAAAAACAATTATCAAGCGTTATACCTCAGATGTAAGATGATGTGGTTGTTGTTCAGCGGACCAAGAGAAGGAGCGCCAGGCTTCGCAAGCCAAGCTGGACGAGGTCCTGCTTGAGAAGGAGCAGGTGTCCAGTGACCTCAACGCCATGGAGAGATCCCTCTCGGACCTTTTTAGACGACTGGAAAAGTACAAAGAGATCATTGAGGGGTTCAAAAAGGTAAGAACCACCTCAGTTGAATGAAATGAAGAACTGGGTTAATGCAATTCGATATTTGACAAATCGTGTTCCCCCCAGAATGAAGAAACCCTGAAAGCTTGTTCTCAGGACTACATGGTTAGGATCAAGCAGGACGAGAAGCGCTACCAGACCCTCAAAGCTCATGCCGAGGAGAAAATTAGCCAGTAAAAAAAAAAAATCTTGCCCACTTGTTTCAAATTTGCCCATATGAAACTTTGTTCGCTCACATTGCTGTCATCTCCAATAGAGCCAACGAGGAAATCGCTGAAGTGCGAGCCAAGAACAAGGCGGAGGTGTCGGCGCTGCAAGTCCAGCTGCGGCGTGAGCAGTTGAAGGTGCAATCGCTGGAGAAGAACCTGGATCAGAAGGTGAATAGAATATACAGGCTGGCCCCGAATTCAACAATATGCAACACTTAACACCACTGAGTTATTTTTTAGAACTTGCCTGCAGGTGACCCCCAACTTGCTTTTGTTCAATGTCATAGGTGAAGGAGTTTGAAGAGCTGACCAAACTCTGTGATGAGCTCATCAGCAATGTCCAGAAGGGCTGAATGTCCCCACTCCCTGTACATATTCAATTGTAGTATGTTTTCTCTTTAATGTTGTTCTCGTCATTGTCATTCTCTTGTTAATGTTGGTCCGTTTTTACAATACTGTTAAATATGATTAAAGATTTAATTGTACAGTATGCTGAGGTTTAATGCTGTCGTGTAGAGATGCAATTAGAAGACCAGACATGTACCTGTATTCAAATGTTTTCTTCATTTGAGGTTTAATTTAGGTTAACCCTGCTACAATTGGACCCCCCCTTTGCTGACTGTTGGGCTGCAAGTTGCCTCCACGTTGGGAGTGATTTTTGAATAGTTTTTTTTTTTTCATTGTAAAGAGATAAAATACTTTTGCAATACACAGTATAGTTTGTGTCGAAATTTGCAGTGACATGTTGAGCATTTAAAAGTTATGTCTACTTGAAAAACTTGCCTTGTGTATACAAGATGAATGAGAAAGAAATGCTGTAATGATAATAAAATAATGCAATTTACCAGGTGTATCTTTTTCTTTCTAAATTTGGATACAATTTGAATCATATCTCAATAGATTGGGATTAGATTATTCAAGGACGCTCCATTTAAAATGTTTGGTTTAAATTGATCTTTCAATTTAAATTGTTTTTTATCACATTGTGTGTTTCACACAATATAGTTTATTGATGGCTTATTTATAGATCACATCAAATTCAAACTACATTAGTTTTCTCTAATGCGAGTTAAAAATAATAATAAATAAATTGGTCAACACTCGGTCGACACAAATTCAATGTAATTTAATGTCAGTTTTAGTGTACCTGCAGTTTGCCACACAAACCACTAGATGGCAGTATAAACGCACTTTTGTCAAGTTTTAGCAATAATGACTCATGTAAAATTCCACATTAGATAGTGTTTTATCTTTAAGTGACATGTGCATTTTCTAATCTTATATCAGGTGTCTTAATCTATCCTATTTCATATTAGGATATATTACATTAAATAATATACGTTACATTCAACACGTTTTAGTGTACCTGCAGTTTACCACACAAACCACTAGACGGCAGTATAAACGCATTCTTCCTTGATTTGGTCAACTTTTCGCAATATTGACTCGTAAAATACTACATTAGATTGTGTTTTAGCTTTAACAGTGACTTGTGCATTTTTTTAAAAATCTTATATCAGGTGTCAATCAATCCTATTTCTTACCATGGTCCAATTGTCTCATTTCAGGGGTGCATCTGTGTGATTAACAGCCCTCATCATGCCCCTTAAACCGCTGGGCCATATGCTGTACACACCCCATTAAAGACCCAATCATTTGCTTACATGCATTTAAAATTCCATTTCAAAACAATCTTTGAACACACCTGTGGGGAGCCAAACCCTTGTCACCACTGTCCTTGTGGTCATGGTGCAACCATCTGGACAAAAGTGGAGCTCTGCAAGTCCACAATGTAGCCCTTCTTCCCGGACTCATCACACTACGCTCCCACAGCGGGACAATGCGCTTCCGAAACACTGAAAGGAAATTTTAGCTCCAAAGGGAACATTAGAGTCGCCAAAATGAGAAAAGGCCGCTAGTCGTCTGGTGCTGGCTAAGCGGGGCCTGTCACTCACCTGGAAAAAAAAGAATGATACAAGAAGACAAGTCCATTATCCCTGGGCTCACTTCATTCAGGTCATTTGCCCAACACTACTCTAACACACCTATGAACACAAAAAAAACACAATACCACATTTTGTTCATTTAATCAAACCACCAAATGAGATGATTTTATATGAGAACATTTGGGATTGTCAAAAAAAGAACCATTTGCATACACAGCTAAATCAACTACATGTGAATAAACTGTACTTCAAATATACTAAACACGACACAAAGTATACTTATAATTACATGACATAGAAATGCAAAACGCCTTACTCAGAAAAATAAACTTCTTTTGATACATTAAAAAAGAAAATCAAAATAAATTAAATATTCATGACTCAATTTGATTAGAAATGCATGGAGCTTCACAAACTCATTTGGTTGAGAACTCGAAACTAACGGTAGCAATTTGGCGAGTTAATTAAAAAGACAATCAGGTAACACTGAAACATACTCCACTCATCCCTTGCAGTCTTGGACTATGTTGATAAACTTGCCAGACAGTTCATTAGGTGCACATTAGGCACAATTTAATTGACATACAAATTATTGCAAAAGCCTTGGCAAGAACTATTGTTTTGATTGACACTGTCACAAAGTGATTTGCTACAAACCACACTGAGACACACCACAAATAAAAGGTCTTTCCATATGTAAATGATGACATAAGCCTCGTTTCCACCGACCAATCTACCCGACTCTACTCTACTTTAGCCCCGTTTCCACAGACAAATCCACCCGGCTTCACTCTACCCTACTCGCTTATTTTTTTGGTACCTCCTCCGTGGTTCAAAAAAAAGTAACCCGGTTCTAAAACGTGACGTCAATATTTACCTGCATTTTGCTTGCAAACACAAACGACTGCTTTTGAGTTGCAATCTGCAAAGTTGATGGAAACTTCAATTTTGCGGCGAATGTCCCATGTCCCGCATTTCCAATGCAAACAAAAAAAGCATGTCTGCTTTCGCTTGCACAACCTTCTTCAGATCAGTTGCAACAATTAATCAGAGTAACGCACTCCATTTATTTGCCCGTGACAGTCGCTGTAACGTGACGTCACTAACGAGGTAGGGAGGGGCTCGTGAATTGTGGCAGTGGGAGTAGAGCCGAGCAGAGTGGATACTATCGGTGGAAACGATGACCCTAAAACTCGTTTTTACTAGTTACATGACTTTACTAGACCAAACTCACAATAACTGTTAGCTGGATGCTTCTCTGATAGTGTCAATCAACTGAGCATAAATATCCTTGCAAAGACAGAAATTTTGAATTGGGAGTTCAGACATTTCATGTGATTAAAAAAAAAAAAAAAGATAGTGGTCTTCATTGTAAAACATGAAGCGTCTTTCACGAGAGAACAACCTGAGTAGGATGTGTCAAACCCCTTTTGTGCACCTCCAGTACCATTTTGAACAGCTGATGAAACCGAAGGTGAAGCGCGAGTTCCGGACACTTCCTTGCAAACGTGACCTTTTTCACGAGGCCGCAACAGCTGCGTTCACACTCACACCAAACACAACTTCCCGTCCTTTTTAAATTAAGTGCGCAGGCAAGGACTGGCGGATCTTTAGTGGCGTGAGAGTCTGACAACTTGGACACACACAAAAAATATCAAATCAAAGCGACAGCACCAAATGTGATGATGTCGTCACGTTGTCTTTTGACTGGCCAATTTGGGGTGGTTCCCCCCCCCCCCGACAATGTCCCGCCGTGAAGTTTTTCTTTTCTGATCTGCTAACACTGGAAATGAATGTGTTGATGCTGATGCACTTTGCCGTCCACATGGGAGTGTGTGTGCGTGTGAATGTCAGTGTAGATTTTGGGATAGATCTTGGCCGGGATGGCGGCGCTTCCCTGTTTGAGGAGGAGCTGCTGCTGCTGCGCCAGGTACTCCTCGTAATTCAGGGAGCTCCCGCAGTCTTTATCCGGGCTGGACGAACCGGACGATGGCGCGACGCAGCTTCGCTCCCGCTCTCGACACGGAGGGACCCGGTGGGGGGCGGTGTTGCTGGGAGGGGGGCACTGCTTTCTACTCTGGCAGAACCAGAGAAGCACGGTGCCGAAGATGAAGACGATTCCGGCAGGGATGCCAATGATGACCGGCCAGGGCAGAGAGCTGGAGGCCGCCGGAAAGACAGGCATCATGGGGGGCTTGGCATCTGCAAAAGAAGGCCACCACACCAAAAGTGTTTATTGATTCAATATTGGGTTATCTTTGTCTGATACATTTGATTGATGAAAATACGATTTATACTACGAAAATACTTTTTCGCCATTTGTGGGCCCTCACCTGGCAACACAGTGAGGAAGGCGCTGCGGAAGCTGTACCCCATGGTGTTGGCACCTAAGCAGATGTACATGCCGGCGTCCTCCTCCTTGGCGCGGGTAATGAGCAGCTTGTTGAGGTAGGAGCCGTCGGGTCGCGACCACACCTCCCCCGTGGGCAGCACCACGAAGCGGTGGTCTCCCACTTCAATGGTGGAGTTGTAGCGGCTCTCCTCATTAGTCTCCACGCGCTTCAGCCACTGGATAACCGGCTTGACGTCGCTCCTCACTTTGCACTGGAACGACGTGGTCCCTCCGTAGTCCACCGTGGTGTTGAGGGGGTGAGTGCCCGTCAGAACAGGTTTGGAGTTGGTCCTCTCTGTAGACACGACACAAATAGAGATGCGCTTTTTATGCGACGGCTCTTCTGGGGATGTCCGCACAGAGCTTGGCCTCGGGCGTACAACTCTGACAGACAGACAGACACAGAGGATAGAGAAGCACGTGTAACACCATAAGCATGTGTGATTAGTTTCCTCTCTTTCTCTGCTCCCGGTTGTACAGTGCAGGCAGCTGGCCTATAATCAGATCCAGATTGGGTGGAGGGGCTTTGAGTTAAAGCGTCTCTTGCGCCCGCCCCCCCAATTCCCCAGAGCGAGCGCCACGGGACAAGGCCTCGCTCGCCTGCTTCCTCAATGTGCTTCTCATGGACGTGATTATACACATTCATCCAGCATGTGGTGAAGATGTGATCGCAAGTCAGGACTAGGTACAGAAGATCAGAGATGGTTTGAAAGGTTACAGTATATTTATATATATATATATCTATATTTGCACTTTCTGTGTTGTTCCACCAACTGCCATCCTTGCTTCCATCTTTTACACTAATATCAGCTTTCCTGCGATACTCACGTATAACCTCCACTTTATACGTAGCGTTGATTTCTCCCGCCCGATTGGACACCCTGCAGGTGTATCTGCCGCTGTGCTCTGGCATCAGGTTCTTCAAGGTCAGGGTCCATTTGTTCTGACGGCCCTGGCCGACCTCTTGCTCGGTCAGCGGCCGGTCGTCCTTCAGCCATACGATGTCCGGCCGAGGCGTCCCGCTGGCTGTGCATTTGAGGCGCACCGAGCTGCCCACGGGTCGGGCTATCACCCTCTTCCTCATCTTAGCGGGCTGGGTAAAGCGGGGGCGCACTGACCACAAAAAAAAAATCCTCTAATTAATCATTATTAATCAATCATGACTTATTCTATGCGTGATGCAAGACTTACCAAGCTTTTCTGCCAAGCTGTCAGAACCATGCTCTGAATGTGCGCCATCAAACACGGCAAGTCTGGTCCTATCAGAACCTGAGTCATCTGGTGAAACAAGAAGATATCCCAATATAGCAATTTTTTTAAAATCTCAGGAATCTTCTAATTTCTACTTCCTGGTCACAAAACAGCATATGTCTAAAGAAACATCCAGGACATACAATATCTTGTATTATGGAAAAAGAGGCCCTCAGCGACCTTGAGCAAGACCTTCAAGTTGCCCTTAAGGAGCCCGTTGGCACCTCTCATGGCAGCCCCCGAAATCAGCCGGATAATGAGGCAACACTGGAAAGTGGAGTAGTGTGAAAATAAAGAAGGCGCCGGAATTCCTATTAAAACGACGCTGCGACAGCATCACTTGGCGCCATCTCTGTAAATTCACCATTTGTACATATAGCGGGTCGCATGCTTGGGTCAGACTGCGTAGCATTTGGGTGGGAGTAATACGATGCGAGTTTTTCACGAGCACAATTCCAGGAGAGACAGCTGTGGCGTTTATGTCAGCGGCTGACATCATGCGGCGCAGTTAAGACGCGGCTTACGGAAAGTATAATGACTGAAACCCAATCGAGCGTTTGTGATGCGTATCGACCTTTTAAATTAAGGGGTGATGAATTAAAAGGAGCGGGTCGCCAACAATCTCCGTCTGACACCGATGCTAAGTAGATAATTGGTAAGAAAGTCATATTTTGTGTGCCAGCCAGCGCTTCACGCGTTTTTCGGACGTTGCTTCACCACAAGTTACGGTTTGGCACGCTCCGGTACCGGGTAAAGAGAGCAGATGTGACTTCTAACCCGCCTCGTCCCTCCACCCCCCCCGAAACCCCGAAAGCTCCGGAGGGTTCTAGGTACAAACCCTCCTTTGTTTGTCCCCTGCAGCACCAGGCCTAGCCATGATGTCACGGCTATTTGAAGGGCCCTCAACTGGCCAACTATAATAACCCATTCCTTTAAAAAACATTCTGCGCTGGAAGAAATCACCCTGTGTTGCTCGCTTAGGCGCTCAACATTCCTGCCGGGTCCTGAACCTCCCAATCCAAACAGAACACGGGCCCTCATTGCCGAAGTTTCTTTGGACCGTTTCCCCCCCCAAAACTCAATTTCCTTTCACCGTTTTGGTGAATTTGGGAAAACAATGGCGCCCTTTATGCATGATTTATTGCTAACCTTGCCATTATTGTCTTTACACAATGCTGGCTGTAGACAGAGGTCAGGTTGAACATGACATTGCTGCCTATTCATTGCTATTTTAGCAAAGCCGCTCAATTAATAGCAATACAAGCTTGAATACAAGCTGCAACTTCAATTTACTCACCAAATGTTTATATTGTAAGTGCTTGGTGAAAATCCCAGCAGTCATGAATCAAGAACATGAGTAGGCTACACATAGAGGAAAACAAAAAGCTTAAAATGCAATCCACCCTGAATCCTTGCATACTCTTGTTACAGTGTTTGGGGGGGGGGGGCTGACGCCATCCGCTCCCACTTCATTCACAAATCCAGCTACAGGAAACAGGTCACTGGCCTCCTGTGCCAGTTGAATCACAGGAAAAAGCCCGGATGATTTGGGCCCACAATGAGCTCCAGATGTTGATGGCGACAATGTAATGCAAGGGGAAAGTTCATCACACTCCACTTCCACAGGTGATCAGGGACACACAGGACACACTGTTTAGCCTGAAATCATCACCAGAGTGGAGCAGAAGATACAAATGCTATCAGCCCTGAATTATTCTGCCGTTTATTGCTCGTAAAATCCACACATAAACATGACGGTCCAATGTTTATGTGACTTCCCGGAGGTTGCTGCAGGCATGGCTCCATCCTGGAGGGGGAGCCTGGAAGTGATGGGGCCAGTTGTCAGGAGACCACCCTAAACAGGCCTAAACAGCCAGCTGGAGGGATTGAGGAGGCGCCATGTTGCACCGACTGACCAGATTCTTCAGATAGCTTTAGGGAGGACAGGCTGTCTGCGGCAGATGGGGAAAGGACCCACTTCCCCGCCTTCCACCACCGCCACTCGCATCTCCCCGCTCACTGATGGTCCTATGTATCTTTATCTACTCTTGCATGGTTTTGCCGTAGGATCGCCTGAATGTGCTCTGACCTCATTCTTTTTTTTTTTTAAACAAATGTTAAGATTTCATAAACTCTCAATTTGTTTCACTATGATCCTGGTAGTCCTGATTTTACAAACGCAACAGGTTCCCAGAGGCTGCTTGTAAGTTGAACTGTTTGTGCAGACACATTCAATTTGATTAAATGAAGAAATAATGACATAAATAGGGAGGAATGTGGAAAACATGACCCAAATGAGAGATCGCTACATTAAGATGGATAATAAAAGTGTAGCTTCATCATATTTTATCTACAGCAGATTTTATAGTAATACCAAGCAATCATTTGATGCAAATGACAAATGTCTGATAAACTCAAGCATCTATAATTACACACTAAAGGTGGCCATAAAAAAAAATTGTAGCAGGCCAACTACACTTTCAAAAAGGCTTCAAATGACACGCTGCTGGTGTCCTATTATAATTTCAAAATGAGCTCCAATTAAAAGTGATGGTAAAAACTCACAACGGCCTTTATGTGATGACGTCTGACTTTGATGATACGCGGCGTAGCGCGAGGAACCTTGACATTAAGGTTGGCTGTATGCCTCCACTGCAACCTTTCATTTCAGCACATTCAGCAGACACCCCCTTTGAACTCCTGGAAATAAACATGCGTCCACACTATTCCCAACACACAAGCCCTGCTTTATTGCAGTAAAGCACCTTTTTTTCTGCCGTGCTTCCACATCTGCCTGATTATGGTTCTTCTTCTAAGGAGAGCGACAGTGCACATTCTCCGGCCCTAATTAGGCATCTTCGAGTAATTAGACTAAACACAGCCTTCACGCTCAGCTCCGCTCATTCATCATGCCAGCGGCCGCTCCAGCCCCGAAAGGAAATACACTCGCTGCACACACACAAAACAGACACAAAGGCTGTTGGCGGCCACATTTATGCCTCATTCAGAAGCTGCGCGACAGTCTGAAAACCAAGCGCCCCGTTTACGCTGACTGCGTTTCTTTCGGTGGCCCTCCTGCTGACGATGAAAGTAGCCTACGGCGGAGGAAGAGCTCCAGATCCATTTGATTCATCAAGGATGAAGTAGTATGAAACAATATCCCGTGCTGCTGTTGACTTTGGGCACTGAGAGGTAGCGGCTGTAACACGCTCAACTAGGAAAGGATTCACCGCTAAATCTTTGGAAATCCACTTGCTCTCGACCTTCACCTCAGGGAGGGGGGGGGGGGGGGGTTCCTTTAACAAGTGATCCACAGCATGTTAAAATGAACTTTTTTATAAAAAGATATAATGTTCAAAATGTGACTAGTTCACATTATATTAATACTTCATGTGCTTTCTTAAGCGACTTACACGTGTGGTTGTACAATTCTCAACCAACAGGTGAAGTCCCATGAAACGTTTTGTATGATGTCATACAAGATGTCAGCCTATCACGCGAGGGCTCAGGCGACCATAGTAGAGCCGTGATTGGTCGTTACCTGAGACCTTATTGTAAGGAAGACTTTTGAGTTGACTTAATTAAAAAATAAAATAAAAAAATAACTTTATCCTTACCAATGACAATGAGGGTGTAGTTGACGTTGACGCTACCAAAGCCGTTTGTGGCTTTACAGATGTATGTGCCCGTGTCGTCCGCCTCCACCTCCTTAATCTTCAGGCCCACGCGGAGGATCCGGAAACGGATCCAGCCGCTGTGGATGTTGCGTCCATCTTTGGTCCACATGATGAGTGGCGGAGGATCTCCTTCCACCGGGCAAGGCAGCTTGATGGCGCTCCCGAGGCGAACCGTCTGTCGGTGAACAACCTTCTCAGACACACGTGGAGGTCCTGAGGGTGGACACGCATACAAAGCATAACTCTCAAACTCTCTACAAAACAAATCTAGATTCAACCAAGTGTAACAAAGATATATCTAGTATTTGACTAGGTCATAAAATGGAAATTTGACAATATGTCACGCATAGACAGATTTCATCATTACACTTGTAAGGATAATTAAGGCTTTTATTTTGGAAAATCATCCAATTAATATATACATACAGTGCATAGTTTTTAAGGGGGAAAAAACTCTCCTTTTTACAGATTGGCTTGAGTACAGGAGTTCATTGTTGAAGTCAAGCAAATGGAAAAAAGAAAAAAAGCAGCTTGGTCAGAGGCAGATGGAACGAGACCGAGGTAATTTGTCATCTTCTTGTCTGATTACCCAGAAATGCTGAAACTAGATTGTAATAATTGGACAGGGCCTGTCGTCCACAGCCAGCACAGAGAGGGCAAAGTGTTCTGGCTGGACTTTTTGTGTAGCGTGCAAGAGATCAAAGCTGTCGGTGGGGTGCACGGGGCGGGTCGCACTTCGACGGACAGCGGCGGCTCTTAATTGGCTAGGGTCCGCTCCCTCAGATCCGGTGTAGTGAAGCGGGCCGAAACACCCTGTGATGGTGTTAGGAGGCCCGCACCACTGCTCGCACAACACCGGGCACCAAGCGAACCCCGATCCTCAGCCCCGCCCCCTTAAAGCTAAACAAAACCCTGAAACGCTGAGCGGACCAGACAGCCAATCAAATGCAACCAAACCCTATCGCTAGTCTGGGCCTCTGAACAAATGGCCTGCTCTGGTTGCAGTAAAAACAATGGGGAGGGTAAGTACACATGGCTTCTCCCAATGCATACACACACACACACACACGCTCAAACAAACACACACAGTCACATTCCTCTGGCGCATTTCACACATAATGGTAAACAAGAACTTTATTGATGGGGCTGCAAAAAAAAAAAAAAAAAAGGGGGGAGGGCAGCCAGGTAATTCCATCTGGTCGTTTCATCCGTCACATTGCCGACAGATGGATAAGAGCTGCGTGTAGAACATCTGGGCGGCTGGGTCAAGCGAAAAGGTGGGATTATTTTTTTTTGGGGTGATTCACATACTGTATAGATTCTAAGTTGAAAAGCATGTTCATTTGCAGCCATGTATTCTATCATGGGAAATTGAAAGTGTCATTGTTTACATCTGTGACGAGAACGCGACCGCAGTCTTTTTGGCTGTTGTCAGCTGGCGCATATCTCACCCCGCTTCTACCGCAGCAGAACACATGCGCTGCTGTCTTCACAATTGGGTCACGGAGCTGATCTTGCTCAGTTCATGACTTGATTGATTCACAAGGAATCAGTCAGATGTTTATATGAAAATTACATAAAGTGCAATTCTTTGCAAATCTCAGCAAATAGGCCTCAGTGTTCTTAATCTAGCACTCCATGAGATTGTGTGTCCAAAAAAGCAAAGGAAAAAAAAAAATCATCAAGTCTAATCAAAGCACTTTCCTTTCCAAAAAGTAAGACAACTTAAAAGTTAACTTAAAGTCAACCAAGTGAGTCAAGAGAAAAAATATACTGTACGTGAAATGAAAATAAGACGTAAACATCGATAGATTAATTGACTTTCATTTCTTTCCAACGCGCAGGAAGAGTTCACATTCAGCTTCCAAGCATGGACTGCGTACGACCTCGGGGGTTTCCTTGAACTGTAAACTCAGACCAGTGAGTCTAACAAATGCTAAACAGCCAGCACCCAACACAAATCTGGCATTGAATCCTCAATGATACATTGTGACTACTGTAGCACACTGTAATATTCCTTAAACATGTGTTTCCACTTTCATTTACTGTCTTTCATCACTGTCATCCTTGCTGTGGCGAAGATATGGTAAATGATATGGAATGTTATGTGGTGACCTCTTCGGCTCCAGACGTTTACAAATGAGCCTAATGCACGAGACGCTTTTGGCTAGTGCTCCAAGCGTTTGGAATGTGCAACAAATTATTTCCTCCCTCAATCTCCGCTCTTAAAAAAAAAAGATCTTTTGAACTCCCTTCTGACAAACAAGGCAAAGAGAAGTGCCGAAATCAAGGACGTGGTCTGCATCACGTAATAAGTATTTGCGCTTGTGTGCATGACCGCTATGCTTTCTTCAGTAAGGGGCTCTCCTCCTCCCTCTCAAGGACAGGTTCTCTTTAACCTTGAAGTTGAAAGCGCCGAAACCACAGAGGCTCTCTGTGCGGAACGGAATAACGTCTTTATCTGCATGATTGAAAGGCAAAATTTAATCGCGGCATTCTGATGAAAAAAATGAGCCAGAGCTGCACTCTGGGTCACCACGCTGTTTCCCGGGCCTACTACGGCAGGCTGAGGTTGTGATGAATGATAACGTGCCAGCTTCACGTCAAACTGGCTGCGTACTCAAATTGTTAGAATTACTCGCCACTCTGTACGGAAAACGATACACGCGACCATATGGGCTTCCCCGTCTTGCGGCGCTGGTATGGAGCGCCTTATTATAGCCGGGCTCCATGTGTGAATGGAATCTTTCATAGTGCAGGAAGAGGAGGAGAAGGAGGAGGAGGAGGAGGAGGAGGAGGCCTGGCGACTTACAGAATTAGCTCTGTTTGTCTTTGCTCAGTTTGGGGACGGATTATTTTAAGAGAAAAGGCCACATTCAATAAATTGCATTCTTGTGATATACTAAATATAGAGCTATAGAAAGCTCATGATGTGCAGGGATTGAAGTCATGTCGTGGGAAAGATGTTAGGAAATGCCAATAAAGGAGGAAAACAAAAAAAAATCACGATTATGGTGGATTGAGTAACGTTCTTGTTTATGAACACCTGTGGCTTTATAATGGCGTGCAGATGCCGCCCCCCAATACTCACACACAAATTGTTATTCCAATCACTACAAACATGTCAATAAAGGGTGGGCTTGGCCGCTGACAACCATTTTAATAACCAACACCTGGAACTTCAATGACTGGATCATACTTGCAACACCGCTTGCCCCATCCAGGACGTGGTTACGCAAACATCTGTAAACATCATCTCGTAAAAACGGAGTTGCTCCTTAATCTGCAGCCAAGTGCAAGAATTTGTTGTGCGTTCAAACTCCTTTTGTACACAGCCAAGCCGCCGTGATTCATTACGGCGAGAGATGCTGCGACGTTATGTGTGATCGTAATCCTTATTAATATGACGCACAATTCTTCTTACCACTGCAGAAGGGTAACTAACAGCGGTGGCAAAGAGGAGACACGCTAGAAATGAAAATAAAATAAAAGTTAGGAAAATGGTTCACGTATATCTCTGTACTATCTACTCAGTAATAACCAAAATAAATAAAAAAAATAATCAATAAATGGACTGAATAAATAAATAAATAAATAAATGATAAATAAATGATTAAATAAATAAATAAATAAATAAATGCCTCACAGTTCAACTTTGGATGTTAAACTGTCCAGTTGAACCTTGACCCACAAGTTTAACTTGTTTTGTGACCAAGCTCTTAACTCAGTTTCCTTGCATACAAACCAACACTTGCAATAAACTGACATAGTATTTTGCTAAAAAAATAATAATAATGATAATATAAATATTTATAAGGGGTGTGGCCAAATGAGTTGAGTTTGTCTATTCAATAAATGGCTGAAGTGAACCCCCCCCCCCAACCCCACCCCACAAGCTTTACTGGAGCAGTGGCGTAACTGAACTTCACTAGTATGTCAGATTTTAGCTCGCAACACAGGAAAAAAAAAAAAAAAAAAAACAGCAACAGTTTGCAACTTGAAAAGCTCAAGGCAAAATGCCACTGTAAGGATAAATAGCAGAGACAGATAAACAAGAGAATGCTTCCTCCTCTTTCCCCTCCTTCCTCAGTGGCACTGTGTCAGGCCAATAGACCGTACAAATGCAAACAGACATCACAGAAGAGCGCACTCTAATGGAGTCTACGCTAGCAGGGCTCTATTGCATTTTGCGCCTCTCAGAACCTCAGGCTCAATTGTGTAACGCACATCAACAAACGGGGCAACGCAAAGTTCAGGGTGAGCAACACGAGCTAGAAACCAAATCCACGCTCGGTGACTTCACATGAGACTGGAGAGAAGGCGAAAAAGGTGAGGAGAAGGTTGCAGCCGAGGGAGTGTGTGAAAGGCCGCGGGTTTTTGTCAGGAGCTGGCTATACATTTCACAAGCACAGATACAAATCAGCATTACAAAAAAAAAAAAAAAAAAAAAAGTGAGCGGGAGGAAGATAGGAGCGGTCTTTTCAGCATCCCGGCGAGAAAATCAATCCCCGTTATTCCCCTTCACGATTCTTTCCAATCAATAGTTAAGAGCAGGGTAAGACCGGTCGGGGACAATGGCTCTTTCTTCAGCACCATCTTGATGGAGGCTTGAATAGCAACAGCATCCGTGGTGGGAATGCTAGCGACGAAGCGATTGGGTGACTTTAGGAACAGCAGGGGAAGGAGCGACACAGAGAAAGCGGTAAGGAGACGCTCCCTGATTAAAGCAGAACCACTGGAATAACACGGCCCTCTTGTTCTCACTCAACCTTTCTCCAAAACAACAGGGCAGCCCCTGCCGACTCCATGAAAAGAACAAAAAAAAAAAGAGAAGAAATGACTCTGGCGTCATAAAGCTTCTAGAAACATCTCCATCACGAGGCCTGCCCATAACGGGGCCTACTGTGGCGCCTTTGAACTCTAAGCTGCTATATTTCATTCAACTTGACGGCAGTCCGCCGGCCCGGGTTGCCTCACTCGGCGGCATGTGTGTGTTTTTGCTAGCTCGTACCACTGTCGTCTGAAGTTACGGCACGGCACAAATCCACGCTCCGCCCACAATAAATCAACGAGACATAAACGGTTTTATCGTGTTAGGGTCCCTGCAGTGTTTCAACAAAGACCACCTCTGTTTACATCACGATGACACGTTTAAACGGTTTTGTCTGTGGAAACAAGCAGAGGTGCTACTCCAAACACCATATAAAGTATTCTTCGGGAACGGGAGCCTCCTGAAAACATCGTCTACCAATTCAAAATGATCACAAGTCAAGGCGGTGCTGAATCCTCAGAGGAGTACTTTGATGATATGAAAGGACTCTTTTAATACAGGTTAAAGGTTCCATAAGGTATTTTGCTGTCTGGGAAGTATAGAGACTTTTTGGGAAATTCCTCAACCTGAATTAAAGGAGGTCTTTCATGGGAGGTTTGCAGCGGCCTTCTTCTTTATTAGATGTTAATGTGGAAATGGATTAGTTCATACTTCAACTTTTGTAATGTCCTATGAAATTGCTAAAGTACTTTAGAAAAGAGCCAGATCCATATATGAATTTAAAGAAACTAAAAAACTCAATATAGCTTCCACATATTTTATCTTTTACATGAAAATGTGAGCTATATTTTTCCTATTTAATTTTTACTATATGTATATATTTATATATATACTGTAATGTAACAACAAAAATAGAAATAACAGCAATAATTTGCTATAATAATGCTCATTATCAGAATTCTGAAGAAAATATTTTGCAGAGGGGAAGTACTATTTCTAATAAAACAGTGTTGTTCCTAAGTATTGGTGGCAAACGTGAAACCGCAGTAATCCAGTGGCACAACTTTGAAATGTAGGCCTGCCTTTGGCCAGACGTGCGCTGTCACAAAGGGGCCACAGTGAGTAGCACTCTGCCAGCTTTATCTCACTCCATTAGGCGCAAGACTGGCGTGCACACCGGGACTGAGTGTGTTCTTTGGGCCACTTATCTGGGAAGAGGCACCGGAGGGGGGGGGAGTCTGGGAATGGAGAGAAAGGCCAGATAGAGTGACAAACCTGACTGAAGGACAGGACGAGTGGCCCCGGCGGTCAGCCTGGCTGGGGGGTCGGGGGCGGCTGAATGAACTTGAAGCCAAAGTGGGGTTGTTGTAGAGAAGCACGGGAGCTAAGATGGCAGAGAGGTCTCCTTTAACATCGCTCATAGCGAGAGGAGGGCCGCACGGGGGAGTGCAAGAGGATTAGGCGGGCCGAGGCGGCGGTAAGCAGGAATCTCAACAATCTCACACCCAGATCCTGGGCCTGGACTCGGCCACATGACCCTCTTTCTCTCTGTAGCCCAAAGCAGGGTACAAGACAAGCACCTGTTTATTGCTGTCTGTCTGTTTGGTGATGGATGGACCATCAAACTTGTTTTCCAATCATGTTTTTTTTTCCAGACTTCCAACTAAATGAAAGAATAAGAAACTTTTTTTGCAAAATCATGTCACATACATCTGGAACTTTCCCTTCCTTGCGAGCCGCATTCTGTTCAGTTTGCGGCTGGTTTTAAGAGGCCCATCAACAGTGAGGTGCATCCTGCCACTCCCTTCTTCTTACATCTTCTGCTGCATTCCGCAGGCAAAGCAGACTTTTCATCAGCACTCTTGTCACAGTCGGGGGTACAGTATGGAGACACGCAACGAGCTGCAGATGTTCCACAAAGTTTAGTCACTGTCACGCTGGTTTGAAGTGATGCCGGACAGTGGCCAGACATACTCTTGTTGGTGCGATAATGGAACGGGAGGCTCTTGAGATCTCCATCAGCTCGTCTCCGAGTTTAGAAAGTGAGGAACAGCCGTATTCCGGGAATACTGGCAAGCGGCAGAACTTTCCAGGTAGTATTGCGAGATTCAAACTGGAGGCAAGTTGCTGGTGGACCAGCAAAGCTCCCGCTGACAGCGATGGGGCCTTTTCACAATCCAGGAATATCGTGTAGAATCAATCCGTCATCGTGGGAGCTGTTGAGCCTGTCGTTAACATGCGCTGCTCATTTTTTCACTGTGACAATTCCCAGTTTGCTTCACCACTGATTGACATTTTAGATTCATTTGAGAGTTGGTACATGAGTTCTGTTGTGATATTATACACAATATAGAAAAGGCTAGATCGGGAAGTTAGAGCGACAGAAACTGAGAATAAAAGCAATGGAATTAGATTTTGAGGTTAGAAGTCACATCTGCTCACTTTAAATGAGCCAGTGGAACGTTGCGAGGTACTGGAGACCACTAAAGTGTATCTAAACAACGTCAGTGAGGTACGGGCCAAGTTGACTTTCTGCACACAGAAGCTCAGAAAACATATGCTCGGCATTTTTACCACATTTATCAACTCAGTGTTGGACTATAAAGTTATGGAAACCATTGTCACTTCTTTTGCAATTGACAGAGCTTCAACTCTATAGTGAAGCACCCACATATGACGATTTATTTCCTCTCAAAGTTGTCTGATGGCTTGGTCAGATGAAGAATTAAGATTCATGGTTCTAGGCAGGGTGTGCCTTAAAAAAAATGACTCCCTCTATTTTTTTTAAGTCCTTTGGGCTGCAGATGATGATCATAACAGAGACGCCACTGTAAACATAGTTAAGATCATCTCTTCTATTAATCATCCATGCTTAAATGCCTTTAAGCAGATACATGAATCATGAATGGAGGCCACATGTGCCAAGTCCATCTAAACTGACCCAAGTAGTACATATCCGTACGCATGAGGAAATGCAATCTATTTCACTGCATGGTGCAGTCTGGGATCGTGCGTAGCCTCACTGTAAAGAATGAAAGATTATGCTCCTTGCTCCCGAAATGATTATTCCTTGTCGTCCTATTCCGTGCCGTTCCAACTTTGAGCGGGGGACATATTTTCCATTCATCACAGATGAATCGGGTCCCGTCTTCGCCTCTGCCGCAGCACTTAGGGAAGGAAACGGGGAGCAGCGTGACAGCGTACGCTTGAGCAGTGAAAACTTCTGTTTTGATGAAGTGTGACAAGCATTGGCCCGAACGGTATTGAAACTCAATGAAAGGGGACAATGTGGTAAAGAATTTCCGAGGTCACTCAAAAGAATCGCTAATGAAGAAGAAAATGGGATTGAAAAAGCCAAAAAGCTATGTGGGGTCTCACTGAAGCTCATCAGAGGTGAACTGAAAAGGGGTTTGCGGAGGAAGAAGGAAACTGCGAGGCGGGTGCCTGGAAGTCAGCAGAGGCCTCATTCAAATTTTCTTATCCCGAACGTTCCCTGGCTCGGCTTTCTTCGGGCCAAGCCAAGCCGTCGCTGTTTCCACGGCCATAACTTTCAATCAACCATTAAATGCACAACAGGGGGGGGGGGGGGTCAGCGTGTGTGTGTACGTGAAAGACGGAGAGGATAAATGTGTGCTAGTTGCTAAGGCAACAAGTGATAAAAGCCTCAAAGTGAGGAGGCAAACAGAGAAACGCATTTGGATTCTTTTCGAATCATGACGTACATCAGTGTTCCTTGGCTTGTTTTGGCGTCGTGATAATGAGACTATAAAGCGTCACAGCTGGCGATGACACGTCCAGCAAACAAACAATTACAGAAGTTGGCAAGAAATGCTTCTGCAGTTCAAATTAAGCGCACTGGATAGCATCACAATGACGGTAGCACCGAACCTGCTGGGCAGAGACGACATCCCGAAGGCTGCCATCATTCAAATTGGGCATCTTTTCTTAAGATAACAAAAGGTTGTCATGGTTTTTACAGACTACGGTGTAGTTTCTTTGCATGCCAGCTATATTTTGTGAAGCCAAGTCAAACACAGTGGTGTTTTTATTATTTCTCTTTAAGAATACGATGGCAGCTCTTTTTTTTTGATGGGTGAGAGAGACATCATTTTGGGGAGGGACTAAGAGTTCTGTTGAATAATACTTAAAAAAAAAAGAAAGGTTTTTGCCATTTACATTTCAATCCCTTGTGTTCAGAAGTGCTTGGTATATATTGTAAAAACATATTTAATACAAATACAGTAGTACCTTGACTTAGGAGTTCAAGGAGGGACTAAGTTCTGTTGAATAATACTTAAAAAAAAAAAAGGTTTTTGCCATTTACATTTCAATTCCTTGTGTTCAGAAGTGATTGTAATATATTATAAAAAAAATATTTAATACAAATACAGTATAACCTTGACTTAGGAGTTCAATTTGTCCGGTGACCAAGCTCTTATTTCAATTTACTCACATATCAAATTGATTCTCTGCACTGAAATTAATTGAAATTCCATTAATCCGTTCCAGTTGAATGTTTTTAGTAGGAACGGACCACTTTGGAGTTTTTGAGACCGCTGTCAATTTTGATATTTCACAGAAAGAAATTCCAATAACCGACGGGCCAATTCATTTTAAAAATATTTCCACTCATCCACCCGCATACAGGCTCGCCTCCAGCCATTCGAACGGTTCTCACATTGGCCGCTGTCATCTGACTCCAAACCAAGCAGGTGTCAAGTACACAAATGGCCGCCTCGTATTGTCCATCCAGTAAATCTGGTCGATCACCGAAGTCAAAGCGGCAAAAAGCGTGGTTAGCCTCTGAATGTTGATTGTTCGACACGTTGATTAACACGTGGGGTTAACTGGTGCATTTCAGCCAAGAGCATGTGTGGTCTGAAAGCATCCCCAGCCCAAACTAATGAGCTCTGGATGCAGCCTCTTCTCTCCTCCAAATACAAACAAGTAAGCATTAGCATACAGCTGAGAGAGATAAACATAGAAAGTGGACAATGCCTTGTTAAAACTCCACATGAATGCTAATTGGAGTGGCCATTTAAGTCAGTCAATGAAGGAGTGTTGCTAAAAGGGATTATATGACCCCTCTTAAGTAAACACCGAGTGACCTCCATTATGACTACTTATCACAGCTTCAGCCCTTTCCTTTCTTTCCCCTGCGAGGGGTGAAGTCTGACACATTCCTCGGCCCGCCAACTGCCGGGGTCAGCGGCGTGCGCTGATGGACACGGATTGAAAACAAGCGTATTGTTCTCACCTCTGGGAGACGTAGAGCGGGGCTTTAAAAATGGCCTCATTATCAAGACGTTTCCAAGGGTAATTTGTTTAATAAAACATGCTGCACAATCAGATATAAAAAACCCGTAAGGTCAATATTGCTCGTTCTCACGCATACCTAAACCGCGGCGCCTCAGCAACACTGAGCACCCGGTCTGCTAAGAGTGTTTCAAATTAATCTGCCCCGTCCAACCTGTGGGACGGCCACATCATAATCCACCCATTGTTCGTCGCAAATGGACCACCACTCGGTAAACGGGAGCTAAGATGAGCCGAGAAAGATTGAAGGGTGGGGGGGTGAGGAAAGGTCAGTCCGTGCCTTGTTTTAACAACAGCACATTAAGTTAACCTACTTCCTCCAGCTTTACAGCGGTAATAAAGTAGAGGAAATGCAATGACTCGCTGGCGAGACTGACTCTGCCTTGTGCGATGATGTATCGCTCCTACAGATGGAGCTCAAGCAGAAAACGAGCGACGTTCCTGAACCCTGAAATGGAATATTCAAACATAATACACAAGGCAAGCTATTCTTTCTGCCCCCCCAAACCCCTCCCAAAGAGTATCTACCTTGGCCCTTTACTAGTCAGGAGATATTCCAATACGACAAGGACTTTGGGGCATTGAGTTACTTTTGAATTTCACTTCATTATGCGTAAAGGAAATGGAAAACTCTGCGGATGTTGCCAAATGGCCTCGTGATTTTAACAGCCACTGGCATACCGTGCATCACAATACCTCCTTGTTATGGGAGCGTGATGTAACGGTGCTGTAAAATGTATATTTTCCGACAGGGGTGCAGAGTGTGCGCTTAAGCTTGTCCAGATGTCTACAAAGGTGTGTGTGTGTGTGTGTGTGTGTGTGTGTGTGTGTGTGTGTGTGTGTGTGCGCGTGCGTGTGTGTGTGTACACATGATGCAGCAATTGTTTGCTGATCATTGAAATGCAAGGAAATAATGTGTTGTGGTATTTGCCAGAGGAGACACCTGTTTTTCTTTTCATTCACATATGTGCAGAACACACGTTTATCTACCGGGGCTATTTTTTTTCAAAATACACAAGAAAATTGGACTGCTGGAGCAAAGTTTAGATTTTGGAGTATAAACTGGCATTTGACGATATTTAATCAAATTTCCTCGAGGGGAATTTATGAAAAATGAATCAATTGAAGTGTTGCTTGCAATGGCTTTGATAAAAATCACTCCTAATGTTCTGAACTCTTGGTTTCGTGCCAGTACTGACAACTAAATCATGTTGACGCCGTTGTTGTTTTAGCACTTTTTGCACAACTTGCTTTCGTCAAAGAGCTGGAAAACATATTTCACAATCCAATAATAATTTCCCGGTTCAATTTCAGTTTGTATTTGAACCGTCCTCTTCATATTTCTTCACATTTTTGACATAAGACCAAACCACACTTAACAATAATTCAACAGTCAACCACAACAATCAGTCACCACTGCGATGTTTCAAATACAATTTTGTCAGAGGGAAGCTACATTTCAAAAAGTTTGAAAAAAGTTCAAATGAAGTTCATTTGTTACGCTTTTATTTTCATCCTAAAATTTCACCTGTTTTTAATATACAATTTGCCAATTGGGAAAGATTGCCCCAACGGTAAATTTATTGAGATGGAATGTGGCCAAGCAGTTGACTCCATTTTGCCTCAATAAATCAATTTCACACAATTTACTAATTCATTGCAATGCCCATCTTGAGTTTACATCACATCCGTGTGACATTGGTCGTCAATGCAAAAGCACAAAGACGCGTCAATGGCAAGTAGAGGTTCGTTAAAGCAAGCAGGCAGTGGAAAACGGAGGACCGAAAAGTTTCAGTGGTCTCTGATCCTGTCACCGCATTAGAGATTGTGCTGGGACACATCACTGGGCACCTCCACCGGCTGCTGGGGCTGGTTGGGGCACCAGGGTGGAGGAAGTGCAAGGGGGGCCAATTCTCGCTCGGCCAGGCGCAAAGCCTTTCCGATGTAGAGAGAGGGGATGGGGGGGGCGCCCATATGTTTGTGTGCCACAAGGACAGGGGGTGTGTGGGATCAGATGTCACCTGATGACTGACAGCGACAGGCTTAAAATGCTTTCGCTCAAACTTACGGCCTCCTCCCTGGCTGCATTGTTGAGCTAACAGCAGGAAAGCGACACGTCCGACGTCGTTTTACTGTTTCCAACGCAAAATTCAAAGGAGGAGGTGGGTGAAGGTGAACTGGGGGGGGTCTGGCCCTTTATAATTGAATTTACATTTGTCACAAATGTCATCATGCATTGTTAAGTTTTACAGGGGTCGTTTTACAGCCTCTCTGGGCTTCGCCTGACTGCGAAAAGCGGGTTTGAGTCGGAGCCGCGGTCTGTATTTCACATGCTGTCGGAGCGGAGCTGTTGTCGTTGGACTGTAAAACGCGGCTCGGTGTATCAAGCCGCAGGAACTTGTATTGACTCTGCTTCCACATGATCATTCAGGATCATCCAGGAGTGTTTGCCAACTACATATCAGTCTGCACATCTGCTTGAGGAGCTTTGACAGAAAAATGATGAGGAACAGGCTCGATTTGACGGCCCATCTGTTCGTCCGTAAACACACAAAATGGCCTCTAATCGTATTTAGCCTTCAACGACTTGTTTACTCTCGGTTTAGTCGTGTCGCAAAGGCATGGCCGCCACGCTGTGAATGAGGCATTGTCTGAGCGCCGACGGACCTAATCCCCCCCACGCACGCCCACTCCTCCACCCTTCTAAACCAACGCTACTTCTTTCCTGCATCCCTGCTGCATGCAGGTATCAGACACCCCTCCGAAGTTTGAATCGCTTGTGACAGATCCTCCTCAAATGGAGCTGAGATCACATTCCTGCATCGGACATGTTTGTGATGCTGCGTAAAATGACACAAATGGCATCCACGTGTTCTTGGGGGACCTGTTGACAAGCATGCTGCGTGTTCTCTTTAGAAAGTTATGTTCTGAGCCTGGCACGGGAAACTGTGAATTGTGGTCAGTATCTCGGCCAGCCAGCCGCGGGAGAGCTGGATTCTCTACACAGACTTGTGTTCTTTCACCCTGGGAAGCTGATGGATGATGTTTGTTTGGTTTAGCTCTGGAGAATGTGCGCACACACACGCACACATTTGAGTCGAAGCAAGTTTGCCCTTCTCTCATTCCCTAGCCAGTGTTGATTTTGGGCTCCTTTTAGTTTTTTTTAACTTACTTTTCCATCTCTTACTTCTCTGTGTGAAAACATTAACTGAGACTCCCCCCCCCCCCCCATGCACACAAGCGTGCCAGTCTCACAATAAACGAAAGAGTTCACATTCATCTCACCTCGCCCACAGTGGACCAGTAAGATGGCCTCCAAGAAGAACAGCACAATCTTCAGTACCGCCATAGCGTCCAAACACAACTTCATGCTCTCTCAAACTGAAACAAAATGAACACAATGTGAGATTCCAAACGGAAAATATTACTTGGAGTGCAAAATGATGCTCCACTAGTGATTATCAACCAGGTGTGGCATGGGAAGTTATCCGCTATTAATTAAAATAATTATACTACAAATGATTTCTTATTGTTAACTACAAATAATGTTTATTTCTTTATCTATCTATGCCAGCGACATGAAGTGACAGGGAAAACAAAGGTCAATCATTTACCTGTCCATTCCTTTTTTTGTTACTTTTTTGGGGGTGGGGGGCAGTTTTATGAGGTGCCGTAAAATATGTGCCTCGGTTCATTAATGGTTGCCAAACTGCTTTACTGTGATGCATATTTAGGCAAAGTTGATCATTTTTCTACTGATGAAAATGGTCACAAGTGACAACTGCTCTCAATAAATTAATCATCTTTTTCAGACTGTTTTTCCTCAAAGTTGAACTAGAGTGCAGGAATCAGTTCATGTTCCGTATTAACGAGATTTAAGTGGTGAAATATTTTCCACAATTTGTTTCCAGTGATGATACAGTTACATCTTCACAAAAAGTCCTGTGAGGTTTTCACTATGAGTCTCGATTTCAGTAAGAAGACAAACATTACCCCAGAGTTAACTTCATCAGAATGATACATATAGACAAAAAATAGGTCGTTATAAAAATGCTGATGACAAACCTTGATGTTGACTGAATGAAGTCAAGCCCGTACCAGCCTCTTGACACTTTTAGTCCGCGTTGAGTCCATGAATCAAAAGTGCCACTTCTTTTACTTCTTTCAAACAAACGTAACCACTATGGATTGTCGATGACATTCAAACAACTTAGCAAAACACAGAACGACGATCAAGTCTCGCCAAATACCACCGCCCCCCAAAAAACGGCACCGTATGTTAATATGTAAAAAGAGCCCAGCGTGCCTCTTTCCTACCTCTCCGCCTCTGACCATCAAGTGACTCGTGCCGTGCGCAAGCCCGTCGAGCGTGTGCGCGCTGAGACTTCTGACCAATCAGAGAACGCGCATGCGTTAACCCTTTAACTCCCGGGACAAGTGAGCCCCAGCATGCGTCCCTGTGGAAAAAGTTGTATTTTGTACAGTAACAGGTTTTAAGTTTTTATTTTTACATCCCCTCTTGAAGCGTGATTTTTTTTTTCCAACTGTGTTATCATAGGTCACATTTATGGCGGAAAACAATTTGGTATCACCAGATTTGGGCATTCGAACAAGGGGGTGTGTAGACTTTTTATATCCTCTGTATTTGTAATTTCAACGAAAGAAAGTCAATGCTAGCTAGTTGTATGAAACGCCATAGACAGGCTAACGGAAAAGAGCATTATTCAGGGGTGTCAAACTCATTTTTGTGGCCAAATTGTAATTATGGCTTTCTGCACAGGGCCGTTAGTTATGTATAAATTTACAAATGATGGCCTCATATTATATATTCACTACTTTTAAAAGTAGAGTCCAGTAAAAACTGTTTGTCCAAATTATCATAAACTGTTTTTGCATTTATTTTAAAGTGTATTTACAGTATTAAATAGTTGAAATACTGTACATATACAGTTGGCTAAGTGCTGAGCTGGCGAAACCTGATGTGCTGATGAAAGCTACTTTCTACCAGGCAACGAAATGCTGCCACCTTTTGTCAATATTTGGATATTTCAATCATAGCTTATCCTTATTTACCACATGATGAAAAATCCATCTATTTACTCTTATGCTGGCAAATGCAGAATGGTATGAAATCTGATATTGTCTAGGTTATTGGAGGGGTCAGGGGTCATACGTTAGGTTTATTTGCTATGCCAGAGTTCCCAAAAGTTTATTTTACAAAAGGCTTGAGCTCAAATATGCAATGTTCGTTTCCCATGCAGTTAGATGACTTAAAAGTGGCTCATTCAAAGCAGGAGTGGCTATGAAATCCTTCTCCTGATCCAAGTGTGATTCAAACTATAAAAATACTTAGTAGGGGATTATATAAACCATCGTGGAATTCAATTCAACCGGTTACACACATGCATTTCGTAAGCAACGTTACCTATTTTAGAAATATGTGGGAGGAACCATAGCTCACTTGGACAACATGAATCTGGCTAGATCTTCAAAATATTATAAGAAAAAAAGCAAAAATGACCAGCCAAAAGATTTAAACTGAAAAAAACATTTATTTCAGTTTACATTGCATTTAAAACTATTGTTTTAAAAAAAATGAACACTACACCCATCAAGGAAATGTGGTGTAATATTACAAAATAAGACCAAGCTCTGAAATCATAGAATATTCCGCCTTTAAATTACTGCATGATTCCCTGTTTATATACATACAATTGATATAGCTCTCCATATGCCGTTTTTTATTCTTTATAAAAGAAAAAGCAGAACCCTTCCGAAGTGAGGTTAAATTTTAAGGGCAATACGACGGCTCCAACAGTAGTGTGTTCCTGATTATGAAATGCCTGAGAAGCTGCTTTGAGTTACAGCAAAATGACACAATGCCCACTCTCATATACCCGATATTCTATAACAGAAAGGAAGATTACTTTTCACTGCCAAAAGAAGCAGGAATATTTAGCAGAGAGCACTTGGTATGCAAATGAGACGGGCGTGTGTCGAGTGTGACGTACCTCAAGCTAGCATCTACATGTAAATCATTTAGCTAATAAAATGGCTTGTTTGGTTACAGTAGTCAAAATATTGCACTAGAATGAGGGAAAAAAAAGCAACGAGTAACCTTGCAGTCTGCAAGAAGGCTTCCCGATCGTGCTTAAAAATTGAAGAGGTCAACTCTCCACTAGAGGGCGTTCCAGACTAGATGGTGATAACTATGAGATCCCTTTTATCCATTAAATAAGCAGAGAAGCACCCAAAGTGCACAATGGGCACAGCCCATAAAGTTTCGTCCCCGTGAACATTCACTGCCATCGAAAGCGTGCCAAAATTCCAATACAAAAGCTAGCTAGCTCTTAGCACTATTGTGTAAATGCGACTGGAAGCGTGAGGAGGATTTCTGACCAGTTTCCGTGTGAGTAGCAACAGCCGACATTGTGGTATGGTTATGACCAGAATGATCCTTATTTACATACTTATCATGACTTACATTCTTTGACTAATCCGAGTCCCGTGGGAGCTCTGGCACAAATGTTGGAAGCTCGCTGTAGAATAGGAAGTTCATTCATTTGTACATGAGAAGCAATAAAACTCCTAAAATGGCCTGTTTTCATGTTGTGCTGCGCAATACCAGTTCAAAGTCTGCGGTTGCCTCATCGCCCTCCCGCTTTTACACCTTCACATGTGTGAATAGCGCCTGCATTTGTTTCCCCTTCCAGCAAACAACAGCGGAAACAGGCGAGACCTTCCCTGGGTTTCTTCCCCGCCTTCTCACTTCCCGAGCACGTACGTCGACTGTGAAGGCATCGTCGCATAGTCGTTGCTCTCGCCGTGTTTCAAATGTTGGCCTTGTCGCTGTAGAAAGGCGTGACGTGAAACATATAGCAGTGCGTGCACACCCTCACGGGCTTCATCTGGCCGTATCGAGGCAACGGAGCCGAGTGGGAGGAGCAGCGAGAGCAGAAGATCTGAGAGGAGCAAAGGCAACACACGTTAGGGCTTTGTGGGATCACCACATTGAGGGGAGGAATGGATCGTACCTTTCCACAGCTTCGACAGTGATGTTTCCTGCGGATGACGGTGAAAGGAGCCTTGCACGCGATACAGGAGCTGCATACTTCATCTGGAACCCAGTCAGGAGGATCTACGACGGACGCCACAACAAAAAAAAGTTCAATCCACTAAGTATGGAGGAGTCTGACCATTGAGGTTTCTTGTCTGCGTGATTGCAACACCATTGACTTGGAATCCTAGCTAAAAGTTGTTTGCTCATGCCACTTAGTGTGCGGTCAGATTTCCACAAAGAGGGCCTCGGTCTGGCTTCATCCGAAGAGGACGGGCTGACATTTCAACTTGGAGTTTGTGCTGACCTTCAAACTGTCCCTCACGGGCCTTGGCTGCCAATTCTGATGAGGAAATGGTCTCCTGACAGAGAGCGCAGTCCTCGAGCACTGCACTTCGTAGAACAGGGCCTGCTAGGCAACACAGAAAATAGATCAAGTTGGGTATGAATTGATTTTTTCCTTTTCCCCCAAGTTGCATTTAAATAATGCATGCGCAAGACACTATCCTTACCTTTCTTTTGCTCGTTGTCTCCCTGCTCAAAGTTTGTTGCCATAACCTCAAATAGTGTCTTGAGAATGCTGCGAAGGTCACTGGCGTAGTTTGTCTGCAGCTGATCAGCAACACCTACATCCCACAAAAGAAGAAATTGAAATAATGAGAAGAAGGCAGGTAAAGTCAAAGTAGGGTACACGCCTTGGGCAACATTTCCGCTTCCTTGTAATCAAAGTCAGCAAAGGCCCAATTCTCGGACGTCTCTGAAAGATGATCCTGCGCAATTATCCTGTGGTGTGGGTTTTTTTTTTTTCCTTTCACGATCTGCTCGGAAAATAGTCAGGATGGTATTTGTAAATGGTAAAACTGTTCAATATTTGATGGCCAATCATTATGTGGTCAACATAGAGTTGGGCCGAGCCACAGACTCGATGACAAAGTGAAATGGAACAACAGGCAAATTAGGAAGATCGGCCGGACAAAAATAGAAGAGCAAATGGGTGTGTTGAGCGTTTGACTAATGCAGCGGCAAAGTTTAGTCTGCTTTATTCTTTCCTATAATATTTGTTGCATCAATGCAAGCATTTTCATTCCTAACATTTTTTAATTCAATTTTTTTTGTTGGTTGATTTATTGTAAAACTTTTATTAATCTAATTCAAATATACATTTAATATTTTTTTTATAAATTTAAAACATTTTTATTTCTTTTTTTTGTTGTTGGTTGATTTATTGTAAAACTATTATTAATCTACTTCAAATATACATTTAATAATTTTTATTTTTTATTTTATCAATTAACTATCGAGCAACTTTTTCATATTCATTTTGGGGGCAGTGTGGATGTCTGGCGGCACCACACTGCCTCATACAGGTTAGTCTTAGTAATACATCAAACATCAAGTTTGCGTGTGTGTACACATCTTAAGCGTCTGTGCAAGGCCTTACCCGATATGCAGACAAAGAGCCGGTGAATGAGGTCGCTGCTACTGTGGAAGCGTGAGCGAATTTTATTTCGGGCAGCTATCTTGGCATCTTGTAGAGCCAGCCGGATATCCTCATGGTCCAGGTCCTCGGACGTGCCTGAGCTGGGAGTAAGGCTGCTGACGGGACTGCGGGGAAACGACGGGAGACAGAGCAGGAGAGGCTGTTTGTACCTTCAATTGTCCTTACATAATTCACAACTTCCATTCATATTTCATTGAGCGAAGATGTTGAGATTTAAGACACCAAAGACATCTGAATATCATAAACGAAGACTGAAAGAAAACATCATCTGCTGCTTTGGCCCGATACTAAAATAAAACTACTCCACTAGCATATGATGCTGCTTATAGTTACCTGGGAGTGTAAACACTGCTGGATAGACTACATGTGGTGACCGACACACTCTCACAGTCACTACCTGACACAGAGCTGACGGGGGAGTTTTGAAGACTAAAAACAATACAGAAAAAAGAGGAAATATTGGAAACATAAAAAGACAAAGACAAGGCTAGTTGAATACCAAAATGCTCTTGAAGTCTATCAAACGTGCAGTCATAACGTAAAAGAAAATCTACAATATAAATGAAAATGTAGATACTGTAGTGTGAGAATTAGGAGGAAGATGTCAAACTAACAAATGTTGGTGGTAAACAATGAAATGAAAGTCAACAAAAGTCAGAAATGCAAATGATAACTTACCTGGAGCCCTTCCAGTTCTCCTCTTTGCTCTCCCTCTTGGATTCCTTCATTCCTTGCTCGTCCTTGTCCCTCAACGGACCTCCAGTTGGGTGTTGCCTCGTTTCAGTCGTCTCCTGCGAGTCGCATGTCGAAGGCTCATCCACAATGTCGTTGCCACAGTTCTGAGTGTGATGTCCCGGTAGTGGCTCGACGACCAGGTTCTTCTCGCATAATTCAGCTCTCCCTTCCTCTTCCAGGGGTTGGTTCAAGCAGCGAGCTGAAGTGTGAGACAGCTGGCAAAGTTCTCTTCTGCCGAAGCAATCGCGGCTTCGCGGGGGCAGCCGGCAAGCCGAGGACTGGATGACAGCGCCGGGGGTTGTGGTTTTACAGTGCTTATCTGTTCTTAGAGTGAGGCCTAGGCCGAGGCCTGCGGTCTCAGAGGTGATGGCGTCCTCGCGGGCGTCCTCACAGCTCCCGCAGCAGACGCAAGAGTTAAGCAAGCAGTGAGTGGCCACCAGCGGACCACAAGGTTCAATCTCGGAGGGAGAGGGCCGCAGCATCTTGTCCACCGCCAGCTCCGTCAAGCTGGGGGAGCGAGGGTTGAAGATGACCGTGGCCGAGAGTTTCATGCCGCCCATACGATGGGCAATGACCTCTGCGGTTTCATTCACGGTGCCCTCTAAGCCCATCTCCCAGCCGTTGGTGTAAGGCAGCGCTTCGGAGCTGGGAGCAGATGTGCGCGATGCGGCGCGCATTGCATTGAGACACTTAGTGCGTGGTTGAAGACACGGCTGCTCTGAAGGTCCTTCCGGGAGCCAACCGTTGCAAACGGCGTCCGACCGCACGCCCGGACTACGTTGCAACGGATGAGCGGATTTGGGGGTTTTAGAAGGCGAGGCGACACAACTACGGACTTCTCTTGAGATGCTGGGAACGCCGTCTCCTGATGGGTCCAGATCTTCCATGAAGAAGACTCGGTCTTCTTCTTCTAAATAGATACCTGTTTTTCCTCTGCCCCTCTGTAACCTGAGAGGGGAGACCTCAGTGCTGGAAGGCCCGCTGGCTCCTCCCACCTCGCCTTTATTGGGACGGCGAGCCGGGGACTGGCCCTGGCTCGGAGGTGACAGCAGAGTTGACATCTCGTCTCCGACTCGGTACACCATCATGTTGAGCTGCTCCAGTTCTTCCTCATCATATTGCATGGAACAAGCAAGTTCAGCCTCTTCTGCTTCCTCACACTGCAAGTCTTCAGCCTGCTCCCCTTTCTCGGATTCCACCTCCTCCCAGCCTTTTTCCACTTCTGCCAACTCCTCCTCATGGCTGGGACAAACAAACAGAGACAAATGCTTTTGCTCCTCATCACCAGCCGCGTCGGAGGTGACATTAGCAGGGCTGGAGGAGGACTGGTTCTCCGGTTTAGGTGCTGGTGTCTTGCTTGTGGCCTCCTCCTGGCCTGTGGCTAACTCGCCATCCTGAGAGATACAGAGGTTCCTCTCCAGCATCAGTAACTCTTCCTCCGTCAGAGTCTGCAGCAGGTCTCTGAAAAGGTGAGAAAACATCATCACACCATGATTTAGGTGGTAAAGAACCAAAAGGTATGAGGGCACTCTAACTGTACCTGATTTTCTTCAGCAAAGTACGAAAAGGGCGAAAGAGCTCAGACATGTCCTCTGCTTTTCGGTCAAGGTCGAGAGGTCCCTCTGAGTACACGACCAACCCACTAAAAATAGATTCAAGATCCTTTATGAGGAGTGAAAGGAAGGAGAAGGACTGGTGAGGACGGGCAACACTTACCATACAATGGCTAGTCTGGGAATTGTAAACATCAACGCAGGCTCATAGTCATCAATCATGTCTTGAGTGAGGTAGCCCAAACTGAGCGCCCTGGGACAGAAAAAAAATAAAATAAAGATCAGTACTTTGTTCTTCTCAAAGTGTTGCATCAACCACTGCTTGGGTAATTCACCTTTCCACCGTCTCACAGAAGAGAACAATCACCTCCTGCTGGACGTAGTATTCTTTGGGAGACTTGACAGGCACCATGGCTGACACATAGCTGCAATGCAAGAAAGGGAAACGATGACATTTGCAGTTGAGTTTGTTGTTGCCCAATGTGAATTATTATTTGCGCTATGCTCTCCAAGAAGGTCTGCACCTAATTTACCTGAGTTCAAACTCAGCAAAAAGGCTGTCGAAATGTCGCAGTGCATCCTTCATGCGGTCCGTGTAGAAATTGAGGTCTCGCAGGGCTTGGTCTCGGGTGATGTTGCGGACCTCCTCCAGGCTTCGAGTTAGGTCCTTTGCCAAGGGTCTCATTGCGATACTTTCTATCTCCCTGTTCATGATGATGGAACCTGCAGCTAAACACTGCACAAGAGCGGGGACATCACATGAAACCTTTCTTCGTCATTTTTACAGTCTTGATGGACGGAGACTTGTTTTTCTCCAGACTGATGCTGAGGGAATTAGTGTATACCTCTGCTCCAAACCAGAGCTGCCCCGCCAAGTTGTCATGACGAATCTCCTCGGGGAACTTGACACTGAAGTCTCTGTTGGCTCGGTCACAGGGAATACATTCTTCCATAATCTGATTGATGATGTTCAGCACATTGTCCTGCAGAGTCACGCCGTCACAAAAGCACAATGAAGCAAACATGAGTGCTAATAACATTCCCCATTGGTGATCATTGATTAGGAAGGAAATGAAGGCACTTTGAGGAGAGTATTGCACCATTAGGGTCGCTGGCGTTCAATAAAAAACACTAAAACGAGGCCCGTAATTCAAGCTGCGAAAATAGTGTGTCACACATCACGAGAGCTAATCAAGAGCTTATGTGCCGCTGGCATGTACAAGAGCCATAACAATGACTTACAATGAGCTTTTCACTCAACTGTAGCGGCACTGTGCACTGTAATCTTGTCAGGCGCAGCACCGCGTCTTTCTCTGCATGCTCGCAGGAGGAAGATTAAAAGATGGAAAGCTTGACCGTTGAGTCTTTTTACAGTTTGGAGCTGTTGGTCTACGTGTAAGCTTCTATTAGCAGGGGACACTGCCGATAACCATCTCGAGGACCATCTGTTTATCCTCTTTTGCCGATTCATTCCATCCAAAATATAAACACACCAACATTGTAGAGGGCTCAGGCTGACATAACATAAGCAGCATGCCAGAGGCCCCCGGGGAGGACCGCGAATAGTAGCCGATAGCTGCAGTGCCTGGTTCAAATGTAAATTGTTGGCCCGAGTGGGCTCATCCGCTATTAATGGAGCACCAGGCTGTTGGGTATCACTGCCTAATTTTAATCCTCAAAAGCTTTCAGGAAGAACATTTGAGGAAAATAAAAAAATCAGTGTAACTTATAAGACCACGCAAAATTATATAAACAGCGCTGCAGCAAAACAAAAATAAGCACACCGACGAAGGTAAAAGAACAGTCGGGGGTCAAGTGGTGACCTTATTAAGCACAGCCCGGTGAGCAGCGGCGCTGGGAGGGTTGCTGAAGCACAACAGGTCACATGACGACCTCCCAATACCACCCGCAGCTTTCTCAGCATGGCATCCAGCACTCACAAACAACCTTGCCCTCCAAGCACCCGACTGCACAAAAACGACTCCAACCATCACCTCTATCAGGATTAAACAATGCACAGTAACGCCGACACAAAATGCTGCCGCTCCCTGAAGAAGCCACTCTTGGACATTCATTAACAAAACACATGACTGATAAAAACAAGTACGTTGTCATGCCTCGACCCCAGTTTTGCTGTGTTCTGCCAGTAGTTGTCAGTTCGTCTGATTACCCTGCACGAGATGTGCGGACCATGCATGTCTCACTGTCACGCGGTTTGTTTTGTTCCTGTCTTTTGTTTCACGCTTTGGCGGTCTGTCCTTTTGGTTTTGCTTAGTCACATCAGTTTGCCGGGTTTGTCCTTTGGTTTCTGCAATAAACCCTGGTCCAAGCTGCATTTGGTCGTCCTCGCTCCATTCCTCCACCCCGTTCCTGACATACGTTCCCTTACACACTCACAAACCTGTACTTATCGCACCTTATCAGCTCAAAGTGCTTCATGTGGAAACTTGACCTAGATAAGGTAATAACAATAAGACTACCATGCCAATTTTTAGACTAAGGCTGATAAGTGTCATGTCTATATTTACAGATTGTCGGAAAAAACAAATGTCTAGCCCTGGTGGTTTGTGTAGTACGAATTAGGGCTGCTTGATTATGAGAAAAAAAAAAAAAAATCAACAAAGACATCCACCATCTTCCCATCTCACCTGGCAGGAGCGGAACTGGTTGACGAGCAGCGTACATCTTTGGGGGTCCTTCCTTCCATCGAGGCTGTCCAGTTCAGCAGCCACCTGGTTCAGCTCATCATCCGCGTAATAGAACTGGGCCAGAAGCTGCGGGTCCGTCCTCTGTAAAGAATCACACCGAGTTACTGACCTAAGCTGTTTGGGATGGGAGCCAGTTTGCGTAGACATTATATCTCTCCCATTTGGGTCTTTCCACCATATTAAAATTATGATTTAGCATCCAGTGCATCAATTCTTCACATTTGAGTTCTGACAGAAGAGCTGCTGTCTGCCTCCACCACCGTTAATAGGTTTGCTCCATAAATAACTAGCGTTAGATAAAGACACATTTGTTTATTTTTCAGAAGAACTGGGCTATGTGCTAATTGGCAAATGATGCATTGGCTATTAACGGGTAATTCCATTCTTTGTCTGAACACAGGATGAATACAAGGGATGTATGGGAGTTATATATAGTTGTTTTGTAGCTCGTGTGCAAATCCTAGACAACACATGTCAAAGTATTTCCCGGTTGTTGTTTTTTTAGGGTGATGGAAATGACATATTTTGTATTCATTGTCACTGCGTGAGATAAAAGGAGCTGTATCATGCTATTTTAGGCTTTTCACAGTCAACTATAGGCATATGTATATATGACTATATTTACTAGAATATTACCTTTGGTACTTATTTCTTCTCAAATATAACTTATTTGGTAGCTATTTTTCTAACCCTCACTTCCTCACTTTGTGACATCACAATGTTAAGACCAATCAGGCTGTTTTTTTTGGATCAGGCAGGGCTTGTGAATAGAGAGGAAAAATGAACAAGAATGCTTCAAGATGAGTGAATGAAGGGGGGGGGAAAAACACTTTGGGGTGTTTTGGTGAGGAATTAGCATTTAAACATGGCTAAGAGCTCAAGAAATTTGATTTTGCATGATATGCCTGCTTTAATACAGTGAAAGCTCCCAGAAGAGTAGGAGTAATTAGTGAGTCTAACCCTGGTAGCGCATTTGTGTCATAATCTGCCAGCATGCATTGGAGGAGTTGGGACCAACAGCACAGTGGAGGCAAACAGTGCATTGGTTGAGTGACACACATTGTACAAGATAGGCAAAAAAAAAAAGAATCACTTCGCTGTGCTTGTAATTCCAAGGAAATATCGTATCGCATAGATCTGCTCACATTCTGAGTACAAAAGACAATCTATTCACACGCAGACACAGAATCAAGGGAGAGCTCAGATAGATGGAAAGGTTAATGGATGTGAAAATGGCGACCACATGCCGACACGCATCGTCTCACACACACGGCGAGAAACCAAATGATAGCGCAGCAGCTCAGGCGCTAAAAGGGCAGCCGACTACTTGTCTTTGTGTCTGCGGTGCAGTCAAAGTGTTTTTGATGGCATCAAATGGAATATTAGAATGACTGAATTGGGAGAAATCTCTCACAGGTGCTTTCCCTCCTCAAGTTTGCAAGGCTCTTCCTGTTGCGTGATCTGCTATTCCGCTCCCTTGTGGACCTTCTCCCTGAATATGATACACAACGCTGTTGCCTCACTCACGCTCATTAATAATGAAAGAAGCAACGAGGAGGGTATACAGAGCTGCAGCAGGGATGCTTGTCGCATCAGTACTGCTAGAAGAAATACATACAAGACTTGGAGAATAATTTTCAAAGTGGCATAATTGCGCTTGGGTCGTGATGCATACCTAATATTATATCACTAGTTACCAGTAGGCAGGCTTCGGTTGATGACACTTGATAACAATGGGAGGGTCTGTGACACAAATGTCACGGTGACCACGGAGCAGAAGGAGCAAGTCAAAAGATCCTTTTTTTTCTGAAGTACTATATAGGCCAGTGTGCAGTGAAGAGAGAAAAAAAAAAGAGGTGTTTGAAATAGATGTCATCCTAAAACCTCCTCCAGCTGCATTCCTCATACAAGAGGGAACATTCCTGGGGCACGGCATCATGGGCAGAACGAAGTAAGCTGCAGTGTTCAAGATGCACTGGAACTTGGACAATTTCGTTGCTTCACCTATAAAATAAAGTGAATTAAAAAGGATTCCGCAAAGGTTGGAGAGGGTAAACAATTTCTATGACTTGTAATATTGTGTTTCAATAATAATCATTGAGACAGTACAAAGTTGTAAACCATGATGAACTTTCTCCATAAAGAAACACCCACATGCCAGAATAATTATTTTACTCTGTTCATTGTGTTACATTCCGTGTGGAATTCTTTGTGGGTTACACCCGAGTGATGTCACTATAATGAAAGTCACTGATGCAGCTTGTGCCCTCTTGCCTACGCATTTTGGCTATTGCCAAAACACAAAGTCCTTCTTGTTCAGTTTGGTGAAACTGTACGCTTCGTTTCCACTTCACGTGACATAAATCCGTGATCATGTGGACAAAGAAGATTTTTCTGGGTCACCTTTTTATGATGATTTATTTTTTTCCCCGCATAGGTTCTGAAAGGACTCCAGAACTTACATCATCGCTATCAATGACAGCTCTACCTTGCATTAAGTGAGGACGTGATTCAGTAGACTCTCATCTCATCCTTTTGCGGTGTGACATACGCCTGTGATACTCCCGCAGTCGACTGCTCGGAAGATGACGCAATCCGCAGTGCTTCCAAAATAATTTCAAAGCAATGCAATGCACGAGAATTGCGTACTTCCTGCTGTTTTGTGACACATAAATTACTAAACGGCTATTGTCTGCTCACATTGAGCGCTTGCTACTGTGCAGCATCAGCATTTTTTTCGTCATCTCTGCTCTCTCCAAGGTCTTCAAATTCTACACTTCATTTCCATTCAAAGCGTGCAGCCGATGAGAACTACCAGACACTTGAATATCACCGATGCGGCGCCACCGGCGTGTGCACATTGAACCCACTTAAGGGTATGAAAAAAGACACCCTCCGTATTCTATTTGAATCCCCTTTTGCTGCATTCTGGCTGCCTACCAAGGATCCCATGCAAATGTTTTAAGGGGACGCTGATTCATCAACTCGTGTATTATTTAGGATTCCGTGTTGAAAGCAAAAGTGAGCCAATGGGGCTTTGGACACAAACGAAATAGCGTAGTTTTTATTCGAATGTAACGTTTTTCAGTCATGATTGCCTCACAGCTGTTGCCTGATCCGCATTTGTTTTTTCTAACTATAGAGTGCTCGGGAATATCACTACCGTTCAAATCTATTCTTATCGGCACGATGAAGATTTGGATCTACATCAGACAACTAGACTTATCTCAGTCGATTAACTCAAGAGCGATCCAGCCGTCTGGAATGATGGCTTAATCTGCGCCTCTTTGATGCAGAGTATCCTAATGTGACATTTGGACTAGGCAGTGACCTCTGTATGTGTCTGGCGTCCACCAGTTAAAGGCGTATCCCCATCTCGGGTCCCCTGACTGTTCATGGGTGTCATGTGACACCCTGTTTGCCAGCATCCCAATGGAACCTCTTACGCAACAAATAATCTGGTTATACAATCCAGAATTGGCTGTTTTGCAGCTACAATCGAGAAGTTGCGTTTGTAGAAAGACAAGTCCCCAAAGTAGGAAAATAGATGCCAACCTAACATCAGTGAGAACCTGTGTGGTTTAGATATCAAATTGTGTTTATAGATCATAAAGTTGTTTAAAGTGTTTCTGGTGCTTCAGGAAAGTGATAAGAAATCTGATGAATTTATCAGTTGGAGCAGATGTTGACACTTTTCATCTACTATATATAAACGTTGGCCTATTTTGGAGTTACAAACTCGCTATTTGAGGCTAGGCTATGCTAACAACGAGAAGACATTAGGTCAGTAGCATTCTGCATCTGATTACAATCCAGCCAAATGCACCTATACACTGCCGTGATTTAGTTTCGTGTGAGAATGACCTCCGGCCACTCTGCCATCTTGGAGGATGTGCATGGCTCATATGGAGCCCAAATCTGTCCACGTCCCTTTGGCGGTTATAAACAGTGACAGAGCGAAGACACTGAACAGGCTGCTGCAAATGACACGGAGCGACAGCCGTGACCTAAGAGCTTGCAGCGGCACGCATCTTTTTGATTCTAACTGGCCAGAAAAAGCACATCTTAGATGTTTTTGTGATAGTAGACAATAACTCACTGTGAACAATTAACACTATTCTGTCCTGCACCACTCAACATTGATGTTAGAAAAAAGGTTAACGCTTCTTGATGTTCATGACATTGAAGAGCAGAACAAAAAAAACGCCTTTGATTAGCACGCTCGACTAATTACCGCCAATGACAGCAGCCTTTCTGTCTCCCTTCCATTCTCCACGGCCACTTCCCTTCAATCATTGTTTCCCCACACCTAGCTCAGAAGCCTGCAATGAATTAAAAGTCTTCCATCTCCTCTGACCAAGGGTCAGCGCCCTAAATTCAGGAAAGTGACACGAAATCAATTACTGCACGGCTAGCGGTTGAGCAGAATGAGGCCTCCGCAAAGCATCACAGAAAGCGGGCATACTATGAAGCAAGTGCTCAGCAGTTTGCTGTTCCCTCCTCCGACGACTGTGTGCCAATTTACAGACACTCCTCTGCAGAGAGATGCTAATTGCTAATTGCTTCGTCTGCCCTCACTTTTTTCACTTGGAGCCAATTTTGGTTTCGCTTCATTGGCTCCCTGCTGAGTTCATTTTCACATTCTTTGCATGCATGCATCATAAAGGACATCCGGTGTAAAAAAGTATGCAAAATATATGATCGCTGCAGCGACACCTGACTAGAAGTGCCCCAACAAGGAAAGTCTTGCAGTATCAACTTCCCACCAATAGATGGTGCTACAACACGATGTCAAACAGGAATTTGGGAAATGGGGTGAGTGGGATTAATAAACGATGACCTCCATCAAAATCAAAGTCTAATTTGTCAGTTTATATTTTTATAGTTCACTCAATGAGAAAAACAATCCAAAAAACAAGAGACAAAATATTCTCACATTAGCGCCACCTACAAGATTGGAGTTGAACATCAGCCATCGTGATTGTGATTAAGAGCTATATAAATAAATTTGACTCGACTTAATAACCAGTTTTTATATAACGTCCTTAAAAAAAAACATTATTGCTTTTTTTTACACTTACACAAATGAAAATTTCCGATAGTGGAATTTTACCAGTACATTCATTGCATTTCATGGTGATCGTAAAAGTCCAGGGCAATGATCCCAACACACTGATAAGAGATGAGTTTGTCTCCTGTACCTCTGTGGGACAAAGGGAACCAAGCCAACAGATTTTAGCTTTGTCACACTCTCGTTATCATTCACTGGGAAATAGGCAAGTCACTGACGTATTGATAGATATACGGCAGCAGTACACTTTTCTGCTTCCAGGTTAAGCCAGTGACTGCATGCTGATGCAACACTTCTCAATAATCCATCCATTATCCAAAAAGTTCAATAATAAATGTCATATTGTTAATGAAAATGATACACAGCGTTTTGATCATAAATGTCACAACAATTATAAGCAGGTGGGGACCGATTGTCAAGTAACACTTTGTCGCTAAGAGATAAAAAAAGCAGAACAGGTTTATCTTTTTCTCTTCCAGCTTTTCTTTACTGCGGTTGTCTCGTCATACTGGCCCGTATAATTACTGAGGCTTTTAGCGCTTTGTTTTTCACTCACATTGAAGGAAAACAGGTTGCTGGAAACCCGCAGATGATCAAGGTAATTCTTACAGTGACTTAGCTGAAAAGACGTCACTGATCGATTGGCAAATTATGACATTAGAAGCGATCAATATCTGCTGATCAGGTCTGTTGCTTTGAAATTCAAACAAAGACTGTGTTCAACGTCAGGGATTATAAGGAACACATCACACAAAGAGCTGCAGACCACAAATTATCAACATTATGGCGCACTGAGAACCTTTTAGGAGCAGCTCTTATGCCAATTTACTGTGCAGAAATAATAAAATGAATTTTAATGTATGCTGAGAATTTGAGTGGAGAGTTCACAGCATAACTTAAGCTTGCGTTTTTTTTTTATTACTCTTTTTTTTATATATCAGGTAAAACAAGTTTAACCAATTTGTTTCGTTTAATAGTTTTATGCAAATGTTCCCGGGTGCTCCAGAAGGGGGGTGCATTACAATAATGTACAGTTACAAGACTTTCAATAGGACAATTATGCACACAGTGGTCCCTATAAATAGAACACATACAGAATTACTGTCGAGCGGCAGACCACATAGATCATTCTTAATCGACCTCTGGCTAAGGAACACACTCTGCTTTAACTCTGGGAAAAACATAACGTATAGTGATGATGCAGCACATCAAAATTATTGATACCCACAACATACCTCTACGGGTTGCATTAAGTACTTCACATTCCTTACACCTAAAAGCTGAAAAAAACAAAAGGAAAAAAAGTCCTTCCACTTATCAAAAGTGCTGCAGTTGGAATTCTTAACAAGGTACCCGTGACCTGCTCTGCTTGCATGATCTGAAGAATTACAGCAAATCCAAGAACTCCTGACTCCAAAAGAAATGACTGGACCTGACAGCAGCAGATTAAGTAGAGCGGAGGCTTCTCACAAGTACAAATGTGACCAAAGCTGAGCCCATCAAGGCAAAAATGAAATCCACCAAATTACTCATTAAACCAATGAGGACGTCGTCATCAACTTTATGCTTAGGTGATCATTCATTTACACCAAAAGCACACAATATCTTGACTATTTGGAGACTGTTTCCTCATGATCCATTTTCTATAGCCCTTGTCCTCATGGGTGAGCTCGAACCGACCTCAGTTGACTTTGGGAAAGAGTTGGGACACACTCTGGACTAGACACTAGTCCATTCACATTAAGGGCTAGGCCGAAGTTTGCATCTCAGAAAAGCTGTGCTAAGCACTCTGCTGGATTTATGTCAACAATTTTAAGGAAGTAAATCAAAACAATTTAAACATTTATCAGTGCATTTTATTAAGTGATTGGTAAATTACAATTACTAAAAATATAGTGAATTTTATTATCTGTATTACTTTGTGAATGTTTATTTTCACCCCATCAATGAATGAATATACTTTTTTCTATCATATTTATCAATGAATATATCTACATTTTTTTCATCTTTTTATTCTAACATTCAATTTAACCCTTTCACCCCACTTCCAAATACAATCTAAAGTAGCCCTTGAGCACAAGTTTGCACAAGCCTGTCCGAAATGGATTCAAAGCAGCAGTGTCAACAATCGGAGTGCAGTAATAACCGTGACAATAAAAAAGTGTGCGTGTGTTATGTGCATTGTGGGAATTGGGCTTTCGCGCAAACATGTTTTTCCCAGCGTGGGTCTCGAACAAAAGGGGTCAACAAAAACAAAAAGGGGGGCGGGGGTAAGGGGGATCAGCTTGGCTGCATGTGTCAACGTGAAGAATCAAGAGCCGGCCGGCAGGCTAACATTAGCAGATGCAAGCCGATGTTGCGGGCCAGCAGAACCGAACCGAACCGAACCGAAGCAGCCCAATTGCCGCTGCCTACTGCCGCCCATGAAATACAAACAAAATGGCTTAAACAATTTGCTGACATGACGTGTGGATTCCAGGGGACTTACCTTGGGCTTGTAGAGCCACTTTCGAAAGCGGTTCATCGTTACCTCGCCACCTTCCTTTTGTCACCGAGCCCTCGTCCGCTTCTCCGGCAGTACCTGTATGCCTGACAGCTTCGCTCGGCTGCTAAGCTAGCTAGCGACGGTGGCTTAAAATACGGGAAAATAAATCAGACAAAAAAACGTGCAGTAAGTTGTTCTAATGCTACAAAATGGCTAAAAAGGAAGACTGTCACGATCCAAAGAGACAACGACTTATTTCCGCATTTTCTCGTCCTACGGGGTTTGTCGCTTGTCATCCCCCGTCCTGCCTCTTCCAAAGTCTCGGGCTTCCAGCAGCGAGTGCACTGGCCGATGTCTGCGTCGCTCGCTGCACGTCCGACGTTACTTGCTGACAGTCACGTTGACAACATTCACCTCCCACTTTCACAGGAAATGATGCGTTCACGTACTGATCTCGAAACATCGGAAATCACAAAAACCTAGATTATAACCTATTTCATATGCGTTCATTTATGACGGCAATCACTTCTGAAATCATTTTTGATTGGAGAACCAGCTCAAATAGATATTTTGCGAACAATGAGTTTGGTTTTAGGTTTTTAGATGAAGTGCGGTGAAATTCATACTCTTTTTCTTCCAACTGGATAAAATACATTTCTTTATGTGAGAAAATTATCCGAAAAAATGCTTTTGTGTACAGTGTAGGCTCAAGGGAAATCAGATTAGTTTAACCAGATTTAGGTAGACAGACGATATATTGTGAGACTCTGTGGTCAAAACTCGTTTTGAATAATCTGCTTTGCTCTCCTAAAAGCCCAGTAAAGTGAAGTCACCTCGCGTTCCTGAAAATAAAATCGGGGCTTATCTCCTGCATATAAATTCCTTTGTTTAAACAGGGCGAAATGGCATGTTTGAGGTTAATTTTGGCATTGTAAATTCCAATGGTAATGGAAGGCAGCACATGGCTTTACGTCATGAAACATGACGTAATTATTGTTATGACCGTGGACAAAGGATCAAAATATTGACAGCTTTGCTAATCCAAAATCCGATGTGTCAAACTTGAGAAAGGATAATACTGTGAAAACACAAACATTTTAAATCGTCTGTAAGATAAAGAATTGCCATGCACGTGTTTTAAGGTTCATCTGTTTACATTATAGTCGCTACGCAACCCGTCACCACGACAACAAGGAAAACAAGAACACTAACGGCGTTTAAATCCTTGTCTTTTTTTGTTTTATTTTTTAAAGCACGCGTGTATTAAATGTAAATATAGTTTGACTTCGCGTGTTTAATTGAACTTCTCACTCGTATTTTTTGCAGCTCTTTGTGTTGGGCGTAAAATGGCAAAAAGCTATGGATCACTTGTCAAGAAGGCCGTTGTCCTGATTGATCAGTTCCCAGCTAGCAAAAAGGATCTGGACGACTATATTGAAGATGCTTCAAAAGATCTGGAGGCAAGCCAATATGATCATGTTGAATTTCAGTCCAAAAACCTTTACTGTAAATGTTTTCCAGGACATGGAGCCTCAGCGTCAAGAGTTTGTGCTCCTTACTGTTTCGGGATGTATTGAGCAAAAGAAGATACTGGACATAATTATCAATTCCTTCTATAACCGTGATGGGAAACACTTACCAAATTATTTTCGCAGCCAGTTTGTTGGTAAGTTAAACCAACTAGTCATTTGAGTTTGACATAAAACCAAAATATTTAAATAGACATATGCAATATGTTGTATTTATATTGCTTTCAGTGATCTGTTATCTCAGTCTATTCCACCTTGATGACATTGGACTTCAGGCTTTTAGCAACATTGTTACATCTCTGAACAATAATGAAATCATGCACAGGGTAAGAATATAATTGCACTGCAAGATCCAATCTGTTGTGGAGTTTTTTTGTAAATTGTTCTGTGTTTGTAGTTCCTGAGTTTCTTCTTTAGAAACCTCACCACTTGGATAGAAACAGAGTTGAGTTGTATCTATGAGTCTGAATTTGTGAAGAACCACTGGCTTGACCCACTGCTAAGGTGCTACAAGCAGTCAATGAAAACTTCACATAAAAAATATTTTGTAGTTATTTTAAGTCTTTTGTCATCTAGGAAGCGCTCCAAGATTGAGATGTTTCTAAACAAGCTCGTAGCTGATGAGCCGGACTCTCCATCCAAAACCACTAATCCTATAGGATTCTCTTTTTGTAATCGTAAACCACCATGTCGACCTCAGCCTGAGATCTGCCCTGCGCCAGAAAAATACATGCCAGTAAGAAGTAATAATAATAATAATAATAAATTATATTTATATATCAGTAAGAAGTGTGAGTATGTTATCTTGTGTTTTTTATAATGACAATCAAAACGGATTATTAAATTTCACAATGGCAAGTGTGTGATGTGTTTACCAGTTCTGTGATTTTTCTAGGTACCAAACAGCATGTACGCAATTCCCAAAGAGGTTCAGGTATTAGATGAGCTCAAGCAAAGGAACCAACAAATGACAGAGGTAATTTTGCCATTATCACAAAATGATATTCTATTTAACACAAATTGTGTTGACATATTTCTGTTCATGACTAAAGGAGCTTCTGTATGAGGCTAACTTGACGGCATTTAAATGTGCAAGACCACAAAAGTCTGAACAAACAAAGGTATGGACTTGCTTCTGATTTCAGCAGTGGGTGGAAAAAAAATATTCATTACTACCATTCAAATGTGTAATGTAGAGAGCCATGGCCAAGCTGAAAGAAGAGCTGGACTCAAAACACAAGTTCAATAGAGCTTTTAAAAGTCAGCCTTTTCCAAGTAATAAGGTGAGAAATGCAGCATTAGTGGTTAGAAATTCTGTATATTTATTAACTTGCTCTACAATTGTTAGAAAACCTGGCCAGTGAAACTCAACAGTGCCACAATCCTGCGACAGAGGGCGCTATACGACCGCAAAGTGGAGGAAGAGATACAGGGGTAAAGCTTGATTAGGATTTAATTTGTACGTAACTACATCACTTAGAAATGCAGTTGCAAACTAAGAAAAAAAACGCAAAACAAAACATTGCATTTGTTAATATTAAAATCAAAATAAATACCCTTTCTAATTTAGAAAAAAAGCTTTAAAGGTGAATTTATTTCATTAGTTCCAAGTCAATACATAAGGGAATTATATTACTGAGAAAAAGTAATTAAAAATGTTTTTCTTTGTTGACAGGCTAGAGAATCTGGCGGGAGGAGGATATGAGCCATCTTCTTTTCTTCAGTGGCAAAAAGAAATGCGCGACAAAGACTATCAAGAAAGGAGCGCAATTATTGATCGGAAGCATGCGGGCGCACTAATCAACCATCTTGAGATTGCTATAGACCGCACAAAAGCAACAGAACTTAAAAAGAAGGCTGCTCGGCTCAAAAAAGAAGAGGTGGATGGCACATCTATTAACCTCTCACAAAATACGAGATAACACAATGCTTTTAATATTAGCCTGTCTGTTTTCATGGTTTTCTCGCAGATGTCTCAAATGAAACTGAAAAACGCACAGGAAAGAACTCAAGAGGTAAACGAAAAGCGAGACTTGGCACAACAATTGTCAGAAAGCTGTAAAAAGAACCCCCGAAAAGCAAAAGACAACTTGAAGAAGGTCAAGCAAAGTGTCGGTGAGCACATTCCTAAAAAGCACAAAGCGCATTAATTAGCGTTTCCTATTCAAGTACAATCTATTTTACTCCCTCACAACAGTAAAGCAAATCTCAGAATATTCTCAAGCGCTCCTTCGTCAAGCCCAAGAGGAAGCACAAGCAGAGCTTAACAGAAAGTTTCAAATCATCAAGGAACTCCACACAATCGAACATTGTCCTCTCAATAGGCTCAAATTTGATGACACAGAGGTGAGTGTTGAAGGCCTGTCATTAAAAGTTGATGATGTATCACAATTCACCTCTTGTATTATTAGACTGCAGGTCATGAGCTGCTCGGCGAGATGTCCCACGCTGAGCTGAAGGAACGTCTGAACTTCATGAAGGACGCAGACATGAATGAAGTGCGGAAGAAACGAGATTGCATCCTAGAGGAGAAACAGAAAAAGCAGAAGCTGCTGTTGGAGGAAATGGACAATATTAACTTGCATAATAAAGTCATGGGAACGGCTTCTGTTCTCAGGTCAGCCGAATGTGACCCTCATCCGTCCCACTTAATGACTAATTTTGAGGAAAATAATTAAAGGTGAAGTGTAATTGTATGTTACAGGAACGAAGAAGAAAGGGAAGCCGAGCTTAGACGGCAGCAGACTCGAGAGAAGATAGTCATGAGACGACAAACAAAGTTGGAAGAGAAAAAGCAAGAATATAAAAAAATGCTGAAAAGTCTAAACAAGACCAAACCAAAGCAGGCAGCAGTAATTGAAAACACAGAGACTCAAAGCAAAGCGAGCATGAAATCCAAATCAGTAAGTTAGTTGTCGTTGCCTTGTTCCTACTACAACCTTCTCAATCTTCTCTATTTGTGTGCCTTGTTTTAATAGGCTAGATTGAAGAAGAAGATCAACTGGGAGCAGTTGGAGCAGAGTTTGGAAGAGTATATCGAGAGGCAAGACTCTCAAGTTGTATCTCAGAGGGAAACAACCCCAAAATAAATAAATTTGTAAACATACAAAGTCTAAGTCTCCATAATACCAAATTAACAGAATAAACTGAAAGGCAGATAACACTGGCCACACACACACAACTAATAATAAATAAAATGGGACCACTCACAGGGGTACAGTTGGTCAGGAGAAGACATTACCTGGGAAAAAAAATACTGGAAAGGGTCACGCATCAAGATGTCATCAACCATAACTAATAGCTTAGTGCCCTCTAGTGGCCGGAAGAAAACTCTACAAAAACAAGATACTTCCCGGTTGGGAATCCCAGAAAAACTTGTTAAAAATTCTATAATAATTAAAAACATATAATAATATAAAAATATATCATTTATATAATATATAAAAATCCCAGCGTCGTCCCGCGTATTATAGCTATCAATACATATATATACAATTTATATATTGTGCTGAAAATCTCCAAGAAATTAAACCTTTGTCTTAGGTATTGAAGTTCTTACCTATCAAAAATTGTATAATAATAAAAACATATAATAATATAAAAATATATAATTTATATAATATATAAAAATCCTGGCGCCGTCCCTCGTATAATAGCGATCAATACAAATATATACAATTTATATATTGTGCTGAAAATGTCCAAGAAATTAAACCTTTGTCTTAGGTATTGAAATTCTTACCTATTCGGACCGAGCTGTCACAGTCGATGATGTTTTCGCGAGTTTGCGTGCAGCACGTGATCCCAATACGTCTGTAAACATATTTTATTGATCATCTTTACTACATCAACCTAACTCGATTCGACACTTTTAAAGTTGATGACGTTCAAATTTCTCCTGTCATGACACATATTCGTGTGATGCTGTCACCTCATGATGTCGTCCAGTGCGATCATAATAAACAAAAATAAAAATAGCAAAAACTAAGAGTTTTCAAATTGACAAACACTTAGAATCGATCCCTACTCTAATTATGCAGAGTGCCGCGCCTCTTCGCAAATTAGGGATGGCGAGTAGACGAATTTCCCATTGAACACGAATCTAGCGCAAAGTTTTTCGAATACGTCACAATTAATACGTAATATGACCTGCAATTTTTATTGTATCGGATATTTGATGCTTCAACGTCTCATGACGTTCCGTCAGCCGTTACGTCTCTCATATCAACCGTATGTGTTGACATTGTTTCCTATTCTAACTTTAGATGATTTCACAAATTTGTGTTGATGTTGGACTAATTGTGTAAAATGGAGCAAAACTATGGAGAACTTGTGAAGGAGGCAATTTTCCTCTTGGACAAGTTCACTGCAGGGAGAGCAAGTTTGGATGATTTTATAGAAGATGCAGAAAAGGAGCTGCAGGTAAATAAAATGTGATAGCGTAATCAAGTTAATTACACATCTTAATTATTGGAACTTTATCAATACTACTGGATACATTTTGCAGGACATGGAACCCGAGTCAATGAAGTTCATTCTTGATCTCGTCTCTGGATGCATCGAATACAAGAAGTTACTGGACATAGTTATCAATCCTTTCGTTGGCCAGGGTGGTAAACTTATATCCAAACGTTATCACAACCATTTTGTTGGTAAGTGTAAACTGCTACATTTGTTGTCATTTTAAATGTCGAAAACGGATGTATTAATGTTCTCTTTTTTTTTAGTCATCTGTTACCTCACCATATTCCATTTTGATGACCTTGGGCTTAAAGCTTTCAGCAACATTGTCAAATCTCTGGACATTAAAAGCATACACAATGTAAGAAGAGTATTGCATTAAAATCTGTTAATAGTATCACGTGCACAGTAAGCTATTATTAGAATGTGCTTGATTTTAGTTCCTGAGATTCTTCTTCATGAATCTCACAACTTGGATACAAGATGAGTGGAATCGTGTCTATGATGTTGCATATGTGAAGGACCACTGGATTGCCCCCTTGCTCAGGTGATAAAACGGAATCGGCGAAAACTTTCAAGGCATGAAATGTGAAGCTGTGAATAACTTTTGTTCTGTAGGAAGCGCTCAGAGATTGAACCACTCATGGAGAAGCTTGCTGCCAAAGTGTCTGGAGAAATGCGCTTTCGCAAAGCTCCACCCAAAACTACTGACCCGATAGAGTTCTCCTTCTACCAACAAAAACCATCATTTCCACGTCAGCTTCAACTCAGCCCTCCGCCGGATAAACACACACAAGTCAACCCCATTTGTAGTTATTAATACAATTTAACGTATTTCATGTATTTATGTTGTCTATAGAACTTTTTTTTTCCTTTTCTTCATAATTATAGTTTGTGATGGATGTTGCATTCCTGTAATGTGTGCAGATACCTGGCAGCACATACAGGATTCCAAGATTGGCCCAGCTCATAGAAGAAGTAAAACAAAGGAACCAGGAAATGTCTGAGGTACAACAATCGAAAATGTCTAAATAATCGATACGATACATGAAAGGTATTGATTCATTCATTCTTTTTTTTGGTGGCTGAAGGAGCTGCTATATGAGGTTAATTCAAGAGAGTTTGGATTTGCAAGACCAAGAAGAACGGATTGCACACAGGTGTGGACTCAAAATACAAAATAGATATTGATATTATTAATTTGTCATATTGTTAATTTTCAATATGTTCATCCTGAACACAGCGACTGATGTACCAGTTAAGAGAAGATATGGAATCAAAAATGCGGTTGGAAGCATTTAATGCTAAGGCACCTCCTCCCATAGTTAAGGTGAGAAGTTGCTAATTATTCTTAATAGTTATTCAGCAATTTGACCTTTTTTTTTTTTTAATTTGGTTCTCAGGATGTCCTTCCTTTCAAACTCAATACAGCAGCCATGCTGAGGCGGCGTGTGCTTCATGACCGCCAAGTGGAGGACAAGCTGCAGAGGTGTCTTTATCAATACATGACTTAAATGCAACTTATATTATCAATAATGATAATTTCTCTCCCGATTTGTATAGAATAGAGAATCTGGTGGAAGGAGCAAACGAGCCTTCAGTTTTTCTACAGAAGGAAAAGGAAATGCTCGTGAAAGACCATCAGGATTTTTTGGCAAAGATTGAGCAGAGGCACGCCAATGTTATTCTGAGTCATTGGGAAACCGTTTTGGCCCGTGCACAAAAGGTAGAACGTAACAAGAAGGCTGCGCGGATCATACGAGAAGAGGTAAACAACTTGTAAAAAAAAAAAACACAGACCTCCAAAGTCGAACACATTATCTAATGCTGATGAACGTTTTTTTTTTTTTTGCGACATTGCAGACAGTTAAGCGAACTGAACAAAAAGCCCAGGAAAAGTTGGAGGAAGAAAAAGAAAAGAAAGAATTAGTGCAACAAGTGACAGAGAGTCACAGCAATACCCAAAAAGCTACAGAGAGGGTGAAGAAAGCAAAGCAGAGCGCTGGTACGCACCTTCACGTCACTTCATTCGTTCCTCCTATCTGATTTTAACGGCTCCGTCTTGTTTCAAAACCGTAGTCAAAGACTTTGCAGTGTACAATCAAGAGATGGTTCGTCAAGTAGAAGAGGCGGCCAAGTTAGAGCTTACCAAGAAGTTGGAACTCATCAGTGAAATCCACGCCCTGGAATGGTGTCCCGCCATCCGATGCAACATGTTTGATCGTACAGAGGTAAGTCAAAGGGAAGATTGATTTGAGCTAACGTGTCACCATTTCCTGACTTTCTGTCAGATTGCAGGTCACCACGAGCTGCTGGTGGAGATGTCCCACGCTGAGTTGAAGGAGCGTCTGTTCCTCATGAAGGACGCAGAGGCGATTGAGCAGAAGAAGAAACGAGCCCTCATCCAGAAGGAGAAGCAGAAAAAGAAGAAGCTGCTGTTGGGCGACATGGAGAATATCAATCTCCACAGTCGAGCCATGGCGATGGCCACGATGCTCAGGTCAACGAAAAGTCATGGATGGATGGATGGATGGATGGATGGATGGATGGATCTGCAGTCGAGTAAAAATGACTTGTTTTTACGAAAACCCATATTTGGTGTGTTGCAGGAAAGAGGAAGAGAAGAAATTCAAGATGGAATTGCAGAAGCCCGTAGTCCAGAACAAAAAGGTCTTTGCTCTGCAAAAGAAGATTGAAGAGGTGAAGAGGGAGTGTCAAAAATTGGAGAAAAAGGAAAGTAACCAAGCCAAGACATCCAAGCATTCAGCGACACACCCCGATGAAACCATAAAGACCCATGGCAAAGTGAGTGTGAAATCCACAACAATAAATGACTTGTTGTCTTTGTTTAGTGTTTGTGTTAAGGTTGTCATGGTCATAGCAAATAATGACTTTATGTTTCCACAGGATGGATTAAAGAAAATCAACTGGGAGGAGTGCTTAGAACAGTATATAGATAGGAAAGACTAGCATATTATTTCTCAGAGAGGAGGAGCTCCCTCAAGAATATATTCAAATAAATTCCATTTTATTTGTGGAGACTCTTACCACACTGGAAAGTTATATGAAGCCACTTGAAAGATAATATGAGACAATCTTGGTCATGTTTGCTCAACTGAGTCATTAAGTTAACAGTGTGTTTTGTTTATTATTGCACTGTATTTGCATTACAACACCAATAATAAACATTGTTTAAACACAGCAAAATACTTTTTAGAAAGCAAATATCTACAGAAATTTTATATTTCTATATGATTTTCTTTACAGTTGTAGGCTTCATTCAGAAAAAAATACAAATAAAATGTATAATAATAATATAATAAATAATAATATATAAGTAAATAAAAATGTAATATTTGAATCTCTAGTGCATTTTTAAAATACTGTAAATGAGTTTTAAAAATTATTTTCTAGTAGTACTGAATAATAAGTTGCGTATCAAAATTGCTTAACCATATATACAGAAAGTTTGTCATCTTTCATCATCATTGATACATCATTTTCCCATACAGAAAAAAATGGGTCAGTGAGATCTTAAACACGCTTCAAACTGCTGGGAAAAAAAGATGTGGTGAATGCACCTCGAATGGATTTACCTTCCACATTAGCACTCCTGCTGGAAGCCTTGCGTAAAAACCCAATTCAACCAGTTTCCCTCCCCCTTTTTTTTCCCTTCTAAAGCAAAATCACATGATTTGTATTTTGTCATATGACGCCAATGAGAAGTCCAGTCCCACCTCAAGTGAGTTTCGCAAGGGGAAAAAAAAACAAGTTGTCAGTGATTTGTCAAGAACCAGATGATGCTGTAGATGAATTTTGAAGAAGAGAAGAGTTGCGGACCATCGAGAGGAGGATGGACCCTTGGGCACCTTTGCCCCTGATCTCTGCCTTTTGCTTCATTGGTGAGTATTTTTGTCTATATAAGAATTATAAACATGTCCAGCATGTTTAAAAACCATACTGGTGTTCCTATTCATATGCATGGCTTCTATTTTCCATATTACTGATTTAGTTGAAGTTCTTGCTTTGTAAATGAGTCAACTAGAAACGTTGTAATGCTTTACATTGTTAACAAAGAGGAACAAACAATGAAAAGTGAAATCCTTGTGTTATTTCGATTTGCCTCATTTCCTCCTATTATTTATAAATCTAGATTCATATTTGGAGAATTGTTGCCAGTCCAATTCTGGCTCCAAATCACATGATCCTTCCTCTCTGAATAACTGCTTTTCTTGAGGAAGATGGTTTCCACTCAAGCAAATGGCTAATGTGATTACCCACACAATGTGCTCTCTTGTCTCGCTGATGCGCTTATACCTACTTTCCGGCATATATTCAGCCTTAAACTGGAAATAAGAATGTTTTAGTTATATTTACGGTTGTATTTTATAGAATGTGCAGCAATCTGAAAACAAATGTTGAGAGTTTCGATTTAGTGGATTGGCTGCGTCACAGTACTGAGTCAACCTCCTGCACACTCCAAGTCACCCTCCAAACATATTTGTGTTGCAGGCATGGTGATGAGTCAGACCACACCCACTCCCGCTGCCACTACTCTGGTAGAAAATGCCACTACTCTGTTGCCAACTTCCGCTCCAGTCAGCAGCACCACCCCCAGTTGCTCTGCATTCAACATTTCCAACTGTGAGCCCTGCGCTCCCGGATCGCAGTACGACAACGGTCAGTATAGCGGATCGACAATTTTTGGGAGCAGAGTTGATATTTGACTTTTTATTTTTAGGCACCCTCCTGTGTGCATGCTGCTCTGAGCCTGGGCTGTGTCTATTTCCTGGAGCATGTCAACCATGCACTGTGGGCTTTTACCAGCCACTGGCTGGACAACTGAAGTGCCTGCCATGTAGTCGAGGCTTCTACACAAAGTAAGATCATCGACGGCTAGCGTTGGGAGCAATGCTAAGGCAAAAATACTTGAAATTCACTTCACTGAGTAACAGAAACTCACTTGTGATTGAACTGGGTGATTTCGAAACTGTACTAGTAAGTAGGAGTGGAATATCTTTTATAAACGACATGCAGCTCTTTTTAATTTTTTTTTACTGGGAGTAGCACAGCACACTCTGGAATCTTTGACCGGGTTGATCTCTCCACCCAAAATTCTAATCGTATTAATTTTTTGACAGTTTTACCGGGAGTCCACTGTGTGTACCGTGTCCCGCTGGAACCTTCAACAACAACACTGGTGCAGACAGTTGTGCAAGTTGCTCTCCAGGTGGGTTCCTAGAACAAAAATAACCATCATGACAGAAATATTAAATAGCTATACACATTTCAATCAACCCCAAATTGTTGCTAGATATGTCATATTTTGCAAGTATGTCTTCCTTGGCCCATGCATAACAGGTTCTATAATGTGAAAAAATGAGCGTGACTGTGCTGCTTTCAGGTTTCTTCTCCTCACTGCACAGTTCCACATCGTGTGCACCATGTTCAAGAGGGAATTTTTGCAAGTAAGTCCCTAGAAGCCTCTGCTATGCAAGACATTTATAACCGGTGTGAAGATTCGCTATCATTGTCAATCAATTCGAGCATCACATGTTGCCAGTGTGGTGTAACCTCTATGGGAATCATGAAAAGATGGTTTGAGTTGTTGTCAACTGTATCAGTTCATCAAACCCCTGTCAAAATGTTTTTTGTTTTTTTTCTCGAAAGCTCCTCTGGTTGCTCCCAATGCCAGACGTGTCCCGGTGGGTCAGAGGCATTGCAGTCTGCAGCAAAAGATTGCACTCCATGTCGGCCAGGTTTGGTTGAGTCTTCTGTATAAGAACTGCAACAGTCAAGAGCTTTAATAGTTGACGTGATTTTTGAATTTTGGACAGGGATGCATAAGGCTCCTCATCAGACAATGTGTCAGATCTGCAGCAGTGGCTCCTTCCAAATCCACTGGGGCCAAGAGAACTGTGATGTCTGCCCAGAAGACCATTACTGTCCAGTCAGTACTTCTCATTCTCCCTTTGGACTCACCACAAAATTATAGACTATGCATAAACAGACCAAAATTTTAGGACCACTTGCACACTTGAACTACAAATACATAAGGGTTGACAAGTAGACATTTTGAGATTGACTGGCAACCAGTTCAAGATGCAACCACCGCTTGACCAGACAATTAAATAAATACTTCTACTTCTGTGAAGGCAAAATTTGCATTGGATTTCGATTGTGCAAGTGTTGCTGCTGATGGCTATGATTTAAAAGGTTTACTCCAGGCTTTGTTATGTTTCCAGAGTCCAGACGTGAACCCCATCCATTGTCCGAGCGATGCCTTCTGTCCACAAGGCAGCTCAGCTCCAGGCTACTGCATGGAGACTTTCCTTCGCAAATCGGGGGACGGATGTGAACTGGCACCAGTCACCATTGCTTTACTAGTAATCGGAGGAGGTGGTAAGTGATCACCCTGAAAGTAACGAAATGGCATATTTTATTAAAGCTCAACATCCAGCATCAAGCCCTTTAAGTGAATTTGAATTGCATCTTTTTTTCTTCTAGTGGCTCTACTCTTCATAATTATAATGGTTCTACGCAAAATGAGAGACACAGATGGGGAGCTGAGTGCGTCCCGTGCGCCACTATTACGCAAAGAGAGGCCTCAAGGTCGCTATTATGGAATTCCCTGTGATGCAGAGCCTGTGTATGCTGGCTGGTGAACCAAAAGAGAGCCCAAAAGTGGACATACTGTACATTGAGTGCATTACTGAAGCATGTGTTGCCTCTTTTGTGAGGCATTCTAGTTTGATAGGTTCACTGATGTCAAACACTGTCCCTTTTGTAAGTGAGTTTATTGGATTAGGAGTGTCATGCTGCAAAAGCAGATGAATGCCAGGATTTGGTGGGAGCCTTTCCTTTCTCATAAAAAGCACTTCTTACTGGAATAATTGCTTTCCCTTGCACTCGTGTGTTTGTTTCTAGACTTGTAGGTGCAACCAGCAGTTAGATGCTCAACGACAGCATATGGATCATGATGACCATTTTTTTATGCATCTCAGTGTAATTCTTTATTTTGTCTAAGTTTTTTTTTATGTTTCTATGTTTAAAAAAATAAAAGGTTTTCAGCTTAACGTTTGAAGTTTTTTTTTTTTAATGAGTCCTGAGAATATATACAACATTACAATACACACAAAAAAAAAGCAGGCTCAAATGTACTGCGTTGTCACAAAGCTGCCGCTAGAGGGTAGCATTCTTTTGTGTTATACAAATTTTGGTCCACACAGGCCTCTGTAGTGACGTATTTATGGAAAAAAAACATGGCGGCCCTCTTGGTGAGGAGCTTGTCAGGTATGTTTTTATCCTTAATTTTGTGAATATTCACGGGGTGTCGTACTTACGTTATGGTACTTACGTTATGATATGTCTTTAAGTGTGCAGGGAAGCAATGCTAGTCTTTTTGCACGGAAATCCTTGTGCACTCGGTTGTTAGTTCGCGTTGTCGTTCTCACATTTCCATGTCCTTGTGCTTGGACAGGGTTGCTGAGGTCGCCCTTATCTGCTTCACTATGCACTCGAACAACAAACGTGGCTCGGCTGTCCGGCTTCATCCAAAATGCTCCCCGTCTTTCTGTCCGTGCCGCCCCGGCTATACGCGCTCCACTTCCTGCTGCAGTCTGCCAACCATCTCGGTGTGGCCTCCTCCAAAGGTAAAGACTGCCAATTTACGGTACATAGTCCACCATAGAAAAATCCCTTTGAATAGGTAATGAATGAATGGACTCTGAATACTGTTTTGCAGGGTATCTGCTTTTATTCCCCCTTTGAGTCAGCAGCCCAGCAGAAATCTGACATACTACAGTGTAAAAAAGGGTAAAAGGAAGTCTGTAAAGTCTGTCACACAACGGTTCATGAGGCTCCATTGCGGACTTTGGATACGTCGCAAGGTATGATCCCATTTCTGCATTTGTTTTGCCTAACAAAGATCTAATGTTGTTTTTTCCCGTGTCATACACAGGCTGGATACAAGAAGAAATTGTGGAGAAAGAAAGCGGCCAGGCGAAATCGACTGAGGGAGCATGTCTTTTGTAATAAAACGCAATGTAAACTGTTAGATAAAATGACAACACGATATTGGAAAAGGAGGAACTGGTTTGTGGATGACCCATACCAGAAGTATCATGACAGAGTCAATCTAAAGTTATAATTCATGTATTGGCATCTTGCTTTAATATGATGTAACTACAGTCATGGCATCAATTTTTGTGTTTTTTTTTTTTAAACACAATCGAAAACAATAAAGTCAGTCACTTAAAACGTTTGCTTCATGTTTAATGGCTGTCAAGTGATTTGAACCAACAATAAACTGTCATCACTGCTGCTACCTTTACATGTAGCGCACATCAATTTGAAGTCATTCTGGCCTGCCAGAACAAAAACTCTTAAGATTACCCTGCAAAGTGGAAGCATTTAATAATATTGACAGATTCACATTAGAATTCCATTCAAAGCGGGGCTGGGGAATTATTTTTCTGTTCACATTTTATGTCTTCCCAGGGACATGCAACATTTATGAGCACTTATAATGTAATCATCAAAAACATTGTCTATTTTGAGTATTTGTGGGTTAAGTGTTTTGGGAACATGATCTTTCTCCACCTTGAATAGGAAGAAAGTTACCTCTAATACTGATACTAATGCTGAAACACAACTTTCCCACAATTTATTTGAAATCACATCCATTTAAAGGATACTCGATGTGCATGGCGAGTGTATCTACAACATCCTCGTGAATGGCGTGGTGTGTAAACAAGACAGTTGTACCTGAGAAGCTATTGTGTCAGCATAAAAGTTGCACTGATGACAAGAAAACTACAGACAGCCGTATTTAAATGCTGCCAAGGCTCAGTCACGTCATAAAGTATGAAGACAAAATGCTGAAAGGTCTGCCAGGGTCATAAATCAAGATGACCTCTTTCAGTACAGTAGTACATTTCAGTTGTGAGCTTTTTAGTCTCATGTTGTGAGCAGTAATATTGAATTATGTCCCAGGCAGCCTCTCATAAAAAAAAACACATACAGTATATATGATGAAATTGGGAATCTGCAAAATCTCCCTCAAAAAATCCACAGTAGAGATGCTCAAAATAGAAAATACAACCTAACGCTATAACATGTGATATTGTGATTTGCGTTATATGACCAAATAAATGACCAAAATAAGGGTTACTATAGATTGTTAAAATCATTCACCCTTCTGTGAAAGTGACGACTACCGTGATGCTTGAATCAATTTCCCCACGATATTCAAATTTAATGAGATAAACCTGTGCTTTTTTTAAGGTCAAGATTTATAATTGAGGGCAGTGGTTGATATTTACTTCATAGTGCAAACAAAATGAATTCATGTGAACACAATATGAAAAACTAGTTAGGTCCAGAAATATTGGGGGGCTCACTTTCATTTTCCCAAGACCCTGCAACAAATTGCTAAATCCAAAATGGTAAATGCCATTTTTTTGTGAAAACTGTCAAAGTCTTCTAACACTCCAAATTTAAACTGTCCCAATACTTATGGCCCTAACTGTACTTATGTGATACTTAATGTTTCCCATTAAGGCTTTACTAGAGGTAAATATTTGAACCACGGCGACTTGATTTTTTTGATCTTTTTAGGATTCACATCTGATTTTTTCTGCACTTTTAAAATATTTATCGACCCATGGCGACTTACATGACTCTTGACAAATGAGCTGCAGTACATTCTGTAGCACAAACTAAAAATGCACGGCGAGACACACATGCAAGTGCCCAACCAAACCTGACAGAGAAAAAAAAATAAAAAATACACTGTACACATAATAACCTCGAGCAGGTCTGATCAGCATGGAGCTCTCGCTTGTTGTCCTTATTTATCATAACTATCGTATCGACATGTCATCAGAGGTCACTTTGGTAAACCGAATTCCAAAGCAGTGCCGCTTCAGTCACGTAAGGTTCTTTTTCTTTTTTTTTTTTTGGACAAAATTACGTGTTGCAGCAAGCTGGAGGCAGCTGGAGGCGTCGATGTGCATGGCCCACCCGCTCACATGGCTTCGGTGTTAGAACACACGGCGCTTCTGGATCTCGTGAGAGGCCTTGAGACCCTAAGAGGAGGCTACAGAGGGAGAAAAGCAAACATCAGCCACATGATCAAGAAAAGCATCTGATGGCTTTTATCAATAATGAAAAAGAAAAAAAAAAACCTCTTACATGAATTTTTAAAAATTATTATTCATTTTTAAATTAAATTTTGCATTTTCTGAAATGCAACATTCCTTTAGTATAATATTAAAAGATCATCACCACTCACCTTTTTTCATAATAGATTCATAACGAGTTCTGCAAAGTTCCTTCTCCATTTATACAAAATTTAAATGATCTAAAAAACATGATGTAAATTTCCTGCTGTATATGAATTATTTAAGAAATAGATTTCTGCAAGTGTTTTTTTTTTAACAGAAAATTCATTCTGTCGAATCATTAACACAAACATGATACATTAAACAAATATGTGGTGAAATACACTTAGTCAATCCACATCAATACATTCTTTCGATTTGACCTTTACATGTCACGTTTCCAAATGCAGTCACACACTGAACAACAAGTCCAATTCGACCTCACTATGAGTAAAGTGTTAACAGCTGCAAATGCACTAAAGCATGAAGATCATTTAGTGACACAGTGTTTTAAAACAATTATTTAAAAAAGCCACTGCGTGAGTAGAGGATCACTCAACGGGGGGGGCATTTTAGAGGCAGGCGGCAGCTGAGCACTCGTAGTAACCAGGCAGACCGGGTACCTCGGGAGCTTTTCTTTTTGCGAGCTCGAGCTGAGGAGAGTTTGAAGCCCCCCGCGCACCCTTGGCTCTCTTCTCTTGCTCCTCCAGATCTGGAGGAGTGGGAGAAGGCGTGGAAGGCGGGGAGGGATCAGGTGTCAGCATGTCCTCTGGCTCTCTTTGGTTTAATCCCAACACCTCATAGTCAGTCATGTCAAAATCTAAAAAGGGTGGAGGTGAATCATGAAATCTGCCTTCAACTTTCTGACTGACTGATTCTTATGATTGCTCAAAGTGATGGAACCAATTTTGACCATCAGGGACAAAAAGTTGATATTAAATTCCCTGTAAACAACAAAGATGAGGCCTGGAGACGTGACTATCAATTTGCAAAAGTGTAAATGTCTTTCCATGAGCGTGACATTGAGCTCAAGCAGTGAACCCACTGCTGACATTTATCGTAAACTAAGAATAGACTTTGAGCATATGTGAAAGTAACTTTATTGGCAGCTAATCCCATGAAAATGTCCTGTCAGCATACATAAAAACTAAAACGTTTGACCCAATTAGTCGTCCTCCACACTGTGCAATGACAATATCTTGAAACCCTACTTTGAAACCCTAACACTGGTTTGAAACCCTATTTTAAACCCTAACCCTAGTGTAAACCATTTCTTTTTACGGGATTGTTATTGAACATCTTTTGAAATGACATTCAAAAAAATCGTGATACAGTCTAATTTTAGCGACACAAGAATAAAGAGAAGAAAAAATAGAACAGTAATACCAAAGAAAAATTGTTCACATGATGTTGCATAAGGAACAAATCCCCTGAGCAGCTACTGTAGTTTGTGAGTGTTATCACAGGACTCATTTGCCCATTCCAAACAGGAAGATGTGCCAGGGAGTGGTTTAAGGGGGGGCACTAAAGAAAGAAAAGTGAACTGAACAATACCAACGGCCTTTGGATACGTTGAGCGCCCCAAAAAATCCAAAACGTCATCGTCTTAGGTCCTATACCGGTTTTTATGTTCTCCCTTTCTCACCTTTAGTGTAGCTCTCAGACTTGCTCCGCATCATGGTGCGTGCCCGGTGCTGAGCTGCTGCTTCCGCTCTCGTTGTTTGGGCGGAGCTGGCTGTGTCCGACTCGTACGCTGCCAGATCTTGCATGCTGAAACTCCTCAACCTGTCCGTCAGAACTCCTTGGCCCTGGGACAGGATAGAGCAGGTTGGAGATAGAAAGTTCCATTTAAAATGTGTATGCAAATTCATACAGGGGTTCTAACACACAAGCTTTTGTTATTTGAGTGTGATTCAATGGAATCTTTCAAGTTCAACTCAACAGCCATCTAATTGGGCTCCGAATTGACTGAAAAATAAATCACTTTCTGACTTAAGCACTTTTACGTCAGAACAAAACCACAAATGTTCAGAGTCTGCAGTACCTTTGTTGCAGCCATGACTGCGGCGGTGGCGGCCACATTCAACCCCTTTCTCCCATAATGCACCAGCGTATCATAGCTTTTGTCCTTGGCTTGGCAGATGTAGTCATCAATATCCTGGGACAAGCCACAAAACAATAACACATTGTGTCTCTCCGGAGAGTCATCTCAGATCATAAACTCATTCCATCACAGATGCAGACATCAAAAGTGAATTAACACAAAACCACATTTTCCCGAGACCCTATTAATGAGGGCAATCAATAGCATAAACCAAAACCATGGATGATGTCACAGGAAGTGGCCAAACAAGTTGTTCACCTTTTCTTTAGAGGAAAGAGTCGGGTGGACAAACTTCCTGTAGAGCACACTGGAGCCTTTAGTGTACGGCGACAATAACCACACCACAAAGGCTATCTTCAGTTCATAGTAGAAAGGAAGCCTGGTGTGAATGCGATGACACACATGCACATAGTCAAGAGGTTTACCGCTCACAATCATTTTCAATCGTAGTCATACTACATCAAGACTACTTACCAGCAAAGAAACATATCTGTGAATGCTTCCACAGACGTAAAGAGGGCAAATATTATCCAGTACATCATCCATTTCACCTAAAATAAAGGAAAATCAATAGATTACAAAGATAGATGAATAATTTAGCTCCACCCCACAAAGTTTGTCTCAATGGAGATGCAGCACCTCAACTGTTCAACATAGTCCCTTAACATCAATGTACTACTTTCCTATTAGACATGTATTTAGTGCCATCTTGTGGCATTTCAAAAACAATGAATACTGAACCGTGAATTAAAAATATCATGCACTTACATATTCCTTTACGTCTTTGGACTTGACGGCTTTATAAGACGAGTAGGCAGGATAAAGCGTACCGAACACAAGTCTGCAAGAAAATGATATTAACATGGAAATTTACATTAGGAGAATATTAAAAGATATGAATCTACATACGTGAACAGAGCATGTATTAGTTGTGGAAAGGTAAACATTGTAGTCAATGTTAATTCCACCACAGTATTAATTGATGGAAGCTAATTGGGAACTACTTGCAATGTTATCCCTTCATGCCACATGAAGCATGACAATGTCTCTATGTCATAATGATGTAACAATGACGTCATCGTGCTTATGATAAAGTTCCAAATGATTAGTCAGACTTAGGTCAGCTATGTTGTTGTTTTTTTTCTTTCACCCTTCCCCACCCGAATGTGCAAAGTTACCCTCCGTGAAGACACCAGCGGCCCGGCTAAAGGCGCACCATGGCCCGGCCAACAGCTGAGGACGAGCCGATCAAGTTACTGACCCACATGCACTCAGCACAAATAGAACCCACTTGTCGGGAGATCACCATTTTGTCTACTGTACGTACACATAGGCTTTAGTTTGGGTTAGGCCACTGTGAATGAAAAACTCATGTAAATTTAATTGCCTTTTTTTTTGTGAGGCTTCGCCCACCCTGCAGCATGATATGGCGCTCACTCATTACAGGGTTAAATAAACTTAGTAGGAATAGGAGATTTTATTTCATTTGTGCGAGGTAGGGAGGGGTGTACATTTCTATGAACATTTATTCTTTTCGTGCTCTCAATAACATGGTTGTAACCTGAGAAGGCTGACCCATCCCTTATTGTGTTTTTCCTCCTTCAGGACATCAACACGTTATTATTGAGTAACCGCCCAGTCACATTGGTCCTTCGCTTATTTGGCTAATGTATCGTAATGATAACAATAACAAAACACCGGAGAGCGTCAGGCAGCGACTAAACGCTTGATAAAAATAAACAGGCCCACCTCTCGCATTCCTCTAGGTCTGGTTCATATCATCCAGTGACATTTGCATTGCATACTACCAAAAAAAGCAAGAAAAAAAGCCTTCCTGCTTCAAGATTCGAAGGAGAAATGTCGAGCGTCGCCTTCCAAAAGGCAACAAAACAAAGCAATCTCGCAATTATCGTCATGCTCATGAGCGAAATATTTTTTTTTAAATTAATGACTTACACCACAATTCTGGAGATGATCCAAGAAACCATTGCGCTGGAGAGGCGACAGAATGCGCTGTCTGCTGCTTAGGAGGAGTTTCCTCCTCCTGATGGTGATGATGACAGGCGAGTGGAAGCGCCGGGCACGAGCACAAGCACGAGCACACACGGACGGCGACGTCGCGCAGTACTCCGTGTGGCCACAAGAGGCACTAGTGCAACGTACGAGGCACGCCTTGAGAAGTGGCTCTAACTACATATTAGGAGTTGTTTAATACACTGTATTTTCAAAAAACTTTTAGCACGCTACAGGTTATAACTACACAAATGTGGATATATAATTTTAATCTGCAAAGAAAAATTACATTTCTACCAAGCTATATTTTAAAACGGTTTAAGGCATGTCACGTGCAAAAGAGACAATAATACTTTAGTACTCATATTGAAGTTTGTAGTAGTGTGAAAAAACGCTTAATTTATATAAGAATGTAAGCAAATGTATAGAAACAGCTCATTATAATGCATTGTTGAATCAAAACCGCACTAGTTTAGTTTTCACATTACAGTGTAGATGTTCCTAATAAAATTATTATTTACTTATGTGTCATATGACTTGGATTTTGAACAAATGGTGCTTCTGCGTAGGACTTAAGCTCTGGTGAGCACTATGCCTTGAGAGGTAGGTGGTGCCACTTCTCACTTGGCATTTAGAAGCCACTAACCAAGTAATGTTTTGTTACAGTCAAACACTCGCATTCACTGGAAATATTGTCCTGGCCATTTTAAGAGAATTGCTTTAAAAAAGAGGGGTGTCCAAAACGTATTGACTGCATTTGCTTTTTTGAGCAAAACACCTAATACAATGAAGACTGGAGCTGTAGAAGCCAGTCTAAAATCTATCCTTTATACTGTATGTGAGCTGCAAATTATTAATGTGGGTCAACCCTTGGGGAATTGCAATATTCCTTGGGGGATTGCAATATTACTCATTTCAGTCTCGTTGTCCTTAAAAGTTTATTTCCTTATTATTTCACCCCATTTACATCGAAAGTAAATATACATAAATTGCACTTACACAATACAGATTCCCTGTACAGCCATTCCAGTGCCTTTGCACGTTGTTGTTTTTTTTCTCATTTATGAAACAAACTTTGGACAAGCAGTTTTGACGCTTAAAGAACTAGTTTTGCGTGCATTTTTATGACAGGTATAATTAGTATAGTAAAGACACTGTACAGAAGTCTTTAGAAAGACACGTACCCAACAACTCTAGTGTTTTAGATAACCAAGACTAATTAGTGATGTGAACATTTTAATGACCACCTTGTCAATGGTGAGTTGGAAACAAATAACCAACAATATCTTGATGTCCATAACATAGGACACAAGAGGACTAAGATGAAGCACTATAGGCACAGTAGGCTTTTCATACTTACATTATTTACACTCTCAAACCTTCTAATCGTCTTTGGATAGTATACTTACCAAGGATTACCATTGATAATAAAAAAAAAACTTTTGACCAAATCATAAGTGACATGAATGACCCACAAATATAACCCCAGATAATACGCAAACTAAATTAGAACAAGTCGCAGAGGAGTACTACTCAGTACTGCTGTATTGTCTCAGAAAAAATACCAATTTAGCTTCGAAGAGCTGCCAGTCTGGACTGCATTTGTTCCATGTCTTCCTCAGACTCATCCTCTGAGACTGCGGTGGCCCCTGAAGGCATCTCGGGCAGGGCGTCTGTGACTTTGCCGGGCGCTTTGCCGAGGGCTCCTAAACACAAAGCAAAGCATCTAATAAGAACATTTATCCTGGAATTACCAAGTGCCCAATTCTCATTTAATGCCTATAACCACTTTTTTTTTTTTTTTTTAATTTCCAAATACATTGATTACCATAACACTGTTTTATGTGTTAGCATTAAGATAGCAGACGTGAGATGAAATTGTATGGTTAAAATTTCAGTCTCTAAAAAAACGGATTCTACTTTGTTCTGTGAAAAATGAGAGAATTGATTTAGTTAATAAATGAATAAATAAATCTAGTGGCCTGCGCTGATTTTGTGAAGCCCACAGACATGCTACCTGCTGTGATCTCAAAGAGGATATTGTCAACTTCCTCCTCAGCTGCCTCTTCCATCTCCTCTCCATCTTCCATGCTCTCAAACGTGTCCTCCAGCATTTCCTCAATGATCCCAGCCTGGAAAAATAAAACATAAGCCCTTCTATTTTGACAGCGACTTTCGATTTACGGTGCTCCTGACATAAGCGGTTTTGAGAATATAAACCTGACAAAATAGGCAAAGAATTTATTTGAGGCAATATGGCTACCGACCTTCATCATCTCCTTTGATAGATCTCGCATGGTGGCCTGTATCTCTGGGATTTTGACGAGGCTCTGCATGGCTTTCATCACCTCTGTGCTCTTCTGCATGGAACCGGCCACACGCAGTAAAGCTAGAAAAAATTAGCAAATACAACCTCTTTGCAGGCATTTGTAGAAATAAAACAGAAGTGAGATGCGCAACTCACAAAGCTGATTCTTCATGCTGAGTGTCACCGAGTTGAGTTGAGCTTTCGAGGAATAGAGCTTTGAGACGGCTCGTTTGGACTGAATCATCTCCTTGGCGAGAATCACACAAACATCCCTCTGACCCTTTTTGGCAGCATCTTTGATGGATCTCTTTACTTTTTCCTCTTCCCTTTGAATATCTGGAACAAAAGATGTGAATTTATTATTTGACAAGAGCCTGAATGTACACTGTAACAGTCAGTTCAGAAATGCAAGTGAATCAGGTCACTTCCAAATGTGGATAAAAGAATCAAAAAACAAAATGGACAAAAATGATATAGAACCTTTAACATTTTGTTGCACAATGCAATTAGTTAACATGTCGTTACCTCTAATTTGTCTGTCGAGCGATCTTGATTCCTTCCTGATTTTCTGAGTCCACTCATTTATCTAGACAGGATGGACCAAAAGTAAGTATATTCATTTTATTACACTTCCATTTGTTACAATTATACAACAAATTGCGGAAGTAAGATGGCGGCGCGTGCACACGCTGCGGCCTCTCTCTGTCCCGAACGGTGTTTTGTTTTGTCGTTTAATGTGGGTTTGTCCGCCAGTTTTGTGTGTTCGTCTCGTCGTACCGGGTTGTGCTTCAAGTGCGGCGGGCTGGTTCTGCTCGACATCGGCGAAAGCGAGTTTTGCGGCGATCTGCACTTTGAAGCGGGGACATTAAAGGCGCTCGGTCTGCGCCGTCCTGGAGCGTCGCCGGACTCGCCTGCTATTCTTCCCCCGGTTGGGCGTCCGGGCCTGGCTGGCGGCCACCCCAGCTCGCCCGGCCGTGCCTTCCATTCTTCTGGCGGACGTTCGATCGCTGGACATCAACATGCCTGCTGAGTTCTGCGGACCGGACAGTGCGTAGCTGCTGTGCGTCTGGAGGGGATGGCGCGCTATCGGGCGGACCGGGCCATTGTACGAGGGGGAACATCGCGTGGAGGTGGACTGTGCGTCTACATCCGTGACGAATGGTGCCGGGACTTTGTTGTGGGATGCCAGCACTGCTCGCCACTGGCGAAGTTTGTGATCTCCAGGCTGTTGGGGTCCTGAACTCTCTCCCCGTTGTTTTACTTGTGTGTTAATCGTGTGCTGTGTCTCGTCACCGTGGGATAGGGGGAACGGTATTTCGGTTTCTTTGTGTCCTCTAGCATGAAGGAATTGACAATAAAGCTGACTCTGACTCTGACTCTGACAATTAAAAAAAGAATTGAAGTTAACAAAAAAATCGCTTCACTATAATAATGTTTTAATGTGGCCACGAGCCCGATTAGTCTACACCCAGTATTCTGATTAATAAGGCATTTAAAAGGACATCATCGTGCCAAAGCGATCCTCTTGCAAATGTCACATGACCAATACCATTAAACAGGTGAGGTCATGACCTGAGCCCTTCAGCACTGTGATGTCATTTTCAGTCGACAGCCAAGTGGCAAAATGGCCACCCCTGATATGAATCAAAACGGGTGGATTTTGCTGCATCATTCATATTCCGCAAACACAATATTAATCAAAATGCTGTGTTTAGACTAGTGATGGCGCATAGATCATGTTATTGTGAAGATCTTTGACTTGATTTCTGCTTTAAGGATAAAAAAAATGCTCGAAATGTCCTTCAACATTGGAACATTCCTTAAACCATAACTGACCCGTTTCAATAAAATCTTCCCAAGAAGCATATACTGTGTTATAAACGTAGAATGCACATAAAATCATGCATTTTCCCAACAATTGTCCAAGTCAAAATGTAATTGCCGTGCTTCGTTACAAATACAAAAAGCGGTTATCTTGGTGGAAGGGCTCAAAATCCTGTTTGTTTACATCGAGATGATTGACAGCTGCCTAGCTTAGATGTTAGCTTGGCTAAGTAGCGTGCCACCTAAACATTTTATTTGTGATCGCAAGGTCTTCTCATTGGGACACGGACGTAATTACACATAAATTCAAACAAAAATGAATTTACCAATCAGCTATTATGTGTTCGTAAAGGGCGGTACCGTGATTTGCTGAGAGCTAACGTTAGCAAAGTTAGCTCTATCATGTTTGACTATTATCGGAGGCTTTTCAAGAATGTCACCCGGTTGTCTCATGGTCAATACTTACCATCTCTTTCGGTGGCTTTTCCTGTGTTTTCCCGAACAGTCCCATCTTAGCCAATATGGCTTTAATATTGAGTTATTATCTTACTTGGTGGAAGTAGATAGCTCCCTGAAAACAATATAGGACTTGCACTTCCTGTTCTTGTTCAGTTGGCCCAGTGCGAATATAAAGGAACAGTGCTTTATCCAGCAACGAGGCAAAGGGATCGTTGAATCAAAAGCTAGCGAATAAAAAGACTAAAACGACGTTGGTAATCTTGGGTTTGATTATCTGTCTGGGTAAAGCTCAGCCCAGAAAAAAAACGTGATTGAAGACTTAACACCGGGTGAATCCAAAGGAACGAACGTAAAGGCCAATTAGCATTTTCTTTGTAAGATATTAAATTATAAATGGTATTGGTTACATCCAGAAGTTATTTATATACATAGTATTTACAGTTACTTTATCGTATATTTTAATTAGCTTTATAATAGCAGACCACTCTTGTCAAACTGCAGCACTCCCAAAAGGAACAGCACGTCATAGCTCTTTATATCAGTTTATATTGGGGGGGGAAAAACAGCTCAAGAAAGCAAACACTACTCCAAGTGATTTTTTTTGTTTGTTTAAACATTTTTAATCGCTAATTGTCTTCGTCATCGTAGCACTGTTATGACGTTTACAAAGGTTCCCATTTTCCAGCGAGTTCTCGATTGTTCCGCTATCGACCGCTGCACGCACCAATCACGTAAAGGCAGAGAGGATGACACACCAATCAGTGACGTGTGAAGGCGGGTCTTACACGCATCAGATTCTTAGATCCTTTAGTGATGTTTACGGTCGCCTCGGAGTTGGAGAAACCGCTCTGGTCATCGTTTGCTTTAGGATTACGCCGGATGAGTAGGCTATAAACAACCCGAATTACATAACAGCGCGTAATTTACTCAGTGCGCTTGTAGTTGACGGACGTGTTAATTTTCAAAGGAGTCGTATATTTATTTTTATTTAAATAGAATAGCGGGATACTATTTTCCTGACAAGGTGACAAGTGCACAAGGATAAGTGTCTTAGGAGGGTAAATAAGATCTTCCAACATGTCAGTGGTCGGCATTGATGTGGGTTTCCTAAATTGCTACATTGCCGTTGCCAGGAGCGGTGGCATTGAGACCATCGCCAACGAATACAGTGACAGATGCACGCCGTAAGTATAACAATAATGAAATAAATAAATGAATAAAAGACGGGCGTCATCGCGGAAAAAAAAAAAGCCGTCCAGTTGCGTGATTGTTACGCAATGTGTGCGTCTTGTGTGACGTTTTGACAAGCGGCGCTGATGCAGGCTGCAGACAGGGCAGGGATGCTGCTGCCTCCGGATGGGAGGAAGGCCTTTTACTTTCAACCTAAACAGGTTAAGAGAAGTCGAAATGAATAAAAATGTCAGCACGCGCAGTTGTAACACACAGTAGAAGTGAAGCGGTGTGTGTTTAAGTTAAAACTTGCCTGGAAGCGGCTTGAAAGCAACTTGCCATCTCTTGTGTTCAACTTGACCTCTGTACATCATGTTTTTTTTCTCACCAAAAATACAATTTCCCCTTGAAGGGTTAGAAATTAGCATTGAAAACAATAAAACTTGGAGTATTCTAGTGTTTCAATACAAAAAAAATATTGTCACAACAACACAAACATGCCATTGAAGATGAACAATCCTGCCTTTGTTTGTTTGTCTTTCCCCCTGTTGTGTGAACTATCCAAAATTGAAAAGTGGCTAATTCTCTGCTCTCACTCAGTCATTAAATTTGTTCTCCGTCAGCCACATACATCTTAGCTTGATTATTTCTCCATAGTTCACTTCATCTGCTGATGTACTTGTCTCTCCTCATCCCCATCAAGGGCTTGTGTGTCTTTTGCCACCAAAAACCGCATCATTGGAAATGCAGCCAAGAGTCAAGTAAGGACATTCACCTACTGTCCTCATATTCAAAGTGACTCAGTTGAAATGACTTAAATGTGCAAACAATTTTGTCCCCGCTCCCCCTACAGATGATAACAAACTTCAAAAATACAGTCCATGGCTTCAAAAGATTCCATGGCAGAGCATTCGACGACCCCTTTGTGCAAGCAGAAAAAAACAAACTACCTTACCGTTTGGATAAACTGGCTGATGGAACCACTGGAATTAAGGTAAAATGTTTACAGAATTGAATTCATGAGAGCAATAAATAGCAAAGTGTGTTTCCCAGGTGCGTTATTTGGATGAGGACAAAGTGTTCACAGTGCAGCAGATCACGGGGATGCTGCTCAGCAAACTGAAGGAGACGTCAGAGGGCGCCCTGAAGAAACCCGTGGTGGACTGCGTGGTGTCTGTGAGTGATTCAAACATTCCTGCTGATTCTACTCATGAGCTTCACAAATTCAACCATGTTTGTTTTTGTGCCTTAGGTCCCCTGCTTCTTTACAGATGCTGAGCGACGGTCCGTGTTGGATGCTACGCAAATAGCCGGGCTCAATTGTTTACGGCTGATAAATGACACCACTGCAGGTCAGTAGAATTAGAAGATAGGCAGAAGCGACTTTTAACCTATAGTATATGAATTGGAATGCAAATATTAGCATAATTCCATTCAAATGCAGCAAGGTTGAGATTATTCTATTTGATTTGGCAGTGGCGTTAGCCTATGGGATCTACAAACAGGACCTTCCCACTCCAGAGGAGAAGCCTCGCAATGTTGTGTTTGTGGACATGGGACATTCATCTTACCAGGTCGCAATCACATCCTTCAACAAAGGCAAACTCAAGGTCAGTCCGAGTCGCCTTCCATTTCAATTCTCAAGCTTTTGCTCAATGAGCTCCACCAATGCTTGGCCACCAGGTCCTCGCCACGGCGTTCGACCCCTCCCTGGGCGGGCGTAATTTTGACGAGGCCTTGGTGAATTACTTCTGCGAGGAGTTCAAAGTCAAATACAAGCTGCAAGTGCGAGACAACCCGAGGGCTGTGCTGCGTCTGTATCAGGAGTGTGAGAAGCTCAAGAAGCTGATGAGTGCCAACTCCTCAGACCTGCCCCTTAACATCGAGTGCTTCATGAATGACATCGATGTTTCCAGCAGGATGAACAGGTCCAAAAGACGACGTTGCTATTTTGCATGTGATATAATTTTTAACCTTATTTCTAACCCACAGGGGCCATTTTGAAGAGATGTGTGCACAGTATTTCATGCGCGTAGAGCTGCCGCTGAAGGCCGCTCTCGAACAATCAAGTACGTCCCTATGATTTAATCCGCCCAGGTTACGTCAGGTGATGTTAAGTCAACATGTTGTTTGGCAGAGCTAAACCGCGACGACATCTACTCTGTGGAGATAATCGGAGGCGCGACGAGAATGCCGGCCGTCAAAGACCGGATCGGCAAATTCTTTGGCAAAGATGTCAGCACCACGCTCAACGCTGATGAGGCTGTCGCCAGAGGTTCTGCTCTTCAGGTGGCCGTTTTCTTTCCATTTTCTGGAATAAATCTTACTGTGTGTCAACGTTTTGATTTTTGTGTCTTTCTGTTGTAGTGTGCAATCTTGTCTCCAGCGTTTAAAGTGCGTGAGTTCTCCATCACTGATGCTGTTCCCTTCCCCATTACTCTTCGCTGGAAATCATCAACAGAGGATGGACTCGGGTGAGGCCACGTCTCATTTTACACTCCTCCAAGGGGACTCAATTTTATGTAGCTTAGGGGCTACGAATGGCCTAATTTGATGCCGAGTGAGATGGGCCAGTAAAATATTACAGCCTCCACCCAGCATTTATTAACTGTTCGGGGAAAGGTTTTATTTTATTTTATTAGTGGTGATATAAGTATCGTATATTAATGATTGTTAATTATGTAACTGATCATTAACTTCAGTCTTCATTGAGTAGCCAGATTTCTTTTTTTTTTTTTAATATGTCAGAGCAAGTTTGATTTCAGGTTGTATGGCTGTCAACATTTCTCACATTTGCCATTACAGTCTTCAAGTTTCCAACATCTAAATTTCTTTCCCTTTTGGTTTTTTTTTGTATTAGAGAGTGTGAGGTTTTCAGTAAGAATCATGCTGCCCCTTTTTCCAAAGTCATCACCTTCCATAAGAAGGAGCCTTTTGAACTTGAAGCCTTTTACTGCTGCCCTCACGAACTTCCATATCCAGATTGTAGGATAGGTAATGTTGAATTATTATTCACTCCATGAATATCATCAACACCGAAGCTTTGGATTTTAAGGCTATCTATATTAAATTCAGAAACTGTTTTTCCCCTTTCTTGCCAGGATGCTTTTCAGTCCAGAATGTGGTGCCCCAGCCAGATGGAGAAAGCTCCAAAGTGAAGGTCAAGGTGCGCTTTAATGTTCATGGAATCTTCAGTGTGGCTGGTGCCTCCTTGATTGAGAAACAGAAAGGAGAAGGGGAGGACATGCAGATCGACGCAGAGCCGCTTGTGCAAAATGAAGGCAAAGTCGAGGAGCAGGTAGAAGCATTTCAGCTCCAGATTTCAAATTTCAACACTTTTACATCATTAATCAGTTTGTATTTTTCATTTCATTGTCAATTATATTTGTCAGACCAAAATGCAGGTTGACCAAGAAGTCCAAAGTCAAGGGGACCAGCCGAATGAAGATAACACTTGTCCTAATAAGGTTAGCGGGATAGACCACCTTTGTTTTCCTTGCTAAAAGCTAAAAGCTAATCATGTTTTGTGATGCAGGGGGGTGCCGGTGGTGCAGGGGACAAGCAGGATCCAGCAGCAGTAGCAGGGAGCAAAACCAAAATGAAGGTGAAGAGTGCTGACTTGCCCGTTGTGGCCAGCAATATCAGACAGCTCGACAGCCAAGTGCTGTCTAATTTTGTCCAATTTGAGGTGAGTCTCCCATCTGGTCTTTTGAAAGACCGATGGGTACCGCAAGATTACGATCATAATGTAATATTGTAAATGATGACTCTGTTTTCTTGGGTGGGATTTCACAGCGTCAGATGATCGTGCAAGACAAACAGGTAAAAGAAGCGAATGATGCTAAAAACACTGTGGAGGAATATGTTTATGAGCTCCGAAACAAAGTCTGTGGCATCTATGAAAAGTATATCACACATGAAGTAAGTGCTGTTTTTTTTTTCTTATTTTATTGTGTTGGATATTCAAAAGAATTGATTCTTAAAATGTGTGTGCAACAAATAGGATAGCAACAAGTTGACATTGCTTCTGGAGGACACTGCAAACTGGTTGTATGAGGAAGGGGAGGACCAATCCAAAGACGTTTATGTGGAAAAGCTGGATGCACTCAAGGTTTCGTTTCATTGTGTAATTGATGGGTTACTAAAATTAGCATGTGCTTCGAATATATTATGCACATTTGTCCTCTGTAGAGTCTGGGTCAACCTATTCAAGACCGGCATAGAGAGCACGAGGAGCGGCCAAAGGCTTTTGAGGAGCTTGGCAAGAGACTACAATTCTACATGAAGTTTGTGGACGCTTACAAACAAAAGGTGATTATTATTTTTTTTAATATGTCCTTTCACTGCATTTGAATATTAAATGGAAGAGAGTGCATGAGAAGTTGATTTGAAGTGAAATTCATTTTCTTTTCTTTTTTTCACTTAACTTTAAAACGTGCATTCCAGGATGATTAATGAGATTCCAAATTGTCCACAGGATGAGCGTTATCTCCATTTGGCTGCAGAAGATGTCAACACTGTTGAGAAGTGCTTGAATGAAAGCATGGTGTGGATGAATAGTCAGATCAATGTGCAGAGTAAACTGGCCGTCACTCAAGATCCCGTTGTCAAAGTAGCAGATGTCATTGCCAAAATACAGGTACGTCAATTCTTCCCCCAATTATAAGTCTCGCTATATCTGCTCTGACTCTAACACACTTGTGACCTCCATGCAGGAGGTGCAAGATGTGTGCACCACAGTGATCAACAAGTCCAAGCCCACGGTGGAGGAGACGCACGAGGTGATCGACCAAAACAACGACCCGACAGCCAAGCAAGGCCCAGATGGGGCTGGGGACGCCAAGGAAAGTCAACACGCAAAACATACGACAAAGGAGATGGAAGTGGACTAAGAAAATTCTCTGACATCTCCACGTCCATCACTATGACGACCATCAGCGACCAAGTAGACAGTAGGGATAGCGTTACAGTACCTGGGACCACTTTTCAATCCTCGCCATCCACACAGGTGGATTTGTTCATCTCCATAATTTCAGTTTGCACTCTTCTGTCCATCCTCATGTGTGACTTTGGTGTGCTTCTGCTCTCAAAAGCTTTTGATTATTAAGCAAACCATGCAATATATTGAAATGTTCGACCTTTTGCTTAAAGGAAGCATTTGCCTTTTGTGCCCTCTATTGTAGAGTGTGACCCCTGAGAGAGACCCAAAGAACTACAGTAGCCAACAGTTGTCACCAATTTGTTAGTTTGTATGCAGTAGTGTTGATTCTACAAGATATATTTGTATGTAACACATTTGGGAGTTAAATTCTATTTTAATATTTAATATAAGCCATCATATTTAAGGTATAGAAGAACACATTCCCTATGGTATCATGAGCTGACTTATAGACTTTGTAGGAGGTGATGCAAATCAACTTCTTATGCACACCGATTTTTCATGTTGATTTTCTTGTAAGTTTGCATTTAGGATTTAAGTTGAAAAAAATAAACATTAAAACAAGTAAAAACAAGAGTCATCTATTGTGCAATCGTATTTTTTGCGGTTGAGATTAAATAGCGATTGTTTACCAAGTGAATTATTGGTATGTTATAAAAAAAATATATAAAATGGGTTTGACATTTATTACAAGTATTTCTCCCCGTCTTGTTTCCCATGAGTTGCTTAAGAGGCGGAGTCTAGGGTTGTTTCTTTTTTTTTTTTTTTTGATGACGTCAGCTGACGTAGACGCGCAGGCGATCGAGCGCACATTTTCAAAAATGGAGAAGTCACCGTTTTGGAGGGGATTACAACAACACGACGCGTTTGCCCTTTGAGAACCGCTTGGACGGATATCGATGAAATGATTACTTCAACACAATTTTACATGCATTTGTAACGACAAAAACACGTACGATGAGCGTTTCGATCGGCGATCGAATTGAGGTGAGTGTTTAGGTTAGCTTGCTATGGCTAGCAAGGGCAGTTCATACAATAGCCCGCTCGCGGAAATGCGGTGTTGTTGCTTACTGAGTTTAAAGACGCATTTTATGATTATATCTGTGCTTACACTGATATTACGGCTACTGAATTTACTCTTTAAATTTACTTTCTGCTTGTTTATGAATTTACTTTGTAGACAAGTTCTGCTTGTTTGTTTGGAGTTTGTCTGCCTTTTCTAGTCCAAATTCGCATGCATTTGTTTGATTTTGTTAGTTCTCATCACTATTCGTCAATTTTTACTTTTTCTTATTACCGTATTGATATGTACTTTATTAATATTATTTATACACAAAAGTACGTTCTTAGTCATTAATATAAATATTGTATATTTCTTTGTTGTTAAATACTAACTACATCATTTTTTTATGCCTAATACATCCCAAATTTTGCAGTACTTTTATGATTTGATAGGTTGAACAAAATGGCAAACACTGATGCTTCTATTTGTATATACAAAATAGACTTTTTTGGGGGTGTACTGCCAATGGAAAAAAAACATGTTTATTATTGTTCTTACGCTTTAAAATCAGTTGGATTGAATATAATACAATTTGGGTCAAAAGATAATTATATATTATTGTTATCATTATTATCATGATTGTTAAAGCGTGGTGAGCGTGTTGACGCCCACTCGCCGCTGCTTAGAGACGGCTCCAAGTGATTCGCGGGAAGCGCGCCGGGATAATTGCAGGTTGTGGTTGGCCATCTGACGGCGTCAGATGTTCTTGGCTTGTACGGCCGTTAAGCGTTTGTGTCGGCCTTCAAGTGTTTGGGCAAATCTCGCGTTCTTCTCAACGCGTCGCATCCTGCATCCAGGCAGCATGTACCCCAGGGTACTCAATGACTTCCACAACTGCAGTGAAGATGAAGAGGAGAGATTGTGTTTTACCCCGGAGTTCAAAATTGAGGTATCAGGCTTTTGGTCTAATTTGGATCAAATGCCATTTCTAGTAAGATCAGTAGTTGCTAGACATCTATTGGTTTTCCAATGTGTTTATAATTTGTGCTTGTGTATTGATTTCACATTTGTGAAGTTCAAGGTTGAATTCCAGATTTGACATTTGAAGTGTTTGTTGTCAATTCATAAGATGTCTTTATAAATTGTATGTTTGTGTCCTGATCCGTTTTCTGTGCTTTAAATAATACTATGCATTGTTGTTTACTTTTCAGGACTTTGAAGTCCTCACCCTTCTGGGCAAAGGCTCCTTTGCCTGTGTTTACCGGGCAAAATCTCTCAAGACGGGTCTGGAGGTTGCCATCAAAATGGTAAGAATGAGACCTGGTTAATGACACGTTATTAGCGTTAGCTAGAAAGAAAAGTCTAGCCGACAAGAACCTACGCCCACACAGCTGTCAACAAAGGCTGTTGAGGTACAATCGGGGCGTTATGGCTCACCACCGTATGTCGGTGTTTCATTTTACACGCAACAGATTGACTGTTCAGAATTTGCATATTTCTGTTAGGTACGTCATTTTTGACTTCTGTCTCCGTTTGCAGATTGACAAAAAAGTCATGCACAAAGCCGGGATGGTCCAGCGTGTGACAAACGAGGTCGAGATTCACTGCCGGTTAAAGCACCCTTCCGTACTTGAGGTAAACACACACACTTTTGTGTTTTGTTAGTGTTGCCATGGTTACGCAACAAAGACTGGATTGGTAAATACCTCGCCAGTATTGTCTTCTTTTCAACAGTTCATTTTATTTCAAAGACTTCCTCATTGTGTTTTTGTTTTGACTTGTGGAAATACTCAGTATTGCCTCATGAAAAAGAAAAACATGACATTATGTTTTAGCTTTCATTAATTATAGCATGTTTGAAGTAGAAGTTATAAAAGCATCTGTGCATTTTAATCTCTTCGTTTTCATTTACTGGAATATCTATTTTGTGTTGACTTATTCAAACCTCAACTGCACCTCCTGTTTGTTTTACAGCTTTACAATTATTTTGAAGACAGCAACTATGTGTACCTGGTGTTGGAGATGTGCCATAATGGGGAGATGGGCCGCTACCTGAAAGAACGCAAGGTGCCATTTTCTGAGGAGGAAGGTCAGAAGTTTTCTGTTGAAACCAAACATTCATATTTGTAATATACGAGGGTGCAATGAACAGAAGAATACGCTGTCACGTGGTTCAAGAACAATCATCTGATTTTTTTCGTTTATGGCTGCCCATCCACAGCGAGACACTTCATGCATCAAATAGTGAAAGGGATGCTCTACTTACACACCCACGGCATCTTGCATCGGGATCTGACCTTGTCCAACCTGCTGCTCACCGACAACATGAACATTAAGATCGCAGACTTCGGCCTGGCCACCCAGCTCAAACTCCCCAACGAGAAGCACTTCACCATGTGCGGGACGCCCAACTACATCTCCCCCGAGGTGGCCACACGGAGCGCTCACGGCCTGGAATCCGACGTCTGGTCCCTGGGCTGCATGTTCTTCGCCTTCCTCGTGGGCCGCCCCCCGTTTGACACGGACACGATCAAACACACGCTCTCCAAGGTGGTACTCGGGGATTACAAAATGCCTGGCCACATTTCACTGCAGGCCCAGGATCTGATCCATCAGCTTCTGCAAAGGAATCCCGACTACCGACCCAGCCTGTCCACGGTGCTGGACCACCCTTTTATGACCCAGAAACCGTTGGGCAGAACCAGAAGACAAAATCAGTCCCCAGGTGACGATGACTCCATGGACAGCGGTATCGCCACCATCTCCACCGGCTGCACCTCCTCCACGTCGGGCAGCAGCGGCAGCCGTCTCCAGAGGAGGACGAGGCACGTCGTCAGCTCAGCGCTGCCCAACCGCTTGCCGGCCGTGCAAGGTCTTCCGTTCCAGCCTGGTCGGATCTGCTTTGAGGACAGGGATCAGCGGCAGCAGCAGCAGTCACTGGACAGGTTCCCCAACGATGGCAGGGGCAGGCTGCCTCATGGAGGACGGAGTGAGCACCTCCACCCCCACTACCTACGTCGAGCCCACTCCACAGATCGCTACGGCTCCTCCAGACCGCACCAAGGGCCCGATCAGGCCGAGCAGGGCCGGTCTCACTCAGAAGAATCACTGACAGCTATTGGAAGACCGCTTTTCCCCTCCACTCCATTCCCGGAACATGGGCAGACCCCTTCACCTCCTGTCAAGCAGTTTGCAAAGTAAGCATTCATCGAAAGTCTCATTGGCCATAAGCACTCGGTTTATTAATTTGACTCTTTTTTTTTTTTGGTTTCTAGCCCAGCGTACTTGTTCTCCGCACAGACGGCACATCCACCAAGCCTTCAGTATCAGGACATGGAGGGAGTTACGAACTGGCTCAATAACGATGGTAATCTTTTCTTTCTTTCAAAACAGTGTACCAACTGGAGGGATGGATAGATTTGCTACATTGATAGATGGCTGGATTCTTTTTTGGATGGATCTGACTATTAATACTTTGCTACTTTTATGTCGTACAATATAATTTTTCTTTACCTTCCGCTTGGCTCTGATTCTTTATAGACCAGATAAACCTGCTAATGTTTTTCCTCATCGCCCTTTAGTAGATCCAATCTTGGCTGTGCTCACCTTTGTAATCTGCAGCATAAAAAACAGCATATAAAAACAGTAGCTTTAAATACTCCAAACAGGATTTAAAGCAGCGGCTCAAGCAGATCTTGCCAAATGTTGTCTTTCCATTCTCAGGATGTGGTCGAAGGCCCATTGACAGAAGCACTCACAGCAACGGCGTCAGTTTGCACAGCGACAGAGGACACGGCTCGTGGACGGAAAAGCCCGTGAACCGGTCTGCCGACCCCCATCGCGGCCCGCAGCGCCCCCACCCCTCGAACGTGGACGTGTACCAGAGAGAGAATATACCCGGAACCCACCTCCAGCCTCCTCACTGCTCGTCCTCCACCTCCTCCTCCTCACAGTTGCTCTCGGTCAAAACCAGCGTTGACGAGAAGAAGACTCTGAACGACCTCGTCCCGCCTCTTTGTACCTCCAGGCTCAAGCCCATCAGACAGAAAACCAAAAATACTGTTGTAAGTGCCGTCAGACATCATGATACCTTTGTACTTAAGTTGACTCACTGACAGGAAGCGCGTCCTCTTCACAGGTGAGCATCCTGGACACAGGCGAGGTCTGCATGGAGCTCTTAAAGTGCCTAAATGGACAGGAGAGGGTCAAGGAAGTCATTCGGATTTCCTCAGATGGTTCAAAGGTGAGCTCTTCATATCACAATCGCACTCTTAGCCATTATGGAACAGGAATCAAACTCCAAATGAGCATTTCACAGTCGATTAGCACCCTCTAGTGGTAGAAAGTGATACAGCAGTCAATCTTGCAATACTTGAGAAATTACAGCAAGTGAAATTGTTGCAATCCCAAAAATATCTTCTGGTGTCACACCAAGGTTTGGTAATCAACCTTATGTTCTTTCTGGTAGGTGACAATATACCAACCCATTGGTGGTAAAGGCTTTCCTGTCCTGGACTCCCCGCCTGCTCCCCCAAAAGAGGTCTTCCTTTACAAATATGAGGATCTTCCAGGTGAGAATGTACTGTAAGGGCAAAAACCAAAAACACACTGTTATTTCATCGCAATCCCTTCGTCATGTTTGTGTGTTGCGTTAGAAAAATACTGGAAAAAGTATCAGTACGCCTCCAAGTTTGTGCAGCTGGTCAAATCCAAGACCCCCAAAGTGACCCTCTACACCAAGCACGCAAAGGTCATGTTGATGGAGAACTCCCCCAACGCTGACCTGGAGGTCTGCTTCTATGACGGTGAGGCACTGACTATGCTCGAAGGCATTTAACGTCCTCTCAGATTTATTTGCAACATCTTTTTTGCTGGAAAGACCCAAAGTGAGTTGATGTCATTTGACTGTGAGTCCCTGACACATTTTTGCAGGGGCAAAGAGCCATAAGACGTCGGGGCTGCTGCACGTGGTGGAGACGAGTGGCAAGTCGTATACGGTGAAGAGCGAGGTGGACCTGAGCGGCCTGAGCACCGAGAGCCGGGTGTATGCCAAGTTGGCGGATGAAGGCCACCACTTGTGTCTGTCTCTGGAAGCTGCCATCGCGGGGGAGGAGAGACTCACTCAGAAAGGTCCCTTCTTCCCTATCATCATTGGAAGGTAAATACTCAAATGAAGACAATATAATGAGTTGTCATATATTGTATCTTTTTTTTAATAATCTTGATCTTTTTTAGGAGGCCCGTCATCCCTGAATCTCCGCTGACAACATCACTTCCTTCCCAGCATGCTCCTCCTGCTCACGTTTCACCTCCCCAACCTCCAAAAATCACTCCTTCGGTAAGTCTCCAGCAATATGTCGAGACAACCACTCAAAGAAAAAACATCTTTAAAAGAAAAACTGTTTTTTTTTAGATGATCTCCTACGATGGCTCCGACTTCACCTCAGCCAGTCTGAGTAAACAAATCTCTCCAGTGTGTCAGGACAGCCTTCAGTACACGGGCAAAGTGGTCAAGTCCATTTTTGTGCCTAATGTGGGCTGGGCTTCGCAGGTAATTGGCGACCCCCGACTTGTTAAAATAAACTACACGTCCGGAGATGTTTACCCAAATGCTCCGTGCGGTCTTCTCAGCTGACGAGCGGCGAAGTGTGGGTGCAGTTCAACGACGGCTCTCAGCTTTTGGTCCAGGCCGGTGATTCCAGCATCAAGTACACCTCTCCGGAAGGACGCGTCACCAGGTTATTTCATTACTTCACCAACACGATGGGTGAATAGTTTGACTTAGACTCTGTAAAACTAAAGAAGAGCATCTGCTGATCGCAGGTACAAGGAGAACGTCAAGCTTCCCGAGCACATCAAGGAGAAGCTGCAATGCCTCTCCACCATCCTCACCCACTTGGCCAACCCGGGATCTCATCAACAAACACATTAGCATTAACTTCTTCACCCTCTTGTAAATATCTACGTGTTTATGTATGTTAGAAAGCTTTATTCCGTTTTATTTTTTTACATGTACAGAGGAATATGGAAAATATCTAATTTTTATGGAGTGATCATTTTGTGTTGTAGCCGTGCATTATGTTGAATTGTGGCATTCGTCAAGCAAGGGGCCAATAAATGTCTGTAGGCTTGGTTTTCAATTGCTGCTCTTTATGGGTGGAAAATTGGATTAAGATTCACACACTATTAACAGCATGACTTATAAACACAAGCCAGAGAGATTTCCACTCATTTATTTCATCTCGGTGAGTTGACTGATTAAAAAACAAATTATGGATTCCTTTCCATGACAATGCATACTAAACAACGCACTGTATGGAAGCAAGCTTAGGCGTATATACACCGACTGTACATGACACCCAAGGAGTAAACATTTTGAAAGTGGAAAGCGAGCTTGCTGATCATGATCACACGAGGGCTTACACGTGACCACAGGTAGGATTTCCTTTTTTTTTTTTGGTCATGTAAAAGTGTGACAAAACAGAACATGTGGGCTTTCTCTAAGCCTGCCCCCTTCAGGCTACGCCAGGGGTGTCGCACTCCAGTCCTCAGGGGCCGCATTCCAACATGTTTTCCAAGATTCACTCGTTAGTGCACCTGTGTGAAAAGTTGGGCTCCTGCAGACCATGAAAATGCCTTCAACTTTTCACTCAGGTGTGTTTAACGAGGGTAACTTGGAAAACATATTGGAACGCGGCCCCCGAGGACTGGAGTTCGACACCCCTGGGCTACGCCTTTAAATGAAGGTCAAGTGTGTTGAGTGCTGGTGAGATGATGTGACTTTACAGCAGGGGTGGGCAGCCTTTTCCCTATCTGGGGGGCCTCCAAGGGTCATAACACATCTATCAATTTCCTGCTTAATACTTATTCCCATCTGACCCGTGGAAAAAGGCAGACTTAATTCCATTGCCAAATCAACTCTATGGATGAGGAAGAAGAGTTGAGGTGTCCAGGAAGCAGACTTAGAGGAAGACAAATTTCCAGATTTTGGCTGTTTTGCACACATCTATCCCTTTTAACACCTTTGTTCTCCAATTTGTCTTTTTTTTTTAAGAAAAGCAAACCTTTTCTTCTCGTAAATACATTTGTTCACATGCTGTCATTCATATAAAACGATTTCCCATAAAATCCCATTTAATACATTTTAAAAGAAAAAAAAAAAAAATCACATCCCACATGTGCTATTTAAACATTTACAGCTGACTGGGTGGATTCACATTCAGCTGAATGTTTAAAAAAGTTGTGTGTGGGGGGGTCCAATCAAGCAAACTGCCCCATTAACCAATGTTAGTTATTTAATCATCTCCTTTAAAGTGTTGACGGCATATTTGATCTAAAACAATCAGTGGAATAAATTACGCTCGGAAGGCAGTGAGCATAAGAGGAAAAAAAAAAAAAATAGACAATTGACTCTATGAAATGCTGCGACGAATCTCATCATGGAATCTTGCAGAGTTCATTTCGTGGAACAAAAAAGCAGACAAACAAAAGAAAGACGAAACAAAGCGGAATGTCTTCTTGCGCTCACTTGGTCATTTTGAGAATTCCTTCTCAGCTGTTCAACTCAAGTCTAAAATTTGATGGCACTCGGAAAGTCAACAGCTTATCTTTTAGTTCAAACGCACGCTCTCTCCCCTTATAGAGGAGTCAGTGGTGTTGAACACAACGCACAACACGCGCACACACACTCACACACACATTGCACATCAAGTGGCACGTCTTTCCCCAGTCTGAAAATGCCGAGCCGGGTGTCACTGCAGCAAATACAAATGACTTCCCAAAGGGTTCACATTACAGTACTGACAAAAGTCCCATTGGACAAAAAAAAAAAAAAAAAGGCAAAAAGAGAGAGGAAAAAGCTTTACACTCAATCACCATCATTTGCAAGGACTACACTGGAAAAGGTTGTGATTAGAGATAGTATCATTTGAATGATTATGATTTAGTAATCATTATTGTCACCGTTGTGACAATGTGTGTTCTTGCTGGGGCTGGGCGGTACGGGGCAGAGTCACTGGGAGGAGGCCTTTGTGGCTATGGTGGACACGCAGTGCTGTTGAAAGTTGGGCGACATGGGCGAGCTGCAGCCCAGCCGCTGGTGACGGGCGCCCTTCAGTCCCGTGTCGCCCTCCACCATCCACGGGGAGGCGGCGGCAGCGGGGCTCAGACCTTTGGGTGGCTCGCCGGCGGGAGATGGGTCGGATGGGCCGACATGGCTCTGGAGCACACTGCTGATGTGGTTGAGCAGCTCGTTGAAGAACTCGGGGACGCCCTCATAACCTGGCGACCCGGGAAGATCGTCACATGTATGCACGGTGTTAAATAACTCAATGTTATGTCAGAATTGTTTTATAATTCCAACTCGGGAAGTAACAGATTTTGAATGAGAGGTTAGAAAAATCCTCTTAAGGATGACGTGCAGATACCAGGGAAGGCGTTGACGTCGATGACGGCGTGCTGGCCAGTTTGGTTATTGATGATGACGTCGATGCCGAACAAGGACACGCCCAGCGCCTGCCGCAAGCGCCTGGACAGTTCTCGGATGACGTCGTCGCTGGGAGGCTGAGACACACCCTCCACGTTCTCCCTCTAAAATAAACAGACCCACACCCAATAAATGAAAATCTATTATATATACATATAGATTTTTGAGATGTGCTGGTAAGATCTGCGTCATACCGAGGTCAAGTCTGAGGACGACTCTGGCTTGGAAACATTGTGGCTGTTGAAGAAAATGGCTTTCCTGTCTGAAAACAACAAAGAAAAAGTGAGTCATACATATATATACAAACCGGCATTGTAATTGCTTATTGTAAACAGTAGGTGGCGACAAATACCACTTTTTGAGGAAACGCTCCTGTCTAAGGGCTCCCAACTGTCCTCTCAGCACTGTTAGTTTTTTTTAGTCCCAGAAGAGGCTGGCTGAGTTTATCTAGACTGTTTATAAACGAACACTGTACCATTGGGGAATTTAGAACATGTTGGACTATTTGAGCCTTTTGGACAAAAGTCAATTCTTCCTAAAAGCCTTTCTCAAGGGGCTATAAAGACATTTTACAAGATCTTTTATTGGTCATTTAAGGGGGAACATCTTCCTGATTTGCTTACCTGCAGGCCCGGCGGGGAAATTCTTGAGGGAGGGCCTCTCCACCACTGTGTAGGAGTCTCCAACCACAAATACCTTGTAGAGCACGGCATTGTGGTTGATGAAATTCTGGATGACGCAGGGGGGTTTCACATCCTTCAGGTCATCCTCGCTGAAGATAATAGCCATCTGGGGGGGAGGAGGTCACAAAGACCTACTTAAACATTTGTCAAGACTTTTGAACGATTGATTTAGGACAACTTATTTTTAGATTCAACATATTTTAAGACTGAGGATTCATTGTTTATTTTCTACAAATAACATTTTTTTGCTTCATCTATCTCTGCCACCAATTAAATGGCCTTCCACTAGATGGCAGAAGCTACTTTAATAAACTGTGTATCTTGCCTTTAGATTTTTTTTGTGGTAATATATGTGCCTTGGCTCAATAAAGTTTGGCAAACAGATTTAACAAGTGTGGTTGTCTGGAACGGAATTGTGTCAGTCATTATAAAAAAGTGTTGCTGATTCAGCAGGCGCCACTTACCTCATGGGAGTTGGTTCCATGGGCCACTCGAGTTTTGCAAACTGGGAAGCAAATGAAAATAGGGAAATGCGTCAAATGATGACAACATAGTATATTCAGAGAAAGATTATTTCATAATAGGTGTCGATGGGCTGGGACGACTTACTGAACGGGAATGTGAGTCCGTGATTCCTGATCTGCTCCAGCACATCCGGGCTGCACTCGGTGTTGAGCACCATGAACGGAGGAGAGCAAATCCTCTCGTCTAAGGAAACGATAAGAAAAAAAACAACTTGAGCATTTCAAAAGAAAATACTTTGAAGAATCCCCTTTGTGTTTTCAGGATAAAAATCACATCACACTGTCACAGGATTGTAAATGGGCCTCGCCAATGATTTGTGCTTTTATTTTTGTTCCACGTAAAAGGAATGAAGACTTAAAAAGGGGCAGTGACAGGAACAAGTAAAATTCCTATTAATATGTGCCAGTAAAGTGAGATTTGTGCAGCTGAGTCGGGATCCCATACTGCCTCTGCAAGCAGGAAGTGTCCAGGGTCACCGATCGCTCATCTCATCCGTCTTGTCCCACTCACGGTGTTATTTTAGCAGGTTTAATGTCTTTTCGAGGGAAAAACTTTGCCTTTTACATCTCCGGCTTGCCAAATACTAATGAGCAATGTCAGCTCTCGGAATCAAATGAAAAATGTTACAAGACGCAAAGAGCAGATGTATAATAATGAGGGCTTTGCGCTGTAAAGATTGTGATGATGTTTGGCTCCAAACTACTTTGGAGGTGAGGAAGATGACGTGCAGGTGGAGTGGGTGGGTATCAATCCGGGGCTCTGTCTAAACCACAGGTGTCCAACTCAAGGCCCGGGGGCCAGATACGGCCCGCCACATCATTTTATGTGGCCCGCGAAGACAAATTGTGCATCATTACTAGAATTGCAAATTGTCTTCACTTTTAATATCTTATTTTGAAATATTTGACCAGTTTTTACTCGTCTGAATTGAAAAGGAGTTATTTGTCAGTTTGTTTTGTAGCTTTTACTGTATATAATATGAGGTGCTCATCCATTTATTTGGGTTGACAGTCATAATGGCCCTCCGAAAGAAGCTAGGACTACAATGCGGCCCGCGAAAAAAATTAGTTTGACACTCCTGGTCTAAACACTGCGAGCTGGCGTCAGACTGAGCGGAGCCCAGAATGACGTTTATGGGACTTTATTATAGGATTCCTTTTGAAACATCACCAACCGTTTCTATCGGTTTCTGTTTGGGTCCCGTACTTGATCTGCTGCATCATGTAATCACCCCAAAAGTTGGACAATGTAGAACTCCAACGCAGTTTTCCAACCGCCAATAACAGCGGAAAACAAAGGCCTGTTCTTACTTGGTCCTCTAGCTCAGTGTTTCCCAACCTTTTTTCATTCACGGCACACCTTTTCATTGGAAAAAATCTCGCGGCACACCGCCAACAAAAATCTGTTAAGCTCCTATATTAAAATCTGTTATATTACAACGAAAGACGTAAAGTCCTATTCCTATATATATGTATGGAGAGTCGAATAATTTAATAGAAATAAATACGAAATATTCTCTAAATTGTATTCCTTTTTTAAATAAAAGTGACCGTTTTTTAAAAAGGTTTTAGACGGTGTAATAAATAAACTATTTAAAGTGATTGTGATTCAAATAAAAGAATCAACGTGATTTTGTTTACTGTTTTAGACTAGGTCTATAAATATTGCAACAATAAGAACAAAGTCACTTTTAAAGACGCTCTGCTGTTCTGACAGCAGCTGAGTGGATATCACAGTCGAGGTGTCTCGACTTGACTGTTTATTTTATGGATGTGAAAAATAACCAATCCAGGTTCTCCGGTTGAACTGCATGCTCTGATTTCCATTGGACCGCAAACGCACCACAACCATCATAGTGTCTGTCACTGTTAGCAAAAGCACACAGCAACACACACATAAACTGAATATGTGCCGATGCAATAATAAAATCAGACCGACCGCGGCACCCCGGTTGAAAAACACTGCTCTAGCTTAATGCTAACATAATGCAAAACGCCATAGACGGGCTGTTGTGGTAGTTTTAACCCTTTGACACAAGCGGTGAAGCAACACATGTCGATAGATAATACATGAAAATATGAAATAATGATACGCACTTAATTTTTTGCATTATATTGAAATATGTTTACTGTATGTTTTTAGAAAGTTCAACACTGGTGTGCTATTTTTCTTATGATGATGTTGCAACATTTTTGTAGGTATTTTTAGTCAAGGGTGTGACAAAACATTACTTGTAAAATTAATTACATTTTCTGATTGCGACAGTTAGATTGAATTATTTCCCATGTGAAAAATGGCATCCCAGAATGGATTGTGCTCATCTTTAGGGGTTCAACTGTTAAAATGTTTCCTCCTTGAATGAGACCTTGAGTGATCCATCAATCACCAGCACCTCATCAGGAAAATGCGAGTATGACGTGCAAAACCCGGTTTAGCTTGAATGAAAAGGGAGCGTGGGATTATTTTTCACCATGCAACTTTTGCCATCTTGTTTCAAACTAGCACCTTTGGAGAAGACTTTCATATTACATGAAGCGTGCGAGCTTGCTGCTGTTTAGGTACATGGCCAATCTTTTCCTGTTGCTATTTAGAGCTTGTTTTCCAGAAACCATGACATTCTCCCATACGACAGCTGCATTTGCAATATTTAAAAAGAGAAGTCCATACATGGCCAGGCATTGTGTTATCTCCAAGAGAGTTTATCCACCAATTAGATTCATGAATCATTTGGGGGGATTTCTGGATTGTTCATCAGCATACACTCAGAAAGCATTATGACAAACACGTCGCCTTGTGGCTTTTGCTTCCAGTAATATGGCGCGTGCTAGGAGTGAGTGTCCGCACTCCCTGACTGTTTGTCTTTCTCAGGCTGAAACTATGATTAATTATTAATCTCCCGCATAAACAGGACAACTGCCATATTGAGCCGTGCACAGATTGAACGCCCAAGGTGCAGGAACCTCGAGACGATCTGTTCCCTGTGAACAAATCCGAGCGTTTTATCCGGATCACTTTTAAAAAGCTGTTGACTTGACAACGTGAAAACAGTCCCAAGCTATGAAAACGGGGGATGAGTATACAAAAGGAAAGCGTAAATTCCAAAGCGTAACACAATACTAGGCGACGCTAGTCTGTTATTGCTAATGTGCTAGCTTTTCCCCCTACTAATTCTTGCACTTAAATTGAGTTACTATAACGCACCATCTGGATGCCTTAGGCCATTTTATGATGAATTGATAATAATAAAAAAATAAAAAATCCAGTTACAATCGTTTCAATGCTCTGAGATGAATGAAAATAATCACAAGCAAGGTATCCAAAAGTGCATCCTGCTATTGAAAACTAGTCTGAGTCACGGCTCTCTGGTTTTTTCCAAGCACTTTTTCTCTGGCAGCCCGAGCTACTTCGGGACCTTGTGCTCCCTGCTGATAAGGACGAGGAAGTAAGGCTGAGCAAGGAATCGACTATCGATTAATTCAAATCTACTCGTCAGGACTTTTTTTTCTTTTTTGTGACTTTGGGAGTTCAAAAAGGATCATACACTGTTTATACTAACAACACAGCTAAAATGAGGATAAATACTTGTTTGAGGGTAAAAACGGTTTCAAAGCTTGTTTGGTGTTGGGGAAATAAAGAAAATACCAAAACTTCTTTTTAATATTATCGTCTTTGATTTTCTTTAAGCAAAGGGGGATTTGAAAATAATCAGGGATTTTATTTTAAACACATATCACTTAACAAGGTTGTGAATGCAAAATATCCTTTCAGTCACTCTTCATAAAAAACAAAACAAATATTGATGTGGAGATAAAATACAATGTGACGCCATCACATTGTGTTTTCCTCACAGGCCGAGGTGGCCACACGGAGCGCTCACGGCCTGGAATCCGACGTCTGGTCCCTGGGCTGCATGTTCTTCGCCTTCCTCGTGGGCCGCCCCCCGTTTGACACGGACACGATCAAACACACGCTCTCCAAGGTGGTACTCGGGGATTACAAAATGCCTGGCCACATTTCACTGCAGGCCCAGGATCTGATCCATCAGCTTCTGCAAAGGAATCCCGACTACCGACCCAGCCTGTCCACGGTGCTGGACCACCCTTTTATGACCCAGAAACCGTTGGGCAGAACCAGAAGACAAAATCAGTCCCCAGGTGACGATGACTCCATGGACAGCGGTATCGCCACCATCTCCACCGGCTGCACCTCCTCCACGTCGGGCAGCAGCGGCAGCCGTCTCCAGAGGAGGACGAGGCACGTCGTCAGCTCAGCGCTGCCCAACCGCTTGCCGGCCGTGCAAGGTCTTCCGTTCCAGCCTGGTCGGATCTGCTTTGAGGACAGGGATCAGCGGCAGCAGCAGCAGTCACTGGACAGGTTCCCCAACGATGGCAGGGGCAGGCTGCCTCATGGAGGAGGGAGTGAGCACCTCCACCCCCACTACCTACGTCGAGCCCACTCCACAGATCGCTACGGCTCCTCCAGACCGCACCAAGGGCCCGATCAGGCCGAGCAGGGCCGGTCTCACTCAGAAGAATCACTGACAGCTATTGGAAGACCGCTTTTCCCCTCCACTCCATTCCCGGAACATGGGCAGACCCCTTCACCTCCTGTCAAGCAGTTTGCAAAGTAAGCATTCATCGAAAGTCTCATTGGCCATAAGCACTCGGTTTATTAATTTGACTCTTTTTTTTTTTTGGTTTCTAGCCCAGCGTACTTGTTCTCCGCACAGACGGCACATCCACCAAGCCTTCAGTATCAGGACATGGAGGGAGTTACGAACTGGCTCAATAACGATGGTAATCTTTTCTTTCTTTCAAAACAGTGTACCAACTGGAGGGATGGATAGATTTGCTACATTGATAGATGGCTGGATTCTTTTTTGGATGGATCTGACTATTAATACTTTGCTACTTTTATGTCGTACGATTTCAACTTTTTTCTCATAATTTTTCTTTACCTTCCGCTTGGCTCTGATTCTTTATAGACTTCAGATAAACCTGCTAATGTTTTTCCTCATCGCCCTTTACTAGATCCAATCTTGGCTGTGCTCACCTTTGTAATCTGCAGCATAAAAAACAGCATATAAAAACAGTAGCTTTAAATACTCCAAACAGGATTTAAAGCAGCGGCTCAAGCAGGTCTTGCCAAATGTTGTCTTTCCATTCTCAGGATGTGGTCGAAGGCCCATTGACAGAAGCACTCACAGCAGCGGCGTCAGTTTGCACAGCGACAGAGGACACGGCTCGTGGACGGAAAAGCCCGTGAACCGGTCCGCCGACCCCCATCGCGGCCCGCAGCGCCCCCACCCCTCGAACGTGGACGTGTACCAGAGAGAGAATATACCCGGAACCCACCTCCAGCCTCCTCACTGCTCGTCCTCCACCTCCTCCTCCTCACAGTTGCTCTCGGTCAAAACCAGCGTTGACGAGAAGAAGACTCTGAACGACCTCGTCCCGCCTCTTTGTACCTCCAGGCTCAAGCCCATCAGACAGAAAACCAAAAATACTGTTGTAAGTGCCGTCAGACATCATGATACCTTTGTACTTAAGTTGACTCACTGACAGGAAGCGCGTCCTCTTCACAGGTGAGCATCCTGGACACGGGCGAGGTCTGCATGGAGCTCTTAAAGTGCCTAAATGGACAGGAGAGGGTCAAGGAAGTCATTCGGATTTCCTCAGATGGTTCAAAGGTGAGCTCTTCATATCACAATCGCACTCTTAGCCATTATGGAACAGGAATCAAACTCCAAATGAGCATTTCACAGTCGATTAGCACCCTCTAGTGGTAGAAAGTGATACAGCAGTCAATCTTGCAATACTTGAGAAATTACAGCAAGTGAAATTGCTGCAATCCCAAAAATATCTTCTGGTGTCACACTAAGGTTTGGTAATCAACCTTATGTTCTTTCTGGTAGGTGACAATATACCAACCCATTGGTGGTAAAGGCTTTCCTGTCCTGGACTCCCCGCCTGCTCCCCCAAAAGAGGTCTTCCTTTACAAATATGAGGATCTTCCAGGTGAGAATGTACTGTAAGGGCAAAAACCAAAAACACACTGTTATTTCATCGCAATCCCTTCGTCATGTTTGTGTGTTGCGTTAGAAAAATACTGGAAAAAGTATCAGTACGCCTCCAAGTTTGTGCAGCTGGTCAAATCCAAGACCCCCAAAGTGACCCTCTACACCAAGCACGCAAAGGTCATGTTGATGGAGAACTCCCCCAACGCTGACCTGGAGGTCTGCTTCTATGACGGTGAGGCACTGACTATGCTCGAAGGCATTTAACGTCCTCTCAGATTTATTTGCAACATCTTTTTTGCTGGAAAGACCCAAAGTGAGTTGATGTCATTTGACTGTGAGTCCCTGACACATTTTTGCAGGGGCAAAGAGCCATAAGACGTCGGGGCTGCTGCACGTGGTGGAGACGAGTGGCAAGTCGTATACGGTGAAGAGCGAGGTGGACCTGAGCGGCCTGAGCACCGAGAGCCGGGTGTATGCCAAGTTGGCGGATGAAGGCCACCACTTGTGTCTGTCTCTGGAAGCTGCCATCGCGGGGGAGGAGAGACTCACTCAGAAAGGTCCCTTCTTCCCTATCATCATTGGAAGGTAAATACTCAAATGAAGACAATATAATGAGTTGTCATATATTGTATCTTTTTTTTAATAATCTTGATCTTTTTTAGGAGGCCCGTCATCCCTGAATCTCCGCTGACAACATCACTTCCTTCCCAGCATGCTCCTCCTGCTCACGTTTCACCTCCCCAACCTCCAAAAATCACTCCTTCGGTAAGTCTCCAGCAATATGTCGAGACAACCACTCAAAGAAAAAACATCTTTAAAAGAAAAACTGTTTTTTTTTAGATGATCTCCTACGATGGCTCCGACTTCACCTCAGCCAGTCTGAGTAAACAAATCTCTCCAGTGTGTCAGGACAGCCTTCAGTACACGGGCAAAGTGGTCAAGTCCATTTTTGTGCCTAATGTGGGCTGGGCTTCGCAGGTAATTGGCGACCCCCGACTTGTTAAAATAAACTACACGTCCGGAGATGTTTACCCAAATGCTCCGTGCGGTCTTCTCAGCTGACGAGCGGCGAAGTGTGGGTGCAGTTCAACGACGGCTCTCAGCTTTTGGTCCAGGCCGGTGATTCCAGCATCAAGTACACCTCTCCGGAAGGACGCGTCACCAGGTTATTTCATTACTTCACCAACACGATGGGTGAATAGTTTGACTTAGACTCTGTAAAACTAAAGAAGAGCATCTGCTGATCGCAGGTACAAGGAGAACGTCAAGCTTCCCGAGCACATCAAGGAGAAGCTGCAATGCCTCTCCACCATCCTCACCCACTTGGCCAACCCGGGATCTCATCAACAAACACATTAGCATTAACTTCTTCACCCTCTTGTAAATATCTACGTGTTTATGTATGTTAGAAAGCTTTATTCCGTTTTATTTTTTTACATGTACAGAGGAATATGGAAAATATCAAATTTTTATGGAGTGATCATTTTGTGTTGTAGCCGTGCATTATGTTGAATTGTGGCATTCGTCAAGCAAGGGGCCAATAAATGTCTGTAGGCTTGGTTTTCAATTGCTGCTCTTTATGGGTGGAAAATTGGATTAAGATTCACACACTATTAACAGCATGACTTATAAACACAAGCCAGAGAGATTTCCACTCATTTATTTCATCTCGGTGAGTTGACTGATTAAAAAACAAATTATGGATTCCTTTCCATGACAATGCATACTAAACAACGCACTGTATGGAAGCAAGCTTAGGCGTATATACACCGACTGTACATGACACCCAAGGAGTAAACATTTTGAAAGTGGAAAGCGAGCTTGCTGATCATGATCACACGAGGGCTTACACGTGACCACAGGTAGGATTTCCTTTTTTTTTTTTGGTCATGTAAAAGTGTGACAAAACAGAACATGTGGGCTTTCTCTAAGCCTGCCCCCTTCAGGCTACGCCAGGGGTGTCGCACTCCAGTCCTCAGGGGCCGCATTCCAACATGTTTTCCAAGATTCACTCGTTAGTGCACCTGTGTGAAAAGTTGGGCTCCTGCAGACCATGAAAATGCCTTCAACTTTTCACTCAGGTGTGTTTAACGAGGGTAACTTGGAAAACATATTGGAACGCGGCCCCCGAGGACTGGAGTTCGACACCCCTGGGCTACGCCTTTAAATGAAGGTCAAGTGTGTTGAGTGCTGGTGAGATGATGTGACTTTACAGCAGGGGTGGGCAGCCTTTTCCCTATCTGGGGGGCCTCCAAGGGTCATAACACATCTATCAATTTCCTGCTTAATACTTATTCCCATCTGACCCGTGGAAAAAGGCAGACTTAATTCCATTGCCAAATCAACTCTATGGATGAGGAAGAAGAGTTGAGGTGTCCAGGAAGCAGACTTAGAGGAAGACAAATTTCCAGATTTTGGCTGTTTTGCACACATCTATCCCTTTTAACACCTTTGTTCTCCAATTTGTCTTTTTTTTTTAAGAAAAGCAAACCTTTTCTTCTCGTAAATACATTTGTTCACATGCTGTCATTCATATAAAACGATTTCCCATAAAATCCCATTTAATACATTTTAAAAGAAAAAAAAAAAAAATCACATCCCACATGTGCTATTTAAACATTTACAGCTGACTGGGTGGATTCACATTCAGCTGAATGTTTAAAAAAGTTGTGTGTGGGGGGGTCCAATCAAGCAAACTGCCCCATTAACCAATGTTAGTTATTTAATCATCTCCTTTAAAGTGTTGACGGCATATTTGATCTAAAACAATCAGTGGAATAAATTACGCTCGGAAGGCAGTGAGCATAAGAGGAAAAAAAAAAAAATAGACAATTGACTCTATGAAATGCTGCGACGAATCTCATCATGGAATCTTGCAGAGTTCATTTCGTGGAACAAAAAAGCAGACAAACAAAAGAAAGACGAAACAAAGCGGAATGTCTTCTTGCGCTCACTTGGTCATTTTGAGAATTCCTTCTCAGCTGTTCAACTCAAGTCTAAAATTTGATGGCACTCGGAAAGTCAACAGCTTATCTTTTAGTTCAAACGCACGCTCTCTCCCCTTATAGAGGAGTCAGTGGTGTTGAACACAACGCACAACACGCGCACACACACTCACACACACATTGCACATCAAGTGGCACGTCTTTCCCCAGTCTGAAAATGCCGAGCCGGGTGTCACTGCAGCAAATACAAATGACTTCCCAAAGGGTTCACATTACAGTACTGACAAAAGTCCCATTGGACAAAAAAAAAAAAAAAAAAGGCAAAAAGAGAGAGGAAAAAGCTTTACACTCAATCACCATCATTTGCAAGGACTACACTGGAAAAGGTTGTGATTAGAGATAGTATCATTTGAATGATTATGATTTAGTAATCATTATTGTCACCGTTGTGACAATGTGTGTTCTTGCTGGGGCTGGGCGGTACGGGGCAGAGTCACTGGGAGGAGGCCTTTGTGGCTATGGTGGACACGCAGTGCTGTTGAAAGTTGGGCGACATGGGCGAGCTGCAGCCCAGCCGCTGGTGACGGGCGCCCTTCAGTCCCGTGTCGCCCTCCACCATCCACGGGGAGGCGGCGGCAGCGGGGCTCAGACCTTTGGGTGGCTCGCCGGCGGGAGATGGGTCGGATGGGCCGACATGGCTCTGGAGCACACTGCTGATGTGGTTGAGCAGCTCGTTGAAGAACTCGGGGACGCCCTCATAACCTGGCGACCCGGGAAGATCGTCACATGTATGCACGGTGTTAAATAACTCAATGTTATGTCAGAATTGTTTTATAATTCCAACTCGGGAAGTAACAGATTTTGAATGAGAGGTTAGAAAAATCCTCTTAAGGATGACGTGCAGATACCAGGGAAGGCGTTGACGTCGATGACGGCGTGCTGGCCAGTTTGGTTATTGATGATGACGTCGATGCCGAACAAGGACACGCCCAGCGCCTGCCGCAAGCGCCTGGACAGTTCTCGGATGACGTCGTCGCTGGGAGGCTGAGACACACCCTCCACGTTCTCCCTCTAAAATAAACAGACCCACACCCAATAAATGAAAATCTATTATATATACATATAGATTTTTGAGATGTGCTGGTAAGATCTGCGTCATACCGAGGTCAAGTCTGAGGACGACTCTGGCTTGGAAACATTGTGGCTGTTGAAGAAAATGGCTTTCCTGTCTGAAAACAACAAAGAAAAAGTGAGTCATACATATATATACAAACCGGCATTGTAATTGCTTATTGTAAACAGTAGGTGGCGACAAATACCACTTTTTGAGGAAACGCTCCTGTCTAAGGGCTCCCAACTGTCCTCTCAGCACTGTTAGTTTTTTTTAGTCCCAGAAGAGGCTGGCTGAGTTTATCTAGACTGTTTATAAACGAACACTGTACCATTGGGGAATTTAGAACATGTTGGACTATTTGAGCCTTTTGGACAAAAGTCAATTCTTCCTAAAAGCCTTTCTCAAGGGGCTATAAAGACATTTTACAAGATCTTTTATTGGTCATTTAAGGGGGAACATCTTCCTGATTTGCTTACCTGCAGGCCCGGCGGGGAAATTCTTGAGGGAGGGCCTCTCCACCACTGTGTAGGAGTCTCCAACCACAAATACCTTGTAGAGCACGGCATTGTGGTTGATGAAATTCTGGATGACGCAGGGGGGTTTCACGTCCTTCAGGTCATCCTCGCTGAAGATAATAGCCATCTGGGGGGGAGGAGGTCACAAAGACCTACTTAAACATTTGTCAAGACTTTTGAACGATTGATTTAGGACAACTTATTTTTAGATTCAACATATTTTAAGACTGAGGATTCATTGTTTATTTTCTACAAATAACATTTTTTTGCTTCATCTATCTCTGCCACCAATTAAATGGCCTTCCACTAGATGGCAGAAGCTACTTTAATAAACTGTGTATCTTGCCTTTAGATTTTTTTTGTGGTAATATATGTGCCTTGGCTCAATAAAGTTTGGCAAACAGATTTAACAAGTGTGGTTGTCTGGAACGGAATTGTGTCAGTCATTATAAAAAAGTGTTGCTGATTCAGCAGGCGCCACTTACCTCATGGGAGTTGGTTCCATGGGCCACTCGAGTTTTGCAAACTGGGAAGCAAATGAAAATAGGGAAATGCGTCAAATGATGACAACATAGTATATTCAGAGAAAGATTATTTCATAATAGGTGTCGATGGGCTGGGACGACTTACTGAACGGGAATGTGAGTCCGTGATTCCTGATCTGCTCCAGCACATCCGGGCTGCACTCGGTGTTGAGCACCATGAACGGAGGAGAGCAAATCCTCTCGTCTAAGGAAACGATAAGAAAAAAAACAACTTGAGCATTTCAAAAGAAAATACTTTGAAGAATCCCCTTTGTGTTTTCAGGATAAAAATCACATCACACTGTCACAGGATTGTAAATGGGCCTCGCCAATGATTTGTGCTTTTATTTTTGTTCCACGTAAAAGGAATGAAGACTTAAAAAGGGGCAGTGACAGGAACAAGTAAAATTCCTATTAATATGTGCCAGTAAAGTGAGATTTGTGCAGCTGAGTCGGGATCCCATACTGCCTCTGCAAGCAGGAAGTGTCCAGGGTCACCGATCGCTCATCTCATCCGTCTTGTCCCACTCACGGTGTTATTTTAGCAGGTTTAATGTCTTTTCGAGGGAAAAACTTTGCCTTTTACATCTCCGGCTTGCCAAATACTAATGAGCAATGTCAGCTCTCGGAATCAAATGAAAAATGTTACAAGACGCAAAGAGCAGATGTATAATAATGAGGGCTTTGCGCTGTAAAGATTGTGATGATGTTTGGCTCCAAACTACTTTGGAGGTGAGGAAGATGACGTGCAGGTGGAGTGGGTGGGTATCAATCCGGGGCTCTGTCTAAACCACAGGTGTCCAACTCAAGGCCCGGGGGCCAGATACGGCCCGCCACATCATTTTATGTGGCCCGCGAAGACAAATTGTGCATCATTACTAGAATTGCAAATTGTCTTCACTTTTAATATCTTATTTTGAAATATTTGACCAGTTTTTACTCGTCTGAATTGAAAAGGAGTTATTTGTCAGTTTGTTTTGTAGCTTTTACTGTATATAATATGAGGTGCTCATCCATTTATTTGGGTTGACAGTCATAATGGCCCTCCGAAAGAAGCTAGGACTACAATGCGGCCCGCGAAAAAAATTAGTTTGACACTCCTGGTCTAAACACTGCGAGCTGGCGTCAGACTGAGCGGAGCCCAGAATGACGTTTATGGGACTTTATTATAGGATTCCTTTTGAAACATCACCAACCGTTTCTATCGGTTTCTGTTTGGGTCCCGTACTTGATCTGCTGCATCATGTAATCACCCCAAAAGTTGGACAATGTAGAACTCCAACGCAGTTTTCCAACCGCCAATAACAGCGGAAAACAAAGGCCTGTTCTTACTTGGTCCTCTAGCTCAGTGTTTCCCAACCTTTTTTCATTCACGGCACACCTTTTCATTGGAAAAAATCTCGCGGCACACCGCCAACAAAAATCTGTTAAGCTCCTATATTAAAATCTGTTATATTACAACGAAAGACGTAAAGTCCTATTCCTATATATATGTATGGAGAGTCGAATAATTTAATAGAAATAAATACGAAATATTCTCTAAATTGTATTCCTTTTTTAAATAAAAGTGACCGTTTTTTAAAAAGGTTTTAGACGGTGTAATAAATAAACTATTTAAAGTGATTGTGATTCAAATAAAAGAATCAACGTGATTTTGTTTACTGTTTAGACTAGGTCTATAAATATTGCAACAATAAGAACAAAGTCACTTTTAAAGACGCTCTGCTGTTCTGACAGCAGCTGAGTGGATATCACAGTCGAGGTGTCTCGACTTGACTGTTTATTATATGGATGTGAAAAATAACCAATCCAGGTTCTCCGGTTGAACTGCATGCTCTGATTTCCATTGGACCGCAAACGCACCACAACCATCATAGTGTCTGTCACTGTTAGCAAAAGCACACAGCAACACACACATAAACTGAATATGTGCCGATGCAATAATAAAATCAGACCGACCGCGGCACCCCGGTTGAAAAACACTGCTCTAGCTTAATGCTAACATAATGCAAAACGCCATAGACGGGCTGTTGTGGTAGTTTTAACCCTTTGACACAAGCGGTGAAGCAACACATGTCGATAGATAATACATGAAAATATGAAATAATGATACGCACTTAATTTTTTGCATTATATTGAAATATGTTTACTGTATGTTTTTAGAAAGTTCAACACTGGTGTGCTATTTTTCTTATGATGATGTTGCAACATTTTTGTAGGTATTTTTAGTCAAGGGTGTGACAAAACATTACTTGTAAAATTAATTACATTTTCTGATTGCGACAGTTAGATTGAATTATTTCCCATGTGAAAAATGGCATCCCAGAATGGATTGTGCTCATCTTTAGGGGTTCAACTGTTAAAATGTTTCCTCCTTGAATGAGACCTTGAGTGATCCATCAATCACCAGCACCTCATCAGGAAAATGCGAGTATGACGTGCAAAACCCGGTTTAGCTTGAATGAAAAGGGAGCGTGGGATTATTTTTCACCATGCAACTTTTGCCATCTTGTTTCAAACTAGCACCTTTGGAGAAGACTTTCATATTACATGAAGCGTGCGAGCTTGCTGCTGTTTAGGTACATGGCCAATCTTTTCCTGTTGCTATTTAGAGCTTGTTTTCCAGAAACCATGACATTCTCCCATACGACAGCTGCATTTGCAATATTTAAAAAGAGAAGTCCATACATGGCCAGGCATTGTGTTATCTCCAAGAGAGTTTATCCACCAATTAGATTCATGAATCATTTGGGGGGATTTCTGGATTGTTCATCAGCATACACTCAGAAAGCATTATGACAAACACGTCGCCTTGTGGCTTTTGCTTCCAGTAATATGGCGCGTGCTAGGAGTGAGTGTCCGCACTCCCTGACTGTTTGTCTTTCTCAGGCTGAAACTATGATTAATTATTAATCTCCCGCATAAACAGGACAACTGCCATATTGAGCCGTGCACAGATTGAACGCCCAAGGTGCAGGAACCTCGAGACGATCTGTTCCCTGTGAACAAATCCGAGCGTTTTATCCGGATCACTTTTAAAAAGCTGTTGACTTGACAACGTGAAAACAGTCCCAAGCTATGAAAACGGGGGATGAGTATACAAAAGGAAAGCGTAAATTCCAAAGCGTAACACAATACTAGGCGACGCTAGTCTGTTATTGCTAATGTGCTAGCTTTTCCCCCTACTAATTCTTGCACTTAAATTGAGTTACTATAACGCACCATCTGGATGCCTTAGGCCATTTTATGATGAATTGATAATAATAAAAAAATAAAAAATCCAGTTACAATCGTTTCAATGCTCTGAGATGAATGAAAATAATCACAAGCAAGGTATCCAAAAGTGCATCCTGCTATTGAAAACTAGTCTGAGTCACGGCTCTCTGGTTTTTTCCAAGCACTTTTTCTCTGGCAGCCCGAGCTACTTCGGGACCTTGTGCTCCCTGCTGATAAGGACGAGGAAGTAAGGCTGAGCAAGGAATCGACTATCGATTAATTCAAATCTACTCGTCAGGACTTTTTTTTCTTTTTTGTGACTTTGGGAGTTCAAAAAGGATCATACACTGTTTATACTAACAACACAGCTAAAATGAGGATAAATACTTGTTTGAGGGTAAAAACGGTTTCAAAGCTTGTTTGGTGTTGGGGAAATAAAGAAAATACCAAAACTTCTTTTTAATATTATCGTCTTTGATTTTCTTTAAGCAAAGGGGGATTTGAAAATAATCAGGGATTTTATTTTAAACACATATCACTTAACAAGGTTGTGAATGCAAAATATCCTTTCAGTCACTCTTCATAAAAAACAAAACAAATATTGATGTGGAGATAAAATACAATGTGACGCCATCACATTGTGTTTTCCTCACAGGCTTGCTGATGGTGTGGTGTCAAATTATGTCTTTCTCTCAGTGTTTGTGTCTAAAGCAAACCACAGTTGTCAAGGGGGTTTGGCATGCAGGGCCAACACCACCAACACTGATGGAAGCTGAGTAGTGTGTGGGGGGGGGGGGGGGGGGGCTATCTTCCTTTTCAAACCAACTACACAGAGGGGGACAGCGATTCCACGTTACGTAACATCCAACGTGTGTGTTTGGAGAAAAAGACGTCTTGTTGAGATTCTATTTTAGGAAACTACCGACAGAGGCGACGTCTCTAATCACCACATCCCGGCAACCTCACCTTAATAAAAATAAAAAAAAAGCTCCTCGCCATGTATGGTGCAACAGGAAATGTGCATGAGTCACAGGTGTGTTTACAGTATGAGTGGGTAGGGAATGCACCCGCATCGTCACAGGCCCGCTGATGACTTGATTGCGTTCGACAACAAAGAGACGAAGGGAGACAGGTTCCGATCTGCCTGTGACAAACCTACGGATCTGGCAGGCAGGAAATAGAAAGATGCCGTCTTTAGGAGGGACGCAGGAGTTATGGCGTGAGCCTTGGGGGATTAAACATCTGCGCGGAAACGACGAGAGGATATTTCAAGCAAACGGTGACGCTGCGATCATACGTTAGCCGAGTGTCAATGGCGGAAAGGGGAGAGCAAAGACAGAACTTGGTTGCTGGGCTTTGTGGAGTGGATGAATTTCTCTTAGGTGCTTTGCTCTCACCTTGCATACAGCTTTCTATCCTGTGGATGAGCTGGTAAGACTTGCAACGGTCCAGCAGAGTCCTGATAGCCGGCAGGGGGTCCAGGACGATGGTCTCGGGGTGGGCATCGATGTAGTCCTGAAGACACAAAGACGGATAGATGACTTGGACTTTTATTGGCTTGGGACATTTACAAGTAAAATGTTTGCGGCTCACATGGAAAGCACAGAAAAGGCGCGTTTGGGGATGTCATCTAAACACTGACATTCCGTTTATGGGTCTGCATGCCTCACTTGACAGATAATGAGATGCGTGCCAGCCGGTCTGTGTGGATTATATCACAGCATCCCTGCACGGCCGACAGTCGGGCCAGCGCGGGGTTGCCTGTGTTACGTAACAGCGCCGCATCTCCGCTTCCATCTCGCCTCGGTGGATTTCGCCGCCAACCTTCCCGGCAATTTCTTTTCTGACACACACAAACGCTGTCAGCTGGAGCTGGCTGACGTGTGCATTAAACAAACAGGCTGCCTCTTCATATTACAGCTCTTTGAAAAGAAAAAAAAAAGAGCAGCGGCGCCGTCACACGCGCGCCTGCCTAAAATTAAACATGCGCCTAACACACGCGTGTCTTTTTGTAGATGTGAAGAATTCATCTTTAGGATTTACCCAGATCGGAATGGCGGTTGCCGATGAAAGCCCATTATGTAAGTCAAACGCGTTGCTGCCAAAAATAAAGCCATACAAATCTTTCGGGGAGTTTAGTGGAACACATTGATAAGGACAATCCTCGGATTATTTTTGCGTCCCCGAGGATGAAACACATTCAGATGATAGGAGAACATGCTTTGCCTTTTAGGCCTTTCACATAAAGATCGACAGAGATTCAACGACAAGTCATTTTAACATCAACCAGCTAAACAAACACTCATTTTTTTAATGACCACAGCGTACCACTTGGTGCAGTGACCTACTATCCATGTGAGAGGATTGTCCCTCTGGGAAGAACAAGAAGAGTACCGAGGAGTGATCCGAAGCCGTCACAAAGTTTAAATGAGGGTGTTGATGTTTTGTTGCAACAAAGTCATTGTGATTTGGTGGAGTGCCAGTGAGCAATACCTGCACTCTTTGCACCAGCAGCACAGCCTGAGAATCGTTCTGGTCAGCCTCCAGGATGAGGTCCGTCAGTTTGTGGATGATGACGTCCAGGGGACCCTGCTCTTCCAGAGGTTGGCTGAGGTCCAACTGGGGAGAAAATTGGACATCTGGCATTGGGTTCAAACAAGGGGTAGACATGGTGGTTTTACACGACATGGTCAAAAGTGATACGATGCAGATTTACCTTTGTTGAAAATTTAGGAAACTGTTTGCACTGGCCAAGTAGAAAATCTCTAAATACAATTGTGGTAGTGGGTAGTTTTTTACTCTCGGAATTAGGGAGTTGAAGCTGGAGTAGTCATGCAGAATGAGTGAGTAGCTTCCAATGTGCAAGGACGAGTGAAAAGTGTACTTTTTGATAAACATGTTCTGAAACCTCCACACAGACCTTGGCCTTGTGTTAAATAAAAAGCACCAAGACAAAATGTCCGACTGACTGACTGATAAAATGTATTCAACTTTGGTCAACATACCGCATTTAAAAGCAGATTGATTCCTTGAATGGACAAAAAACCTAATCCGGGCAAATTCATACATCTTAACTTTTTACTGAAGAGGTCACGCATGCAAAATGAAATAAAATATTGAAACACCTGTGCAAATAATCCTCCCAAGGTCAGAGTGCAGAAGCTACAGTATGCAAACCTGCCTGGTATTATATACCTTAGTCACACCGGGGGCGATCAATGCGGGCTTGTGAAACGCTACGTGGTTTCGGTTAGTCAAGGGCGGGCCACATTCAGAGGAACACTATCGAAGTTAATGATTATGAGAAGTGATACATTCATTATTATTATAGCACCCATCTTCTTTCACCAAGGTGTGAATCAGTAAAACATCCCGTGATTTTTTTTTTTTTTTTATAATTTCCTTCAAGTACTTCCTGGAGAAAGTAAATTCAAACAGTAGTTATACTTAAAATAGATAAGAGAATTTACAACACGATGTTGCTCAAGTGCATAATTACAGTGACTAATGGAAAACAATAATACACACTGAGACAGAGCAAGAAAACGGACCGATGCAGCAAAGTGGAGACTATGGAGCATAAAATTGCAGTGTTGTGAGCTGAGGCACAGCAACAGCATAAGCTAGCATGAGTATGGGTGTTTATTTTTTTGTCATACTTTCCATACATTCTAAAATGACAACACCACAGCAAGAATGAATTTTCTTGACGAGGATCTTTTGTCGATGGAAATAGAGTTACAATCAGTTTTGGGCCAGTCCCATGCAGAGGCAAAAGGGGCATTATTGTCTTTTACACAAACATAGCCCAGAATAGCTTGGTCTCATTTTGTAAAAGGTTAAGCAAATGCAGGGGGAAAATAACATTCCCAAGCTAACTGCTATAAAACAAAGAAAAGAAAACAACCTGCTGCTTTGGGTATGATGTAATGGTGGTTCCTTTGATTGGCGTCACTCCTCCACTAAGTCTTGCTAAATACAGATTTTTACATGACTGTACACTGGTGACGCACGATTTAAAGCAACCTCCCAATCCCCTTCTACACGTCAATAGAAACTAATATATGGTGACATTTTACCAGCTAACAGCGAGAACAAAAAAAAAAAAACTCCCAAAATGGTTTATGGATATTTTAGTGAGCGGATTATTCGCTATGGTTGAGGCACATGGCAGACATGTAGGCCATGACACGAATAGATCCGTGACGGTTAAGTCAACACTCATAATGCTGTCACCTGTGGATAAACTCCCACCTGAGAATAAAACATGAGCAGCTGCCACAATGGTCCCATGAGCTAAAGATATAGTATGTTGTTTTCTGCCATGTATTAGTATTGGTGTCAAGTCAAGGTCAAATCTTCAAAAATGAATAAACAAGGAGCAAAAAAATAAAAATCTCCTGGCAAAGAGGGAGAGAATGAAACTCATCCTGTGCACAGAGAGAATGAGCCTGCTTTGCAGCTCCCACCCAGCGGTAAAGTCATTGATGTGCTGCTAAAAGCTAAAAGCAGAAATGTCAACTGACGTCTCTGCCGAACCCTCCGGGACAGAGAGAGCCACGGTTAGTGATGGACGGCACAAAAAACACGCCGGATCCTGAGGGGAGAGGCTAGGTCAGGGCCAATATATTTTCAGCTTTGATGAAACTCCGTACCGGGGCCGGCCTACACTCATGGGAAATAAAAGATTTTACACAAATACTGGGGACAGAGGTCATAAGAGGAAACTTGAGTTAACCTTGCTCAAAAAAAAAAAAAAAAAAAACGCAAGTAAAAACCTTGGCTCTATGACGCCGATGGGGGAGAAGGAAGAGAGTTATTGTTCTGTCTTTGTTGACCTTAAAACGACAAAACCCAAAGTCAATGGCAATTAGTCCAACCGCTGACGGGGTAAGGTGATTGTTCTCTGTCAAGTCGCTTTCCCGGTTTGATGTCACCTGGCATCGCCTTTGTTTCTTTGTACGCAAAGTTCAGCCGGTGATGAATGATACGTTAAGTGTGGCACTTGACATATTAGCGTGCAGACAACATACGTGTCTGGGAGGATAAACATACAGTAACAGGAAGGTTATACTCAAGCTAAAAAAAACATTTGGCGGCTCAATTCCAAATATATTATTCGAGAAAGTTTACTCGCATCTCTGATTAAAAATGTCCACTGATTAAGAAATGAGAATGTTTAATATTGACAGTCTGTGAAAGAAATGTTGCCAACTACTCTATTGTGCGCCGTATAATAAAACGAGTAACTCGATAACTGTCCTTGAACAGCGCAGTCAAACGGAATTGATTTCCTGCGACCGGTTTTAGAGAGTGAATATCAGTTTTTTTAAAGGGCGGTGCGTTAATCTCATCAGCGCCGAGATACAGACGGGCTAATGTATAGATTCCAACAAGAATGGGCCCTTGTGAGCTCGAGGCACAGGGGTCACTATTGATGAGCTGGTGAAAAATTACACGGAGAGGAGCAAGCAATGAGGGAGTGTTATAATCCAATAGTGGATGTGAAAAAAAAAAATAGCCTGAAGAAATAATCATATAAAAAAACAAAAGAAGTCTCTGTTTTCAACTGTGACAACTGTGATAAAGCAAAGTTTTTACACATGCAAATTAGAAAATCAAGTCCTAAGGGTTGCAAAAAAAAAAAAAAAAAGATTGTTTTCCACTTATAGGTTTGCTGATGTCGGGATTCCGTTGTATGCATGTAGGGAGTGTAAACATGAGGTATGTATGCTGAGGGTGTGGTTGACATAGATTTAAATTACACCTTGCCAATGCGGATCATTTGCAGCAGAACCAAATTCAAAAGTCTTGCTCTACTGGACATTAATCAACACTTTTGAAATTAGCAAATGAATTGTATCGTGCACCGGAATGTTTTTTTTCTCCTCAGTTGACCTCGGTCTAATTGCAAGCCCATGGCAGTATTTTTTCTTTTTCCTCACCAAAAACCCATTTCATTCATCCAAGAATATACACGGTTGATTTCTTATCAGTGCCATTAGTCAGACTGACTCCTGGGGCAAGGTTGCTTAAATAAACGTATTTATTCTACTTTAGACTTCTCCGGTGTTTTTATTTAGCACAGATATTTATGATGATCACTTAAATCACAATACTCCAAGGAGCCAGAGGAAGAAAAAAAAAGGTATTTTGCCTATCACTGAAGAAGAAGAAACTGCAGCATTGATTAAAAAAAAAAACCACACAGTTGATGGATTGTAGAGCATAATTCAGCAGGGAAATAGGAGAAGTCAGCTTTGTACACAGACTTATGTAACAGGGCTGAGGCATTACAATGGCTGTCATTATCTTCCCTTGTGATATGGCCATTACAGTGCAAGGCTCAGACTGGAATTGGGTGCGGGGCAGATAGTACAAACACCGGCGGCAATGGGTGTCAGTGTTCTTTTAATTAGCATCGACAGCGTCGCTTTCCGTTTATGCATTTTGAGGTGTGGAGTGCTGGCTGGTGTAAGTGACTGGCTCGGCGAGCTGCTTTGAGCCTCGGAATAGCTGAAAGCGCAGTGGGAGGCAAAGCATGCTTACTTTGGAATTATTCCCATGACCGGTTTCGAACTGGGTGTTCTACAATCGACGGTGTAGCACGAGGGGGAAAAAAAAATAAAAAATCATTGCAAAATGTAAAGGGGGGGAGTGCCGCACCGGGATACTCTGCCTGAGAGAAAAGCTTGGATCAATTTCTCTTCCATCTTCCTGACAAGGATTTTTCAGCACTGAGCTCCCAGGACTTTGTATTGAATATTTACTAGCCTACTGAAAGTGCAGCGTGTACTTGCAGAGGGAAATGTTTTGTTCACTTGTATTTATGGCTGCCTTGTACACTGCCCCTACGACAAAAAAATCAAAGTTGAACAATTGTGTTGTAATGCTGTAGTCAGGGAGGAACTACAGCAGCGTGAAGGAAAAAATAAAACCGTCAATGCAAATTACGATTTGCTGGAGCACAAAAAAAAAAAATTCAGTCTGCATTTAAAAAAAAAAAAAGCAAAATATATTAACTTACCTGGATTACTTCTATCCCTCTTTTCCTGAAAAAGAAACAATACAAAGTATTAATGGCAGGGAAAAAAGCAACAGGCAATAATGAATATCTAGTCATAGTAATAGTAAGGTGACAATATATGACATTAGAAAAGTATAATGACATCAGGGCTCGTACTTTGAGAATGTAAAGACAATTAATTGTTCAGACCAATTTTTAAGTTACCCTTGGTTATTACAATTCACTGTACTATATGTCCAATGGATTCTTGTCAAGTATGTGTGTGAAACATTGCTTACTATTTCTTACACATGTACGCACTTCATGATGACCATGACAGGATGACATCGCAGATAATCATAATGAGAGAGAGCGAGAGAGAGAGAGAGAGAGAGAGAGAGAGAGAGAGAGAGAGAGCGAGAGAGAGCGAGAGAGCGGACCATTCATTGCAAATACACACACACACTCCTCAGAGCCTGAGAACATTTTACTTATCAGACATACTTTAAATTAAAAATTGGTCGCTTAGCAATCAGCTGACTCCTTGTAAGAGAAACATTCTTACAATAACAGCATTTCATTCCACCAGACTGGTCACGTCGACACTGGGTAAAAAATTAACAGTTGGAAACACCAAGATCATTTAGCCAGCCAGCCAGCCGCAGTACTGTCATAATTCAAAGTCTGCAACAAAGAGAGTGTTTTGGCTTGAGGCAGGCAGAAAACAAAATAAACAAACAAAAACTGCACAGCAATTTGTACCAAGGACAACAACAACAAAATGCTTTCGCACTTGGCCTTGTCCATCCTCGTTGTTTTTTGAGGTTCCATCCCCATGACAACAGCAGCTCGGCTATTCACCGCTACACAACAATGTCGACATTTAATACCGCAGCTGCTGGCTTGTTTCATGCCACGCGAATGCGCTCGTCGATGGAGTCTTAAATATGGAGGTCGTCTACGAACGTGAGCGACAGAACCGAGCTGGCCCGGCGTCACAAAAAAAAAATAAAAATCACAAGATTTTATTGTCAGAGGTGGTATCATGTGTCCATTAAGTCTTTTGTTTTGCTTTTATCGTACATTAAGACGGGCCTGCTGCCTGACGCAACATGACGGGTTACAAAGTTCACAGGGTGTGTCAGTGACCTGGAATAAACGGAGACGTGATGACAATAGGAGTTTGTTACAATAATTCAATGTATCTGCACAAATTCTCTTCAACCATCGAAATACAATTTAGCGACTTGGGCTTCTATTTTAGTGGCTACGTTGTGTTAGCCCAACAATGGGATGGAATCTTTTTAATCAGATAAAACACTCCGTTATCGCACTCTAAGCGAAACAATGTACTTGAATAGAATGAAAAGAATCGTGATGAATCATCAGGCAATGTCTGCTCATTCTGGTAAATACACACAGCTACAATAATATTTTGTTTTTTTTGCAGAAGATACAGAATACACACCTGTGAGAATTGTTTTCTCTGTCCGCATGTGTTGTGTATTTTGGAATTTTTTTGTGACGTGTCAGCTATTTAAAAGAGCGCGATAAAAAATAACGAGTATAGCAACAGTGAGCGTCTTTTTTTTTTTTTTTTTTTACCAGAAGGCCTTTAGTCCAACGAACACGTCGTGTTCTATTGTTTTTAGGTTTTATCAAAATATCTGAACATATATCTAACCTTGTGTTAATATGTTACTAAAACCTTGACCCTGAAACTGATTAATTCTTGTGTTACAATGTTTTCCTTCCGGAATCCAACCTCAGACGTCCAACTGAGAAATTAGCAAATCTCACAGAAATCAGGTTGCGGTTAGAGTTTAACACCATGATGCCAATAAAAATGTTGCAACAGAACGGTTTTTATCAGAGTGGATGATAAATCAACATTGCCCGCGTGCTAAAACAGCAGTTATCCGCTGACTAATGTGTTTGGTCTCCAGAGGCAATTGGAATTTTGCATTATGAAATGTGCAGGCAGGTTGTCCTTAATGGATCAGCTATTTTACAAGCTAGTTATGAGCAAGGTGGGGAGGATTTCAAATTGTCACGCACGCACACAAGGACATTGTCATGAGCCTAAGTGGCTTGAAAGCATTGCTGAGCGAGCACGTCTAACTCTCAGGATTCTTTCGTCCGGCTGCATAAGACAGGCAGGAACAAAGCACTCGTGCAATATTTAATTGTGGTATATTCTGGTGAAATATATATATATTTTTTAGGAAAGCATTGAGAAAATGTGCCGTCCTGTTTTCGTTAAGTTAACCTCTCAAGAAATGTAATGCCGAGCTCCTGATAAGACAAAACGCGGCTCATGTTGACATGTGAGAGTCGGACTTCCATCTTTTCCTTCCTCATGAAGATGACTTTTCATTTCTCAAACAGTGACAGAGGAAATATCGGCCAAAAGAGAACTACTGTAAGTGACGAGTAAAAAAATCTAAAGCCAGTGTTTTTTGTGTTTGTCTTTCTTTGTCTTCACCTTCCACGGCAAAATACTCGTGGGTTCAGGTCTGGGTCCAAGTTCTAGAAAGGTTGCTTGGGAGTTTAAAAGAGATTAAAAATGTTTTGAGGATTACAGTGTGGTAATCTGTGCCGGCTCAATCGGGTCACTTTAACCCTCTTGACACTTCACACACTCGACTGAGCCGTCGACCTAATTCAAACACTGATTTGCATTCTTTCTTTTTTTTTTTTTTTTTTAATAAATATTTCGCAACCAACCTAAGGCTAAAAGTTCACAGGAGCATGTTCCCAATCCGATAGACATAATATATAATACTATCTCAAAGGTTGCAAGTGCTCGAGAAAATCATATCCTTCTGACAACTTACATAACTTTTTACAGTGTTGACGATGGATAACAAGGTAAAACATTTGTCACAGCCTCCAGTGTCACAAACACAACTTCTGTTTTCAAATTCAATTTATGAATGAAAAAAATGAAGACGATCAAATATATCTATAGCTTGGTTACTATCAGTGCCAGCGATGAGGATTTTGCAGAACATTAGGCAAAATCATCAATTAATTTCCTTTAAAGAATGAAAGTATTAACACCCTCAGACTGTTTCCTATTATGTAATTATTATCAGCGTATTGTGCTAAAACCTCAAAAACATCCTAGAACATCCCTTTTAATCCTTGGACTGTAATTGCTTCTAAATAATCACCATCATCTTTAGGTTTCTGTGCCTTGAGCACTTGACACATTCAATACAGACACACACACACACACTCACACAGTTCTTGCTCTGAATTCCATGTCTCAACAAGCTTCTACTCAAGACATATGAAATACCTTTGCCAACCAAGAGCTCAACTCTGGTATTCACTCTGCGCATTCATGCAAACCGCAAAAAAAAAAAAAAATTCTGGTCTAACAAGAGGCATGCATGAATAATAATGATTCAATGATGATTCAATCAAGATTGAAAAATGACCTCAAGTGTAAATAGTGCCGCTTTAAGAATGGAAAGCATACATGTGGTATAAATTCTGGCACGTTCCGACTTGCATAAAAATGTCACAGTCGCAGCAACTCTGTTGCAATTGTGGACATCTTTTATCTTGAGTTCAAGTGAAATGTTTTGATCCATTTTGTGCTTGTCAAGCGTTATTTCTACACTTCCACAGATGTCAAATGTCACTGAGCTGAGATTCAAAGCCAGGGTGTGCAAAACACTAAAAGTCATCTCTGTTTTCAAAATAATAGTTTTGGAAATCAACCAGCATCACGGAATGGCTTGTGCTGGACTTTTGAGCTTCTGCTGCTCATGCAAATGACGTGTACTGAATATGTTGCCACATACCTGCACAGATCTGCAAAGGCTTGAAAATTCAGCTTCTTCATCTTCTTCTCACTGAGCCAGTAGCCGACTCTTCGGCCTTTTAGGAAGGTCTGCATCTCCACCGGGGCTCCTGGATCACCTCCCTGGACGTGAAGGATGTGACTGACTCACTGGATGAGCCTAAAAAAACAAAACAGGAAAGCTGTGTAAAGTCTCTCACCATCTCGATTCCACGCGCCTATCAAATGTCTGCTAGGTCTATCACGAACACAACATAACAAAAGATTCCAACAGAACCTGGAAGCATGACAGCTTAAGTGGAGCATCAGTCAAACTCATGCACGCGCCCCTCCAAGCTAACTTCACTTGCTAATGTTAGCTGGCTAGCTTGCTAGTCCAAACGATGGCACAACACAAAATCGCAAGCAGGCTGCAAAAATCAGGCGAGCAGGCCGATGTGCAAATGCGGCATTTGCAACATTTCAACGCGTTTTCGCTCTGACATGAAATAAGCGCCGTGGCTGCGAATAACTCGCGACGAGGCGCCGCGGAGAGCTAACTAACCTGGCACTTTTGGCAGTCGGTCCCTGAATTGAGGTCCTCTTCGAGAACTAACTCGGGTAGTTTCCCATTTTCGGCCCGCCAGTTGGTGCAAAGGGAGAAGTTTCCAGACAAGGTGATAGATGACAGGCACAGCTGGACGCACGTTGCGATGTTGCTGGTGCTTTCTGCCCCCGTCAACGGACTCCACTGACTGACTGGGACTGACTGCACACACCCAGGATCCAGGAGGTTGCTGTTGCCTCCATGGAAGGCTCGGAAATGAGCACACCCTATTTGCTTTTCGATCGCTATTTACTCAGATTGACAGTATTTTATGTATCGCTTGTTTTATTCGATACCAAATTCCCAGTTGGCTATAAAATGTCCAATTGGGTGATTTAAAAAAAAATCATCAATACCCTAAATTGATTTTTTTCCCCCAAGTACACCTTAAATGTCCGATGGTAAGCAAAGGCAACCAGATGCGGTCAAAGAAGTTGAGCCTGTGGTTCCTGTTATTGAAGGTCCAACATATAGATGAAGACGAGTATTTCTACATTTATTGAGCCAAGGCACCCATTTTACATGAGGGAAAACCTCTAAGCAGTCCACCTTAAAAGGTCACAGAAAGCATTAACACTGAAATAAAGAAGATTTTGTCTGAAAACTGACTTATCTGGGCATTATCAGCACATTATTTTTCATCCCGTCATTCTACAACGTTAAAAAAGCCTTAAACGTACGATATTAAGACTTTAGTGTGCGATAGGTATGTCAAAATTAACAATTGAGACAATATTAGTCATGGAATTCCATATATTCCAATATATTAATATATTTAAGTTTACAGTGAACAACAACAGTGAAATACAAATTTCATTTCGTATACACATCCTTCACCACGGTGTGAAAATGGGACGGGACAAGTCATGTAAAACATGAATGAAGCTGTAAACATTTTATTGTCTATGTACTTGCCGAAATAAACAAAAATCAAATCAAAACCATGTAGTTTTTACTCCCACCAAAAATGTGTACGAAAGCAAAGTCTCAAATTTGAATATGGTAATATCCACGTCAAAATGAATCAAAACGGTGCAAAATATTTTATTTTATTTTAATACATTTTTAACCAAACTTTTATTGTACGATATCACCACTGGTGGCAAAGAAATAGCAACAACAAAAAATCTAGTTTTGACGCCCTCTGCTGGCAGACTATTGCAACGTCCATAGGAAAAATAAGGTAAAATAATAATCACAAAAAGAAATGAATAATTTAATATGAGAAACGATGCAGAAACAGTAGACCGCAAATAGTTAGTTTAAACTCTTTCAGGCTGAACTGATTAGAATATTTTTAAATAAATCCAACCGGATAAACACATAAAATGACGTCCCTTCCGCCGCGTGGTTTTGGCTCCAAACTCCCGTCCGGAACGGCAACATTGTTTTGCGCCAACTCCAGCTCCTTGACCGAATACACTCATTTTCATCTCGGCATTTTCATATCATGGCAGCGACAAAGGCAGTGGACTCCCAACTTGACGATTTCCTTGAAAACGGAGAGGAACTGGAGCAGATTTTCTGCGTACTTGCGGGAAGTGACTCGGAAAACTGCTCTTACTCACGTGTAAGAAACGCGCCTTTTATCTTCCACCCCTTCAAAGGAATGTGCGCACGCAAAATACTCTTATTGAACTTAATTTCATATTTGTATGTAAGCTATATTTATGTTTTTCTTGCAGGGCTATGTGAAGAGGCAGGCTGTGTTTGCATGCAACACTTGCACACCAGATGCATCGCAGCCTGCTGGCATCTGCCTGGCCTGTGCCAACAAATGCCACGATGGACATGACATCTTTGAACTCTATACCAAAAGGTATGGTGTTGAGGTGAACTATCTTGTGCGAACAAAAAGAGTATAGAAAATCTTTGAATGTACTAAAATGTATAGTTGCATTGTATTCCCCGACCGTAAACAAGTTTTTAAGTTTCTCTCCCTGCTTTTCGCGACAGAAACTTTCGCTGTGATTGTGGAAACAGCAAGTTTGGAGATTTCCAGTGTAAACTCACTCCGGTAAGAGTTTTCTTTCATTTTCATGAAATTATATCCAAGTGCATAATGGCAAATGAGTGATGAGCACCTCGTATTGGAAGTCAAAATATTTTTTGTACTTTGCTTATCGTGATCATTTACTCTGATAGGCCAAAGATGAGGAAAACTCCAAAAACCTTTACAATCACAACTTCTCTGGACGCTACTGCTCTTGTGACCGGCCTTTTCCAGACAAAGAGGACAAGGTATCCCATTCGTTCATTTGTGCACCAGCATTTGGTTGCTTTGAATGTGTTTACCATGTTGAAGTAATTTCTCCACAGGTCAACGATGAGATGATTCAGTGTGTCATCTGCGAGGATTGGTTTCATACCAGGGTATGTATTACTTATTCTTGACAAATGCAAAAATGCACTTAAAATAAAATATAAATAGCTCTGTTAAGAAAAAATGCACTTCACTAAATATGAACTGTTTTGATTCCATTTAGCATTTGCGCTGCGAAGTGGAGGAGCTGGATGAGATGGTGTGCGAGGATTGTATGAACAAAGCTCCTTTCTTATGGACGTATGCTGCTCACCTTTCAGGTAATCCACCTTCATAGGTAACAACAACAAACGCCCAAGTGGCAAACATATCGTGTTCTTTATACATTTGTCTCATTCTCAGTTTCACCTGAGCAAAAGGAGCATAAAGATGAGCCCGTAGAGGAAGCAAAAAAGAAAGAGGACTTTTTGGAATCGAGTGAAATTAGCCATGAAGAACCTTCCACCAGTCTTGAGCAGAAGGTGGGGCCGCTTTTACTTTGACAAACTGCATTTTAGCTCACTTTTTATGAATCTAATACAGTTGGCCTTTTGTTTATGGTCGTCCCAAGGTTTCAATTCTTTCTTAGCCCATGTCATGTTAGAGCAATACAGTACATGTCCATGAACATATGTACACTACTTTTTGTACTTGGCAAGCATATACTGTACTTGCAATTACACTATATATATTCGTGTCGTGTGGAATCGGCGCAGATGTGCAGCGTTGCTGCGTTTTCTCTGTTGTGGGCTCGAGCTTGCCACTTGATGGCGTAGAAGAGCAACGTGACAGGCTCCCTTTTGGGTAATTAGAGGAGACATGACCCACAAGGCCCCTCTGTCTGCGTCTCTGCAGACAGCTTTGGCTGCGCTTCACAGGCCAGCTTTACTGTAAACCGCTCATTTTCGCCGCCTGATCATTTCGCCCCCACTGGACGAATCTGGTGTTTTATACAGCCGTGTCGCATCATAACTCACTGTCTCACGTTAGGGAACGCCAACCAGGAGCTTTCCTCGCAAGCGGAGCCACGGGGACATGACAGACTGTCCCGGGGAGACCAACGCGGTGGCTTGCAAGCTGAAGCATTTCCAGTCCCTGCATGTGTCACGGTGTCAACAGGGTGCGGTGTTCTGGCCATCTTCGTGGCGCTCTTTGCTGTGCACCTGTACAAGCTGCAAGGTGGGGTCTCCAGCATCAGACTAGCCCAGGGGTGCACAAAGTATGACCCACAAAGTAATAGTATAATATTTTGGCCAAAGAATTTATTTAATTATTATTCTATTTTTTTTTTACAATTCACTCTATTGATTTATATACTTATTATTTTTTATAATTCACTAAATTCAATTGACATGTTTGCCCACCCCTTGGACTATCCTTTTTACTTGTGCTTATCAAAATTGGTAATTTTCCAATGTATAATACTTTTGTCATGCCTATGGCACATAGAGGGCTTACGTAGCCGCACAGGTCCACTTCCTCATGGACCTGTCCGACTCACTTCTGGCCTACGAGAGAAGAGGCCTGGACAAGCCGTTTGGAAAGCATCCGCTGATGACACTGACGAGTTCAATGGACAGAGTCCAGCAGCTTGAGTTCATTTACGGTGAGACTTTTCTCTGTGGCTACACTGATATTTGTGTGCTCTTATTAATCTTACTTCCTTTCTTTTAGGTTGTAACGAGATGGCTACTGCAGTAACTGCATTATTTCACAAATGTGCAGGTGAAAATAAGGTGAGGAACTCATTTGTATGGATGCCCAAGCCCATCCGTTGAAATTTAAGTTGAATGAATCCAAATATATATATATTTTTTTAAATAATTGTTTTAGTTTATTATAGTTTAACAACTGGATTTGACTCTAGTTTTGCTGAGTCTCCTGTTGTCTGCTGATCCAGTCATTGTGTCCCTCAGGAAGTCACTGCGGAAGCTGTATATGAGCTTTTCCAGGCGCTTCAGGCTAAAAAGCAGCGGAACGTCAACACGGGCTACCAGTGACTAAAGTGCTGCAGTCTTGTGGTGCTTCTCCCATGAAAAGTTTCCCTTTGTTGAAGAAGAAGAAAAAGTGCAATGTTGGAAGCACATTTGTTTCTGTTCAAGATGCCTCAAATTTGAAGCTAGTTTTTAATTAACACGTTTGTGATCTGTTTTGTTTCTACACTGGATACTTGGAAAAAGTCTGTTAAAGACATGCTGCTGTTTATTAGGAAATTTGTTCTTTAGGCAATTTAATAAAGTTGAGTAATTATTTTCAAATGACAAAACTACTATTTTATTTCATAATATCAAACCAGTTTATTTTTGAGGACCACTGTTGCACACCTTTTGAGGCGCCAGTAGAAAAATAGATTCAGTGAAACTAAATGCAATAAGTCTACAAACATTAATTTCTAAGATGCCAGACAAGTACGACGTACCTGTGAGGATCCAACACAACATTTCATATATTCAACTAAAAACAAAATGTGCTAAATAACATCTATATACACAAAAAAAAAGGAGCTACAACTATCTGATGCAGGCTGGTAAGCTGGTAGAAAAGAGCTTGCATAGACATCAAGGTCTACAATAAAAACCCAGCTGCAGGCAGGGAAGGCACTGACCTCGCTACAGCAAAGAGTAAAACAACCACTTTAAGTCAAGGGAACATCCTCTTGGAAAAGTCAACAACTACGCAAAATGAACATGAGGAATCTCAAGTTTAGTGTTTTCCCCCTGCTGACACAAAGCAAGCTGGGAAATTTAGTTCTGCATTTGCAATCAGATTTTCTTGAAAAAAAAATGTGACAATTCACACAACCTACAATAGTGAGCAAATTGCCCCAAATGCAGAACATTTACAAAGGAAATCTTTTTGAGACACAATCTTTACAGAACATTCGCGGCGAGTTTCATGACAGGACAAAGTACACGACGACCACTTCAATGCAATAGAAACCATAAACAAACAAGTGGTGCTTGATTGGTTATGTACAATGTTTCCCACTGGAGGCCAGCAACTTTTCTTCATGCGATTCCTTTTGTTCCTCCCCCCCCATTAAAAAAAAAAGACTCATGCTGGCATGTGCGCTTCAGTCGTGGACTTGCATGGTTTTGGAGCTACAAACGCTGACTGCGCGAGGCCGGATGGTTGTCAGTCCATAGTGAGAACAGTCAATTAGTTCAGTGATTCCCAACCACATTTCTAAGATCATTCAATTTTTTTTAGTTCATCTACGTCTAGTAACAGGTAGAACAATGAAATGCTCTTCCTGCTGGTGGAAGAAATTGATCTGATGTAAAATACATAACGGTTGGGAAACACCTAATAGTGAATTAACACGTGGTTTGAGATAGAATGACATCATTGAGAACTGAGTTTGAAGGTAGCTGAAATGGAATCTTCAGAGGATTGGTTAAGGCTTCAAGATTTGATTAGTTGATGCTATTAGATTAAGAGGAAGGAGCGTAAGCACACAGCCTGCTGTGCTCCTTCTGATATGTTCAGAGAGACCAGGCTGGAAATGTGCGAGTACAGTACTGAGATTGTCACCACACCTTCGTGTGTGTGTGTGTGTGTGTGTGTTTACCAGTAAGAAGACACGCTTGCTACTGTTTTAGGTTTCTTACATCTGAGGTTCATGCTATCTGGACTCCTGGGCTGTGAGTGTGAGTGGTGGTCTATATGTGCAGTTGGTTCACGCACGGCCCTAGTGGCCACATTTAGTCAGTGGTATAGAAATATGGTTGGATCCTAAATAATACACTTCGAAGTGAACCGTGTTCGATTGGAAATGTCTGTTTGTTTGGACGTGGCAGTTATAAGGAGCGCGGAAAGACGAGCGTGCGCGCTCTGCTCAGCAACGGTGGAAACTAGCTGCATGGGATGCTACAGAAAACCAAAACAAGCCAGTTTTGATCACAATGCTCTCCTACACCAAACTGCGTGGCTTTTTGTGAATGGACAATCCTGTCGGGCCATCATCAACATGAAGGGCGTCTTTGACCGCCACTTGACGAATGAGCTACATTAATGTTCTGACTCAAAGGACAAATCAGCACACGGATGGATCCAGGTGACCTCGAGATGCATACTTTGGCCTTCGACTCTGTGTGATGATGAATGGAGTTAAGTGGCAGAGTTAGGACAAAAAGGACATCATATAAATAAATAGCAATTGCCTTTCCACGTGCTTTTTGTTGAACACACACATGTATTTAGTGCTTGACCGTTCAATACGATGGGCTGTCAGTCATTCCCTTTTCTTAATTCAATTGCTGGGGTTAAAGTGCAGATTTTTTGTACGGGTAGTCAGGTTTGCTGGGTGACCTGCGGTCTCTGGCCATGTCCTCGCTGACACTGTTTCTGTGAGGCTGTGATGACTCCCCAACAACAACCATTTCCTCCGGAGCATCTCGAGGTCCGGCCATTCTGTCCTCGTAACCGTCCATGTTTCCGCTGTGCGAGCGCAGGTGGCCCAAGCCGTGAGTCAGATCCGTCTCGTTTGAGCGGGCCCTCGCCGCGTGGCCCATCCTGGGCTGCGGCCCCGAGGGGCTGACGGCGTCGTGCCTCTGCGGGTTCATACCGAGGACATCCAGCCGTAGTGGGTCTGGGCCAGTCCGTCCCTGTGCGTGGCCCTGGGACTGAGCGTCGGTGATGTAAACGGGTGTAAAGGGTCCCGAGGGGGCGCAGCTGTGGCTGTAGAGGTCCGGTCCCGCAAACGTGGACAGAGTGTGCGCGGGGGCTGGAGATGAAGGTCGACGGGAGAAGTCGTACAGGTCGGGAAACTCTGCTTGCATCTCCAACTTGGGATCGGGGGCGTGTCTCTTGCAAGAGTGCCCGTGCCCGGGGCCATGGTTGTGGCTGTGGCGGACGGAAGGACAGGGGCCGTGGGGCAGATGAAGGCCCGGGTGGCCCACGGGGCTGTGAGGACTTTCCCGGTCCATTTCTGCTATGTGCTGCTCCCTCAGCGACATGACTGAGACACCTAATGCGATGTCGGGCATGAACTCCCTTCTAATGGGCTCCATGCCCATCTGAAACAGAAGAGGAACGTTTGTGATGATATTTCTCAAAAGTGATCCACACGTGAACGGGCAAAATTTGTAATAGAGTAGACGGGGCCGAGCTAAGTCTTTGAAACGTTTCACCTGTTCTTCAAGACAGAACAGACACACTTACCGCTTGCTGTTCGGATAGCAAGGCTCGGCCCATAGCTTGCGGTTCGGTGCAGTCTGGGGGCTGGGGTCTGGGCACTGAGGAGAAGTCCGAGCCGCCATGCTTGGCCGCCGCATGGCGCTGGCTAAGGGTGCGGTTGCAGGGGTAGGAGAAGGAACGGGTGGGGGTCGGCAAGGGAATGCGGGGTCGCCAGGCGCCTTTGAGTTGAGCGAGGCTGGGTGTAGCAGGGGGGTGGTACGGGGGAGGCGGGGGAGGCAGCGGCAAGTGGAAACCCGCCACGCCTTCCAGCTCTGAGAACATGCTATCCATGGCTGGGCTGCTGTTTACGCGACATCGACCCACCTGGCGCAGAGCCAGAATCGGACTCTCGTCTCCGAATCGCTCGTCGGGAAAGAACTTGTACGGGTTCTGAAAAGATCAAATTTAATTAGAAAAAAAAAAAACATTTGTGCCACCGGCTTAAATTTCCGCAGTCTGCCAATTTCTTCCCCTTTCACTAACCTGTAGAAGTTCGGTGGCTCCGTCAGCTAAACCGAACTCCCGGAGGACTCGCAATTGCAGCTCGTAACTGACGGTGGCGCCCTCGCCGCAGTTGAGGGCGTACGCTCTCTGCACTTGCTCTGTGTGTCTGAGTTCCTGGAGCCTCCGGATCATCTCCTTCACTACCGAGAGCTGCGGCACTGCAAGACGGACATCAAAATTTCAATTCAATGCTTGCAACTTTTCTTTTTGCAATGTGTTTTTTTAAGAAAGTGTACCTATTGCAAATGAGTCTGGAAGTTTCCCCTTACCTGGGATTTCATTGGCAACCACTGACGGAGCAGCGGCCGAGTTAACGGTCATCTGCTGATGGTTAACCATGTGACAGCACTGCGGCACGGCGTTGTTAACCATGTAGAGGGTGTCCGGGACGTTGGACATGCGCACGAGTCGTAACCGCACCAGATCAGTCTGCTCCACCATCATTTCATCAAGCACCAACTGAGTTGGAAAAAGGCAAAGGGGAGCTTGGAATTGCAGAGCGCAGACGTTTGACACTTGAAGGACACGCTCGTAACCAATCTTGGCATGTTCATAAATAGACTCAGCTACAGTTCATTAGGCAAATATGAAAACTGCTAGAGAATCGAATTCCTGAGTGAGCATAGCAACAAGGGCTGCTTTCAAAGTAACACAGTGTGCCGTCATCTGACAGCCCAATCAATCAAGTGTCCTACCTTTGCCTCTTCCACGTAAGGAGAGAAGAGGCGAGGTCGCACGTAGATGCCGGCGTTCTTCTGCCTCAACCAAGCATTGGCTTTCCCCCCCTCGGCCGTCGGCAACATGTCTGACGGAGGCGTGCTTATCAAACCTCTTTTGAGCTGCGGATGAGAACAGGACATAAGCCTAACCGTGATGCAGCCACGCAGAAACCCGAAAGGAACACTAACCGCGTCGGAGAGGACATCGCTGTGCGGGGGCAAAATGTGCTCGGTTCGGATGGAGGGCAGCAGAGGGGAAAGGATGTCCTTAAGCTCCTCCACGTCCAGGTCTCTCCTCTTCACTCCGCGTTTGTTGACGCTGTGGGCTGTGCCGCTCAACAGATTGGGCTCTGCCCAAATATGAACATGGACAGCCACGTTTAGTACACAAGTAAATTATATCACATCAAATTAATTGCGATGACTACTGCAGGTTAAAATTAAGAGTTTACTTTTGCTTTCAAAGATGAGCTTATCCAAGCTGACTTGAGGTGGGATGTTTCGACCATTTTGAAATTTGGCCAATGTTTTGATCTGCTTTTAAATATATCTCGAAAGCTTTAGTAAGTGTGAAATATTCTCAGAATCATTGGGGGCTGTGCTCGGAGAATAATTACAGAGTGTATTATCTTACCCCTGTCTGCCATCCTCTTAATAAGCTGCTGCTCGCCCCACTTAACAACATACTTGAGAATGTCCTGCTCACTGGCCTGCAAATGAGACGAAGAGGTGGAGAGAGGGGGGGGGGGGGGGGGGGGAGGAGGGTGCAGGGAGACAACATAATTATCAGGACAAGGAGGTCATATATTGTCAGGGGGGAAAAAACAGCTGCTAAATGAGGATGAAGTGACAGTGCAACATGTTTGGACAGTATTCCAGCAAGGTGCAAGCCAGCTTGGCTAGTGTAGTTGGATTACAACATTTCACCTCAACTGTTTTGCCAGAAGCTGTTTTATTTTCCTAACTGCTGTATTTTAGCGAGCGGCTCTGTTAGCTCACCTGTAGGTAGTCGGATTGGATCGCGTTGAGAAAGTGCTCCTTGCCGAGCTCATAGAGAACATCTGAGGTGACAACCTGATTGAACTCCTCGCAGAGGAAGTGCATGGCCTGCCTGTGCACCCATTTGGAGCCGTACGGTTGCGAGCTCCACTTGAGGATGGGCACCAGTGAATCCAGAGACAAGCTTTCCACAATGATGTCTTCGCAGCCTGACAATGTGAGAAGAAAGACAAGTTTGACGTCATCAAGTGTTTGATTGGAGAAGATTTTCAGGTAAAACAAGGTACACGTGAGGATTTTCCCCGTCACGTTCACACACTCAGCGAGTCTCTTTCAACTGACCTCCACATCCTCCTTGCTGTTTCTTAAATCAGAGCGCATACCAGAACAGCAGGTAGTGGTTTAACTCGGCAACACACCGACCCACAAAAATGCCTTGAGAGGTTGATGTGGGTTTTTTTTTTTGCCTGCTCTTAAAACACGATGAATACACTCGGGCGCCTGAGTAAATGTGACACGGCCAAATTATTTGAGGCAAAATATGTAGTTTTGAAATGTAAGCAAATCAGAGGTCTACCACTTTCAAGAAAAAGAGAAGTGGTGCTGTATTTACTTTTGGTTTAAAATGTATTTCTCTAACGCAGCTCTTACAAAGAATGGATAAGCTGTAGCACATTTTCAGTTTTATCAGCAAGTTACAGAAACAGCTGTTTAGAAAGAAGAGGGGGGAAGAACCCCGAAAAGTTTGGAAAAGCCAAACAAAAAGCAATGGCACGTTGCCTTTTAGCCGGCTATAAACTAAATTAACTGTTCTAGTTTCCCCGCCAGCTGCGTCTTTGACTATCTTCTCTGCCGTCTGTCTTCTTCAGTTTCTCTGTGTGCATCCTTGGCCACACATGCACGAATGTAAACAGCTTAGCTTCACGTCTGCCCATTAAAATTCACAGCAGCCCTCCATCTTAAGAGAGTGCGCTTTTATTATAACTTGAAAATTAAAATTCACAGTTATAGCCAATATGACCTCTCCGCAGTTGCTAACCCCTCACGCTATTCCACTAGCTGAATCCTTTACTTGTTATTATGCGGCACTTCATGTTAATGGAGCACACAACCGCTAAAAACATTTAAAATGGAGGCTGCACTTGATGGCTTGTAAACAAGCCGGTGAATGTAAATCACGTGCGAGTATCACTCGAGCAATGGCAGCGACCGCAAGCAAGAGGCGGGATGGTCGGTGAGGGCCAACGAAAGGAAAGACCAAAACCACATCAGCCCTCTCTGCAGGGCACTTGAAAAATTAATAAGGCTTTTAATACTGCAATACTGAAATCATAAAGGGAGACATGTCTGGAGGATAAATAATGACGGATGATGGCGCTCAGCTGCTGCAGAAACACCTCCATGCCGGTAACGCTAACAGACAGCGGCGGAATGGGATGGCGCCGACAGCGTGACAGATGAGAGGATATTCTCCTAGTCTGCCTCCTGAAATAAATCTCCTTGCTGCCTCCTGAAGAGACCCAGTGTCCCCTTGAAATCTCCAACTGCTTCAGTCTGCCCTAAGAGCCAACATTTTATTTTGTGTGAACTGGCCGGCCTGACATCTGTCATTATGTCATCTTCTGGCAGAGTTAAAAAAAAAAAAAAAAAGCTACATCAGCATATTTTCACTAACACTCACACAACTATTTTAATATGACAACATAAATTAGAATGTCATGCGTGTGTAGGAAAAGACTGTTTAAAATGAATGACTCCACTTTTCCTGACCGTCATCATCGCAACAAGTCTCTAGTGTGAAAGGTTTTTTTTTTGAAAAAGTGCTCCTTCTATGCATGCTTGTCGTATTTCTCTAAATCAGGTTGGCACCAACGATGGCGCTAAACTTCCATTGTAGGAATTAAATGCCACTAGTAGTCATTCTTAAATGTGACGTTGGCTTTTTATTTTCTCTTGATAGCTTGGTCATAGCCCAATGGACGCAGTCCAATCTGGGCTGCCACTCAACAATGTAGTAATCATTTTGACATCGACTCCAAAGACAGCAGCTATGGAGAAAGTTGGAGTGTAATGGAGAAAGTCAGAATCACACTCTTGCCATGTCAGCTGCCGCCATTCATTTTAGAGTCAAACCACAGACAGACTTTAAAATGACACCTTAGAGTGTTCGGGGCTGTTGCGAAAGACGTGTTAAAAAACGGGAGTTCAGAATGGGAATAACAGGAAGCTGAAAAGCAGACAAGGACGGCGACTTGGACAGGATGACATCGGGGCGAACCTCAACTATCTTGCCACATTCCTCACTGAGGTTTCATGGGAACTGATTAGTGCTGCACAGCTCAGTGGGAGACGGAGGCGAGATAAAAATACCCTCCGAATTGGGGGGAGCTGTGTCGGATGGCACCATTTGCTTGCTCACTGGCAAAGCTGTCAGACTGACAGCGACAGCACATCTCCAGGGTGCGAGATGGTGTGTGATCAGCTGACTGCGTTTGTTTACATCAGACCGCCCAACGCCAGGAGTCGACAGATTTTGTATCGAAGCTAACTCTGTGCTTTTTAAATATTTCTCTTAGGCATAAATGAACTTGTAGAGGCTATTATGTAAGAAGTTCAACTGTCTTCAGAGCTTTGACTTAAAAAGACGCATTGGGCTGTCGTTCCCAATATAAAATAGTGCAATAGTATTGCCATAGTAATTTACAGCAAAATATGAGTTGAAAAAAGATGATACAGTACATTGGCTAAGTGATAACAGAATCACTTATTTTCATTCTGTTCCAAGCTGCTGCAAATTTGAACACCTCTGACCTGTGACGGCCAACTGTCGAGCAGTCTGGGCAGCAGAAGTCATACTTGGAATATTTTAACATGCAATTAATCTGCCTTGAAGGTTGGAATATTAATATCAAGCCTTCAATGCATGCACGTTTGAGACACAAAGTTTTTAACAAAACTGTCTCAGAAGAAATACAGCATGCATACAAATTATAAAAATTTGTGAGTTGTTAATGACATATTGACATGAGAATGCATTATTTATTTGTACGCATGTGCGCTGTTAATTGGATCATAACTTACCCTGTGCCAGCATACTGAACTCCAAGAATAAAGCAATATGGTAGAGCTCCATTGCCTCTTCTGTGCGTGTGCTGGCCCCCCGCCCCCCTGACACCAAGGCTTGGACCTCCCCGAGGCTGCCAGTCGAGGGGCTACCACGCAGAACCAGTCCAAGCTCCACCGCATCTGTGTACATGCAGTGGAGAATCACCTGCACGTATTTGCGCGGGATGATGGACTCATCCAGCACAATTCGGGTCGGAGTCTGGAGCGTGCGCTCCGTCATTTCCTCCCCTGTACGAATGCGCCTCTGCAAAAGGTTTCTAAAGAAAGGCGAGCGTGCAGAGAGGATAGCCTTGTGAGCTCGAAGGTCCTCATCTGGGGTGCCTGGTGCTCCGCCGCCTCCCGAGACGGCGGCCGGCGCTCCGGCGCCTCGCTCGTTGAAACTCTCGACCATTTCAAAGTCTGAAGAGAAACTCAACAGGGCATCGTAGTAGCACACGTAGTCAAACAAGCCCTTCATATCTGCTTCGAGAGAGTTGGGCGTGCCAAACTCCTCACTGAGCTGCACCAGCACATCCACATTCTGTAGCCTGGAGTCCTCGGCGCTGCTCACTCCAAACTCCCCTGTGTACAAGTAGTGCAGCAGCGCGGAGAACATGGGCACATCGATGCCCGCTGTCTCAATGTCCATGTGGACCTCCGCTCCATAGCCGGGGGATGAGGAGAGCAGAGTCTTGAAGAAGGGGCAGCGAGCGGCCAGGATGGCCCGATGAGCTGGGAAGCAAGTCCCTTGGAAGATGAGGTCCACGTCAGTGCAGTACTTATGCTGATAAAGGGCAGCCAGATCCCGAGGCAAGCTAGGAGCCTCGGCTCGTGCCAGGCTGGCCTGGAAGCTCAGCTCTTTGAGGGCCGCCGTACCCTCATATTCCTCCACCAAGGCATTAGTGTCTCGGACGTCCCACCCGGACAGCAGCTCACGCATCTGTCGGGCGTGATCCGCCGAGCGACTGGATTTTCTTCGTTTAATGAAACGCCGTTTAAGGGTGGCCAGGCCAAGGCTTTTCTTCTTCCTGTCAGCAGGTCGCTCGTGGCCATGTTCCAGGCTGTAAAGCTTCGACTCCCAAGCATATCCCTGCTGTGAATAGGATGAGGTCCCTAGAAGGAATACACGAGCAAAAACACTTGAGCTTCATCTCAGTCTCAACGTGTAACATGAAACAGGGATGCATTGCTAACACATCCAACAGCATTTTTTTTTTCTCTCAAGTTAGAAAGGCAGTCGCACGTCAGCTGACGCAGCAAGCAAAGCAGAAATAGATTGCGTTCAATGGTAAAGAAAAATCTGACATGCTGTATTGGGGCTCAACAGTTATTTGAAAAAATAATATAATTGGTTCAAATTCCCAATTTGTATTTTTTTTCTCATTATGCATTTCCTTTTTTCATATTTCATTTAAATCACTGCAGCGTTTTACTTTCATTAACATATGGGTAGCACATTTAGGTCCAAACTGTTATTTGCAAAAAACATTAGCAAGTGAACTTTCGCCTCTATGTTCACCTCTACCATTATCAGCCCATTTGAGCACTTGTGGCTTCATAATTCAAACTATTGACAGTTATTTCTGGCATGAGGGGACTCATATGGCTGAGAAAGAAACTCTGCCAAATCAAGCAGTATGACCCCAATAGTAATAATTGCAATGCAGTGTATCATCTGTAAGCCAGACCAGCTTAAGTGAGCGACTCTATGGAGTACTAAACAGCGTTTCCTTACATGAACCTCAGCAGGATCGGGCCGAGGCCAAGAAATGCAGGCTTTAGGCAAAAGGGGATTTTAGCGTTGCGCAATTACCTATCCTCCTATGATAATGGGTTCCTCATAGATTCCTAGCAGGGAGCTCAAACGCAATGTAAGACGCACGTCAAAAAGTCCCTATAAATAGCAAACGTGATTACGTGGCACTTCAAAATGTAGAAAAGACTTCAAAATCAAAGATTTTTATCGTGATAACAGTTTGGCGCATTATGGTACAGTTGGGAAACCCTGATGTGGCTGTTATTTCAACGACTGTGTCAAATTTAAGGCTCGGGGGCCAAATCTGGCCCACCAAATCATTTTATTTGGTCTGATTTTTCAACTTCCATGATGCTTGCTAAAATTACAAATGGCAAACGCAAAACATCATTCTTTTTTTTTTTTTAAATCATCCATTTTCTGAACTGGAAGTAGAGTGATAATCAATTAATCTACACATTGCTCAATTCTGAGGAAAAAAATATGGACGAATGAAAATCAAACAAAAACATCACACCATCAGCACTTTTTTGCACCACGACTGTGTTGTATAACAGCTTGCAATCTGAGGCATGGACTTAACCAGTGACAAACATCAGTCTTGATTTATCTTGCTCCAAATTCCTCAGATTGCCGTCAAGGAATCTTATTGAGTTGAACAACTACGGACTGCGAGGATCGTTCAGGAGTCTGATAACAGCTGGAGGTGGAAAAATACATGTGCAATACAATGGTCTTTGTCTCTGTGGGACTCAGGTTGCACGGGCGGTTATGGTTGAAAGACGTCAGAGGCAATTCTGAATTATTTAAGACTGAGATAATATCGCGAATATGTATTCGAAAATAGTGATAGAAACACTTTTATGCTTTAACCAATAATGTTCCACTGGATTTATGTAGATTAGAATCATACTGTAGCGCAAATGTATGTAAATTCTATTTACCAATAAAGGTCTGCTGCGTCTGTGCATTGGCTCCTATGCGCGGGGAGCACGAGTGTGGGTAGCTGGATCCATTGGCACCCATCCTCACGTCTCTTCACTTGCTACGTGGGGGTCCCCCCTCTTGCTGAGTCATTCTGCTCAGGCGACGGCGGCGCTCCCTTCAGTCCTCAGTCGTGTGTTCGCCACGGATCCTCTGAAGAGTTCTCAGAGCCCCTGGGCCCGTCTGCCATGTCGAAAAACGTCTGGAAGAAAGAGGAGGAGGTAGAAGTAAGGGAGGGGCTTGTATCAAAGAAGACTGAGTTGGAAATACGTGTAAATACCCATGCAGTGATAGCCCAAAAATGAGCTGACATTTTGAAAAGATCAATGTTTCGGCGCTTGATCAAAGGAGCAGTTAATATTATCTTTGGCACCTTTTCAGCCGCAGTGATCTGTTAAAACACTAAAAATAGCGATTAAAAGCTTTTTAAAAAGGCGTGACTGGGCTTAATGTAAGTGTTGCAATGAGAGTCAACAACAAATGAAACGCAGACGTTTGGTGGGTTTTTCGGTTTGAAGCATAAAAATAACACAAAAGCGGTTTAAAAAAAAAAAAAAAGGAAACATTTGCAGCTTACCAGTGATGCAATAAGCAAGTACCACAATTTAGTTCTGCATTTGTGGTCTCTTTTAGTTTGTGGAGCGGTAAAAAAAAACAGGATTACCTCAAAACAAACATTTCCCTCAAAGCACATTAGCATATTTCTCAACTGTAGACATTCAAGTATGAACTAATAGGAGTAACTATTGTGGTTTATGTCTATTAAGGCTTTGCAGAAAAAGTGCTATTGGACATTTTACAATTAATATTAGGTTGTATGCTGCAAAATATCAACCCTTAAGATATTTTATGAGGAAAGGGAGGAAAGGTCTTGGAAAATTATTTTAAGTAATCCTAAGGTAAACAAATACAAGCAGGTTATTATTATCTGGATGGCAAATAACCTTTTTTTTCCTCATCGATCATCACATCAACGGCTACATGTTATGCTAAGTGCTAACTATTGTCATTTACTATATTCTATTTTTCCAACTCCTGCATTTGCATCATCTTCGACGTTGCCCCAGTGTGCTTCATTACAAACAGAATTACTGTCAACCGACACAGCAATTACTTATTCCTCAATGAGAGAAAAAAAGAGAACTGGATTGATAGATGTGTTTTATCTCAGCCTGCCATAGCGATTGATCACCGTGTCCAGCGCCTGTGGAGCAGCGAGCCGCCCAACACGTCCTGAGCATTCAACCCGGGTAAGGTGCTCATTGCTTTCTTTTCTTTCTTCACGCTATTCAACATACAGTCAAAGTGGAAGGGGCTGCTGCAAAAACATTGCTCGATCTTTATTTCATTAGGCTGCTTGAAATATCTTCACAGGGAATTCATTTGGACAAAATTAGAAACAGAATTTAAATATGGGGGAGATAAGAGGAAGGCCGTGAGATACACATATTGTTGTTTACAAACGGGAATGGGGGATTCTCAAAGGAGGATGAAAACAAAGCAGAAATATATTCAACGTTGCCAGCTTTAACTTACACCAGCGGGTGAAGCAAATTTAATTTGCACTGCATTGCAGGAGCAATGTTAAAGCACTGTCGAGCACAGCGAATGTTCTTCGCAGGAGCTGCTGGGCTCACACCATTAAACAAAAAGCGCCCACCTGACATGTTCTATTAAGCTGAGAATTAAGACACTTGCCCTGCGTTCAAGACTGAAACAGTGTTGTCGCTGTGCTGAGCCCCGAGTCGGAGCGAGACGGGGGCAGTGCCATAGAGGAGCAGAAGGGTTGGGGGGTGGGCAGTGCTGGACTACACGTCCCTAATGAGAGGTGACAGCAGACACTCCCCACCCCCCGTCCACATCTCTTTACACACATGGACATATGCAACCTTTCAAGGCACTCACCTCGCTGCACTCCTCTGAATAGCTTTCAATAAAAATGAGCCGGTCTCCGACTGAGCGGTTCGATATAAAAATGCTCGCTGCAAGGACACGATTGATGTATTATTTAAATAGGAGTCAAGTCACTTTATTAATCATTTATGTGGATTTCCCCTACCAGGGTAAGGGGTATGTTTCCAAGTCTTCTTACCTATCTGCAATTGCCAAAAATCAGAAAAATTAGAAAACAAATGCAGACAAAAAATTGAAAATATATATGGATAATGATATAACATAAAAATGGACCCATCCTCGCTACGCTGAAAAATAAGGCTATGTTGACAAATAGTTGACCACATTCATTAAACAACAGAATCTTTACAGGAAAGCCTAGCTCTGTTTAGTCTCCAAGGCAACCACCCGGTTTTTGATGTAACTGGACCACAGCGCCAAACCACAGTACAGAGTCGGTCTACACACACTATAGACCCAACAATTAGGGCAGGTAAGCACAGAGTCCGAGGCAGCTTTTGCCACGGGGGAAGACCTATTAAAGAATAACCCAAATCTGTATTATTCTTATTCAATTGTGAAAGGTCTGCTTTTCCTGTGACATTTAGGTGGAACTTTGAATTGTCCCACCCATGACAACCCTGCAAGCGTATTAAAATTGAGACTAACAAAGCTTATTTTTTTCCACAGAGATTATAGACTGCTGGGATATCTGATACAATCGTAGGCACCCTAAAAAGGATCATAATAAGCAATGTAAGCAGAAACCATAATTCTGTCACCGTGACCTTCACTATACCAACGTCTGCCACTGCCAAAGAAAAACAATAAGTCGCCCTCAAATGGAATGGACGTAGTATAGAAGGAGCAAATGTTCCACGGGAAATTTAATTTGACTAAATTGGTCTGAAAATGTCAAGGAGAAATAATTTTTCTTCCTGAGGCAAGGCAAAGATTGCTGAATAGTCAGAAATGCCTGAGAAGACTTTTGTTAACAAATATGTCCAGTAAATAAGTTGCAGTATTTAATCAACATATTACTTCATCGTGTGATTTTTTTTGTTTTTGGTCGAATGATCATCCCTAATGTCGTGACACTTGACACGGAAGATTGTCAAAGACATTTAAATGAAGACTACAGATTATGCATCTCAGGGCTGCATTTGACAGTTAGATGGCAAATGGGGTCATCTGAATGATGCCAGACGCCGTCGTCATAAGAGCTACAGGAAACGGGAGGAATTAGAAGCCGCTAGAATAAACACGGCATGCGAGAGAAGCAAATACAATGTGTCCAGAGCGATGACTCATGGTGGGCAGTCTGTGGATTACACTGGGGTCAAGCACCACTACGCATTCGGATTTTGTCAGCTGATTTCCTTTCAGACTGTCGGCTGGAACTCATGATAGTCTGTCATTCTGTCGACTATTGGTTTTGTGTTTGTCATTAGTGTATCACTGCGTCTTCCAAATGTGGACAAAAATCTGATTTGAATCGATTTAATGTGTGCCAATGCAAGTGCACAGTCACTATGAGCCTCACTGTAACTAAATGCACCAATTGATGCCGTTCAGTGAATAAAAAAACAAAACAAAAAACACGTGGCTAAATCTAACTGGGAGCGACAGCATTGGTTAACATAGTCTTAATATGTCAAATTAGAGGTGTGCCAATTATAAAATCAGGGGAAAAAAAATACCAACAGTAATTAACAAATTAACGAAAAGGTTACTTGTAAAAATAAAATGCGGCCTACCACCCAGTGTTGGTGACCTTTGCAAATTACGAGACGAGGCTTACTCTAATGACCTGACAAAGTCTGCCAGCCAATGTCCAGCTGCCAAAACCTATGCGTGCATCTTTTAAGTGAATGCATCTTGTTCAGTCCTCGCTGCACAACAAAAAAGATGAGTCGGGTCAAAGTCTGACTCGTTCAAAAGCTCCAGGGCAGGTACGTGCAAGCAAACGCAGCCTTTTATGCCAGTCGTGCACATGTGAGCATGTCATTCCAATAATGACATGTCATTATGTGGCCCTAAACCGCTGACTCAAATGCTTAACCTGGTCAGGAGGAGAACTTCCATGTTGACTAGGGATTTAAAAGCACCTTTCTAACCTTCAACATTGACATTTATCCTTCATTCAGTACATAATAAATGTTGAGGAGTCACAGGATTTATATAGTGTGAGTTCTCTGGGATCCACGCCACTTTACAGAGATGACAGCAACAGTCACACATTTAGCAGATGTTCACACCAACATGGAAATAATTATTCACTATGGTGTTGGAAAAAGGGTGTCAAATTTGTTTTCGTCATAAGCCACACTGTAGTTATGGTAGCCATCAGGGGCTGGTTATAGCACAAATGTGTAATCACTAAGGGGGTGGAACATTATACCAAAAATAACACTTCAATATGTATCTTGGTTTTTAGTTCACCGTTTGGTTCACAATGGGTACAGTTAAGGGAACAAAAAGCAAAACAAACATCTCTTGTGTAAACAGGAACATATGTCAGAATGAAAAAAGACTTTTCTTTTTGGGAAAGTGCAACTAACATCTCAAAATGAAAATGGAAACACAAATCTGTTTGAAGAAATGTATATTCATAAAAAGATGCAAAAACATTATGCCAGACCTGAAGTGGGGCTGTAATGCTGGTTGAAAAAATATATCAAACTTGGGCTCCCAAAATACTGGTTCCACGTGACAGAGCAGAATTGAAGTGAAGGAAAACTTGTGGCAAGCTTTGACAGCCACCAAAATGGCATCGAGGGTCAGATCTAGCCCCAGGGCCTCAGGTTTGACATCCCTGCGTTAGCTGGATGCAAAGGCACATTACTTAAAAGGCAAACGTGGACACGTAATGACAGATTACGTAATCTGGCAATTGTAAACACACCGAAGTACTACTATAACAAACCAATAAACTGTTATCTGCAGCAATCAAATCATAACACCGTTTTTGCAAGCAAAGCATCACAGAGCAGGATTCTCAAAGTACAAATGTGCGACGATAATGATCAACAAATTGATCACAAAAAGATTATAATGATTTCTAGTCGGGTTTTAAACATAATGCAATGGTTTGATTTGGCTTTGTTAGCTTAACGTCAACGCTGAGCTAGTATCGCTTCATGGGGGCGAGGAAGGGGAGGAGGTGCTATGGCGCTTCAGCGGAATCTTCGCTTAAAAGTGCTTGAACGATAAAAGCGACTTAAGTCGGTAGCTGGCTTGAATTCAGAAGTATTGTTTGGAATCTAATCTAACGAAAGAGGGGATTCCGGTGGAGCATAGTCGTGTTATTAGTGGCAGATCTCGAGCATTTGGCTAAAGGTAAGCTATGTACTTCGCTCCTCACAAACAGCGATTTGATACCGCGATCGCTGTGCCATGTAAGCGTTACAAGACAAATAACATGTTATTAAGGTTACCAGAGTGGGTGGTAGTCGTAGATGGCTGATATCTTTATCTTCGCTTTGCCTTTGACTAAAAATGCAGCACTCCGACCCAAGTTGTCCCTGGCAGAGGGAGAGAGGGGGGAAAAAAACTGCAGCTCAACACCTTCTTTTTCCAACTCAGCTCGTTACGCGCGACTCTACGTCAGCGTCCACATTTGATCTCCAATCAACACTCCGGTTCCACTTGCAAGGACTTTCGGGTAAAGTACCGATGTTAGTTGTGGTTTAAAAATATTCTTGGATCGTTTTGTTTTCAGTTTGGTTATTTATTTCCTTCGTAGTAGCTCAAAGCCTTCTTAGGGTGGTTGTTATGGCCCAGTGCTGCCCTTTTTCAAGATCGTCTATAAAATGACATTCGGATTCCGGTTCTGACTTTCAAATTAAAATGAGAGTAATGCATCTTTTTTTTATTAGGGAAATATAGGGGCCTGTGATCAAAGTAGTTTCAATTAGTTGTCTTATATTACTTATTGCAAGAAATAATAGCAAAATTTGTGAAGGGAAGTTTACTGTTATATTGTCCACCAATCTCTTGTTTTGAAAATCCTCTTTCTCCCTTTATTTGGCATCACTCAACAACGTCGACTAATGACAGGCCAGAACGCAGTCAATGTTCTGCAGGTTGTGCAAAAAGACAGGAACGAGCGCCCTCTTGCGACTTCTTTTTGTAGTAATGAAATTAACTTTTACTTATTCCGGACAGTACTGCATACAATAATATTGTCCATTTATAGCTGACATTGGAGGCCCTAAAATATAGTTAAGATACAATACAAATTTAATTTGTTTTCATATCAGATTGAAATGAGCGACACTGAGAGATCATCGAACACTATCATTAAAACATGTGTAGACGTTAAAGAATTATACGGATTATAAATACATTACAAAGATTATGTATTTTAGAGGACGGCATGTTCATATATTTGATTGCAATTGGTTGTAGTTCTTCTAATGTCCAGTTGAGGGAGACGCAGGACACACAATACAGGCAAAAGCGTTATTGCTACATTTTGAAAGAATTCCTGAATTTTATACTTATAAAATACTATTGCTTTAGAATAACAACAAAACAACACTGAAAATGTATCAAAAACTTCTGCATTTCGCTTCTTGCAGAACGAGTCAGTCCAGCAGGCAGATGCTCTGTAAAATTATTCTAAACTATTTCTCATAATAGACATTCACCATAACAATTTATCCCAATATCAATGTTTTTTTTTTTCTGGTTCCATAGAGGTTTTTAACATTTAACCATTTTATTTTATTTATTTACCCCTATCATGTTATCTTATGTCCCCATCTCATCCTGATGAGAAATTGGCCAGTATATTTATTTACACGAGGCTGTGGAATTGACTCCTCCCAGGATGAGGGTTGTGAACTGCATCAAAGTGTGTCTTCTCGCAATCTCACGGGAAGTGGGGGAAAATGTCAAAAGCAACACTTTGTCCCAAGTAGAGTAGAGTGAGCTGAACTGAGCAGAAAGATGTTCTCCGCTCTTAAGGCATGTTCACAGAGGGGCTCCAAAGTGATGAAAGGCTTCCAGCAGGATCACAGGTCAATCATCCAGCACAAGCCACCTAAAGACAAGATCGGGCCAGTGGTAGGACTCACACTATTATTGCTTAATTAGATATTACTTTTTAAACTAAAAAAATAAATAAATTAAGACGTCATCCAATCAAAGTCAGTCCGTTACAGAGCACTTTATGGTTTGTAATGCAAGGAAGTCACGCAAAGTGTGCTTCCTAGCTCACTGGCAGCGCAAAGAAGATGTTTTATTCATTTCTTATCCATAAGTCAGTTGAAAGTTAAGAGATCCTGATGGAAGTGAAACTGAGCAGCCGCTTGTTGATGCCACAATAAAAGCCTCGATCTGTCCTCAGAGATGCCTGGTCCATGTTAGCAAGTGCAATGTGGCATGAACTAAAGTATCAAGACTGAAAAGTGAATGAGAAAATATAACTTGAGATTGCCATGTGCACTCGTCATCCTTCAAGAAGGTGTTGAACTCACAACATGGACGTTACTTTCCTAGTGGAAATATAATTCATGTTTTTTTAAATGGACTTTACAGCAATCTGTGTTGGCCATCTGTGTGTTTGCTGCGGCTCTGCTGGCCCCAGCTGGATGGATCTTGCACCATATCCCACACTACCGGCAGAAATCATCTGCACCATGATTGACTGTGGAGCTTCTTGCCGTTCGACCCAGAAGGATTTGGATGATAAAGTTTTGATGATTTCATCCTTAAACATAAAATAAAAACTAAATAAAACAATGTGCATTTGAAGCTTTTGTTCAATTGTTGTTCTCAAAAAATGCTACAATACGTAATGTTAAAACCCAAAGCTGAGTGATTGTCTGTTTTTCTTCAGTCATTCTTGGGCAAAACATTTTTAAATTTGTGTTTAGTATTTGTATTTTTCTGTATGAAATTAGTATTTCTAATTTACAATCACATCATTGTTAATCCCCAAAGAAACTGGAATGGGTATAAAATCTGAAGGTAGAGCCAAACATTACAAGAGCAACTTGATATCAATATGTCTATTAATGCAATTGCTGCTTGCAGTGCAGTCAAATTTCATCACATAATGCTGAGATATTAATGTTTTGGTTAACTCATTTAGCTACATGTCTAGTCAAATCAACTTTGAGTATAACGAAGGGCAGTTGTACACCACTGCAAACTATAATCACAATAATAAACATGTATTTTACAGTGTCTTAGTGTAGCGGGTATTAATTTACCGTGTAATCTTTTTGCATAACTGTAGCATATCATATTTTCCTCCCCACATGTAGCGACAGGATGTTGCTTCTCATCAGCTGGATATGAGATGGAAATACTCCCAAAAAATCCTTGGCACTCAGTCAGTGCTTCAGTCAAAATCCTCAAGTCTGTTTATGCTGTACTTTAAGCCTCATTCTGCAGCGCCTAAATTCACATTTAGTATGATTTATTGAATCACGGCTTTAATATACGTACAATTATTTCTTAGGAGCACCAATAGTTAAAAATGTTGACATAAGATTGGAAAAAGGTGTATGATATTACAAAATATTTTCTTTTGTGTATATATGTGTCAAGTTGCCAGCCATCTGTTGCACGTTTGCCTATATGCAGATAACAACATGCAAGAAATGAGAAGAATAAGACGAAAAAGTTTTCAGTATTTCCCTATATTCATTTTAAATCGTTGTAAAGGCGATGTTGAATTTCCTGAATGGCAATTTGTCAACGCAGGATGAGTCCATTTGGAAAGGTGTGTTTGTTTGTAGCATCTGCACAACAAGCTTTCTCTCTCTCCCCTCCTCCCTTTTCACCGGAAAGAATTTCATTCTTATCAAACAATAACAATTTGCTGAATTAAGCCTCGATATTTTAATATGCCTGAAAGCAGCACACAGTGACCGAGGGAACAGAAATAGTGCACAAATCCATTGCGCGCAGTGGTACGATCAAGCCGAGAGCGAGAGAGGGGGAGAGAGAGAGGAGAAAAGAGAGAGAGAGTGTTCACTTTTCCACCAGTGAGGGACACACACTGAAGAGGGTGCAAAAAATCAAATCCAAATTTAATTGACAGCGTGACTTTTATGTCTCCACAAGTGTCTCCGCAATGTCCACCAAGGCAGAGCAGTGTGAGTAGAGAATGCATGTGTTTCTGTCATGTTATATGTATTTGTATATATATTTTTTATTTTTTGTGTGAGAGAGGACGAGGGGAGCTGTCCTTGGTGATGATGAGAGCTCGGTTGCCAAGGCAGCTTGCAACACGTTCTCACTGCAGAGGAAGGCTGGAGGACTCGATGTGTGTGTATGTGCGCGTGTGTGATGTGTACGAGTGTGTGTATCCCCCCCCCCCCCTTCCTCACTCCTCCGCATTTCTTTGCATCTTAAAACAAGTCCATCGATCATTTGCACAGCATTTTAAATGACAGCTAAATTAACAAATTCAACACAAATGCGGACAAGTCAATTCGAGTCGCTTCTGTCAAGGTCGATTCGTTTTTTTTGTTTTTTTCCCTAAGCAATATGGTGGCATGAAGAGTGCTCATTAATATGCTGGGATCAGGCTGGTGGGAAGCTTTCTCCTTCTTGTTTGTGAACAGGTGGAAAAACAACCTGTATTCTTCCATAATGCTCAGTACTTTCCACACACGCATGTTGACCCAGCTATTAGTCATTTGTATGAGTCAACATTTCGTTTTTATCTGGTTAAAAGTTGTGGTGATGCTGTCCAGTGGTCAATAATGTCATGTGTTTCAGTTTGTTTTTTATTTTTCAAAATAGGATGGATGGATGGAATTTAAATGTTCAACAGATTGATCATTCATGATATGATGTGTGTGTATAGTAAAATGGGCTAAAACATGACAGACATAATGATTGTGTCTCAATGCTGTTGTGGCCAGGCTACAAGTGTAAACAGTGTCTTTATTAGAATATAATGAAAAATGCACACACTACAATGATAAAAAACGGGGTAAAATTAACTCAATTTGGGTTAAAATTGGACTCTAATTTACCTTTTTTTTTTTTTTTGCAAGATGACTTAAAGTTGGTTCAAATTGAGGAAAGTCTGGGATGGATGGTTGGATAAATTTGCCTTGAGACTTGAACCAAATTCCTTCAGCACATGTTGACTTCTATGAGCATTAGATAAGCGTCCCCCCTCGGGCTTCTTTTAAGCTTGTAGAAATAGCTCAAAAAGGTCATTCGAAAAGGGCCAGAGGGCATTGGAATCACAGTCTATGTTTAATTTTGTTACTGGAACATCTGTGTTATATGGTTGCGAGAGACCACGCATTTAACTGAATGCATGTTAAAGCAATAATATTTTTTTGTTTAGCGTGTCTCAAATTATTAATCCGCTTGTCACTCTGCTCTTTATTTTGTCTATAGTTGCTTCTAAGATACGATACTTGCAAGAGTATCACAACCGTGTGCAACACAATATATACCCGGTGCCGTCTGGAACTGACATTGCAAACACACTGAAATACTTTTCTCAAACCCTGCTCAGGTAAGTAAACCGTTCTGGAACCAACAGGTAACACATTTCAAAATGTCTGATATTTAGACTTCTACATGGTCAGATAATTTTAGCACTTTAGTGACACACTTTTTGGACTCCAAAGAGAATAATCGAGGGACAAAGTGAAGGAAGACGGCCACCATTAGCTCTCGAAAGATTTTTTCAAAAAACCAGCTGAGGTGGAGCTTCAGGATGTTTATTGATTCAATGGTCAGCTGCTGAATAAACACTTCCCTGATGTGACCCTCCCTGAGGGGCCCATGGGGGGCTGCTCCACAGTTGTGGGGTCAGCCCGCTCCCACGGGTGCCGTGGTAGGCGGAGGAAGGACATCCTCCTCCAGTGCAGGCCAAGTGGGCAGCCATTTTAGACACATGCCGGACCTTATTCTTTTGCTAGTGACCCTTGTTTGGAGTCGTTACATTTGTATTGTTTTTACCACTCCCAAGATGATCCCATTGGGTTGAGATCTTGGAAGATGGACCAATCTCATCTTGATATCTCCCTGCAGTGAGATTTTCTTCAATGTTGGCATGGCTAATTTTAGGAGACGCCAACTTTAATCACTCTGCCATCAATGTGTCACACCCTGTCTTCTCCACACTCTGGTTGTGATTTTCATTTGATGGAGGTACTGTATAATTCAAAACATGAGGCAGTCGCAGCAGCTGAATAACCAGTTTTGCATAGGCAGTGATGATTTGGCATAATTTACTTCCACAAATGTAGTGTTAGTTGTATAAAAGGGAAATACAGAGGCTTTCCAGTGATATCAAGTGGATTGTTACTACAGAGAAATAATCTCTAAATTTATTTAGGACTATCCACTATCATCAGCCGCTTTAGCGAGTCATTATACTGTGACTTGGTTCAGCAGAATAAACGCCAAAACCATGACAATCTGTCTCACGTGATGATGTCATCGCATTGAGAAAAGGAATTATTCATTCCTTTTTCTGGCAAGCTTCATCCTGACCTCTACAATACAGGCTCCAGAGACTATTTGCATAGTCACACCATTTTTTTTCCAGATGCAGATAAAAAAATATTTTTTTAGTATTATCTGACCATATTTTCAGCATAAAAATTTTCACTTATTGCAACACATAGTTATTTTTAATTGGCAGTTTAGGGTTTGACAGTCAATGTCACGTGTCTGTATCAGTGCATTTCTACATGTGTTTTATGTGTATATGTGTGTTTGTATGCGTGTGTGTGAGTGAGTGTGCGTGTGCGTGCGTGTGTGTGTGGAGACACATGCAAGTATGTCTGCGTCTGCGTGTATCAGTCCAGTGTATGCGTGCGAGTATGTTTGTTCATGGTTCAATTCAATGATGTATTCTGTAAATGAGAAATGGGCAGTGAAAAAGTCAGAGGTACACTCTGTGTGTTGATTCTGTAACAAACATGTACAGTGGATACAGTGAAGGCGCCCCTGTTAAAACAAAATTAAAAACAATAAAGTGGACAATAAATCTCCCCATCCTTTTTTTTTTAAATCAACCGAATTGCATTATTAATTTTGATGTGCATTTCTGTCACCATCAATATATTTAAGTAAATTACTAGTTGTTATTCAGATTTTTCAAGATTTTTTTTTTAAATGGATTTATTTCCATCAGAAAAATATGATGTATTTTTTTATAGGGGTGTGTTCACTTTGTCCATCCACTGTATGTGACTTACCAGTACAACTTTGAGGGGACACGTCATAAAATGTTGCGTACTGCTGCTAATGCTCAAATATTTAATGTGTAACAATTGTAAAATAATTCAATCCCCCCGTTCTGACTTCCCATCCAAATGTTAATAAGAAAGAGGCATTTTAACAAAAAGATGCTTTATAATCCAATGGACCAGCTGTAGTTCTTCGTATGAATAAAAAGAGCAATGCTCTCTGGCCCCCTCCCCCCTCCTCCACCCTAGATGCTCAACCCGACAAGTTTTTCCTTTTTTTTCTTTTTTCTTCCCCCTTAAGATGCAATATGTCCACCACCTTCCCCAGGGGACAGCAAACACAATTGTCCATCCCGCATTAGCTCACAAACATAATTGTTACCAGTCATCCCCCTTGATACAACCTATTCCTTTGTCATTCTAGTTTCTCCTCTACCGTAGACTAGTGGCATTTATTTTAGAAACCTGAATCCATATGCCTGTTGGATCTCATTATTTCTCCCGATGATACTGGTGCAGTATCATATTGTATGCATACGGACATTATTTCTCTGGTGCAATAAACATGTGTTGTGAAATAGGAGCACTTGATCTAACCTCACACACATGTTTATTACTGGCTGAAGCATGTTTCAAAAGTGTCACCTCTGTATTTTCCCTAAGCCAATTTGGTGTCACTCCCATCCTTGACCCCTACTAAAGACAAGGAAATTTCTTTTTTTTCTTTTTTTTTCTTTTTTTTTTGTCTCTCTCTCTCTCCCCCTTTCCCCACAAATTCCACTCCCGCACATTGGCCTTTTTTGCATGGTAGCCGTCGCTGATTGGATGAAGGCAGCCAGCAAGGGGACAGCCGTTTGCGCTGTTCCTTTAATCTGGAGAAGTATGGGGTTGCCACTGAAAACATGCCATTTTTTATATTTTTGCTCCTTGTCACCAGATACGCATGAGATGCAGTGATCATCGCAGTATGTGCTCATATTTTTTTGTTTTTTGTTTTTTACAAGTTTGACAAATGGAGACCAATTGAGTCAAAGTGGCTGCGAACACAGCGAACAGGGCAATACAGTCAACTAGTGAGACACTGCATCCTATGTGGGGTTTATCTGGGTTTGTTTTTTTCTATTTACGCTGTCTCTGTAGTGCCATTTCAATGTAATGTGCTGTTTTTTTGTGTCTTTGTTGTCTCTTTTTTTCCCTTGTTCCCCTTCCCTTACCCTCCCTCCCCTCCCCCCTGCCCTCCCCCTCCCACCCCGGAGCAGCATTCTGTCCCGCACAGGCAGGAAGGAGAACCAGGAAGCTTCCAAATTGGCCGTGCCCATGACCATGTGTCTTTTTCCTGTGCCATTCCCACTCACCCCATCTCTAAGACCACAAGTCAGTTCCATCAACCCTACAGTTACTCGCTCCCTCCTTTACAGCGTTCTGCGCGATGCCCCTTCAGACCGCGGGGGGCAGGGGCAGCAGAGTCGGGACGCTCAGCTCTCAGAGTACCCCTCTCTGGACTATCAGGGCCTCTATGTGACCCTCGTGACCCTGCTTGACCTGGTGCCCCTGCTGCAGCACGGTCAGCATGGTGAGTCAAGGCCCCAGTGCACCACTGTTTGTCATCATCATCCCCCCCTGAGCCGTCTGGCCTGCATGAAGCCACTTCCGCTTTTTTGGCCTCTTTTGTAACGGGATGGAAAGAAGTCCTGCTGAGGATCTTGAGGGATGCATGGGTGTGATTGGGAGCACGCTGGATCCTGTCAACCTAATCGTTCATAAGCCATTGGACACACCAGCCATAGGCCTTCTCTTCTGTGCATCATATTCGACTGCATGTTTGTTATGTGCAGTGGGAGGAAATGTTTATGCTCATGTCAAATGACGCTAAATGGAAAACGTATGCATACTGTAAGGCAAAGTTTGACATTGTTACCAGACTAGGGAATGATTGCCAGTTTTTTTTTCTTTTCACAGTCAGTGCTCTTTATTCTCATGAATATTTTACCTCAGTTAAAGAAAGCCAGAAAGCATGAAATCCCATCACCTTGACTAGAATGCTCCACTTTGCCTGAGTGCAAACTTCACTTTTAGCAGCTTTTCAAGAAAGCCCATATTCCAATTGTTCTTTCTTTCATTGCTGTACTGATAAATGATGAAATGTAGTTCCAATTGTTTTTGCATTGTGGCTGTGTACAGTATGTGAGTACTGTATGTACAGCTCATTGAATGAGTGTCTGTGTATCTCTCTTTGTCTTTTTTTGTTTGTTTTGTTTTGCCTCTTCTCTTTCCCATCAGATCTGGGCCAGTCCATATTTTACACAACAACTTGCCTTCTGCCCTTTCTCAGTGATGACATTCTCAGCACTTTGCCCTATACTATGATCTCCACTTTAGCTACATTTCCCCCCTTCCTCCACAAAGACATCATTGAGTACCTCAGCACCTCTTTTCTCCCCATGGCCATATGTAAGTAAATATTCACATATAAGCATACTGTACATAAGTCTCGACATGATAAAAAAAAAAGATACTGGAAAGTTAATTTGATGAGATTCAGTTAGCAAGCACACACAGGTACAAAGGTTATTGGTGAGGACGTATTGTAATTAATTGTGACAGTTATAGATGAAGTTTATTTGCCTTCATCTTTGTTTGCTTCATCGTAGGGGAAATTATTTTGGGTCATCTGTTAAATTATTTTGTACTCAGAGGGAAGTTAATAATGATACGAGCCCGCAAGTTAGTAAATGCCGGAACAAGTGAGTCACACTGGATACAAAAAAATAATTGGAAGCAGATTTTTGGTTGACTTTGGAGTTTCCACTTTCGTCAGTGTCCATAATTGCTTGTCACGGGGGTCCCTCCTCGACATTTATTATTTTGGCAGCGATGAAAGGGGACTTACACTTATGTTTGGAGTCCAATCATTTTTGTTATGCGGCACATTAAAGTAGATTCTATCTTTCAGTACTGTATAAAAATGGACTCATGCTAGATAGTTATGACAAAGTGCAAAATTACAAAAATAAAGCTAATGCCACAAAATCAAGTTTATCAAGTTGTTATCCGTCTTATGTCTCTCAAATGCAGTGGGATCCACGCGGAGGGAAGGGGGAGTCCCTGCCTATGTTAATCTGTCTGCTTCCTCTATGCTAATGATAGCAATGCAGTACACGACAAATCCAGGTAATCCACCATGTTTGCCGCCTTCGGAGTGTTCATGTGAATAAACTATATGGACAAAAATATTGGGACAGTTTGAACACAAATAAATGCCTGTTTAGTTCATCCCAAAGGTTAAGGATTAAGAAGGTTATGAATAAAGATTTGCAAATAATTTGTCAGTCTACTCCAAATGTGACTGATTAAATCGGAGGTAGCAAAGTCGTTTTTGTTGTGAGCCACATCAAAGTTTGGGGTTCCCTCGGAGGGACATTATTTTTTCAATTTATTTTGAGCGGGTTATTATAACAAAAAACACGATTTGCCTTTGTGGGCTACATACAATTATGTGGCGGGCCGGATCTAGCCCCCGGGCCTTGCGTTTGAAACGTTGATTGATAACATAACGTAAAAGCTGTATTCCAATATTTTTGTCCATTGTGTGTATATAAAAAAAAAAATGAAATAATTGGTACCTCTGCTCCTTCCCAGTTTATCACTGTCAGTTGCTGGAGTGTTTAATGAAGCACAAACAGGAAGTGTGGAAGGTACTCTATTTTTTTTAATATATTTTCTCTACCACTGAGATTAACTCCTAGTTGGATTTCATGAGTGTGTGCATCATGCATCAACTTTATACTTGACATATTTATTGCATGCAGGACCTTCTTTATGTCATATCTTATGGTCCATCCCAAGTCAAACCTCCAGCAGTGCAAATGCTTTTTCATTACTGGCCCAACCTGAAACCACCAGGAGCCATCAGTGAATACCGAGGGCTGCAGTACACTGGTCAGATCTTTTTTATATTTCATCTCTCGGCTCCAAATGTCCTTGAACTAACCAAAGCTCTCCATTTGCCCTTCTGCGATTTATTCCTAACAGCCTGGAACCCCATTCACTGTCAACATATTGAGTGCCACAATGCCATCAATAAACCTGCTGTCAAGGTGACCCAAGTCAAGATGTGCCTTAAATGTATTTCGATTCTCCTGTGTGTGTGTTTTTTTTTAAATCCGAACTGTTCTGTTTTGCAAGAATCACACATGAACCGTACACGACTGCATGTGGCATGCATGCTGCAGATTGTTCAAGCACACACACACATCAGCGTGTTTGCTTTTGTGAGCCCCACGGTAAATAAATCAGTGAACATCCAGGCAGCTGTAATGATATCAGCATCACTACGCACACACACACACATCAGTCTCTACTGTTTGTTGCTCTCTTTTATTTGCCTGGTCTGCCTCCATGCAGCCATGCTCAAAATGGACAAATAGAGTGTGAGCAGGAGCAGGGACAGGAGATGGATTTCAATTACTTGGAGGGGGAGGGGAGGGCTGGACTTAATTGGAAGTGGTGACCCCACGTAGCCCTTGGGGATGGAGGTGCAGGGAACAGTAATTCACAGTTCACTTTATACCAAGCACAGGTTGCAAAGGAGCAGAGTGCACCATATGCAGGAAGCCATTCACATCGAGGCATGTCGAGACTGGCGTGGTGTGACAGTAGTTCTTTAGCAAGAATAAAATAGTTGGCTCATTTAAAATATACAGTATGTATTGTTGTGTTTGTTAACATTGAAAAGAAGCCATGATTCTAAAGTACTTTTCTTTTGCAGATGTGTATAGATCCCACTCTTTCTGTTGCCCTGGGAGACAAGCCGCCTCCTCTTTACATATGCGAGGAGTGCAGCCAGCGGATAGCCGGGTATGCAAGGCTTCCTCATAGGGCCGACCGATATGCCTTTAGATAAAATCTAAAAATTCATTTCCACAAAATGTACATTTTCAAGTTTAATAGATTTTTTATTTTAATTGCACTTCACTTATAGACAAAACAAGTCAAAACACCCTCCTCCATTTTGGTATTTGCTTTGTTATTTCTATTGATACAAAACTCGAAACAGTAAAAACACATTGTTCCCACTTTTTCAGAGACCACGCCGAATGGCTTGTTGATGTCCTTCTGCCCCAAGGTGAGCCTTCCTAACTGTAGTTTTGAATAAAATATCCTCTGAAGTACACTCGCTTTTAGTTTGATGGAGCAAATGCTCTCGAGTACTGTATGTGACTGTGTGTGTAGGTTCCACACCCCTGCTTTAAAATATGTATTTTTTTTCCTTGTTGGTTATGCAATGTCCTTCATTTGATTTGCAGCTGAAATATCTGCCATTTGTCAAAAGAAGGTAAGAATATTTGAATTATATGCACAGAAATGATTTGTAGATAGTGCAGTTGTGTTTGAACATAAATAGACTAAATAGACTTATTTTCCACTTCGTCAATTTCTTGTGACATTTCCAGTCAGAGGATATTAATTAATCAAATAAAAATGTAAATGATATGTGGTCGACATACATTATACTTTACAACAAGGTGGACAAGCGTATTTTGCTGAAGCGGCGTAAGATAAGTGATTGCTCCCTAATAGCGACACCTCGAATATTGAATCTGAGATGAGCTCCAGGATTCCAATCAGGCATAGCAACCCGTTGTTGTCAACAGAATGGGTCAGCCTCCACCTAGTTTGTCCAGAACATTTAATCCACATCCTCTCCCCCTTTTGCAGCAGGCTTTGCTCCGCTCATCTCAGAAAGCCTTTTCCACTCCCACCTGGATTTACACCGGAGCTTTCATTATTAATTGAGTCATCTTTCCTCCTGCTCATTGCGTGTCACATTGGCCATCGCGAACGCACCAGCATTCCCAAATCTTTAAAAATACCACCAACGTTTAGAAATATAACATCACTGCTGAAAGATGAATGATTGAATGAGGCATGTCACCATCTGAGGACAAATATGTTAATTTGATAGGGAGCACTGCATCCCTCTAATGGTAGAAGATTAGAGGCTGATCAGATTAGGATGGTTCCCTCGTGCCATGCTTTTTATTTTTAGAAGCCCGAGACACTGGGGACGCAAAAAGATTTTTTTTTTTAAATCCCAGCAGATGTGGATGTTTCTCAGCAAATGCTTCTGATATTTTGAGACTTGCAAGTAGCTTGAGATGAATATGACAGTAAGACGGAATACAAATTAGCATGTTGACTCTTTCCTCTCATGACTCGACCTCGTGTCGTCTCAGAACTGTAGCTCTCACGTCAGGAGGGCTGTGGTCACCTGCTTCTCGGCCGGTTGCTGCGGGCGCCATGGTAACCGGCCTGTCCGCTATTGCAAGCGTTGCCATGTCAACCACCACAGCAGCGAGGTGGGGGCTGCGGCGGAGACCCATCTGTACCAGACTTCGCCTCCTCCGATCAACACCCGGGAGTGCGGGGCTGAGGAGCTAGTTTGCACCGTGGAAGCTGTTATAAGGTGACCTCACAGTTGTGTCATCCTGTTAATTGGGTTTTAAGATGGAGACTTGCAGGATCAGGAGAATACTCGGATGACTGACTATACAATCCATGGATGGAATATTACGTGCACACTCTAATTACAAAGTTTCAACAAATCTGAATTTACAGAGATAATAATTTGTCACTAACATAAAATAGATTACCGTATTTTCCGGACTATAAAAACCAAAAATTTTCTCAAAAGCCGAATGTCCGGTGCGCCTTATATATGGACCAAATTCCTAAATTTAAACTGGCCCGAAGCATTGTGTCATGAAATCAATCATAAGTGGCCCGCTGAAGACTATGAATCATGAATCAAAAAGACTATGGATCATTATTTTGTGATTATAAAGTAGTTTGTTGCATCTGAAGTTGAATTAAAAAAGATAAAATGGAGAATGATATGATTTGGATTAAAAATCTGACATGATGCATTAATGGTGCGCCTTATAGTCCGGTGCACCTTATGTAAGGACAACGTTTTAAAATGGGCCATTCAGTGAAGGTGCGCCTTATAGTCCGGTGTGCCTTATAGTCCGGAAAATACGGTAATACAAAATACAATACTATGCATGTGGACTTCATCCTGTGAGCTGTTTTGGTAACTGAGAAGGTTCATCATCAGTATGATGTCGTGCATTTCTACACCCACCACAATAATAATGTAAAACTGGATGTCCTTAGAATATTTTTCTCCTCCTTCCATATCTCCCCAGCCTACTCAAGGAGGCTGAAATCCACGCAGAACAACGCGAGTTTGAACTAAACCGCCGTCGGCAGATGGGCCTGTCTTCCTCGCATCACTCTCTGGACAACATCGAGTTTGATAACAAGGAGGACGACCAGCATGACCAACGCCTCCTCAGTCAGTTTGGCATCTGGTTCCTGGTGTGTACTGAAGGCTCGTCGATAAGATAAATAAGGACTTGCACGTCACATAGCTACCTTATCGCCACTATATGGCTTATTACTCCGCTTCTCTCAGGTGAGCTTGTGTACCCCCAACGAGAACACACCCACTGAGAGTCTGGCCCGGTTGGTCAGTATGGTTTTCCAGTGGTTTCATTCTACCGCCTATATGATGGATGACGAGGTGGGAAGCCTGGTGGAGAAACTGAAGCCACAATTTGTCACCAAGTGGTTAAAAACAGTCTGTGATGTGCGATTTGACGTCATGGTTATGTGTCTCCTGCCCAAACCCGTCGAGTTTGCCAGGGTAAGGTCACACAAGTGGCACAAATATCACGACAATTATTGGTTGGCGGTCATTCATTGGGTTATGAATTGCATTTTTTCTCCTCAGGTTGGAGGTTATTGGGACAAGTCCTGTAGCACAGTGACCCAACTGAAGGAAGGTCTAAATCGTATTTTGTGTTTAATCCCTTACAATGTCATCAGCCAACCACTATGGGAATGTTTCATGCCTGAGTGGCTGGAGGCCATTCGAACGGAGGTGCCCGACCAGCAACTCAAAGAATTTCGGGAAGTCCTAAGGTAAATGTGACTGTCATGCAAGTCGTTTGAGTAAGTACGTAAAAGAGTAGCCAACTCTATTTTAAGATCTACGATAATTAAAATCATTTCTCCCTGGTTTGTTCATGCAGCAAGATGTTTGACATTGAGCTGTGCCCGCTTCCTTTCTCCATGGAAGAAATGTTTGGCTTCATCAGCTGCAGATTTTCTGGTTATCCAGCGTCTGTGCAAGAGCAGGCTCTGCTGTGGTTGCATGTAAGCACACACACACACACACTCACACACTCTTCCTCTTGACCATCCCGTGGTTCTGTCCACAGCGCGTGTGAATTGAACAGGTTGTCGTAGTGTGTCAAGTCTGGGCAGGAGCCTGCTGAATATGGATCTGGGTCACAGAATGAGACGGGGGGAGAGAGGAGAGATTTTGGCTTCTATCCCATATGCACTTAGAGCTTGCCACCATGGATCATTTTCAAGTTTTCTGACACAACTCTGATGGAGAGATTGCATTAATTTAGATTTAGTAAATAGGTCAGATTCAAATCGCAGAGACAAATGATGGTTTGCCACTCATATGTCATATCCCCCAAAAAGTCATTTGCTGTGTCAAAAGGATTTGCAGTACATTTGCATAGTCATGTTTGCTCAAAAGCAAAACACGGTCTCACTTTTTTTGGTCGAATAAAAAATATGAATAAATAAACGTTCCCTTTAAATGGTTTTACTGTAGGTGCTGTCAGAGCTGGATATCGTGGTGCCTCTGCAGTTGCTAATTGGGATGTTCTCGGATGGTGTGAACTCTTTGAAAGAGCTGGCCAATCAGAAGAAGGCACGTGCCTCCGATCTGACTAGCAACACTGGAGCTCGCAGGGTGAGGAACTCGAAATAACTTCGACATTTATTACAGTATAATCTCTTTATCATTCCTCGCCACACTCTTAAAAATATTAAAACAAGCACCGGCGTGATGTTACGACATAACTCGAAGGTCAATTTATGAATGCTTTTGTAAAGCCTGAACGCATTTGAACTATTGTTGGATGTGACTTCTACCGTTCATGTACCGGATGTTGCCATGGTAACTGCCAAATTCTAAATATAGATTCCTGAAAGGGCTTAATTGGACTTATCTGCAATAATGATGTAGCGCTCCCATTTACATTGAGCCTTGATATTTTCAACTTCTGTGTTTCTGTCCATGTAGGTGAGCGTGGTGTCAGATCCGGGCCGCCGTGGGCAACACAACACCCTCAGCCCGTTCCCAAGTCCTTTCAGGAGCCCGTTCCGCAGTCCGCTACGTTGTAGTCCGTTTAAAAACCTGGGTCACGCCACTGGCCATTGCGCTTTGGATTTAGACTGTGACGACGACGACATGAACCTGGGCTGTTTCATCCTCATGTTTGACCTCATACTAAAACAGGTGACCTTTTGAAATGCATTGATGTGTCATATGGTTGTCACTCAAGTCGTGAGGGTCATCTCCTTGTCCGCTGTCCCAGATGGAACTGCAGGATGATGGCGTGATGCTCGGTTTAGACACCAGCCTGGGGAAAGATATTGTAGGGATCATCAACAATGTCTTCCAAGCCCCGTGGGGTGGCTCGCACACCTGCCAGAAGGATGAGAAGGCCCTGGAGTGCAGCCTTTGCCAATCCAGCATCCTGTGTTACCAGCTGGGCTGCGAGCTTTTGGAGAGGTTGACCCCCCGGGAGGAGATACGCCTGGTGGTGAGACACAGCGTGCATTTTGATTCCACTGAATCTTAATGAAGCTTGCGTGGTAGCAACTAAAGCATTTTAAACTGCATCTTGTTATTCATCTTGATGGGGAAACGTGCCGCTGATTTTCTCCGCAGGAACCGACAGATTGTTTAGAGGAAACATTATTGCTTCCTCAGCCAGATTTCTCCGTCGGAGCAGAGAACGGAAGCGAGGAAGAAGACAACCCGAGTGCGGCGCATACTGACAACCACAACAACCATTCTCCTGATACTGCATGTAAATGTTATCCCCATCTTGTCACACGACAAACTGTGCCCAAAAATAACATCACATGTGGCTGAGTAAACATTAGCGGAAGTCTCTATTGCCCCTGAAGTGGTGACAGGTATATATTTCAGAAACCTTTGTTCGGCTCACCGTATATGAGCGCAACATGAATCAGTCAAAGGTCATGAACAGAAAATCGATGATGTCATGGCGCTGGCATCCCCAAGGGGATTCTTCGGTCAGCATCTAGGCAACTATGACGTGTTTTGTGATTATTTACCTAAAAGGTTACTTCCCGTCTAATTAGTAGCAGGAAGTAAATTTACATGCACAATATTTGAATTTCTTCATTTTTTTTCCTTGCAGCTATGAAAAACAACTCAGATAAGAAGTTCTCCTATGAGCAACTTCCTGTGTCCTTGAAACTCATATACACAATATTGCAGGTAAAATTGAACACGGGTAGGAATTATTTGGAAGAATTTGTGATTTTATTTTATTGTTGTTTGATTTCAGGAAATGTCCAAGTTTGAAGAGCCTGACATCTTGTTTAACATGTTGAACTGTCTGAGGATCTTGTGTCTACATGGAGAGTGTTTGTACTTTGCCCGTAAGGATCACCCCCAGTTTCTGGCCTACATCCAGGAAAAAATGCTCATCCCGAGGTATGAGCTAAATGCCCGCCAACACATTGCTTCGTTAAGAAGGCTAAATGCCTCTTCTCTATTTATGTTTCAGTCTGTGGTCGATGTTGAAGTCCGAGTTTTGCCAGTTAGCCTCTCTGGCGGTGCCTCAGCTCCTTCACGCTCTCTCTCTGTCCCACGGGGCGGACATCTTCTGGAACCTCATCAACACAAACTTCAACAGCAAAGATTGGAAAATACGATTTGAAGCAGGTGAGATGACAGTCATTTGTTTCTCTGCCTCTGCCTCGTGATGAAATGGATCATCTGAAAAAGACCCCCTTTCCCTTTATATAACATACGTTTTACACCACTGCCCACATCTCCTCCCTTGTTGTCATGGTTACAGTTCGGCTCGAACACTCGGCAAATAGGAATTGACGGCTTGATATGATTTTTTTTTAACCACCTTGTGGTTGTCTACGAGTTGACCTTGAGAGAATCAGGGAGACTCTGCAATAAAAGTTCAGATTGCTTTATTTGTCCTTGTAGCCATATCAACAAATTTATCTCTAGGCCAGTGTTGTCAGCCTCGTGGCTTGATGTTTGAATAAATATCAAATTATTGTAATATTTCAATCGTTCCAAGGTCGTCTTTTCTTGGAATACATAGTACTTCATGTTTCCTGAAGTGTGACATGACTAACGGGGCATGTATATTGTGCCAACAGTGACACCTAGTGTTCATTTATGTGTAGTGCAGCAATTACACCTAAGTCAATAAAAAATTACAATATTAAGCAAAATGCTGCTTATTAATTGTCCATATTGGTTTCAAATTTGTTTTTGGGCAAGGAATAGTACGATTGTCTAGTGTTAGCACACCTATCATATATAAAAATGTTTTATTCTTCTGTTTATGATATTGTCATAGTGGAGAAGGTCGCAGTGCTGTGCCGCTTTCTCGATATTGGAGCGGTGACTAAAAACCACCTGCTCAAGTACTCTTTGGCGCACGCCTTCTGCTGCTTACTGGCTTCGGTGGAGGATGTTAATCCGGCTGTGGCCACCCGAGCCAGACTGCTGCTGGACACCATTAAGAGGCCAGCACTGCAGGTGAACACCATACACAGCAATCCTTTATCCTGAACACAAACTACTGAAGAGCCACTTTGATATTCTTCACTATAATTTAATTTAGATTTTCCTATTGTGTCCCCTGATTGGTGCTCTTCTTTTTTTTTGTATGAGCTATGTAGGGCTTGTGCCTTTGCCTGGATTTCCAGTTTGACACAGTTGTGAGGGATCGGCCTGTCATCCTCAGCAAATTGCTCCTGCTTCATTTCCTGAAGAAAGACGTACCAGCTCTCAGCTGGGAGTTTTTCGTCAACCGCTTTGAAACATTATCGCTTGAAGCTCAGTTGCACCTGGACTGTAACAAGGAGTTCCCTTTCCCTACAAGTATGTGAAATCATTTTGCTTGTGACAATCACAGCCCGTTTAGATTTGAAATACAATTCCTTTTGACAGCCATCACTGCAGTGCGAACCAACGTGGCAAACCTCAGCGATGCGGCAATGTGGAAAATACGACGGGCGCGCTTCGCCCGGAACCGCCAGAAGAGTGTGCGTTCCTTGCGTGACAGCGTGAAGGGCGGCCCTCCAGAGTCCAAGCGGGCGTTCTCACTCCCCGAGTCACTGAGCAACCGACTTTGTGAGTCGTGCGTGTGTGTCCTGTGACATTTTCATTTAGGCTGTGATCCTGAAGCAAGAGCAGGGCTCCCACTAATCACAAAAAGTCAGTGTAATGGTCACTATTTTTTTAAACTACTATGTCGACCAACATACTTGTGTGTACCTAGACATGTGCCCTGAGGTACCTTTTCCTGTCAGTTCTCTAAGATGTGTCCTTCTTATTTGCTTTATAGCGCTAAGGCTAACCAGGCAAGAGCACTCTGCCCCAACACTCGGTGAAATGATCGAGAAGGTTCTGCCAGGTAAAAAAAAAATAATAATTTTACAACTCCGCATGTTTACCACATACATTCCATAAACATTTGTCCAAGGATATATATTCATTATACACATATGGACAAAATGATTGGGAAATCTTTAGCCAGTTCTGAAGTGACCTTTAATGAGCCCTGATCAAGTCGATCAAACATCTGTGAAAGAAGCTGAAAGCCTCTGCGGCACATTTCCTCCAACTCTGAATCACCTCAGTCTCTCCTACAGGCCAGACGCTGTCTCCTGAAGACGACAGCATCATCCAAGACCTACTCCCAGAGGACGCCGGCATTGACCACCAGACTGTTCACCAGCTCATCATGGTGCTCATGAAATTCATGGCCAAAGACAAGAGCAGTGCCGAGGCAGACATCGGCAGCGCCAAGGCCTTCAACACGGTGAAGCGGCACCTCTATGTGTTGCTGGGTTACGACCAGCAGGAGGGCTGCTTCATGATTGCACCTCAAAAGATGCGTACCTCGACATGCTTCAATGCTTTCATTGCTGGTATTGCACAGGTGACTAATTTTTATTACAAAACTGTTTCATGAATATTATAGTGTGTGCTATGTACGCTGAAGCGTTCAATGTCATTTCTTTCAGGTCCTGGACTATAACATCGGTTTAGGGAAACAACTGCTCCCCCTGGTGGTTCAGGTTTTAAAGTACTGCACCTGTCCTCAGCTGAGACACTATTTCCAACAGCCACCCCGATGCTCACTTTGGGCCCTGAGGCCACACATGAGACAGATGTGGCTCAAAGCGCTCCTGGTCATTCTGTATAAGGTAACACCTCTTAAAAACTTGTCATAAAAGAAATACTATACAGTAGCTAAAAAAAATTTCATTTTTCAGTATCCTTACAGAGAAATGGATGGAAGCAAAGTTGTCCTCCATCTGATCTACATTACTATCAACACCCTGAACGCCCAGTATCATAGCTGCCGTCCCCACGCCACCGCTGGTCCCCTTTACAGTGACAACTCCAACATGAGCCGTTATAGTGAAAAGGAAAAAGGTAAACGAGTACCGTATTTTCCGGACTATAAGGCACACCTAAAAACCTAACATTTTCTCAAAAGCCGACAGTGCGCCTTATATATGGACCAAATTCCTAAATTTAAACTGGCCCGAAGAATTGTGTCATGAAATCAATCATAAGTGGCCCGCTGAAGACTATGAATCATGAATCAAAAAAACTATGGATCATTATTTTGTGATTATAAAGTCATTTGTTGCGTCTGAAGTTGAAATAAAAAAGATAAAATGGAGAATGATTTGATTTGGATTAAAAATCTGACATGATGCATTAATGGTGCGCCTTATAGTCCGGTGCACCTTATATAAGGACAAAGTTTTAAAATGGGCCATTCATTGAAGGTGCGCATTATAATCCGGTGCGCCTTATAGTCCGGAAAATACGGTAACACCAAAATATGTTGTAATGAGGTTTTGGCCCACTATGACAACACTATTCAACACTATGGACAGTAGACACAATTTTTTTTATTTTCATTCTGCTCTGTTTACTCTCTTTTTCAGAAGAGGATAGTGTATTTGACGAGTCCGATGTTCATGACACGCCCACCGGAGCGGCTAACAAGGAGTCGCAAACCTTCTTTGCCCGCCTGAAGAGAATTGGCGGCAGCAAGTCTGTGAAATACCAACCAGTCGAGCTGAACGCAAAGAAAAGTAAGAGATTTGTGCTCAGTGATGACATATTTTGTTTGACGATGTCTCATCGATTCTCTTTTACCCACGTCAGGTGAAATTGAGTTGTCAGAGTACCGGGAAGCAAGTGCACTTCAGGACAGCATCCTGCACTGCGTGAGGGAGGAGAGCACCAGGAAGAAACGTCTGCAGGCCATGAACAAGCAGAAGTCTCTGGACATCTCTAATACTGACTCGATCCTCTTCAACCTGGACGAACATCGACGTAAATCCTGCATCGATCGCTGCGACTTACGAGCGCCCCCTGCTGTCCTACCCCCAACGGCCTCCGGCCGCAGCAGGCGTCATGGCAAAGGATCATGCGATGGATCTTGGGTTCGAACGGAAGGCAGCGATGCGGTGGACAGGCGGGGCTCTCGAGGAGGACAGTCCGACATCTCCAAACCTGTCATACCAGAGGTCCGCCTCAGCTGCATGGAGACTTTTGAGGACAAGCTGGATCATGGTTCCGCTGGGGGGTCAGCTGCGGGAAAGGAAGACCAAGACCTCATTGACCTCTCCTCTGACTGCACCTCCATTCCGGAGAAGCACTCCCTGCTCTCCATGTCTGACAGTGACTCCTTAGTTTTCGAACCCTTACCTCCACTCAGGATCGTTGAGAGTGACGAGGACTTTGACCTCAACACCATAATAGGCTCAAAGTTCAATGGAAGTCCAAAAGTTCTGGCTTCCCCCGGGAGTAGTAACACATTGCGGCTGTCCCCTGTGGTGCAGGTGAGTGTGGAGGACTGCTCGAGTGAAAAAAGGATCACAGACCTTCTGACAGGAGAAGCATTTTTGGGAAAGAAACTGACTCCTTCAAGTTCTTTGGAACTCCCCGAGCGACTGGAGAACATCTGCCACGAGAGCCCCATCATGACCCTGAAGCAGAAGAGAGACCTGCTGAGGAAGACACCCCGCGTGCCAGACACCTCACTAGATGATGCATTCGGGGCACTCGAGGAGGCCAAGGCCTCAAGCCCCTCCGGCAGAACGATCTTCTTGGACATCCCGGAAGACAGAGCCGAACCTCTGTCCTCACCGGAGAGAAGCAACGACGAGGAAGAGGACGGTGACGATGAGGAAGACGACGACATGATCGATGAAGCGGACAGCGAACTCAAAACGCATGACGGCGATGACAATGACGAAGCGGAGTTTAAAATTCAGATTGTTCCTCGACAGAGGAAGCAGAGGAAGATAGCTGTGAGCGCCATCCAGAGAGAATACCTGGACATCTCGTTCAACACTTTTGATAAGCTTGGCAACGAGCAGGATACGGACACAGGTGAGTTAGAACCGTACAAAACACTTTTAGCATTCTGGCGTCAACTTTTTGTCATTCATTTACATGAACAGTTGTTAGACACACACACACGTACACACATTGATGGAGGAACTCACCCGACAAGTGTTTGCGCCACCGTGCAGATCACAAAGCTATGTCCACCTTGGAAAAGCCACGAGAATCTTCCTCAGCGCCAACACTTGAAGCCGCAATGCCCGAAACAAGCCACCGCTCTTCAGTATCCGGTAAGACCCCCCCCACCCCCAAATTACTATGTTTTATTTAGAAACAAAAACAAAAAAGCTCTGCAGGGATTAGCACACAAGCTACACATCGGCTAAATGGTGTCATTTCATGATTATTTGGACTCACATCCGTTTTCCATAACACTCTGCTAACATTTAAAAGCAACTTGAAATTTATTTGTGTTGTGACCTTCAGCTCAGTATCGTCAGGTGAAGCGAGGTTCTCTGGGCGCACTGACCATGAGCCAATTGATGAAGAGACAACTGGAGCATCAGTCCAGCGCGCCGCACAACATCAGCACTTGGGACACAGGTTGCTCATTAATTGGAGTGACCTCATTAACCCCGATAACTTGTATTGTTTTGATGAATGCTTTTCCTGCACCATAGGTCCAACAAAAACCAGTCTGCTCTCAGCGCCCAGCACGGTTAGCATGTTTGTCCCTGCACCTGAAGAATTCATTGATGAGCAGCCGACATTAATGTCTGACAGGTGAATTAAGACATTTTTGAATAAATATGGCAATGGGAGGAGCAAAATAATAGTTTAGAGACGACCAGTGGTGCAGAAGTGTGAGTTTTGTTTCTATCTGACGTTTTAGGTGTCGAGACTGCGCGGCTGTGCTGGAAGAATACGACGAAGAGACCCTGGGCTTGGCGGTGGTGGTCCTTTCCATGTTCATCCACCTCAGCCCTGATCTAGCTGCTCCTATGCTCCTGGACATCATGCAATCTGTGGGCAGGTAGAGCAGCTCCCCCTCCCTGCAACCTCCATCCACGCTGCACTTAGATGAAGATTCGCAAATAACCCTCAGGACGTATGCATGATTCATTCCCGGAGTCTAATCCACTGCTTTGACTTCTTTCAGGCTGGCTTCCAGTGCTAACTTTTCTGGACAAGCTGAGAGGTATGACACGAAGCTGTCTCACGAAGATATGCACGATGAGATGAATGATTTCCGTATAATTTATGTGGCCATTTCTCCTTGTGCTTTGCAGCATGTTGATCCCAGGAAATGTTGCAGGTGTAGCCAAGCAGTTCCTCCGTTGTATGTTCCACCAACTGGCTCCAAATGGAGTCTTGCCTCAACTCTTCCAAAGCAACATTAAAGGTCAACTCCTAACACTTGAATTTGAACTTTACAGGACAAATCAAACTAAAATAACCTTTTCTCTGCAGATGGAAGTTTTCTTCGGACCCTTGCCTCCTCGCTTATAGATTTTAATGAGCTGAGTTCTGTCGCTGCTCTCAATATGCTTCTGGAGGTGAGCATTCTCTTCATTTGTATTTCAACCAGCAGGAGGCGCTCTTGTCAAAGCATTGGCAGGCCAACTTTGGTTCCAACCAGGCAGCATAAGCCCATTTCAAACAATTCCTCCGGGTATCCAAGAGAACCCGCCTTATTACCCTGCACAACTGCACCAGTTGATCGTTACTGCTGGGTTAAATAAATGACACAGATAAAAACCCAGTGAGGCGTGGGGACCCCATGCGAGCAATAATCTCTGCTTCGGTGTCCTAAATCCACCGCTGCAGTTCTGAGTATTGTGATTGAACAGAACTGAATGATCAGTTAAATGGAAATATAACAATGCTTATAGAATGGCCTTATATAATACTTGATGCATCTGTGCCCCCTCCCCTGCAGGGGTTGAACAACAAGAAGAGTCTGCCAGCAGGAGGCACTATGCTGCACTGCTTGGACAACATTGCTACCTTCATGGAGGCCCTCCCTATGGACTCCCCAAGCAACCTGTGGACCACCATTTGCAACCAATTCCAGGCCTTCCTCACCAAACTGCCCTCTGTGCTTCCTCTGAAGGTAGCCCTCGACGCCATTGCTCACTTAGCCTGCGCCTGATATGGTTTGATGTGATTATGGCTGGAGAGAAAGCATGGAGCAGTGCCCTTGTCAGGTTCAATATCATTGAGTCTTCAGATTGTAATTGATTTGACTCTGCCGCTTTTGACCTTGGAGGTCAAATTAAAGTGTCCCTAATCATTTTATCCTCACATGAATTTGATCCAATGTTATGATGATGCATTATAGTGGGAAAAAAAAAGTTGTATGGACTTTTGTAATTAGAAAAGTCTTCTCATTAAAGCTTTTTCAATCTTTAGTGCCCCATGGATTCCAGCTTGAGGATTATCATTTGCCTTCTGAAAATTCCAACCACAAATGCAACTCGGGTAAGATCAGTGAAGATTTTGGGAGAAGCTCATTTATATAAATCCTGGCCTTGAACATCTCACCTCTTGTGTCCCACAGAGCCTTCTGGAGCCTTTTTCCAAGTTGCTGAGCTTTGTCATCCAGTATGGCATCTTCAGCCTTTCCTACTTAGTCGAATTGTGTGGACTCTGCTACAAAGCATTCAACAAGGTACATTAGTCTTAATTGTGTTTATGCTCAACACAGGAATTGGTTTTTCATTTCCTAAAAAACACAAAAGTCTCCATTTTGATTATGTTATTGTTACTTACACAATCTGAGTGAATGACTCGCAGCAAAAACATCTGATACCAGGTTTGTATTTCTGCTGCCTTTCTGAAACTGGATAGGATCATTCACTCACTATGATTGATTTGTTGTTCCCCACAAAATGGCGCTGTAAGAAACAGATCAGGATGCAATAATCCACCACGATTTCTTTCTGATAACACAATGCAGTGCCTCAACTGTATCCACCCTGGAAAGAGTTAAAACCTTTTAAACAAATTAGCTAAAAATGTTGACTTGTGTTGTTTCGGCCGCCATCATTCTTTCGGTGGTGTGCTACTTCCCTGACTCCGCAGACAACCAGAAATGTGGCCATGCGTCACACATGATTAAATAGGCAATCAGCCAGTATTGATTAACATGATTAGTTGGTTTGCTGTTGGGTCTGTGGCGGCTTTCTGAGGTGCAGTCTCAGGCGACGATGCAGCTCGGGCTCGTCTAGGACGTTTGGCCCCGAGCATCCTCAATCCTCCACCACTGTCAACAGCGCATGCTTTATGTCTCCTGCAGTATCGATTTTCCACACCCGCTTCAATTCCTCACCGGACAATATCCGCTTTTCAAAACCCAGAGTCACTATCAACAATTACTCTTGGAACCTGTCCGATATATATTTTTAAAGGGATTTCTGGGAAGGGGTTCTCAACTCATCTCACCTGTCTCATGAGGTCAGGTTTTAAAGTTGTAAGTTTATTTTTTGGACTGAAGTTGGCCGTTGTACTATGCATCAGTGGATGCTGCTGCAACTGGGCCTGTGGCTTTCTATTTACTGAAGGTGACATGCTCCATTAAGTTTTAATTTAAAGAGCTCAAGTGTGGCCGTGCAAAAGCCACACATATGCTGGAGATAGAAAGGAAACACAGTGGGTGTGTTAAAATAGTGGCCTTTTTGTAATAGGATCATAAAAATAATATTTTTTTTAAGAATTATGGGATCGTTTTTACCAATTAAAAAACATCAAAAGGGTTGTTTTGTTGAACCATCTTTTGCTTGGCAACTTCTCATGTGCCCCACAAATTCTCCATCATCTTTTTGGCAAACGGTTGGGTGACCCCAAGAGGCCTGTGCAAAACCTTTGCAGTCAGGCACAATCTGAAAGTTGGACAGAGGTCAAATGTTGCTGAATTACAAGTAAAAAAAAAAGTGCTTCATCAGCATAATCAACCACTTACTCCATTTTATATCTATCCATGCATTTTCTATAGGATTCTTCCTAATTAGGGTGAACTGGAGTCTATTCGAGCTGACTTTGGGCAAGAGACAGGAACTGGTTGTCGGCCAATTGCAGAACACAAATAGACAAGTTAGAGTTATCGGTAAAATGTGGGTCAAAGAATCAAAATCCCGAAGCTCAGAACTTTGAGTCAGAATCTCGAAATAATGGGCTTGAATCGTTTCTTAAGGCCAAGGGGCGTGTCCACTTCCAAGTAAGACACATCCGGAGCGGCTTTCCATTCCTTGGGAGCATGCGGGCAACATAAGCAAACAAGATGGCACAGAGAAAGAAAGGCAAAAGTGGAAGCCAAGAGATGACAGTGTGGTTTGTAAACAGGCAGCTGGGCTTTGTGTGGAAGGGATGAACAAAGAGAGCAGCCTGTCCTCAGGGAGGGAGAAGCCAGCCTGACAGCCTCATCCGAGCTGCCTGGGACTCGGGGAGGAGAGATCTGGACTGGCCTAAATCTACTCCTCATCCTCACTATTGTCTGTCTATTCTCTGGCTCCCTCCCGCCCTCTCGCCGCCTGTCCTTCCCCTTCTATTCAGCCTCACGAGTTGATGCTCTCCTCGCAGCATGAGTAAGGGAGAGCGATAATAGAAAAAGGCAGTCCTTGCTGCATGGCTACATTTACTCCCTTCTCTTATCTCCTCACATCCAGGAGCGAGATAAGTTCTACATGTCACGCATTGTGGTGCTGGAGCTGCTTCAAGCGCTCAAGTTCAAATCCCCGCTGCCTGACACAAACTTGTTACTGCTGGTCCAGGTAAAAAAAAAGCACAGCAAAAAATCCAACGCTGACATGTTTGTTCAAACTGCACTGTGGTGTATTTGCCAGTTCATTTGTGCAGATACCGGCACACGGCTAGCAGAATCCACCATCATCCAAAAGCACATGATCGCTACATTGCCCGGGGTAAGATTCTACTAAGAACCTTATTAGAATCAGCAGGCGGCCTAAAAATAAAATATGTGTCCCGTTCTAACAGTGCACAACAGCAGCAATGGAATGCATGAGACAATACATAAGTGAACTCCTGGACTTTATTGCAGATATGCACACGCTAACCAAACTCAAGGTGAGTCTTATTTTGCATCACAAGAGCATTTTCTTTTTTAATTGGCAGAGGTCACTGTGCCCCAATATGTCCTTCAGAGTCACATGAAGGCTTGCTGCCAGCCGTTGCATGAGGACACTTTTGGAGGGAACCTTAAAGTGGGCTTGGCGCAAGTGGCCGCCATGGAGATCAGTAAAGGCAATCACCGTGACAACAAAGCTGTGGTCCGTTATCTTCCTTGGCTTTACCATCCTCCTTCCACCATGCAACAAGGGTGAGACTCAATTTAATTATCATTTAAATTGCGCAGAATAATTCAGTGCAGCAAAATTTTTTATTAACTACTGTTTTATTTTGGGCACTAAATATCTCCAACTTCTACTTTCCTGACTGTGTCACATTGAGCAGACGAATGGTGCCTGGAGTGTCATAAAATATTGATGATAATGGAAAAAATAGCATTGTCGTGATGTCATGAATGTGTGGTTCCTGCGCAGTCCAAAGGAATTCATCGAGTGCGTCTCCCACGTGCGTCAGCTGTCCTGGCTCCTCCTGGGATCCCTCACACATTGTGCCCTGCATCAGGGTTCCACTTCCTGTATGCCCATCCCTCTTGATGCTGGCTCCCACATTGCTGATCATCTTATCGTCATCCTTATTGGCTTTCCTGAACAGTCCAAGGTTTGACTAGAATCATTTCATCCGTTCAAATGATCGCTTTTATTCATGGCTGCTTTCTCATGGGCTCTCGCAGACGTCGGTGCTGCACATGTGCTCTTTGTTCCACGCCTTCATGTTCGCCCAGTTGTGGACCATCTACTGTGAGCAGGCGGCCGCCGCTCCTACTTTGCAGAACCAGAACCAGACAGAGTTTTCATCCAGCGCCATTCTGACAGGCCTGGAGTTCTGGAGTCGTGTGACACCCAGCATTCTGGAGCTCATGGCGCACAATAAGGTGGTGAGTGCTTTGCTGTCAAGTGCAAAATTTGCTCTTAAAATGTGGAGAATAGGATATGTGAAGAGTCCTCAAAAAAAGAACCTTTTTTGTTCTTTTATTTCAGATGGTGGAGATGGTGTGTCTTCATGTTATTAGCCTGATGGAAGCACTGCAGGAGTGCAACTCAACCATCTTTGTCAAGGTTTGTGTGAAATTTACATCTGCACTTCCCAAATGAATAAATAAATAAATAAATAAATAAATAAATGATTTTAAAAAAATATGTACTTTGTGGATTTTAGTGGGTCTGTCTGGAACATATTAACACAAAATAATGACATCATTTCTCCCCATTTATTTTTTCCCTTAGCTTATTCCAATGTGGCTACCCATGATACAGTCCAACCTTAAGGTAACCCCCAACAAATATCATCCAAATATCCAAGCAAATTTTTCAGACGGTTTGAGTGGTTAACTGACCCCCCCCCCCCCCTCATTAGCACCTGTCGGCAGGTCTACAGCTGCGTCTCCAGGCCATCCAGAACCGCGTGAACCACCAGTGTCTGCAAGCTCAGACGCCGGGGGCGCCGCCCTTCGCGCTGCGCAAGTGGCTTCAGTGCACTCAATTCAAGATGGCTCAGGTGGAGATCCAGTCATCTGAGGCCGCCTCGCAGTTCTACCCCATGTAACCTACTTTCTGCAATTCCGCTCTGAATAACCAAAAAGGATGCTCACCTGGGCTGAACTGCCTTTAGTTTGATATGTACAGTAGATCTGTGCTATTTACTGTTATGGCTCACTTGCAGAAGATTTCTATTTATCTGTGTTGTGCTCTGAATGCAAATGCGTACTCACTCTATGACATTCTATCTTTTTCGACTGAACAATAAAAGTTCTTTTTTTTTTAGAAGACACCTTGTCATTTACTATATTCAAATGTGACATTTACTTCCCTTTCTCGTCCCCGCTCATATTCCAAATGTCCATTTTACCATAATGCGAATGGCAGCGCGATTAAATCAGCCCGCCTTGTTTACTGTTGCGAACCAGAGACTGGATCTCTCCCGGAAAACGACATGACATGCATTTAGCCAGCTCGCCGTCTCCGATTCTTGTCAGAACGACCGTCACGCTGCCTCTCGCCATCACGACTCGCATCCATCAGGAGGCCGTGCGAGTTGCGGGAGCAGCTTCCTAACTCGATAAAACGGAGTTAGAGCTTGGAGTTAAACGAGACGATTTTGGTTAGAGATTCTCCCCCGCCACCGCACCCTCTACCAGCGGCGCCCCAGCCCAAAGTGGAGGCCTCCCCTTCCTCCCCTTAGCCGACTTCTACCAAGCAAACGCAATTACCTTTGGCATAATGTGGTTTGTTGTGATGGATCATTGTTGTGAGGTCTAACTGCATTAGCCTGAGGATAACAGATGTCATGACAGCAGGGCATATTTGTCTCCTTTTTTGATTTCATTATCAAGCTTTAACATTAATACAATTTAAAAATTGAAGAACGAGACAACCGTGTCATTCGTAAACGAGCTGTTTGGGGATTTGACTTTTTATTTGTGCGTGCAAAAGAGGACCAGTGATGAGAGGTGTGAGTCAAATGAGTCACAATGTGACTAATGAACTCACACACATGCGCGCTCACGCACTCAACCCGGCTAACCCGCAAGGCTGGCTGAATCAGGCTTGCAGTGACAACCTTGTCATCAAACCGCCAGTCCTGGCTCATCAACGCTCTCCTGCTGCGGGAGGGTGAACAAAAGTGAGACTGCTTTGCGTGTGTGTGTGTGGGAGTGCACAGGTCTAATCAAGTCAGGGTTGCATCTGTCACTTGCACTGGCGAGATCATTTTTTCTCAAAGCCTCTACAGGTATGCAGCACACCCTGACCCACCTGCCTGACGACCTCCTGGAGAACAGTGTGGCAATCAACTGACCAAAGCTCTCTTCAAAGATTGCCAAGGTCAGAACACACTTAGTGGTGGGAAATAAAGTATAAATACATTCCATCTATAGACAAGTTAACAAAACATCCCCTTGTGTACTGTGGATGATCATAAAGCTTGTTGAGAACGTGGCAATCTCTGCTGCCCCCGCCCAGTGCTGTCACTTTGTTTTTATTACAGCAAAAGGCACGCAGGCCGGGCCGGACAATGTTTAAATTGCTCACAGTGTCCATTGGCGTTAGCGTCAAGTGGCACATCCACAGCCAGTAGTCAACGATGCTTCATTCACATTAGAATTCATTGAGTCTTCAGTGTTCCTCGGAATCATTATACGGGACATGTATGCAGCCACAACATTAAGCACACCTACCTGATCAGACGTCAAAGTGGTGTCAGCTTTATATCTTTTTTTTTTTACATTATCAGAGAGCTATAAAATGTTAAGTTGCAGTATACAGTTGTGAAGAACAGCACAGTGAGACTGACGATACAATTAGGGGACACTTATCTTGGGTAATTATATAAATTGTTATTGTTCATTGTTAATGTAGTGGAATTGAAGTGGAATGGCTCAAAAGTGGTCCAATTTGAAGTTTAACCAAAAACATTTCCTTCAAACTCAAACAACAGTAGAATTCTTTGATATGAAATCTTTAAATGTCGTTTATTATTTTGCTCCACTTCAAATGTTGACTTGATTGTTGCCTCGGCGTTGACGTTATCATTAATACAGCATGTGACCTGCACATTGAGTCGTTTGTGACATAGCAGGCTGCAAAAGGTCTGCTGATGGCAGTTCATTAAAGATGCAGCGTGTGAGACAGACTTAGCACATGCCCTCCCCCACCCCTTCGCCCCACCACAGGGGAGCGGCCCAGCTCCAGACCTGCACCACACGGAGCAGACCAGGCACAGGCTAAATATAACGCTTCTTTTTAAAACCCTGTGCAACAGCATCCTTTAAACATAATCAAAGGTACTCTGTTGTTCTGTACATTTTTATTTACAAAACTCAGCAAGGATATCAACGTATGCACATCGATCTTTCTGTTTGTTGTAATGCATAAAGTGTGTGTGTGTGTCTATTTGTGTGTGTTTGGAATATCGATTGCCATATATACATTAATGGCTTGTTCCATCAACATGACAACATTAACGAGTCTAAATGGTAGCACGTTGTTTTCCTTTGACGTATGTATAAACATGTTCCTGTGCATGAATTAACAGTCCAGAAGGCAAATATTTAAATAGCGATATTTACATTCATGCATCCGTCACGTCTCTCACACAGTTTAGGTTGAGGGCTGCTTGTTGACTCCTACCTGCGCATGTCTAAATGCAAGCTTTTTGTTTTTAACAGATTTAGCCGATAACTAAACTTGATAGCATTTTGTACACACATACATTAAATTAAGATGAAAAAACTAAAAAGTGCAAAGCAGCATTGAGTCATGCCCCAGTCCACTTCAGTTGTGTTCTTCCAGAAGAGATGTCGAGGATGCTTGTGACAGCACACACGCGCAAACACACACGGGCGCAACCTGATCTCTGACTATTGGCCGAGCGTCCTGTCGCTCATCGGTCACAAGGTCAGCCCCTCGGTTTCTATGGTGATAGAGGATGAGTCCTCGGTGACATACACAGAAAGATGAAGACTATCGGTGACACACATAGAAAGATGAAGACTATCGAATCCACACACACACACAACACGTCTGCTACAGTGGAACCTCTAAAATCCAATGTTCTTAAATCAATTTGAGTTTGCATTTTTTGTTTTTTCTGTTATTCTTTTGCATGGTTAAGACAAATGTGATGATAACCATAGAGTGCAAAATGGAACTTATTGCAGCATGTGGACAAGGGTGGTAATATAGAACGATCACAGGACTCAAGGAGAATGTTTACAAGCTGAGGGACGTGTCAAAATTAAACTAGTTTGCTTTCTAAAGATCAACATAAAATGAGATCTATTGATCTCCAGAGGGGAAATTTAAGATGTCAGTTTTGGCACAATATGCTACTGGAAACATTGCTTGTGCAGACTGATATGGCAACAATTTGACTGGAACATTTGAATTTTTAATCATTTCCTCTGAAAAATGCATTACAAACAGTTCAGAGGTCTACTTGTGTTCCGGAATGGATTGTGTAGGACCTTAGAGGCTCCACTGTCCTTGTAAGGAAGAACGAGTACTGAGTTGACCTTTCCAAAATCAAAAGCGGACTAACGTGCGATGCAGTATAGAGAAAGAACTCTCATTCACCGAAGCACACCGTGATGTTGACAGAAACACAAAAAGTCAAACACAGATGACGCCGTTTTCTGCATCAGTGTCTCCACGACACCGTCAACGGCATTCAGTGGCCAAACTAAATTGTGTATAAATTTAAAAAAAAGAAACAAAATGCTGAGACTGTACAGTATCCCTTTTGGTAGAAAAATAAATAGAGAAAATAAATAGATGAATAAGTATAATACACTGAGTCTTGAGAAGGTGTCGATGTTGTCTCCTCTTTTTCGCTCTTTTCAAAATATGGATTTCTTTAAATTGCATAGTCATGAATGCACATCTCCGAGCCAGGAGTGACAGTCAGCTCATGCCCCTCCCTGCAAGGCATCTGCCTCCAAAAATGCAAAAGCAACAAAGGATATATTATTTAAAAAAAAAAGAAAAAAGGAAAAAAGTTGCATTCTCCATCAAAAGTGCATGCACGTTATTTATTGTGTGTGATGGCACCGCGGGGCCGCTCTATTGTCTGCGCTTGGATCGCACGCGTGAGGTCTGGATGTGAGGCAGACTGGCCGACAGAATGGCAGCCTGTCAGCAACACTTGCTCTTACTAAGAGCAAGTGCTCAGCCTGCTGTGATGCTTTTCAACGACACACATCGGGTGGGGTGGGTGGTGGTGGTGGTGGTGGGGGGGGGGGACTTTCATCCTCGCTTGCCTTCATGGCATTTCCTTCCACCTTTTCTTCAGCTCACTGGTGTCCGGAGTCCAAGCAGAAGAGGAGGGGTTTCCTGCAACTTGGATTCTGGGTGAGAAGGGGGGGGTCAATGAGGACAAGGGGGCTGAAAGATGACCTGTCACTTCCTGCTCCGAGGTGGAGTCAAGTCTATACCACAGTGTTGTTTGTACCCATGGCCTTCTTGGTGCGGATGCTCATGGCGTATTCCCCGCGACTTGTCCCGTTCTCTTCCTTACGCAGCGGTTTCCTGACGAACACAAAAACAAGGACATGATACGAGACACAATTGAATCTCCAAAGGCCCCAAAAGTTGTGCGATTAAAAAAAAAAAAAAAGAATAAACATCCATTTGTTCATCCATTTTCTATTTCATTTGTCCTCATAATTATCCTCTCCAACACCATTTTGAACATCTAGTATGATTTTTAAGAAAACAGCACGTCCGAGGAAAATCAACCAATCAGAGAGACACTTTTGGGTGGAAAAAAATCCCCAATAGCTCATCAGCAAAAGCTGATCCCAATCATTTGAATCACGTGTATTGGAGGAGCGAAACATAAAATATGCAGGATGGGTTAGGGTTAGTTTGACACCTATGGACTACATGAAGGTCCTCCAACATACTTGCTTGGCCCCAAGCTACATTGCATCAAAGTCTAATATAAAAACATTTGACTTTGGTCCATTGTATTGTTATTTTGTGATGTTTTTGTAAAGCGCTTAGTTACGGCAAAAGCTGTTGCAAAAGCGCAATATAAATAAAAATATAGCATATGTTGGATTGTCTGAGCATAAAAACTGCAATTAGGTCAATTTTTCACATGCAGCTTGAACGAGGTTTAATTAAACGGAAAAGGGAGTTGGAAGGGAGGTAGGTAGGTGGGGAACGAAGACACAGACGGGATAGAGACTCACGGCAAGCAAACAGACGGACAGACAGAAGTCCACTCAGACGCAGAACAGAACCTGACCGTGAGCCTCCACACAAGACCGGGGGGGGGAACAGGAACACAAGGTACAGGAACACAAGGTACAGGAACACAAGGTACAGGAACACAAGGTACAGGAACACAAGGTACAGGAACACAAGGTACAGGAACACAAGGTACAGACGGATGACAACAATAGCCACCCGCAGTGAGAACCACACGGGCAGGGCTTAAATACACAAGGTAACAAGAAGAAGAAGGTGACAGACATTACGGTAACGAAGGGGTGTGGCTGAGGGAAGTTGCCGGCCGAGCGTCTCTGGCACGGCATGTGACACATCAACAATCACCAAATTCACCAAAGCCGATCGGGTTCAATGTAATTTGTTTTATTTTGTTAGCAAATCAAGGTATCAATGGTGGTCAACATTCCATGTAGGTTAAAGGCCACGCCATTTAAAAAAAAAAAGAGCCTTTTGACTTATTCAAGCCGCTGATTTCATTTCCCCCGGTCTCGTCGATGCCTTCTAATAAGGGCCTGTGTTCAAAGGTCACGTTTGCGGCAAGGGAAAGATGCATTGCGACGCAGGCGGTAAGGCAATTACCTCCTGTGACTGCTCGATGCAATCTCTCCCCTAAGTAATGACTACGTGTGCGGCTGTCCAAACAAACTGGGAATAACATTCATCCATACGTGAAAGTACCTCCTGGTGCAAAACTAAAAGACGAAGGCTCGGCTAGCATCATTCAATGAAGCTCCTTTTATGTGCTCTTATGTGCTTCTGTGCTTATTATATTTGTCCAGTGTACTGTGCCTTGCTGTCTTATGTAACTCAAGAGACACATGTGAATACAGTTAGTACAGTCATTGTCCTGCTTGGCGGCGTACAGTGTCCTCTCCAGCCTTGAGCCACATCTTGTCTTTCTAAAGGTCGATCCAACTTTGACCCTTCCTTCTCAAATCAGTGTAGTAGTGGTCTCTTCATTTTTTTTAAACAACATAATTTAGGGAAGAAAAATCCCATTTTGGTTTTCGCCTGCCATGTTGTCCTCTATGGTTAGTTTAATTCCGCAGTTTTTTTTCGACACCCCCTCACTCTGTTTGAAGGCTCTCCCGCTGTCGAGATGATTCGTCAGACCTCGTTTTCACTTTGCCCCCGTTTTGGAATGTGAATTTGTCACACCTGTTAAACCATTATGTCACTTGGCGCTGTCTGCGCTGTCACCACCTCCGCCACTCATGCACGAAACGACTTCTCAGGATTCCCGCTCGGCTGTCTAGTCCAAGAGAGTACTTTCGAACTAAGTTGCTCGCAACAACTGTATCGCTATGACGATTATGATGTATTATATGCCATGATGTATTATTTATGTATTGGTTGTGCAGTTTGTGGATTTTTTAGATCTGCAACAAAAAATATGTTCATATTTTGGTGACGACTCAGATGGCAATATTTTTGAAATATTGTATTTGTGCGAACTCAGATTTTATGAAGATGGCTGACACGGCTTTACTTTGTAATGTGCATTACCGGCAACTCAAGGTGTATTACTTTTTTTTTAAGAGCCCGCATTGAGAATTCAGAGATTTGTTCATAAATGAACACCTGCATAAAATAAAATATTAACAAATGCAGAAGATTTTCAGCCCTCATATGCGCATTTACTATTCAAGTTTGAGGTTTTTAGTGGTGCTTTTGGCTAATGGCTGGGTTGTAAAGAAAGAATGAGTAATGACGTATGCTTCCTTGGGAACAGATGCTGCTCGCCGTGTCCCCGCAGGACCCTGGAAAAGCCGAAGAGATATAATAGTCCAGCCCAGATGGGAAAGCACATTCTGTTTGTGTGGGTGATGAGTGGAGCATGTGACTGTGGCCATGGGAGCGGTATACTGATGGTTTTCTCAAAGGGACCAAACAGGCACTTGGGGGATTCTCATAGTTTGAAAACAAAGTCAGTAGTGGCCATATTATATCTCACAACTTTAGATTTAAATGGATCAATTAATTTGAACGTCATTTCAGTGATTTAATTTCAAAAGTGACAGTCATATGATATAATGATTTACGACACACATTGAAACACTTACATTATAATATCGATTTAATTTAATTTTGATGATTATAGCTAGCAGCTAATAAAACCCCAAAATTGACCATCTGGCTGAACGAAAATAATGCACAAGAAACAAAAAGAAATTGAAGTCATTGTAACGTTTGCCTTATCACAAGTCATCTGTCATTTTTACACCAGATGACACCGACCCAGTTTTTTTTGTCTAAAATTGGAACCAGCAGTGGGCCGCTGGCTGGCATTCCTCAAGTATTGATTTTTAGTACTGACAACAAATGTACTTTTTTATCATTCTTGAATTTATTGAGCTGCAACTGTTGCACGGTGCATTCCGACAATATAACACCATTGACCATGTTGCTTGAGGTCAGTGGACACGGCAGAGCTTTCTTGAGGCTCCGTTGGACCCGCACCAAGGTTTTCAATGATGGATGCCGAGCTGTTGACACGTGCCAGGTGGCAACACAACACTTCACATGTTAGATGAATATTTGATAGGAAAGCTGTGCAATCACAGCACACAGTCCCGTTTGAAGTTTGGGCTATGGGTCGTAGTGAAATCAGGACATGTGATACGTGCTGTTTACGATTACCATCTGGAAATCATAGTAAGGATGGTTCCCAACTCTACAGAGTCCTCTGTAGGTATCTGTCATGAATGATTAGTTTTCAAAATGAGAGGCTAAATGATGAAATATGACATCTAGCTTAACATTTAACAAGTTTCTTGGATGTACCGCATTGCCCTTGAATCGGTCGGGAGCAGCTGCGGAGTAATATCCGCTTTTAGACAAGCCTCCCGGAGCGCTAAGTGATTAGGAAAAGCATCTCGCTCCATTAGCACGTCGGGCTGAGCTTTGTTTATTTTGGCTTTCTGGGTTGGCAGACAGCCGGGAGGGAGAGCAGCTTCATGTCTTTTGCTTGGGATGCCACGGCAACACTGAGAGGCAGCATGTGTCTGATCCTCTTCTTTATGCTTGCACACACCAGCCTCCCTGCTGTTGCTGCTGCTGCTGCTGCTGCTGCTGTGCACTCTCAATTGAATAGAATAGTGCGGAAGTGTTTTTTCTTCGTCTTCCCCCCCCCCCCCTCCTGCCAGGCCCTTTGCTTGTGACAGATGAGTGGCAGACAAAGATGATAAAAAATAAAAAAAAGGCCAAGAGGGCTGTGGCCTGCAGAACCAGCTCCGCACCTCCTCGGCTATCTGAGGTGCTCTGGCGCTGGCCCTCGTCAAGATGATTTTATTTGGGAAAGCCTGAAGCACTGAGGGCATGGAAGAACTATATATAAACTGGATATGGCTCGTTCTTCTCTTGTTGGTATTGACTAGCATTGTTTTGAGGATGCATAAAAAAAGTCATTGGAGCCACAAAGTCTCAAAGTGGAATTAATTGAAGCTGCTGTCTGTAATCTTTGTCAGACAATGAACCTGTGCTGTGGCGTGTGTTAAGCGTGATTTTGCCTAAAAATGGTCGTGGCCTACAATCGTAAATGTTAATTAATGTTCATCATTATCTGAGATTGCAAATCCTTGTGCTCATCATCAAATTGGGCCCAGCATAGATTCTGCGGTAACCACAAGGTGGGTAACAGAGAAGCTAACAGTTAGCTTTTTCTCTTCCTACTACTACGACAACGACGACTACTACTACTACCGTATTTTCCGGACAATAAGGCGCACCGGACTATAAGGCGCACCTTCAATGAATAGCCCATTTTAAAACTTTGTCCTTATATAAGGCGCACCGGACTATAAGGCGCGGCTTTTGAGAGAATTTTTGGTTTTTAGGTGCGCCTTATAGTCCGGAAAATACGGTACTACTCTTTCTTCTGTGTATTTTATGGCAATCTCAGTGGCTTCTGGCACCATGCTGCCTCTCACCTGTCAGTCTTGATACTACAAGACATTTATTTTGGGAGAGGACACTTTTAGTTATTGATGGATTGTTGTGTGTTTTTGATGTGTCGGTCATCTCGAGTATGTCACACACTATAGGTGCTAACTTTTCTAATTGTGTGTGGGGGGGGGGGTCTTTTAAATTTTTTAAATATAGCTTAATATTTGCAATTATGTGTCCGTCCTTGCCGTAGAACAGGTTATCGTTCCTTTTTCATCAGCATCATTTATTCTCCCTTGACTTTTAAATGATTAGGGCAGCTGTGACAAATGCTCAAGGAAGCCCATTTATCCTTAGATTGCTTGTCGCTGACAAATGAATGCGTAATGAGCTCTGACTGGACGTGGTTTTAAGTGGCATGGCACTGAAGTCTGCATGCAGTCTGGAGCCCACAGGGCTTCAGGACACAACCCGCTTGTATGTATAAAAGATGTGGCTTGCAAGTGAATGACTGCACAAATTAATTCATAAATAATGACTTGGGTTTGGGGATGGAGCCTGAATTGCAACAACACTTTTCTGCCATTGCTGCATTAAAAAAAAAAAAAATTAAATGGGAGCCTCTTGGCTACTAGGGGTGTGGTGGTGACTGGAGAATTGCCATAATGAATTCGTGAGCCAACCACCCATTACTTCCGCTGCCTGACTTTGCCTATTTGTTGTTTAGAGAAAGGAGAAATGGAGTTCTGCTGAGGGAGGCTTAATATAGTTCAATAAATATAACGTACAACAAAGCAGATATATCACGGACAAATAAAACAAGTCTGTGATTTAGCATACACATCTGGAGTTACACTCACACGGGCGTGCAAATATGTCAAGATCTTTATGGATGGTTGCGCACATGCATGCAACGGTAATTGCTGCGCGTATGTGTGTTTATTAAATGTCGGCCGACATTAACGTGTAATCCAGAGTGCGTGTGTGCGTCCAGCCGCCACTGTGAGATTCACTTATGCAAATAAAAATCAAAAGTGTGTATTGCAAAGTCAGGCAGTCTGTTTGCAAATCATTACTCTTCCTCTGAGACATTCACAACCCATTCTGTCATTTAACCTTTGAACCCAGTGTGCCCCCATAGAGTTCTGATAGGGTCAATATTGCTTCAATCCTCACATGACATGACACAAATAGCCCATGTGTCAAATTTGCCTTGGCTGTTATTATCCAACATTTGCACGGCAACACATGACAGCGGTTTAAAGAAAAGTGACAACCGACCTTTTGATGGCCTTGTAACAAATGATGATGGCGGAGAGAAGGAAGAGCGCCGAGGCACAGCCCACTGTTCCCAGCACGACAAAGTCCATGTCTGTCCACCAGGGTCTCGCCAAGGGCACCAAGGGTTCTGGCACTGGAGAGAAGAAAAAGCCCAGAAGACACTTGACTCAACTCTGAAGATCCTGGTTTGAGTGTTTAAGACTCAATGATATCCATAGACACAATACTATAAATCATTTAGGTTCCCTTACACAAGCACTCTTACACTACACATTAGTTGTGCGGGAAGACTCACTTGTACGCATCAGCAAGTTTGAGCATGTAATGCATCTATCTAGTCGCTCCAAATTGAAACACTCCCTTCAGTCAATGTTACAATACAGCATTTTGTCACCCCCCATTGGTTCCCGTTTAAGGAAAGGCTCCGCTAAACTCGTTCCTTTGAAGAATTTTTTTTGGGAGACTATTTTCTCCCATGCATATTCATCGCCTTCACATTAGTGCAAAACTTCAGGCCTGAGATGAAAGAATAGAATGATAATTAGGATTAAAGTTAGACTCCATCACATGAATTATTCATGAGGTTTCCACCCTTTTTAAAGAGTCTTGTAAAAGAGTTAAAACGCACTAAATGGGCCCACTTGCATTTTCTCACAACATGGAACAGAGTGTAAAGGCTTTAAAGCACAGGTGTCAAACCCAAGGTCCGGGGGCCAGATACGGCCCGCCACATCATTTTATGTGGCCCGCGAAGACAAATTGTGCATCAAATTCGTGTGTCTTCACTTTTAATATCTTTTTATTTAAATATTTGACCAGTTTTTACACATTTGATTTGAAAACGTTGTTTGTCAATTTGTTTTGTAGCTTTTACTGTATATAATATGAGCTGCTCATACATTTATTTGGGTTGACAGTCATAATGGCCGTCCGAAAGAAGCTATGATGACAATGCGGCCCGCGAGAAAAAATGAGTTTGACACCCCTGCTTTAAAGCATTAAGAGTGTGTTGGAAAAAAAACAAAAGGGTGTGTTAGATGACGCCCGGCCTAGTGAAAACGAAAAAGGTTTTTAGTCTTGTTGACTGCCATAGTCAGTTTCAAAAACTGAACATTCAGTCAGCTGCTCCTGGCGGCATTTTGAGCGGTGACCTTGACTACAATCACAAATTCTATGACTCCTCATTCAAGGGGAGTCCACTGGTGTGTCAGGAGGGAAAACACAAAAAAAAAAAAATCATTGGAGCAGATTGATGAAAACCTTTCCAGTGCTGTCTGCTGATGATGAAGTACTCATCCGCCCTCATGTAAAGGGCTCAGGGTGAGTGATTCTAAAGAGTCGCACTAACAGCTCACAATGGCTGCATCATCAGCAACGCCTGTCGCCCATATTTCAGCGCGCTGTTCATTAGCGGGGCTTGAGACTATGTACAAATCATATCCACTTTCAGAAATGTTATGGACTATGAGTGGATTTCAGACACAAAAACTGCTGCAACAGGCAACACACACTTATCGCCTCCAGCTCAACTTCAAAACAAAAAATGTGTTGCTTCATTAGCCTCTTCTCTTGATCGAATTATCGCTAATTTAATGAAGTCATCTGTGTTTTAATCAGGCGGGGGGTCCTCTGGGGCAACCCTCGCAATGAGCCAGCGAGCTTGGCGGCCCAGCAAGATTTGAATCTCACAGGCAGCTGGGTACTCCCCAAAGTCAAGCCCAGCATAAATTAGCTCTGCTGTCAACATCCTGCTGGCTCCATCACATGCACGGCCGTACACGTGCAAAAACTCCAGAGGACGGATGGTGCATTTCTGCACGAAAGGAGGCGGGTCGCATGGAACGATGGCAGAGAGCCAGAGATGGCAAAAGTACTCACACACTTAAGGGTTTTTCTTTTTTCTTTTTTAATCAAGTGCTAGCTAGCTTTTATGTTTCAAAGCAACTTGTTCCTTTAGCTTTGCTGAAACGGTTTTGATCATGTTCCCTGCTATTGTCCCTGTTGTAGGTCACCATGATTTCATTCAATCAGGAACTCAACCATGGTTGATGTCTTTTTTTATATTGTGTCATCATCTGTGAAGTTTGAAAAAAGGCCTATTTTGAAGTAGAAAGTACAGACATCTGCGTTCAGATTTCACTAGAATAACAAAGTCAGTTTGTGCTTGTCCCCGGTGGAAAGAGAAGCACAGATGTTGGAGTTCTTACCTGTGGCGCCCAGTAGTCGCGGGGGAGGCGGGGGAGGCGGTGGCGGGGGAAGTGGAGGGTATCTTCGACAGTGGCACGCCAGCTGGCACTGTTGGCTAACTTTCTCTGCCACGGTCTGTGAGCATGACCTCTGGAGTTCTCCCTTAGAACCAGGAAGACATGGGGGAACAAAAGAAAATGCTGAAACGCTGTCGTCGCAACACACACACACACGTGCTCGTACTCAGCATTCTCTCCCGCTGCTGTTGTGACTGGCGGAATAGTAGCACATCTCCAGCTGTAAGAAGCCAACAGAGTGGGCAGCAGGCCGCCCCGAGGAGTGCGAGTGGGTGGACTTGCAAACTCAAGCAGATCGCATTACACGTGAACCCTGCTAACAGTGCGTGCATGCGTGTGAGCAACAGCTCACCGTGTATCTGTAGGCAGCAGCGTGGGGGCACAGGTTACACTACTCAGCACTTGCATATGCCTACTGCACACAACTGAGATTGACGAATAGTGTCGGGGAAAAACACTCCATGTTCCCACTGGTGATATTTGTGTGCCATGAGCTGCGTCATCACCAACCTGACATGCAGAAACTACCTTCTCCGGCCACAACATTAGGTATACCTGCACGATGTGTTTGAGCCTGTGAATGTGCTCCTAATTTTTTTGGGCTGCTTCATTTAGCAACGTGGCAAAGCCTTTATAAAGTTTTTGGGACGTTATCAATTCATTGTGTTTATTTGTGTGGAGAAGAAGTACTAAGAGGTGTTCTTAAAATTCTGGCAACCCGATTTAGCGATTCTAGAGGCAATGCAAGAGCTGCAGCCTTTGCAAATATAATAATGTTCTTTTTTTTTTAATACAAATTCAACAATGTGCCTATTTTTGTGGTGTTGTTATTTTAGTGTGCACCGTTCTGCAATGAATCATATGTTCTTCATATTTTGACAACCTGATTTTAGCTGAGAGGCAATTTGTACCGTTATCATTTCAAAAAAATTAAACAGAGCAAATATTGCTCTACATCATACTAAGAGGTGTTCTTAATAATTTGGTTACATCATTTCCTTTAAGATAGGTAGTCAGTCGTTGCAAACACAATAAATTGAGCAACATTCATTGTTGTGGCATCCTAAGTGGTGAAGTACTATCACACTGAGAACACTCTTAGTGTTGAGTGGGTCATGTGACAAAAAATAGAAACACAAACACCTTGCGTGCAATTAAATAGTGAAACACTTGAAGTCAATCATCATGCAAGTAAATAACTGACATTAGAATCAATGCTATGCAAAGTAAGCACGTATTTGTGAGCATTGTGATGAGACCGAATGGTGTGCCGAAATAAGTATCCTCGGTGTAGTGTGCAAAAAAAAAAAAAAAAAAAGACGAATAACAAAGTGTTGCATGTTACCTGACATGAGAGTAACAGAAGCGAAAGAAGGCAGTGAGCGAAGAGGAGAGGCCAACAACTTAAAGTGAATGGCATGAGATCTTGGAGCGACATTCCAATTGGCGCTCTTCTCGGCGATCCGGACGGATGCGGCATCCATACAGCACGGGCGTCAAGTGTTCGGGACACCACCTTCCTCCTCCTCCAGCGGGTGGGATCCTAGTCCAAATCGGCGGCGACGCAATAGTACCAGTGTCGATAGCGTAGGACGGGGCGAGCCGGTGGCATGACGAGCGGCGAAGCACCCAAATAGATCCACATCTCTAAAGTTGCTCTCTCGCGCGCGCTCTAAATTCGGGTTTGTTGTTGTTGTTTCGCTTTTGGGGGGCTCTGTGCGATGCCTTACATGATCCTTTCCTTGGCTGCCAGCAGGAGTGCAAGTGGGCCACTCAAGCCGTGGAAGTTGAAGGCGAGGAGAGAGAGAGAGAGAGAGAGAGAGAGAGAGAGAGAGAGAGAGAGAGAGAGAGAGAGAGAGAGAGAGAGAGAGAGACGGTGCTGCAGGATTCCTCTGAACTTATCTGTAGTGCGTGCAGGGTGAGCCCGGAGGGCAGAACCGAGGGTTCGACTGATGCTGCCTCCTCCTCCTCCTCCTCCTCCTCTTTCTCTGTTGGCCAAAATACAAGGTTTGGCCACTTGGGAGCATCAGTCATCCTAGTTGCGCTAGTGCGCGTGCGTGTGCGTGCGTGTGTGTGCGTGTGTGTGTGGGTGCATGTACCCTTTGCCAAAAGTCTCCAAGCAATCAACAATATAGCCTGTGCACAATGTGCGGAGTTCATAAGGATGACGAAAGTCAATTAAAGTCAAGTGGAGAGAGCGAGAGAGAGATAAATGGGGAGAGGGAGAAAGAGAGTGAGAGAGGCCTACTGACTCGATGCCTTGTGCTGCGTGCGCCTGCTTAGAACACTCCAATGTCCCAAAGCATGCTGGGATAAACAGCACTGATGTAACCTGGCATTCAGCTGCAAGACATATATAAGATATTCATAAGATATTTATTTTTTTAAAACACACACGCACATGCACGCACACACACGACTTATTTTAGGATAGAGGTGATGTTGGTACGCAATGGGTCAAAATGCAGTGGGTCTTCTGAAGTGAGCGCAGATAATGGGTGCTACTTTCATAGACAGTGCACGTGTGCTTGGGCATAAAAACGAGCGCATCTTCATTTTCATGCCAGTGCAAGCCTCATTTCACTTTGGGGATTTTTGCAAAGTGCGCTGCCATGCATGGGCTTCCGTTCCTCTTACCTACCTTTGGTACACCTGAAAATTTGGTGGCTGGAAGTAGACCAAACTTTAGATCTGCTGGAAGCAGGTCTAATTTGTGGCGTAGGTGGTGTAACATGATTTTAGAGAATTTGATCGAGGCGCAGGTAGACAGATTCATGACCTCTTCGGATATGTGTGGTGAATGTCATCATATTTCATTCATAAATATGACAACAGCATCGTCAGATGCTCACTAGAACTAAAGACAAAATAATTCGATGCGTATCTAATTCCATTGCTCTGAAAACATCAGTTCTCTTGAAAATAAAGAATTATTCATGTATATTCTAATTATCAGGGCAACGTTTCCCAGTACTTTTTCAGTCATCAGCTTGTTGCGTAACAATGCCGGCCAGTGGGGTTCCCAAGACACAGTTATGAAATGATGCCACAGCCATTTAGTGTACGCGGCATTCGCAGTTCGAATCAACCCTCGGTGTTCATTGTAGTGCTGCCAGCGACACAAGAGCTGATGGAAGGACGTCTGATCATCGCAGTGTGTCCTTATTGGAACACAGCTCAGCAAGTCACACTCTGGATTCTGGGACACATAGGTGACTTACATTTCATCCGCAAAAAAAGTTTGGCATTGACATCTTTCCTCCTTTTTTCAGGTTAATCTTAAAATATCTTTCATCTGACCTGCCAAAAAATGGAAATGGCTTAAAGGAAATTGAGGTTAGATTCTTCTCTGCTCGTGTCACTTTTAATAAAGCCAGTTGATAATTGAGAAAGCAAAGTACAGGACAGCACCTTGTGGACTACTAAGTGTGGTTTCAAAAGATGCAAAAAGATCTGTAACATTACATTTGGTTTTTGAGGCCCAACATGACACAAACAATCTGCCTTATAACAAATTAGCATCCAACTCTGGAGTGTTTCTTGCAGCCTTGTGTCTAAATATACTTTTTTGCTCGTCTGCTGTGCATGAAACTGAGAAGAAAAAAAATTGAGCTTTGTTTTATTTTATTTTTTACAGACAGAATTGGATCGGGCAAAGCGTCGACCCAGCGGTTCCGCTCGTCCATTCTCCCCTCCAGTCTGTCCCATTATTGATTATCTGACAAGACGAAAAGCATTCCATCCTCCCTGGTTTCTTCCTCCTTCTAATCTAACAAGCAGCCTCAGCATCTACCGTACATCACTGCCCCTTTTTTTTCAAGTCACATAAGGAAACGTTCTTATGGAATTGCTTTTTACTATGCGACGTTGCCAAGTCTTTCCAGTGCCAAGAAGATCATTTGATGATCACTGTACAGTCCAACAAAAGACAAATTCCTGACGCACTAGTTAGTTTATGTCTCGGTGTTACGGGTGAGAGTGGAAGTGGGGTGCCATCTTGTGGCAAAAAGTGCGCATGACATGCCTAAAATGCAACAATAAATGCAGATTTTAATTTTCTTCAATTAATCTTCTTGAAATTTTATCGTTGATTGCAGGGAATTCGATTGACATTTTCTAGGAAAGTTTCCATTATTGCAACCTTTCCAGTTTATCTCTGATGCGTCCGTCTATTTTAATGCAATGTCACCGAGCGATAAAAGTCTTATAAAAGCTTTTTCTCTTATCAAAGTTATGACCTAACTTCCATTAGGAAGCTCATAAATTGAATGCCTATGCCAACTTGTCTTTTGTTTTGTACGTCTTTATCTGAGTTGCTTCTTTTGCAACAAAAACACTTGATTTACTCCCAGGGGATCAATGAAGTGCTATTTTTAAGCAATGACGGTCCAGCAACTAAGAAAGGTAGCTGACGTCAATGGATGGCTGCAAGATAAAAGATAATGCTGAGGCTGCTTTAATGTCCAAGCTCAAACTTTTTGAATTTGGACAATCTAATTTGAATCTCCAGTGTATGATACTATGAATAAATTTGTGTGGCAATTGTAATTTTAACAATTTTTTGAAGCAATTTAGTTTTAGGTTCATTATGTACTGTAAGATGAATGAAGGATAGGTTAATAGTTCAAGTAAAATATTTCGCTTTTTTTGTTATGTAGCCACTGGATTATAGATTTAAGGTTGCACAAAAGTTACAATCTTCAACAACAAAGGTCACATCAACCATTCAGTGTATCCAGTGCCGTTAAGGTTTACTTCAAAACTTAAAGTCACCTGAACTCACACAAAATTTATAGATACCACTCATCTAATTCTCTTGCACTTCAAAGTCTTAGGAGTGTGCGGACGGACCCATTGGGTGGAAGTCTTGGGGGAGCTCCCATTGTTAATTGATCCTTTTCAGCGAAACACAGAACTGAAGGCACGGAGAAGAAAAAGAAGACCAGTGTAGGACAATGGGGTCCCATTGCTTCACTCACACAAAGCACCGTGCACTGGCTGAAAAGGTACAGACCAGTCGGAGTGCCTATATTGACCTGGTTGGACTCTCCTCACACTTGTCGAAAAGTGACTGAAAGAGATAATCAATCACGCTGTCAGTAGATAAAAGACATAAGTATTGGGACACTTACAGTACTCTCGAATATTTCTTTTACTACGCAACAGCATACGACATCATGAGGTGTGTCCCAAGACTTTTGCAACTCGGCTGTGTGAAATTCAGACAGTCCACTCAAACGCAAGGTGTCCCACACAAAAGCTCTGTCCTCGCTCCTCCACATCAATGAGGGGATGAAGGCCAATTAGCATTTCACAAGTGGGCCTTTCCTCCTCCTCCGTCGCAACCTTCCCCGCAGAGAAGTCCTCCGCTCCTCCTGTCCTGCATGGGCCCTTGTTGTGGCCGTTGGCAGGGTGACAGTGCTCGAGTGTGCAAGCTTGTGCTATTGTCCACCGGCCAGGGGGAGCCATGGAGACCCCCAATAATATGACACAGGAAAATGTTTGCTGATGGCAATTCTATGGGCTTTGTCCCACTCTTTCTCCTTCATGACGACTCGATTTAAGTCTCTAAATGTTTGACTACAAATGCAGGAGTGCTATCCAGGCTCCCTTTGCCTTTGTCCCGCCGGGTTTGAATGAGTAATTCAGCCTTTGTGCCGCTCGATTGAGGGGGCAAACAGAAAGACAAGATTCTTGAGCGCTCAAGCCCCTTTCCATGGTTATGCACTCTTTAGATCGCCCCCTCCTCCTCCACCTCCGCTTCCCGCCGCAATTTGGAAATGCAAACGCAACTTTATTTACGTCTATACATATTAGGCGCAATCAGTGAGGTCAAGTAATGTATTTATTTTGTAATTTAATCGAAAAACAACAAAAAGGTAAACAATGCTGTTGCTAAAGTGTTGAATTTTTTTTTAACCTCAACATCTCCATGACAACAATGTGCGATGGAGAAGAATTGGATAGCAGGGCGCTCGCAGGCTGATTGTGGTCCATTGTGAGGGGCCTGAGGTCGCTGATTGGTTCAAGGGAAGCACCGTAACTACAAGCAGTTTATATTCATTCAGCTTGGTCAAGTACCCCCCAAATACAGGCTGGAGGCTGCAGGACAGAGCCGCATCCACACAGCAGAGGTGAGTATTTATGCTATTATTTCATAATGAAATTAAATTGTGAAGCGGTGGTATTTTTTTTGTGGATGATAGTCAAGCAGCGTATATGAGCATGACTGACAGTTCTGAGGCTCAGGCCTTTGATTGTATTTGTGGGTTTTCTTTATGTTCTATGCCTCACATTCTAAAATAATACATCTTCAGTTCACTGAAGACTAAAATTTAGGGATGTTGACTCGTTTTTGTCACTGATGTTTTTCCCGTTGTATACAAAGAACAAATGGATACTTTTGAAATCAAAAGTGAATGAAATCGTTCGATTGTTTATTTTATTTTATTTTTTAATTGTATTGTTTGTTTAATTGAAAAAAAAAAAAGTTTAGAAACAATGTTCTCAATATATAGTTACAATAATGAGCATTTTTGGTATAGAATTTGGCATGAAACATGAAGTAGATGCACATGAATTGCTTCAGCAGGGCAGGCCACACAAAATGATGTGGCGGGCCACATCTGGCCCGCGGGCCTCGTGTTTGACATTAATACGTGCTCCAAATTGTCCTTAGTTGAGAATGCACCCTTTAATTGTGTTTTCATGTGTCTCTTATCTTCAAGCAGCTTCTTCAAGATGGACTACCATTTTTGACATGGAGTAATTCAACAAGAATTGAAAAATACAAAAGCATTGGATGAAATGGCAAATGCAGACAGCGAGGTGAGAACATTGCTGAATTTTGTCAACCTGGCTTCCAGCGACATCAAGGCGGCCTTGGATAAGTCGGCCCCGTGCAGACGTTCGGTGGACCACAGGAAGTACCTGCAGAAACAGCTCAAACGCTTCTCTCAGAAATACTCTCGAGTGCCAAGATGTCACCCGCTCAGGTCCGCTCAGTGCGCCAAGCCTATTGCGGGTCTGCAGGAGCCAGAAAAGGGCAACGGCGGTGGCTGCGTGCAAACAAGTGCAGACAAAGTGGCGGGATCCGTGGAGCAGGTGCCCATGAGGAAACGTCAGCTTCCGGCCTCTTTCTGGGAGGAACCCAAGCTGAGCAAGAGGGAGCACTCCCACTCAGGACTGAGAAAGAGCCACGCCGCCTTGATGGAGATGCGAGAACACAGGAAGGGAGGTCAAGATGAGGACGCCAAGGTCACGCTCTCCAGAGAGGCGCTGAAATTGGAGCGGAACTCTCAATACGACTTGAACGTGTGCGCCTGCTGCCCTTTCCAGTTCCACCACCAGCAGCAGCAACAGATTCTCCACGGCCACATGGTGGTGCCCCATCCAGCTCTAGGACTGTGGTGCAAGACCGAGCCGGAGCGAGTAGAACAGCCGCGTGGGCAGACGATTCATACTCATGTGGTGGTCAAGCCGATACCCACCAAGCCCACCATTAGATCCCCTATCTTCAGCGTGTTTGGCTTCATTTGAAATGTAAACAAGACTAATTATGTTCATCAATAATGAGACTCTTCCTCAAGCACTTAATGGAATACTTGGGTCTATTTTGGTTTTCTCCTTAGAGGACTAAAATGCACTTCTTCATTCTCTTTTCTCTGATGCCAGACAGTAAGTTGACAGGTTTCTATTCTTAGGATTTTTATAGACCTGGCTTTAAAAAAAATATACTCAAGGTCTCTTTCATCATGAGAATAAATATAAATGTGAGTAGAATTGATTTTCTTAGTCACAGTAATGTTTGATACAGCCGCTTTCATTTCTTAAATAAACGATTCCCACAATAAATCCCGTGGGCTTAAGTGAATTTTTATCCTTCGCTGAGGGTTCCTGTGAAATTTAAATAATAATAAAAAAAAAACATAAAGGAGAGAAAGTCACATCACAGAGTTTATAAATACACATATACAGACGAGATATATTAGGTTTAAAAAAAGACATACAAATCGAAATGTATTTAATGGCTGAGATGCCAGATGTCATCTTAACATCATCAGTCCATCACAGTGAGGTATGTGATCAGTCTTCCTGGTAGAGGTAAACTCGAGAGGGATTGCAGTCTGTGTGGGCCCACTTGGCTTCGAATACTCAGTCTGCAAAGATGACGCAGTAGACGAGGTGACACTATGGAAAGAAAATAATTATTAATATCCATCCACTCTAATTTGATGTGTGTGTGTGCGCCTCACGTGACTTCCTCCTGACGGCGACCCATTCGTGGCGGCTCTCTAAGAGTTGAGTGAGTTTGCTGCACAGCTGAACATGAGCGACGTGCTCCAGCAGCAAGTCTATGATGGGTCCGGCCCATTGGCTCATTGTTGGTGTTGAAATCCATTGACAGAACTAAAAGAGAGGAAAAATAAAAGGAGAAGTTCAATATAGTGGTGGGAAGTAACCAAGTAAACATTAGCTTGCTTTATGACTGTACTTGAGTCGATTTTTTAAAAACCTTTTTTTTGGCAGTTTTTGACACGACATGAAAAATATATAATGTACAGGCAAGTTTTACAATGCTAATTCAGCAGGGGTTTTTTCGGTTGTCAGTTTACATCGAAAGTAAAATGTTTCGGTTAGACTGTCTAACTGAAAAAAAATAGCATCAAAACCTGAGCCAATGCTACCTTGCTTTCGATTTCAATTTTTTTTGTTTTTTCATTGTCCCAATCTCAACACACCCAAAATATCAAAATCAGTGAACCCCTCATATTTGCAGTTTGTTTTGGGCGCAAACCTACTCTTGTCAGGACACAAACAGGGGACAACAGTAGACACCCCCAGGGTAAACACAGGAGCAGGGTTTAAATACACAAGGTAACAAGAGGAAGCAGGTGACAGACATTACGGGAATGAAGGGGTGTGTCTGAGGGAAGTTGCCGGCCGAGCGTGCTCTGGCATGGCACGTGACAACTCTCCAGCGTTGGCTGAAAGACTCACCAATTAGGCCAAAGGGAGAAAAAAGTGCTTTGCTGCCACCTTGCAGCATCCATAGGCAATCACAAATATTTTTAGGTGGAGTATCAATTGTTCATTGGGTGGGTGGGGTTCATTGAACTTCTACTCATTATATTACAGAGTGTGAGAACCTTTGTCACCTTTGACCTAAGATGTCTCACAAATATTGTTCTTCATTGTGGTACCTGTGTTGCTTCATGTGCTGGTCCATTGCAGTTGAAGGGAAATACAGTGCCAAGACTTCTCATGTGGGCTTGTTCTGGATGAGGACCTCTGCCGTATGAGCAGGAGAAGCAGGAAAGGGCATCACAGCCATTGTCCAGAAGACACTTGAGTAGAGGCAGATTGTCCATACAGAGCGCAACAACCGCAGGGAACGTCGTAGCCCAAGACGGGATTTTGGCGTTGATGTCAGCTCCTTTCTGCAGGAGCAGGGACACGGTCCTCATGCTGCCTCTCTGCACGGCCAACAGCAGAGGACTAACCGGGTCCAGGCCAGTGGCAGCGCCGGCGTTAAGGAGGACCTCGGTTGTCTCGACGCTGCCGTTGGCGACGGCGAAGCAGAGGGCCGTCGCCCGTCCGTCGACGTAGCGGGCCGAGCGAGCGGGGGCTAGCGTGGCGTTTACGTCCACGCCTGCTTTAAGGAGCACAGCTGCCACTTGCGGCCTGTTGTGCTCGGCTGCCAGGTGCAGAGGGCCGATGGCGCTGTGCCGAAGCCGAGTGCGACTAGTCACAGGGACAAGCAGGGACACCACCCTAAATACAAAGGCACCATAGACAAGGTCATATGAGTCATAGTTTTTTTTCCACATGCAATCGATAAATAAACTCACTCTCGGTGTCCATGTTGAACTGCAACATGTAGAGGGAGTAATCCTGAGTTAGCCATCTTATTTGCATCTGCATTTTTGGACAACAACACCGCCACTATTTCTTTGTGGCCATTTTTACTTGCTTCGTGCAACGCTGTGACACCATCACAAGTCTGCATGTTTACATCAGCGCCTAACATGGAAAAAAGTTAACATTTTGTAATATCAATTCATAATCATTAATACGTACACATATGTGATTACCTTTTCCGATGAGGTAATTCAGTGCTTCTAAACGTCCCGTTTGAGCTGCTACAATGAGTGGCGTGATGCTGTACGTGTTGGAGGGGTTAGCAGTGGCTCCAGCTCCAATGAGAATGTCACATGTTGCTATGTTGTTCCTTGATACGGCCTCGTGGAGGGCTGTCCATCCCTGAGCGCACCGCTGATTCACGGAGGCCCCAAAGGAGAGGATGAGCCTCACCATGTCCACATTGTCCAACCTGCAGGCTGCACAATATTTGGCAAGTGAGTATATAATTGTCATTGCTTGTTTGGTAAATAATGGAGCTACTCTACCTGTGTACAAAGGGGTTTCTTTGTTCTTGTTGCTGATGTCAGGATCAGCTCCAGCCTCCAGCAGACACGTCACACACGACAAATGTTCACCAGAGACGGCAAGCAGCAACCCTGTCTGTTCCTGCAGGGTGCGTTTGTCTGCAGAACTTGGATGTGCTGGAGCAGGAAGCAGCACATAAACCAGTTGACGGACTCATTTGTGAATATTTGAATATATTTGCACAAGGTGATACCTTTCAGTAAGGTCTTCAAGCATTCAAGCTGTCCATTGAAGGCTGCATGATGCAAAGGGATCCAGCCTTCTTTGTTCTCCCTTATCAGACTGTGAGGAGAAGATGCTGCCTCTTTCTTAACAGCCTCTACATCCCCCACTTGGATTGCCAGGACCACTGGGTTAACATCCCTTGAACGTAAATGAATATATATTTATATATATATATATTTTACATGACTTTCACTTTGTTTTTTATTTATTTATTGATGTATTGTTTACATGTTTGAGACAAATAAAATTCATGCATTCATTCATTTATTCATATATACAAGGCGACTTAGAATTTTGAAACTTGAAAGATCAACCTGGATGTAGATAGAAATAATATAAGTAGTTAAATGTCATCATGAATACTGAAATGGCACTTTTGATCTTTATTTCTACAGATTACTTTCACTTTTTTAGCTTTTTATATACTCATATTAAAAAGAATAACAATAATATGGCGGAGCAGAGGTAATAACTATAATCAGTGATTATTTAGGTTAAGCTACACACGCGACTTTTAATTTGGAGTACTGTATATTTGGAGTACTGTATACAGTATATATATATATATTATATATATCAAAACGGTCCGTCATCATATCTTATCCGCACAATGGAAGCCATGCATAGATACGCACACGCGTTGAATAAGAGACTCACTCCGCGTGTGACGTCACGTTCATTCCCCTGCTGTCTCCTTGCAGTCTCGACGTTACCTCATAATCATCATCAGGATTATTACCGATAGATGATTTAGTTCGGCTGTGACGAAACTGCGCTAGATATTGGTAATAGCTGAATTTGGTCATCATGGCTTGACGCTGGGTGGTGACAGCTGAGTTGTCACACACGCAGCCGGACGGACGAGCGAGCTCCGCGGTGGGCAGGCAGAAAGGCGCGGAGGCAGGCGTGGTTGTGGTGGTGGGGGATCAGCTGTGGTCGCTCAGATTATTTTAGGCTCTTATTGTGAGGCAGGCTTCATCCTTATATGTCAGGACACTCACGCGTCCTCTGATAACATGAAGCCTGAACACAACACAGGCTTGTTTGCCTCGCCAGTCATTTGCCTTCATTATTTGCATGCTTCCTTTGCTATTTAAACACCCTGATTAAAAAGATAAGACATTCATAACCATACATTCAATACATCACTGATGCGTTTTTCAAGAAAATACATTATCTCAATATTTAACTTATTATTATTATTGTTAATGCAGTGGTATTTGTATGTACCCATACTTGTAATCTACAGTGATCCCTCGCTACTTCGCGTTTCGTTTATCGCGGCTTCACTACATCGCGGATTTTTTTTCCAAATTAAAAAAACATTTAAAAGTCAAAATAAGACTTCTAAATTGAGGAAACGTGTCTAACCTTTAGGACGATGTAGTATTGCTCCAAATGTTCGTTTACATTCCTTTAGAAGTCCGTTTTTGCGTGTTGGCACAACCGTGAATTTGCATCTTTCCGCTAACTCGTTAACCTGCCCAGTACTTCTTGTTGGTGACCGTACTTCGCGGATTTCACTTATCGCGGGTGATTTTTGGAACCAATTATCCGCGATAAACGAGGGATTACTGTACTACACTTTTTCAAGTAAACCACAACTGAAGTCTTAACTTAATTTGTGTTGGTTCCCGCACAGAAACAAATATCAGCCTGGCCAGGGCTATAGAAAGCATGCTTGCTCCTTGAATGACCTTTTTATTCACCTGTTATCTTGTGTTTGCATTTTTACAGCTATCCCATGTGACCCTGCATAGCTTCTAGGTGGCAAAAGTGCAAAATGTACATGGTGCAAGTGTTTACTTTATGGTTGTACAAGAATACAAAGACGTTTAATCCTACAGGCATTTAGTATTTGCACAAACTGTGGCCATCTTGGGGCAACACACGACAACTAGTATGCAGTTGTACTCAAAATCGCACACAAAACGAAATCCCAATGGGTTGATGAGTGTGTTGGTCTCTCATGCATTGCTCACCTGTGTACAGTGTTTCCTGATGTAGGGAAAAGGTCAACAGCCAGCCCGTTTTTGCCTTCCAGGTCCAGTCTCTGATATAGAGACCCACATCTGTTGACTGCAATCATCCCAGAGGTCCAGTCCCACATCCAATGTGTCCTGACGGTTTGCCTACAAACTGGTGATGCAAGATGAGAAGAGCAAAAAAAAAGTGTGAAGCGTTTAATAAAACAACAGGCCCATTTATGGAGGTTGTGCACACTCTCTTAAAATCAGACTACATTTTTATGAAAGCTCTGCAATGTGCCGTGGTTGACATCAGAGAGCAGCTCGGGCGAAGAGGACAGATACCTTTTAAGGACATGTTGAACTGAGTTTGCTCACATTTGCTGCTCCACAGGGAAAGCTGATGTGAGGTTATGTCCTGGTCAAATTAATTGCAACACTAAATGTTGTAGCAGGAGGTTGACATTTGATATTAAACCACATTTACTAAACATGTTTGTATCTCTAAAAAATGCATGTATGACCAAATTTATTACACACATAATTTCAGCTTACCTCAGTGCCAGCGATCACTCAGAGTAGCTTCTACTTGCACGAGCAGGAGACAATATTAAAAAGTTCCTGTGATGAATCAGCGCCCGTCATGCACATTTGAGTTTCACAATTATGTCTGCAAAAGCATTTGTGAAATACGCTTCCTGCGACAAAACTGGAAGTGACATAAACAAGAACTTCAAGCGTGTCTATTTGCAGCTAGAGGAACTTGACCAGACTCACCACATTAATTGCTCAACCAGGATGAACTTTACTTGTTGACATGGTTGTGTCACTTCTTTTGACCACGAATATATTTGTGTTTTCAAAAGCACAATTATCTTCAGTATGTGACTAATGCAGAATTGATAAATAATGGCAAACATAAAACACATAAACAATATTTCTATCAATAATGGTATAGTATATCAAAGATTTGCCGAAAGGAAATTATTTTTTTTAAATTTCTTTCATGCAAGCTTGCAAGAATATTAAAATCATCATTAATATGATAATAGGTCAGCAAATTGGTGCGATCACGTTTTTCTTTGAGCCCATCTTCTCCGTTGAGGTCTTTCTTCTTGGGAGGCAAGATTTAAAACAGAGTGTGAGCTCGTCTTGGTCTCCTTCCATCTTACGGAAGTCATTTGCATCCCCAGTGCAAACATCTCCGCCTCTTGAGGACGTTGCCATGACAACTGAGAACCGACCCGAGTACATTCCCTTCAGTCTGGCGTGGTCTCCGGGCAACCGAGCGTCGTCCAGAAAAAAAACATCCGGAACGTTCAGCGTTCGTTCGAATGTGGTCAACACTTTTTTACTTGCCATTAACATGATGACCAACACGTTTCCTTTCTTGGCGGACTACGAGCGGCTGAAGCTTAGAGTGGAGAAGAAGACGAGGAACATTTTTATTACTCAGCCCGATGACTGCAGGTAGGCCTGCTCCCATTTTTGATTCCAATCCCACTCAACTCACCCTCAATTATGCACAATGTTCATTTTCTCAGGAAAAGAGAGGAGAATGTGAATTACATACCTGTTGTCACTGAGGTGAGACGAACTTTTGTACTGCACGTGACCAATATGAATTGCAAGAAAATAGAAGGTAAACATGCAATACCAATTTTTTAAAATGAAAAATAACACTCTAAACGTGATATTTAATCAAAGCTTGAATGACAAATAAAATTTTTAGTTGCTCTTTTAATCCATATTGTTCTGCTGATTCTGGTGAGCGCACTTTGGCCACCAGAGGGCAGTATAAAAGAGACATCTGCTAAGACTCAGATGCTCAGCCCTTCACAAAAAATAAATATATACCTCTGAGTATTTTCATCTACTTATTAGCTCATGTGCATGAATATTAAAAAGCTTCCAAAGATGTATGTTTCCGACCACCATTACACAGCAAATAAATTTAATTGTTATTGGGTTGCCATTTAGCCTCCAATCAGAATCCTCAAGATTGGCGTGAACACCCTACAAAAGACCTTGGTTCTGAAGAAACAAGTCGAACTGGATGAGGTGAACAACCTTCTTGCACTCAAAAGAGAAGAGTTTAAGCAAAATGTGGAGAAGCTGGCTCAAAGAAAGTCTGAGCTGCAGATAAAATATCAAGAGGTGTGTTTACGGATATGCTACACATGTATTTACATCTTTAAATATGATTTTATTACCGTATGTTGTGACATGCATCTTCGCACAGACAAAAGAGAAAATACAGAAGTTTGAAAAGTTTCTGAGTGACAATGAAGTGAAGCGCAATCAAGCTGTGCAGCAGAATAAAGAAGTGCAGGAGCACAATTTAATGAAGCAGCACGAGTTGGAGGAGCTAACTAAACAAATGCAGCAACTTCGAGCTAAGTGAGAGCTTTCACCTTTTCGTGATGCTCAATATCAACTCCAGTGACATATTTATTTATTTCAATCGACAGGAGGCTCGTTTTGAAGGAGAGACTATCCAAATACAAAATCTACGAGGACTTTTTGATGAAAACATTGGATTATCTTCCAAATGGTATGTGGACATTTGATAATATGTTTGGGTTGAACAGACTCGATGTGTTTTGCCATTAAAAACAGGGACACAATTTCTTTTGGGGAAAAAATTCAAGAAAAAAGAAAAGAAATTCCACCTCCGACTGCTATTAAGCACACTGCATTAACTGTGCTGCCTTTTTTAAGGTCACCGTGAGACCGACTCGGAATATGCAGTCATGCCCATCATCCGGCGCCATGAGACGTTGCGCTTTACCCACCAGCAGCTGCTGCGCCGTTTGGGCCGTGTGGAGGAGGAGGTGGAGCGGGGCAGGCAACAGCTGCATGCCATCGAGCGAGGACACAACTTGCTCAAATTGGTTCGGCTTGACCAGTAACGTTCCCCATACGTGGGAGCTTGACCTGACCTGACTTGTTACCTTTTGCTTAGATGGCTAGTAAAGAACTTTATGAACTTCAGAGGGAGTTGGAGAGCTTGAAAGAGAAAAACAAGCAGGAAGAGGACAAACTGCTGAAGGAGCAAGGACAGTCCAGAAAGAAGGTCACACACAAGGAAACTCTTTGCAAACATTCAAGCTGCACTTTTAGAACACTAAAATAAAATCCTACTACATTTGAAAGAGATTTTTTTTTTTTTGCAGGATATGTATATACTTGTATCGTTAGACAAATAAGGTTGGAATTTAAAAGCATTATGCATATCATCCTCTCTCAGGCTGAGGAAGTAGGAAGCCTAATTTTGGCCATCAGCAACCTCGCAGAGCAGTGTTACCTGCCAGCGTATGGAAATCTGGAAAACATGAGCACATCCGTAATGATGGACATGGTGAAGGTAAGAAATTAGTTTGGTAGCTTTAATTTGAGTCCAACTAAAGGATAACTGGTTTCAGGAGTACCTCGTGGACAAGGCGGACACAGAGAAGAGAGCGAGGAGACTCATGGAGTGTGGTTCCCTAGCAACGAGTAAAACAGCTTTGACCGACATGAAAGCAAAGGCCTCCATGAGCAGCTTTGGCAGTAAAACGCAACTTAAAAGTCAGAGTAAAGTCAGTAGGACAAGCGATCAATCTAGTTGAGGTGGAGATTTAGAAAAAAAACAACTGATGAAGCTGTGAGGATTGAAAATCTAAAATATTAACTACTGTGAAAATGTTAAGCAATGGTATATTTAACTATTGTATTTTAACAATAAAGTTAAACTGAGTCATAAAAACTGAAATGTTTTGAAGAAAATATTTTTGTATGTGAAATGATTCTTTCAGTGTTTTGCTTGTGAACTACCACACTATTTCCATTCCATGACAATTGTCTCCTTTTATTTACATGTACTTCTATTTGTAACTCAAAAGTGGTCATATTTGTATACAAACAAGATCAATTGCACATTTGCAACATTGGGCTTCTTGAAAGGCCCTTTATATAATGATGTAAAACAAAGCTGTTGTAAATACAGTCAATCCAACCTCATTTATTATTATTATCATTATTATTATTATTATATTGTTGTTGTTGTGGTAGTAGGTTTTTGACAGATGAGAATGAGCTATAATAATAATGATATATGTATATAATAATATGTAAATATAATAATAATAATAATAATAATAAATTTTATTTATAAGGCGCCTTTCAAGGCTCTCAAGGTCGAAATAATAATAATATAATAATATTGACTGGGCGGCCGTTCTGACGTGTCACAGTAGTGGGCGGACACGTAGAGGCACCGCGGCATCTTCTCGACTACTATCAGTTAGTCCATTTACTCCTGCTTTCATCCTGACCAAGGTATTGTTAAAAGCTTCTTTTTGAAGCCTTAAATATTAATGTAAAAATGATTGATGGGAAGTCATTTAGTCGTCTGTTTATTTTCAAAGCAAATGGTGTGATTGTAGGCACGCACCACACAAACACTTTTGGGGGCATCTAGGTTCTCAAATATACGCACCAAATATAATTCATAGGATTAGGAAAGAAGAACCCAGCAGGATATATTCAATTGTGACGATAAGAACTAACAGTAAATTTGGTAATTGAATAAAAGTATGAATAACAAAAAACAATAACGAATTATAAAACCATTGTAACATAAAAGATAACCATTATCAATAATTATTATTATCAAAAAAAGAAATAAAACATCTAATACGTACTTTATACGACTACGTATTTAGAAATTAAGTGTGGGGGGGGGGAGACCTTTCAAGTGCCTGTATAGTGGTGCCATCTCATGGACGATTTTATTTACTTCACTCTGGAAGAACAGGATCGTCTTAAAAAAAAAAAAAAAACTTTCTATTTCCAACACTATATTGTGGGAACTAAATGTTTCCACGTCAAAATAACAAGATTTTAAAATGAAATAAAACCAAAATTTAGACTTACAAAAATTGTTGTGCTTTAAGCCTGGATGCTCTTTGTGCTTTCATTAAAAGGTAAAAGACTTTAAGTATGAGATGTGCTTTGATTAAAAGTTTGACTTTGATCAAAGAGTGAGAAATAAGGGCCGATTTAATTGAATTGTATAATAATTGTATTTTGAAGCACATTCTGTGAGTCTGTTGTCCTCCTGCCCTTTAACCTTTTTTGTTTCCTCACCCTGCAGGAATAAACCCGAGCCACCTTTTTTACTGGGCATCAGATCACGACTGAGTCATTGTCTTTGCAGGAGCCATGGCCTCAAAAATTGTAGATGAACTCCGCTGCCCAATGTGTCTGAACATCTATAAAGATCCTGTCATGCTGAAGTGTACCCACAGCATCTGTCGTCTATGTTTGAGGATGTGGTGGGAACAAAAACAAAATAATACGTGTCCTGTCTGCAGGAACAAGTGCCATGCAAAAGATGTGTCTTTAAACTTGATCCTGAGGAATGTGTGTGACATCTACACAAAACACTTGCCAAAGCCCGAGACTATCTGCAGTCTACACGAAGAGGAATTGAAACTATTCTGTCTGGACCACCAGGAGTGTATATGCCTCCTCTGCAAAGAGGCACAAGTCCACGTTGGCCACAAGTTCTGCCCCACCAATGACGTTGCGCAAGATCACAAAAAGAAACTCAAAAAATTCCTGGAAACCGTCAAGGAAAAACAGCAAGATTTAATCAAAGCCAAAAACAACTGCAGTGAACAAGCAGCGTACATCAAGGTCCAGACTAAGCAGGTTGAGAAGAAAATTAAAATGACCTTCAAGGAGCTTCGCGAATTCCTCCACTTGGAGGAGGGAACCAAATTGGTTGATCTAATGGAGGAAGAACGAAGAAAGAGTCAGATGATGAAAGAGAAGATTGAAACCCTCAGGAAAGACATAGATGCTCTCTCAGGCATAATCCGAGCCACAGAACAGCAGCTGACCTTGGACCACATTCTCTTCATGAACAACTACAAGACTGCAATGAGCAACATCCAACAACTGCCTGACCGACCCAAACCATCTCCAGGAGCTCTGCTGGATGAAGCCAAACATCTGGGTAACCTCAAGTTCACCGTGTGGGAAGAAATGAAGAAGATAGTATCCTATAGTCCCGTTATCCTGGATCCAAACACGGCCGCCTCACATTTAAGTCTGTCTGAAGATTTGACCATTGTGAGTTGTAATGGCTGCCAGCAGCGTCCAGTGAATCCAGAGCGTTGTAAATACTGGAGCCGGGTCCTCGGTTGTGCTTTGAATTCGGGAACACACGTTTGGGATGTTGAGGTGGGAGACTGCACAGATTGGGTAGTAGGTGTGGTAGGGGGGGACTCCTGTTTACCACATAGCAACTTTTTATGGGGCATTATATTTTGTGACAACAAATATCGAATCTTGTCACTACCATCAAGAAAGAAGGATCTGTCGGTCAAAGTGAAAGTGCAGAAGATCCGAGTTCATGTCGATACCAACGCAAGATCAATTTCATTCTTGGATTCTCTTACAAAAGCTGAATTATACACTTGCAAGAACATTCCTAATTGGCCAAACTTGTATGGGAAGTGGATGATCTATCCTTACATTAACACAAATGACAAAGTTCCCCTGAAAATAATACCACTTACCGTTTGTGTTACGACTCAAATTCAATCATTTTCAAAATGAAACTGTCACCGAATTTCATTTAGTCATCCTGAGGCTTTGAACCATAAAAAAAAATATTGAAGCCAAAGGCTCGCCACTAGGTGTCAGAAAATATCCACATTGTTTTTGCTCTTACTGTATTTCGTTTTTGAAAGTGTCATCAAATTCGGACTATATGTGAAAAATATTGAAGAAAAATACAGTGTTAATTAAGAAATACAATGTCAGTAATTAAATGTTTATTTAAAAATGGAACAAATAAATAAATACGCCATTGAATAAATGTCTCATTTATTGTTTTACTTATTAAAATACGGAATGAAATATTTACAAGTTATCTCCATATCTATTGTGTGGTGTAGGACAGGAAATTATCCACCTCAAACTGGATTCATTGTAGTCGAACTGTAATGGCTTCCAAGCTATTTGTGATGTCATTTGTGATAATTTAACAACATTGTCTTTCCCTGCAGCTGTACAATTTCTTTGGCTACTTGATGGAACGCTTCACCAATGTGGGCTTATCTCCCGCAAATGCAACTTTCTCGCAGAACACATACGCTTCCTTTGATTCAGGAAGTCTTAATATTGCACAGCTTTCACAAAAACATAAGGCGCGATACGGAAACGGAGCGGTATTATTGCTACAAAAGTGTTGAGGTGCCCGACAGCTCCACAAGCCTTTCCCATGACCTTCTGTGGCGTGTCCAAGCTGGTGGAGGCCTTCAAGCACAGATGGTCACATGAAGCAACGACAACACAGTAGTCAAAAAACACATTTGGCTCTCAGACAAAAAAAATGTGATTTTGTTTCTACGAGTAGCATGGTAATTTTGAGATTGGCCCTCAGATGACCCATGAATCAAGGTTTCTCTTTTTTTATCCATGGTATGCTTGAGTGAAGTGGGGAAAATTCCAGAGAGCAGGGAGGTACTAACATGTTCACCATGTTCTGCAGTTTCTTGGAGAGACTTGAAGGCTACTGTGAGAATTCCGTCTACCATATGACCATACACGGGAATTAGCTCCGAGCTTCACCTTGACAATGTGACCTCCTCAAAGGCTGAACAAAAGTGAAAGGTTCATGGAGTTACGCGGCTCAGTGCCTTAAAAGCAGCTCTAATTCAACAAATATCCATTTTATTTTGTGTATTATGATTCACTTGTGTAGTTGTACCTAATGAAGTGTCCACTAGGTCAGTGAGATCACAGCCAGCCAATCAGAAGCATTCTTCTATCTTGAAAACAAACCTCAACTTGTCACTTCTTTCCCAGATATGCGCTTTCCGCTCATGTTGAATGAATGAATGAATGAATCTTTTCAAACATGATTTAAAGAATAAAAACAATAAAAAACAAACAACAAACAATATATATCACTGTTGAAAAAGGAGTTGGAAGAAGGGCTAATCATGTCCTACCCCTATCCATCACTTAGTTCCAAGTGAGAACATTAAAACTACAAAAGAACATAAGAAAAACAACAAAAACAATTTATAATCCAAAAGTTTAACAGTAGTCACCTTCATTTTCCTCTTTTTGGTAATTTGCAAATATCATTCCTTTATACGTTGTTTTAAATGTTCATAACTTTCACAGGAATACTCCTGCATTTTTGCGGTGACTCCCCTTTTTTTGCATGTGTTGTAAAATACGCTTTATTGTCAAGTGTTGAAATATTTGAACTTTGGTTACATTGTCCACATTTGTTTTTATTACTTGAGAAGCATGACAAGGAAGTAATATGTAATATTTCTTCTTTGAGGATTTGACTGTTGATAAATTGTCTCGTGTCATCTCAAGTGTGTGGATCTCTTCTTATATTCATGCTCCTCTTTAATACACAAATTTGACCTTTGGGTTTGTTTATGGCGCACACTGGACCAGCTGAGAGTTATACTATTGTAGAAGAAAAAACTACAAAATACTGTTGCAAACTAATCTCTTTGTCAATCATCATGGTGACTCAGTTGTGAAACTCACAACAATTATTTTTATTCAAACTTCACTTTCATCTGACCTCAACTGTAATATGTTACTAACATTGATTAATGATTGAGGCCTTCCTCCAGTGTGGGCACCACACTTGTCCAACCATTATTTAATTTCAATTGTTTATTTCGACAATGTTGAACTTCCCACACTGGTTGATACATAGTGCAGGTGTGTTTCCCTTGCTTGGACAGCTTGAGCGGAAATATCAGATCGTCTGTGGCTCTGTATTTGACCTCCTTATCTGCACCACCGTGAAACCACCGATGTATTTTTGGCTCTAGCCACTACATTCTTTTTTTTTTTTTTTATCTCCATCATTTATTTGTGTTGGCTCCCCTCACTGTCAGATTTTAGCGTGGTATACAAACGGCACCCCTTGTTGCCAGGTGTCTTATTTCTTCCATCGACATTCTGTCCTTGAGTGTCACCTGCAGAGGGGGATAATATTGTTCGAGTATTTATCAGTGTAGATTTCTACATTTCATGTTTTCCCTGGTCATCCTTGTCTAAATATGGGAAATTTAGGCATTTAGTTTAATTTACCATAGTTGTCTAAATGCATCCAAAACACATGCAATTTTGTTCTTTTCAAAAAAGATTGAAAAAAAGATTGAATGACGTCTCGTACCATATTTAGCGTAGCGAGTCGTCAATCGATGCTATCATTTTGAGTGTCTCTCAATTTTCATCCACTGGTGTGAAACTTGGTGTGAAGACTCACTCTTGACAAAAATAAAAAGACTGAAGAAAAGGCCATATTTAGGAAACACGGAATTTAGTAACTATATCCGACTATCATAAATGGACCCAAAAAATGTTTCAAAAAGCCACGGCAAAAAAAAATCACTGCAAATCTGCCATTTTGGTTTGAAGCGGCCATGTTAAGCGAGGTAATTTATTTGCTTTAGTTGGCCGCATGTCTGGCCTTGAGTTTGACGCTCATGGTGGAATTTTCTTTTTTGATGTTTTATTGCAGCCTCCACGTGCACTGCAGAGTTTGTGGGTGGTTTTGCACCTTCCACTGTTAATTATCACTTCCTCTCTTTCAGTGTGTTGGCTCATCCTTCATGTTCTCTTTCACACAGACCTGGAGACAGGACAACAATGTTAAACATCTCAAGGCCAAGCAACGCTTCAGGAAGATAAAAAGGCAGTTTTCCCAGGAACTGACAAGCACTACCTTGTGCAGCATCCTCACGTCTGGTCACTCCGAGTGCCACCGCAAGAAGCCAGCAGCCGCCGCCACTGTCATCCTGTTCGCCCGTCGTAGTCCATCCAGCCAGACACCTGAGATGGCCTTCACCTCCGTCGCTGTGATAGCACTGCTGTGCTCCTCCGTGATGATGGCAATTGTCTCGCGGCCCAAGCAAGAAGATGCGCTGCCGCAAGACTTCACCAGGTGAGGCTCAATGAAAAAGCATGTAGTTAGACATTTTAACTTTGTTGGATCTAATGTAACATCTGACCACCATGACAGAATAATCTTAATTCTACTTATAAGGCAAAATATTAACAAACAAAACAATAAATCAAATTAATGTATAATATTGTATTTTTCGTTAAAATATTTTGAACATTTTTGTGAAAACATTTATGACCTGATGTATTGATGAAATATTGAGTATTTGTACTGTAGTTTCTAAAATGCATTTTAGTTTTTGTTTTACAAACATTTGAAACATATTCTTGCATTATTTCGTTATGGTTATTTTAGTTTCAATGATTTTTTGTTGTATTCGTAGTTGATTATATACTTTACTTTTTATGTGGTCATTTGTGGACATCTCATTTCAAACACATGCACAATATTTTAATTCATATTTTCTATTATAATTGTCATTTTTATGAATTTAACAAATTTTATTTTATATAAATATTTATAATTTTAGACTTAAATCATTTTGAAGTTACTTTTACTGTTTGCATGCAGGTGCCGTGGTGAGACCCTGCAGTCCATCCGAAAGGAGCTCTTGACTGCCCTCAACCTGGAGACCGAACCACTGTTGCCCATGGGCAGAAGGAAGCAGTGGAACGCAACTGCTGAGCGACTCATGAGGGTTGTGGCAGCAATGGCAGGTAGAACTGGAGTGCAATGTACACAACCTGAATACCAGAAACTTTAACGCCCATTTTCTTCCATAGTCTCTCCCGGCTCCTTTCCTGATGATGGCCACGACGCCTCAGCATGCTGTGGCGAGACCTTAGAGGTTTCCATGACAGGTACACACACACATGAAAAAAAAAACAACATACAAATATTGATGACAATGATAAATGGAATATGTTCTTCATGTGTGTCTTGGCCCCAGGTGGCCAAGACAGGGACACCAGAAGGAGCAGCACATTGATTTTTTAAGTAAAGCAAAAAATATGTGCAAAATATATATATTTTTTCTTGATTTGTGTCATTACTTTGTATTATTGAGTGCAATATAAATGGGTGCTATTGTTCTTCTGAGTAGGAATTAAATGATTTGGGATTTTAGCTAAACAAAGATGTTCACTGTGCTAATTCCTTGCATGTTTTTTGTCCAGATCTCGGCTGGGACAATTGGATGATCTATCCTGAGCAGGTCACCTGGATGCACTGCGCCCCCTGCGGCCACAGCGCGTCGTGCAGGCCCCAGCCCCAACGTGATGACTTGCAGGTCTGTTTGCTACAGATGAATTTTATTTGCTGCCTGTTGTCTTAAAAAAAAAAAAAAAAAGTCATTTTAACAGGGGTGTATAGGCTATTTAGATCCACTGTATAGCAATAAATAACAGCCTTCATGCATAATTGTTGCATCTCAGTATTGTAATTCGAGATATTGTTTAATACCACTCTTGTGTGTTCCTCTTTCTGCAGGTCCAGGCGCCATGTTGCCAGCCCACCGCCCAGAAAAACGTGCCTGTCGTGTACATGGATGAGTGGAACACCATTGTCATCACCTCCATGCCCCTGACCAGCCGCTGCGGCTGCTTGGGCACCATTCAGCCTCCCCAGGAGTAACAATGGTCACCATTGTGCAGCACACTTCCTACACTCAAAATGCTCAAATAACTTCAGTATATTGCCATAAATTTGCATTGTAAAAAAAAAAAAAAGTCATTTGCCAAGAAATTGATAAGCAATAAAATAGATTACAACATCCATCCATCCATTCTCAATAGCGCTTATGCTGTTCAGGGTCGCATGGTGTTCGTAACCTTCCTTCAATTTTCTGCATTTCAGTTGAAAGAAAAACACAAAGCTAACAAACAGTGACCATATAACTGATTGGTTGGTTTGATTCCTTTATACACTATACTGAGTGCTGAACTAAGTAAATTGTTTTTGTGACTGGTTCTAAGTTCTCACTTTTTTAACATGGTTACAAATATCACTATTTGTAATTTTTTTAATATATGTATGCATGTTTATATATTCATAGCACCTCAATCTTCATATATGCTGATGACACATCTCACTTTGTTCATAATTTGTGCTGCCATTTCTTGTTTAATAAAGGCATAAAGCCTCTCAAAAATGACCTGTTTTGTTTGTGCAGTCTTTGTAGATTATTTATACAATTTTTTTGTAGTTATGCCCCTCCAGCATTTTATTATCTAACGTTCATAAATAATTTTCTCCTGTTAAGCACCCTTTTAGCCCAGGAGAGAGAGAAAAATCCCTGGTAGCTTTAATTGCTGTTTTGTTTTGCCACAGTAACTTTGGACTTGCTTGAAACGTATGACTTGCATATTTATGACGTAATATCACCTCAACTTTAATGTATCCTTGAAAAAAAATACAACATGGGGCAGGACATGACGATGTCGTTACCGTCCTAGTGTTATAATAAAGATGCACTTTACCTTTAAGACACAAACACGTGGTACTCTCATACAGTACTTACTTCCGTCAAAACTAAAAACAAACCTAGGGAAGCGGTCGTTGAACGCTATACCCGTGATGTACTTTATCAGCAAAACGTAAAATAATGTCACGTTGCGAAGGGGCATAACGAGCTCGCCGTTCCAAGCTGCAGCTTTTGCGATCGCGTTATCTTCCTCCGAAAAATGGAGGCTGGCACCCTGGTGTCTGACAGAGAAGATGTCTCTGTGCTCTTCGAACAACAAAAACATTCCAGAAAATGTCAAGTAGGTTACGTCGCAGCCGGTAACGCAACTATCAAAGCCATTTTTTTTGTGTTTGTTATATCACTGCTGTGCTTCTTCAGGAATTGAGCGGCTTGTTCTCCTCCGTGAGGAGAGTGCGAGGCGATGGAAATTGTTTTTACAGAGCCTTTTGTTTCGCCTATCTGGAGTCACTTCTGCACGATGTTAAGGCTTTGCAAAGGTCTCTATTATTATTATCATCGTCAAAGAATACCTTTCTTCTTCAACGAAATCTTCTGATATGATCTCAGATTCAAGGAGAAAATCATCACGACCAGCGAACACCTCTCCTCTGCAGGATTTGACCAGAGTTCCTTCCAGCTCCACTTGAACACAGTAAGTCGTCTTTTTAACTTATATATTGAACCCATAGTGATATTGAATTTTCTCCTCTTAAACAGGTCCTCAACGTCATCGAGCACTGCGAGGGAAGCGAACAGGATGAAATGCTGTTCAGGTTCTTCAACGACCGCATGACCTCGGACAGTGTGGTGCAGTACCTGCGCCTGCTCACCTCCGCACACCTGCAGAACCACGCAGATGACTTCTGTAACTTTGTAGAAGCACCCAGTCTGCAGGTCTACTGTCATCAAGTCAGTTGCTGGCCCATAATGCGCAAAGGCATCAAACTCGGCAACAGGAGTGAGCAAACGTTTGTGCTCGGAGGCCACATTTGATTTTTTAAAATGGACAGTTTTTACTTTAAAGTAATAACACGACTCATTAAACTCAACTGTGGTTATGTGGCCCCCGTGCCATAGTTTGTTCACCCCTGCTCGATGGTGTATCTCCTTAAATTAAACCTCTTTTGTCTTTGTTCAGGAAGTAGAAGCCATGGGGATGGAATGTGACCATGTGGACATCCTGGCTCTGACTCAGGCGCTGGATATCTGCATCCATATTGTCTCAATGGACGGCGAAGATGGGCAGTTGGTGCACCACGTTATCCCTGATGGGGCCGAGCCCTCCATGCACCTCCTCCACCACGTATCCCACTTTAGCATTCTGGGCCCACGACCGCCACCCTGACTGCTCCACACCCAATCGCAGACATGTGGACTGTGATTCAGTTTAATTCTGAAAAGAGCATTTTAGGATGTGACTTCTCTTCATACAACCGCAAATATTTTTAAAAAATTATTTAATGACAACAACGATGTACTGTCCTAGCCAAAACTATCATGTAGCGCTAACAAATTGTCCAATCAAATTTTAGAGATTACTACTTCTCATACCAGCTTTTATGTCTATTATATACCCTCAGTTTTATTAATGTGAGTCAATTTATTTCTTTTGCATTCCAAGTTGTGTGTAATTAGTGAAATAATTATAATTTGCCATTAAAATAATTGTTTTTAATGAGGCAAAACTGCAATGTATGTGATTGCTGTCCAATTCCAATATGTAGAAATTGCATTCAATGCTGGCGTTTTTTCTCCTTTCTTTTTTGGTGCTGCGGCGGACCAGTTTTTTCATTCTTCTGTGCCAACACACTCATGAGGGCACTTTGCTCCCCTCTGACGGGCAGATTAGCCAGGGACAGGCGTCCCATCTGAGTGGGGTACTTGGTCTTTGTCAAATTCTTGAACACAGGCTGAGAGAGAAGCTGCTTCAAGTGTTTCTTCATCCCTTTCACCATCTTCTGTTGCCCCCGATCATCCTCATCCCTCCCGTTGCCTGCAGAAGTCGCAGAATCGTCGGTACTCTGCATTTGATTGGTTCTGAACGTGGACTCACCTAGCAAGAGATCTTCGTCAAGATCGATCTCCATAGCTTCTGCTGCTTGCTTGAACCAGGAGTTGTGATGTTTTTGCCTGCTGTTGTGGAACTCAACCTTTTCGATCTTTCTGGCCAGGTTGACACGTTCCTGTATTGACATTCACAATTTGAAACAAATGACATACAAACCTAAAGCTCCATTTCAAAAGAGGGCTTTGAAGCGACTTGCTCTTACCTTGATTGCCTCCATAAAGTGGAGCTCTACAGGAAACCTGGGCAGCTCCTCATCCTTTTCAAGGTTCTTGTAAATCTTTTTGAAGTTCATCACGTCGTCAGGGCCGATGAGAAGCAAACTTAGACCCTCGTTTGTAGCTCTGGCTGTCCGGCCACTGCGATGGACGTATGTTTCAGATGTGCGAGGAACCTAAAGGTTGGATGAGATGGTGGTAAAAATAATTGAGTCATACAAAAATTACATCAAAAATAAATCACTGAGCATATTTCAAATAAATGCCGTCGCGCCTAAAAGGAGACTGTCAAGTACGAATTGTTACCTGGTAGTGAATGACATGCTGCACATTGGGGATATCCAGTCCTCTTGCTGCTACGTCAGTCGTCAGCAACACACAACTGAGGGAAAACATCGGCAAAAGTCAAGCTCACAATTGCACAAGTCCAGACTTTGCCGATGGAGGTGGGGGGGTGGGGGGATCAGCCTCACCTCTCCTTCTCAGCAAACCTCTCCAGGTTTTTCAGCCGCTGCTTCTGATGCATGTTGGCGTGCATCGGCAGTGGCGTGCAGTCCAGAATATTCAGCAGCGAGTTGAGTCGCTTGATACATTCGATGCTGTTGGCAAACACCATGGTGCGTCCGGGATACTGCAGCAGGAAATAGTAGAGGAAAAAGTCCTTGTCCTCTTTCTGGCAGTGAATCTGCGTCTCGGTCAAGGTCTCCGCAGTGGCCTGCTTCCTGGTCAGGTCGACGACTTTGGGCTTGGAATTGATCCCTACTTTGGCCATGAGGAGCGCCACCTTGTCGGTCAGCTGCTCCTTCTTCTTCTTCTGCAGCACACGCATTGGTAGGTTGTGGATCATGGTCAGCGTGGCGGAAAACACAAAGTTTTGCCTCTTAGGATTGAGTTGAGTGGTGTTCAGCATCTCCAGGAGAGAATCCAGCTCGGCGAAGTGGCCTCGTTCTACCATGCGGTCGGCTTCGTCGATCACTAAGCTCCTGGAGACCGCACCGGCGTGGCCAACAATTATTACCACGGTAAATTACTTTCCATGAGTGCCAAGTAGTGGCGTAACCTACTTGAGCTGTTTGAGGTTGAGAAGGTGTGGATGCCTCTCTTTGATCAAGTCCCACAGACGTCCAGGAGTGGCGATGATAATTTCTGGCCTGTGATTCAACAGCCTCCTCTGCTTCTGTTGCGCCATCCCACCCACTATGATGGCTGTCTTGATGCCTGTGCAAAAGCAACCAAAGTAGCAATGGATGAAAATGCACAATTCTGCGGTTATCACCATAAAATGTGTTTGACGAAGTAATGAAGAAAAAGAGGAAATTAAATTTTGTCTCCTGCAAAGCATGCGAACGCACACACACTCACCAGTAAACTTGGCCACAGCGTCTATGTGGTGTTTGACTTGGACTGCCAACTCCCTGGTGGGGGTGAGGACCAATCCCAGCAGAGGTCGAGCCTGGTTCTTCTTCCCCGCATTGGTGTCGGCGTCAAACTCAACATCGTCGATGACCTTCGCGCAACCAAGCTTTCCATCCTGACCTTGATCGCCATCGTCAGAATCACGGTTGTCCTCATTGTCATCTTCCGCAGATTCTCCTTTGTCACCCTGCCCGCTGATACTTCCTTCTTCCTCGTCAGCCTTCCCGCTGATACTTCCTTCTTCCTCGCCCCGCTCCTCAGGATCAGCTTCAGGGCACTCTGTCAAACTCCCATGTGCCTTGTCTGGATCCACGCCATCGTCCTTGTCATTTTCAACATGTTCCTTCCACTTCAGGATGTTATGGATCATGGGAATGCCAAATGCTAATGTTTTACCACTTCCTGAAATGACCAAATATTTGTCTCAGTCTATTACAGGGATGAGCATTTACCAAAAAAACATGTTTAAATGATTTACAAAATTGTGCCTCCTATAATGTGAGGTGTATAATGGTTTGAAGAGACTCTTACCCGTCTCGGCCGCTCCTAAAATATCCAAACGATCTCGGATGGCTGGAGGGAGCACCAGGGCTTGAATTGGGGTCGGTGATGCGAAACCAAGGCTGCTGAGGGCCTTCAGTACAAGAGGTGGTACGAACAGGTCTTTCCATAGACTCATATTAACGTTTTTCCCTTCAGAACCAGAAAGGGCAGCTTTGCTCCAGTTATTCTGTTGTTTTTTGGGCTTTTGCTCTTTATTCTGAGTGGTGTTGGGACGTTGTTGTCTTTGCTGCTTCTTTTTCTTTTTTAATTTAGTCTTTACCTTATGTTTTGGTTGATCTAAGTTAGTAGTGGCTGGTGCAGCTTCGGATGGATCCTCTTGATCGGTTTTCAGTTCCTCTTCCTCACCTGCATCCTCTTGCATTGTCTCATTTTGAGTGGATTCGTTTTTTAAAAAGTTCTTTTTTTTCTTTTTCTTGGCAGGTGCAACAGACTTTTCTGATTCTTTGCTGTCTACGGCTCCTTTTTCGATCACCTCTTCAACTTCCCTTGACTTTCTTTTCTTTCCTTTTTTCTTTCCATCTTCGGGTTCATTCTCTGTCGCAGCTGAAAGCTTCTTGATATCCACCACGCGGTAATTTGTCAGTTCTTCAAAACAAACCAGACCGTCCAGCATGCCCTCTTCGGAACAAAGTTCGGGATCTAAATCCACCGCCTTCCATTTGCCCGTCATTTGAATGCTCCGTTTTTTCGGCTTGGGTCGCGCGAAGATCTTTCGCTTCTTTTTTGTCTTATTTGTGCTCATTTTCTGGAAATGTTAACAGAAAAAAGTCAGAGGATCTAAATCAAGCGACGCATGTACTGTTTAGCAATCAGCAAAGCAAGTACTCACTCAAACGGTTTAGAAAATCCTCCTTTGAAAAATCGCAAAAGATCACGCCGCTACGATTCGCAGCGTAGCTGTGTCGCCTCTTGATCGTGTTTAACAAGTTTTTTTTTTTTATCGAGTTCCAAGACAACCGCACATGTCATGCGAGAGCAGCCATTCCTTCTTCTGACGTAATACGTTTCTTTTGTTCTGCAGATGTTTAACGTAACGTTTAGATACATTACCGCCCTCTGCTGGTTTGGCTCAAATATGCTTTGTAAATCCCTTCATTCAATAATAATAATAATAATAATAATAATAATAATAATAATAATAATAATAATAATAATACTGCTATTACTACTACTACTACTACTAATAATAATAATAATAATAATAAATAAAATAAAATAAAATAAAATAAAATAAAATAAAATAAAATAAAATAAAATAAAATAAAAATAATAATGTTGCGGCGACCTGGGAGGTGCGCGCCTGTCTGCGCAAATACAACAGCACATTCTGTAGCATTTTATTACATATCAGGGGTCTTTTACAATATCTACCATCAGAAGAATCTCAAAGTAAATCTGAGGTTTGGTTTAAAAACCTACGGCTGAGTAAACATGTGGCAATGCATTTCTAAAGTCAAAGTACAGCAAGTCACGGCTGCTAGTTTTTGGTGGGGTCAATCACCCTGCCCATGAACAACAGGGATTTTGTGTCTTCATGGTATATGAAGAAGAAAAACGGACGGTCGACAATGAAGGTCCGGGGTAACGAGTAGGGAATAATGCCAGTTGTTGTGGCAGCCGCCGCGGTGGTCCCCACCTCATCCACATCAATAACTGCTTTATGTAGCACCTGCAATTCAAAGTCAGTTGAAGACATTTAAAAGAGGCAAGTCGAAGGCTGCAAAATATGCATGTGTGAAAACTGACCTCTGAAACCTTAAGGCCTTTGTCATTGCTCAGCTTTGTCAAATTGGCAGAACCACTGAAGAGATTGGTGAAACCCATCTCCGGGAGGATGTCCTGCAAAGCGTACGATTCCTCCATCTTAAATTTGGGGATGTTGATCTCCAATTTACTGTGAACATAATGATGCGTTAGACAGCTTGACCCATCCGTCACATTAATTTAAAAAAAAAAAATACAGCTCACATCTTCTGCAGTTTTTTGATCCAACCAAGCATTCTCTTTGCAGTGATCTCATCGTCGATAGTATTGTAATCCACTCCTTTGTTAGGCAGCAGGATGAGCATGGCCACGCCTTCCAGGTAGGGCAGTTTCAATACACGCGCACCAAGATGCGTATCTACCATTGTTTCGAACTTGTCCTCATTGAACATCATCGGCACTTGTAGAATATTGTAGTTGTCAACGTAAAAGGGTGCATCGCGCGTGTAGTTGGGGTTGAATGGAATCTTCCACCCACCTGTAGAGGTCAAACGTACATGGCAGTGTAGAACATGTAAGAAAATGGCAGTCCTAAATTTAAACTTACCTTGGAAGTAAAACGTGTTGATCATCATAAGCTCCGTCATCGGATCGATTCCGGAGAGCATTTCTGTCACTTTGCCCCTTGTCTTGTCTTTTATATGGTCGTTAATGAGACTGACGCTTGTATTTGTTTCTTCAAAGTCGACATTCTTGATGTCTGCGTAAAAATAGGACTTCATCTGTTCCTCAAAGGTCTTCTCGATGATGAAGTTCTGGCGGACAAAAAGGGACGTGCTTTGGTCCAGTTTGGTGGTTCCATTGTGCGAGATGTTCCCGTGGAGCATCTGGAACAATTTTGGAATAAGATCTGGCTGATTATCTTGCTCCAGATTCTTCAGTTTGAGTCCTTTTAGTATCTCCTCATACGTATCGCCATTAGCGGCCATGGAGAGGGCAGCAAAACTGGTGGAAATACTCAGAGGGGAGAAGATGATGTTCTTGTCGTGGTAAGTGGATATCTTGCGGTAAAGGTCCATCGCAAACTCGCCATTTTTGAAGGAGAGATTCAAAATGCTGGAGTAGGGAACCGGTGCTTGTTGCGCCGGAGCGAAGAGACACATTAGGATGAAAACAAAACCCATCTTCACCTTGAATGGAAACATTATTTGTGTCTGGGAATGTTGCAGAACTTTACCTGAATCATGAAGACAAATTCAAATAATTGTAATTACACATCTGACATGACCAAATTCACAGAAACATCATTTCCAGAGCACTCTCATACTTACCATCCATCCTTGAGTAACGTTTAGTCCAAAACGTATTATTTGGGGAAACAAAGTGCAAGTATGCTTTGAGTGTTACACATTAACGAAGGCACGTATTTGTTGTTCCCTGCCCCCTCCCTCTGAATATATTGATGCATTTAGTGTGTGTGGGTGTGTGTGTGTGTGTGTGCGTTTGTGTACGTGCGAGGGAAAAAAATAAATAAATATATATTATACATATATATATATATATTATATATATTATATTATAATATTATTATACCATTTATTTATTTATTATTTATTCATCACTCTTATTTATTCATTGTTTGTGCCTTCTTGTTTTTATTTTTTGTGTTGTTTACTTGTTGTATATTGTGTACTATGTCTTGTCACCGTGGGATAGTGGGAACGTAATTTCGATCTCTTTGTGTGTCTTGGCATGTGAAGAAGTTGACAATAAAACAGACTTTGACTTTTGACTTTGATACCAGTGTGGGTTTTAAATTAGCATCACGGGAGAGTTGTTCAAACTTTTACAAAGACAATAATGCCCAGTTTATTAGCAAAGTTGGAGACATATTGATTTGACAATATCAATGGCCTGCTAGCATAATTGTTTTGCCACATTGTATCGTGAGAGCGAATCGGGTGTCCATCCGTCCATCCATGGTGGTGTGCTACGAATAAAAGTTTAATAAAACAACCGAAGCCTGGTAAATTTTTCTTTAATCCTGAAACAACACCAGAAAGTGAGCATTATGGAATAAAAACATGACAAAATGATGAGTTAGTGCTAGCAAGTCAAACTCGTGCTTAATCCAGCATTTGCATGCTTACCTGTACATTTTAAATCAAGCAAAAAAGGGGGCAAAAATGACAGCAGAGATGGAATCTCCCCTGAGGTCACACTGCACATTATTTCAAATTCCACATGAAAAAACACTTAATTAAGCATTGCTGGAAATGTGAACAACAAACCATAATACAATGATGGTTAATGCTATAATGTGTTCTTTGGATTCATTTTACAAAACTTGGCTATTAAATTTGGAAGGCCATTAATCGAACACTGGCAGAAACACATTTTTAAAAGCAGTGCAAATAAACAGCAAACCGTTTTAAAGGGGACGTGTCAAAATAGAAATCATCCGTTCATCACCACAGATACTGAGAATGTTACGAGTCCTGATGGAATAATGACTTGATTCATTTATCACATGCAGATTACAAATCCTGTTCCCTTTTTAAGTACTGTATGTACATATGTTGTCGTTGACTAACGGGAAAATATTCTGCATCATTTCAAAAGTGACTCCACAGTTAATGTTTTCTCGATCCAAAATAGATTGACTCTAAATTGTACAATGATATGAGTTACTGATTCCTAATCAACAGTAAGCAAGGCACAGCAACAAAAAAGTGTTGCTCATTTACCTTATCAACTCAAAAGTACAATGATGCATCATGTTATGCAAGAAAAAAAAAAGTTTTTGTTGTTTCCTGGTACTCACAATAAATGAGTTAAACAATAGACTGGCGTGGTCCGACACAAAACGCAGGAGCACTTGTACAACTTGACAGTGGACAAGCGCTATGAATTCACCTTCCACCATAAACAACCTTTTGAATACAACAATTCCTATATCTATCTCTTGCAGAGAAAACATTAGGAAATAACATACAGTAGAAATAGAAGGCGCCATGGTTTAAAAAAAAAAAAAAAAAAAAAAAAAGGCAAAATCGTTTCACTGCATCATCAGTTCAGCTTCTTTGTAGTCTTAGTGGAAGCAACACCAGATCGCCAGCGGCCTTTTTCCTCTTGCTTCCTCATGCCCGCCAACAAAACGACAGGCGAACACGGATCCGTCTCCTCAATGTTCACACGTTCGCAAAAGGCGTTAAAAGGTAGACCAGCGGAAGGAGCAAAGCGACCCCTGAATTGGGAGGGGTTACAGGCCCAGGCAGCTTTTCAACAAAAGCAGATGTTGTTATCCACTGTCACAGACTAGGCTTTTGTTGTTGGTCCGCTTCCGTGCAGCTGTTCTCTGGAGAAAGGCAAGCGAAGAACAGGAATGAATCTTCAGCTATTGCTCAAGTATGTGACGATCTGCATCGTGCTTACGTTACCTATTGATGTTGTGCTAGCTTGTTGAGGAATGTTCGACTGGCGAGTGGGCTGTTGCCTAAAGAATCAAGTGTGTGATTAAGAATCATTCATATTTGAGACCTTTTTTTTTTATTTATAAGTGTTATTAATATTGTATCTTCAATGATTCACATGAATTGTATCAGTGCTGTACCCACTGGTCAAAGTAGGCCTGCCGCCTCATCCTCAGCTCATCAGCTGTGAGTGTCTCATTGTGGACTCGTAGTTCTTCTGCAGGCCTGCTGTCCACTCTCACATGTCCACCACCAGAATCTGAAGTAGCCCCTATAATTTTCATAGAGAAACAACACATATTAAAACATACCTGCAAACTCTTGGCTGGGCGATATTGCCTTGGAAAATACAGTATCAGATTTTGACCTTGCATGCTGAGCTGAATGGCTCTACGGAGATCCGCTTCCTCATCTTCTACGTCAATGTTTTGTCTGCTGAGTGCGAGAGCTGTCCTTAACTCCTCATCGTCATCCACAACTTCACTCTCCACACCAAAGTTCATGTCCGTCTGGCCCAGTGTTGCCGACCCGCTGCAAATACAACAAAAATTTTAAAAAATTGTTACTTTCAACTGTTATTTTTTCCAAGCAAAAATATGCTAAATTCTCCATCCTGTATGTACCGTGCGCTCATCTGAGCTTGGGCCTCGCCAATAAGTTTTGGCCGTTGCTGTTGTTGCACTCTCATGATCCCAAGAATCTGCTCTGCCTCACATTCTGGGAGATTCCCTCGGACCACAAATATGGAATAACCTGCACATGGTCATGTTTATTATTGCCTCACACAGTCTTTAATTTGATAAATCTATTCGGCTATTACATTACCTTCTTGCTGCAGCTGTGCAAGAAAAAGGGCTAAATATGTGTCCGAGATCAACTCTGGTCCAGTCAAAAGTGAATTCAAGTTAAACCACTGAAACGATAAACCAAATATTAGTTTCATATATTACTATGTGACATTTATATGTATGTACCTGTTGTCCAAGCTTTCGAATGGTAAACCAGTGCTCCTTGTAATTGCATATAAAGGCTTTTTCATTTCTGAAACAAACAGAGAGAAGACTTAATGCGGTCATACATTTAGCAGTCTGGATTATGATCCCAAACAAGCTTGAGCGAGAAAACATACATGGGATTTATCATCAGGCTCTGGTATTCCCGGCTGTTGAAGAGGATAAGGTCCAGTCCCAAAACTCTAAGAGCATTGCTAATAACCTATGGTGACGTCCCACAAACATGTTAGTAATCACAATGTTTACATAAAAGTCAATCTTTGGAGCTCACTCACTTGTATTGAAAAGAACCCACTGTCATCCATGTTACCAGATGGTTGCTGAAAACAAACACAGCATGTGTTAATATTAGAATGTAAACAAATACATTAACATTCCAACTGCCCCTACCTGTAAAAAGGTCCTGTACTCATCGCTACCCATTCCTCCCTCCGCCATCCTCATCCTCTCCTCTTCGTCCAGCTGATGTGCAATGGAGGAGAGATCCACGGGGGTGAAGTACTCACCCTGCAGCAAGTTGTTGAGGCAGTGCTGAGCACAGAGAGAGCCCTCTTGCTGCACATTAAAGATCAATTATAGCGCAATCATCTACTTTGTTTTTAACATTGGAAAATATTATACATTTATGCGGCTTTCTTTTCAAGTTAAAAATGTGTAAATGTGATGTTTTGGGAATGTTTTTCTGCAAAGGGGACAGAGCATCTTAACTGTATGACGGAATCAATGAACAGAAACAACATTAATGGCTTTCTGTTCCAAGTGCTAAGAGATGTTTTGTTTGCGGATAAAATACATAGCTTTATCTTCTGTACGCATTTTTACCGATATCCTGCATCTCACCTCAATGACTGAGCAAATATATTTAAAAAAAATCAGGGTTAATTCTTTGTAAGGGAACACATTTACAAATTCTCCAGGAGATCAGAAAATTATTGACCCCCATTGTTGCTTTTAGCGTTCCAGGTTTGTCATTCCAGGTAGCTACACTGGGTCATTTGTTTATCAAGTAAAACACTTAAAGAAACCACGCCGTTTAGCGATTTTAGCTCCTTGACTACCCTTCCTGGGTTCTTACTGTAAATAAAGTTTTCACGATTACTCGTAGCAACTTTAGCAACATAGCTAATAAGGAAACAATACTGCCAAGCAGTAACCGCTTAAACGCTTGACTAAACAGCTCAGATCACTGCAACAAGGCTCGAGCTTTAATGGACACATGAGGTACTTAAGTGGCGTTCAGAGTCGTAATTTGCGCGTTTAACTTACTTTCTCGTGAAATATGGCATCCATGGCTCTCCCTGTCAAACATTCAACTCTAACCCCGCTCGTCACAACAGACAAAACGAGCAGCGCCAACTAGCGGATTCGTTCAGACACGCGTATGTCCACGACGGAATTTGTTATTTTTTGACAGCGTTCAAAAACAGTGACGTTGATTTAAACGTACACTGACGTATAACACTCAACTACACGTAATCACCCACTTGACCCCCACATACACATTTTCAAGTTTACATGTACCTACAAACATATCACGTGCATTATTCTTGCACAATTCTTGCAATACTGTTTACAATAAACACTAAAGTATGTTTTTCCAACTTCAACCTATCCTTGTTTCTAAAACACATTCAAACGTTTAGAAAAAAAGACAGGAACAATTCAAAAAATGAAAATGGCTCTTTATAACAAATCTGCATTGGATACAAATAAAAATAAATACAGAATGTGCAACTAGTGGTTGTGGTATTATTTATGGTGCGCAACAACGTTAGGAGTCCGGTTGGTTTGTGCACAATCTTGGAATGGAATGCCCTCACCTCTGAATGCTTGCACTACGTAGTTGGGTAGTTTTTCTGACAGTATTTTGTATTTATTGCAGGCATTATCAAACTGTACATTGTAAACAAAAGACCCGTGCCGTTCACAATGGCGAATACACCGACGATGACGCAACGATGACGTACAATACACGAGCTCCACTACTACTGTAATGTAAAAAACCCAAAAAGATTATTATAAACATGTATTATATTTATGTATATTACTTTCATATTCGTTTCTGTATTTATGATTACAGTTTGGTGATTTATTTATTCGACATAACCTCACCTCACACAACATAATTTGTATTGACTGCGTGAGGATATGGCGCGTTCTCCCTGCATGAAGTTATTCAGTGAAATGTTTGAGGTGAATATTAATTTATATAATAAAATCAAATTATGAAGGCGGGTTTGCTTGAGGTCAAAATTTAGGAGCAAAACAAAAGACAACTAACGCGATCCGCCATCTTTGTTGTTTACATCCGCCTCGAACGATTTTGAGTAGGCAACCATAGGGCGCGTTCGGAAATTCACTCCCGTGCAGTTGTGTGTGTTCGGGGAGGCAGCACTTCACTCCCATTAATTTCCGAAAGCATAAATGCAAGTAAATTGAAGAGTCTGGGACTCCCGGATAAAGATGGCGGCGTGATCTCCACGTTCTGAACTGCCGAAAGACTATTCTAGTGGTTGTGCATTTCTATGGGTGCCATTGCTGACCAATCCGAATTCCCACATTTCTGGAATGCAACATTAACGACACCTTCTCCGTCTACTTTACGGCAAATGGAATATGGCGGAGCCTGAAAAACCCTTTGACGAGCCGGAGCTCATAAAGGTATGGGATTCAGCAAGCTTTCACAACTGACACCGTGCCACCGTGCACGGCTATTTGACGGGAAAGTGACTGGCTTAAATGTGTTTGTTACCTCGCTCAGTGTGCACGTATAACGCGATGAAATCACGTTCTACCCATACGTGTGGCGAGCAGCGGTATTTAGCTTGTGCATTCACGCTTAAAAACATCTCTGCAGTGCCTTACATTTTGCTCAAGAGTTGATGAATGTTGAGTTGTCACTATAAATACTTAGTGCCGTTTAATTTTGCTGCAGGGTGCTGTCTTGATTAACTTAGTCAGTTTGATGAAATAAAACCCCGCGACTTGGTCCGAAAGTAAAATCTATGCAGTTTCACAGCACTTGTGAACAATTGCTAAATTGACTCACTCCGAAAGTGAAATCTATGCAGTTTCGTCCCTTCGAAACAATTGCCAAATTGACTCACTAGACAAGTGTTTCCTAACCTTTATTGAGCCGAGATACATATTTTTCATATATAAAATCTCAAAAGTTTACACACTTTGCTTTAATCTCTGTGAAAAGCTCCATAAATAAAATTTTCCATTAACTACAACACAGGATTAAGATTTGTGTAAGGAAGCAACATTCACATTTATTTTCAACTTTTAATTAATTTTCAAATTGTGTTCGCTTCGCAGGAATGGCAGGCGTCCGCCGATCTAAAGCTGTCCCTGTATGGCTACCTGAGGAAATGTGTGCCTCGGATCTTTTGTCACAAGGAGGAATACAAGCCTCAGGAGGAAGAGGAGCAAATACAGAGACTCCTCCTCCATCCACTAGAGTACTTTCTGTTTGGTGAAGATCCCGATGAAGGTGTCAATAAGCTCAAGCAAGGCACTTCGTCTTCCCAGCTCTGCGGACGCGTCTTCAAAGAAGGAGAAACGGTTTACTCTTGCAGGTGCTGAAATGATCCCTCAGTCGGTGTTAGAATGTATTGGGAAGGTTTTCCCAACAACAGATGTAAATAATATTGATCACAGTGGCAATCAGAATATACCATATATCATACCATCAGGCAATATTTGTAACCCACAGGTATGTATTGGATTTGTAGTTGTAGATCAGCCCAATGGTTTTTGGTGAGTGTTGGTCTCAGTTAAAGTATGAGTTTTTCACATTTTGTTAGCATGTTGAGCTTGTGGTTAGCACATCGGTTTCCTAGTTCAGCAGTCTTGGCTCTCCCAGTTTGTATGTTCTTCCCATGCTTGTCAGATTTAATGTGAATTGTGAGTATGAAAGTGTGATATGCACTGATATGTTGTTACTTGAGTACAAACATTTTTAAAAATTAAATAAAATGTTAACTGTACAATCCAAAAAGGCTTGTCAGTGACGAAATGTTTTTCAACACCTTGCAGGGATTGTGCAATAGATCCCACATGTGTGCTGTGCATGGACTGCTTTCAAGAGAGCGTGCACAAAAGTCATCGTTATAAGGTGGGTGCAAATGTTGACTGCAACTTTCTGCACTTTTCTTCCACATTGAGATGATCTATATGATTGTAAACATTTGATAAACACACATTTTTTTTACACACACTGCAAATAATGCAACAAACTATTTTTCGTCAGCTCGGGAGAATTGGTTCGTGTCTCTGTTACACAATAACATGTCAAGTATCTGCTATTTTTCCTCAGATGCATGCTTCATCTGGTGGCGGGTTCTGTGACTGTGGGGATGTGGAAGCCTGGAAGATTGGCCCGTATTGCTCCAAACACGACCCGGAGGCAGCCACTGCCATGGAAACGGTGTGTTACATAACAGAGCGGAAAGAAGCACGTTGGAAGGGACATACTTGGCTTTTTCTATCTTATTTATATTATACTTATACCTGTTATTTTGCTTATGTAAAATTTCAATCATGAAAACTGACTTGTTTGATAAGATGAATGAAATATTGTATCATTGGGGTAAAACAACTCTTAGAATTTCCTAATCTGTGCAGGAATATGTTTGGTAACAATGGCTGTTTTCTTTTCCCCTTCCCTTTTATTTTGCTAAATGGTCCAAGCTGCTGTTTGTCAGGCCTGTGTATCTGATTGCCTTTGTCAAGATCTCGTAACCTTGACTACACTGCGCCTGTTTCCGAAAATAACAGGTGCCTCCATAAGCAGGAGGCATGGCTAGCATCAATTTAGCTCATTGTCTTACATAATGAAACCTTTGCTTTTAAAACCGAAATGCTCGACTGTTTTCCACATGCAGCAGGGGAAACCCACTCATCTTTTCATTGTGTTTACAATATGGTAGATTCCAGTGCTTGTTCTCACACAGTGGCAAGCTGAATGTTTGTTTGACTTGTGTGCTAAATGTTGTATTAGATATTTAGCTTCCCACAGGAATGTTTCCTCTTGTGAGACTTACCAGCAATGTCACAGAGACAAAATATTCAAAGAGTAAACTTGCTGCTAGTCACGCAGGAAATGAATCCAGGCAATGACTCATGTAAAATAGCACAGGGGGTCCTTGGCCTATGACGTACGTTGTTCAGCTCAACTCAAGGTTTTGAATCGTGTCTAGCAAGCTAGTTTGCCTGCAGCGTGAGAGTTTGTCTTCTTACATCGTCGCCATAGGAACGGAGCTCCATCGTAAACTGGTATTTTTAGAGTCGTATCTTGGGGTGCTCACATTTGACTTTAAATTGTGTTTTCCAGGATGAGAGTACATTGGAGCCAGAATTGTGTGAGCGGAGTGAGATGCTCTTCAGGGTGTTGCTGAACTACTTCACAGACTTCCTAGACTGGGCGGAAGACCGTCAGCTTTTAGCCCCACTCAAACCCGAGTACGGCCCACTTTATCCCACACACACAGACTGCATATGTTGTGTATACAAATCAGCAGCTTCAACCGAGCTTGTCGCCATCCTAACAGAGTATGTCATCGTGTGTGCAGGGAAAAAGACAACACATACTTCTGTGTACTGTACAACGACGAGCACCATTCATACGACCATGTGATCTACACCCTGCAGCGGTCTGTCAACTGTGATCAGGCTGAAGCGCAGAATCACACGGCACTTATTGACAAGGAGGTACAGTGGATGTAAAAACCCAAAGAAGTCTACACACCCCTGTTCAAATGCCAGGTTTCCATTATTACCATGACCTCAGTGCTGACTCCCATTTCACATGAGTTTGAACGTGATTGGTTAATCCTCAACACAGCCACATCCCCAGTTATTGTACAACCACTTATATATATATATATATATATATATTTTTTTTTTTTAAATACTGTTCCTTTAAAATGTTATATATCATTATATATCTGCTATTTGAACGAGGTGTGTAGACTTATTCTCTCCACTGTATATGTCTGTTTTATGTCACATTATTTCCAGGCTATGTGACATTTTCATTAACAGCTTTGCAATATCACTGTCTCATTATTCCTTTTAATGCAAGCATGATTTAATTACACTGTACAGGGCCGGCGGACAGTAAAGAGAGGAAGTCTTGCGTCATGTCAGCATGCTAAAGACCTCATCAAGGTAAAAACTTCACATAGACGAATTGTACATATCAATATTTGTACAGGTTTTCAAATATGGTAAAGATTTATTATTTTTATTTTCCCCAATCCATATTTTTACATTTTATGTTTGTTTTGCAGTACAACTCGGAGCACATTTCCCTGCAGCCGCTGCGTGTGGAAGTCCTGCAGTCGACCGTCGTGGCTCACCAAACATTCGCCCTGCGTCTCGGCTCCTGGTTTCAGAAGATCATCAGTCATTCGGGTACTGCCACGCATGCACTTTTACTTCAGTGTCAGACAGCAACAGCGCTTCATTGCACGTCATGTGACTCTTATCTTGTGTGCAGTGGGCTTCAGACAGGCTTTCTGCAGAGTGGCATTGGAGCCCAGTACAGAGCAGACCGGCCTCTGCTGCATCAGTAGGCTCATGTTGCTTGATTCCAAACTGTACAAAGGCAGGTATCGCTGACATTTCACAGTCACGCACCTTCATATTTTGTGATTTCATACACTTATGTGATATTCGTTATTATTTCTTAAAGGAGCACGCAAGATTGTACATGAGCTGATATTCTGTAGCATACTAATGGAGACAGAATCCAAGAGGCTATTTGCAATCGAGTTCACAAAGGTAAAATTGTTTTGAACCAAATGTTGGAATATTTTTAATGTTATAACAAATATGTGGTCTTTTCAGCTGTATAAGGATCTGCAGAATAACTTCATTGAAGATGATCATGAAAGGAGTATTTCTATTACTGCGATGTCTGTTCAGATCTTCACTGTGCCCACACTGGTGAGTGCACTTTGTAACAGTGACATCATGAAGAGGCTAACGAATTATTTTATTTAAAAAAAAAAAAAAAAGAAATCTGTCCTGAAAAAGTGAATCTGCTTTTTGTATTTCTTTTCCTCCAACAGGCAAGGTACCTAATTGAAGAAACAAGCGTCATCACAAGGATAGTTAATACAGTCATGGCGCTGTTGCTGGAGCATTTGGATGTTAACAATCGCTTCTTCTTCCTGGGATACAACTCCGACAAGTTCTCCCGCATCCAGGTCATTTTCCATGACCTCAGGTAGTTTGACCAGGTAGCAGTTTTAGCGACATATTTGTTTCATGTCTGTTCTTACCTGAGTTGTTACCTCTCTCTTAGGTATATTCTGATCAGTAAACCATCCGTATGGAATTCTAAGCTTCGGAAACAGTTCTTAGAGGGCTTCAATGCCTTTCTAGGTCTTCTCAAATGCATGCAGGTAATTTATTATCACATCTGTTGTGGATGTATCAAGACTGAATGTTGATTTTTTTTTTTTTTTTTGTTTGTTTTTAAATGTTGACCCTTGTTCATAGGGTATGGAAGAGGTTGAGCGTCAATTTGGTCAACACATCGCTGTGGAACCCGAGTGGGAAGCCGGCTTTACGCTTCAGATCCAGCTCCGCCACATTCTGGCTATGTTTCAGGACTGGTGCTCCTCAGATGTGAGTTGCTGTCTATTGTGTCCTACCATCTCCTACTATACTCTTAAGCATCTTCTTTTTTTTATTTTTAATCACCACAGGATAAGATTCTGCTGGAAGCCTTTCGAGATTGCCACAAAGTCTTGCTCCAATGCAACAATCAACCCTTCCGCAGGGAAGCAGCTGACCACTACATGTGCAAACAGATCATCCACGTTCGGCCCTATAAAGTGTCTCAGGAGCCTGTCAGCATACATCTACCCCTCTCCAGGCTGCTTGCAGGTGGACGATAACCTTTTGAGTCTGATTCTTTCGGTGTATATTTGACATAAATGTATGCATCTTCTGTGGTCCCTAGGCTTATATGTTCTTAACTGCAAGAACGGGTTATGTGATCAACTCTTTGACAAAGTAAGTTGGAAGGTGCTGATTGATTTTGTTATTATTCATTGATTTTTAAAACACTGTAGGGAAAAAAAAGTAGGTATGAAGTTTTAGATTAAATTGTCCAGCTGTAGTTTCCTCGGAAGCGTCTGTTGTTACAGTTGATGTTTTCTCGCTTTATGGCAGGATAGCTATGACTTTTGCAGCCTGGCTGAGCTTCCTCTGCGTTGTGTAGTGCTGGCTGCACAGGTATCAGCTGAAATGTGGCGCAGGAATGGACTGTCTTTGGTCAGCCAGGTGTGATGCATGCTTTTTTTATTGTTTGTTCCCCCCCCACACACACACAAATTTTTGTAGTTCTTGAAGGTCTAAAATAATTGACACTACTTATTGAGTTGCCTGTTTTTCTCCCATGATTAGGTTTACTATTATCAAGATGTGAAATGCAGAGACGAAATGTATGATAAAGACATCCTTATGCTTCAGGTTGGTTCATTTGTGCTATTTTTTTTTCATGTTTTTTTTTAATACATGTTATATGGTGCGACCATAAGGCGACACTTCAGTCTACAATTGTCATACGGTGTTAAAATTAATTATTTTTTCTGTTGTAATAAAATTATTATTATGAATTTTATTATCTCTCACTTCACACTGCAATGCAATAATGTTAAAATGCGTTTTAACCAATGATCAATTTTACTAGGCCTATAAAAGGTTCTCAAGACTGCACGTTCCCTTCTGCATCTCAGTGATGATTGATTTAAGCCATTTTGAAAATAACTTGCCAAACACTTTGCAGATAGCTGCTTCCAAAATGGACGCCAACCATTTTCTCATGCTGCTCTTACTAAGATTTGAGCTCTTTAATTTCTTCAATGGAAGTTGTTCCAGCAGAGATCATGTAAGTAAGGCTTCAAAGTCAACATCAGGTGCAACTCTTAACTGTCTGTATTAATGTGGCTACATTTGCAGAATGAATTGTTGCAGTGGAATCAACTGACGGAAGAGATGCTGTATCTCATCATCATCATAGTTGGTAATGTAACTTTTTGGCTCATAATAGTTTAGGTGATGCTTAACCATGGGGCTAACCAACATAATTGCAGGTGAGCGATACGTCCCCGGTGTCAGTAACGTGACCAAAGAGGACGTGACAATGAGGGAGGTCATCCACCTGCTGTGCATTGAACCCATGGCACACAGTAGCCTGGTCAAAGGCCTGCCGGAGAATGTAGGCCGCATTATCATACAATAAAGGTAATATGTGACAATTAAACATCACATTCTTTGCAGGAAAGCCACGAAACAGGTCTCGAGTCTGTAATCAACAAAGTTTCCACATTCAAGTACGTAACTAACTTCAAATCAACAAGTGATATTTTTTTTTTTTCTCAGGGTATTTTCAGCATGTTTTCATTTTTTCCCTTTTGAATATAGGAAACCAGGACTTTCAGGACATGGATTGTATGAGGTGAAAAGGGAGTATTTGGTCCAATTCAACCCATTCTTCTACCATTATTCAAGGTCACAGCACAGCAAGGTAACACATCTCATTAATACTTCTTTGAAGAGGACTTTGTTTGATATCATTCTCTCTTCTTCTTTATTCTTCTTTCGTAGGCCGAAGAGTCACAAAAGAAGAGACGTGTTCACGAGGGCGCCGATAAAGGTGACCATGTGTCACCTGCACAAGCTCTCTCGCCAATTATTCGTACTGAAGGTTGCCTTTCTGTCTGTTTGCGCTCAGCTCTGCGTCCTCCAGTTCCGCCCCCCTTCTGTCCGGCCTTCTCCAGCGTCGTACGCCTCCTCTGCTGTGACATTTTCATCCACATCCTCAGACGTGTGCTGCAGAGGGCAGCTGAGGAAAAATCCACTCACTGGACAGAAATCATGATCCAGCGGGTAACAAAACTAAATGCTGAGGAAGCCATTTGCTAGGTTTATGATTTTAATTACGTTTGAAACATTTCCCCTGTATCCCACAGGCCCTGCACCTTATTGGGCAGGCTTTGCTTGAAGAAAAAAGCCAGCTGGAGGACAGCGCTTCAGAGGAAGTGACCTTTGATTTCAGCCTGAAGGCTCGAAGTAAGTCAGCTTCTTCCGTGCAAAATGGAAAGGAGTTTCGTCTTTTCTCTGCAATGTGTGATTTTTGTCTTCCAGGAGTCGGATTGGAACACAGCAAGTCTCTCTTTCTCTTGCTTGCAAAAACTAAGGGTGTTCGCTCGCTTGAAGCCCAAAAAGACATGATCACGTGGTTACTACAGGTTAGTTTACTTCACCAGCTAGTCTGCATTAACAATCATCTTTTAGTTGCCTTCATTATTTTGTGTTGGTGTCCGTTGCTAGATGTTTGAGATTATCAAGTGCCTCAGAGACAAATCCAATCCAACAACTTCCATGAGTGTGGAAACGAGCAAGCCTGAAGAGGTATCTAACTACTGCAACGTCATTTACATATTCCCTCTTATCAGTGTCTCTTATCAAATTTGGTGCTACAGACTGTTCAGGACAAAGAAAAAGCTGAGCGCAAAAGAAAGGCCGAAGCAGCCAAACTTCACCGACAGAAAATTATGGCCCAGATGTCAGCCATGCAGAAAAATTTCATTGAGTCCAACAAGATGCTTTATGACAACATGCCAGAGAGCGGCACACAGGGAGAGCCTTTTACACCGACAGAAAGGTGAGGAGCTCTGCTTCAAAAACATTCTTCAAGTTGCAATTCCATCAATTCAGTTTGTAATATTCATATTTCCGGCAGTCCAATGGAACACAAGGAGCTGTGCGTCGCCGTGGGGCCTCATCGAGGGTCCACCCCCGCAGAGAGGGAGGTGCTGACCTGCATTCTCTGTCAGGAGGAGCAGGAAGTGGCATCCCGGGCTCCGGCCATGGTACTGACTGCGTGTGTGCAGAGATCCACAGTGTTGACGCAGTGTAGAGGAAAGATGCCCACCAACAGTGGCGACGGTCAGCCTCCATTCACTCACAAGACAAAAACGTGTATCCAAGAAGAGGCATGCATCTTAAAGCCCTTTTGTGTGTGCTTTTTTGAAGAAACAGAAACTGTCTACCCATTGTACATGCCTCCTGAACTGGCTGTTGGCACCCACACGGGCAGCTGTGGACACGTCATGCACGCCACATGTTGGCAGAAGTAAGTACGCCATTGATGAGTGTAGAGATGGGCATAATTATTAGTTGTTGATTCTCGTGAGATTTTTTTATTCTATGGCGTTTGACTATGGTAGTTGTTTTTAAAGTGCTTTGTAAATAAAGTTGGGGATTCTCTCATTCACTGTAAATAATACTTACAACATCAGTTAATTGAGCTCTAATTTTTCTCAAATTTTCTAATTGAGGAAATTTGGTCAAATGCCCATCTTTAGTAAAGAGCACACCCTCCTCTGTGGTTTTATTTAACTGTGTTCCAATATTTTTATTTTCTTACTAGATATTTTGAAGCGGTCCAGAACACAACCAGGAACCGCCTCCATGCTGAACTAATCATCGACCTTGAGAATGGGGAGTACTTGTGTCCTCTGTGCAAGTCGCTATGCAACACCGTTATCCCCCTCGTCCCCCTGGAGCCACTCGTATTCAACTAGTGAGTCCGCTCCACATGCTCTGTTAGTACAAGCTTCACATCTGTATTATTTCAATGTTTAAATTTTTTGTCTTTGCAGTGAAAATGCGGAGATAATCGGTCAACATTTGACCCTGACTCGCTGGATCCATATTCTTGAGGCTAGGATTAAAGGACTCAAGTCCATCATGCAGGAAAATGGTGAGAAGACAATTCATATGGACAAAAGTATTGAGACACCAGATTAAAATTCCTCCCGCTTTCCTGCAGATTGCGACATGGAATGCACTAATGACAGCGATGCCGTGTTGTGTGGCGATGGTCAACCGGATTTTAGGGCCATATTGAGTTATGGCGTACAAGAACCGTGAGGAATCCTCTTTTCTGTATCTTTCCTCTTCTTTTAAACTGTGATCCTGAAAGATTTTTTTCTTAACTGTTTGGTTTTAGGAGGAAGTTCTCAGACAGTATAGCCGAGATGCTGGCTGTGTGCGCCACCACGGTCCATAGAGTCGGACTTCAGACGGCACCTAATGAGCTGTGCCCACGTGTGCCCCTTATGGCCTGGAACACCTGTGCCTTCACTATTCAGGCGATTGGTGTGACTTTTTTGTTGAAATGCTTTTTTGATATTAACCATCAATCCTGTTCTCAATGTGAATGTTGTGTCTTCACAGAGAATATATTGCTGGAAGAGGACAAGCCACTCTTTGGATCTTTACAAAATAGACAGGTTGGTGTGCAACACAACTACATTTGTATAATAATATTTCGAGTTTTTTGTTGCATTAAAAGTGAAATGCTTCTCTTTTGTAGCTGGCTGGCTTGAAGGCGATTGTTCAGTTTTCTGCAACACAGAGAATTAAAAGCTCCCAGACTGTCATCCAAAACCATTTTGCTGATATTTTTGCAGGTACATCTTTTTACTATGTTTGCATTTTTCATTCGTTTTATGCATCCTATTTTACATTATGAAATGATCTGAAAATTCCAGTTCTGCATCCGGTCACAAGCAGAAAGAACACACCTTCTATTCTGGAAGTCGACTTCTTCCATCTTCTGGTAAGTGTTCATCTGTGGGAGCAATTTCAGTTGCCATTGTGTCCCGTGCCAGTTGAAAATTAAGAATTTCTGGTGAGGAGAAAAAACAAGCATCACCCCTTTAAATCAAATCAAGAATGTTTTTACTATCTAGTGATTGTCTATTTTATCAATTGCTGAAAGTGTCGTGTTTGAGTATAAACCTAATATGCTTGTGTATAAAGCTACACATGCTAATATTAGCTATTATGATCAGTTTGGAATCATTCCAGCTTACCAATCGCATCTTTTTATTCACATGAAATAAATATTCAAAATATACTAAAAGCCGTTTTTTGTAACTTAGTCCTTGTGTGTGCTTCCAGGTGGGTTTAGTGTTGTCTTTGCCCTCACTGTACCAAGAGGAAGCTGTAGACTTGCAGCCCTCTGCTGTCAGCTCAGCCTACAACCACCTCCACATCCTGCATCTGGTCACAATGGCTCACGTCCTGCAGGTGCTGCTTCTCACAAGAGGTAAACACAATGGAAACATTACCACACAACATGGAATGGTGGGAACATTGTGAAGGTGGCCTTGAACTGAATTCCAAATACTTTTAGCATAGCAACAACACAGCCATCCCTTTCTGCACGCCCATCACAATGAGTTGAATGGTGTTATTTTATAGTATAATTAAGCTTTTTTTTTTTTTTAAATTATTATTTCTTGCACAGACCTCCCTGTAGTGGTTGGTGACGAGGAAACAGAGGAGGCGAAAGCAGCGGCCGAACTACACGCTGTTGTGTCACAACACACCGGAAGGTACATATAAACAATTATTGTTCTTGAGTGTGTTTGAATCTAAAAAGCCAGGGCTGAACTCTGTCATGCATCCATAAATACCTGATAACGTTCAAAATCCAAAATATTATACTTACGTAAGCTCTTAGAATAGTAATTTATTTAATTAGTAATTTTTCAAGTTTTATCATGCTTGGCTCGACACTCAAAGCAGAGGTGGGAGGAGTAAGGTGGCTCAAACTGTTTTTTTAAGCAAGTGGATGGACTACAAATTTCTAGCTTGTTAAAAAGGACACAAAGTTAAAACAAATAATAATAGTTAATAGATCTCGGAATTTTTGGTGCTTCAGCACTCTTAAAAATGACTACAATGAATGATGTGAATACTGTGGCTTTTGTCATGCTGGACTAATTTTTTCTTCTTTCCAGGCTGCTTCCTGATGTGTGCGGCAGCTTTGTGGCCGAAAGAGTGAAGGCGGGAATCAAGTCTTTTCTCCGCTGTACTGCTCTCTTTTTCAGCTGTCTCACTGGGGTTCGTCCTCCGGAGGAGCTTTTTTGTGCTTCTGGTAGGTAGAGACCCAGCAATTCATTTTTGTCCTCTGTAGAGGACTTAAGCTGTGTGTATGATTGAAATCATATGTCTGGATACTTGTAAGAGAAACCCACTTTGTTATAATATAATGAATAATCCATGTTGACATTTTGTGTCTATTGCAGTTTCTTCTCAAAGTCAAATGGAGGCAGTCTGCAGCTACTTGGCACTGCCCTCAAATGTGTTCCAGCTCTTCCAGGAACACAGAGACACGGTGGCGCCACTGCTGCATAGGTGGGTGGTTAATGTTCGCAATAATATTTTGATTTTCAATATAAATGACTCGGCAAACTTGTTTTCGCTTTAAGGTGGTGCACCAGCCCAGCAATAACCAAAAGTCTGAAAGGCAAAACTCAAACAGTCAGGTAGTTGATTTGCTCTTTAAATTAGAGTCACACCACGATCCACCTATTCAGTCAGTAAGTTCTTGCTCTACAGATACCCGAGGAGGAGAAATCAACTGATCGACCTCCCAGACGACTACAGCGCTCTTCTCAATCAAGCCAGCCATTTTCAGTATGCGTAACAGACCGCTTTCATTCCAAGGGAAAGTTTTATCTTTGGCTTCTCATCTCCTGTGCTTGCCCTCAGATGTCCCAAGTCGGCAGATGACGAGAGGAAGCATCCTACTTTGTGCCTATTCTGTGGCGCTATGCTGTGCTCTCAGAGCTCCTGCTGCCTCAGTCAGCTGGATGGAGAAGATGTGGGCGCCTGCACTGCGCATGCGGCCACCTGTGGCGCAGGAGTGGGCATGTTCCTCAGGTCTGTTTCAAGACCCAAATATTTCTTCACCCAGTTTTGTTTCCTAATATCATTTGTACCCGCTGACAGGATAAGAGAGTGTGAAATTGTACTGATGGCCAGTAAAACCAGAGGAAGCACATATCCAGCTCCCTATTTGGATGACTACGGCGAGACTGATCCTCATCTCGGGTACGAATCTCTATTGCAGTTGGGTTGGTCATTTTGTAAATTAGTTTTTGCATAAAAATGGGGCAAACTCACTCAGAAATGGGTCTATCAGAGATTTACTTGAGTGTTAATTTTGGGATTGCTAAGCATATCAGAGATCTTGTCTGAGATATGCTAATTAATGGTTATTTGTGTTTCCAAGGAGGGGCAATCCACTGCACCTTTGTCCGGAGCGTTACAGGAAATTGAAGCAGATGTGGCAGCAGCATTGCATACTGGAGGAGATCGCTCGCAGTCTGGAGCTGGTCAACCAGATGTTCGCTTTTGATTGGCAAATGTTGTGATGTTGGAGCCAGTTGGTCAGAGCAGAGCAAAGCCATCCGAGCTGCCTCCCCAACTCCCACCCCCGATGTGCGTATACGTCTTGCGCACGCGCATTAGACGCTTCCTTGGAAGCCCCGGCCTCCTGCTGGAGCTCAGAGAGGGATTAGAGAGAGAAAGCACCAGACAAAGAAGAAAAGGACAGAAAGAAGAAAAGAATGAAGGGTGTGTGGTCGGAGAACAGAGCGCATTAGCCTTGTTTTAATTTGTCATCGCTGAGAATGCAAATAACCTCCTGTCGGTAGAGACTCTAAGACAGAACATTAGATCCACACACCATCACCATCATGTTGTGATGTCAGTTAAATAATGTTTGGAGTATCTCAATAGCGTAGCATCTGACAAGAAAACTACCTGATTTCCTTATCTATTTTTTTTTTTTTTTTCCTTCCAAATTTTAGCTACGGTTCTCTGGAGATTCACGATTAGAAATCATTTATCAGGTCAAACATACAGTGCATGCGAGAAGTATTGACAGCGCTTCACTTTTCCCACTTTGTATGTTACAACTTAATCCCAAATAGAATTTTTTGTCCTCAAAATTACACACACGACATACCATGACAACGTTTTTTTGCTAATTTATTAAAATTGAAAATTAAAAATATTGATGTACATTTGATTTAGTTTTTAATTTTTTTAAATACATTTGCAAAAAAACATTTTAAAAACTTTTTACATTATGAAGGAGTATTGTCTGTTGAATTTCCATGGGGAAAAAATAAATCGGTTAAATTTTAGAATGAGTCCGTAACACAAGTATAAGTGAAGCACTGTGAATATTTTTTGATGCATTGTTGACACAATAATGTCAGAATGTAATCTTACCCTGATTAACAAAGCCACTTTTTAACACTGCTTCAAGCAAACAAAAATCATTTCAGTTTATTGGAACACCCATTTATTGTATGTTACCCTTTGGAAAAAGGGGGTTTAATGTTTGTGCTGTTTGATAGCACAACATAGTAATAAAATCACAAGTCTATCTAATCAATGTCTACTATTTTAACATATATGTACAGTACATAAGCAAATGTGATTTATTGTAGAGTTACATGGTTGTTGATTAATCAAGTTTGAATTCTGAGTTGGTCGAGGCAAGTTCTTGCACTAGAATGAATTACTTTTGTCCATATTGTGTTTACAGCCATTCTATACCCTAAAAAGTTCAGTTCCGTTTAATCGGACGCTGGGTGGATGTAAACTTGATACCGATACAATGAAATTTAAAAAAGGCATCACAGTTTCTTTAAGCAGTATACATAACCATCCTCCATGGTACAGTAAAAGGTTTTATGACTCAAACATTAGAGCATACCCAGATAAATGTTCCTTTTCATGGCGTGTTTAGTGAATTCTAAGGCAAGGCAAGGCCACAGCATCCACAGCCACAATGAACTGTAACCCCTTAAGTGTCAGAGGCAGAATGTTTTTACCCTGTATTAAAAAGGCTTTTGATTGAGTCAGTGTGTTGGAAAATGGTCGCATAATCTGAATTGTCCAAGTAAAAATGTTGAACGGATGTGATGCTAAATATAAGCATCTCGTCTTTTTTTGCCAACATGGTATCTTCCACAGCTCAGACTATTTAAAACTTGCTGGTCAGCTGGTTACAGGTATTTGCTTTGGAGGCACGCTGTCCGGCCCATAGTGAGCTTTGGAAGTGGAGGGTACGTTGATGTTGGGGTCCCCGTTGTTGGCGGTATCCACGTGGTTATTTTTACTGAGGGTCTTGATGATGTTCAGGTTACTTCGAGCTGTTTCGATGAAGCTGTTTTCCAGCAGCCAGCCGTCCGAATCGCACTCGGGGTCTCCAAGTCTCAACATGTTCTCTAAGGATGTCTGGAGGTAACGCACGCCTGTCAACACTGACAGCTAAAACAACACAAGAGGGTCATTAATTGATTGCAATCCAAGAAGGTTGAGCATGCCCATTTTATTTATAACGTCTTGGGATGATTCAGAAAACTGACTGACCTCAAAGAGCCAAGTGATGAGGACAGTGAGGCCGATGGACTGTACGATGCCGCTGTAGTGGTCCAAGAGAGCCTGGTGACACCCTTTGGTCCACAGGTTGAGCTGCTCTGTTTGGTGGTCATAGTTGAAGTGGGCCGAGTTGTTGCTAACCTGCTGCTGGATGCACGGCCGCGGGTTGTTGATGTTGCAACAGCTGAAGGGGACGCCGTCCATCAGGTACTTGCCTTCCACGTTGCTCCTCAGGCGACTATGTACATGAAACAGGGTGAGATCTGAGGTTCAGTGTCCTGTAGCTGCACTGGGGGGCTTAATGTTTGCTTGGTTACTTACTCAGCCACATCTTTGTGAGACATGTCCAGGTAGCGGTTGCTGATCCACTGGATTCGGAACCAGTCTGTGTAAGCCTTGTTGCCGCAGCACTGGAACTCTATCTGTAGCGTGTCCACGGCACGCTTCAGGAAGCATCGTCCCGGTGTGTCCGTGTCCTTGTAGTACTTCATGGCCTTGCTCAGGCCTTCTCTCAGGGACTCATCCAGCTCCCAGTGCATGGTGTAGCACATGAGAGCCCCCACCAGCACGCAGAAGGTGAAGAAGAAGGTACATACAATGTAGGGCAGCATGATTAGCTTCCAGCGGAGGAACTTGGCCGTGTCGACGCAGTCATAGCAGATCTTCCCGCCCAGGAAGTTAATGGCACAGGCAATGAGGCCGACAGATATGAGCATGTTAGGAACGTACTGAATGTCCGTGTCGGCCATCAGCTCCCACCGCTTGTTGAGCTCCACCTTTAGGAAGAGGCCCAGGCTGAAGAGGATCACGCCTGTCACCACTGAGATCCAATTTAGGATCCAAAGGACCTGAGCTAGTTTGTCCCTCTTGGTCTTGGTAAAGGTCACTTTCAAAACAGCCATTGTTTATAACTATAAATTGTTTTTCCTGTGGATGGATTAAGGTAGTAAGTCAGGAAGAGAAGGTGGGAAGGGTCCCTTCATAAGCAGCTTAGCCTGCTTGTGTTCACGCTATTCATTGTGCATTTTATATATTAGACATATATATTGTACATACATATACATGCTCTGAATACAAACATTACCAAATACTAAAGCACTCTATGCTTTTCGAACGACAAAGCACCTTACTAAATCAGTAGGATGAGTTGTTTTAAAAAAAACATCAAGTGATAAGCTGCCGGTTGTCATGTCCACTTACCGTAACCTTAGCGATTAATGGAGAGGCTCAAGCAATTTTTCCATCATCTTTTTCTTCTTGTCTTCCAGGCTTGCTCAAATGAAGCAAGGAATTGTAATAGTAGTAGTAAACAGACATATTGTATAAAGGCAGCCACAAGGACTAGTAGCCAAGCAATGACCCTCCTCCTAATCCCCTTTAATCATTATTCAGCCCTGCTCTGACAGGGATTTGCACCTACCTTCTGCTACCTGTGCAATTCTGACTGTCCTAGCTCTGGGGAAAGTAATGACTGGGTTGTGTGTAGTGTTTGTGTGCATGCACATTCTATTGTAGTATTTTTTCCCCCTAAATCAGGGGTGTCAAACTAATTCTTTTGGCGGGCCGCATTGTCGCCATAGCTTCTTTCGGAGGGCCATTATGACTGTCAACCCAAATAAATGTATGAGCACCTCATATTATATACAGTAAAAGCTACAAAACAAACTGACAAATAACTCATTTTCAAATCAGACAAGTAAAAACTGGTCAAATATTTAAAAAAAATATATATATTTTTTTAAAAGTGAAGACAATTTGCAATTCTAGTAATGACACACGAATTTGATGCACAATTTGTCTTCGCGGGCCACATAAAATGATGTGGAGGGCCGTATCTGGCCCCCGGGCCTTGAGTTTGATACTTGTGCTGTATAACTTACAAAGTTCTTTTCCCAGATATTGTGGCCTCTAAACTAACAGCTATCATTGTCCCCAAATAACTGTGCCTTCCACTAGAATAAATAAAAACCTCCTTGTAGTGTTTTCTTGTATTTTAATAACAGCACTCAGCCAACCAGATTTGCCTCGTTCTTGCTTTATTTTACACTCATCCAGGTACAAATCGGACTCAACCACATCAGGTAAAACAGCGGATACTCAGGAATTTCACACACTACAGTCCCGTTTAAAATAAAGAAAAATACATGTCATTACTTCATGCGATAGATACTGTGGATAGAAAACCAAAGCCCGAAACGGTGCCACATGGTTGCTGTGGCTAACGAGCTAGATCCGCCATTAAAACAAAAAACCTGTAAACCTAAAAAAATTGTCGAATTTGGCTCGTTTAAAACAAAACACGGTCCTTTTATGTTGTGGAAACTGAGAAATGGAGCGTGTAATTTGAAGCAATGCAGGCAGTGGACGCGCTCGTAGCTACTTCAAGCTAATTGGTGCCAGCGCCGCAAAGGCTTCCGTTGTGAGGTTGTTTTGCGGTTAAAATGTTTGAGTTTAGGCTCCAAAATCGGACCATTAAAAGGTTCGGCGGTGTTGCCCTTGCTCAGATTAATCTGTTCAGTTGCCTTGCCTTGTGGGAAACACCCGGAGATGCAGGGACAAACCCTTCGCGACAGCCAAAGCTGATCACCATGCCGGGTGCTTTCCCACACGGACCTGAACTCGGCGGAGTGCATGCTCGGAACTTTTTTGGAACCATTAAATTTAGGCTGTAAACCGGGGTAACCTCCCTCCCATGCTTGCTGAAAGTCCGAGCAAAAAACAGCAGGCTCGGCGTAAACCGTACGGGAGAGGCGCTAAGTTAGGGTTAGTTAACACTCCGCGATGTGACTGATGCTGGGGTGCCGTATTTATAGACGCAGTATCTCTGACGTCATCCGAGTGCGCCCGAGGTCGTGATCACTAAACTTTATTGACAAAATTGTGTACCATACTACGGCGTAAAATACTTTACATAAATGTCCTGACAATAATTCAAATAACAGTAACAGTCATTCAAGCAAAAACAAAGTTCAACTCGAACAGTTTGTCCTCTTAGGAAGCAAACGATGCGTGTGACACAAATGCAGTTTGATCAGTCACAATGTACAACTAATCTAACATCTAATCCAATATAAATCTAACATAAATCTACAAATGATTAATTGACTGACATGTAGTATATTCTTTTGGTCTTCTTCGTGCTTTGTCAACTGACCTCATCCGAGTTCATGAACTTTCGTTAGTTCAGGTACAACAGATTAATTTCATGACAAATCTGTGCCACTTTAGTCCCATTGCTGCCCTCTAGCGCTCACTTTTCAAAACGGGATATGTTGACGTCAATATCCGCGACGGAACGTGCGACAGACATGCGACAAAACGCAGTTACCGAGGACTCACAAATCTAAGTTCGATATTTCTAGTTTGAGTTAATTTTAAAAAGTGTCAGAAAAAGTGAAAAGATTGACGCTGAGCAAGTAGAGGGGCGGCTAACCTCGGGTGGTTGTTTACTAATGTCTTGTCTTACAATTTCTCGTCTGAGTGTGACAGGACTGAGAAAGGCTGCCATGTAGACGCGGCAGAAGAATGAGTGGTCAATTCTTTCCCACAGAGGGCACAGATGACCACACGGTCCAACAGGAAAATGAATTGGAGGCGCTCGCATCCATTTTCGAGAAAGACTTCCAGGATCTGCGCCAAAACGATCCGTGGAAGGTAACTGTGAGGCACCACCGTTACTATTGGCGAACACGCCCTACAAATCAATATTGTACTGTGTATAATCCTTCGCTTGTCTCCTTCTAGGTGAAAAGACCTCCTGAGGTGCACCTCTGTTTGCGCCCAAAAGGTCTGAACTATGGCCAGGAATGTTACGTAACAGTGGAACTTCAAGTCAAATGCCCATCCAACTACCCAGACGTGTGAGTATTTACATTCCTAGCTGTGAATATTTACATCAAAGTTTGTTACAGTTGTAGTTGCTTCAACAGCCCCTTCATCACTGTGTACTGAGTTTGACAATATCTCAAGCCCATTTCGACTTTGACAATTCCAAACAAGGCACTTTCAAATGGCATAAGCTATTGGCCACTTGTTTTAAACAGTAAAAAAAAAAAAAGGTTGGGAATCACAACTGTAGATCATTGGTGTTAAACTCAAGTAGGGGTGCAGCTATGGATTATTTTTGTATTTGAGTAATCAAGTAACATTGTAAAAGCTCTTTACATGACCATTAAAAGTGCAAACATAAAATACCTGAGTAAATGATTGTACATCAAAGTCAAAAAGTCAAAGTCTGCTTTATTGTCAATCTCTTCACATGCCAAGACACACAAAGAAATCGAAATTACGTTTCCACTTTCCCACGGTGACAAGACATAGTACACGACGTACATACAAGCAAACAACACAAAATAAAAACAAGAAGGCACAAACAATGAATAATAAGAGTGATGAATAAATAATAAATAAACAAATAACACAATAAATAAGAGGAGCATAGTTCCGGGCATACGTTTAGCTTAATTGGAATAAACGAATCACTGAGGCAGAGTAAATGTAATCGATGCATTTTTCTAACCGAATCATTCGAATTACTTGATGAATCGTTTCATCCCTAAACTCAAGTCATCTTTCATGGTCATTCTGCAGGCCTCCAGAGCTGGAGCTGATGAATGCCAAAGGTCTGTCAAATGATAACCTGCAGAACCTTCAGAGCGAGCTCACCAAGCTGGCAGCGGCACGATGCGGAGAAGTGAGAGCGAACACACACACACGTGTGAACGTACACGTCTTGTCTGACACGTGTAGGCCTGCCCCTCAACACCCAGGTGATGATTTACGAGCTTGCAGACCACATCCAGGGTTTCCTGTGCGAGCACAACAAACCTCCCCCACGCTCCTTCCACGAGGAGATGCTGAAGAACCTTCGCAAACAACAGGAGAAACGGGACCTGGAGGAGCAGAAGAGGAGAGACCAGCGACGCAAGCAAGAGGAGGACATGGTTAACAATTTTTTTTTAACCTTTTTTTTTTCTTCTTCTTAATAAATGACAAATGAAATGAAAATCACCATCATTTTTGTTCAGTATTATAATCAAAGTTTTTAATCACAAAACATGAAGAAAAAAAAAAAAAAGTGCATATGTGATGGGATCCAATTGTTTTGTAGCAGTTTTGTTGGAATGGGAATTGACAAATGTTTTCTCTCTTAGGAAAAAGAAATAATGGCTGAAATCCAGAGACGAGAGGAGGAAAAACGAGAGGAAAAAAGAAGAAAGGAGATTGCCAAACAGGTCTCAGAGCTTCAACAGTTAAAATTTGAAGCACAACATTTCGATTTTATGCTGGGCTAATCTTAATAGGAGCGACTTGAGTGTATGGGGCTACCGATCCCTGCTAGCATGCTGGCAAAGAGCCCACCCAGTGAATGTGGAACTCCTCCTGACATCACCGACACCAAGAAATGGATCCCAAACCGCCGACGGAATAACTCAACTACACGTCACAGGTACCTAAACCAGTGTTTCCCAACCACTGTGCCGCGGCACACTGGTGTGCCGTGAGAGATGTTCAGTTGTGCCGTGGGATTGTCCACTATTAATTACGGAGCGCATTGTAAACAGGATCGCCAAACCACTGGTCAGTTCGCGCAAGGCCTGGTCAGCCACTTGCTAATCGTGCATGCATGGAGAATCGGAGAATCTTGAAATGTTATGCTCTGTCGGTCTGATTGTGCTGCATTGGCACATATTCAGTTTATGTGTGTGTTGCTGTGTGATTTTGCTAACAGTGACAGACACTATGACGGTTGTGGTGCGTTTGTGGTCCAATGGAAATCAGAGCATGCAGTTCAACCGGAGAACCTGGATTGGTTATTTTTCACATACATAAAATAAACAGTCAAGTCGAGACACCTCGACTGTGATAGCCACTCAGCTGCTGTCAGAACAGCAGAGCGTCATTAAAAGTGACTTTGTTCTTATTGTTGCAATATTTATAGACCTAGTCTAAAACAGTAAACAAAATCACGTTGATTCTTTTATTTTAATCACAATCACTTTAAATAGTTTATTTCTTACACCGTCTAAAACCTTTTTAAAAAACAGTCACTTTTATTTAAAAAAAAGGAATACAATTTAAAGAATATTTAGTATTTATTTCTATTAAATTATTCGACTCTCCATACATATATATATAGGAATAGGACTTTACGTCTTTCGTTGTAATATAACTGATTTTAATATAGGAGCATAACAGATTTTTGTTGGCGGTGTGCCGCGAGATTTTTTCCAATGAAAAGGTGTGCCGTGAATGAAAAAAGGTTGGGAAACACTGACCTAAACATTCAAATTACAGGGTTATTTTTATCCGAAAATATTGCCATTATGTTCTTTATCCATCTGCCAGACGTGAGACAATCAATGAAGACAGTCCACACACACAGGAACGTCTTCATTTCAACAGCAGCACCTTTGGAGAACTCTATGTCCACAAAGGGAGACATTTAGGTGAGTAGTGGGATTACAACTCCAAATTTGGACTGTTTGTTAATTGTGTGTGTTCATGTTACAGGAGTGAGTGAGAGGCTCGGCCGCAACGTTTATAATGCCTTTGAGGTGAACTCAGGTGACTTTGCAGTCATTTATGAGTGGTCACTATGCTGGAACAAGAAAATGGGCAAGTTCTTCACCAGTCTGGAGAAAGAAAAGATTGAGAACTGCAAAAAGCAGGCGAGTACAGCGAGATATTTTTATGGATGAGGTATCTAGGGTCAAAGTTCATGTAAACAACAAATATTGCAACTCATCAGTTGCAATAAAAAAAAAAAACTCTGACTAGGCTGCTTGATTATGAACAAAATATTAATCAGGATTATTTTGGAAATCACGTTTATTCAAACAATTATTTTTGTTGGGGTACAAAACAGTAACATGTTTAAACATTTTTTAAAAAAACAAATGAGTTTATTTAAAACCCTATAATTATGTAAATTCATTTTGGAGCAAACAAAATGAAAAAAATATTGATTTTTAAAATAAAAAAAAAGATACAAATGTATGAATTCAAATATGGTTTCCCTGTATGAACAAACATTGGATATTAATGCACGATAATCTTTTTTTTTTTATAAAGATGATTACTTAATACCTAACAATTTTGTAATCGTGGAGTGTAATAATCGTGATTGTAATTGAATTCCGATTAATCGCACAGCCCTACTGCTGACTTAATTGTGAAGTTATTTTTGGGATTTATGAATAGCAGCTGAATATTTTACTTGCTAGCTTTTACAAAAGTCAGAGCTGTTGACTAAGTTTGACACTAAACCTCTCTGAAGATCCATGCGGCAGAAAACGAATTCAACTCCCTCCTGCGTCTTGAGCACCCAAACCTGGTGCACTACAGGGCGCTGAACTCCAGCGAGAAGGAAGATTGCCTCTTGGTGGACATTCTGGTTGAGCATGTGGCCGGCAGCAACTTGAACCAAAGCCTCCTCGATCACTCCCCCGTCCCTCTGGACAAACTCTGCCATTATACGGCCCAGCTGCTGGCAGCTCTCGACTACCTACACTCAAACTCGGTGGTCCACAAACAATTGGGGGCCTCCAGTGTGCTGTTGGACTCCGAGGGCAACGTTCGATTGACTGATTACAGCTTATCCAAGAAATTCTCCGATATCTGCAAAGAGGATATTTTTGAGCAGGCGCACGTGCGTTTCTCTGAGGGCACCGTGATGCCCACCAAGACGGGCAAAAAGGGGGACGTGTGGAACTTGGGGCTGATGCTGCTGGCTCTAAGTCAAGGCAAAGAGGTGAAAGAGTATCCTGTAACCGTGCCCTCCACCCTGCCTGCTGACTTCAAGGACTTCCTCCATAAGTACGTATCGATTTATAGCAAGAAATACACATTTATTTTTGTATGTTTGCATTCTAAAAAAATCAAGGTGTTAAAAAAAATCTCTATTTATAAGTGGCAATAATTGAAGAGATTTGTGGTCCATGCCTTTAGAATGTAGATTGTTGCAACTCAATGCCAGTAATCAATGCACAATGTGGCCTCATAGGTGCGTCTGTCCGAATGATTTCGATCGATGGACTACCCAGCAACTCTTGGATCACAACTTCCTTAAGTCTCCATCACCTAAAAACCAGCCTCAGTTCCAGGACAGCAGCCCCGAAGGTGAATGTATGAATGTTATAAGAACAAACGGCGGCCTCATCAGGTACAACTGGACGTTAAAAAATATCACACAGTAATATCAAGCTTTCATATCATTGTCAAAGAGGTATCTGTTTAATATTAGGACTGCAAGCAACATTGTTTTCAATAATTAATCTGACGATTATTTTGTTCATTAATCTTTAAATCGGATCAGAAAATATTTTAATATCCATCCCTTTTTTTTCTTCAAAAATAGGACATTATTTCAAATTGATAGTGCATAAAAACACATAATTATAATTCCGGTTATAATTTGGTCCGTAAAAATCGGTGCACCTCTTTTTAATATTATAGTGGATGTGATGTGACAGGGTTATGATGTTGAGATTGTCATTCTAAAACAAATCTCATCCCTTTTTACCTCAGATCTCGCTGTGGACTTTGCATCATCCGTAATCCTGCGTAGCCACATCCTCAATGCTCCATTCATTCCTGGAATTCAGAGGCAGTTTTCTCGCTACTTTAATGAGTTTAAGGAACTCCAACTTTTGGGCAAAGGGGCCTTTGGTGCCGTGATTAAGGTATTCTCTTTTGATACATAGAAAATGTCATCTCTTGCATGTATTGTATGTGAGTATCATTCACCCCCACCTTCTCATTTAGGTTCAGAACAATCTTGATGGTTGCTACTATGCTGTGAAGCGCATCCAGGTCAACCCTGCCAGCAAGCAATTCCGACGCATTAAAGGCGAAGTGACTTTACTGTCGCGTCTCAACCATGAGAACATTGTGCGTTACTACAACGCGTGGATCGAGAAGAGCGAAATGCCCGTCGGAGGGATGCCGAGCAACACCGATAGCTCGGAGCCTCCGAGCACTCCCGAAAAGCCATCCCCGGTCCGGAAACCTCTGCCCCGGCTCAACGAGCTTGGCCTTGCTGACAACGTGGAGGACATTGCGCCACCTCCAGCCCTGTCTAGCTCGGTGGAATGGTCCACGTCTATTGAAAGGCCCTCCGGTGTTAAATGTGGTCGACACCAGTCAAGCGATGATGATGACGATGATGAGGAGGAAGATGTGTTTGGCGCTTCTTTTTTGTGAGTTCATTTTAAAGTTGACAGCGCAAACTCATAATGCATCACTGAAGTTTTTTCTCCCATTCAGACCATCAGATGACTCAATCAGCGGTGTCATCTTTGACAATGGAGACGATAGCACAGATGAGATGTCACAGGTTTGAATGTTTCTTGTGATGCACTTGTGTTTGTCAGTATAACAGATGCGTGATTGTCTTTGCAGGGTGAGCCAAGCAAAGGCCTGGCAAGAGAAACAACGGAGAGTACGGACTCTGATCGACCTTTTGTCACGGTGCATTACTTGTACATACAAGTAAGCCTTGGCTAGAAGCAACATGATTACCACTATGTGTCAGTCCGAAATTTATGAACCATGTGACCATCTCCGTGCAGATGGAATACTGTGAAAAAAGCACTTTGCGTGACACAATTGACCAAGGTCTTCATCAGGACCAGAACCGGCTCTGGAGGCTCTTCAGGGAAATCCTCGACGGTCTTTCTTACATTCATGAACAGGTTTTACTCACCGATAGACACATTTGAACTATATTTTCTTCCTGCTTGAGTTTCAGATGATCAAATGGTCACATTTATCCATTTTCTAAGGGGATGATTCACAGAGACTTGAAGCCTGTTAACATCTTCCTTGACTTTGAAGATCATGTGAAGATTGGGGATTTTGGCCTGGCTACGGACCATCCAGCCACTGTGGTAATTGTTATTCTGTACATTACGCATCTTGCTTAACTTTTTTTTTTTTTTTTTTTAGCTGAAATGGCTGGCATGTGAATGCATATTTAACAAATGCTTGCTCTCTCCCAGGCTGCAGGTAAATTTGAAGTGGAAGAGAGCGGCTCTGCAGCACTGCAAAAACTGGACCCAACAGGTGCACAAACCCTTAAAAAAAATCTTTACCTCCACTCCCCCTTTTTTTAATTCTTTTTATAAAATACACCCTCTGAATTTTTTCCAACTTTTTTTTATTGACTGTAGGAAACCTGACTGGCATGGTTGGTACAGCTCTCTATGTTAGCCCCGAAGTTCAAGGAAACACCAAAGCCACCTACAATCAAGTAAGGTTTTGTATTTTGCTTGTAATCTTGATCAAATTTTATGGAAATGTAGCTGGCCTTGTGTTTTTTGTTTGTTTGTGACGATGCACTGTAGATATTGTTTTGTCTGCGTTCAGAAAGTTGATTTGTTCAGCCTCGGCATCATACTCTTCGAGATGTCTTACCGACCGATGATCACTGGGGCCGAGCGCATTTCAGTCTTGAGCCAGCTCCGTGTGGTACGTGCACAACTGAGATTCATCTGGAGATATTTGGGCCATGGTACTTCATTGCCTTTCATTCTGCAGGAGGCCATTCATTTCCCTGACGACTACAGTAAATATGAGCAAGGAACGCAGGTGAAGAATATTTTGACATAGCATTCAAACTGTCTTTTCCACGTCAACCCAAATTGATGTGTTGTGATTCTATCTGTCACATCAGAGAAAAGTGATCGAGTGGCTCCTGAAGCATGACCCTGCGCTGCGGCCTACTGCGCAGGAGCTGCTCAAAAGTGAACTTCTGCCTCCGCCCCAGATGGAGGAGTCCGAGCTACATGAAGTCTTACAGCACACTATGGCCAATATCAATTGCAAAGCTTACCGCAGCATGGTGGCCCAGTTGTTTGCTCAGATTAATTCACCAGTCATGGATTTCACCTACGATATAGACCTTCACAAGGTATGATGTTGCTGATGAATTTCTGAATGGGGCTATTTAGCACAAACAATTCCTCTTCTTCGCCTTTAGATGTCGCTGTGGCCTACAGCATGAAACCCAATCGTCATGTGGCCTGAAAAGGGCATGTTCATGCTTCTTGCGTGTCTTCTGATCCTTAACAGAGGCTGTTTGTTTTGTCCCCCCTCCAGGGCAGCTTCAGCTTCAGCAGCGCCAAATTGCAGCAGTATGTGTACGAGACGATCACCAGGATTTTCAAGAAGCACAGTGAGTGTGGAAGGTTTGCGCACGTGGGAAGCTGACATCCATCTGCAAACCTTTGAGACTCAAACATCTGCTCGGTTGAACGTCACATGAACAACAATAAATGCACTGTTACAAAGAACATCAGTTGACACACGGACCCGTGTTTTACTGCATTTGTGCAAACTACTGATTGTCCCCAGCTGTACTCAGTTGTTCATGCTCATTTTGGATCTCCTCACATGCGTCACTTCTTTCAAGGTGAAGGTCATGTTGTCCTTTGCATACGCTTGCAGCGCTGTGTGATGTTTGTCGTCAGGTGCAGTACGCCTGCAGACGCCGCTGCTGCTTCCCAGACACAGGAAGCTCTGTGAAGGCAGCGAGCCGGCCTGCTTCATGGACCACAGTGGTATGCTGGTGACGCTGCCCTACAACCTTCGTGTAAGCCTCGCGCACTTTGCACAGCACAACCGTACTGCGTCACATCTACACAAAAAGGGAACAATTAATTTCCCGTTGTGCTGACTCACACAGTCAACAAGAAACTATGTGGACTAAGTCGTTGATTGATTCCTGCAAGATGTGAACCGTCATTATTAATTATATGAATGCGTCCAACAACTTTTCTTTTTTTCTAGATGGCGTTTGCAAGATATGTTGCCCGAAACAACATAACACATCTAAAAAGGTAAAACTTTAACCTGGGATGAGCAAGGTTTTGTATTAAAAATGATCATCAAAGACAAACATGGCAAGATCATATCAAATCGTTCATTAATTTGGTTTGGTTTCCATTTTTTGTCATTTCGTAATTGCATTAACTCAAAAGAAGCTTGTGTTAATGTGTTTCTCTTTTCTAAGGTACAGCATTGATCGCGTGTTTCGACCCAGGAAGCTGGATCGCGCTCACCCAAGGGAGCTTCTGGAGTGCGCCTTTGACATCATCACACCCGTCACCAACAGCCTGCTCCCAGATGCCGAGACCATTTACACCATCTCCGAAATAGTCCAGGAATTCCCTGCACTTCAGGTTGCTCCCCTTTTACCATATTTGAAATAACTCAAGTGTCAGTATGCGCTGAGCTGCCTCGCCTTGCTTCATTTCTAGACAGTACATTTTGTCGACTGGCTTCGACACGTCCTTGTCCTCTCCAACGGATGCCGTCATCTCAACCTGTGTTGTTTGTTTTCCCTTCTCCCTTAAACGTCCCACTCGCATGCCTAACATACCAAGCTGTTGAGGAAGTCAGACAGATTTACACCATGTTTATTATATACACCCTAAATCAGTTTGGCACAGCTTACTCTACTTCCTCCCCTCCCTCTCTGTAAAATCCATTTCCTGTCCACACTTCCCAATGCTGCCTGTTCTGACCGGCATGTCTCTTGAACTCAATCAACCCAGGTTCAGCCTCTGCAGGGGTCCTCCAAGCCACCCAACTCCGTGTGAAAGATTTTAAATTAAATTTACAAGTAGAGCAGGGTGGTCATAATTCGACATTGGTGTTTGTGCATTTGGCTGTGGTAGTTGGTGAGATTTATTTGGACAGTCTCTCCTGTTATTAAATTGATAATCGTGCTTTCTCTCTGTTAATGAGAAATTATTTTGCGTTGCAGTCTTTGTTGGAAATTTATTTTTACCCCTTCACAATTCCAGGAGAGGAATTACAACATTTATTTGAACCATACAAGTTTGCTGAAGGCCATCCTGCTTCACAGTGGAATCCCTGAGGACAAACTAAACCAGGCCTCCAACATACTATGTGAAGCCATGGTCAGTAACTGTCTCACATGTATCACAGATGTTGTCCATGTGTGTCTTTAGCAGGTTCTTCACCAATATTTGTTGAATCTAATGTCCTGTTCTGGATTTTTACCCCAGAGTGAAAAGCTGACCAAACGTGAGGTAGAGGCAAAGTTCTGCAACTTTTCACTGTCAACAAACAGTGTGAGTGTCCGCCAGGTGTTTTTGTTGTCGGGGAAAAATAATCCCACAGCAGCGTCCCTCGTATCTGCTGAACTTTGCTTTTTTTGTGTAAAGTTGCAGGTGTTGTACAAGTATATTGAACAGAAGGGGACCCTCAAAGAAGTGGCACCATTACTGATTTCACTTACCAAGCAGAAGACGGCTGTCATGCAAATGGCCAAGCAGGGACTCAAAGATCTGGAGGAGGTTACGGTGCTACTTCAAAGACTTGGAGTGAAACTGCCAGTAAGGATGTCAAATGGATCAACTATACACAGTGGCTTTTAAAACCCTTGGTTCTAATGCCAGATTTTTGTGATGAGAAAAAAATTATGTAAAGGAGGAGAAAGTAAAAATAAAGTAAGAAAATGTGTTTGCATAAGTGTGCACACCCTCTCATAACTGCGTATGCAGCTGTTCAGAAATAACCAACCACACTCTAACAGGTTAAAAGGGAGTCAGCCCAAATAAATTATTTAATCTCTTGTAATTGATTTTTTCTGACATTTATATTGCTTACTAGCAGAATCCCGACTTTTTGTTGACTAAGATTTTGAAATGATCATATTTCTGCACATGTTGACTAAGGCTCCAGTTGTAGCTGAAGAAAAACAACCGAAAGCATTATGCTGACCCCAGCATGCTTCACGGTAGGTATGGTGTTCTTTTGGTGATAAGCAATGTTGTTTGTGCCAAGCATACCACTCGGAGCCTGTCATATCCTCAGTTATGAGGGTGTGCCCATCCTGCAACCACATTATCTCAGTCATTAATTTTTACTTCCCCTCTTTAGATGATTTCATTTGCATATGTATCTTGGGTGAAATTTGTATTGGGAAAAAAAGTTTTGAAATGATTTATCTTTATATCACAGAAATCTGGTATTTGAACAGAGATTGTTTTTGACCCTATTTAATGTGTGTGGTCTCTCTACAGGTGGTAGTCAATTTAGGTTTAGTGTACAAGGTGCAGCACCACTCTGGAATCATCTTCCAGTTTGTGGCCTTCATCAGGAAGCGCAAGCGGATAGTGCCAGACATACTGGCTGCTGGAGGACGCTACGACCACCTGGTAGTGTAAATGATAAGGCCATTCATTCATAGTTACTATTAGATATTAAGTTCTGCATGACAAGTTGAAATATTTCAACTTCTTCTGTATTAACATTAGTGATCCAGGGTGTCTTGATAAAGATTGACGTCTCTATTGGTAGATCCTGGAATTTCGTGGGCCTGCCTCCACAGTGCCAGTGCCTTCAGCAGTTGGTGCCAGCGTGGCGTTGGACAAAGTGTGTGCCGTGGTGGCCAGCATGGAGGAGCCAGTGAGACACCTATACACATGCTAACATCTGACATTACAATAGAGCGGCATACAAGGATTCATATTTAATGCCTTCACTTTTTTTTTTTTATAACACTCATATCTTTGCTCTGTTTCCCAGCCATCAGTGAGTTCTTGTGATGTCCTCGTGGTCCCTGTGGGACATTCCTGCATGTCCAGGGCCATCAGTGTTGTCCAGAAGCTGTGGAGCAACGGTGTTTCTGCAGACATTGCCTACGATGTTTCACAGGTTTGTGTCAATTGAATGGCGACATTTACTCCACATTATATAGACTTTGGATATCATAATGGGATGAAAGTACCAGAGCATCTTTTTCACAACACTTACTGGTAAACAATATTTTGTTTTCTCTGTACACCCCAGATAATATCCCCTCCTCCACCCTGATTTTTTATCTTTTTAAAAAAAAAAATTGGTTAGAAATTGTGGTAATTGTAGTATTCAAAATATATTTCTGATAACACATTGTGTAAACTTCCAAATATTTTATCAGTAAATGATGTTGCAGCACATCAATGCATTTCGGCATGTCATCCACTGACATGCAACTTAAGAGGCTGTGATAAGTGTTGAACTGCAGCCAGCGTTTTTTTGTTAGCTTGGCAATTTTGAACCTAATGATAAGGTCTCAGTGCTATTTGGAAGGAATTCTGCCCCTTTTTCTTGCTGATAAGAATGAGAAGTCGTATAACTGTCAGCACTTAATGGAGCCTTATCATTCTAATACAGACGACAATATCAGCAAATATAAATTGCAAGTAGTATGAGCCTATGAGCACTCATAAAAATATATTTTTGACCCATTATGAAGAGTCCAAGTACTAATCCCAATTCTAATTATTATGTCTCTGTTAAACAAAGCAAAGTTTCCTTTTTTTTTATTTTCCTGCTCTCTGACCAGAAAATAAGAAATCTGCACTTCACTGCAGCACCGTAAATTCATATTTGAGTTCAAGCGGTCAGGGAAACTTTTTTTAAAAAGAAAACGAGTTTGTGAATCCCACCCAACAACTTTTCATCCCACAGCGACCTAGCAATAAATACTTTATAGGGCAGAATCATAAACTGTAAATAACAAGCTGATGAGTTGGGCATTGCATTTTAGGGGCTTGCAAGTGGAAACACGCAGTGATTGGACAAAAAAAAAAAAAAAAAAGAGTCCTGATGCCTCTTTCACTTTCCACAAGTATATTTGAGAAGTTCAAGTACATATATGTAAACCCTACCCACATGTTTTTCCCCCCTTTATTTTTGATTTTAATGTTCCACTCCTGACAGTGTTTACATTTCAAGTCCTTTGTAATGACATGGGACATAAATGGCCAGCCTTTCTGCTTCAAAGCCCCCCAGAAACAAATTAGGAAGAGTTTGTTTCTGGCTGGAAATAAGCAACCCTCTCTAATTGTCAAAAGTGTTTGTGTGGGTTTTTAGCTGATTACGTGTGCAGCCCAGTACCCAAATAAGTGGTGAGACTTTGAGAACAGCTTATTCAGATTAAGCTTTTGTTAGCTGCCATCACATGGCAAAGTCTCACAGCACACTTCCAGTTTGCCTAATAATCCAAATAAGGCTTTGATACATTATCTGTAACCTTTGGTTGACATCAGAGGATGTTGTAAGTTTTTAGAAGTACAAGTTTACAGTAATGTGATGCTCACTCTTTGTACTCAGAGGACTGCAGGGTTTGTTCATGAACCACATGATCAGTGTTGTTTTTTCCCTTGTCAAAGCATACAGTGTACACACTGGCGACGCATAATTTGAGATCGCTGATTTCCATGTTTGTCTCATTCCAAGGGAAACTAAAATTGAGCAATTTTTGTATGTGTTAGTCTCAGGAGACCTTGATGGACCATTGCCGGGTGGCTGGGATCACATGCATGGCTATGGTATCTGACAAAGAGGGTAACTACGTGAAGGTAAAAGTGAAGAACTTATTTAAGCATTAAGAAAATGGAGAAAAAAAAGATGTCAATTACACTTTTTTTTGTGCAAAATTTTAGACTGTCAAAATCTCTTTTCTAGTGTAGTTGAATATTACGTGCAGGAATTTACCAATATGCTTTGCGTACAGGAGCAAAGCCAAATAGTTTCTCCAGACTTGTCGTGTCTATAAAGCATCTGTTCTTCAGTTTGTCAACACTTGACTTTCATTCCACCAAAGCACATCTTTAAGTTGTTTAATCAATCCTCAGGTCAAATCCTTAGAGAAGGATAGACAGTCAGAGAAAAGAGTTCCTGAGTTGGACGTGGTGGAGCACATCATTCAGAAATTTCGGACCAAATTCTTAGAGGAAAGATACATCAGGTAAAGTGATTATTTTCTGGCTTCAAATGTTGCTTTCATTTCTGGGAAGCTCGATACAAGTTGTTCCTTGTGCTCTTGCAGGGAAATATCTGAAAGCATAGGCCAAAACGCTAAAGGCTCCCAGATCAACACCACAGGTACGAGGCACACACACACACACACACACACACACACACACACACCCCTTCCTCTGTTTACACTCAATGCTGATGTGAAGCGTTAACACATTTAACAGTTGTACCTTTGTTTCCCTGCAGACTGCTGAGTTACTTTCATGTTAGCAAAGTTGAACGTTATAAAGCAGGGATTAACCCACAGGTGTCAAACTCAAGGCCCGGGGCCAGATACGGCCCGCCACATCATTTTATGTGGCCCGCGAAGACAAATTGTGCATCAAATTCATGTGTCATTACTAGAATTGCAAATTGTCTTCACTTTTAATAATAACTTTTTTCTTAAAATATTCGGCCAGTTTTTACTCGTCTGATTTGAAAACGAGTTATTTGTCAGTTTGTTTTGTAGCTTTTACTGTACATAACATGAGGTGCGCAAAGATTTATTTGGGTTGACAGTCATAATGGCCCTCCGAAAGAAGCTAGGACTACAATGCCCTGAGTGATGAAAGATTAGCTGAGGCATTTAAGTTGTTGCATCACCCACACACAATTGCACAGCCAACATGTGTTATAACGATACTATAGATTGATCGCACAAGTGTGTGTATCTGTTTTTTTACTGCTATCCCATTAGCTCATGTTTTACCTAGAACTTTTCTAAGCCTGTTTTGGAAAATTGAAGAACCTCCTGGTTTTTTTTTTGGCCCACAGGATCTTCTGAGCAGCATGGGAGCAGTTGCAGCATGAACATTAATGTGAATGTCATCAGTTTGGAGAAAGTGTCTGCCAGCGCAAGACGTCGCTTTGAGACTCAGGTAACTGAGGCGATGCATCCGTTGCCACGTTTACATGGAATAGTTCGGTTCAATGTCAAGTGGCACTCTACCATAACCCCGCCTCTTAAAGGCACACGCTGCACAATACGTAGAGTATTTTCAATATATTTTATGCTTGCAATTTGTTTCATGTGTCCAAATACATTTGCAATGTTTTAATGTCTGCTTTTTTTTTTTTTTTTTAAATATTGCAGACTTTCACCTATTGTGGGAAAACTGCGCATTAACAGCATGAAAAAACAACAACATTATTTTTGTTTGTTTATGATTGTGCTTTTTCATTTTGACCATGCAAGGAATTCTTTTCTTCCACCCTTCTCCTTTTCTCCATTATTTTTGACTTTATCTTGCTCTCCCCCTCACTCAGATCCACACCAGATTGCAGACTCTTACAAACAGTTTGCAAAACAAGAGCAGTGACATTGAGGTTCTGGCAGTAAGTCATTTTGTTTGTTTACCCATACATCCACTCCCCCTTTTAGTACAGTCCCTCTTCATCTTTCCAATTCAAGTGTGACATCTCTACGCGATGAAAAGGGTTGTGATAGCCAAAGTATGAAACATCAGGAGGTGGAGTCCTTTTAGAGTTGTTTTACCTCATGCCAAGCTCCCCACTGAATCCAAACATGTCACGATACAATTCTCTCAACACATACTTCAATGTCCTCCTGCCATTTTGAATTTTTTTTGTGGTTGCTTCCTAGATTTAGTGCCAAAATATTCACACCATAAATCATCTTATTTACCTGTCACTGCATGATCCAAAAAAATGTTTGTCGTGCCCGCGGGACTCTGGACGCTATCAAGGTCTCATTCGTAAATATGACTTATTGAAACATCCCACGCCTAATCACCTTCATCCCACTGAACGGTCGCACAGGCTTCCAAGTCTTTGTTGTTGCATGTCAGCGGCCTGTTTGCATATCAGTCCGACTGGAACACAGCAGCACTCATTTTCCAATGATAGGCCCAAGAGGCAATTAGCCCCTTCCTGGGAAAGGGACACGGGCTGTTTTTCAAGCCAGCCAGGGGAAAGTGGACTTTTGAATAATCGAGCTCTGAAAGAATTGCGCAACCCGTTGAGTGAGATTGTACAGAAGGCATTATTGTTCGCTAAATCGTCATGGCATTATTTGGAAACACAATGGCTTCTTAATGTACTTGTTTTTCTTTCCTGCAGGTGGACCTTCAGAAGGAAACTCTGATCAACTTCCTGTCTCTGGAGGTTGGTTCCCTTCGGACTTTGTCCAAAACATTTCAATAAAAGGCTACATCCTGGTGATGGGAGGAATGCAGTGGGTTGGGGCTACCTGGAAAGAGTGGGCATCATAACTCAAGGACCCAGACAGGAAGAGGGGATCCCGTCTCCTTCCTTTAGCGTAGCCTCTGTTTAAGGAGGTGGTGTGAGGGAACACCCCTATTTTTTTTCCACGAACAGTAGAGAGACTTGCTCCAGTCGTTTGAACCTGCACCCCATTTAACAAAGCTGCCAGACAGGCTTGCATGCTTAAGGGGTCTTAATATTCACGTTCCAAACCTCTGGCCACAAGCCTCCTTCCAATAACTGCTGTGCAGAAAGAGTTGAGGCTTGGAAAGACATTTAATTATCATACATTGGAACCACAATCCAGAAGTTGCTGAAGCACCTCGTAAATTAGCAGGCCACCCGCAACAAACTCCACGTAGCAAACAATACCTGTCTCTCTTCCACAGTTTGAGAATGAAGAGCAGTACCACAGCAGCGTGAAGACTCTTCTGTCACGTCTCCCTAAGCAGCGCTACCTGAAGGCCATCTGCGATGAGATTCACACTTTTAAAATGACCAAGAGGTAAGATTTGTCATCAGATGCCATCATTAATTAACCAAAATGTTTCAAATTTTGAGTAAAAGTGAAAGCAAGACTAAATCGGACATCCGTAACTAATCATTTTCATGTTGGTAGCTGCCTAGAGTAAGCTAAATGTTCTTTTCTCCTCTCAATTGAGGCAATTCATTTAGCAAAGGAGAAAGTGGAACGCTTTTCAAAGCCCAGGTCAACGTGCGTAGCGAGGGAGCTCTATGTTGTGCGTTCCCGTTTAATATTCTCAATCCCTCCAGCGATGCAAAATCCCCCGTCTTTGAGCCTCGAGCGTTGACACCCGCGAATGCCCCAAGAAATGATTTTCTCTTTCATGAATGATATTGTTGCAAAAAAAATTAGAAAAAAAAAAAATCTGCCTTGCAAGAGCACTCTGTTTTAATTTCCTGTTTATGTCTTCGATTTACTATTCAAGTGAATCGAAACCGATAAAAGAACTTCACAATAGCAAAAGGGAATTTTGCGGGGGACTGAACATCTGTGTAGTTGTTTTTGTTGAAAGTGAGAACTAAATAAACTAGGCCTAGTGAACAAGTTGGCGTTACCTGGCAGTAGCAGATCATAAAGTTGTTCAGGGCTTTCATAACTGACTTGAACAAAGCATTTGTGCGCCAGGTCAACTCAACATAAATTTTGAAATTCTTTTACGTGATTGAAGCTCCACACGTCTCCTTGCTTCTTAAATTCCATGTCTGACACGTGTTGTCCTTGCTTCAGGGTGGCCGTGGTGGTCTTGTACAGCTTGAAGGATGACTACTACAAGACCCTCCTGTGAAACCCATTGTGTTCCACGACCTGGGCCACTTCCTGCCGCCGGCCCGGGAAATAACACCTTCAGACTTGAATGTGTGCTTGGATATAAGGACAGGCACTGGCCCTCAAAGACATTTTTTTTCTACCTTCATTATACCTCAGCTTTGTTGATGAAACTGTTGTGTCATGGTACGAGCTTTGTGGACTTAAACATTGCCTTAATTGCATTATTGGGCTTTTTATTTTCACCTACAGTATTTTTCTTGTAATAAAGTGCAGGACTGAAAGTAGGAATAAACCCTTTCCGAGCATGCTGTGTGCTTTTGTGTGTTCTTACCATTCTCACTCCAAAAATAAAATCACTTTTCTTTCTAACATGTTTCAACCTAAATGTGGGAAAGTGAGAAATATGTTTACTTTATTGATCCTTCTGAAATGAAGTTTATGAGCAAGCTTTGACTGACAAGCCTGCACGACTTGTGTGCTTTCCTGGCTTTTATAAGGCTATTTGGTCAGATGAGAGACTTCTTGCCCTCTCATCTGAAATAATCTTGAAGAAACAGACTGCTTCTGCTTAACACACAGGTGTCAAACCCAAGGCCCGGGGGCCAGATACGGCCCGCCACATCATTTTATGTGGCCCGCGAAGACAAATTGTGCATCAAATTCGTGTCATTACTCGAATTGCAAATTGTCTTCACTTTTGATATCTTTTTTAAAAATATTTAACCAGTTTTTACTCGTCTGATTTGAAAACGAGTTATTTGTCAGTTTGTGTCAAAAGTTAGGCTCCTAAAGAACGTGAAAATGAACTCGTCTTTTCACTCAGGTGTGTTTAACGAGGGTAAATTGGAAAACATATTGGAACGCGGCCCCGAGGACTAGAGCTTGACACCTGTGACCTTTGACCATGATATTTCCCTAATAAAGTGGCCTGTTATTAGGTACACTTGGAAATGGCGGTGTACCTAATGGAGTGTCCGTGTGATTCCCTCGTTAAGTGCACTTGCATGAAAAGTTTTAGCTCCTGCAGAACGTGAAAATGACCAAAATCTTTTCACGCAGGTGTGTTTAACGAGGTAACTTGGAAAACATATTGGAACGCGGCCCCGAAGACTAGAGCTTGACACCTGTGACCTTTGACCATGATATTTCCCTAATAAAGTGGCCTGTTATTAGGTACACTTGAAAATGGCGGTGTACCTAATGGAGTGTCCGTGTGATTCCCTCGTTAAGTGCACCTGCGTGAAAAGTTTTAGCTCCTACAGAACGTGAAAGGAGCTAAAACTTTTCACGCAGGTGCGCTTAACGAGGGTCACTTGGAAAACATATTGGAACGCGGCCCCGAGGACTAGAGCTTGACACCTGTGACCTTTGACCATGATATTTCCCTAATAAAGTGGCCTGTTATTAGGTACACTTGAAAATGGCGGTGTACCTAATGGAGTGTCCGTGTGATTCCCTCGTTAAGTGCACCTGCGTGAAAAGTTTTAGCTCCTACAGAACGTGAAAGGAGCTAAAACGTTTCACGCAGGTGCGCTTAACGAGGGTCACTTGGAAAACATATTGGAACGCAGCCCAGAGGACTAGAGCTTGACACCTGTGACCTTTGACCATGATATTTCCCTAATAAAGTGGCCTGTTATTAGGTACACTTGAAAATGGCGGTGTACCTAATGGAGTGTCCGTGTGATTCCCTCGTTAAGTGCACCTGCGTGAAAAGTTTTAGCTCCTGCAGAACGTGAACATGACCAAAATCTTTTCACGCAGGTGTGTTTAACGAGGTAACTTGGAAAACATATTGGAACGCGGCCCCGAGGACTAGAGCTTGACACCTGTGACCTTTGACCATGAGATTTCCCTAATAAAGTGGCCTGTTATTAGGTACACTTGAAAATGGCGGTGTACCTAATGGAGTGTCCGTGTGATTCCCTCGTTAAGTGCACCTGCGTGAAAAGTTTTAGCTCCTGCAGAACGTGAAAATGACCAAAATCTTTTCACACAGGTGTGTTTAACGAGGTAACTTGGAAAACATATTGGAACGCGGCCCCCGATCCCTCATTAAGTGCACCTGTGTGAAAAGTTAGGCTTCTGCGGAACGTGAAAATGCCCTCAACTTTTCACTCAGGTGTGTTTAACGAGGGTAACTTGGAAAACATATTGGAACGCGGCCCCCGAGGACTGGAGTTCGACACCCCTGGAAGCTAGGGTTAGGGTTTCAAACAACTCGTCTGATTTGAAAACAAGTTATTTGTCAATTTGTTTTGTAGCTTTTACTGTATATAATATGAGGTGCTCAGATATTTATTTGGGTTGAGCTTCCGTTACCATGCTTTGAATTTCCTATTTGCACAGGTGAATTCCAAAAACAGCAGATCTTGGAAGTCTGAATTGGAAAAGATTCTTGACCACTTTTTTTCACACATTTATTTCTCAAAATGAGTAAATGTTACAGTTTCACTTATTTACAGGGTTTGGAACAAAGAAATAAATAAAGGCAATACTGAATATAGCTGATTGGTGTAAATGCTCTAAAATGTACAGCAGCTTTGGCTACAAAAGGTCATCCAAAAAGAAAAAAAAAACTATAGTATTAATAAATAAAGCTATGTGAAAAAATAAATAGGATACTCTTCTGCTCAACTAATTTCAACTAGCTTTTTACACAAAGTAGAACAAAGAACAGGGCATCTTTCACACTTCATTTTAAAGCACGTTATCATGAGTCCAACAAATCTGAGTCACTAAAACACACCAATCTACCAATTTTGGCATCACAATCATATTTGTTATGGAGAAATAAATTGGCATTGGTCTGAGTGGTGATTGAAAAATGGAATTCTCCTCTGATCCGATTGGTGTAGTACGTTGCCTCCAGCTTGAACAATGTGTGTTTACTGGAGTGCTTTAATGCGCCCATCAAATCCCTGATTAACGTGTTTATCCCTCCAAGAATCCAGCAGTGGCATGGAAAAAAAAAAAAGCCGGAAAGCGCAACTTTTTTTCTTTTTTAAATGCGTGGCACACGCATGTTGCAATCTATTATGCATTATGTACAATCAGATCAGAAGTGATTATTACTTTGTTTTTTTTTAAAGGTCAAGTGAAGCAGTTGTTTAAACTGGCAATCAAACCTTTAAGGCTGGTGCATCAATGCTTCAAAAAGAATCATTGGCAACATTCACACGCAACAATGTGCAGTTCTGAAGTGGTATGAAACATTCCTTAAATGTTTTCTGGGGAAGAAATCATTCTCAAGGCTCCAGAATCATTTTATTACTGGAAGCATTGTGGCCCTTAACTTGAATTTTTTTTTTTTTTGTGGTGCAATTAGAAAATTAAGGGACACACAATAACTCATTTTTATTACATAACTAATAAATTGGATGAAGTGTGGAGAAGAAATTTGCCATCAACAAAAGTAATTATAAAAATGATTAGATCTATTGAGATTAATGAAAAATTGTGTTGCACTCTCTCAAATGTCCGGAGCATTTTGGGGCATTCTGGAGCCCTGCCACTGCACCATTTTTGTCTCATCTTCTGCACCTAACATTCTTCCGAGATGCACATCACTCTGATTCAGCTTCCAGATAGGCTGAAATTTGAAAACCAGGTTTTGCAGGATGGTTCTGTTTAACTTGCGTGGAAAATCCATTAGTTTCTCTTTTCCTCAGAATATTCCAGCAGGAATCCTTGTGGATGATTTTATAAGATTTGTACATGAGGTGGTGGGAATGTTTTGACCAGCATAAATGTTCACCCTAATCAGACATCAACAAAAATAAGAGTCAGCCTAGAACAACATGAATAGGAATACAGTACAGTTTCAATATACACAAACTAAACAGAAAGCACACATTCTAACGCAGGGTGTCTATAAAGCCTGCTGGACTGTTACAATTTGGTGGATCCAAGTGGATTACCAGTTCTTTTGGCCTCCCTGCTAAATGTACTGACGACATCCACGAAGCACTTCTGTAAACCTCGAAGCTTAACCCCTCATCCGGGAACTTTTTTTTCCTCCTCTTCTAGTCCGAAAGGAGTCAAAAAAAAAAAGTGTGTGATAAAGTCTGAGTGAGAACCCTCGGTGATTGTGCAGTAAAGCCAAGTGAATGTGTGTCCTTCCAGAACATTACATCAGTGATGCTGGAGAAGGTCCAAACACACAAGAAAGGTCACATTAAATTGTTGCTTTATCCATCGTGGGGTGTCCTTTTGTTTACCAGTCACATAGAGTGTAGCAGACTGTGTCCACAGTGTGTGTGTGTGTGTGTGTGTGTGTGTGTGTGTGTGCATGCATAAATCTCCATACAGCAGTACGAGAGAGCATAAGGTGGCAAACAGCTCTGATCTGCTGATGTTTGACGTTAGCGCGCCGTCCAGTTGTTTGCCAGCTTGGCTCTGGGGATGGTCATCTTGTCTGTACAGGGAGAACTCATCTCGGGTGAGAAATGGATCCCACAGTCGTTCTTCACGTTCTGAAATTTGTTTTCCTTGGAGGGCTCCATGTACACCACCTGGTTTTTGTTCACATGCTTCAGGATGACGGTCTGAAGGGGAAGAGGGTCAAGTTCAAAATGAGCATTTTGTCAGTGCAGTATAGATTTATAAATAGTCTCACCTTCTTTGGAGCACTGTAGCAGGACATCTGCACCCACTTCTTTTTCTTGTTGATAAGCAAAGCAACAATGAGGAAGATGATGATGGCCAGGAGGAGACCTGCCAGGATCCAAGCGGCTGATTGGTAGATGAGGGCCATCTCTGTTTGGTTGGGGTAATTTTCACCCAAAATTGGCTCATCTGGTAGATGTTGTCCAAAACAAGCACACCAGTGTCAGTGTGCTATTTTTATTTTTTTTTAATTTAACAATGTCCCCTTACCTGTGTCTGCAACAATTGGCGCTTCTGTGACATCAGCGCTCCCATCAGCCCGCCGCACACTCGTGGTGATCCTTGTTTTGGTAGCGACGGTGGACAACAACACTGGCGCAGATGTAGTCATTTCTTCCCAGACAGAGAGATAAAGCTTTTATTTTCAAAACGACTTTTGTAATGCAAAAGCCAGCAGACGTACAACGGTGTTATTGTTTCAACTCCCCTCCCTGTGTTTCCATGAACGTTTCTCACCGTGGCTTCATAAAAGCCCTTATGTGAAAGCCAAATAATAAAAACAAAGGGTGCTCAAACGGCATATCAGGCTGAACAATGGGATCCTATGCCGAGGTTTTCCCCTGTAGGAAAAGCTGACGTGGAGCTTCCTGCGCTGCCACAGAGCGAGCGTTGCGGTCCGATTCATCCGGGGACAGGAAACACGTGTGAATGTGCGGATGCTCGAGGAATGTTTTTGCTCGAGTCGACTGTGTGCGTCGTGTGTGTATCGCCTGGAATGCCGTTGCGAACGATGGTGTTTGCCCGCGCAGCGCCAGAATGGCTGGCCCTAACGAACTAACACATATACACACACACACACGCATTTTCAAACAGGCTTTCCCTCTTTTTGGCAGGTACCGTTATGAATTAGGACCATCAACAAGCTCTGCCTTGTTCTCTATTATGATCTTTATGTGTGGAAGTTTTGTATCGGCTAATTTTAGTGGTGGACCGTAGGCCCAGAATGAATCAAAAATGTTCTTTTTTTGGGTGTAATGCAAAACTCACCGAGACAGTACGGACAGCACTGGCCCTTGCGTAAGACGGGCACCCTGCAGTTGGCAGGTGGACAGCGCTGAGAGAAACACTGAATGGTGCCGTTGTTGCAGATGCAGCTGGTGCAAGCGTTGGTCTTCCAGGAGTCTCCTGCTAGCAGCACGTCTCCTTCGTTGGTGATGCAGTACTCCTGCTGGCTGGTGTTCACCGGCAGCAACGGACTCTGTGTCTCATCTGTGGAGGCGTGGAATCAGTCAAATAAGGTTTCACTTGATCATTTGTCCAGATTGTATTGCTAACATTTACATTAGAGTCACTGATCTAGAGTAGTTGAGGTCTTTGAGTCATATGAGTCTCATCTAAACATGTCTTCTTGGACCATTCTTTGGCTCAGAAAATCTTAATTTTGCGCTACTAAGGCAAACATTGTCCAAAATCTCTCGGTGGAGAATTAAACTTGAACTTGGTGTCAATCAGCAAAAGTCACCAGTTAACCTTAAAAGTTTTTAAACAAAAAATGAAAGACTAATAAAGTAAGGGGGGGGCAACGATTAATTAACCGAGCAAGCATGAAAAGCCAAGACGAGGACAATGTCAATTCAAGATGCTTCCCAAATGTCCAGTCTAAGCAAGGGATTCCAGCAGGCAGATGTTAATTCAGTCTGATATCTCATCCAACTCTCTCAGGGACCAAAATCCTCTCCTGACCCGAAGTCTTGGCTCAAGACTGTCCACCGTACACATCCATCATAAGGCCCTGTCTGCGGGATATGTATTATTCCCGCATTCCTGGTGACCGTTCCCACATTTATATGAAAGGCTAAGCAAGCCTCTTGCAGTCTGCTCTTGTCAAGGTATCACTCAAGTCTTTGAGCAACTTACCTAAGCACACATGACAACAGGTGTCCAGGTTCTTGGTTGGTGTCTGGCACAGAGCCGGGGGACAAACTTCCGTGTCGCACAGCACGCGTCCCTGCCTGCAGGTACAACGTGTGCACTCGTCCAGGTCCCAGGTCTCCCCTTCCACGTAGAACTCCCCCCCAGGAGCTCTGCACACCACCATGTCCATCCCCTCCGGCAGACCACTACCCGACTCATCTAAAGTGTTACAAGAAGGAAAAAATTGTGACATTTGGAAAGTGTTAGCAAGACTTAGTGGCATACCTTCACATGTTGGACAACACTGGTCAGACTTCACGACTGGATGAGAGCAGCTGGGAACGGGACAGGATATGAGCACACACATCTCCCTTCCGGAATGACAGTAGCAGTCGCGGCAGCCGTCGTGCCAGCTTTCGCCTTCTTCGTATCGCTTGCCATTAGAGGTAAGGCAAAAGCTGGGAACTGGGATGGAGGCGGTGGTGCTGGGGGGGTGAGTATTCTCTGGAAAAAAAATACAAATAATTCAAACCGTTAATAGACAAGTGAAATACAAACCAACTAAAAAAATGGTACGGTGTAGACTGTTTATTTACAAATACCATAAAGTTTTGAAAGTATTAAGCATTAGAATTAAAAGTGATGTCGCAATCTAATATTTCTGAAGAACTAAGATCCTGATATGTTTTTGTTGATTGTTGTCAAAACAAACAAATATCCTGTTGCCTTGGAGTCCTGACTTTCCAAAGCCACCAGATGGATTTAACCCAGAGTAGCTTTTAGTTTAGTTGGAATCTTCTTGGATTAGAAAGAGAGCCAAACTGAAGTATAAAAAGCAATTCCCATGTGCCCTCCCTTTCATTTTTAAGGAAGAAAAAAAAAAATCAATACATAATTTACTAACATTGAACATTTTTGACAAACCACGTAAAAACTTTCCCAGCTCTTTAGGTTAGCATCAGTTTGTTCACATTTAAAGTAAAACTCTGAGTCTTTCCTTCGTTTTCTAAAAAGACAGCAGTCATTTGCATGGCATATCTTGAGGTTGAAATATTTATAACACGGCTTAAAAAACCCATCAACGCTTACTGTAAAATGGAGTATAAATCAGTCATCTGAATTTGAACTTAGAGGTTGGAGGAATCTAATTAGACTTGCACCCAGCTACTGGATAAAGCCAAATACCAACCAAAACCCCAAAAAGGCAAACATTTAAGTCCCCGCAGAAGAGCAGCCAGAGGTCAGAGGAAATCAAAAGTGCAGCTTTGTAAAACAAACTCACACATAGATTTTCCTCATGCTTCCACCCATTTAGCTTGAAACTGACTTACACTGGTTGAATTGTGAGCGTGAAGAAAAAGCGCTAACAATTTGACTATATTTATTATCTCTGAGCTTTAATGAGAACCTGTGTTTAGAGTGGCCTGACTATTTGCGTCACGAAAGCTGGGCTGGTTTCCAAACTCATTTTGCTGAATGCAACACTCTTATACCAACCACAGGAATTTACAGTAGTTGCTTTGATTGCACTTGAAGTGCTAATATAAACAAAGACATGACTGAGCATTGGCAGCATGTGAAATTTATACAATTGGGCAGTAAAACGCTTGACTTAATATATGTAATTATCAAAGTCTCCTACAGAGCATTTTGCCATTTTATTGCTTAATAACAGCTATAAAAGGCCACAAAGTTCTGCAATTACTCAAATTAAAAAATAGTTTGTGTGCCTACATAATGACATGTCAACAAATATTATTTTTTTTGCTGATTATAATTTGTGCATGCATTTTATCGGCAAATAATTCTAAATGTATTTACAGTAATCTTGCTGCATGTCTCGGCAAATATTCAATTTTGTATTTTATTCTTAACTTTTAAGTGTGAGGTACCTTTACACATGCAGATGGAGCAGCCCTTCTTGTTCTGCTTGTAGCCGTCGCTGCAGTGTTTGTCGCAGGTAAAGGGGGGACACTTGACGCAGCGACACATCTCACAGCCGTGCTTGTTGCGACTGTGGGTTGACACACAAACACACACAACCATAAAACATCAACACACGAATGTTGTGGCACACAGTGAAATACCAAATGCCGAGGTTTGCTAGAATCGACATCTGGACCTGCTTTTCTTCATCGCCGTATTGGCTGCCTTTGAAGGAGACCAAATAAAAAGACCAACATGAGCGAACTTTGCGGTTTGCACATCATACAAACCCAAGACGCATTCTTAATCCAATTCAGATGCTTCCAATTTAACCTGTTGCATCATTATTGCTCCTTAGGCAGCTGGCACTCTAAGTTGGAAGAACTCTGAGAAGTGACTCAGAAGAAGCGAAGAAGTCAACTCGATCTCACAGCACACAAATTTAGAAACCTGCCGTGACCACCGCAGTCAATACTTTAAATTGTAACTCAAAGCAATGCAGAAATAGACTGCTTCACTGACATTCTTTCCTAAGATAAGAATTCCTCTTTTAACTTCAGCAGTTTACACACAAGCTGTGGTTTGCGGGTGGGTTGGAGGGAGGGGTAGCTAAATATTGATGCACTTGCAAGACCTTAACCCCTTAAAAGACTGCACTAACCTCAAGTTTCCCTGCTTGAATGAAGTTCTTTGTTCACGAAAAAGCGTCGCATTAAAAGGCTATATTTCACCAGAATACAGTCAAAGACTTTTCACTTTCGTCAGTGAAATTTGTAACACAATGCTTTTCACTATATTGTCCAATTTGGTCATGCTTATGACTTTGTCTGATGTCCCAAATCCAAAACCAAATATGACAAATGAGTTGAGCTGGATGTGTGCTTTACCGTGTGTACTCACACAAATCCATAGGGGCAGGTCTTCGTGCAGGTCAAAGGTCGACACCTGGGCACGGGGATGCTGCACTCGCACACTTCACAACCAAAGTCATCCCTCTCGTATCCCGTTGGGCATTGCAGGGAACAATATTTTCCCAGGTCAGGGCAGGAGTCATCTGAAAGAATTGAAAGTGTTTGTGTGAAAACAAACTTTTCACATGTTAACAATTTTCAGCCCCACAATGCCACTTAATCTTCATGTCACTCCCTTAATCTGTTATTACATAAACGTTGGACATATTCCATGATACTTCCACCAATTTCCTCCAACATAAACCATTAAAGTGAACTTACTATTGAGACACTGGCAAAGCAGACATCCATTGATGTCTTGATAGAAGCCATAAGGACAGTCGTCGGTAGAAAGGCTACAGTTTTCCAGAGGAGGGCACAGCATGGGGCTGACCGTTTCATACGAAGGTTCTGGAGAAAGAAAATTGAGATGGATGGGAGTCGACATCAAATACATTTGAAAATTAAACAATTATATTGTCAGACTTCCATTAGTTGTGTTACTGCAGCCTGAAGTGCTTTTGTAGTACCAATTTTAAATGAGTACATATTCAGACAAGTCTTAGTTTCAAGACAAAGAATAATTGCAGATAACTATAGGGCAATTTCACAGAAGAGACAAAAGCACACATCCAGTGTTGTGAAGTCCTGTCAAACATTTCCTGCCTCACTTAAATGGGAGGAACGACGTAATGAGCTGTAACTAATTATGCTCACACACACAGAAAAAAGGGGGCTCCAATTCAATTACGCAGCCCTCCTGTTTTGAAACTATGATGTTCCTCACACACTGGTGGGTCTCATTTTGGCGGGCAAAAGTAATAAAAGGGACACAAAGAACCCCGCAGCTTAAAGAATGCTCTGCGGCCTCCGCTTTAATGATCCCATGCCGACGTTGCCTCCAACACATGCTCACTTTGTAAAACCTTGAATCATTTCTATTTCCATCACGTACTGCTTTGTATACCTTCACAGAAGGGGCAACATTCTCCGGGTATCTTGACGGGATTTTGGCAGCTTTGCTTGCAGGCCATGGCCGTGCAGTGAGGTTCGCCATCCACGCACTGGCAGAAGGTGCAGTCGTCCTCCTTCCACTGCTCCTCGTGGGCTCGCAACTTGTTGTTCACCCAGCAACTGGCTTTTGTGCTGTCCACTGACAGTAACTCCACATCTGGGTAAGAAAGTAAAGCAGGGGGGGGGGCGCGAAAATAAAAAACTCATTCAGATTGATGCGGTCGTTTGCTTTGGCGACCTTGGAGCGAGACTAAAACCAATGCCTGGCTCCAATGTATGTTGTGTGCCCCTACTGTAAGCAGAAGCCGGGAATATGATCCTCCAAGGGGGAGCTAATAAGAAGAGGAAACTGGCCAGACACCAAAAGCTATGAAGAAGACTCTGTTGGATTTGGATGACTTATGGTTCCTGACTTATGAATGGATTTAACTTGAATGAGAGCTTGGAATGTGGCTGTTTCATCATGACATGGTTTCAACTCGGCGGGGGTAGCCGGTCATAAATGCTCGGCGAAGGTCGGTTATAATTTGACTACAAAGAACTTTCGATATATAGTCCAAAAAGGAAGTTGTGTTACAGTTTTAGATATTTCTGCTGTAAACTGGAGAAGATGGATTGTCCTACAGTTTATGCTTGGACCATTTATTTGATTTCATAAATTAAAAGACTTTGATGTTGTTACACAACTTGTTGGCAGGAGGAAAAAGGTAACATTGCATTTCCACGGCCCTCCATTTTTATTTCCACCAAACATTTCTTTAATAGATGAAATGGTGTGAAAGACACTTAATAGTAGAAGTGAGGATGACGTTCAAATTAAATTTGTTAGAGGTGAGGGATGTTAAACTTTGATATCCGCGCTCTCATTTTCCATTTTTACACAGCTCACTGTTTGGAACATAATGAAGAGTAAAAAAGTGACTCTTCAATTCATCAAATATATACATTAAGAAATGCTATGAGAGTATCAATTGCAGTTCCTGCTTGAGATTGTGTCATTTCATTTTATTGCATATGAGCCAGTGGACCATATGCACAGCATTTAGCATTTCCAGTGGAAAGGTCAAGTGATGTAACAGTTTCCACTGTGGATTATTTTCAAGGTAGTAGAACAACATCTGACAGAAAAATCAATACAAAAAAATAAAATAGGTAATTGTAAAGTTAAGTAATTCCCCTACAAGTGAAAGTTGATGAGTTTGACCCTGTCACTATGCTTATCATTTGATTTTTTTGTGTATTTCTTATAAAAAAATAAAACGTACCCATGCAGACAGGGCAACACTCGCCCTCAGGAATGTAAAAGTTCTCACAGTCGAGCTCAGCGCACTCTGCCTTGGAGCAGAAAGAGATTCCTCCCCGGCATTGGCACAGCCAGCAAGGGTCCATGCGGTACACTTCGCCGTTGGAGTACTCCTTTCCATTGTGGACACACTTAGGGGAGACTAAAGAGGGGGCGAAAAAAGAAAAAAAGAAAACACAATTAACCTTAAAAAGCTCTAAGTCGACAATCAGGCAGTGCTGGCGTTTGTCTTGGTGAAAAGCCATTTTCATCACCAGACACAAAAAAATGATTGTCCTCTGTTGGCAGTCATTGAAAACCAACTGAGGTCGATGGCTGAGGTTAACCATAAGGGTTGGTTTGCTGTGTGTTAAACAATGAAGCCAAGGCGATGGGGAGAACTTTCTGTCAGGAGCTTGCTGTACAGCGCAAAAGAAAACAAAAGTGGTTGTGAGGTTTTGGCTAGAAAGTGTGGCAGGAGGAGTCAATCAAACCCTCTATACTAAAAATCTTCTTTGTTACACCACGTTTTGGACAAGTCTCATACCTCAAATAAGTCTGTTAAGAATTCCAAACCAAGTAGGTGGTGATGAAAAGTTGGGTAATTTTTGTATGATCGGAATTGAAAACAGCAACGACCATCAGATACAAATGATGCAAGCGATAAAAGACCATTTAGAGTCCAACGATTTACAGTAATGACATTTTAAAGTTTTGTAAATTTATACCCGAGTCAAGCTGAGCTCCTTGAGAGCAATTACTACGCTGAGCTCACCCTTCTTGCTCAACACCCGACGTCAAGTTTCGGAAAACAAGTGTTGTTCCGAACACCTACACCCAAATTTGAGTACAAAAGACGTGCCAAGCTCATTGTCAATCCAAACAAACAGAACCATTAGTAACTTTTGCAGCCTGCCTGCTTTGCTCTTTTCCATCTAATCAGTCCTTTTCGAGCCAGTAATGGCACAAGTTTGAAAACAGGTGGAACACGTTGTCACTGCAACCCGCAGAGCCGGACAAACCCCAAAGCCAAGTGGGACAAACTCACAGCCAAGTGGGCAATGGAAACATGTGAGTCATTCCAATAGTGGATACAATGTGACAATGAGCGCATGCGGTGTTTAATTCTAGTCTCTGACATAGGCTCGGTCCTCTGAGATTTCTTGTCAGTACTTTTTTTTTGCCATTATTTACAGCAAAGTGTCAAACTCAAGGCCCAGGGGCCAGATACGGCCCGTCACATCGTTGTATGTGGCCCGCGAAGACAAATTGTGCATCAAATTCGTGTCATTACTAGAATTGCAAATTGTCTTCACTTTTAATATCTTTTTTTTAAATATTTGACCAGTTTTTACTCGTCTGATTTGAAAACGAGTTATTTGTCAGTTTGTTTTGTAGCTTTTACTGTATATAATATGAGGTGCTCATACATTTATTTGTGCTGACAGTCATAATGGCCCTCCGAAAGAAGCTCTGACTACAATGTGGCCCGCGAAAAAAAAGTTTGACACCCCTGATTTACAGTAAAACATTTCATTTTGAACAATCTGCAACAAGATTCCCGAAGCTGTAATAAGGCAACAATGGAAGAAAAATTAGGGCTATTATTTAGATAGACCCCGACAGGGATGAGCGGTGACAGCGAGTCTTTGTGCTTGTCCTCGTCAACGTCCCCGTCTATTGAACTTTGCGTCACCAAGCTCAGGCATGCATGGCAAACAGACAGTAAGGGCTACACAAAAGGCATCAAGCCTTACACCCAAAGAGCAACAGACACTTGTTATCAAAACACTGATCCCACGGCCCCCGCGGCTGCCATTCAGCCCCCGCCAGCCTGCCGGACTCGATTACCCTCCCGACTGGCAGAATGAAGCACATAAAAAGCATTCCCATCAATGAACTGTTGAACCTTTTCCCTCTGGACGTGTGACCAGACAGAAACCCTTTGACACTGCACTTCTGTTGAACAAATTCATAGCCTAAGCACTTTTTTTGGTCACTGGGTTTGTTAAGTCCATTAATTCCAGGACATGGCATCCATTTATACATGTAGAAGAGCCAGAATGGGAATTTATTCTGTTGGTAAAACAGTGAATATTTGTTGAGAGTGCAGAGTAAACAGAACACTCGTACAGATCCCCTCCCAGCCTCTCTCGGGGGGCCTGAAACATGAAGCAGGACTTACAATTCTACTTTGCAGCGCTGTTGTGATGCTGGGCCGCTACAAAAAAGCTGCACAAACAGCAGCAAGGTCTCTGAGGAAGTTACTCAAGACACTCATTGTATTTCCTGGATGAGCATTACATGAAAAATGTTAATGGTCTACAGAGGGAATTGCTTGAGTCATTCATCTTTGTCAGATCTGTTTAGGTGGCTAAAAGACTGATTACAGCACTTTCTGTTTAGAGCATGACATCATAAGAGTAATGTTGCATGATGTTTTATTTGTTCTCCACATGTTCCCGGATCATAGTTTTGAATCATTCTAAAAAGATATTGGCTCACTACACCAGCTTCATCTAATAGATTCTTTTTGGGGGTAAATCTCGAGCTACTATAATCTGCAACTTTGTGTGATTTTGGTCTGCAGGAGCATGAGGGAATGATTGCCTCGAAGATAAAGATGAATATCACCTCTCCACAACCCCCCAGTGGGACAGCAGTCAGAACTGTTTGTGTAACGTGCAGTTGGGTGATCTCACCTTTTTGGCACTCAAAGACATCACAGCAGTCTCCAGGCTGACCGCTGGCCTTGCTGAGTGGCACAGCACGTTGTCCACTTGGGCAGTTGGGCTGGCGGCAGACCCCGAAGTCACAGGTGCACTGGGGTGGGATAGAGGGGCAGCAAGCAGCAGGGGGGGTGTAACTCTTGGTTAGGACTGAGCCTTTTGGGCACGACGACACCTGGAGAGCAGGACAGGTAATGCTGGCACACCTTTGCTCCTCTGAAATAGACACATGAAGACATGTAAACATGCGTGAAGCATACCGTATTTTCCGCACTATAAGGCGCACCGAAAAACCTCCAATTTTCTCAAAAGCCGACAGTGCGCCTTATAATCAGGTGCGCCTTATATATGGACCAAGATTGAGCCACTGCAGCAGGCGTGTCCAAAGTCCGGCCCGCGGGCCAAATGTATATATCTTATATATGAACAAAGTTTTAAAATGGGCCATTCATTGAAGGTGCGCCTTATAATCCGGTGCGCCTTATATATGGACAAAGTTTCAAAATGGGCCATTCATTGAAGGTGCGCCTTATAATCCGGTGCGCCTTATAGTGCGGAAAATACGGTACACACACTTGAAATATTTATCACCTGCAAAATAAGTGTGTGATTGGCAACAATTCAAGATCTTGTAATTAGATAGGTGACTTGAGCTAGCATTTAAATAGCGTTGCCATTTGGCCAAGGATACTTGGCCCTTCTAATAAGAAAAAAACAGATTCATCTTTGTACACAGGACATTATAAGCCAAAGAATGAATGCAAGCTTACATGCATCAGTTTAAACGTGTTGGCTATTTAACACCTCAGTCGAGCAACTCTACAAAGACGCTACTCCCATTTTGGCGAAAAACCAACGTTCACCAACACAAACCCACACAGTCATTAGATCCCCACTTGAGTCTGTGACAGCTTTACGGCGTCCTGTCAGGGCGCTACTCTAGACGTGACAAGGCCCTCACATACCTCGCTAAAGGGGTCTGGAATCCCACCCAGCATGGGTAGCTTGGATCAAAATCCAAACAGCTCCCCTTTTCTTCTCCCTACTCAGCTTCACTTGGCATGTGTCCGTCTATACATTCACTAGAGCTACCATAATAGATGCGATACCCTTGTAAAGGGAAAGATGGGTTGCTTCAAATGTGGGTAAAGGGTATATTTTGGAGGCTGTTCAGGAAAAGAAAAGTGGAAGGCCTCTTTGTACCAACATTGTTTGGGAACTGAATCTACTTTACCAAGATTGGATTACCTCAGCTGACGGGACATCTCATCTATTCTGCGTTTCAGTGCTACGGTGATGTATAGAGCACTTGCAGAGCACGGACTTCATATTCTGTCCTCTAATTGTCAATCAATTTATGAAGCAATTTCCTGAACATAGAGTACTTTTGAAAGCAGATACGTCAGATGAGGAAAATCCAGTAAGTGCTCATTTAAATCTTTACTGACTGCAATGTGTCAATAGACAATGTTGTTACAATCTAATTTAAGTTTTGGCTGTTCTTGAAAGTATTTGCTTGCTCATACAATGTGCGGTTTGTAACGGAGGTTAAAACCCAGATGCTGATGTTGTGTGATAGTTTGTGAGGTTTGGGTTGCATGTCCAATCCTTGATGAGTTTCCCAGATTGGAACGTGCTGGCTACATGGTAGAACGTGACTGATTCCATGTGAGGATATGTCTCATCCCTGATATTTGAAGCGCTACCAGAGAGGCCCTTAGAACGTTGCCACTGAAATAGGGAAACCGAATGGGAGAGTGAGAAAACTTCCAATCCAGGACTTTGATAACCTAGAACCATAGTTCAAACAATCTATCCCATGCTTTACATTTAAGGACCTGGAAAGTACTGAAAGATGAAATTGAAGATTGGGAAAACACTTTTTTTTTTTGCCTTTGATAAGTAGAGCAGGACTGTGATGTACGTATATTTACTGTACCATTCATTCAGGCAGCAAGGGAATAAATAGTGAGGACTTCCACAAAGCTCTCATTGAAAGGAGGCAGAAATTCAAGGGAAAGCCCTGTATTCAAGATTTTTGGCCTTATTCCTACAGTGGAGTTAAATAAACATCTTGTGATTGGATTACCTAGAATGAGTTTTAACTCTGTCTTGTTTCAAGACTGGTTTTGCATATGAAAACCTCATGTGGCAAAAAAGTCATAGAAAATGCTTTGGAAAAACACTTTGGATGTCTTCTCGAGAATGGTGATTACTCTTTCACGCTGATAATGGCTGGGGTTAGAGTGCACTGGGGAAAAGCAGCTGTCAGACACACTATTGTTATTCAAATGAACAGAATAAATAGAATCCATTTGCAAAACCATCCGCCCCTTGCACGTCTAATTGATATAATTTTCTGTCCGGCACAATTTCAAATACATTGGAGGATGGGAAAAGTCAACAGCAAATGTGTTGTTTGTGTTCTTTCACGAAGCACGGATGGGTCTAATTAGAAGCAAATTTTCTATTTAATGGCGGCCTTAGTCCAGTTTGCTCAGACACAAAAGGCCTGATTTGGTATGCTTGATTAAGGGTCTCGGGCCGAAATCACATTTTGTGTCTTTGTTCAACACCGTAGGGGCAAAGACGAAGAAGAATAAAACTGTCCCCCCACTCACGGCCATGCACAATGCCATCTGAAATTGGTCTTGGAGGAGTTAGGATAAGAAAATTGCACAGAATGAGCTTCTTTGTCAACAATGCGTATTTCTGGCATCTCATGGAAGAAAGAAAAACATCTCCTTTCTAAATGTTTTTTTCTTCCCTCCAAGCTAGGGCACAAGGCGAGCAGTCTTTCCCCAAACCAGAGCGCTTCAGCCAGGCAGAGGAGACTTGTGTTGACAGCCTCCGTTTACTCATGGAAAAAGCGCACAATGCAAGTTCTGTTCACCAACTGACTTTGGAACCGAGTCAGCAGAGAACAAAGCTGTCTCAGTCCAGCTGCCCTCCGTGGATTTTTGGGCTATCCTAAGGTTGCTTCACAATAGGGACACATCAGGCCGTCTCTAGTGTAAAAACTGTGGGGGCTTGGCTTCATGCCCAACAAGAAGTTCCAGCTGGGAGGGTCGGCATTGTTTTCGGTGTGTACGAGCAAGTGTGAGGCCCGCGGTGCAGGATACTTTGTTGGGAAATTGACACCATGGGCAGAAGCTCGTGGATATGATAGTCTGTGTAGTACCTGCCAACAGGACCGACTGCACATTAATTAGAGATTATAATCTGAAGAGGAATTTGAGAATTTTCTGAAGAAGCACTACTACAACAGTGGGCTGCTCAATTATGAAAAAAATATTAATCATTATTATTTTTGTAATAGTACAATTATTCAAATGATCATTGATTTGGGGGAAAAAACTTTTTTTAAATGTTAAAAAAAACTTTCTTTGAGTCACTAAATATGATTTTTTTTGACCAAACAAAATTGATTGAATTTATTTTGAAATTTAAAAAATATGCAAATAAATAAATTCAAGTATAGTTTTCCTGTATAGTCAGTGCATTGGATATTAATACTAATGGTTTTTTTTTTTAACAATTGTGCCAATCTTGTTATTGTGTAGAGTAACAATCTTAATTGTAATTCAATTTCATTTAATTTCACAGCCCAACTGTACCATGCCAAACCAAGTCGAGTCAAAAGATTCTGAGTTTGAATCTCAGCTCAGGCCTTTGTGATCACCCCTGTACTTGCATGGATTTTCTCCATCTGGCTTCCTCCCACATTCCAAAAACATGTAGGTTAGGTTATTTGAAGACTCCAAATAGGTGTGAACGAGAGTGCGACTGCTTGTCAGTCTGTGCCCTGTGAACATGACGAGGACGAGCTATATTGAACATGGCTGGAGACATGTTTATTGTAGTTACAGTTTCCATGGCGGTACCATATCGAGCTATGGGATAGCGGCAAAATATTAGGGACATCTCTCAGCACGATGTAGTTTATCTAGACGACTTCACCTCCTGCTTGAATCAAAAATATTAAAATCGACTATCTCTAACTATTTTTTCTTTATCATTATTTGATGGTGAAGTCGTATATAGTAATATAAAAAGGGCAAAATATTAAAATAAAATAAACTGGAAAATCCACACGGGATTGTGGTAGTGTATATTTACACATACTGCTATCTGTGAGCGACTGATAAGGCTCGAGTATTATGTGCCGCCAATTGTATGACATTGTTTGTGCTTATTCATATCAGCAAAAAAAAGGGAGGGAAATTCCTTCCGAGTAGCAGTCAGAAATGTTATCGGGAATTACGCATCAACTCTCGGCGAGTGTAAAATGACCCAACACTACCGTTCAAAGCGACAAGCCTGAAAGAAAAACCTCATCAAAATATTTGGCTTCACTTGATTTCCTATCTTCCAAAGTCTGCACCGCGTCCTCTCCTTGCACTTATCACGTCCTTCTCAGTACCGGACATTAGGGAGTGTCTGTTCACCACATTGCCTCGGATCAAATGTTTGCAGCCACATTACATCAGCGACTTGTAAACCGGTGGAAAACAAGATTGTGGTAAAAAAAGTACAAGACGTCACCGAGAGCGGCTAGCAATGTAGTTGCAATATTATGACACAATCTTTGGTAGCGTCCAACTGAATGTCATGTTTCTGAAATCATTAGACTGGAGTTATCTCAAGTAATCAATCAAGGAAATAATTTTGAGAGAAAAAAAAATCTGAATTTAAGCTCAAAAATCAATTATGGATTTATCTATGGGCGCTCACAAGAGGGAGCAAGCAGACTTGCAACATTCTGCTGTAGCTGCAAGAGGAAGTACCTCTTGATGGCAGACAAAGGAAAATGTCTGGCCGGGGCTTCAGTGACAGACTAGATAATTATCACACACAGACATGTGCACAAACACACACAAGTTCAAATGAACACAAAGTGAATACGATATGTAGCTGGAAGGAAGCACATTTGCCTCTTAATGAGAGGCCATAAAAGTGCGCTGAAAAATGCTGTTTACTCTTTTCACTGGTGCGAGTTGAAACTGTCATCAGCTTTGGGATGAAAGTTCTCGCATTGTCACTGAAGGCTTTAATGACGGTGCTTTTGATGAACGCAACTTCCTGGATGAACAAACAACTCCTTTCAACTATGAGTCACAAAATAAAGGTTTGTTTTGTTTCTACTGTTTTACTAAAGGCCATTTCATTGCCATCCGAAAATTAATGCAGAAACTTCTCTTCTCAGCTCAATGAGGTTGGACAAAAACAAATACAGCAACCTCTTCTCTGTTATTAAAATATCATTCTGTTAAAGCAGAATAACAGTACAGGACTACCGGTGGTTGCTCATTGGTAGTTCAAACTGAAAGTTACCTGCGGCTTCCTGGCATTGGCTGCGGTTGACGTAGGCAAAGTGGCGGCTGCAGCTTTGAGACTCGCACACACAGCCACCAGCGGTCAGGTTACATCCAGAGAACACGCAGGCCGGGTTGGACGGTCCCACATACTTCTGCCTGTGTCTGTCCCGGGGCTCTTGGTTCCGACCCTCTGGATAGACCCACGGAGGAGTCATCGATGAGTCACAAAGAAACAGAAGTCTTAACGTGTGTGTCATCACTACGATATCTAGTTAGTCACATCTGAGCGACATCTGTTGAGGATTAGGACCATTACGGATCTGTTGAGAAACCTACTTAGCTGTGAAATGGAAAGAGCTGGCTTACCTGAATGGGCCTTCATGCAGGTCTCCTGGTCTGGGTAGGTGAAAGATACCAGGCAGGTGTGTCTGGCATCACACACACACTGACCTTCTTCTCTGTCACAACCCGTCATCAGCGGGCATCGCTCATCTTCCAGGCCGGCCTCTGGATGGTCTGGAAGCACTGCAGATTTAAGGATACGAAACAAGAGCTTATCACTTGAGCTAATGAGTATTCAGAATTTTTATTCTAAGAGCTCACTAGACACAATTCGGCGAGCCCTCTTTTGTAACAGCTCAACAGTTACTGAAGTGTAATTGGGGGTTGCCCTTCCTCTTCCTTCCCTTGTTGTGCCATGCTACTCCAAGCATTGAACTCATTTCTCATGCTTTTGTTCCACAGCATGGGGCACTCCCAGCCAGTGAATCCTTTCTCCTTCCTAGAAACGCCTCCTCCGTACCAAGGCCACTTGCACTAGAGACATTACAGCAGATATCGTTCTTTTGCCAGTCACGCCTCTTTCACAGAGATGCTCCATTCAAGCCAAACCACACTTGAACCATCCTTGATCGAAGGAATGACGGAGACAAAACTACAGGATTAGAAAGGGCCCTTACATAGACATTAGCCATATTGTTCCTTTCCTGTGAATGCATGACTAAACACTACCGCATACAGCAAATTGTCCTTTTTTCATAGTTGTCAAAGATCAGCAAGAATGGCAGCAGAGTAAACAGGATGAGACAAAGTGTGACACTTTCCCAAGCATGTGGCTCCCATGGCTCATTAAAACCACGATGAAGCTCAATTTGAGCTTATTTGAACTCTCTGGCAATGAAAAGTTGCAATGATGCATACCTTTCTGTATTCCTCAGCTCAAGTACTAAGAATTCTTTTTTTCCTCCTATTGGAGTTATCCCAATGAGACGAAAAGACATCCACTTGGGTTTCTGATAATTAGAATGAAAAATGTCTCAAATGATTCGCTGTGACAATGAAGACAAGCATATTAAATTAGCTCTTTCCCCAAGTTCCGGATGGTTCGGTTGATGATTCCCGAGTGATGACAGATGCTAACGAGCTTTGAACTGCGCACGACTGAACGAGGAAGCGATGTTACCTTTATTTAACTCGAGTTATTCTATGCTGTTAATAGCTCTCGCAGGCAGCCAGAAAAAGAAGTCTTTTCAATAAACCAAAACCCTCTGATTTCCTTTCACCTTGAAATGATCCTCGAAAAAATGTTTCCATCCAAAAGTTTTCTAGTCGCTAGCGAGGTACTTAGAGAAGGGCAAAGGGAGTCCAAAACAGTCAATGAAAGACCGAGCGAACATTGTTTATGCAAAGCCTGCCTGACCACGGTCTAGTCTGACCTGGTTATCTGGGATCTGGCCTGGCATGACTCTGGCCAAAGCCCGTGGCTTCATCCCAGGGGGATCCTTCTCTCAGCCACTCAGTCTGCTTGTCTTGGCATCCACAATCGGGATGAGAAAGCTGACCTCTAGAGGCCCTTTGGCTGATAGGGAGCTAAAAAGGAAGTCTTTGAAACATTAGATAATACCAGAGGAAGAGAGAAGGCATGTAAAGTAGCAATTCTGGTAGAACCTATACAACGTTGAAGGAAGGAAATGAGGCTGGAGGCTCGAGAACTTCCAAACAACTCGTTTATCGGTAGCAATGAAGACTGGATGATTTTCACCTGGCTGTCAGGCAGGTTGCAGATAAGTCAAGAGGTCTTGATGACTCTCCTTTGAAGCATGTCGTTGTATACTCAAGACACGGCATGCAAACGGAAGGGGCTGCATTTTTTTCTGCATATTTTGCATATTTTGTCTGCACTCAATGTAGACAATTTATCCAAAGTGTTATTTTCTTTTACGAGCAACATTTTTCTCAGGCTAATGCAATCATTCTCCTTTAGAAAACATGGAAGTGAACACTTAGCCGCTCATTTTTAACATACTTCAACGGCAGCATCCTTTTTAACAGCAGATCTTGTATTTGAACATGTCATGATGATGTAAACCAGCAGATTAAAAAAGGAATCCTTCTCAAGCAGCACACCTGCACTGGAGCATTCTTGCTATTCCACACGCGCACATTGTGACCACCCAGAACAGCAGAACATTGCCCAGAAAAGCAAAGGGATCAGAAAGTGGAAACATTTACCCCCTACTGCTGATTGCAGGTCTAATCACTTTAAGACCTTTGGAGCTTGAGGAGGGAAATCTAGGATCAGTCTTGAGCAGCCTGCCTACTGTGGCCCCTGAAAACATACCGGGAGGTGTTGATTTACCCCCACCTAGACCCTCTAACTACGAGACTTGAGGGTCAGGAGCATGCTCCAAGAAGCCTGGAGCCACAGGACCAGAGTCACAACTCAATCAGAGGAGCCATTAGGTCTTACCAGAGCTACTCGTTTGAAGACGAGGTGCCCTCCCGCATGAGGCACAATCAAGAGCTGTGTCTCCCGGGATGGCTTGGGGGTTGTGACCCCTGCTAATTCTTCTGGAACCTTGACTTCGACCACCCTTACAGAGGGACGATTGAAGGACTGGGTCAAGGGAGGCAGACATGCACTGAGAGCTGTCAGTCCTCTTCAATCTTCACCCACGGGGCAGGACAGAGTGCAGGTGGAGGGTCTGGTTGCTTGTTCCTCAGTGGAAAGCCACTGCTGTGGATGTGGAACCTGACACCCTCGCACATTGCTTTGAAGTGCGCAAAGTTACACAAATACCACCGGGAATGAGCACATCCTAAAATGCAGCTTGGTCATGGAACAAATGTTCCAACTTTCAAAACGCACAGTCCTTCTAGTGTGAACCCATCTCAAGTGACAACCTTGTGAGTTTTTCAACAGCTAGACTTGCCAGAGCTCAAGTGCGTGTAATTCATTTTGCCAAACATATTGTCATGCTCTCCACCAGAGAGTGCCTGAAGCCTCAAAGAAAAGAGCAGGGAAAACCTGGAAAGTCTGCTGGCAGTGAAGAGCACTTAGTTGTGGAGCTGCTCCAAGCAGACAGCGGGCACACACTCGTAGTCACTACTGCCAGGACTGGACTGGCTGATGTAAATATTGTAGAGCGCATGCTTGTGGCACAACTGTCATAAAATAGAGGTACAGCATAAGTTCATTTTTAACACAGGGAAATTATACCCCACAAGTGATGCACTTTTCTAAGGGATTACACAGAGTCAATTTCTGGGTAAATTAAAGACGACTAATAATTTGAACTTTTGACAAGAGCAAAAATAAAGGCTACAGGTACTGCACCCCACGCTGTCACTCAAATATCAATGTTGCAAAATGTTAAGCGGCTATTCATGGTCATGATTCTACTTCTTTCAGTCATGCGGGCAAATGTATTAAAAAATACTGACAAAAAAAATCCCAAGACAAATAAAAATGATATATGACAACCTGCAGGTTCCACTCACTTTTACACACCCCAATTTCAGGGATGGCAGCAGGTCGAGTAGAGTTGACAGAGGCGCATGTCAGCCCGAGGGAACAGTAGCCGAGACTCCAGTCCGCCCCCCCGCACGGCTCCCACTCCTGGCGGGCGCAGTGATCGCAGCACCCGCAAGGATCCTTGGCCATGGTCCGACCACCATCACAGCCTTGTGTCGCCTTAGCGGGGCATGTCCGGAGATGGCACGGCGTGCACTCGTTTGCATCGAGGACCCGGACTAGATAGAACACGATCAAAAGCAAAGCGGACTTCTTGGGGTACATCTTGGGGTAGTGAACCCAAAATAATCTCGTGTCGAAAAGTTACTGGGAAGTCCGCCGTCTTCCCTAGTGGCACCACGATCCAAATTTAAAAAAAATTCTACTACTGCAATGTAAACTCACGTCCCTGGAGTGATGAAACACGTGCAGCAATCCTAAAACTCGGATCGGACCCGCTACTGCTGCCTGCCTGCCTGCCTGTCTGCTGACAGCCACAACACGCGGACGCAAACTGAGACTCAAATTGACACAGCAGGCATTTGGAAATTAGCGGTGCACCCCTCCCCCTGACTGACACCGGTACCGACCAGTCACATGGAGCCAAAGGGAAGGGAGGACCGTAGCCCATGGACCGCGTGTTTGTTGCGCAATGATGCTACACTGAAGAACTTTCAATGAACTCAGAAGTGAGAAATGAGCAGAAGTGTGGTAAATAGGTTCACTGAGACGTATACTATTTAAGCTCCAAGACAAAACATAAAAAATAATTTTTAGGCCTACTGTCAATAATATACAACACATGTTTTGATAACCTGCCACAAAAACACAAAATATAGTGATCCCTCGCTACTTCGCGTTTCGTTTGTCGCGGCTTCACTACATCGCGGATTTTTTCCCCCCAAATTAAAAAAACAATTTAAAAGTCAAAATAAAACTTCTAAATTGAGGAAACATGTGTCTAACCTTTAGGACAATGTAGTATTGCTCCAAATGTTCGTTTACATTGCTTTAGAAGTCCGTTATCGCGGGTGGTTTTTGGAACCAATTATCCACGATGAACGAGGGATTACTGTAGTGTCCTTCTAATATGAATTTACATTGCATTTATGCTGAGAAGAACAAAAACACAGAATATACCGTAATGAAAATTCTCTTGATAACTTGTGTATATATTCTAAACATAAGCTTTGCAGGTCAGCTAAAGCCATTAAACCCAAGGTACTGTATAAACGCAACTACAGTGACCATATCCTATCCTCCATCTCTTGTGACCAACTGCAAAATTGTTCTTTGTCTGTATCCCACAACATAGCCATCAATCTGTCAAAGCTGTGCAGTCAAACATGGCAGACATTATCGGGACGTTATCATTCCGCAGCGATGCCTTTGTATTTGTTGGTGTCCGATTGTGTATGCAGGTGGCACGGTTAAAGGTCGCCGGGTGTTTGTTGAAGCTCTGTTTGTGTACTTTCATTGGCAGATGGATGGTAGACGTGTGTGGGCACATCTGGAGGTTCGTCGTCACTGTACCACCTACATTGAAGAGAGGAAAAGAGCTTAGATGAAGACAAATGATTTGTATGATTTTCTTCTGAGCTGTTCAAAAAGGGACCTATTTTGGTGACTCAAGGCTTGAACCCCTCAATGTGAGCTTTCATTTCATCCATCCAGTCTATAAATAAATAAATAGATGAATGAATGAATGAATGAATGAATGAATGGAAAAATAATGAAGGGAATTCAACTCAAAAGTTTTCTTTACAATATGTTCTACGCAGGTCCCAGGAGTTGAAACACGGATTTCTGATTAATATTGTGGTTGTGGAATATGAATTACGCAGCATAATCTACCCGTTTAAATTCATTTAAACATAGGGTGGCCATTTTGCCACTTGCTGTCAAATGAAAATTACATCACAGTTGCTCAGCGCTCAGAGAACAGCTAATCGTGGCTGAGCTTGTAATAGTCACATGACCAAACTCCGAAAAGAACAACTACTATTCCTACTTGCATTATAAAACCACATGCATTATAAAACCACACATAGGTTGAAATGTCAAATCAATAATGAAATTGAAATATATTGTGTAATCAAGATCAGCAACAAGTGACTAACAACAAAATGGAAGTAATAAAGATCGATTCATGTATGATTTTTTAATTCAACCGCTAATCTGATATCATTGAGGATAAAAGCGTCGACACACAAGCGCCTGAAGCCATCCTCTCCAACACAAACACAACATGGTCTGCAGCGTGCATAATCAGCTCCTTTGCTACACAACTGCGCTTTTGTCCTCCGCATCTCCCTCCTTCCTCTCTCCTTTGCATCCCTCCTTAAAGCTCTTGTCACATCAGCCGCCTCTCCGACCGGCCTCTGATGCTTGACGACGCATCGCATGTGGAACTTAGAGAGCCTCCGTTTCCTGTGACATGCGGAGATTGCAGCCTGACCACGTTGACCTATTTGCTTGGGTGATACGGCCTGGCTGGCTAATGTAAGAGGCCCTTCATACAGCTATCATGGGCCACGGGTTTATGTTTAGCCAACAGAAAGGTCATGGTACTTTTTTGTCCCCCTTGTCCCTCTCGCAACCAATTTAATGTAAAAATGTTGTTTGTCACAGCAATATGGCAACATGATAGAAACCTGATTAGCGTCTCTTCACAGAGGGGTTTCGGGCCGGAGCGAGGCGCCCGAAGAGGGGAAAGGTGGGGTCGAAAAGGGCGTTAGCATGTTCTGAATAACTGTAGTGTGCATGTGCTAATGATGTTGTGAGTCACACAACTCTGGGAAAACTAAATCAGTGCGAGGGCGCCAGGTTCACTCTCTCCAACGATGAGCTCCCCTGTGTGTTGAATGTGATCCGTACTTGTGAAAACAACTTCAGGTGGTCTGCATTCATGGCTCCATCTGATGGGGATTAGGTAACCCCCCCCCAACTCTCCTTTCCCCTATTTTGTCCTGTCGCATTCGAGTCACATTACACCCCGATGGCGTGGAAGCGTCACAGTGGTGCTGAGGAGATGTTTCAGGGTGTGGATGAAGGGGTGTTGTCGCACTCACTGGCAGCGGCACGGTGACACTTGGCTGAACGTGGCGTCGACTATGACGTGTTGAGGGCATGTTAAGTGGGCAGTATACACCACACCTGATTACATGTCAGGGTTGACTCATCAAGCATCAGCTTATGGTGGTCAGCAGGCGCGTTGGCAGGGATTTGGGGCCCTGTTGGGGGAAGAAAAATCACCCTTCACGCCTTTCCATGTCCAACCACCCTTTTGCTTTTGACGAGTTGTCCTAGTCCTCATTAGTGTCACAAGTGAGTTGGAGCATATGCAGGAAATGTATCTTGAATGCAAAAAGTCTACACACCCCATTTGAAATCCTAGGTTTTGTGATGTGTAAATTATATTAAAAATATTCAAATTATAAACAACATTGGAACACGTCATTAGAGGATTCATAACGTGAGAAAACGTTAGGTCTGAAAATCAAGGGAGATGTAAAGAAACATGTTCCAGAAAGCTAAACTAGAAAGATTGTGAAAGACCAGTTGTGTTACATAAGCAGTAGATCCATAAATTACATTGTTTTTATTTTATGACCACATCAGGTTTCCAGCTGTCTTCTCCCCACTCACACAAACCTCCCATTGCAGACGTTCAACCAGGCCTGAGGCTGCAGGATATAACAGATGATTTGTGACCTGTGAATTGAATTGATTGTTTCTGTCAACAAAGAGACTGTAAAGAGTAAAGATGGTCATCCCTTAAGTCCTGCATCATAAATAACACCATAGCAGAGAATGATCTAAAAAAAAGAAAAAAATGACTGAACCAGTTGCGTGCAAAGCACAATAGATACCCAGGATGAGTATAATGCATGCCCCCTAAAATATTTTTGTGTGGTGGGTGGGTCATAGAATGAGTGTGGATGCAACATTTTTACATTCACCAAATTCTTCCTCAATGGGCGTGAATGGGGCTAAGGGGTGGATGCCCCTCAGGTGAACGCCCCCGCCCCTTTGTATGCCACTGGACTGGACAAATCTCAGTTTATATAAAGAAAAATATCTTGAGCTTATAAACCACTTTTTGGTGCGCTTTTCACATGTAGCCTCAACCAGTGTGGGAAAATGTGTGTAAAAGGCTAACTGAGGCATCAATCACCAGCTGCTGTAATGTGACGTATTTTTAGGAATGACTGGCTCGCTGAGTCATTATGAGTCAGCCCCCAGACCGAAGAAAGTATACAAATGCCCAAACTTGGGCATGAAAAAAAGGTGTGTAAAGACAACCACAAGACCCCATTGTTAACTATAAAACAGGCCAGAATAGTAAAAGGTCATTCAACACAAAACAGCAAACAGCACGTTCCGCATGCAGGAAATAGCGAATAGGAAATAAAGAATACATTCACATGCACGACAAGAAGCACTTTCATTCAATAGTATGACTAGTAATAGTATAAGAACTGCAAGCGATGGAATGATGACATATGCAGCTTGTTTGACATTGAGGTGGCTTACTTGCTCCGCCCATCTTCAAGTGGGCCTCTTGGTAGTTTGAATCTGCTAATCTATGTGATGATAGTGAATTCCTCAGTGGACCGGAATCATAAAGCACTCTTGTGTCCGACTGTCACAGCACCTGCCTGGTGTAATCTCTTCTTCCATGCATGGGATCACTATATATTGAACTAGTGAGCCTCTCTGGGTCTACAGTTACAGTCAATAAGAAGAGACCACGGCTGTAACACATTTTCTAACTGGTCTTTATATAATTTCAGTGCATATGAGTGTGTGTGTGTGAATAGTGTTGATGACTTGTCTTTTGATTTTAATTCTGATTTGATTGAGTTTGACATCTTCAAATAACCCAACATTCATGTGGGAGAAAGCTGCAGAAATCCCAGATTTGAAATCCCAGCCTCAGAACTGTTAGGCAGATGTGCTAGTGTGGTATTCTATGTTGGAAAAAAAGGTCCTGACTTAAAGGTGCGACATTTACAGGTGGACCTCCAGCTGGCAAAGAAATTCCACAACCTGTGTTTCAGCTGTAAATCTGACATAATTACAGTGCCACAAACTCAAGCGCCGAAGTGAAACAACCACCTTGCCAGGGGAAAATAATCAGTGCTTAATGTTATGTCTGGGACGAGGGTTCACCCCTGTCTTTGTGAGCGGCAGGAATGTCAGAAATGTTTGAGCTCGTTCACCTTTACGAAGGCCAATAGGGAGTTGACATCATTAGTCAGTGGCGTGTGGATGCTTGTAGGGGAGCGAAAGGAAAGTAGATCCAGGTCACAACGGGGTTTGGGGTGTGTTTGGAGCTGTCATTGAGCAGGTGACAGGCGCGCTTCTTTTTATTTGCGGATTTGGACACATTTAAGTCAATTGCTCTAAACCAGGGGTGTCAAACTAATTTTTTTCACGGGCCGCATTGTAGTCCTAGCTTCTTTCGGAGGGCCATCATGACTGTCAACCCAAATAAATGTATGAGCACCTCATATTATAAACAGTAAAAGTTACAAAACAAACTGACAAATAACTCCTTTTCAAATCAGACGAGTAAAAACTGGTCAAATATTTAAAAATAAAAACAAAAAGAGATTATTAAAAGTGAAGACAATTTGCAGTTCTAGTAATGACACACAAATTTAATGCACAATTTGTCTTCGCGGGGCACATAGAATGATGTGGCGGGCCGTATCTGGCCCCCGGGCTTTGAGTTTGACACCTGTGCTCTAAACAGTTAATCAATGATCATAATAATTGTCAAAAAATTTGATAATTGATTAGTTATCATTGACTGTTACAATTGTTATTAATTGTTGCACTTGAGGGAGCCGCGCAAACCACTAAACTGGCAACATGCTACCATTGCAACATAATTTACTTTATTTTTATCAATTTTAAAAAGTCACAAACAGGACAAACAGACTGTTAATTAACATATTTTGATCCTGCTATGCATAATTGTACTTTTGTTTGCCTATAGATGGATAATGGATAGAGCATTGGTTTTAATGATGCTCTGCTGCCGTCTTGTGGTTAAATAAAGAAAGTGCAGATAAGTAGAATAAGAGCGCTTCAGTCTCATTTCATCATACAGTTTTTTTTTTTTTTTTTTATATACACTGATGATTGTATGTGCTTGCAACTCATATCACATGACAAGCAACATTTGAAGGAAGGAAGGAAGTCTTCATTCCTAACGGGCCAACGCTTTTTACCGGTTTATAGTCACACACTCTTCCTGTTTTTCTCTCCCCACTAACCAATAACAAACAATACAAGGAAAGGGGGTCTGCTCTTTGTCTAGACGGCGGCCCATCAGCTGCGTCTGATGTGATTAAGAGTGCAGTCCAACAACAACCATAACAAGTGACCTGTCTATCTGAGGTCACCTAGAAGAAAGAAGCTTGGATTCTCCTCCTCTCCCTTTAAAAAAAAAACCAACAAAAAAACATGATCTAATCTGGTGAAGATCACGTTACTCTCCTTTCCATTGACAACAGGAAACCATTCTATTGCTTTCAGCCTGAGGGTAAGTAATAAGCCAAGAGAAGCCACTTAACATGCAACTCTACAAAAAAAATGTTCAAAGATGATAGATTGCACTTAATGAAGATATATGTTTACACTAAGCGAATGCTATTGGCTGCAATGACATGTTTTGTTACATAGAGGGCAGAGTGACACAACGATCACATTTCTTGAGTTTCTCAAGGCCACAAGGCAAAGTTGCACCTAAAGTTGCCACTCAGAGACGATTATAAAAGTACTATATCCAGTTACACAAAAGTGATTTTCTTATGAATAAACTTAAAGCACTTTTTTACTCCAATCTGCATTGATTTATTCAGTGCAGCAATCATACTTAGTCTCTTACAGATTGAAATGACACTGAGAACTCCTTGCCCTGCTCCTCCTTGTTCATGTTAGTACAAAACACAACAAAAACACTAAAAACTGCACGCACAACTGCAAACACCTTGAAGTGTGTCAGGCTTTCAAAACAATAACTGACAACAGCATGACTAATTTGATGCTGTCTGACTGACTGTTTTAGAAACTCAAAGTAGACTAATTTCTAAGTTGACAGTCAACATCACTGTCCCGCCATGCAGGTTGCGTGCATGTGTGAGTACGTGCACGCGTGTGTCTGTGTCAAAGTTGGTATAGGGGCAGACTTTCTGGAGCCGGCTCTCCTGTGCCCTCTGATGACTAGACGCTGGTCAGACCCACCTTGAGCCGACGCCATGATGGGAGGGGCAAAGTAAGTGAGGGTTTGAAACAAGATCAGACAACACGTTGAGAGGTGACACACGCAGGAAGGTGAGGAAAAAAAAAAGTGAGAGTAAGCGGAGGAGAGCAAAAGAAAGCCAAAGGAGCGAGGAAACTGCATAAGGGAGCACGATGGAAGAAAGACACAATAAGAGGGAGAGAACACTAAAAGTCTTGCCCGAGGCATCATTTGTGTGTCAGAGTTGGGTGCACGGAGGCCAAGAACGGTGTCATACGCAGCTGAACACATTCATTGTGAACACATACTGGCAGCCAACACACACATCTGGAGTTCTCATAATGAAATGCAAAGTTTTTCCTGAGCACATATACTCTAGAAACACCAAGACTATGCCTTGTTAAGATCGTTTAATTGTAACGCAATCCGTACCTTGGCACACGTGTAAAGGTTATAACAACAAGCATATAGAATACAGTATATTAGCATCTGCATTCATTGGTGTCAGTCATTTGGCGGGTTTTAGTAATGGGGGGGAAGTAAGAATCCATGTTTATCAAGGGGGATATTTTCCAGACCCACCCACAATATAAACTGCACTATGCAGAGACCGTCTTTAAACATTTAAAATTTGTGTTGTCTCTTTAGACAGCGTCAAACAAATTGAAATATATGAAAACAGATCTTTTTAACTAAAACAAATGCATGCATTATATTAATCGACAATCGAGTATCTCATAGTGACGAGAAAATGAAGCTTCGATTATGCTTCATGAACCAGTTGTTTTTTCGACTCCTCCAGATGGCACTGTTGGTTAAAAAAATTTGTTTAAGAAAGGGTGAGTCAGAGTACTTTCTGCCCTATGTTGAACAGAGTGCCATTTAGAGGGCTCGATAAACACAACTGGTTCATGAACCACTTTTAAAGCCTCATTCTTCCATCACTAGCATGTATACTAAGTAAGCACTAGTAAGGTACGCCCATATTCAACATGCCCATGCCTTGTTATTAGTGGAATTATATAATTATTTGCATTCATCAGTGTCAGTTTTGTCATATTATATGTGACTCCTGAGTATGTGTATAAAATTTTGTCTGCAGTGCAAAAAAAAATGGAAGCAGTCTGCATTCAACAGTGTTGCAATCATCTGTCTTGTCAGTCTTAAAATTTATCGACAGAATTTATAATACTCAAGCTGCAGGAGCCGCTCACACGCGCTGACACGCACGCACGCACGCTCACACGCGCTGACACGCACGCACGCACGCACGCGCTGACACGCACGCACGCACACACGCACACACGCACACACGCACACACGCACGCACGCACGCACGCACGCACGCACGCACGCACGCACGCACGCACGCACACACACACACACACACACACACACACACACACACACACACACACACACACACACACACACACACACACACACACACACACACACACACACACACACACACACACACACACACACGCTGCCAAGTTGCCCGTGTGCAACATATCCTCCACTTTCCCCTCCTCTTTTCAACATCCTTGCACGATACACAAGAGTTGCACTCAGGTTACACGTCCAGGTTGGACCTCTCGATTGCTCCCTGGGGCTGTCGGGAAGAGAAGCGGTTGGAAGGCGGGAGGGGACGAGAGGGATGGGATAGGATGGAGGGGGTTGGGGTGGAGTGGGGTGAAAAAAGAGGAGATGATGGAAGGAAGGTCCACAATAACAGTCTGTTTCCTTGCGTGTTGATGCCTGCAGCCTAACCTTACCGCACCTGTTGTGGAGCCTCACAGTAGCCGGACAGCGATATGGGTTCGCTGGGGGCTGTACGAATTTGGCCAGTGATCTCATGTGGCACCTGCATCATGGTCCAAAGCCAGCTGGGCATAAGCCAAGCCTGGATACAAACTTGATGCACTTTGTCAATATCCTTTCACACTCCCCACGCACTTGACGACCCCTCTTGCCTCCCGATGAACCGGACAGCGTGAGCGTGCATGCTCGAATGTGTGCGAGTGTTCCTTTGCCCTCCGACTTACTACGCTGGGTAATTGGGTAAGTGTATAATAAGGTTGGTCATGGGTATCTGCACCCATGCAGCATGGGTTTCAAATGTGATCCAGGCAGCAATTTGCAAAAGAACTGTGGATTGTGTTTACGATTTGGGCCAGCGCTGTGGAGGAGGGACAATGTGAGAAGTCATTTTTGGAGTTTGGTTCTAACATAACTTACACTACCAAATTGATTGTTTATGATTAGTGTGTAAAATAATATATAGTATTAAGTATCAAAAGTAGCAAAGAAAGTCATAAAATAAAAAAAATAAAAAAATAATGAATAATAAAATAAAAAATGAGTACTTAAATATTAAATTAAATATGAACACAATTTAAATAAAATATCATTTTGATGAATTAATTTTAAAATAAATAATTTGAATTAATTAATCATAAGAACATTTTTTTTCCACTCAGTCTCAGTCATGGGCAGTGCACAGTATCAAATGAATTAAATAGTGAATTCATAAATAATGAGTCACATACTGTAATTAAATAAGAATAACGAATAAAGTAAAAGTAAAATGTGGCCAGAACGCTTCTCTGTGGTCACATTTCCTTCCGTCCATTTGACCTCATTATGTCACAGATGAGCTCAGGGCACAAAGACTACAACAATAATTATCAGTCACATCCACCCTTACGGACAATTCATCCAAAGACCATCATGCATCGTTCTGGAAAAATGGAAATAATCACGCACGCACGCAGAGCACATGCAAACTCCACTAGGGGAGTCTGGAGCTGAGATTTGAAACTCAAACCTCAGAACTCTGAGGCAGATGTGTTAATAACTGCAGCTTTTGCAATAAATAGAACAGTTCCCCTCGTCTAAAAGCATGCGTCCCTCTCTGATTGCCCAATTAGAGGGGTTGTGTGACCACACCATAAAGAGCAACTTGGAACTTGTCATCCCTCATTGCCTGTGCTCATAACCGGAAATGAACTAAGCAGGGCCGTTGAACTGCATCAACTCTCTGCGGGATTGTTCCACCAGTGATGACATGTCCTCTTATAGCAGCTAAGCAAAACACAATTTTCCGTAGTTACACTTTTATGAAGACATTTTTGTTTGCTTTTGAGAATCCAATAGGAAACTAGATAGAAAAGCCGGAAATTACACAGTGGGGAAGAAGAAGGAGGCAAGAGTTGCTATTTATGCTATTTCAGGCCTAATTTGCAATTTCTTATCAGATGTGACATTTTCAGAGCTTGACAAGGCACGGTCACCTGTTAGCAGAAATGACTCAGACGCTAGTGACAGACAACAAACTGGTCAAGTAACGGGGGCACAAGCTGTTGCGCAAAGCAGCCTCAAATAAACAAGTGTTCATGTTGTTTCCTGACTCTGACAAGGCTGTCAGTGGACATTAGCGCTCCTCTCATTTTTTCCACGCTCTTACCAGCGCACACCTCCACTCTCTCTGGAGCTCCTTTATCGAGCATGTTTCTTTTAATAAAAGAGCCCCTCTCTCTCCGAGACCATTTACTTTGGAGTATATGTCTTTTTCCCTCTGTGCCCCCTTCAAATCCTTTTCACCCTCCCCCTTCTCCCTGTTTGACCAAGTCTGTATTTGTTGTGAGACAAGGCTGTCTCTGTCTGAGGACCGTGCATGTGTGAATACGTGCATCTGTGTGTATGTCTTGTGTGTGTTTGCAACTGTTGATATCTGCTTTGCGCCATCATGCTTGTGTGTGTGTTTAAGCGAGCCCGGACTGGGCCTCGAGGGCAAAACACTCCCCCGCCACATCTCCACCCCCGTTTCTTTTTGTCCTCCCAACCATCTCCCAGAGATGGATGTGTCTCCAGGGAATTGGCCCCAGAAGAAAAGCACCTCCAGCCCGCACATATTAAATTCTGCTGAGCAAATACAATATGCTGATGTGTTTTTTTCCCCTCCCTCTCTTTCTCTCCCTCTGCCCTCTTGATTTTTGAAAAGAGTCTGTGAATACATCTTTAAGTGGAGTTTGACAGTTTTAAAACTTTTGAAGCAGAATTGTTATGCTCACATTGTGTAAACTTGCAGAAAACATCCATCAGTATGAAAGTGAGCTTTTTTTGCTAACGTACCTTCAGGAAATACATTTTAGCGCGCCTTGAGCGTCCTCAGCACAAAATCACAACACAGCCATATGTACTGCAGCCTTCTTTTCCTTTTCTAATGAATCTACTCACCCCCCCCCTTCACTCCCCCTCCTCAAACACTCCTCCCCCAGGCTTAAGGCTCGGCACCTGTGGGCCCCTCTCCCCCGCCGCACCCCCCCCCCCCCCCTCCTTTTGCATGTGTGAAGGAGCTCATTTCTTGACAGACCGTGCCTTAAGCACCCTTGTAAAATTCCGATTAATATGATGTCCACTCAAAAACACTTAAAAAAACCAACAACTTATTTTCTGGCAAACTTTTACATTTTCTGGGATGATTTGTTTCTATATCTGACTGTGTTTACATTTACTGAAAAACAAAATAAGCAACTGCAGAAAGGGAGGTGACAACATCGGTGCAGCAACAACACAAGCTTAATAACCAGATACGCACTGATAAATTTATGAAAAAATCTCAACCTACTCCTTCATATTTATTTCATTTGCAAATCTTGACTTGCTACTGCAGTGCCGTACTTGTTTATTTAACTCTTTTATTGACGCCGTGGCTGTGCTCCTCATTCTTATGGGATTTTAGAAGTAGAAAGAGGTTTTAATAGTTGTGCACCTGCTCTGATAGCACTATAAAACAGTTGGGGGTATGAAAGTTTATTACCACATCACCATTAGTTGAAGCTCGCCAAGACTCCACTGCCCCCAATATAAGCTCCACCAATGGATTTTGTTTAATTCTTTGTCACTTCTCACTCTGATTAAAAGCTTTCACCAACATGAAAGCTTGCAAGGCTCCTTTCTGGCACCCACTAGCATGGCGCTCTCCCAAACACATGGCTTTGATAGTCACCCTCCTGATTTAATCCACTTGTTTTGTGTTTTGGAGTGCGTGTGAAATGTGCTTTCGTATCAAGACTTTTTTGCTCTGTCACACAGATGTGATTCAAATGTTGTCCGCACTCTTTGCTTACTATATGTGACACCAAATGCATTTTTCTGTTAGCCGAGTGAGGTGGGAATAAAGAACTGAGAGTCTCAGAATCATCTTGACTCTGAGATCAGGCAGTATTTTCCATTAGCATCAGTGCTATATAAAAAAATATTTTCACAGTTGACTTACAGTCATCCTGTCTGTTAGGATGGATGTCCCATTCAATTTTTCATAGACCTTCTCAATCTGCTCTAAAATGAATGAAGACCCACTCTTGTAAACGTCAAACATGTTTGGTGGATCATCGTTCCTTATGTCTGTGATCATCACTGATGTATTGTGACATTCTACGCAACGATAGCAGATTGACCTAGAGCTTGGGAAGTAAATAAATCAACACCTGGTTGTGGTTGAATTTTTCATGCTCTACTTTGTGGCAGTCAAGATGTGCTCTGGCACTTTGCTGCCTCTCATGGGTCAGTTGTGGTACTACGACAGACAGACATCTAATTTAGGCGAGGTAGATCATAGCCAGTCTTATGAAAGTAAATAATGGGATGTTGAGTGACGCTGGTGCATTGATGCTGTGTACCATAATTGATATGGACACCACAAACTGCAGTGTCTTTAGAAAAGCTGAGCAAGAAACCATGTTATCTCCTTACTTGCAACAAATATGATCTTAAAAAAATATCCTAAAATAAAATTTCTGATAACCCTACAAACATTTTTTGTTTCAATAAGCTTAAACCCTGTTTTGTTTTTTTTGCATTATCTTTGCGTCATAACCTGTGCGATCTTCAAACAACTATGACCTTCGGTCGTCGTTAATCCTCATCATGTGACCACAGGGCAGTTCGAATGAAACATCAATGGCCGAGGCCGAGCAATTTAAGTCGCTCCATCAAAAGGCGTCAGAGACAAGACGGTTACTCTTGAGTCATGCTGGTGGCTTTAATGGAACTCTCTAATTAGGCACCAGAGGAGCAAACAAAACAAAAAAGCCAAGAGGCTTTGTTTTCCCAAAATGACTCAAATGCGGGCATCTGTCTTCATCTGCTTGCTGTAAATGCACATTAAACACTGACCACACAAAACTATACTTGTGTGTTTGGTTCTCCGGCTAAAGAAAGTTTTCACACAAAGGCTCCACAGGCGCTGCCAAATGCTGTCAGCTGGCCACTTTCCAATAAGAGACTGTGAGCCAGACACACCAATAACATCCACTTCACTTCCTGTAATGATTCACCTGGACGCTGGGCAGTAGTCAACAATAGCGCCCCACTGGGAGAGAGGATTAAGCCTTTTTAAATAAGCTCCATTGGCAAAAACCTCCTAATGGGACAGTGATTACTAGGAGACCGGTTAGACAGGGTGCTGGTAATTTTGCAGAAGGAAGCAAGGCGAAGTTATTTTTTAAAAATGGTTTGCGCTGTTGTGGGTGAGAACACAACTGCTTTGATCAATGTGACTCCTCTTATTGAGGCACAATGACAGCATGGAGACACGTGTGGAAAGGGATTTTCTACAAGAATAGAGCCTTAAATACATCAAATTGAAACCATATAAACCTGATAAAAATAAGCGCTAGCTATGAAATATGATCTAATCTAATAACGTATTTTCCGCACTATAAGGCGCACCTAAAAACCTAAAATTTTCTCAAAAGCCGACAGTGCGCCTTATATATGGACCAAATTCCTAAATTTGAACTGGCCCGAAGCATTGTGTCATGAAATCAATCATAAGTGGCCCACTGAAGACTATGAATCATGAATCAAAAAGACTATGGATCATTATTTTGTGATTATAAAGTAATATGTTGCATCTGAAGTTGAAATAAAACAGATAAGATGGAGAATGATTTGATTTGGATTAGAAATCTGACATGTTGCATTAATTGTACGCCTTATAGTCCAGTGCGCCTTATATAAGGACAAAGTTTTAAAATGGGCCATTCATTGAAGGTGTGCCTTATAGTCCGGTGCGCCTTATAGTCCGGAAAATACGGTAATACAAGGAACAAATGAGCCAAGGGGGGAGGCTGAGTAACTTTTACCACTTTCAATAGTGTATACACAATTCAGCTCATAGTCATGTGTAACTGTATTGAAGAAGTGCACCCCACTGTAGTGTGACCTCAGTCACATGATTCGACCTCAGTCACATGATTCGACCTCACACATGTTGTATTCGTGCACTTACAGCAGAGATCAACAAATGTTTGTGAATGGCAGCCCCTCATTAGCACTGTTTTCATGTGATCAGTTTGCACGCACGCACACACAAACACAGACGTCTAAACAGTTGGATACAAAATCACACGGGCACACGCGCACACAAACACACCACATGACCAGATGAAGAGGAACCATTGTTCAGTATCACAGGACCTTTTTAACACAGATGCACACAATTCTCCTTCTGCAATCGAAGGGTAAGCAGCAGCATTGGCCTTGTTTTGATATTCTGTGGTTCACATACTTGCAATGATTAGAGACACACAGACTCTGTGTCCACGTCGTATCACTACGTCGTCTGTGTTTCCAACATAAGACAAATCAGTGTCACAGCAATGCAGTCGCATTTGCGGCAACCACAATAAGGCTTCACCAAGCTGTCATTGTGGCAGGCAGTGACAGTGGCGGGCCATTAGCTTGCCGAGCCAGAGTGGGTGAGGTCAAACCCCTGACCCCTGTGACTGAGCATTGAGTGGGTGAGAGGGGGAGGGGAAGCCGGATCAAAGTTCAAAAGGTGATAGGGGTGGAGACGTTTGACCAGAGCTGACCTGTGGTCCCCATTTTGTGGAGACAAGTCATAAGACAAACATAATCAACTATGATTTATGAGCTAATGGACTTTTTTTTTGTGTGATGTAACATTTTTGTTCACAGGCAACTTTCTAGCTGCTGGACGTTTACGACTTTAACCTTTGCGTCTCAAACTTGTAAACCTCGTGAGGCTCGCGTACTCTGTCCGAAGCTAAATAAAGAAGACAAAGCGACTTTCACAGTTGTGTGTGCAGTGGGAGTCAAGTGGTGCAGATGCTTTTGTAAACCAAATTGAATACAGGTACTAAAAACTTGAATGTGGACCAATATTAGCCATGTATATTAACCACATTGTCACACAATGTTTATTCTTGTGAGTCTAGTTGGCAGAACCTGAACTGAGTGTTTGCTTAATATTAATATTTGCCTTTTAAAAGAGACTATGCATTTTTCTCCATGGGCCCACATCAACATCTCCTTTTTATTTAAAACTACAAAACATATCAATGAAATTTTTGACATAAATTCAAGAAATAGTTGAATTGACAAAAAATATGACCCAGGTCATAAATCCATAACAAATATTTTAAGATAAAAGTTCTCAGTCTACAGTGTTCTTTGAAGAAAAAACACATGTCTAGTCTTTCTAACTTCACATCTTGTCCACTTTTCTTTTAGCAGGGAACTTGGAGCATACTGTTTTAACCCAAGAACGATGTTTTTAAAATGTGATAGGTAGCCGGAGTTAAAAAAAAAAAAAAAAAATCATGCAAGGATGGGGAGAGCATGCACACAGTCTTGAAATGTGAGGCGAATATGCAAATCGCGACTTCAATGGTGCCGCCCCTTTTAATTCCTGCGGCTGCAAACTGCAACCACAATTCTGTGATAAACATTGTTGGACAGTTTCCTTAACAAGTGTAAATGTTGATCGGATCGCTGCCAAGCAAGTATTTTGACAGCAACGGCAGTAATGAGCATTCCCACATCATTACTTTTCTCACCTTGAGTGTAAACAACTTTCTTCAAAACTCTGTTGAATAATGGAAACATCCAACATTTTGACACACACCAGCATCGCTTGGGGTGGGGATGGATATTAGGGAAGGGAGGGGGGGGGGGGAGTTCTGCACATGATTAAGTGCCTCAAGGGCATTGGTGGATTTGCTGCCTCAAATGACAGACTGCACAAACTGAAGCTTTCACTAAGCGATGGTGAGAAGTGCTCTCCGCTTTGGACAGGCTTAATATAATTAAGCTACGGTGGTTGGGGCTTTGCAGTATTTACACTTGCATAGATACTGGAACATGAGTTGTGTCATTATCATTGCCGTCTTCTATGTAGCTCGCAGCTGTCATGTGTTTGTTACACAGACGCTTTAAACACATTCAAGCTGCGTGACGCCACTGCAAAACCGCATTTACTCAAGGGGAAATGCACCTGTGACACAGTGATATTATCACTTCTCCGACCCGTGAACCACATCCCTTTACCGAGCACCAATATATGACTAGATGTCTTCCTCACTGAGCTTGACGACACTGTGACAGTCAAATCCTGACCAGCTATTGATAGCAGCGAGGTAAAAAAAAAAAAAAAAAAAAAAAAAAAAAAGAGAAAATAACAGCCTGATGTTATGCAGCTACGGCGAAGAACCCTCTCGATAATCTTCTGGGACATCATTAGTGTTCCTGTTTTCACCGTGTGTCACAATAGTGCCTCATTCTTTATGAAAACAAGCAAGTGCCACACTGTCACTTCCCCTCTCGCACCATGAACTCCTGCTGGCATCCTGTGTCAATGATAAGCATAATCCCTTGATACCTCCTGGCCCCTCTTAAACAAAAGAACCACAGGAAGAGGTCAGGCCTTTTGCCACATAAACCTGCCAAGAAATTATAGAGCTCCATATGTTTCAGGTTGAGCAAAAATAAAAATACAAAACAAATCCTCCGACTGCACAATCTCATCCTGCTTAATTAGAGGGTTGTCTTACATACAGAGAAAATTGGTATTATTACGCAAAGGTTATGTACACTGTGAAATATTCAGATTCACATCATCAGTCTTGCACATTGGGTTATTTTGTCTCTGTTCCCAGGCCCGCTGACTTCTTTCTCCAGAGGAATAAAAGTTTACCACTATTATGGTATAGTTATCCATATAAGGGGCTTAAGACAGAGACAAAGCTCTTTGAGGTGTCACTATAAACCAGAGCCAGGCTGGATTTAGACCTCATGAGATCAATGAAGTACCGTATATTCCGCACTATAAGGCGCACCTAAAAACCTCAAATTTTCTCAAAATCCGACAGTGCGCCTTATAATCCGGTGCGCCTTATATATGGACCAATATGGATTCGTGGATGAGGACTAACTTATTAAAGTAAGCTTTACGTGTTTATTTTGTGTGTTGTGTGATATTAACGTTTGAGCAAAGTTGAGTTATTGATATATTATTATCGTTTTCACTATTTCGAGTGTTACTATATTGTGATTGCATTAACGTTTGAGCAACGTTGAGTTATTTATTCTATGCGCCTTATAATCCGGTGCGCCTTATATATGGACAAAGTTTTAAAATGGGTTTATTCATTGAAGGTGTGCCTTATAGTGCGGAAAATACGGTAAAAGAGATTTTGATTTCTGAATGTTTGTTGACTTGTTTGTTATTTATTATTATATTGACCTGGCTCCAGCTCACCTGTGACCCTGAACATGATGAAAAATGAATTAAACGGAAAGACTCGTGTCATGTCGCTTCACCTGGATGTCAACTTGGATAAGGTGTTGATATAAAATGGAGGTGTGGTGGCGACGTGTGTTGGCAAACCACCGCCTGTTGGACATTACTCACACCCCAGCTGGCGTCTGCAATCTATTTGGGTTCTCTTCTCCTTCAATCCCATGCAGGATGGTTACATAAATCACCAGTGTGAACCATGAGCTGATTAATACGACAAAGTGCAAATTGAGGGCAACACAAAACAGCTGTTTGTGCCTGCATGGACGCATGTTTTATGAATCCCGAGAAGCTAAAATCTTTTTTTTCCTGGTTGAGTTTAAAATGTGAAACTGGACGCTGTCCAAAATGCACTGGTGCCAAACTCGTTCCGTGATCAAAATAAGACAGATGTTGATCCTTGACTATGTATGCTGTCAGATCAGCTGAGCTGTGCTCCGAGCAGAGATTCAGGGTTAATGTTGGTGGGAAGAAACACTTGTCAAAGAGGGAATGAGAATGAGAGCGTTTCATATTTTGACTTATTGGCTACTTCAAGGTCAACACGGTGAGTTAGTAACATCGCTAGCTTGGTTCCAGTCATCAGTTCCGCACTGAGAAACCAATTCCCTCAAAAAACGATTCCATCCTTCAACGCTTCTTTGACAAGTAATCAAGTTTAAAATCTCTGCTTATCTATCTCATCCGATGGAGTTTCTGGTCATACAAATGTTCTTCTCCCCTCGCCCTTCCACCTAAACGCTGCAATAATTGATTTTACGGCTGTAACTTTCTTATCTTCATCTGGCTCAATCTAATACGTCTCAAGATTTATTCTGTTTTATGAACGACAAATCTAAAAGAGTCATTTCTACTGGAACTGTAAACCATGCTCATCAAAGTAATACCAGATCACAACTGCTGCAAGATAACCATCAGTTGCTGCTGTGAGTGAGCAAAACACTTCTTTTAAATTAAAAACTGCCATTTTTTTGCATTTAATGGACCAAATATTTTCACATAACTTGGTATACCCGGAGAGGCATACTTTTAAAATCTGAATCATGAGTGAAATCTATTAATGGATTAAACTTTACATTACTACTCACAAGATGTTTATTTCTGTGTCTTATTCTAACCTTTGCCGTCCAAAATTGATTGCGTGATGGATAAGTCATCCACATTGGAAATATAAAAATGTTGCTAACTTTTGCCAGCATTTGGCTGAATCACAGACAAAAAGAGTGGATAAAAAGCCAACATGTATTGGAGAGCCTTTTTTAGAACATCAAAAGAATTTAGTTTCTCCCAGCAGTCAGAGGGGCTCCGGTGGGACGAAGTCGTAATTTCCTGGCAGAGAGCGGCTGACCATGTGGGCACTGCTCACTCGACATCAAACACAGTAGACCTGGAGGAGAAGTGACGGCACGCTCAAGCCTTTTGTGTTTGACATCTCTTTTTGTCTTCTTTCTTCCTCCCAAACAATCTCTCCTGATTTCACTTCCCGTTTCTCCCTTAAATCAGTAGACATTATTTTTGTTATTAATTTAGGATACACCGGACTACTTTGATAAAAAAATAAAATAAAAACTTTATTCTCATAATTACAGCATAATTCTCATTATTTAATGAGTTCATACTTTGCTGTCACTATACTTTTCAGGTTGGCCCTAATAAAACTTTATTAAAAATTAAAAACTTTAATTTTTGCTAAATTTTGTACAGTACATAATGTATCCTGATATTTTAAAAAGGTGCAGTGATCCGTTATCCCTTTTTCTAATTGGTCTGGTGAAATCAACAATTTCCATTGTCTTACAGATAAGTGGGTCTTTTTTCAAGTGACCAAATATGGTTTCATGCCTGCTGAAGGATGCTTTGTGATTGACCGGCCACCAGTCCAGAGTGTGCCCCGCCTCTAGCTCACCAGTGACCCTGAACTGGATTAGCAGTAGAAAATGGATGGATGGATAGACGGACGGGTGCCTGCTAAGTGGTTAACATTAAACTGCTTTAAAAGTGGAATATTATTGGACTAAAAGGGGTTTGTCTTTAAACAAAAGCTTTGCTCACTCATACTCTCCCTGCTTCCATTGCAATTTTATTTTGCCACTTTAAAGTTAAATCATAGGTGTCCACAGTCATAGGTAGATACCGTAATTCCCGTAACTGACATGATCAGGACAAATGTGTCACTGTGGTCACTATGAACTGAATTCACAGTGTTTAAATGAGATTTTCCCTGCTTGCCTTGTGAACAAGCTCCAAACTATACAAAACTATCTATAGACAGATCATTGGTGCAGTTTCCAAACTGACCTACATAAGTCTTTAAATAACATAACATAACATAACATAACATAACATAACATAACTGTTGCCAGCAACGACGCTATCAAAAGCTTAAAAACCCAATGGTGACATTTTGATGTGTTATGTGGGACAGCTTAATGACAGTCCTCTCACTAGCCAGAAAGAAATATGTCTAAAAAACCAACTTTGGTGTCCTACCATGAAGGACATACTGGCTCAATGCACATGAAATGAAGTGAAACGTTTGATCACATTGACCAATATTTATTATTGGTCAGATTCATGATGAGCTGGTCAAGTAGGAAAATTGTTGACACTGAATCAAGTGAATATAAATGGCAAATAAATTGTTAGCTTAAGTATAAAAACAGATTTACTGGTTGTCAACGTCCACCACAAAATCTTTCAACGCGTTTTGTGGTGCAATACTGACGGACATACATTGGAATCTGTACAAGAGACAATTTGTTATTAAATTGTTGTCTTACAGCTGTCTCAACATTGAAAATAAAGGCTCTTTATAAAAATACTATACTGGAATTGCAAATCGCAGACTCCTTGCAAAAATACAACTATATTTACAAACAATATTTTCCTTTACAATGAGCTAACAGCTCTGCACAATGTAACATTAGCTTTGCTACATATATTGATTGACATCCTGCAAGTAAAAGTGCACGGCATTGTTACATTATGGGAATTTCTCATTTAGAAGAGAGCCCAGAATGTTTCTGCTTTCAGTCATTTTATGGGAAAATGACAGCACACGTTTATTTAGTGAGGGATCAAACCGGCTACAGGAGCTGTTTATCTTGAACACTCTGTTCAATGATAACACTGCAAAAAAAAAAAAAAGGATTCTTGCATACGGTTGTGGTGAGTAAACGTGTTTTTCTGAGTAAAGCGATGTATTTCCACACACAGATGTGTGTGCGCACACAGATGGCCCCAGGCAGCAGCGACAGTAGAAGGCTATAATTTAGAAAAGGCAGGCTGGAAGGCAGGTTTTGGTCTGACTTGCCTCAGGTAACAGCTAAGCCTGCAGATCTGAGTCAAGCACTTTGGACTGGAAAGGATGGCCAATTTGCTCCAAGCTGAGGGAAGGTTGGAGCTGTGGGAGCAGCTGAGCTTGTCAACAGATTAATGCGTCAAGCTAAGTGACAGGTCGACCCCCCCCCCCCCCCTTTCCTTCCCACTCGACCGCTCACTGCATCAGGTTTCTGAGAAAGTCTCATATCTTCTTGATACCTTTTGGGACGAGTACAACCCCTGCCCAACTCGAGCCAGGTGCTACTGTTGTTGGAGGCTGGGCCTTCATCGTGCAGCTTTTAAATTGCGGGTAGAATTTTCCACTGGCACACTTTTGCAGTTTACCATGTCAGCTGCCCTCTTAATGTTGTCCAGATGATGCACGGATGGGAGGAGTAGAAGAGGTGAGAGGAAGGCTACATGTGTAAAAGAGACAGGAACATGATGAGTGTGAAGGAAATGACACAGCTGCAGGTGTGTTATGCTCCATCGGGGTGGACTTGCTCAAGTCTTCTTCAGTTTAGTGCGGTAATACATAAATGACATGACATTTAACTTGACCTGTGGCCTTTCAAAAACCAAGATCCTGATTGTGTTATGTGTTTAATATTTATATATTATTTTAGCTATTTTAAATAGACAATAAAAAGAATATTTCCTTGCTGTGACTCCACCATGTGTGGTATTTTTTGCATTATTGTAGCCACATTTATTGAAAACTGTGGCTACAGCAACCATTTTGATGTTTTAACCAAAAAAAGATTGTGTGACAAACATTTGTTTCCACTTTTGTAAACAGTACAGCCTTGGAGGTCTGCGCTCGATTGAGTGACTCTTATTTATCATAGCACTGCAATGGTGGTCAAGACTTTTGCACAGCACTGTATAATAATAATACCGTATTTTCCGGACTACAAGGCGCACCGGACTATAAGGCGCACCTTCAATGAATGGCCCATTTTAAAACTTTGTCCTTATATTAATGCATCATGTCAGATTTTTAATCCAAATCAAATCATTCTCCATTTTATATTTTTTATTTCAACTTCAGATGCAACAAATTACTTTATAATTACAAAATAATGATCCATAGTCTTTTTGATTCATGATTCATAGTCTTCAGTGGGCCACTTATGATTGATTTCATGACACAATGCTTCGGGCCAGTTTAAATTTAAGAATTTGGTCCATATATAAAAGGCACACCGGACTATAAGGTGCACTGTCGGCTTTTGAGAAAAGTTTAGGTTTTTAGGTGCGCCTTATAGTCCGGAAAATACGGTACTATTTACAATACAGTTGGTGGACAGCATAAAAGCAAATTCATTTTTATTTTGACTACACCCTGCTACGTTTGCATTTTTTGCTATGTCACAAGCCAACATGATTACAAACATAGCCGAGCTGTCAAGTGACCAAGCGTGCTGCTTGTGTAAAGAATCTGGATTCTAGTCATGGTGGTCAAACGATGTCTTTGATGAGCCTGTCTGCAAACCAAAATGTGCTGGCTAGGGGCACCGTTTGTGCGTTAGTGTGTGTGGGTGGCTCGGCTATGGTGGATGGAGGGAGGCAGAACTCGGGTCAAATGCTCCCTTTGAAGACCTGTTTGCACCCAAGCCAAGGACAACATGAAAGGAAAAGACAAATTGGGACAAATCATCATAAAATACAGTCCAGTTAGATGCGCTTGTAGTCATCTTGTTCTAATTTGCTTTGTTGAAAGATCTTGAGAATTCACCGGTTTAGAGCCATCTGTCCATTTCTATGATGTGGAGGGCATTTCCAACCATAGATCAAGCTTGCACAGTTTGTATCTTTGGTATATTGTCTGAAAACATTCCTTATATCTCTCTGATTCATTTTGACCAAAACCATAAATCTTCTCAACATGAAAAGATGGAAACGAGTTTGTTTTTTTAGGTTACATCTCTTTATGCGGTGGTATTGACGCTTCTGTTCACATCTGTTTTTCAGTCCTCATAAATGTAATTAAAGTCATTAGTGTGACACCAAAACTACTACTGTACTTCTCTCTTATTATCTTGGTTTGGTAAGTTTTATAATGGACCGATTTCTTTTACGATTCGCGTTACAATGATGGTTTGAGCATCAGAACTATGGTTGGAGTTTCAGGGTTGAATTTTTTTTTATCCTTTAAGCGTGGTAAACAAACAAACAAACAAACAAACAAACAAACAAACAAACAAACAAACAAAAAAACAAACACGCAAATAGAAAAGAAAAAAAAAAAAAAGTTCAAACATTAATAATATTTCAGTGGCTATCATGAAGTGGGTTTAAAATTAAGAGTTTAGTGTTTTGACATTTTCTAACAAACAGACTATAAGAAAGAAACAAAATTATTTTTCTTTGTCAGGTCACATGTTTAACATCCTTTTGTGGCTGGGCACGATTTATCTGGCACAATCGTTAATAGCCCCAAGCCAAAATGGAATTGGTGTATTTCTGATTGACCAACTTTTGGCTGATCAAAAATGGCTCCAATAACAACATTCTCAGGGGTTTATTTGTGCATTTACAAAGATACACCATTTGCACTCACCAAAATGCTCCACATTAAATATGAAATACATTCACTGAATCTATCCAGCCTATTTGAGTTGTATCCCTTTCCAACACATCGGATTCAAATGATCAGCTAATCGGCAAACTTAGAGGAAGCCTGATAAGGATCCTGCATTTGAATTATGTGCGTTGGAAATAGAAAAACATCGATAACAGGCTCTTGAGGACCGGACTTGAGCACCCCTGCAACATTTCATATTTCAGTACTCCAATAGACAATCTATAAAGTTAAGCTATTCCACAGTGACGATTGCACACTCCCGTGTAATTAGTCGTGCAAGTATGGTCCCAAGTTTTAAAGGTCAAGCATTCAAGGAACAAAATCAGCAACATTGAATCTTTAAAAGTACTTTGTACAATATTTTTTTTTCCCCGAGTGTATCACAAGCACCATGTCAGATGCTCGTCATATTGCATGCGAGCCGAAAATGCGCGCCTGTCAACTTACTAGAAACTAAACAAGTACAAACAGTAACATTATGAAGAAAATAGCCTTTTGCATTAATGCAGCAGGCTCTCGTCACTATCCCTCACGCTTAATGTTTCCACCGGCCGCCGCAAGGAGGAAGGAGGGGGGGGTGCTTTGTTGTGAGCGCTCTGACAGTGAGTGGAGGTCTCAGGAGGGACATGCCGAAAGTTGAAAGCTCAACAAGCTCTGTGAAGTGGCTTGCTTTTATGTTGCACATTGTGCTGGAGCTGCTGCAGAGGCAACACAAGTCCAAAATACAAACTTATTTCAAAAGCGCTTTGTGTCAGTCACCCACCTCCTCCTCCTCCATGAGTGTTGTTGTGTCTATTTGGAACTTCATTAAAGGTAGCTATCTTTGAAAATGTGGGCTTTTCGAATGTTTTTGTTTCCCCACCACTCACATGACAGCCTGCAGCAGCAGTTGGTAGACCATGCTGCATGTCAGAGTAACATCTTATTAAAGTACCGATTCTTGCCTTGGGCTGCTTCCAGCCCCATTCAGGTCCGGTACATGTCAGGACACGGAGCCAGCCAGAAGACTGTCACGATACTGCCATGAGATCGAGTTGCTGTTCTCTGTGTGTGTGATGAGTCACATTGTGGTTACCACCACTGCCATCTAATCCCACCCGCCATGACGCTTAGTATTAGCTGCTTATTATATTAATTGTGTTTAGAGTTAGGATGACAGGCTACTAATACCAAAGAAATATGGCTTTAATATCATTATGATTACCGTATTTTCCGGACTATAAGGCACACCTAAAAACCTAAAATTTTCTCAAAAGCCGACAGTGCGCCTTATAGTCTGGTGCACCTTATATATGGACCAAATTCCTAAATTTAAACTGGCCCGAAGCATTGTGTCATGAAATCAATCATAAGTGGCCCGCTGAAGACTATGAATCATGAATCAAAGACTATGGATCATTATTTGTGATTATAGTCATTTGTGCGTCTGAAGTTGAAATAAAAAAGATAAAATGGAGAATGATTTGATTTGGATTAAAAATCTGACATGATGCATTAATGGTGCGCCTTATAGTCCGGTGCGCCTTATATAAGGACAAACGTTTTAAAATGGGCCAGTTCATTGAAGGTGCGCCTTATAGTCCGGTGCGCCTTATAGTCCGGAAAATACGGTATGTTCAACAGGAGTTGAACATATTTTGGTGTTCATGCTCATGGACTAACTATTTCAAAAACACCACAGCCTGATCTTGTTTAGTTTCATCATCTGCCTTTCACTTTCTTGAGGCCTTGACATGAAGGAACAAAACTTGGCAGAAAATTACACAGTATTACAGGAGGTACACTTGACCTTTTATTAGATTACTGTCGATGGCCTGTCTCAGCATTGGCGACCACAAAAGTTGTTTGTACTCTCTTTGAAGTCCAATGTTTAGCCCTATGGGACAGTTAAGTGGAGATGTTGTACCTTGGGGGGGAAGAACCAGACCCCTTACTTCTGGTAGTGAAGTGGTTTGTGAGGCAAACAAAATTCCTGCTTTTTGTTAGGTGGATTTATTCTTGCACTCCCTATGGGGTTGCTTTTACAAACAACTCATCAGACCCTAAAACAATTCCACTGGCTAGAGTCTGAGAGACGTCGCTTGACAGAATCATCGTGTGGACTATTGCCATGGCTTGAGGCATTGGACCAATGCAGGAGGGGAAAAAAAGGCGGACTGGAGAAAAGCTACACATTGTGTACAAGGCAGCAGTGGCCTGGAGGCTAGAAAAACAAGTTAAAAGATGACAAGGTCAAGTATTAGTAATGGGAATTTTGACTTTTTTTCAAGAGCTCATTAAGATCCCAAGTGGATCCTTAGTTTTTTTTTTTTGGTCATTTAAGTATGTGGAAAATCAATTATTTCGAAAGTGTTTGTATGGGCCATTTTGCAAATATTTTGGTTTACTATGATGTTTTTTCAAACTTTTGTCCTCTGTCCCGGTTGTTGTACATTGGCTCATTTTCGTGCTCCAAAAATGTGTGACTTGGTTATATATGTTTTTTTTTTAATGACTAGTGAGGCTTTTTTTTATTTTAAATGTTTCATTAATTAAACCATTTCTTTGTGCAGGCAGCCTATGGTTTTCTGACTCATATCCTCATCCAATGCATTCCCGTCATTACTTCGGTGTACTCACGGACCAGTTGAGCTTCCTTTTGTTTTCTTTCACTCTTGAAACGCCTGCCTGGTTAATTCTGTTCACGATCGCCTTGCATCTGCTCGGTGCGCGGCGTACCCCACCAAGTGCGCGTCATGGTTTGCGTACGTTTCCGACCAAAGATTGACTTTCTAGTTCTTGCATTTTATGATCGTTCGCTTAAGTTTACTTTCTAAGTGTCACTTGATCAAACACTGTCAATCTCATAAAGCGCCGGATACGGACAAGGTCAAACTTCTTTATGCTTTCGCTGCCGCCCCGTGCACTTCCTGGGCGTCTTTTATTCTAAATCACCCGTATCCTATTAACCAATCAACTCAAATGATCTATAATTACCAATACTCAAATTATAGTGTTGTTGAACATTCCTCTGACTTATTAACACCCAGAAATAAATGATCAAGTATAGTAAGGCTTTTTTTTTTAAATGACCGTGCAGGTTTTTTTCTTTTAAAACAATGACCATGTATACTATACATTTATTATTTTTTTTCTGAAAAAATGACCATGTTATGCAAACGACTTTTGCATAAAGAAATCTCAGTCGTTTTGATGGGTTTTGTAAAGCACTATTGCTATTGTCATTATACATGCGCACTCAGCCAAGAGAGAGTGAGATCAAATTCAAATGGGTATTCTCATGATGAGAATGTCGTTAGGCATCACAAGACAGTCGTGCCGCAGGTTAGATTCAAATTCTGTGTGGATTCACCAAACATCTTTGGAAACATTACCATGACCATATTAACACAACCGTACTGTGTAACTGATTGAATCTATTCATGTGCCAAGAATGAGGAGGTTCATTTCATTAGTGCATCTGTACAATACATCAGAAATATTCATGCTCTTGTGTTAAGCTTGCCTGCTAGGAGATTTAAGAGGGACGGTCAGTAAATCAACTGATTCATCCTGTGTAATTTATTCAGCCATCTGAGAATGTGACTGAACTAAATACTTAAAAAGCTGAGGATGGCAAACCCCTTCTTGGCTCCTTCTTTTGATCCAAAGCTATTATCGAAAAAGATTTCAAATACAGTCAGAGTCTCTGTGGTGTTTATATTAGCAATGTAAAGAGGCCCTGTCCAGATAAGAGGCTCTTTATGGATGGTGTTTCCCCACCACTGGAGGCCTCGGGGCCCACCAGAAGATATTAGATGACTGGACGGCGAAGCCTGGAGCCTTCAAGCCAGCTGTTTATCACAAAACCTCCACAGACAAGGACACTGAGCCACAGAGGAGGGCACGCAGGGCCAATAAAGTTGGCTCAGGTTGCAGGCAACATGCCACTGCCAGTATTTGAATGGTGGGGATTTGTGTATTCCGTGTTGACATTGACCCGATCCAGCTCATCCTCGGCGCAGAATACCTAATGAACTTCTTGGAGTTTATTTCAACATGTCATATCGGCGCCGTAATGGCCTAAGCCTTTTTCCCCCTTCAATGTATTATATATATATATATTTTTTTTTTTTATACCAATTATGTATCTAATTGTATTTATTTTATTGTATTTATTTATTTATTATTTATTCATTGCTCTTATTTATTCATTGCACGTGCCTTCTTGTTTTTACTTTTTGTATTGTTTACTTGAATGTTTTGTTTGTCCGTGGACCAATATAATATAATATATATATATATATATATATATATAATATGTAATATGTCTTGTCACCGTGGGATAGTAGGAAACACAATTTCGATCTCTTTGTGTATCTTGACATGTGAAGAAATTGACAATAAAGCAGACTTTGACTTTGGCTTTGAATTTCAGGCATGGGTAGCCATCATCATGAGATGTTTAAGGAAAAAAATAATAATTTTAGTCATGCGCAAGAAAAGGGTGGTAAACAAGTGTTGCAGACATTTTGTAATTAAAGCATAGCAACTGGCAAATGAGACATAATGTGGTTACTTCTCTACGACCAGGTCTGATTTGATTTGAAGTCATGCATTTAGAATTTATACGACCCAGATTATTGCTTTGGGGTGTATAAAGCTAATAAATCTAACAAATAATAAGTGTGGGCAAGTGTGTCTAAAATGTCAAGGAAGACAGACAGTGTGATAAGATGGAAAATAATGAGTGGGTTGTCATAATGGCTCTTCCTCCTCCATAGAGAGTCATTGAGACAAAGAAGAGGCATGGCAGGATATCCTGACCAGACACTGCACTGAACTCCACGGCAACACTGTCTCACTGTGCCTGCCTCGCTAGAGCTTTGCTTGTGCATCAAGTAGTGAACCTAGGCACAATATTAGGTACACCGGCAGCGATCTAATTCAAGTGTTAGCACTGCCACTGCATCGTACTCACATGGTTTACTGTACTAACTGAGGTCACCAATTTATTTAAAGACAACATGTCAGTGTAGTCCTACATGAGAAAAAAAACACATAATAAACATACGGTGGAAAAACAGAGTCAGTGTGGTAACAATAAAGCAGAAGTGAATACCTTTCAAGACCTTGAGTGGCACTGGTTCATTAGGCATACGGTTCCTTTAAAAAGTAAAGTGGATGAACCCCCTTCCCCCCATCGTGGGGCCCAAGATGAGGACCTTGTTTAAAAATTGCACGCTTCAATCTGCCCCAAGATGCTGACATCAGCAACAGCCGCGCTGGAGGTCAGCTAGGGTCACGGCTGCCAATCACCCGTTGCAAAATCACAACAGCCTCGGCAGGACGCCACCAAATGTTGCTGCGGTGGCAAAAAACAAAAGAAGAAAAGGACAGAAGAGTGAATGCTATGCGTGGTAATGACAACTGTCCAAGCAGTGGAAGAGAACTTCAAAGCTGTCGTGACTACTTGTTTTCAAACAGCTGATAATTCATCTTTCACTTGGTTAATATGTACCTGATTATTGATTAAGCAGTCTAGTCTACATAATTCCAAAATTCCAAGATAAATCCTGACTGAAAAACTCTTGATTTAATATTACTGTTAGTCCGTGATAGTGCTAATACACTCATAGTTTCCTTGCACTTGTTTCAAATCCCTGCTCTTAATGATTTACCAAAACATTGCATACTATTGTGATAATCTTTATCCCTGTATTTATATGCAGTTGATAAAATGCAGATGTGGCTTATTCTGTTCCTGTAGTGTCATAAACAAAAGAGTTTTATGTTCAAAAATGAGCCAACGTACTATATCATTCGGTAGAACGGAGACAAATGGTGCTGATTAGAGAACAACAGTCGCTCCCAGGCTGTAAAGATTCAGAGGGCAAAGTGCCATTACAAGCAAGTGAGCTAGCTTCAACATCAAGACTGTTTTAGAAGTGAGGCCAGAAGATCGGTGCCGCCATGACACTTGATCGTGATGATGTCATCATCATCATCATGAGACACGAATGATACTTTTGATTGTTTGTTTTTTTTTGCTTTGTTTGCTGTCAAGTTAATTGGGTCACTGTTGCCATTGCAAAGAACGTACTGGCAAGTTAGTATGTAAGACAAGCCTGCTTGGCCACAAAGATCTTTCACACAACCACAAAGTTCACCTCAATCTGTCTGACATTTTACATCTGCACAAAAAGCACATCCTCAACTCCGCTGCTTTTCAAAATAAGCACTTTTTGATGTTTTTCATCAACTATTGTGCCTTCCAGCCATAAAATCATATTACTTACAAATGCTAACATTACACTTGGCTGTCAACAATAGATTTATAAAGGTGGCTTCAGGGAACTCATGTTTCCTGAAGGCAACATATCGACAATAGCCTTTGAAAGGTCTTTTCTCTTCACACATTTTCCAAGCCAGTCAGCTGTTCACTGACAAGTATTTCGCACAAGATGTGTTGACTTAACTGATTTTTGGGGTACTTTTCAAGCAGCTGCCTCCTGTAAGTACTTGTGCAAAATCACCACATGCCACTTGTGGCATTAGCGGTGCCAAATGGCCGTGACTATTCACCCGCGCTTGAACACTAAATGACACGTAAGTAGGCCATTGTGGGCGGGTCGTGTGTGCTCACAGGTGTAAGATTCACAAATGTGAGTCAGCCAGTCGCAAATAAAAACCAAAAAAAAATCCAAAAAGCCATAAATGACATTTCAAATGACACGCAGTGTGTCTATGAGTCTTCAGACATCTGCTTGGTGAGTGCAGTCATTTAAGTGAGAGCAACATCTGCTCAACAGGAATAGGCGACATAACAAAGTGCGATACATAGCTTAGACGCATGACTGCGGCGCAGCACCACACGCATACACACACACACAGCGCACACCCTGTGATTCATAGATGGGGTGATGGTCTCCTGCATGGGATCTGTCCTCACCACAGGGCCTCAAGGGAGAGCAGACAGAACATTTAAGATAGGCCTCCCTAATCCCTTTAGTTGCTCAAATCGCACACAGGCTCGCACACACAGGCTATATTTAGGGTGGGGATTCACAACAGGATTTCAGAAAAACAATGGTTTGCTTGCTTGCATCTGTTTTCTTATGTAGTAGGCCTACATATCTTTTGGACACTATTACAATCTACGACGCAGTGGAGCCTCTACATTGGGGTACACTCGACAGATAATTTCCCTAATGTCGGTGTGTTTGACAGCCTGCTGGTAGGGGGCTCCATTAAGGAGAATCCAGAATTCCGATATATTATCTTCAGGGATTTCCAGTTGTACCCATAGATCAGTATTAGTATCTCTCTGGGCTCCGTACTAGCCCCAGCCAGAAACAGAAATACCCGATACACTGTGCTTGCAGTGTCTAAATAACTTTTTTTTTGTATTGATATATCCAAATGTCAGGCATTTCTCAAGGTCCCCCCTTCAGCTTGAGGCCTGGGCAATCGATTGGTTAGGCTACCATGTTGCGGTTTTTCTGACAATAAGAGCAGTCAATACACACTTGACAATTTTTTTCCCCCTTTGTCATGTGTGGGGTCTTTCTCACATTTTAAAAATTGATCAAGATAAATATGAGCCTCGGGGCATAGCTATATTTTCATATGGAGAGTCAGACAACTTTTATGAGGAAATGATGATCCTCTTGTAGAGGCATGGTGGCTAAAGTAAAACATATATAGAGAATGGCAACAATGAATACAAATATGAATATGATTTCCTTAGCTTTGATCTGAAAAGGTTGTGGGTGATAATAACATTAACCACAACTCACTGCACATCATTTTTTTATTTTTAGTACGTTACATCTCAATTTGTCATAAACTGGCTACATTAACAATTCATAAAGGTTTCACATGAATAATAAATTATAAATAATAAAATAAATTGGAAAAAATAAAATTCAGCCCATCTTGCTGTGATTTCTGCCGATTGTAATTATTCCTGATGGGCTTCACGGATTTTTTTCCTGAGTTCTTAATAGTTAAATTTCAGCGTATTTTACTTTAATGGTTCCACCAAACAGTATCTACACACGCTTGCATGTCTGACATGCTTAAGTGAAATACCGATTGAGTAGCTTTTGGTTGCCAAGTGATTTGTTGACCTATCCTTTCAGAGACGCCATAAGCGTGTCATTGTGACTGCACACGCATAGTCAATGTTTAACACCCCCCAAAAAAGAAGGCGCTAAATAATTGCTATCGCTGGGATGTTATGGTGTGGGTGTGTGCATGTGCTGGGGGAGAGTTGTGGTAGCAGTGAGCAGTACCTCCTGTCGCTGCTTTTATTGTTTGACAGTTTGCGCTTGCGTTTCTGCGCGTGACAGAACAAAAGGTCACGAGGCAGAGTTGCGGTCTCTCCGCCGTTTCGGTTCCATGACTGAGACGTTGTTGAGAATGCACGCAGCCACCTACACAAAGCACGAGAAATAAACACATTGACTCCTCTCGCTGCTCTCACTTGCTCTCTTGCCTGATGAGAAGCTTGTTATGGTTGGCAGAGAGCCCGCTCCTAACTCCCAGTAAAAACCAGATGATTGTTTTTGCTGTCTTACGTCCAGCCTCACACTCACCAGATCCTCTTACCGGGACTGGGGATGTTTCCAAGGACTGGCTCGATCATACATCCTAAATCCCAAGATTTTCATAATCTACATAAATCTAAATAGCCTCTCCTTTTGTGTTTACTTTCTGCTACATCAGCACTTCTGCAAATGACATTGAGAAAACATACACTTACTGCTGCAAGATGTAAAATGGACTAATAGCGACTGATCAACTAAATTAAGCATGCAAATCACCATAGAAGAAATTTTCCATTTTTGATTTAGGGATTTTAAAGGGTAAAAGAACAATAATACTCCGAAGTTTCCTGGTACTGGGCTGTTCTCATGGCACAAATTGAACTGGATAATAATAAAATAATAATAATATTAATAATATTAATAATAATAGGCTCCAGGATGCCCGCGACCCCCTTGGTGACAAAGTGTACAGCAAAAATGGATGGATGATGGAATGGATGGATAATAATAATAATAATAATAATAATAATAATAATAATAATATAATATAATAATAATAATAATAATATATTTTTTGAGTTAATGTAGAAACGTAGTGTTATGCAGCACAAAATACAACTTTCATTTTGAAATGTTTACTTTTATGCCAAATACTGTCCCGACCTGAATATCAGCATTTTTGCAGGTCCATGTGAAAAGGCTCCTGTTCTTGAAAAATGTATTTAGAAACATAAAGAACAACTGCTCCTATCTTAACAAGGTTATTGTCTGGAAAACATAACTTTAACAGTTATTGGCAAATGTACCTTATTTAATAGAATCTAGGTTTCCATCTATTAAACTGATCTACTCTGTACTGTAGTTTACCAGACGCATGCACACACACACCTGTCATACGTGTGTGTGCATGCACGTGTATGTGTGTGCGCACATGTGTATGTGTGTGCGCACATGTGTGTGTGTGTGTGTGTGTGTGTGTGTGTGTGTGTGTGTGTGCACGCATGTATTTTTAGCTGACAAACGGAGCAGCTGTTTGCCATTACTCATATCAGCATGCTCTCCTTCTCACTCTCTGACCCAGTGTTATTCTTTGCGAGCCACTGGAGCTCCGCTCGCTGTATGACTGTTGGCCTAAGCCTGCCAGCTTGTTTTTCCTGCCACGGCGCTTAAAGCAACTCATTTGAAAATGCTTGTCTGGTTTAATCAGCTCTCTCAATAACTTTTTCGATAATCCCTTTTTGTTTTGAGGAGAAGGAAATTACAGTAAATGACTCATTTGATCTCTGCTGTGTCGTTTGTTGATGATGTGAAAATGACATCACGAAAATTAGCACCGGAATAATTAAGCAAGACGGAAGCAATAGCAAAACATGTCGTACACTCATAAGTCACCTTAAACCATCATCTTATTTTCCATGTACTGCCAGGATCAAGACCTAGAAGTGAGCCTGCAACTCAATCTTGTGTGTAGCAGTAAAAACAACTCCAGTGAGAGATAGAGTTTCTTCATTGACCTGTCAAAGATCAGTTTAAGGTTGCCCCATCCAAAAAAGCAACAAAAAAAACTTTATTACCTTTAATTAAGACTGCATTAATGACTTCCTTCCAGGCTCGGACATAAACATTGAGTTAGAATTTTACAGAGTGCAATTATCCTGGTGGCGTGATTACCAACAGACCGGAGCCATCTGCTAGTTTCCTGGCCGGCGGGAAGACATCAGCTTGTTTAGATTAAGTCGGATGCACGAGAGGATAACGGTGAAAGAGAGAAAGAGAGAGAGAGGCTGGAGCAGTTGGTTTTATTGTCATTCCCAGAAGGAAATGATTTAGAAATGAGGGGATGGGAAAATAAGGCTTTGGGCAGAGCTCAGTGGATGTTAGGTCAGTGGGCAATACCTGGAGATTTTTGACTTAAGAATGTTAACTGATTATATTTTTCTCCACCTGTAATGATTATTAGATATTGCTCCAGAATAATAATCATGAACAATATGTTTAAAATTTCTTCTGGCTGCAGTTGAGGCCCATGACTACATGCTGACCTTAACTGTGTTCTATATTGATTTAATGTATACATAAGAAGCATTACATTATGGTATACATCCTACCCTACTAAAATTTTAAACCAAATTATAAGCAGTCAATAAAATTACATCCATGCACATTTACATTATATAAATATTCACTTAACCGTTGCCAAAATCTAATCTATAATGTGCAATTTGTTTTATACGTTCCTACAAGTTTACTAACTCATATTATCCATTCCTAGATAGGATTGGCAGTGATATTGACAATTTGATGATGACAAAATGATGAATTATAATACACCTAATACTTGTCTATTGAACTCTTGGCATTCATCATGGGAAATCCCCTTGGCCCTATTCTATCCACCATCCAGGAAATAAGAATGCTTTAAAACCAAGATCTCTCTCTCTCTCTCTCTCTCTCTCTCTCTCTCTCTCTCTCTCTCTCTCTCTCTCTCTCTCTCTCTCTCTCTCCTCGCTCTGTAAGAAAAGGTGAAAAGGTCACCTTAGGTTGGAAAGTCACTAAATACAGCAATATTTTGAGTTGTTGAATTTGATCCCTTTCTCATTTAATTGTGCTGCCCACATACAAGCACATCAGAATAAAACAGCTCTTTCAAAATAAAAGCACACTTCATAAACCGTGGATGGGACAGACGTTGCCGTATCTGTATTATATGCAATGGGCTAATTTCAAAACATTTCAAATAGTAACAGTTCATCAAAAGATGTATTGCCTAATTTGTGAGGATGCATTTGTTGGCTCACCTGCCTCACACTTGCAAGGTTCTGGGTTCGAATGTCCCTTTGTGCAGTTTGCATGTTCTCCCAATCCTTATGTGGGCTTTTTCTTGATACTCCATCTTCCTCCCACATTCCAGGTTAATGGTTAATTGAAGACTCTAAAGACAGATCGGGGTCATCTATTAAAAGTTAAACAGATTCGTTTGAAGAAAAATTATCTTGATCTTATCCTATTCACAGACACAGGTGAGATCGAGCGCACACAAACTTTACACATCAACCTCTCAGGGCACATGCAATTATAGATGATCAATATGTCTGGTTATACAATTTGATTTTTTTGATCCACAATTACGACAAGGGTGTGGCAAATTGGAGCTAAACATGACAGTTACTAATTGATGATGGCTTGGATAAAGTTTCTTGCTCAGCTTATGGACCTGATTGAACTACAGTACGGCTTGCACATTGACACAGGCCTGTGGGCATTGACAGATTGAGGTCACTTTATGGACCTGCTAGTACGGAGCTATTTGTAGCCTTGCACTGATAAGAGGAAAGACTTGTGCTCCGTGGATTGCTGGAGGTTGAATGAAAGTTAATGGGGGAGGGCACAAGTGTAAGCTCGGCAGATGAAGCACAACCCTCCGCGGGGGATTTCCAAGCGTGATTTAGCCACAGAGTCCCCAAAGGTCAATCATTAACCCTTTATTGATAACTCGGAGAAGTTTATCCCTCAGGCGTCAACACTTTCCCAAACACACGTGCATTTCCAATAAACAGGCTTACTAGTGTGGATAAATCAACCACGTGTAGCATGGAAACAATTCAGGGCCTTTTTAGACCACACATGACATGTTTAGCTACAGTACATGTCCAAAAGCTTGTTGAGATGGTCACAGTGGGTGTAGAGCATTAAATATATTGGCAATGCACTTTTTTTTTTTTTAAAAGGTCGCCAATTGAATAAAACACAAGCCTCTTTGTCTTTAAGATGATTGTACCAACTCCAGGGAATTGACGAATGCATGATAAAAAGCGTGAGGTTCCAGGGTGTGAGAACCATGTGAGAAAAGTTGCTGAGACGATAAATAGAGTGCAAAAGAAGAATGAAAGAGAAAGAGAGGGAAAGTTTCTTAGATGGCCAGCTGCTGCAGCTTTCATGGTTGCATGACACCCATCTTTAAATAAAAAAAAAAATCAACACAGATTAATTTACACCACCGAGTGAAACGATCTGTTGTAAAAGATAAATCAGAGCAGCAGATAATGTGATTTCAGCTAATTACCTCCAACAACAAAATGGTTACTTATTCACTATATGGTTACTACTCCTAGTGGGATAATAAAAGTCCACATTTTCACTCGAGTTCCCCCAAAGTTATTCAAACTTGTGATTTGTGCTTGAACACACTCAAAATGACTTTTAACTTTTGAACTCCAGATATGCCGTAAACCTTAATATCCATATTAAACCGTTGCTTCAACGGGTCAGTCTCATAAAACATACTGTAAATATCAAACAATACACCAAAGTGCAAGTCAAATTGCAATAGTCATTTTTTATTTATAAGTTACTCTCAAACTGGTAAATATAATAGTTGGGTCAAATAGCTTTTTATTTCTCCCTACTTTGTTTTGGGCATGTAACATGATGCACAATTTTTTTTTTTTTTATCCTTATCCTGTTCAGGGTCACAGTGAACTGGCTCAAATCCCAGCTGACTGGGTGAAAGGCAGACTACACCCTGGACTGATTGCTAGTCAACCACAATACACACATATACAGACAAACAACAATTCCCAGAGTGTATCTTAAGGAATTTTTTTGAAAATCAATTTTTATGCTTTTACTCTAATCATGAATAAACTAGCTTTACAAGCTTGAGGTCAATAAAAAAGGCTTTTTTGCACGTCACTGTTGTTTTGAATATATAGCCACTGATGGCGCTTCTGCTTTTGATTCCAAACAATCTAAACTAGAGTGAGTGTGCGTGAGAGCAAAGGGACAGATCAGCTTCCCTTCCCCCATCACTTTACTGCCCCTCTGGGGAAAACTTGGATCTACACTTCAGGACGATGTCCAGACCTCTTCGCTCACTCTATGTGCCTTGAAACATCCTTGTTCCAACACACAACATACATGGTATTTATCTGTGCTTGCATGCCGCCATGAGCCTGAAAGGACAAGTGCGATAAAGAGAAGTGAGAGATGGAAGGAGACTGATTGCACACTTTGGCGGTATAGAAGTTCAAGAGTTGAAGATCGTATCAGGATAGGTTGTCTCCTATTGCTAACCACTTGACGCCACTCTGCCAACCAGTGCTGGTTTGGGGTGACTGACCATGATACGTGGCTCATAAAACCTCAGCAGTGTGGGGATGGTTCAGCCGGAGTTCACCGAGGTACAGTTGTTTGAGTAAGAGAAGGAGCCGTGCCATTCAGCTTTGCACGCCGGTGTGTTATTAGAACATTGGAATAACAAGCACAAAGTACACAGTGGTTATTCTTCACGCTTGCGATTTCATGAGTCAAGAAGAACCCATGTAAATTTCCCGTTAGTGACTCAGCACCTTTAGTGGTTGGCAATTGTTTTTTGGCTTTTCCACCAAAATTCTAAACATCCTACAGCAAAGCAAGCAAGGTTCCCATTGAATGAATAAATAGCGCCCATGTGACCATAGCCAAGTCCCATTTTGCTCCGTCCTCTGTTTGTTTTCGCCCCTACTATTGTAATTACCCTGCCCCCATTAAAAGTACCCACTGGTAAACAGACCCCAGCAAAACCGGCACCCTGACTCAGACCCATAAAAACACAACACGGGAGAATAGAGGAGGGGGAGGTGATAGGAGGGGAGGGAGACTGTGTGTCCATGTGTGTGCATGTGTGTGTGTGACCCTGGCCCCCTGCCAGCAGCAGTCACAGTCTAATTACTGAAATCTGTATGCCAGCTAGAGGCATTGTAAGAGTCAGTATTGTCAGAGGGCCCATGAGAGCAGTCAGCATTCATCCCTGGGCGCGCTCTATTTACTGGGCTGGAACCGCCTTTACAGCCAATGTGTTTAAGAGAAAACAACATGTTTCAATGAGGCTAAATGACAATCAGTGTCGTGTCATCAGGTATCCAATCACCGGCCATGCCCATGCAAACATTATCCAATTTCATCGAGTTGGACAAATGAGTATAATTATTGCAAATATGTCCAACGTAGCTTTATTATTGTTGCTTACCGTGCACGTTGTTTCATTTGTTTTTCACTTTTACTCGCAGGGGTGATGTCATTTTGCCCAGTGTGAAATCCCGCCACGTGTAACCAGATTAGAGCAGCGCTCCCATGCTGGAGCCCAGCAGGGAGACTAGCTGCAGTTTACAATCACCAGCCTCAATTTTTATCACGTCCATGAGTGGATTTATTAAGCCTAATGCTGTTAATCTTGTTGATTTCCAGAGTAAACGCATTAGGGGACATGTTGGGGGTGAGATAACGGCAGACAGGGACCATGATAAAGAGCCATCGCTGTTTTCAAGTATGAGTATTTATCAGACGCACTGTGATCTTGTCAAATACAGACAAGTGTCTTAGGTCAGGGCTTGCCAAAAACAATGGTGCAACGTCTCCTTCTTTCACAATCTGGTATTTACCTCCAGGTTATCTACTTTCTGACAGATGAGCATTGTGTGTTTTCACCAGGAAAACCTTGAGAACAGTATCAGGAGGCAAAACAATTTATGTAAACACTCTGCAGCAAGATAGGAGGGAACTTGTGGTTTGTACGCAGCGTCGACAGCCTGGCAGTTCCTTGCATGTTAAACCCGAATAATCAGTCATGTTCAAATGCTCAATGAGCTGTAATAACATAGTATGATGGTGGCTTCTGCAGTGGTCAGACAGCTGAGGGCCCGTGCCTGCTTTTGCCCCGTGTGGTGAATTTCGCTGGCCGCGCGTCGTCTGCGAAGCACCGCAAGGCTCGCCGCCGTCTCGCTGCAGCGTCGCAGGCGCTGCGCTGGCAGGGCGCGACTTTACCTCACCGCACTTCACCGGACCGCAGCGCAGTGACAGCACGCAGCCACAGTCACGTGATCCTCATTGCTTTGCATGCACGGTGTCGTTCGGTATAGCGGCGCATATCTAGAGTTGGTTTTCACATCCACTTCAGCAGAGGTTATGAAGCTAAGACCAAATTGGATTGGGACACGTGATTATCATGTTGGTAAACAGAGCAGTTTCACAGATGGGCTGAACTGGTTGAGGGTAGTTTAGACAAATTACACATTCATTGTGAAACCGCAAAGAGAGTTCTGCTTGGATCACAACATTTGGACTTGGAAGAATCGACAGGCTAACTCACAGGTGTCAAACTCAAGGCCCGGGGGCCAGATACGGCCCGCCACATCATTTTATGTGGCCAGCAAATGTGCATCAAATTTGTGTGTCATTACTAGAATTGCAAATTGTCTTCACTTTTAATAATATCTGGGGTTTTTTTTTTTTTTCACCAGTTTTTACTCGTCTGATTTGAAAACGAGTTATTTGTCAGTTTGTTTTGTAGCTTTTACTGTATATGAGGTGCTCATACATTTATTTGGGTTGACAGTCATAATGGCCCTCCGAAAGAAGCTATGACAACAACGCGGCCCGCGAAAAAAATTAGTTTGACATCCCTGGGCTAACTGATTACTGAGTCACATTTTCAGTGCAATTTGTAATCTTTTGCTCTCCCACATAATAAATCAGATCATTGTCACAATCTGTGTTTTGTTTATATTTTGTTTTTCAGCATAATTTTGGTACTCAGTTTCCTATGTTAGTTTTGTTTTCCTGTGACAGTAACAGTGGCAACGTAAGATGGCTGCCTTCTGAGTTAGCGCAATAATACAGGAAAATCTTCCTTTAACATCGTATAGCAGGCGACATAGTTCAAAGGGTCGACTCAAACAAATCACATAGAGTTACATTGTACAGGTTCATCTCTCTACATGGAACACAGAGTGAAATGTCACGGAATTAAGGTCAGCTCCTGAGGCCATAACAGTATATGCAACCACTTTCTGTATGTTTACCTGTTTACAAAAGGGACTTTAACTGCCGGCCACTTGTAGCCCACAATAGCAAATAAATGACTGTTAAATTGTTTTCCAGCTCACATTTATCTCCTCTGTCTGCATCGGAAATTAATTCATCTACCTTGGAAGAGAATTATTCATGAGTAATTCTACTCACTGGAATGGTGAGTTTTGTTTTGCATCACAGCGCTCCCCTGATGCCATTCTGCTGGGACTGTCTGTCAGAATCATCTTCTTTTAATGGGACCACTGCAACAAAACAACAAAAGATACAAAAAGTTTTATTTTTTTTGCTTAAGGAATATAATTAAATCTTCTGAACAAATATCATTCTAATCCCTTTTCCCAACAGTTATTACGGAGACTTTGTTTATCCATTGTTTTGTTTATTTTTGACGGATACTTTGTCATCCCGTGGTGGGATGGAGGTGACTTTAGGTTAATGATGAACAGCCAAAAATGTGACGATTGAAATGTGTTTAGCTATCACAGCTTTAGTCCCTGGTGGCTCCTGCATCCAGATGTCTGCTTCTTTCTTATTGAGAGGAGCGGGTTCAGGAGTTTATTTACAGTCCTCTGGGAAGAAGCATTAGTAGCTTTTTATGCAGCTATATTGATAGCTGGACTGAGTAGGGATGAATAAATAAAAATCATTTTCAAACGGTTTAGCTACATCTGGAAACTATATAAAAGTTGACCAAAAAGAAGAGGAATGGTGCATGCCATTTCCAACACTTTGGATTGCGCAAAAAATTGCAAAGTTATAGAAGAGGTAGTAGTTGAAAATTGCACTCAAGTAAAACTCACCTATTTTCCGAGTTTGGTCATGTGACATTTGCAAGGCGAGCCATGATTGGTTGATACCTGAGCCCTGAGCAACGGCAATGTTATTTTCAGTCAATGCAAGTGGCAAAGTGGTCGTCCCCGTAGATGGATCAAAATAGGCGGCTTTTGCTGCTTAATCCATATTCCACAAATGCAATACTAATGGGAAAACCATCTTTAGACTAGTGGGGCTGTATAGAACATATTGTAAAGAACTTGTTTGACTTGACTTCGCTTTAACATAAATACTCAAGTGACAGTAAACATATGTTAAATGGGTTAGGGTTAGTACAATTTATCAAAAAAGTTACTTGAGTAACCTTTTTAAAAATGTATTATATGTATATATATATAAAAATTTTGATTGAGTACAGTTAATAAAAATAAAAAAATATGGTGGCCATTAGAGGATTGAGTTGGACTTTAGGAGTATAACGGAACAAAAATCTGGTTTGCAGGCTTCTGGGGGGAGGGGGGAGGGGGGGGCTAAAAGGATATAATAGGAAGTGAAGGAAAATGTGTTTTTCTTCATGCTGCTGCTATCCACCTGGCTGAAGTACACATTAAATCCCATAAAGGGGTTTCAACACATTTGGTAGCAGTAAACTGTAAAAGGGAGAGCAAAATAAAAGTTGGGGCATGCCTGAGGAAGGAAGGGAGGCAAACTCTGACTTTGTTTACTGCCATGCAAACTTGAGTCCTCAGGCTGCCCCGTTGCATGTGTAATTGTTTGAGATGAGCTGGCTGCACGCCAGAGCTGGAGTAAAGCAGTACTGTCAGTCGGCAACAACAGCCTGTGGGAGGGGGGGAGTGCAGCGGCGGGGGGTAATGATGGTGGTGATGTTGGGGTGTTTCGAAAATTGGGTGTGTGTTTGTGTACGTGATTGACATACAGATAGTGAGCAAGTAGAGAAAAAAGGAGGAGGGGGAGATAGAGTTGCTGAAAGTTGGAACTTGGGGGATGGGAGGATGGAATAAAAAGTCAGGAGCGAGAGAGAGAGAGAGAGAGAGAGAGAGAGAGCGAGAGGGAGGACCTGGTCGTCTGTTGTGAAACATGAGCTTGGGGGAAAAAAAAAAAAAAACCTCAGTGTTTAAAACTCTACCCAATGTTTTTGCAGTTGTTAGTGTTCGGAGGAGGACCATTGCGTGACACACACACACGCACACGCAGCAATCTAATTGTCCCAGTGCCCCACCCCTGTTGCAGTGGTTGTTTTTCTTCCTCATCTCCATGCCCCTCCGCCGTTATCAAGGTGAGGCGCGCTAACTTGACAGACAGCTCGCCTCGTGCCTTTGGCTTCCCGCCAGCCTGCTGGGCTAAAACGGGCCCTCGGAACAGGCCACTCGTGTGTATCTCGGAGGTTGCGTACGTACGTGCCTCCGCCCCTGCGAGGACAATAGGCCTGGAGAGAGGCCTTCCTCGTCTCTCATTACTGCACACCTCGGGCCTCGGAGGAGCTGAAGGCTTCTCATATGTCCTCAGGAAACCACGCTGGCTCCGTATTTTTATCTTCACTACAGCAACTTTTTTTTCCCCCTCCCCTGCCAATTAGTTCTCAACAATGACCCCACTTGTTTATGTAGTGTCTACTGAGTGACATCTCCCTGATAATTAGGCCGGGCTTGTGTCTTTGGCAGCTACATGCCAAGTGCATGATTTTCTTTCTTTTCAATGTGGAGAGACAGCTGCCCACTGTGTGAAGGCTTACAGCGTGTATCGCTTAATTGGCTCCAAATGGTTGTGTATGAGTATGAAAAGTGATAGAGCTGGAATACAGGGGAGTGAACAATAGCCAGCAGGAGACAGAGAAGACAAGTTCAGCAGGTTCACCAGCGCTACTCGGAGGACTTAAATCCCTCCCCTTGACCACAGGATACAAGAGTTTGTGAGTCAGAGATTTCTGTGTGTGTGTGTGTGTGCATGTGTGCGTGTGTGTGTGTCACAGCTGTGAGGCTGCGAGTGACTGCTGCTCAACAAAGCACCGAGCAAAGCCGGCCTGCTCTTGGTAAACAAAGAGAACTCACAGTGCTGGATAGTGATTACCCAACCTCCCCTCCACACAGCAAGTAACCAAAAGAGCCGGTGGAGCACAGCGGATTAAAAGCAAGAAGCACATAAAATGAAGATTAAGTTTTAATAGTGAGGAGAAAACTCATTACTACAGTTGCACTAGTGGAAAAACAATGAGTGCTCGTTTCTGGAACTTTAAGCTGTGATGGAATGACTGAGCATAAAAAGGCTAGTTTTTTTTCCCCTGCATTTCAAAATCTGTCCCATATTTCATCCACCCATCTGTTCATGTGCCTACGATGGCTCTTTCACTTCTGTCCCACTCATTGAGTATAAGAAGGTGTCTTTCGATATGTCCAAGGTGTCTTCCACCTTTCACGGAAGGTCATTTGGGAAAGGATCCTGAACAGCATTAAAAGGTATAGAAAAAAAGATGGTTTTAATTTTGCTGTGTTGTGCAGCTCCACGATGAAAGATGCCATCTTAACGGTCTGACCTAATGACAGACTACGCCATCCAGCATCTGGAACACGGGCAAACCCATTTTGACTCATCTTATTTCCTAACAGTCACAGAGGGTGAACTTCATTAAAAGTCAGTAATTCCTCACACATTAAAACTAACTTATAATGTGTTTCGCTTTTCAGATGGTCTTCAATAGTCATCATCGCCGTCATGTTAAGTAGCTCGGGTGAGCCAGCGAGTGATCATCAAGTAATTGTCTGTGTGGTAGCGTTAGGAGCTACTTGAGAAGTTCTCTCGATTGTGGGGGGGGGGGGGGGGGGGGGTGGGGGGGGGGGGGGGGGGTTGGGGGGGGGGGGGGGTTTGACAAGATGGGGGGAGGGAGGTGTCAACTCAGCGACTGCTGGTGCAAAGCAGGTGCTGAGGTGCATGTCAACGCCACTTTGCTGTTATTGTCTTACTCTCGCGCAGCCGCTTCATTCACTTAACATCTCGTATCTCTTAAGCTTCAAGCAAGTTGAAGCCGGGGTTGGATTTGTCGCTCTTTAGCCCGAACAGAAACCCGCCAAGCAGAGTCAGGCAAGTAGGAGTTAAGCTGCCGTGTTTTGATTGACTTTGCAGACATAAACAAGAGCCGCACTTGCGTGTGACCCCTGGGCCTGACCCCAGAGATAGAGCTTCTCTAATGGGTGTCTCTTTCAGCAGGAGGCCAGTCCACTGGAACAGAGGAGCCATTGTTTGGGCCTGGGGTAACCAATTCTCTCCCTATTAAAGAGCTAAGCCAGGAGGAGAGGACCATTGGGGCCATGAAGCTGCGTAAACAGCCAATCAGACCATGAACATCCTTAGCACAATGTGACATTTCGTCTCTGATATCAGCAAAATCAAGCAGATATGACACGTGTCCTACATTCCTTCACTTAAAACACCCAAAATGGGATTAGGAGGGGAATTGTTGTGTACACTAAGCCAAGGATGACTGAGGAAAGGAGCTGTTTTTCTCTTCTCTAACCACATCCTGCGCTCATGTTTGTGCTGAAGGGCTGAAGACAAGAGTTTTTTGTTTTATTTTTTCACCCGAGCAAGTGGCCAAACAGGTGAATCAGGTATCAGCAAAGCGTGAAACAGTACCTGGCATGTACGACGATACATGTGCCACGTGTCTGCCCCGAGGATACGGGCAGGGAAGATCTAACATGCCTGGAAAAAACCAAAACAAAAACAATGCATGTTCATGCTGAGATCAAGTCGAGATCCAAATCTCCATTTGAAATTGTGATCATTTGAAATGTTTTTGTGTCCAGCCACATATATGAAAACCAACTCTGGGTGTCATGCAGAAAGAGCACTGAAGTTCTTCTACCCTACGGCAATCCACACCTCAATGTCAGTTCAAACCGACCAATATTATCGAGATTTCTTTGATAAGAGAGATTGATAGACCCAAAGAGTGCACTTTTGGGCTCTACACTTTCATGTTTATGTGTGTCAGGAGTAATCAATCACTCTCATGCCTTAAGGGCATCCATGCTGTGGTGTAACTAATCTGTATAAGCTCCACAGCCTCTGCTTTAATGCAGTGTGAGGTAACGTTCATTGGCTCCATGCACGGGCTTATTCTGTTGTCATGCAACACTTGCCTGTTGTATGTGTTGAGGGCAGGCAACAGTTATTGGAGAGGTTTGGAAGCCCCGCTGTGCTGGGTAAATTAACGACATAACAGCAGGAGGGATGTGATGAGGACGGCCTCTGCCAAATGCTCGGCCAGCCTCGCAGACCTTGTTACCTCCAAAAGTTCATCCGTCAAGAGCTCACTTTCAGGATAACTGTACAAACAGTATGTACATCAACCCAATTTCTTGTCCTACAAAATTGTAAATGACTTCATAAAGGCGCACACATTTCATTAATACTTAACTCCACTGAGCACGTTCAATAAAGTTTTATTGAAAAAAAAGTACCAATAAACAACAGGAAATCCAGGAAAAAAAAGATTTGCAGAGCAAAGCTCCATATGTACAGCATATTGCACTACATAACACATTGTCTTTACTTCCATAATATATGAACAACCCCAAATTACATATCAACACAAAATGAATGCACAGTAGAGTCTCGAAAACACACAGTCAATGTTTACAAAAATGCTACATTTTCGCTGGGTCTCCTTTCTTGGTATACAGAGAGTGTGTGATAATCAAGACTTCATTTGAAACTGAGCAGTTAAAGGCATATTCCAGGGTTTTACAAATAAATGTACACTTGATCGGGTCTGTAAAGAAGAGCAATGGAACACACAAAATTAACAACAGTGAATTGTTTTGGTTTGCTTTACACGCTGCAAAGAGCTGTGCAAGGAATGTTGGAAAAGAAAAACAAAAATGCCCATGATATCACAAAGTCGCAAGGATCCTACGCTTTAAAAATCAAATCTTTATAAAAACAGACCATTTTCTGTTAAGAAAATACATTTTAAAAAAAGTTAAGAAAGAACGTGAAGAAGGAATCTTATCATTAAAAAAAAAAAATCAAAAACTTCAAATTTATATAAAGTGGACTACAAAATTCAAAGACACTGACGGTTTCCGTAAAATACAATGCACCCCCCAATGCACACGAGGGACGCGCCACTCTTGATGTGTACACAACAGAACGAGTGCAGCGCGGGAACGTCATTGTAACAAAACACATGCGGGGCACCATGGCAGATTGTTTCCCTTTCCAATAAATCAAAAGGTGTGAGCCACCTTGGGCCAATGTGATGCCACATAAACAATCCAAAGTATACTGTACATCATATATGAACACACAACAAACACATAAGGGACCCATGGGATCTACAGAAGCAAAGTACTTTCCAGTGCATGTTGATTACAACACATTGATCAAGATTTCGGGAATCAAACACATAAACCAACACCCTGTGTCTTAAAGGGACATGAATGTAACTCTTCTGAAGCTTTCCCCCCACTAATCTATCATTTGACCTTTCATTAATTAGAAGGGAAAAGACATGTTGCCGTTATAATTATTATACAAATTAATAACTACATTGAAGATGCTGCTTTGCTTAAACCACACATGGAGAATCTGTTCAAGACTGAATTGAGCGGTAATGAAAAATGTCTGAACCGGTGGCGCCCATCCCAAGAAAATCACAAGCTTTTAATACTCCACCCTTGATCTATTTTTTTCGTGGATCAAACGGGCTCCCCTGGATTGAAAGGCGATTGGATGAATTTTGTAGCTGTTGTCCCAAAGAAGAGCAGTAGCTGCTATCATCAATAAGGCAAAGGATGAGGAGAATATTAAAGTTGAAAGGCAAGAAGTATAATCGAATCAACTTGAATCGATTCCGCTTCTAATGGAAATTGATTTTTGGTGCAGCAGTGACAGAGTGGATTATAAACTTGCTGCCATCCATTTTGTACAAAAGCTAATTTTAAACTGCTGCTCTTCATGACAGACAACAACGATCACAACTTGAAATGAGTCAAAGGCTCACAAGAAGCGATCACACATATGTGTATACAGTAGAAATGGGCAAATATACAAAATCAAAGAAAATAAATAATAAGAAAAAATAAATTACAATAGGTGTGTCTTAAAGGAGCAGTACAAAGAGGACTTAAAGGGTCAGTGGTGGGACGGGGAGCTCCATAGACTGGCTCAGCATTGAGGATCTGCAGGAAACTACAACAACATTCAGTGCACGTCACACGCCTCCCAACTACACGCTCGGTAGCCCCCGTCACCAACTACTGACCAAAAATCAGCCTCTGACTCCTTAGTCAAAATGTACCTTAGTGTGGACAAATCGGGACGAAAAAAAAAAAAAAAAAAGGACACGAGGCGAGGTTTCGTCATGGGTGGCAACACTGCTCTTCCTCTGACCATGTAAGTGATTCTCAAGGTCACCAGTGGCCCACAAAGCCTTGTCCCTGAGATATGTTGATTACAAGAGGAAATATCTAATAATGACGCAGTGATCAACTTGACACATTGTTAGGAGCAAGTCATTACAGACCCCTGACATGGAAATGCTCCCTGGGTCCAAAAGTTGGCTTGTGTTCACCAATGAAAAAATAAAATAAAATCACACAAATCTTCAACAGTGTTAAGAATAGAAAGTAACTACAGTCTTTAGTTCGCATAGTGAATGATGGTGGGGGGGGGGGGGATAAAACTGCCTCACATCTGGATCTGAGCACCAAAGACAATACAAGGGTTACTCCTCATAATAAAAAGCGGGTGTAAATCCCATGAGAGTTGCCTGAAAGGATTCGGTTTCACCCGTGGACTGTTTGGTGTGGAAAACAACACGGAAAGCTGTGGCCGGACAGGGCCAAAGCCATTTTCTTTCCAACTCAGATCCCAAACTGTGACCAGCCAGGTCGTAATATAAATTGAAAAATGGGATGTTGTGGCCAATGACTAAGTGAAAACCTTCATATAAGACGAGGGTTGGTTAGGTAACAAGTGGAAGTCTTAAAGGGTGTGCTAGTGCAAAAACAGTGGATCCACAGCTCCACTTCAAGGGCATGGAGGTCTGCAAATTACACGGATAGAACAGAACAAAAAAACAAAACAAAAACACAGAATGAAAGCGTATCTTACTAAATACGCAATTGGCTTGAATAAAGTTGTCCTTTAGTGCACTTTCTAAAAAATATTCTTTACAACAATTTAGAGCACTAATATTGTGTGTCTGTCACTGGACAGTATCACAGCAGATGGCTTGACAAAAGTATTGGGACAGATGGACTGCACCAAATGAGGAAGATGTGTCACTTTTCTAGGAAGACTTTTTGGATTGTGTCTGGGAGGTCAAAGGTTGCCGATGTACAAGAGTTGTGCTTGAATTCATCGCAAAGTTTTGCTGGAACAGATAAGGGCCTTCACAAACTTTGGAAGCATAGTAACGTGGAGAATTAAAATTCAGGGTAACCTAATAAGTCTATCCAGACGCCCCAATAATAAAAAAGCAGTACTGTTTGTGGCAATACTTGTCTCCTCACAGTGTAAGACTCTTGATAGAATCACGGAACCCTAATTTTGTGCTTAGCGCAAGTCTCGTGTGCATGGGTGGCATTTTCTTTCTTTTGCTATTTTGCAATACGCAGGTGGCGTCCCTCATTTGCATTACGATCAGGGAGGTCGCATTGCATGCCGGCTTGACATTTTGAAAACAGAACTAGACTCGCAGGTCTGTGCATGACATTGGCACGTAAGCTGCAAGATCTGCCCTTGCGGATGATGTAGTCAGCAATGGGCAATTGGGGACTGTGTTGTCTCCAAATAGTTCTGTCATGCAGTCAGGGCGGTGCTGTTAAAAGGATAATAGCTCTAATCTGTTCAATAAATTGATTCCTCCAATGATTCAGAGCGATTGTCCCACGTTATTGTCATATTTATGAATGAAATAGATGACATCCACCACACAAGTCGACGGCACGCCAAATGTGTCTCTCTATCAATTTTGGGGAATTTGATCAATAAAAATATTGCATCTAAATTTATATGTCGCTTTCACTGTAACACAACACTCAAAGTACTCACAATGAATTCATTATTCATACTCTCACATTCACACTTTAGTGGTGGTTTTAACTACATTCTGTAGCCACAGCTGCAGTGTGGTAGGCTGACGGGGGCGTGGCTGCAAGTGCGCGCCTAAGGCCTCTCCGACCACCACCAAAACACACACCCAAGTCACACACCAGTACGAGTGGCACTGGAGGCAACGTGGGTGAAATGTTTTGCACAAGGATGCAAAGACACATGACTCAAACAGAGCAGGAATCAAAAAGCGGATGACTGCTCTACCTCTGAGCCACGGCTGCTCTTAAAATATGACAATGGCATGCTTTGAGTCCTCTGAATCACAATTGCAGTCAATTATTATTAGCCAACTTTAGATCATCTGGCTGTGGAGGTCTGCTTTCAATTCCTTACAAATGCACTCATCATTTTCTGCTACTGTCAAGGACTATGGGCATGCTGATTTTAAAAGGAATGAGAGGAGACACTTGGATTGGCCACTGGATCAAAATACCAAAACATGGTCTAGCCCGCTTCTGCGTAAATGTCCACCAGACTTGCGCTGGCTACAAAAATGGAGCCAGGAATCTGTATTCCTTGCGGTCCGAATAGTTTCCCTTTGCAGAGGTTTGTTTGAGGAGTGAGTAATATGAATTTCTGCAAACTCCGCCTCTGATACCATATGTAACATGTATGTAGTTGAACTAAATATTTGTCTTGGTGAGCAGTCAGAAACAGTCTGTTACCGTTGTTACAGCAAATGAAGGAAATGACAAGGTAAAAACATATTAAAGAACAGCAATGTAACCATTAAGTGAGGTGCAAAATGCTTTTTTCTGAGAAATTGCCTCTTTGGAAATTAGAAATCAACTTGAGTGGTTACCTGGAAAATCTTCACAAAGGTTTGAAAAGAAAAAAACAAAAACACCACATGTCCTTTTTGTTTTCTAACCATCGTCTAAAATTATTTCAATACTCTTTATGGCAGAAAACATTGAATAAGGCATTCCCAGGGTCTGTGGAGGTCATCAAAAATGGATACATTGTGAAGTGCAAAAAAAATGGAACTAATTGTACTGTACAAAACTACAACACCACACTTATAGCAAAATATGAACATTGTCCTGTGGAGGAATCTCTGGGCATCATGGCATCTTCTTGAAAAGAAAAACCCTTGTATAAAAGTTGCTTGTCTCCGTCCTGCGGTGACCTTTTGAAACCCTTCCACACCTCAACTGTGCCACCACTCCCCGCAAACAGACCCGTGTTAGATTTGACAGTGCCATCGGGAGTCCAGTTCCTCGTGGAGATGATTAAAACAGACACGAGGGCAAGACTGTCTCACCTCCGTCTTGCTCCACCTCGTCCGGCCAAGAAGCCCCTGTCAAATAGCAGACCGAGCACGGCTGTGGCCAGACGCCACCACAGCAGTCCCCGGATCCTTTGGTTTCGATGATACTGCAAAAAACAAACAGAGACCAACGTTGGCGGGGCGTCGAGTGAAACGCGATCAATAACCGCCGGGTTATAAACAGCCGGGGGCTATAAACGTGAATTTGTGTTTGCAGAGTATCAGTGAACACAGGGTTACAGAAAACAAAACTACGTGCAGATATGTAATGTGCACGGGAGGAGGAGGCTCTCAGCTTTTGTGAGCCAATTGGACTGTGTGCGCGATTAGCGGGATAATACTATCTCAGCCATTGAGAAGCTGAGATAAGATAATTGCACCAAATGGGATTAGGGAGTTTTTTGATGAGAGGCAAGGAGACGTCTTAGCACGCGAGAGGTATAGTAGCAGACTGGCGGCTCATCCCTGGACGAAAGGCAGACGCCGCCGCGCCTGATAATGCTAAGGCCATTTTCAGACTCCAAGGATTGTAAACAAGACGGGATTCTTGGTGCGCTACATTTGTCCTAGGGCAGAAATTGTGGATTTGCGAATGAAAGGTCGTCAAATTCAAGAACGTCTCGCAGTAGATAGAAGCTGAACGTAGGAGTTTCCACTGTGCATGGTCAGAATTTAACGAGAGCAAGCTGATGATGTGCAAAACACAAGCCAACACAACTATTTTAATCATCGATTTAAATGTCAATTATTTTTTAAAATAAAATAAGACATTATTTCAAGTTAACGGTGCGGAAAATGCACAAACATAAGTTGATTATGATTCAGTGACTGTTTTGGTCCGTAATATGTTAGAAAATAGTAAAAAAAATGCTGACCATTGTTTTCCAAAGTAAAAGCAGATGTTGGCAAATCTCTTATTTTGATTCAAAACAATGATAAATATTCTGCTTTCCTGGAGGACTAGAGAAATCTGAGAATATTTACTGTTGAGAGACTGAAATTTAGAGGATTAAGTCAATTTTAAGTTTAAAACGATTCATCGATTATCAAATTAGTTTTCGATTCAAGTTTATTTATTAATTAATTGTGCACCTCTACAACTGAATGAAGCAACAAGACAAAACAACTACTACATGAGAACAGAGAATAGTTTTCCACCAAAGTGCTTGGCTATTGTTTGGGAAAGTGAGTTTGTTTACGTGAGCGCTTGGATGCCGTCCAAACGAAACCTGTGAGCGACTGAGAAGTGGTATTTAGGTGAAATGTCAGACTCTCTGTATCTTATATTCATTTTGAAGTGTCAAGTGTTGAATAAGATTGGCTCACTTCCAACCGTGACCTTTATATCGACAACAAACTATTACTAGACTATTATGATGCAATAAAAAAAAAAAAACATAAATAAATGAATGAATAAATAAAAAAATAAAGGGAACATTGTTGTCAATTCTGTCCAGTTATTTAGCTGAGGGAACAAAAATGAAGAAATCTTCTGCACTAACTTACAGCCGTAGGCTATGACGTCCAATTCCAAACATCTCGTGCATGACTCAGTATGGTAACTATTAATGATTCACTTGTTGCGTCAATCAGCGTATAAAAAGTGTGTTTACTACAAACCACATGAGTAAACGTTCAACTTTCTATTCCCTTGAAAGTGACCTTTTGCGCTTTACTCCATCAAGTTGAGTGAGTGACACTGAGACCGAAAGAAGCGAGAGGAGGCCTGTCAAAACTTAGAAATAACTCATGCCACCAACTGTCAAAATGAGGCTCTAAATTTAGCCGGCAACAACACACCAGAGTTTAGCCAGATGCTCAGTGTCGTCACTCCAACGGCGCACTGATGTGCTTTATCAGTGTCCCGTGTGGGCTGTCGATCAGGCCAGCTGCTTGCAAGCTCACCCTTATCTCTCTCTGCAGCAAAAGCGGGCCCGCCTCCGAGCAAGAGTAAACTCTCATCAGGGAGGAGATGAGGAGGCAAAGAAAAATAAACTTCATGACGTTGGATGGGATGCTAGCGGACGCCATAAGTAGATATCTGAGTCACCTTGATGTGTTTTTATTTCTTGCCTTCTGAAAAGTGCTGAAACAGCAGAGATAAAGTCCTGTACATTGCACACAATGTTCAAACCAGCTTTCAACACCTCCTATCGAAAGCAGCAGGAGTCATCGCTGTGTAAAAAAAAAAACAAAAAAAAACAGGGGGATGAAACCCAACCCTGCTCCTTGCCCTGTGCAAGCTGGGGCCGTCTTCCTGCCATTGTGACTGTCATTATCGCTATGTCTCAAATGGCGGAGCAGCTAATGTTGGCAATCCTCTGGGGACTTGAGTGTCCCCTCTAGCCCTCTCTGACAGAAGAGCAATTTATCTGTCAGCGTCCAGCGGCACTCCTCGGCTACCTAATCCCTGCTTTTGCCGAGGGGGCCGCGAGCTCCCACGGAGGACCCTCGCAGCCACAAGGCTCCCCCGATCCATCAAACAGATGGCAGTCCAAGCACTTGGACGGCTTCAGCGACAAGTGTCTGGACTGAAGAACTCCAATCACCCACTGACAGGAATGAAAATGGATGAACACTAACACTATTATTGAGTGAAGGGAGATTTGTTTTTTCTTTTTTCACGGGCAGTCAAGAGCGTGTGATAGTGAGAAGTGAGAAATGGCAAGAACCTGATAAACAACTTGCCTTCGTGTACGAGCACGTGCGGCCTCAATGAAACTAATTGCTCAACTGCGCCGCAAAGTTGGAAAACCAATTATGGAGCCTTACGCATTCAAAACCACATACACGCTACTCTAATTAATCACACCAACTCTCCCATTCTGCTCACATTCCCATTTAGCGCTGCACGGCTCTCGTTATTCCTCTCCTTCAGGATATGACCTCACCTGCGCTCCAACCTCACTGCTGTTTATTCAACCAGCAAGGGGGACACAAGCCACTTCCTCTGCTCGGCCTTTGGCGTGCGTCAGCGGGCCCGCCGGCACCACGCCACATTGCTTCTGGCGTAAGGTCCGTGTGGATCTGTTGCCAGAGTCAGCATGAGTGAATTATTGCAAAGCTGCAGTGGTGTTAATAACTGCAGCTTGATTAGCGTAGGAGAAAATCATAGACTGATTCATACCTCATTTTTTCTGGGATGCGGCAGAAGAAAGAGGAAGAGGAGTGGTTGATACTGTGGAACTTGTTTGGAACACAGTCACTTATTGTTTTTTTTAGAATGCAACAAAAAGTAAGTGTTGGTCAGATTTCAAAATTGACAAGCTTTGGATTATTTTAATTATAAGGTAGCGCCGTACTTGGTAATTTGAGGTTAATTTCTCCACCTCACACCCTCATTGACTGTTATACAAACTCCCCCCCACCCCTTCAGCCCAACCCGCATGTGTGCAGACGTCTTATTATGGTTTCTCAGCTGACCACTCCTCGCCCAGTAAAGGGGCTGACTGGAGACTCCCTGGAACCGCAGCTGCTCCCCTCGGACTCACGCGTTCGGCTTCAGGTTACATGTTTACGCACTCCCGCCACTTCTGCTTTTTTTTTGTGTGTGTGTGTTAAAAAATACGATTAACCACTTGTGGCAACAGGAACACTTTGTGCTTTGCAAAAAGACATTTGTGCAGTGCCCTGTCATTGTTTTACAACTCCGGTACAGAAAACACATAAAAGTGATGTTGTGCAGCGAGCGCAGTGACTCTTTGGACAATGTCACCCTGACCAAAGTACATTGCGCTGAGGCCAAGCAAGCATCCTCAATGCTACTTTTCGACATCACAGCCCACATAGAAAACAGGAGAGGGGAGAGTAATAAACAGGAAGAGGAGGCAAGGGAGGGAGGGCTTGGTGAGGTTGGGGGAAGGGCTGCCCTGGTTCAGCTTGTCTTTGGCTTGGGAGGGAGGGGGGAGCATACAGCGTCTCCAAAACAAATATGGAGCTAACACAATAAAGACGAGCAAAGTTTTGACCCAACAAACCCCAAACCACGTGCAATAATAACTGTAGTGTTGAAATCAATATCTAATAATATCTAACAATGAGATTATGAATATTTTTAGAAGGGCCTCTCACTTGAGTGCACAGGAGTACCTAATATAGAGGCCAGTGAGTTTCGATTGTTCCAGCTCGAGTTTTTGTTGACTCAAAAGCTCCTCGTTAAGCGGTGAAGGGATCGAGCAAGAGTGATGCACTGTATTTTGGAATATCCACCCAATCTGTCAAATGTCACAAATTGAGCCAGTCTTATTTGTGTTTGTGTTCCCGCCTCACCAGCTGTAAGTGTTCCCGATGAAACTGGTCTCCGATCAGCTGGAGTTTCCGACCGATGCAGGCCTCGATGTGGTGTGCCACGGGTTGCTGCTGCTGCTGCTGCTGCTGCTGATGGTGCTGCTCCTCCATTCCGTTTTCGCTTTCTTGCAGTCTCTCCTCTTGATCGCCAACAATTTCAAAGTGAGCCGGGAAGTGCAATCGAAAACCTGCGTTACCTGTTGAAGAATCGAGGTCTTAGAATATACTGAAAATAGAGCAGCAATGATACCTGATGGGATTTTCTTGAAGTATGATGATGATATATCAGGCAGGAAGAGCTGCCAAGATCTGCACAAGACAATCAGCCTGCTTGGCTTTAAACTGAACTTTCACAGTGGCTGTATTATCCCCTGAGCCAATCACGGTGAGTCATTTTACGGCGTTAAAAGTCTCACTCATCTAATGTGGTGTAAGGTCGGTATCTATCGTCACCATGGAGCAGCCCGGCAATGATTACATGTATGGTGCCATTGAAACTTTGCTGTCACTAATAATCAGTTACAACCTACTTACAGGTAGTCACCCCTGTCATGTCCGCTCAGTCACAATGGCAGCCTGGCGCCTTTTGAATAGCAAAGCAGCTGGGTACACTCCACACGTGCCATAAAAACTGGCCGTGATCACGACTATCAGGCGCCACGGGTCTCATCAGTGCAGCAACACGCTTTCCGATTTCTCACATTAAAGTGTCACACTTGGCTTTTACAACAAGTCTCTCACACGCACAGGGAAACGTTCCCCACAAAGTTCCTCATCGGCGATTCGCTCCGACTCACCGTAGAAGAGTGGTCTTGGCTCCTCGGCGACTCCACAGGGCAGCATGCCGTTGTTGGATGCCAGGATAGGGCCGGGTGTCTGCGTAGCCCGCTCCTCACACTTTATCTCCTTGAATGTGGTGCGCCAGCAGTGGGGGTCTGGCTCAAACACATCATCCTCCTCATCCTCCATGCGGGGACACTACACGATGAGCACGCTAAAAGGTTACATGGGGTGAAAGCGAGAGAAATATGAGACGGATCACCACAATGAGGACACACAGTCATTTGCTGATTATATCAGACGTCTTTCTAATATACTCATAAGCGTACTAGACAACCTGTCTGGTTTATAATGTGTGCACTCCAATCAATAAAACCACAATGGACAAGCTGGGTAAGACATGAGGCCTCCCTCCGGGGAAGATAAGTTTGTTCCTTTCTCTGTTTAAACCACATAGTTCACTGTGGTCAACGATTGGCTTCTGAGGTAAATGAAAGATGGATTTATTTTTGTCCATGCTGACCTAATTTGTAACACTGCTGCATGGAAGACAATAAAGGAACTTATGAGTGTCCATTTAACACAACACATACACTGATAGAAAATCTTGAAACGACCACGGGGGGAAAAAAAACGGTGCTCTTCTCCAGTGACAATAATTCATTGCACTCAACCCCAAATCAGTAGAGGAGTCAAAGAGTTATGAAAATACGGGTGAAATACAAGTTGCTTCACCAGCTAATCCCCCCAGTCAACATGAAGTTGTAATACAGGGTTAGACTACTACCACACCACCAAATTAGGGCTCACAGAAAAAGAGTAATGACAGTCTTGGTGGAAAATGTTCAATCTCGCTCCCTACTCTGGCCTGTCAGCTTGCCAACTCTCTGACATCAAGTTTTTATTTCTTCACCCCACACAAGCAGATTGCATCCAGAACGTGTTCAACCTTATGATATACAGTACAGAATAAACGGTGTGCCCTCGCAATCAACTCTGAGTAAAACCACTCCATGCTTTGTCAAACAAACAAACATATGGCAAGGACCATGGAGGATTCGGGTGAGCCAGAAAAAAATACTGCCAGATAACCTGAGTTGCTCTTTGCACTGCAGCGAGCAGTATTTGTGTCATGGCTCCCCCTGCTGTAACGCACAATGCAGTCAAGGAAATGCGGTGGGGGTTGTGCACTTTATTTATGCGCTCCGAGCGCCCCACAGCAAGCCAATATCATTACCAAATTAAAATGGCATAATTAAGTTGACATATATATTTTGAATTATGAGCTTGACTCGGTTGAGAATTTAACATTCCGATCGTGCGTGTATGTATAACATTTAAAAACAATAACACAAATATTTAAAAAAAAAACATTTTAACGATATAATAAGGACCCACCCAAAAACAAAGTTCACATTTCAAGCGATTACACTGTTTTAAGAAAAGTGTTTTATTGTACGTTGTAAGCGCGTGAGTTAAATCACTGTTTTTTTTTAAATAGTAATGCAATTATACTAAATGTTAACGAAATAATTCGTGTCTGTATAAAATGACTCTTATTGTTAATGCATTGTTGACACAGAAAAAACAGTATATCTTATTATAATCTTAGTTTCGGTTTCGGCATGATGTTACGAACAAGTTACGTTAGACAGGATAAATACACACGCGATTTTGTTGTTGATTTATGTAAAAGCCGGCGATCGCCGGTGCGTAAAAATCGGCCCCAAAGTGAATTAAAAATGATCTTACCCGTTACACAAGTTTTGTTAATGTGGACTCAAACTCTGAGAGGAAAAAAAAAAGGTGAACCGTTAATATCCTGCCAGATCAAGCAAGTTTAGCCCGTATCTCCGCCACGACAACTTCCATTCTGTGTGCAAAACTGCTACAAGCCGATTTAATTCAGCCGACGTCAGCTGCAAAACCAAACTCCGCCACCGGGGCGTGGCTCCTCAACTTGGTAAATAAACCCTCTTAAAGACGCGCTCTTTTATATCGGTCGACTCCTGTTGAAGGGAGTGCGGAGCCAGCCCATCCCTTTAAGAGTTCTTCGCCGTAACCAATCGTCAAGTTTGTTGTGATCCCGCCTCCTCCATCGCGTATTCAGACACGTGGACGGGAAATTCCCACTCACACGCTTCTACTACTAACTACCGCGCTCTCCTCATCTGCTCCAAACATGCGCTGTGCGTGCGTGCGTGCGAGCGATTATGATCGAAACTCCACTAAGCAAACAATATGATATTTTGGCCTTGTATTTTATTGATCATTTATACTTGCATACATTAAAAAAAAACTTACTGCTGCAATGTTGCGCAACAATGACGGCTGGATTTACAAAACATTTGTGGCATACTAAATATCATAAATTACAAAAATAATCCAGTGTAACATGAATTTACGTCAAAAGTGACACCAATGATTTAGTAATGTCAAGCAAATATGACTAAAAAAATATAAAAGCATTGATTGAAAAATAAAGCACCTTAATCCAAACATTTGACTTTTTGTGGTCATTATATTCCTCCAGGAATATAAATTAAAATAAAATAGTTTGGAGTTTGCATGTTCTCTCCTTGCTTGTGTGTGTTATTTTCTGGACACTCTAGCTCCCTCCAACATTCCAATACTGTAAGTGCTATAATAAATGGATGGATAAATACCGAATCTTCTGTATTCTATCAGTTTGTGCAAGCTTTCCTACTGTTGTGTCCAGAGAGTGTATTTTGACATTTAATCAGAACTCTCGCTCACTGAGCCAATTCAAGTATTGTGCAGATCTGGTGTTGCTGATCTCACGTCTCCACAGAACGAGCACTGATCAATAACCCCATGGCCAGCTGGTCTTCTCACCCTCAACATTCTCCCACAGACCCTTCCCCCAACTCCTCTGCCTTTTATCTATTTGTTGTCCCCTCCACCAGAGCTGTGTAAGAAGTCATGGATCTCTGCTTTCTCTGTCTTTCGACAAGTGTTGGACGTACCGTGAGATTTGCGCATTGTCCAGCCAGAAGGAAGAGATGTCGTGCGGGAAGAGCGGATTAGATTCCTCGTCCACTGAGATATTGGAAAGCTGATCACTTCTTGCATGAGCGATCACTGTAAACAAGGAAAGATGTGCAAGCATGAGTTGCAGCTTCCCTTTGTTGTGCTCGAGCAAAACAAAGAAGCTCAGCTGACTGTCAAGGAAAACATAAATTAGCCTGAATTGCAAATGAGAAATTAAAATTTGCAATTGACTGCAGTAACTTATTTTTACACTTGTAAGACTGTTAGAATTTTATTTCCAACATTTAGCGTACAATCAAAAAACTGGCAATGAGTTCATTCTTATGTGACATAATCTTGACATGAGACCAAATCAAATAATAAAAGCAAACAAAACCTAAGAAAACAAATGTGATTAATTCTTCACCCTTTAGACTCTTTGTTTCAACACTTGCTCCAGAACGAAGTGGCTGGAAGGCAACACTCGCTGCAACTCAGACAGGATTCAATACATCATCCATTAATAATGAACATACTATGGATGAAGTCCTTCCACCTCTTAACATTATACAAATAGATTAACGTGATGTGTTTCTGACAGCAAGCTCTTTGAAAACACTGAAATCCACTAACACATATTACTTAATAATAAATAGCTGTGCCTGTGCCAGCGCACTTTTTGACATTTGTTATTATGGGCAAAAGCCACATCGCGCAAACGGCTTGACGTGGACGCCCCAGGTCCCAGGCAGGCATCAGTTGATGTTACATCAGAGAGTTGTTTCCCAACAGCTACACTTGCACAAGCGCACACACATGCATATGCGCAAACACACATGGCTGCACAATCACACACCCTACTTCCCCTGAAACCTCAAAAGCCTATTCTCCCTCATGATATCTTCTTCTCTATACAAACACGTGCATCATACACGTGCACTCTTACTACTCATCCAAACAAAGCAGGGAATTCTGCCCGGACACTGGAAAGAGGGGATTTCATTTGCTAGGAATAGACAAGCTCCATGGCAACCATGGCAAGCGCATCGTGACTGCTGGTCTGTTAGATGAGATGCGAGTGGCACACTGACCCAATGGCAGCGATCGTGCAGCAGCGAGTGACCTGATAACAACAAAGGGGGGTTTGCGCCTCTGGTTTTTCATGACATTTCCTCTTGACATGATGAGCAAAACAAAACAACACTGCCCGTAATCTATTTCCTTGCGTTCATTTTTTCGTCATGTTCAGTAATATTACGTGATCGGGATCAGCAAAGTCAGATTAGCAACAAAGGAGGCGAGCATGTCTTAATCTTTGTTAGATTGTTTGTACACACTGACTCCAAGATCCATATACGGTAAGCAGAAATGGTAAAGCTCTTATGGGATTAGGTTTGTTATTGTGTCATCAAAGTGATCTGTTGTTATAAGCCTATTAAGCGCCGCAAATTTAAGACTTTGACATGCAAGGCTCGTGTGTAACATACTGTGTTTAATACTTGTATTTAGCATCAGTCTGGAGTGGTTGCTGAGTAAATTGAAGCTTAAAAGAGAAGTTGGCTACCGTCCAGTGGCGGAGCTACAGTAGATGGGGGGGCCACCGGGGCACTGGCCTCCACTGAAATATTCTTGGACCTCTGCCAGGTGTCAGACCAGATAATTGAAGTTAGGGTATTTTCCAAATTTTTTAGACCTTTTTGCCTCTTTTTCTCATTGTGAAGTTGAGGAGCATGGCCTAGTTATAAAGCAATGCCATCTGATCTCAGCCTTGTAACCGAGAAGACTAGCCAAATGAACCCCCCCCCTCTCTCAAGTAGCTTTTTTGGATTTCAAAAACATACTTTATAAGGAATAACGGCATAAAGAGTGGGAACTTAATTCCATATTGCTTTAAAGTTTGTCTATTTGTGTTCAGCAAGTTTTCTGAGGTTAACATCCTTTGATCGTTAAGCAACGCAGACATCAACAGAGCGTTGTTTGTATCAACGTAACATCTCGCAATTGCATCATTGTGAATCACAGTGCTTTGGCGCATTAGAAGCACTCATCCACGCTATCAACATAGCATAACAGGACAAACAATCGTGCAGCAACATGCAGAGAATTGCATTAACAGTCAGTGCGATTGGATAACTGCCCGGGAGCTGACCACCTAAACAAAGCCGGGCTGTTTAATGTGCTCGGCACTTTAAAGCCCCACAGCCTCAAAGCGGGCATGTCCTCACAGCTGTGGACATGACTTTGCCTCTCCCTCTGAAGTGTGGAAGCACAGCGGTATCCAAAGCCGGGCTTGCAAAGAAGCGCTAGATGAAAACTTGGAAAGCTCCCATCATGAATGCTTCAATCTCACACCGGGGTTATGACAAACCAAAGAGCTTTCCAATCCTTCGGAGCACACACAAAGGGCTTTTCCTCGCCATTAAAGGCCCTTCAAGGCTTTGAAATGGTGATATGGTTTTCTGCAGGATTTCATCACGCTTTCAACATGATATAGCCGGAGGTTAGACTACAGTGAAGATCAAATAAAAGTTATAAATAACTTAATATTTAATCACTTAAACAATTGATTTATTTGCCGCTTAATTAACTAGATGGTTGAGGGGCTGTATTGGAGGTCCGGCTTCGAGTTCCATTAATGACATCTATCATCAGCTACTAATTATGCTGCCCATGGCCAGCAATGGATCCGGTTTCAGCTTTAGGCTGCAAGCACCAAACACTTAGCATTCATATTTAATCACACTTTGTTATGGAGGAGGCTGAGAAAGTCTCTAATCTATTAGGACAAAAGATGCACTAAATCATTATGAAGTTACTCATTAAGATAAATGGGATCAACAGGAAGTGTTTTCCGAGTGACTCAACTGCCTTTGAAGAAAGCTTCTCACTTCTGCGCTTTTTCAACACGATGGGCCTTTCATGCAAAGATGTTTTCTTTTCTGTTGTTTCAGGTTCAAAGGGCATCCAAAAGCAAACAAGTGCTAAAGCTTTATCCTCACCAAAAAAAAAAAATGCTTGGTTTGCTGCTGGGTCATCAGTTTGGGGTCATCATGACGTCACCTGCCCCGGGTGTAACTCGACTGATGCTGGATGTCAAATATGACTCAGGCCACCACCTGCCTTTGTTATTGTCATGCAGGTGAAACTGAATATAGTGACTCATGCCCTTCAAGTGTCCCGCAGATCAGTCACTTTGACAGTGAGCAGTGTCAGGTTGTAATCTCAGCACTAGTGATAATCATTCACGCTAATGTTATTCTGCAGCTAATACGCTAAATGCTAAAACTGGTAGTCTGAAAAATTGCCTCCATAAAAAAAAAAAGGCATCCAACTATGACTCATACAATCAGTGTTATGTTTAACTTGAGAGGTTTTATGGAAAATTGGCAAACATCCAGTTGGTTTAAACAATATCAAGAGATGGATGGATGTCTCTAATAACATTAAGCTACTCGGGAGTATATTTAGGGATAATGATATCCTGTGATGCATTACCAGCAAAATAGCCCTCAAGTTATTTTTGTAACTGCATGCAGTATTTTATAAACACAAATGTCAGGCATTAATTGAGGATGAGGATTTTTATATGCACAACATCATAATTTGGGGTTGGACCATAATTTGTGCTGAATATCTTCGGGCTCGCAATTCATATGAGCATAATAGCACTCCTCTGTAATTAGCGAGGCTACTTAAAATGCACCACAAAGTAATGCCCAACGAATAACCATTAATAAAACACAATATAGAGATGGAAAAAAAAACAGGTTTTAATCCTCATGATGGTTTAATCTAATTGGCAGGATGGTGTTTGTCTGATTTGCAAATCCTTTTAAGAGCCGTTCTGTGCAATTTGTACTTACCGGTCCGGCTAATTATCCAGCGCTTGTTTGTCCACTTCTAGGACTTGAGCCAGCTGAAAGGGGAGACGCTTCTGAAAGATTCACAAGAAAAAAACCCAAAGCAAAACACCTTCTTATTAAATTCTTGCAACATGAATAAACATTTAAATGTGATTCTTTTCAGTGATGTAATTTATCAAATGGATGTGGATAATACGTGCTTTATACCAGCAAACCTCAATTATGATGAAAGCACTATTGAAATTGTGTCGTCTTTGTTTGGATAAAAACAGACATTACATGATACACTCAGCGCTCACGACATTAAGAACACAAGTAGGCTACATTGTTAAAAAAAAAAAAGGTCTGTCAGTGAAAATGAATGTCAATTTTACATTCAAAAAGCCTGAGGTCACTAAAATGTTTACAACATGATGTAATGCAGTGCCACAAAAATAATATCAGCTACACTGTATCTATCTTCTGCAATTGTACCTAATGAAATGACAAATGAGAGCATTTATAATATTTAATGGCATTTGCATCTGAACTGTCATTTTCACCTTGACTGCTGTTATTTAACATTGTTTTCTAATGAGCTTTATGCAACCTTAATGGTTCGTTTGACTTGGGTCAGAGGCTGGACGTGGTTGAAGAAGTGTAAACAAAGCATTTAAGAGTCATTCGACCCCATGTGGCGACCAGTAATCACTGTGTGACCTCAGAAGCTGCCGTCTCTCGTTTCTCTGCAAAGACAGGAGGCCAGGGGGAGAAAGTCAACCTACAAACTTCTCATGAGTGTATGGCACACTCTGATCTATACAATTATACGATAGAGCTCTCGTCTTGTCTGTGTCCAATTACACGATTTGCGGTGCTAACTTTTAACATCAAACAGAATGTTGTGGTGAATGGACGACGAGTGCAACGGAATACCGTGAAGGTGTCACGAGTAAACTTGGGTCTCCAGCTATAACACTGAATTATTCATTTAAGAAAAGCAGCCTGATAGAAAATCAATCATTCCGTCTAGATGTGATATTCAGGCTCCTGAAATATTAGCTGCAAGGAAAACATCACATATCAGCCCGTGAATGCTCCTTAATGTATATTTCATTAAAAATTTACAATCAGGCCATGAGGACCTATGAAGTGCATCAAAGTATAGGACCTGAGAATGTCCATCGCCTGGGCTCGGTCTGGAGGGGTCACAAGGGCGGAGTGACCTCCAGCTGGTGTTACGTGAACCCCCTCGTGGACAGGCATGAAGTCAGATTACTTAATCCGCGGAAAACAAAAGTGCTGTCAATCAGACAGCGGCGTCAACAACGGCCGGGGAGAACCGTAGCGGGCCGGGCTCTCGCCATACACGCTACGGCCCACTTATCTTATATTGATGATGGAAAGATGGGCAGCTTTTTACATTACTGCTAATGGTCTCTAAGTGTTCACCACAGACAATGGACTGCATTTTTTCATATGTGGCCCATTGTATGTTCATTTAATAGGAGGTGCTCATTATGACCGTGCTGTGCTTTGTTGTAAGTGCTTAAGGCGATTGATCTCGGAGTGTCGAATAGCAATCGATACCCAAGCCTTCAAATCTGCATGAGGCGTAAATGTATGAAAAGCATTTATGTGGAAAGCATAAACAGAAATATACGTTTACATAAATACAGATGGATTATGTAAATCTCATGGATTTATAAGGCGCGTCTTGCTTAGTTATGGAGTTAAGTACTCCCTCACGCTTATTTTGTTTAGGCGATGCTATTGTGTGTTAAGCAGATGGATGCTGTTGTGGGAGAAATTACTTTTCCCACCGCCTTTGTATATCATAATTGTTTTTTGTTTGATTGGAAGTTTTTTCAGAGAAACATTTACAGTAATGGTATTGCAAACACTGGCGGCGCTAGGATTTTTTCCTTGGGGGAGGGAGGGGGGACTTGGGGGGGTACGATATACCAAAACAAACAAAGAAATGTTTTACAAATCTAAAAAATTCCTTTGAATATGTTGATGAAGTTTCATTATATGTTCCATTCGGGGGACATGTAGAAATGTTGAAAAGCTTTCTTGGAAAAATCGGAAATGACCCAAAAGTCAATTATCTGAGTGGTGCCTTTCTTTAGCTCCTTCAGTGATTGCAACAGCATTAGTGACTGAAACTCATTTGTAAACCAAGGACAACCTGCAAAGAAATGCCACTAAGCTAGTTTGTTTTTAAAAAACTTTGAATACCTCAATTCCCACCCCTTCTTCTTCAAATGATGTCATTTAGAGAGCTTTGTTATTGTGTGTGACTATTTAACCCAGAGAAAGTGGCTCTCAGACAGGATGAGAGCCAAACAAGGAGTCCCAGCACATTCCTGGAGTGTGATGTGACCATGTGTTGACTCCCCCACGAGGAATCCCTTTGATTGTGCTTATCTGCGAGGCGATCAATACATGGCACAATGCTGATAAAAGAACAGTGCTCGCATCAAAGCGTACGCGTGGCACTGGGAGAGGGAAAGTCATAAAATGTCAATTATTAATCGAGGGGAAGGGTCCCCTTTCATGTGGGAGAGAATTTGGATAATGAAAATCAAACAAAATCCATGCACAAATAACATCCTCGGGGCATTGGAAGGAAAAAAAACACTTTAAAATGATGCTGGTGTGCAATGCAACTTCTTTTGTTTCATGTAGGCAGTGTTGGAGTGGAGAAAAGTGTGCAACAAAAGATGAATGTAATCTCTGTGAAAGTTTCAGACTTCACTCTGCAGCTGCGAGGAGTTTGAACCTGTAACCCCTACCTCCGCATAACCCCCGAGTCTGGCTCACCAAAGTACGAGCACGACGCGCTCACTTGCACTTGAACTCAACACGCCGCGCCACGGCGCTTGATCAATATTTCCGTCCTGGAGTGGCGTTGCTCTTTCATGTTTGGATTCAGGTGGTCAGTCAAAGATGTTTTGGTTTCATCCTGGCAGGCTTTTGATTGTCAAGTGTTATCATTTATTGATTGCAGAAAGAGAGAGGGGGGGGTGATGAGACCTTGTAAAGCTCACATATCTGCATAGCGAGAATGTTAAATATTCATGGGGAAAAGATTTAACATATAGATTAACATTTATATTTAATGTAGGCTGTCCCGTATGGCAAGGAGAGAAAAAAAATTCTTTGTCTTTCTGCCCTTTCACTTTGCCCATAGGCAACCTCAGGCTGTTTGAGTCCTGCTGTGAAGAAACTCAACAGAATCACTGAAGTAGCCGAGCGAGTCTTTCTGGGTCATTCTTTCCCGGGAAGTTCATACGAAGAAAGATTTATTGATTCCTCAGCCCAAACAAATGTGCTGTGAAGATTTTGCTCGACTCCCACCTCGAGCCTCTGAAGGAACTTTACCTTCGCTGCTGTAAACATGGAGGAAGTTATCTTTAGTCATTTCCATGCGTTAATCTTTTTATTCTTACTTTTGTTAGCTCATGCAACTTTTTATTTTAGGGTTCATCTACATGTTATTTTGAACATGAGTTGAAGTCTACCCATGTTGACCTTTGGGGTGAACTAGGACACTTAAATTGACACTGATGGACTTTTTATAGTCTTCATTTAGTCATACATGATTGTTTTGCCTACTCACTGAATATACTAAATAAATCCCACTTTGGTATTAATGCATTGATGAATAATTGGCAGCATTTAACACATTTCATTTAGTTAATTACAAGAATTTACAGCTGGAAAGCAGTCACTGGGGGGTCTCTGTAGGGGATTCTTTCCCCCCAGCTATCCCCAGGTTGCCTAATCTGCTCCTTTTGACAAGCTAATGTGCTGACTCGGGGATTCTCCCTGGCTCAGCAGGAGACTCCTGGCCACCTGCAACGGAGGAATGATCACGCTATTGTCCTCAACAACGGGGAAGCCTTGGAGGTCACGCAGGACAGCTATTTAGGTTTCCCTTTGAGAAGCGAGCGGTGCTGAGAGATTGCTTTCAATCAATGCAAGACAACAAGAGAAGGGGCAGTTGTCCTGTTGAAGCCAATGAATAAATGGATTTTCAAATCTCCGCTATCGAGTTGAAAAGTGGTGACTGGCGGGAAAGTAGATCCAACTGTCTGTTACCTTTAGAAAGGGACAGCTGTTGTGTCTGTCTCGTGTTTACAAAAAAGCCTGCGGCCACGAGCAAAAATCAGACCGTAAACAAGACCATCACGTGAGGAAAGGCTCGACGAGCGAGGCTTCCATTGCAACAGTGCGCACATGCAAAGAATGTTTTACTTCTCCAAGTATGCCGTGAGTCATGTGACCATCAGACATTAGCTGGCCAAACTATTGAGACATACATATCCTGTTAATTAATTTTTTGCATTTGTATTTTCTCAGAGCAGAACTAAATTTTTCTTGATCTGTTTTACTGTGTAACTTCTGCTCATCAAAAATAGTTTCTTATTTCTTTGTGCTAAAACAACTGAGAAGAACTAACTTTAAGCAATAGTGTTACAACATGCCCTGCAAAGGTCTCTGCAAATCTCCAGGGTTCATGGGAAATCCATTTTAATATGACATCTTTCAATTTTAGGTGACATAGTTGCATTCAACCTTTGATGACAAATGATGCCCTTGGGCGCCGTGCCAGGCAGGGATTCCTGGCAGACAGCGGGCAGACAGAAAAATCATGTTGCTGGCAGCTCTTCAGACAAATTACAGACAGTCACCAACACAATAGTGCAGCACAAAGAGAATGACGTCATGCTGTCTGCTGCCTGGCAGCAAGTGGCACTTCCATGACAATATTACACCAATCAAAGGAGGAGTCTGAAAAAAGGGCTCATTTTTTTTCCGGAGCGACGGCTAACCGCAGACTGCTGTCGCTAATAAAGGAAGTAAAGAAGCCTTGCGTCACGCAGAGTCTATAATTTCAGTCAAAATATCCTGAACAATTCTGTCTGTCGCACATAGGAAACTCTACCCGCGTGATGAAATCATCGCTTTGCAACATAAGTAGATCCGTAAACGTCTCCGGCAGTGAGATCATCCCTCTTTTTTTTTTTTTTTTTAAATCCAACCTCCCTAATGACCAAGTGGAAGTGAACAACAGATTGTGGTGAAGTTTGGGAGGCCAGAATGGATGTGACCAAACCTGTTTTTAACACCTACATCTCAAAGCTGGAGTCAACATTTTCATGTATATGTGAAGCACTGTTCACCTGGTGACCTCTGTCATTATCTAAATAAAAGGTCATGAGATGTTCTGACCTCCCCCCAATGAGCCGTCATCAGCCAGCCATCACCTGCGCGTCCACATTCCTCTCCTTTTATTCCCAATGCCTTCACACTCTTGTGCTAATTCGCACCTCTATTGTGAACGGGTTCCAAAGTTTGTGATCTTCAGTCCTGCAGACCCCCTCCCGAGCCCTTCACACCTCAGTGTGGTGGTCCTCCTCCAAACACGGAGTTGCACCTCTATTCTCCGCTGCTCTGTAAAGCCATTTTCCAATCAAGTATACATTAACAAAAGCCACCCCAAGTTTTTTCCGATATGTTCACAATGATTTATGCATGCAAAGCCACAATGGTGTTACTTAAAAAAAGAGAAAAGTAAAAAGGATGGACAACGCATCCTTGCAATAAATTAAACAACTTTTGATTATTGTAATCTTACTATATATACACAGAGCAGGCCTAGATGATGGGTTAGAATTTGGGTACATTTTATATTATTATTATCATAATTATTATTATTAATATTATTATTAAAATTATTATTTAGTTATTTTCATCAAATTGCTCATGGGAAATATTTTCATGCTTTTCTTCTTTTTTGAATCACATTAAATGAGTAGCATTCCAATTTAGTTGTGTATTACGGTGACTATAAAAGCCATTTGACCTAATTCTGTTTTTTAGAGAGAAAATGCAACTTAGTGACTCCTTTGTCATTTCTTGAACTAAACTTGCTGGGTAGCATTCCAATGTTGTTGTGTATTACAGTGACTATAAAAGCCGTTTGATTTAATTGTTTCTTAGAGAGAAAATGCAATTTAGTGACTCTTTTGTCATTCCTTGGTCTACACTTGGCGGGCGGCTTCAAAATAGCACTGTGATGTGAGGGGCAGCTGTGATTGTGCCTAATAAACAGGCTTAAACATGCAGGGACAGTATCAAACAGGTGCACACCACACAAACACACACACACATGCACACACAACCACAGATATGCCACATCCCAGCGCAAGGCCAAGCAAGCTCCTCTCCCTCACACCCTCAGACCCATACGACTCCTAAACACAAAATAATCTCATCAGAGGAGCAATGCAACAAAGAAACTTTAGTTGGAGGTGACCCCCTGTCATAATTGCGTGTGTGAGTGTGTTGTGTCGAGTATGAGGTCACCAAGCAAATGCATAGTTGCTTTGTCTCACTGTCACTTTCTTAATTGGAAAGACAAGCTGGGTCATATCTCTCCTCACTGAAGATCTTAATCTCCGTAGCCGGAATGGTGTGGACAATGTTTCATACTCAGTGGAGATAAATATTGACATGTGTCCACAGTGTCCAGATGTATGGCTTATAAGATGACGCAGTCACGGTCCCTGTGTTTTATAGATGGCGGGCGATCCGGTGGCCTCGGCGATGACAAGTTCATCGACGGGGCAAAGTAACCAGCTGTGTGATATGTGTGGCTTGTGGCGGCTTTGATATACATTGTGCCTTCCACATCACTACCAGTTGTCTGTCAACTTTGTAGCCGGGCCGCCAACTGCCGTGATGAAATCTACGCAGCTGTTGAGCCGCACAGCGCGGACCGGCAACCGAATCCACCGGGGGGAAAGCACCAAAAACCGATGCCAAACCGTGGCGCTGTGCCGCACGGGGTGGGAAGAACAGAGCGGCAGCACGAGGGCGAGGGGTCCATTAAGGGCCATCAAATATTCATCTGCCATACGGCACTGAGGCTTTGCGCTCTCCCCGCTGCGGCATTAAAAAAGAAAACCCCACCAAGAAAAGTGATGATAAAAACAACAACAAAGTGAGGACGCCTGCAGTGAAGCGCCAAGACACGGCTTTAATGAGAGTTCACCTCCACCCCGCAATGCTGATTTATTCATTTGCAAAAGCTGGCAAAGCTACAATCAATACTCATCACCAAAGCAATGCACGCATTGGTTAGTTCAGACAATGAAAATGCAGCAATATAGAATTAAAGCAACCCTAAAAATATTCTTCAGAGGGACGATCTCTGCTAACGTGTGTTTTGGAATGTTATATTATTGGTTTGTCTGACCTCATTGAGGCGGATGACAGTTTTTGAAATAAGCAGCATGTGTGAAACCAAAAACAAGGAGGTGGATGGCTGATTGATTATACAGCAACTCCAGATGCGATATGAAATCTGACGGAAATGGAGAAAATAAAATCCTCTATCTGCATTCCAATCAAGATTCGCTCCACAATGTGAGCATGTGCCAACGCTACAAAGTTTGATCCAAATCGTGTGTAGTTTTTCCAGCTACTTTGCTAACAAAACAATGAGCCTTCAAGATTGGCAGAGATCACAATAACACTGGTCAACAAGAAAATTCATCCCCAAACGTAATCTGATTTGTTTCTTTCTAGCACATCAAGTTTCGAGATATTTTCTTTTTTTTTTGTCTTATAAAAACTTGCGCAATACAGATTTTGCCATGTAATTTAGAGCAATGACGTTACAGAAAAAAATCCACCTGTTGCTGAATCTATCCCTTAATTAAATTAAATTTTATGTAATAATAATTTAATTTTATAAATTAAAATTATTAAATAGATTACTAGAGCACATATTATATTATTGCTATTATTCTGCACTGTACTTCTCAGCTTCTTTAGCAATATATTAACCGTATAGCCACATGAGCTCTCGTGCACATAAGAATGACATCAGCCGACCAACCACATCATTCAATTTGGAGTTAAACCCGTTCTGTCAATAAAAACTGCATTATTGAGGCCAACCAGTTCGAGCACGACTGCGATTGAGTCTTAAACGCGTTTAGCATTGCTGCTGCCACTGCACTAATTGCCTCTGCAGGCTAGCAGGCCAAAAGTAATGATGTTAGCTACCTGTTAACAGACAAGTACAACTTGCATCTCTTAAGGCGCAACCATCCATCAATGTATGCTCACTTGCACTCTGCTTATCACTACGATTTGTTTCAATCGCTCATGCTTTCCAGTCACATTTGTCTTCATGAGTGTTTAGATAAGATTTCAAAGTCTTTTGTAAAAAGAGCTTTCTGTGGAACCTTTCATTTGAATTTATAACTTAAATATGTTGAAAATCGGTGTACATTTATTATTATTATTATTATTAATTATTATTATTGTTATTTTTATGGCGATACCTGTTGTGAAAGAACTATGTAAATTTGTATTGTATTATTTTTTCATTATCATTATTATATTACATATTACTTTGTTGTATAATCTTTAGACTCTTTTTTTTCTTTCATTAACAGAACATTTGAATTCTCACAATTAATTCGTCCCTCCTTCTACCTACCGTGTTTTACTTATTACTTATTTCCATGCCTAATATCCATATGGGATATAGACCTTGGGCAATCAATGTGTGACAGCTAGTTTTGATTAAAATAAAACCTGGATATCAACGCTTTGGACACAATTACATGGAGAGACTGCCCTCTATTGGTCAAACTATTTATTAAATCCATCTGGTATACATATCGTGAGTCTTTCGAGAATTACAAGAATTCATTCAATCAGCAAATTCGAAGTTTCGCTCATGTACAAAACAATCTAAATAACAATAATTTGAAACGACACTAACAGAGGCCTTTTAATTGATTAATTACTTATTTAAGTTTTATTTATTTAATTGTATTTAATTGTAATCATTTTTTATTGCCATAAAGGAGCGTAGTAATCTTATTTATACCTTAAATCTTTTATGACAGTGACAATGGAAACTTAGCATTGTTATCTTAAAGGACAAAAAGTCACCACAAGTGGGCATAAACTCATGAATAAATTCCACGAGATAACGCGCCACAAGAGGGCGACATTTATTTGCACACAATTCACAACGGCCAGATGTTCAACAGGAATCGCCCTCCTGTTTCTTCTTTAAAATAAAACCGTGACTTAATGATGGGGAAATGATTAATTCAGATGATTCCAGAGGAAAACATCCAGTTGAGGCCCTAGAGAACCTTTGTGCAAGTTCTTTATAATGATGACTCAGTTTGTCTTATCATACTTATTGAGAAACATGTAAAAAGAATGTTGTGACTGAGATTTGTTACGATTATAGTTAGTCATGCAGTCAGGCATGCATTTGAAAAAATGTTAAAAATTGGTGTGCACGGGTGACGAAGTGTGCCCGCCAATGTTATTCCAGTAAATGAACACAAATGAAATAACTGAAAATAAAAGTGAAAAAAAGTTTGTTAATAAAGTAAAATAAAAATAAGAGCGCTTTTGAAACAAAATCAACAAAAACTGCATTTTACAACTGAAGAGATGGAAATTTAGGGTTGGGGATTAAAAAAAATATCTGATTCAATTAGTAAAACAATTGTTGGTTATTTTTAGCCTTACTATAATTATAATGATTGTGAGTCATTGGGTGATTGTAGTTTACTTTTCTACAACATACTTACACTCAACAAAACCTCCATGAATTAAAAAAAAGAATGCTAAAAACCAATAAAAACTCAACTAAAATGAAGCATACACCCCAAAAAACCCACTCAAAACCTAATTAAAAGTAAATTAACAGAAGTCAAAATGAACAATGATGACGCAAGGCAACTCAACAAAAAGCACAATGGTGTGGATATTTACTTCACAAACTGAACACCTTTTTAATTTTGTGGTTTTTTTTTTGTGCCATTTTAAATGACTGACCCAACTTTTAGTCCTCCAGCTATACAACCTTGCAACTTTTGTGAATGAAGCTGTTTGCTGAGGAATTTTCTGTGGTGACGAGGGGCTTCCTGCTCTCGTGAGGACAGACATAAGACTGTGACAAGCAAAGTGTTTATTTCTTTACAACTGATTAATCTTCTAAATGAGCAGCTTTTGCCAGCCAAAAATTGGCATAATTACTGCCATACACATCTCATTTGTGTTTCCCCCCAAAAAAGGCCTTTCATGCCCAGCACAGCGAGCTTCTATGGTGTACCTGTGAGTGTGCTTAAAAGTGTGCGTCCGGGTAAGCGTGTGTAAGCGCAATTCCAAATCCCAGCTCTGTGAAAATGAGCACATTGATATGATATGTAAAAAAAAAAAAAGAAAGAGCTAGTACATACTTGAACGGCCCTGCAGGGATTTCTTCACAAAGCCGCAACCATTTTTATGTGCAAATCTGATTAATACACTTAAAAGTCTGTAAAGATCCTCACGCGAGACATAAATGATTTAACGTGTCGTTTTATAACTTCTCCAAAAAGCGGTTAAAAAACTTTGAGAGGGGGAAAAAAAATAGATGCAGTAGACTTATGGGAGGAATGCGTAAAAGGAAGCTCTTGTGTCAAGACCTCTGGGAACATTTTAATAACGGTGTCAATCCAAATTATGTCATTATGAGACGAATGAAGAACGTTCAACTTTCAAGCCATCTCGTAAAAGCGTCAAATGCGGCCGATTGATTCAAAAGCCAAACATGCGTAGTTGTGTTTCCTTCGGCGAAGGGGAACGAAGAAAACGCTTTGAATTGTTCTCAGCCTTAAACCAGATGGAGCGGCGCCTCCCAATGTTTTAGAAACGCCACCAAAATTTTCGTAGTGTCGTTGGATTGCATGTCATCTAACCGAGCTCGGTAAATTATTCTCCATCCTTGGATTCTTTAGGGTTTGTTTGCTGAGTTTTAGTGGCACGAGATTAAGAATAATTGCTGTTTGTAATCAGCTGCCAAAGTGCGAATGGCTTCACTTTTATGAGTGGCGTATTTCAGGTGCAGGAAAAGAAAAAGGCTGGCCTTCAATGTGTTTTATGGATGGCAGTCTGGATGGAGTCCTGCTCTATAAACTTCAGAGTGCTGCGCTCAAGCGACCTATAAAGCCTTGAAGTCTTGTTCCTGGAACCTCGCATGTCCGCACCAAATATGATTAGCCAAATAAAAATATGCCGGAACCTGAAAACGCAAATGACCTTGAGGTTCAAATAGAAAATTTGGACAAAACGTTGTTTGGCTCTTTATGGCTTTTTCCACTTAATCGCATTCTAATTTGAGGTTTCCATTCAAATTAGCAAAGACCCAATTGTCAGAAATCACTAAAATATTATTTTCAGCTATTATTCTGTAGTGAGTCGTCACCTTATCGTGGTGGAGGGGTTTGCGTGCCCCTATGACCCTAGGAGCCATGTTGTCTGGGGCTTCATGCCCCTGGTAGGGTCACCCATGGCAAACGGGTCCTAGGTGAGGGGCCAGACAAAGCACGGCTCATCAGCCCCTTATGATGAAAAAAATTAATGGATCACGTTTTCCCTCGCCCGGACGCGGGTCACCGGGGCCCCCCTCTGGAGCCAGGCCTGGAGGCGGGGCTCGAAGGCGAGCGTCTGGTGGCCGGGCCTTCGCCCATGGGGCCCGGCCGGGCTCAGCCCGAAAAGGAAACGTGGGTCCCCCTTCCCATGGGCTCACCACCTGTGGGAGGGGCCAAAGGGGTCGGGTGCATTGCAAGCTGGGCGGCGGCCAAAGGCAGGGACCTTGGCGGTCTGATCCCCGGCTGCAGAAGCTGGCTCTTGGGACATGGAATGTCACCTCTCTGGCTGGAAAGGAGCCCGAGCTGGTGTGCGAGGCAGAAAAGTTCCGACTAGATATAGTCGGACTTGCCTCCACGCACAGTTTGGGTTCCGGTACAAGCCCTCTCGAGAGGGGCTGGACTCTCTTCCACTCTGGAGTTGCCCACGGTGAGAGGCGTCGAGCAGGTGTGGGTATACTTATTGCCCCCCGGCTGGGCGCCTGCACATTGGGGTTCACCCCGGTGAACGAGAGGGTAGCCTCCCTCCGCCTTCGGGTGGGGGGACGGGTCCTGACTGTTGTTTGTGTCTATGCACCAAACGGCAGCTCAGAGTACCCACCCTTCTTGGAGTCCCTGGAGGAAGTGCTGGAGAGCGCTCCTTCTGGGGACTCCGTCGTTCTACTGGGTGACTTCAATGCTCACGTGGGCAATGACAGTGAGACCTGGAAGGGCGTGATTGGGAGGAACGGCCCCCCCGATCTGAACCCGAGCGGTGTTCTATTGTTGGACTTCTGTGCTCGACACGGATTTTCAATAATGAACACCATGTTCAAACATAAGGGTGTCCATGTGTGCACTTGGCACCAGGACACCCTAGGCCGCAGTTCGATGATCGACTTTGTAGTCGTGTCATCGGATTTGCGGCCGCATGTTTTGGACACTCGGGCGAAGAGAGGGGCGGAGCTGTCAACTGATCACCACCTGGTGGTGGGTTGGCTCCGATGGTGGGGGAAGATGCCGGTCCGACCTGGCAGACCCAAACGTTCTGTGAGGGTCTGCTGGGAACGTCTGGCGGAATCCCCTGTCAGGAAGAGCTTCAACTCCCACCTCCGGCAGAGCTTTTCCCACGTCCCGGGGGAGGCGGGGGACATTGAGTCCGAGTGGACCTTGTTCCGCGCATCCATTGTTGAGGCGGCAGACCGGAGCTGTGGCCGTAAGGTCATTGGTGCCTGTCGTGGCGGCAATCCCCGAACCCGCTGGTGGACACCGGCGGTAAGGGATGCCGTCAAGCTGAAGAAGGAGTCCTATCGGGCCGTTTTGGCCTGCGGGACTCCGGAGGCAGCTGACAGGTACCGGGTGGCCAAGCGGAACGCGGCTTCGGCGGTTGCTGAGGCAAAAACCCGGGCGTGGGAGGAGTTCGGCGAGGCCATGGAGAATGACTTCCGGACGGCTTCGAGGAAATTCTGGTCCACCATCCGGCGTCTCAGGAGGGGGAAGCAGTGCAACGTCAACACTGTTTACAGTGGAGATGGCGTGCTGCTGACCTCGACTCGGGACGTCGTGTGTCGGTGGGGAGAATACTTCGAAGACCTCCTCAATTCCACCGACATGCCTTCCATTGTGGAAGCAGGGCCTGGGGACTCTGAGGCGGACTCTCCAATCTCTGGGGTTGAAGTCACTGAGGTAGTTAAAAAACTCCTCGGTGGCAAGGCCCCGGGGGTGGATGAGATCCGCCCGGATTTCTTAAGGGCTCTGGATGTTGTGGGGCTGTCATGGCTGACACGTCTCTACAGCATCGCGTGGACATCGGGGACAGTGCCTCTGGATTGGCAGACTGGGGTGGTGGTTCCCCTCTTTAAGAAGGGGGACCGGAGGGTGTGTTCCAATTACAGGGGAATTACACTCCTCAGCCTCCCTGGTAAGGTCTATTCAGGGGTGCTGGAGAGGAGGGTCCGTCGGGAGGTCGAACCTCGGATTCAGGAGGAACAGTGTGGCTTTCGTCCTGGCCGTGGAACAGTGGACCAGCTCTTCACCCTCAACAGGATCCTCGAGGGTGCATGGGAGTTCGCCCAACCAGTCCACATGTGTTTTGTGGACTTGGAGAAGGCGTTCGACCGTGTCCCTCGGGAGGTTCTGTGGGGGGTGCTTCGGGAGTACGGGGTACCGAGCCAACTGATAAGGGCGGTTCGGTCCCTGTATCACCGATGCCAGAGTGTGGTCCGCATTTCCGGCAGTAAGTCGGATTCGTTCCCAGTGAGGGTTGGACTCCGCCAAGGCTGCCCTTTGTCACCGATTCTGTTCATAATTTTTATGGACAGAATTTCTAGGTGCAGCCGAGGCGTTGAGGGTGTCCGGTTTGGGGACCTCAGCATCGCGTCTCTGCTTTTTGCAGACGACGTTGTGCTGTTGGCTTCTTCAGGCCGTGATCTCCAGCTCTCACTGGAGCGGTTCGCAGGCGAGTGTGAAGCGGTCGGGATGAGGATCAGCACCTCCAAATCCGAGTCCATGGTCCTCGATCGGAAAAGGGTGGAATGCCCTCTCCGGATCGGGGATGAGATCCTACCCCAAGTGGAGGAGTTTAAGTATCTTGGGGTCTTGTTCACGAGTGAGGGGAGGACGGAGCGTGAGATCGACAGGCGGATCGGTGCAGCGTCGGCAGTAATGCGGACTCTGTACCGGTCCGTCGTGGTAAAGAGAGAGCTGAGCCAAAAGGCAAAGCTCTCAATTTACCGGTCGATTTACGCTCCTACCCTCACCTATGGTCACGAGCTATGGGTCGTGACCGAAAGAACGAGATCCCGGATACAAGCGGCCGAAATGAGTTTTCTCCGCAGGATGTCCGGGCTCTCCCTTAGAGATAGGGTGAGAAGTTCGGTCATCCGGGAGAGACTCGGAGTAGAGTCGCTACTCCTCCACGTTGAGAGGAGCCAGATGAGGTGGCTCGGGCATCTCATCAGGATGCCTCCTGGACGCCTCCCCGGGGAGGTGTTCCGGGCATGTCCCACCGGTAGGAGACCCCGGGGACGACCCAGGACGCGCTGGAGAGACTATGTCTCTCGGCTGGCCTGGGAACGCCTTGGGATCCCCCGGGATGAGCTAGATGAAGTAGCTGGGGAGAGGGAAGTCTGGGAGTCCCTCCTGAAGCTGCTGCCCCCGCGACCCGACCCCGGATAAGCGGAAGAAGATGGATGGATGGATGGATATTCTGTAGTGTGGTGTGTTTTAAAAGTGAGTTTCTAATATTTATCCAAAATCCAAAATTTGGTTTGGAAGCGACGTTCCGGGCTCAATTTTGAACTGGTTGTCATTGCAATACAAATGTCAACTGTCTTAAGAGTTTCTTTTGTCATCTTGTAGAAAACCGTTTTTGGCATACACCCCTAGCAAAATGCCACTGGTTCTATTCATCCTAATGGTACACGTGTAAACCTAAAGTTAAAATTAATATATGATTTTAATTCAGAATGTAAAGAACAGATCTGCCCATCTGTCTCTGTATTTCATATATTCTCCAAATGATTTATTACTGCATGAAAGTGATGTAGAGCAAGGACTTTCGAGCGTCTGGTTTCCCTGCTGGCTGCAGTAAAATCAATCCGAGGTCTTTGCGTGACTGGAGAGTGGCGGGGGCGGGGGGCTCGGCGAGGCCGGCAGTAAGTTTCGGCACGGGGCACCTGTGAGGAACGTGTATCCTCGCACGGGATCGTGTGGGCCCCGAGTCAAAGCACCACGGCTCATGGAGGTAATGTGCAGATTTATGGCCCAGCGTGTCAGGCAAAGGTTGCTTTAAATTCAAGTAGGAGGGTCATTCCACAATTGGAGGAGAATGTAGGCATTTGAAAAACAGACCTTTTGTTGAAAAATGTTTTCAAGAAGGAAACGTGACCGTATAATTTGATTAGTCCTGCTCCACCGTAAACAGCATCTCCACTTTTTAGGGGATATTTTAATGTTGATAATTTCTGCTGGGTCATACTTTTTGGCAACAACAGGTTGCATGTATATTGGACAAGTTCAGGGAATTTTTACTACTATTTAAAATGTCTGTGATAAAAGTTGTAACAATTACAAGTAGATTTAAAATGTTATCTGTTATTTGTGAGTAAGATGAAAGAGGAGGTTCATATTTTAAATATTACCGTATTTTCCAGACTATAAGACGCTACTTTTTGCACAAGCTTTGAATCCTGCCGCTTATAGTCCAAAACAACTTTGGGATGCGAATTACTTTAAGCTTCATGGCTCATCAGCATCTTTCAACAGGTGGCGAGATGCGGTGGTGAAAAGAGAGGGCGACGAGGCGTCATGTCGGGGAGGGTGAGTTGATCGAGGCTGTGACCTTTCTTAAACACCCACATGAAAAACAAGACCTGTGGATTTTAAACTTTTCCTTCCCGCAGTCGCAAGTCTGCTCTTCGCACGTTATGTGCAGCAGCAGAAAAGATCGTTCCATTTAATTTCACGATACGGGCTCTTCTTGAGCACCCCCTCATAACTCACAAGGCAGAAGACCCTAAATTTTGTCACATCCGTGACAGTCATGTTCTCAAAGAAGCTCTTCCGCACGCGAGGTGTCTTTTACAATCCCTGGAGGAATTTTACAAAGAAGATAAATATGAATAAAAAACAGATGACGGGATTTACGATTTCCTGCTATGGTATTCTTACTCAATAAAACCACAACAATGGCAATTGTATAGGAAGGATGTTTATAGCAGTAAAAATAGTGTGCCTTTTTTTGCATAAAGTTTTCAAATTGAAATATATTTCAACCCATATTATAATTAAAAAGTTTGGGGACAGATTTTCTTGACCAATGTTCAGTACTTTAGCCACAGCATTTGAGAGCCGAGAGGGTGGTTGGATTTTTTTTCCCCAATGACATTTATTTTCACTTGGCTGGGATTTAAAGTCGAATTTTCTAAGTGAAATTGAAATTGCTGCCAATTTACAAATCTGGATTAAGTCCAATAAACTTTGTACTATTGTGTGGACGTGTAATATTAACACTAAACACTAAAAAAGGATATTGGCAGCCTGTTTCATTCACTTAAATATAACATGTGAGCAGTAATAATAAAAATCATGTTTATAAGATAATATTTGTTGAATCAAGTTGAATTTGAATGTAACCTTCACATTGACTTCACATTTGATAGATTCTAGAATAATAACACAAGAAATCACGTTTCTATGCTGGGACGCCACCGATTGATGCACAATTTAGCAAATATCAGCCTGGCATAGATGTACAAAGATATAATCGTAATTCAGAAATAATTTGGGGACAATTCAGTGATATTGTCTATTTTCTCGCAGCACTTAGTATTACAGCACCCTGGTTGGGAATAACTGGTCTAATTTATGTGCAAGGTTGTATGTTGTCACTCAGCTCCAGCCATTTTGCTCCATGCCACACCTCTCGAGGGAGCTCGACATCACCCGTCTGCACATCCAACAGTGACAAACTATTATTGCGTGACATGTAAACAAATGAAGTAAGAGAAGACAAACTGAAATGCTGGAGCCAGTCCTAATCAAATCTTGTTTGTATCTGTTTATTTTTGTTTGCGTTAGTGGTAGTGTAATGTGCGGAGACCACCAGGAAGTTGCTTTCCTGGAATATCAGACAACGCTACGTTTTTCATCTTCTCCGCAGTTCATTCTTAATGTCTTGTTTGTCATTTACGACCATGTCGGCACATAAGGTTGTGGCTCTTCTATTTTGGCGTCATCCAAATATGTGGCCAGGTCAATGGTAAACCACACAGTTAGCGTTTGATGAGCTCCCAATTTGGAGCAAATAAATTGTAATGATTCATTTTGAGGGGTTCTGTCACAAACATGCAATAACAAAGTGTTTAGCAACACTTAGTCAACGATAACATCAATCACAAATTTTCAATAGTAGTCGAGAGAAATGCAAAAAGCCAGTTGAGTATTTATAGCCAAAGAAATTCCTTCCCAGCCGAGGCATTGACAGATATTGCGGCAGAGGTTAATCAGGAACATACTGCGACTTATATCCCTTGATTTAGGGACCGTGTCTTGCCTCTCCGTGCTTTCCCCGATTTAAAGGATTAGCGTGTAAACTTGGCTTCTCCGGGAGTCAACGTACTATATCAAGGTTGTGTGACTACTTGTGTCAATACCTCGATATAATCATATAGCCAAAAAGCTTCGCTACCAGGAGGTCCATTTTGTTGTTGTGTTGAGTCTAATGATTATACACTAAACACTGCGGTGAGTTTGATCAACGTAGCCAGTTTAAGTCTCGGAGCAGGGAATGAATACCACATGTGCACATGCAGTCATTGAACATCTTTAATCACAATCACAAAGCTTTTGCATGAATAAAAAGGGAGGAACGCTTGGCGACTACATTTGTCTCTTTTGGGAATTCTGTGTTTTGCCATTTTTATGTTGATAAATAATGTCACCGAAATATTAGAAATGGCTCTCGGTATGATGCATTGTGGTTCTACGACAATAGCAATATTTAATGAGTTTGGCAATGTTGCCACACTATCCATCCAGCCATCCATCAATCAATTCATATTTGGGATCACACGTGAGGTGAAGCGTATCCCAGCTGACTTTGGGTGAGAGGAAACTCCCATAAGCAAGTTGAGAACTTGCCAACTCCACACAGGAGGGCCTGAGTCAAGATTCAAACCGTGAACTTCAAAACTGTGAGACAGATGTGCTAATCACTGTGCACCACTAAGTGATCAAATTGTGATCCTGCAGTAGCTTAAAGCTATTTATACCTGATAAAAAGACAGATTATAATTGGTATTTTCTGGGGGGTTGTTGTAATATTAAAAAATGCACGATATTTTTTTTCCACAAATGTTTCAATTGACAGGAAATCACTGTGTGATGCTCTTGCGCTGGGCCATCTTCGCTCAGAATACAATTCAGGACACTTGGCAGGAGGCATGAACGTTAGCGTGAGCGTTTTGTGGATTCAGTGGGAACAAGTGACAGTTCCCCCAATGATCATCATGTTCCCTTTTTTTTTTTCCCCTCGTCAATGGATGAGACAATAAACTCTGAATGACCTGCTTGTCCGTGTCACTCGTCAAAAGTAGATGGAGGAGATGTTTCCTTTTGACCAGACATGGAGGTCACACACTCAAATACGCTGCCGCGCACAAAGGTCTTTCCGATCTTGTTTCCTTTTGACTAGACATGGAGGTCACGCACTCAAATATGCTGCCGTTCACAAAGGTCTTTCCGATCCGCACACGGCTACCTCTAGCGACACCTCCGCCATGGCTCTGCTCTATGAGATAACCCTTCTGTGCGCATTGTCATAGAAATGTGCCTTTCACACGGGCGGGCGGCCAAAGCAAATAAACCAGCACCGTGCCAGCTAACGAGGGCACGAAGAGGGTCAGGGGAGAGGGGGGGTCATGCAGGCCAGGAGGTGCCAGGAGTGACAGAGCTGAGAGACATGGTCACGCAAAGAAAACAAGCCCAGCGAGAGGGAGCCGGCCTTCTCACGCAGGGGCCCAGACAAGTCTAGTCATGAATTTGGACTGTAATAAAATACAGTGCAAAATACTCATCCTCGTGCTGTATGTGTGTCACGTAATATATCAAGCAATATTAATAAATAAGGGTTTAGGCTCAAGACTCAAAAACAGGATGAGAGCGAAGCCTTGAGATTGATTATTAGGACCATTGGCCAGGTAACCGCTTTGTATTTATATTCCAAAATAGTAGTGAAAAGTATTAAAATATAATAGGAAATATAATGAGAGAAAATGCAGAGAAGAATGCACGCACCGAAGATACATTGACTGTAAATGTATTTTCCTTCTCTCAATTCCTGGCTGAACCGAGCGACTTTGACTATGTGTGAAATGGAAAGTATGAACTGCAGTCATGCTAGCAGACATTAAGTGACACAAATATGGTGTGTGCGTGTGGAGAACTGCTCGAAAGCAACTTCATGCCAATGGTGCAGATGATGGTCAAACATGCATAGGAAAATGAATAGAGAAAAATTGACTACTCTCGTTCGTGGCGGTGACATCATGTGACAGATTAAAATGGCAAAGTGTATAATGGAAACAATAAATTTCATACAATGAAACAAAGGTTCACTTTTTTCATTTTGAACAAATGGTCATAATTTAAAATGATTTGTAACCTACCATAACAAATTCAAATAAAATGATGGTCTAAAAACATGACAGCGCATGACAAATAATAATAATGCATGACATTTACTGTTAAACAAAATCAAATATTGTTCTATTAACTACTACGTGAACGTTCAGGCACTCAGAGGCCCTCTCATCAGTCAACTGAAAGCAAATATGACACCTCATGCTGGTGGAGTGCACCAGAGGACAAGAGTCATCGCCAAGGATCACGCTGTTGTTATCCATCATCTTGCTGTGACGACTCGTCGGTTATCTGAGGACATTTAGCAGACTTTATAAAGACCTCAGCAGGTTCCTCGTTCCCCAAATAGCGCAACTATAATCACAACACTGAAACTGTATGAAAAAAAAAGGTGAACTATTAACCGAGTTGAAAAACTGCCAATGCTGTTAAATGCTAGCAGATGGTTACAATGAGTTGTTTACAAAAAAATGTGAAATCATTAAATCACGTATTTGGAAAGTAGCAGCAGCTCTAAAGAGTATTTTCCATGCAAGTGTATATAACAGCAGATTGTGCAGATTCAGCACTCGCGCAAAGTGCTTGTCTGGCCTACTGTAAGGATGACTTATTCTCCTCATCGTTTTAATCCTATTCCCATTAAGCGGCCGCACACCTCCTTAATTTTTTCCAGCTTGCTTGATCAAACACAGCAAAAGGATTAAAATAGAAAAAACGGCAGAATTCAGACAAATTCCAGGCCATTTGTAAAAAAAAAAAAAAGTAACAATAGCTGTGAGACTACAACATGGCTCTGAATCACCGAAGGCCATGAATGAGTTCTGTTTCAATCTTGCGGCAGTCCCATCCACAGCAGAATTGGAGCAATGAAGGGGGGGGTAACGTGACCGCACACTGACCCGGCTTCATTTTCAGGATCCTAAAATGCACAGAGCTGCTCATGCAGAACACATGAAGGTGCAAAAGAGAGGGAATCACGGAACTTTATCCGCCCAATTACACAATGAGGAGAGCAACCTGCTGCTTGTATCCATACTGCACGGAACACTCAGTGCGCCGAGGCCGAGCCACTGGCCTCCGCTTCCCCACCTGCCGAGACTTGCACAGACACAGACAAAGGAGCTCATGAAAGATGCCAATCAGTAAAGAAAAAAAAAAGATTAAAAAAAAGCAACGTGCTGTTTCATAACAATGACGACGATCTAGTTCATCACAACAAACAGCAGCAAACAAACAAATAGGAGCAAAACAACATTAGCATGCACTGGGTTTTAAAAAAAAAACAGTCTAGTCAATTCATTAGGTGCTTTGTCACACTTTGCGTGTTGCACGAAAACACCGTCTGGTTCTGCAGCTTCACAAACGATTGTGAAGTAATTTAGCTCATTTGGAGCGTGTTAATAAGACATAAAAGTATGGAAATTAAAAAGGTCGCGACCTCCTATGAAATTGCCTTGCCAAATCTTTCCATTTTAATCAACAAGAAATCCAAGAGAAGTCCAAGTATTTCACATTTTTTATATTACGTACTAGGTCAAGTTCTACCCATATCGTGATTCCATTCAGATGATTCAAACAGGAGGTGAGATACCTAACAAAGTGCCGCCTGATGAGCTCACAGACTCGAGGTCATCTGGAAGCCATTTCACCTCGCTTTCTCTCCCTCGTCTCATTTTAATCTCGGTACAGAGCCCCGCCCCCCCCTCCTCCATGCAAGCCCCCACTCCCTGCTCCCCGCTCCCCTGGGTAGCCGGAGTTCAGTGGCCGAGGTCCGTGCACGCCAGGCCGGCGCAGCACGCAAGCTCATCCCCGCTCGGCTCCCTAAGCACGCAAAAACACCACAGCATTAAAACGAAACAAGTCTATGATTTACGTAATAAATAGCTGTTGAGCTTGGTGCCACGCAGTGAAGTTCTATCACACAGCAGAGGTGAAAAGTGCTCAAATGTGTGAGGAAAGATTGGAATTCAATTACTGTACTTATCTACTTAACAACAAAACCAGAACGAAATGAAGTCTTTACCCAGTTTATAGTGTGTGACTAAGCTTCTGACATAAACTTTAATGTTAAGAATTTCAGTATCGTGGTATAGCAGTGTTGGGCCTAATGCATTACAAAAGTATCATGTAATTTATTTCATTGAGGCAGTCAGTAATATAACAAGTTATATGTATATATCTTTTTTATTTTTTTTGAACAGTAGTGTATGTGTAAACTTCTGAACAGTAGCGTATGTTTGTAATTTTAATTTGTAATTGCACAGTTGTGTATGTAGTTTGAAATTGTATAATTCGTAATTGTTAACTGTCACATATGATGAACTTATTTGACACTTTAATAAGTATAAAATATTCCTGTAAAGTTAAAAAAAGGTTTAATGATGGTGGTGGTTGTATTTTTTCTTTTCCTGTGGGAAAATGCATGAAACAAGCCAATTGTAAAATGACGTGAAATATTTACTGTAAAAATTGTCCATCATTCTTGTTTTTTTTGAAGAAAGCATGCCACAGACATGTTATTAAGGCTTCTGTGAAATGTTTTGAATTGGGAACAATTGTCATTCGACACTGACCGAATTGACATTTTTCAGCTTATTGAATGGCTGTAGTTCGGAATTGTCGTGTTCCTAAATAACCTCGAGTAAAAGAACAGGTCACAAAATATAACCATGCCTTGTCATGCACTCTGTTCCAGCTATATTTATCCGCAAGACCTCATGAAAGAGATTTTTGGAAGCCTTCTACATATCTTGAATCATTCCTAACATTTTCCAAAACGCTCGTCTCTCTTAGTCATGGTTGATTTTTTTTTTTTTTGTCTGACACAAATGAAATAAATATTTCCCAATAAGCAGATTGACTGGGCTTTTTATTTGTTCCAAATGAACACAGGGCCCAGAGGCCTCAGTGACATAATGGAGCCAATCTTATATCAGATTGCATGTACAGCTGCACACAAATAATCAAGGCCGCTTTATAAAATTACACTGCTTGGCAAATGGCAACAAACCATCACACTTCAACTTCAAACTATGAATTTATTAGGAGCATTTAAGCACCCCAGTCCATAAAAAAAAGATGAAAATTGACATTCCAAGAGCGGAAGAGTACAAATTGACATTCTTTAGAACCGAATATTTAACTTCGCACTTAACCGAGACTGGCGCGTGAGACTGACTAACCGCAGTCCTTGAAGTGTTCCCTTCAGTCTTGTGGGGGTGCTCTTTTTTTAAAGCATGTAACAAAATACTACTTACATACCATTTTAGATCACTTCGAATGCCTTTTCACGCGAACAACAATCATGTCTGACATTGACAATGTTCCCTAGTCAACTTGCTTTCGGATTGTGGTCTGGCATATAAAGACGTGGAGCAAGTCAAAGCCCAAATGCCCGGCGGTTACCTCCTGGTTGTTTGCGGAGGTGCTTGCCCACAGGATGTTTTTGTTGGTGTGTTTACAGCTTTTTCAGTCTCAGCTCAGCATTACCACCCCTCCCCAAAATTCTCCTATATGCACGCCACGCTTCTTTTTTCCCAAGTCCCGCCAGCTCCCCAACTGCCTGTTGGCTTCGCTTTCATTGCTGCAACCCCCCTAGTCCCATCCAAAACCCGACCCCCTTTCCCTCTCTTCCTTCCTCCCTGTCGGTGCTGTGCGTGACAGTAGCTCACTGAGAAGTGGAAATGAGACTAGTAAACAATGATTAGCTCCAGAGCCAGAGCAGCCTGGTCTGCCATTGGTCCTGTCTCTGCATACAGACTGCCCACACCCACCAGCACATGTAGCATATAGAGGGGACCCCCCCCCCCCCCAAACCACAAACACATGCACGCAATGCCCTCAGCTAGAGTCAGCGTCGGGTCAGGGGCAACCTCCCACAGCCAGGTTACAAGAGGTAATCACAGGCTAACACAGCAGCCACACGCAAAATGCACACATGACACCCCCCCCCCCACCCATCGTGACAGCCCCCCAACACCCTCTTCCTCAGCCGCAAACCTGGCTTGAATTAGCATGATGGGGATGCAACTTTCAAGGGGCCACATGTGTGCAAGGAGCAGACTGGGGGGGGTAATTCTTCCCTATAAGAACAAAGAAGAAACAGTCACCCCCAGTGCAGTGTATTCAAAGACATTACTATGTCTCTGGTTAACCCAGGAATCATTGTGGAGGTTTTGGTTCTTAGCCACGCAGACAAAATGTTCCCAGGCTTGGAATCAGTGCAAGTCCATATCTATAAATGCCCTCTTTGGAGTAATTAACATGAAAGAACAACACATTGTGATATGTACACTCATAGTTTTATTGTTGTCTTCCTGTTTGTCGACATCATTTAGGCATGATGACCTTTTCACTTGATTAAAAGCAAACGTTTTGCACTGCGCCATTGCCGTGTCTAGGCCATTTTTCTGGGGGCGCTGAGGCACCCGTAAGGTAAATCCAACCACACGAAAATTTGAGACCTCGAGATTTTATTTAACAAGCTATAGGTAGAATTGTTCTTTTAAACTGACAATTTTACATTATTTTGTTCTATTTTTATTTTCACAAGGTTAGTGACTTTGACTGGCCTATCCTGGGACCTCAGGTGTCATATTTCGGGCCATTAGTTGGTGTAACAACATTCCTTGAATCATTGAACTCATGGCAAGTACATATCATTTTGTTTGAGTTTTTTTGTGTCTTTTCCTTTTAGTAATGTCTGTCAACAAATGAAAGAACAGTAAAAGTGTAAATACAATATTTGTCCATTCTCTTGCTATCAATCTTGCTCATGTAAGGGTGTAAGTTACAATCTAGAATAATTGTCATTAATAATTTAACCGAAGCCCCCCTGATGAATATTCTCTGGTGCTGAAACAGTCAGCATCATTAAACTTCTCCAGGGTGAATTCATCTTTCTTTCCATCCATCTACTACAAGTGGGACACCTGAACAAACTAGTGCAATGATGAAGTAACTTCTGGTGTGGAATATATGTGCAACAAGAAAGATGATGATGTGGCAAAGTCAGATACAGCACTGCATCAATATTTTAGATGTCTCCACATATTTTTTTTTTCTCGTCTGCTATTTTGATTGATTTTTTTTCTTTTTCATGACATGGTCTCCCTCGAGCTTTTCTTTACATTTTAGTCAAGTGAAGAATATCAGTATTGATAATACACTTGATAGTCATAGTTTATTGCTTGCTTAACCATTTGAGTTGTTTTTTTTTTAAATCTCCATTTTTATTATTGTAGGTGCAAACATTAAACAGCAACATAACATTATTTTTTTTCTTTTATAGTCTTGCCTAAAAATAAAAGCCTCACTTATCCAAATAAATTGTTAATATAGACTATTCTTTTTAAGCACAAACTATTTCAAATGAATTGAGGCATTTTTCATGCAAAAAAATATATTTGTATTGTGTCGTGGATTTATAAACCAGAGCTGGATTGAAACAGCAGCAAACACCAGTTAAAACATGCACACAGTCTCAAAGTCCGAGCTAATCAAAACAAACTATTACTGCAATAAATCACTCATCCACAGTGCATAAATAGTCGTTCTATATTTTTCTGACCACAATGACAAAAAAGGCATTTCAAAAAGTTGCACACAGAGAGGTACAAACGCTGCCAGTCCCCCAATTAGCAGAACAAATTGGTTCCCCACTAAATCTTTCACCAGTTGCAAAGTCTCCGCTCCTCCAGACGCGCTCCCTCGCTCATCGCGCGCGCTCCCGATACGACGCTCGCCTCCGAGAGCGCTCCGCGTCAGGGAGATAACGTAGCGGGGGTCTGCGGGACTTCCACAATGGGAGGAGTATGACATCTATTCCGAGCCCTGCCCACTAACTGCATAATATATAAGGTGGAGGGAGGCACAGTCAGCCACTCAAACCTTAAATCATTTGCAAAATATAAACTTTTGCCAAACTCATTCATAGAAAACTGACTGGCATTTTTAGGAACTTTTCTCTTCAGAATTTCATCTGATTTGGTCAAAAAAGATTCATTTTTGCTTTAACTTAAAAAAAAATAGTTTCTTAATATACTTTGAGACAAAGAAGTTCTTTTTTGAAGCAGTGTCCCAATTATTTGTCTCCATGGCAGTGGACCCTGACTTTGCTGTGAAGAGCAGCAGCATCATGCGAGAGTGGAGTGGAGAGGTCCAGCCAGCTCTTGTTGCATCTTTTATCTTCCTCTTCTGCCTGGAAGCCTGCCTCTGGTTCAGAAACTTGAGACTCAAGAGAAGACTGCCGGGACCCTTCGCCTGGCCCGTTGTGGGCAATGCCATGCAGCTGGGCCAGATGCCTCACATCACCTTTGCCAAACTGGCCAAAAAATATGGTAACGTGTACCAGATAAGACTCGGTTGCAGTGACATTGTGGTGCTGAACGGCGACAGGGCCATACGTCAGGCTTTGATACAGCACAGCAAAGAGTTTGCCGGCAGACCAAACTTTCCCTCCTTCCAGATGATCTCAGGGGGGAGAAGCCTGACGTTCACTAATTACAGCAAAGAGTGGAAGGCGCATCGGAAAATTGCCCAGTCCAGCTTGAGAGCGTTCTCCTCTGCAAACAGTCAGACGAAAAAAGCCTTTGAGCAGCACGTTATGGCTGAGGCGATGGAACTGGTGCAGGCATTTTTGAGACACAGCACAGATGGACAATATTTTAACCCGTCTCATGAGTTCACAGTAGCTGCCGCTAACGTCTTGTGCGCACTTTGCTTCGGGAGGCGATACGGGCACGACGATGTGGAGTTCAGGACCATGTTGACGAGGCTGGACAAGTTTGGTGAGACGGTCGGTGCGGGAAGCTTGGTCGATGTCATGCCCTGGCTCCAATCCTTCCCCAACCCGGTCCGAAGTCTCTACGAGAACTTTAAGAATCTCAACGAGGAGTTCTTCGCCTATGTGACAGATAAAGTGGTGCAGCACAGAGAGTCCTTCGATCCAGATGTGACCCGGGACATGAGCGACGCCATCATCAACGTGATCGAGCACGGAGACGAGAGCGGCTTGACGAAAGAGTTCGTAGAAGCCACGGTGACCGATCTGATTGGAGCGGGCCAAGACACGGTATCCACCATCATGCAGTGGATCGTGCTACTGCTGGTCAAATACCCCGAGGAGCAAGCTAAGCTCCATGATCTCATCGACAAAGTGGTGGGTCCGGACAGACTGCCCTCAACCGAGGACCGAAGCAGGTTGGCATACCTGGACGCCTTCATCTACGAGGTCATGCGCTTCACCAGCTTTGTCCCCATCACCATCCCTCACTCCACCACCTCAGACGTCACCATCGAAGGTCTCAGCATCCCCAAAGACACGGTGGTCTTCATCAACCAGTGGTCCGTCAACCACGACCCCCTGAAATGGAAGGATCCGCATATCTTCAACCCCTCTCGCTTCCTGGGTGAAAACGGAGCCCTCGATAAGGACGTCGTCAACAGCGTTATGATTTTTTCAATAGGTAAGCGGCGATGTATCGGTGACCAGATTGCCAAGGTCGAAGTGTTTTTATTCACGGCCGTCTTGTTGCACCAATGTGGCTTAGAGAGCAACCCTTCTCATCCCGTCAGCCAGGATTGCTCTTACGGGCTGTCGCTGAAGCCCCTCACATACTATGTCACCGCCAAGCTTCGAGGAAAGTTACTTGGCTTGGTTTCTCCAGCGTAAACTGCATGTATCAACAATGTGACTCAAGGCCAGCAGCGACTTCCCCAAACTTCCCCACCAATGACATCTAACAGCCCGTACTAGCATATCTGCACAAAGTCTTATTGTATAATTTAATGTATTTAAACGTGCATTGGGAGTGTGATGTCAAATCTATCATTTGTGAATGTTGGAATTCAGGTCAGTGGACTTTTGGCATCAATGCGAGAGGGTAAAAAGGTTCTCCTAATTTTTCAGACAGTATAAAGAGAATATTAAGAGGTTTTTTTTTTGCATGAACTTATAGGATGAGCACAGGGGCATTTACCAACTTTGAATGGCCATTTAAACTAATATTGTAATGTAATAAATGCTTGTGAATGTTATGGTCACGAGTTGACTCACTGTTTTCATTCATGATCTTATAATATGAGAATATATTTAACCTTTTTCACATTGTGCTTTTACAATGTGCTTTTTTTTATACATTATGGGTAACATAGTAAATGTAAGAAGAAATGTTATCTGTCTACTATCATCTACTGTATTCAAAGCATGTGAAGACATAAAATGGGATGATGAAAGGGAACTTGGAAGTGAAGAGGAAGTCTTTTATCAACATCCATCAGCGAAAATGTGCACAAACCTTTGTGCAGCCAGTGTTCCCCGAGCAGCGTTTGCCAAACAGCGCTCCCACAAATACACACAACACAGATGTGCGCCATGTTTCTTTCCCCCATGAGGCATTATCATGACTGTTTGTTTACAACATTTTCAAAGCTACACGGATGTTCCTGCACCGTCTTAGGCCTGCACGCTCAGCGCATGTCTACCTTCTCCAGGAGCATCATGATGGTTTTAAATGATGACAAGAATAAGCTGTATCTGAAATGAATACTGATAATAATGGTAAATAAAAATACTGAATGTTTTCTGTGTCTGGATTTAATTTCATGTTATTCTTTTTAATGAGATAAAGTCCCAACTGTGCAAAGTCGCACGCTGTATTATGTGGGTCATACTGCAAAACATGTGGCAGCAAAATGATGCCACCATTGTCTATTTGTCATTAAACATTGTTTTTTAAGTGAAACAAACCTTTATTTATGGCTGCGTAGAATCAGACCACAATAACTTTTAAGTCTTTGTTGCACAAGTACTCACATGCACACATGCTCAATCAAGACTCTGTTTGGAATTAGCACAAAAAAATGGCAAGACTGTTTTGGATTGACCATTGTATTACAAAGCACCATGAGACAGCAAGTAGTTTGATATTTAAATCTTAAAACTTTAAACATTTTATAGATGACGTAGTATCCAGAGGGCGATAATAAACCTTTTTGCTAATAACATAAAAAGTTTGGAGGAAAGCAGTTATTGTAAACGATAAGGCCACCTGTATAAAAAAAAAATTATCGACTATATTTTGTTGTTCCACGCAACCTATTTTTTGTTCATATGATAAAACAGATTTTTTTAGCAACATGGCTTATAAAGTATCTCCTGCTTAGCAGCACCCCGACAAGGGATGCTGCCGGAAGGAGGCCTGAGTGGGACTAAGGTCTCCAAACTGTGGTCAAAAAAGGGAGGGGAGTAAAAAAATAAGTGGCGGACCCCTCCCACCATAGGGATACATATAAGTGAAGGCTTGAATCTGCTTGCTTCTCAAGTGGTCATCTGAAGACGAGTCACACCGCAGCGAACTGGAGAGTGTGAGTGCCGCTTTTATTTGGTCTGATCATGAATGACCAAGCACAAGAAAGGCCTCGGTTGTGACTTTATTGACTAAAGGAGAACCTCCGAGAATTATTTCGTTTTAAGTGAGACGACAGACGACCCAATGGCTCACATGGACGCTGAGTTAACTCTGAACGGCGTTGCTCGAGAGTGGAGTGGACAGCTCCAGCCTGCTCTGGTTGCAACTTTTTTTTTCCTTATCTTCTTGGAGGTCGGTTTATGGGCGAGGAACCTAAGGCTCAAGAGAAGACTGCCGGGACCCTTCGCTTGGCCCTTGGTGGGCAACGCCATGCAGCTGGGCCAGATGCCTCACATCACCTTCGCCAAACTGGCCGAAAAATATGGTAACGTGTACCAGATAAGACTCGGTTGCAGTGACATTGTGGTCTTGAATGGCGACAGGGCCATACGTCAAGCGCTGATTCAGCACGGCAGGGAGTTTGCAGGCAGGCCAAACTTTGTGTCTTTTCAGTATGTGTCGGGAGGGAAAAGCTTGACTTTCAGCAGTTACAGCAAAGAGTGGAAGATGCACAGGAAAATTGCTCAATCCACCATCAGAGCGTTCTCATCTGCCAACAGCCAAACCAAAAAAGCTTTTGAGTGGCAAATTGCAGCCGAAGCTCAAGAACTGGTTGATATTCTCCTTAAGCTCGGATCTCAGGGTCATTATTTCAACCCTTCCCATGAGCTAACAGTAGCTGCAGCTAATGTGATTTGTGCCCTGTGCTTCGGAAAACGTTACGGACACGATGATGCTGAGTTCAGAGCCTTGTTACAGAGAGTTAATGACTTTGGACAGACGGTTGGAGCTGGCAGCTTAGTGGATGTGATGCCGTGGCTTCAGTCTTTCCCAAATCCCGTCCGCAGTGTGTTCAAGAATTTCAAATACTTGAACAAGGAGTTCTTCAAGTTTGTTCAGGGCAAAGTTGAAGAGCACAGGGAGACCTTCGATCCTGAGGTAACCCGGGATATGAGCGACGCCATTCTCGGGGTCATTGCCAAGACTGAGGGTGAAGAGGGACTCACCCAGGGCTACACTGAGGGGACAGTTTCAGATCTCATTGGTGCAGGTCTGGATACTGTTTCCACTGCTCTTGACTGGATACTCCTCCTTCTTGTGAAACACCCTGAAATTCAAACGAGACTCCACCAGTTGGTGGACAGGGTGGTGGGGCCCAACAGACTCCCCTCTGTGGAGGACAGAGGTGAGCTGGCCTATCTTGATGCCTTCATCTATGAAACAATGCGGTTCAGCAGTTTCGTGCCCGTCACCATCCCCCACTCTACCACCTCAGATGTTACGATCGAAGGTTTTCGCATTCCAAAAGACACGGTGGTCTTCATCAATCAGTGGTCCATCAATCACGACCCCCTGACGTGGAAGGACCCGCAGACCTTTGACCCCTCACGCTTCCTTGACGACAATGGCTCCCTAGACAAGGACCTCACCAATAACGTTATGATCTTCTCGGCAGGGAAGAGACGTTGCATCGGTGACCAGATTGCCAAAGTAGAGATTTTCTTGTTCTTTGCGATCCTCCTTCAACAATGTCACTTCGAAAAATGTCCCGACAAAGACCTCTCCCTAAATTGCGCCTACGGTTTAACGCTGAGGCCTTTGGATTTCAAAATCACTGCCAAACCCCGGCGAGAGACAATCGACACAGAAGATGGCAAAAAAGTATAAGCTAAGAATTTATCACTTATTCTACTGAGAACTTTTATGTACCAAGCATTGATTGTTTTACAACAGACTATGTACACTTCACATTTTAAATCAGAACAAAGTTGTTACAGTTTATGCTTTAGGATAGTTTATGGTTTTACTGTAGTATTACATTTATTTTATATCCATATTTCACTGTCATAAAGTATGTGAAAGGACACGTGAAGTAAACCTACATGTAATTGATAGAATTGATACTGTGTCTATATATTGGTTTTATATACCTACGTATGTGTACAGCCCAGACATATCCCTGGTCACTTTATTAGGTACACCTGTACATTACAATGGAATGAAATCTGCACAATAAATACACTTATTATTATTTAGGTTGTAGTTTTGTCACTTAATGTAGCAAAATGGTTTAGCCAGTCTGAGACATCATGCCTCTAACAGTTCTCACTGAGTTGTGTTATGTTTATTAACATAGATTTATTTTTAGATGTAAGTGTACCTAATTTTATGACAAAATATTTTGTTTTATTTGTACAGTTTTCTATTTGTACAATTAGGAAATCCCACATTACCTGAGTAAAGAGCAGCGTATGCTGTTTATAAACAGCAATTTCTTATAATAAACCTGACAAATATGTATTCTGGAGTGTGACTAAAACATCGCAGGTAAAATAAACATCTCCGCTAACTTACAAGTGAAAGTGTGGTGTGTCAGTGGGGGCAGCCAGATTGAAAAAAAGGAAAAGAAAAGTCCGGTGCGGTCAAAGACATAATAATAGCACCTTATGTCTGCTCTCTATTGTTTTGAAAGATTTATATGTGTTACTGGCCCATGTCGCTCCTGCTCTGAACTCGTACCAAGCAAACCGTGACTCACTACATCAGCCACTCATTAATGTTTAACACGGGTCTCTCAGTGCATTTTTTTTTTTTTTTTTCGGTCTTATCCAGTAAATTGAGAGCAGACAAGTCGATACAGTGACTTTTATATTCTTGGAAAGAAAAAAAGTATTTCAGTAATTGTGGAAGGAAGGCTGCCTGAATAATGTGACAAATAGAGGACAGGCAGTCCAGTCCCAAGACTTTTAAAAAACAATAAATCAACTTAAGGTTCTGTGACAAGTAACTACTCCATCCTTGATTGGCTCCCAGTTTGGGAATGTTGAAAATTTATTGAGTACAACTAAAATTACTTTTGGCTGACTTTTGTAGTTTTGATTCTAGTGGAGAACTACTTCCCAAATTCAGACACGAAAATCATGTCTGTTTTAACATTAGATCAATTTATTAAAAAGAAGTTTAATTAAGTTGTAAATTTCATTTTGTGTAATATTTTCCATTATAGGTAGAACAACTTCACCATGATTGTGATTTCTCCTCTACAGAAGGTATTAGAAAATCCAGATAGTGGCCGAATATAATGTTGATTGTGCCTTTCTTGCTTCTTAGATTCTACTTTAAGGTGACAATGCTAATGACACTTCCCACTCTTGCCCAATACCATTCCTATATCTCAGGCATGCCACAAAAAGTCCACAAATAAAGCTTCTTCCTGTTGACTGAGGTGCTGACAGATTTCATTTCACTTTTCCTTGTCCCGGAAAACCCCCAAACCACCACCCTCTATTCCAAATAAGTGCAGTAGATCAATATTAGTTAGTCTTATCATCGTCATCATAATTTGGATTAGAGTTTTTTTTACTTGGTGCCAAATCTACTCGCAGGAGTAGCAAGCTTGTTTTTACTGACATGTCCTCTATAAGCTCTCTCCATCACGTTCTCGCTTTGCTCTGACACCACAAGGCCCTCAGAGGGAGGAACAGGGTAAGCCGACCTCCCCGGTTTCCAACTTGCCAAAACATCCATGAAATCTGTCCAGTTGAAAGCCTCCCTTTCACCTCCTGCGTTTTGCAAGCTGCAACCACCTATGACCTGCAAAGTTTAACTCCAGAGGGAAAATGAAAATATGTCCAAGCTGACAGTTTTTAACTTGGGGGTTATTCCCGTGCAGCACGTACACATTGCGGCTGAGTAACCTCCCACATGCTGACACCATTCCAGCTCAGCTGTCTGAGCGCTGCCATTTATTTTTATTTTTTTTAAAACATGCACACTAGAGTCACTTCTCGATGACACACAGTGGGGTAGAGTTATTTCTTCCCTCATCTTCTACTGGAACACATGAGGAAAATTGTGTCTGCGTATTGGCCAGTGTCTGTCAGTATTTCCTACAAGGCTGCCCTCCACACCAACATATTCACCACAACCTCACTTCTTATCCACATTGCTGCCGACAAAAGAAAATACAGCTGTAATTCTGAATGTTCCCGGCCAAAGCATAAACATAAAAACAGAATGAATCACTCTTTTGTAAAAAAAAATAAAATAAAGAAAGAAAAATAAAACAATAAAGAAATAAAAATAAAAAAAATAAATGTAAGCCATGATATAGTATCATAATTTATAAAGTGAACGCTACATCATTTTGATCAATCACCGCTACTTACTAGCTAATATTTTGCCCCTATTGAGTATGACATAAAGGAACAAAATACTTGAATCAGCAAAGACACAGTGGCAAGTGGGGATTTCAGAATAATTTCAGAGGTTTACCAAACAGCCAGACTAATTTAGTGCTGGTCAACCACCCCCAACCCAACCCGCTCCCAATCCCGGAATAGTTTTACCCATCCACCCACTTGCACCAATTACGTTAAAAGATCACACAGACAGTGACGACAATCCTGCATTCCTCCACTTGAGTACTTTGCAAGGTTTTAAAAAAGATTAATTATTCCCCAAACAAATCGTAATTTGCATTCTGACCATAATATATTCCATTGTTTTCGTGTTATGTTCCATGGTTATCCTCCCCTTCCAAAACACATTTCCTTAGTTTCCCTCTGTGGGATTATGTCATGGACATAAATACTGAGTAAAAAAAACATTAATATTGTTCCAATTGACATCAGAATAATTTTGCACCACTAATGTCTGGATTATTTTATTTTCCGATATGGGTCAAATAACCAATAAGACATCAATTGCTTTGTAGGACAACCAATTGTAAAGATGTGACCCGTTTCAATAAACAGTGGCCCAGCTCAGGCTGATTTCTTAAAAAAATCACATATTGTGTGGTTCAGTCTGTCATAGTTCTTTCCATACTTTCCAAAGTATTATTTTCAAGAAGCGTGGAAGAAAGTGGCCCAGGGTGGTCAGTGTGGCCAAATGCTAACATGTAGGACTATGTTTGTCAATGTAAGTAGTGTTTTTTTTTCTTTGGTATGGAAACATAGCAACAATGTTGCCATTAATCGAACTTCCAGAATACACTAAGCAACCGCATCATTAGGTATGCGTGCCAAGAGTTCAAAAGCCGAATCCTCAAGTTGAGGCCACTTTTGCATTGTATGGTATCTTAATACATTTATTTTCTCGGATGTTGAGACTAAGTTAAACAATTTTTGTCAGTATGATGCAAAAGCAATACAACACAATGTCAAAAGGTGTCTATGAAATTGAGCAGAGGTGGTTTATGAGTATGTGCAAGATGTGTATGAACATATATGAAATATATAAAATATGTAAAAATAGATCAAATATGACCACATATTCTTTTCTTTGTGGGACGGTGGGGGGGGTAATAATACACTAAAACTGGCTAATTAAAATGTTTTCATTTTGTTCATCCATTCATTGTAATGGATAAAAAAATATATTGATGAAATAAAAAAATAATTCAAATTTAATCCCTTCAAATAATCAAGCCTTTATGTTTATAAAAAGCTCCCTGGGGTGAACACAACTTCATCCTTTACATCCTCAACCTACTGTCAAAAAGGAATTAAACTACTCACCCACTTGTACATAATTGATGTTCTCACTTATCTCCTCATAAGTCTTTGTGGAACTTTAAGGCATGAGTGCCTGGTGGTCCAGCAGAGTTGACGGGCCATCAATCTTGTGCGGTGTTGGAGACCGAAGGAGTCGACCCCGATGATGATGAATAGCCAGAACCACTCCTTTGGACAATCACCGTGGATTCTATTCAAGAGACACAGCAGGTGGCCGATGTGTTATGAAATACATTTTGGAAATTGTTGGTTTATAGCTCCCGAGGTTGTATCACGTAACACAATAACAGATTGATATCTCCTCCCAAACTGATGATTTAAAGTTCTGCGAATCGTCAACAAAGTAACCATCTTAGGGTGTATGTACGCTGTTTAAGACACACAAATCCTTTCACAGTAATCAAACGTTTAACATTTTTAAATTTAATAACAGTTCAGAAAATAGCAATTCTGAGATGACTTTTAAGTGAAGGAAAATTATCTTTGATTAAAAAGGACATTGAATCAAACCGGATCAAAGTGTTCTACTTTAAAATATATCGAGGTACGTGTAGAATTGTCGTTATTTTTTTCTAAATAGATGGAAAGAAAATGTATGGTACTGACAAATTCATTCATATATAAAATAACGAAAAGAAAAAAACTCATTGCATCACAGTCTCTTGATCTGAGTCATCGTATATCGAACTGCAATTCCATTGAATCGAATCAAACCGAATCATTCCACTTTATAATTGAGCCGTCCTTGAATCACATGTATGTATCGAATCAATGCGTCAAATCAACTTAGCGGGATGGAAAAAAGTTATCTGATAAAATCAACTTATTATGATGACTTTGGTGTCATGAGATCAAGATATGGATTATTTAGAGACAGCAAAGGAGGGGCATCAGCATCTGTCAGCTTGACAGTGTTCTCACATCGGTCTTGCATATTGCCTGCCGCCTTATCAAATCAAACCAGCCACCAATAATTCATCGGTGCTACTGCAGCATAAGCGTTCTTGTCACTTTCACGCAACTCTGCTCCAAGCTCGCTTCTCAGCAATGTTTCCAGCCAGACCAAAACAATTCAGCAAAAAGCTATTTGCGTCTGCGGTGTTTAATTTTCGCTTGTTTTTGCATTCTCCTTTTGTAGTGGGCTCTGATTGCCTGACAGAATTCCCGCCACTCGCTGAGGGAATAACGGCTGACCACTCTTCTGAAAATATGTCGCTCTGTTAAGACTCTGAACATGCAGGCATGTTGTTGACAGTACGAGTGGTTTTATTTCGGAATGACAATCGAATCACAATTTCACTTCACTTTCACTTTACTGTGCCTATTTTGATGGATGAAGAAAATAATATATGGACATAATATGGATTTTTTTTTTCAATATGTTCACAGTGTGCTACTCATACATAGCAACACAACGTAATTGGTCAATTGTATATTATTTCCACAAATTCCCTGGCAAAGTCAACAGTAGCTTTTCCTGTTTAGGCCTATGCCCCAAAATGCTTTGGGTTAGGGAAATATTATGGCCTGGTTGTCTTGGTTGCAGTAACAACAAGAACTACAAACAAACAGCTCCTCTTGCATTTAATAGCCTTGTGTTTTGCAGCAGACGATGTCTCCTATTTTGGCGCAGCCCACGCCTCACTTCAGCTCGACATTTCTTTTTCCCTAGAGATGCACCTGAAATATGCACTGTCCACTGAACAAGCGGCCATATTGAGACATAATGTACCTTTTTATGCATGCTGAGAAAGCAGCAAATCAAGCAAATTGCCTAAACAAAATTTTAACTCAACAAAATATTAATTACGGTTAGCGTACAGCAGAATGCGGTGGACACGAAAAACTTTTTTACTTTTATTCCCTACATTTGAAAATATTTCTAAACTTTACTTTAGCAAAGCAGTTTTTTTCAGTCTCCACGGATGAAAGGTAAAATCAACAGTGTGAGATCTTGATCGTTTGAGATCTTGCAGTCTTACCAGGCGGAAAAATAAACAGGGACAGCAGCGACATGGGAGCCCGTGAACCCAAGAGCACTAACAACTGTGGCAAAAAACTCAAGAAAGCATCATTAGTCTTATTTAAGGGAATTGTTTGATGTTACAAGAAGAATTTGTGGTGAATGAATTTGTCATGTGCCAGCCAAAAAAAAAAAAAAACCTGGTTCTGCATTTCAAGATTCATCATACAATAAAAAAACAACAACACATTGAAGCAAGATGTATTTTGTTATCATTAGCTAATTTTGGTTACCCAGTTCATGTTCGAAACACATTTTGATGGGAGAAAAGTCAAGGCAATACTTACTAGCTCTCAAACAGATACGTTTTTTTTTATTGCTATTAAAAGTCAAAGTTTTATTCACTCTGATACTAAAGTTTCTTTCCAAGTCCGAACTGAGCCATTGAATCAAAAGTTTTACTTTTATCAGTCTTTTCTCACTTAGGCATCTATTCTACTTCAGCACAGCGTGACTACTTCTGCCCCCTCTGGCATGACGATAGAGACAATATTTTTTCAGTGTCATGTGACCATATCAATAATAAACATGCCTCCAACAAAAACACACAAATTGCATCAACTCAAATATGTCGTTGTTTGTTCTTTAACCCAATCATTGGACGTTTTGGAGGATCATTGTGCAGGTAAGAGGGGAGACCTTTCAAGAAGTGCATCTCAGAAGGCCACTTGAGCTGGAGCGGAGGTGTGGATCATAAAGAATAACACAGCGAGGATGAAGTGAGCTTATAGGGATGATGTTTGCAAGGGTTTGGACACAACGTTTAGGCCGCCCGACAGCATTAGAAGCCTTGGCTCGGGTTTTGTTCTCCTCCAGTGAGAGAAGCCCAGCTGTAATCCTCCCAAGGAAAAACTGAGGGGACATCAGAGTTGATCATGCTTGGACTATTTATGTGGCTTTATCATGTCCACCAAAGTAAGCCAAAGGAAAAATATGACATGTCAAAGCCATGAATTGCCAATGTATGTCATATCCCCCCAAAAAGCTTATTACGACCAGCACCAACCACTTAGATTTTGGATTGCTGTTAAGTGAAGAACAGCACGACAGATGACAACAATAAATACATATTACAGCATCCAACCTGTGACGGGTGACTTCATCGCATTATGTAATGCAGTCGGGCCTGTGCCAGACAACAACGCCGCAGAGACATTCAGGTGCATGTTGCTCAGCACGCACCCCGGACTGCGCCAAATTGTGTGTGCGTCAATTAATGAAAACATTTCCCAATAAGAACACGTCACAGTTTTTCTGCTGCAGTGAGTTGCGTGGAAGTTGCTTGGTGTGTAGATGTGAATCATCGGCTGGAGTATTTCTTTTTCATCTTTATTTTTTGGTGCAGTGGGCTAATGATTACAGAAGGTCACTCTGGGGGAGATGGAGCTCATAACGAAGGTCAGCGGCGACAGATAATTGCTTCGTTGGGATAATCAACCAGTGCCCGTGGTGAAACAAAAGGTATGCACAAACTCCGCTATCAAAAAATAGCGCCACCCAGAGCACACCCGAGAGACAGGAGTCAGGGTGTCTGCTCCAATTCTCCGAACCAGCATCACATTGTTGGGAGAAACCATTAAGCCAGCGCTGGACTTTGGCTGACTCTCTAGTAGCACAGGCGTCGCGGCATACCACCGCAAGCCTCCCTGCTCTCTTCTTTTTACTCCTCCCACGCTCACTCCCACCCCCTGCCGTGTTGTCTGCCAGGAAAGGAGACGTATGAGCCTCTGCTGAGAACTGCTTCCAAGGTAGCCATCCACTCCTCTGCCAGCAAAAATAAGACATTCTGCACTTTCTTTCACTCGCTCTCACTTTCTCTTCATCCTGCCTTTCATCATCACAATGGTCAAAAAAGCTGCCAGGAGCTGCAGCCAACAATCGTTCAATCCGCTTTGCCCCCATTTCCCCTTTTAGCTTTTGGACTTGGTCCAGGAGAATTTATATAGAAAGGGGCCCAGCAGCTTTTGTGTTCTCAGAAATATACCACGAAGGCTTGTTGCCTGCATGGTTGTTAGTTTGACCAACTAAGTCCAAGAATACACAAATGTCCGAAACATTTCAGACACAAAATCACGGTGGTAGGAACCATCGGCCCTCCTCTAATAGTAACCGCTCCGCAGTCATCTTTATCCTAACTAACCTGAATCCAATCATGACTCTCTTTCAAATTCTTAATCCCCCCCGGCAGCCACTTTTCAAAATCATGACAAGTGTTCCTAAATTTGGACGATATTTGTTATTCCTGGGACATGTGATCATTCCAAGGATCGGAGAGGAAGGGAAAAAACAGCATCGGAGTTTTGTTATGGCTCAGTTGGGAAAAAGAAAGAGAAATGTTCTGCAATCCGACCCCACAGCGCTTATCGTTAGGGTTGCGGGTGCTAGCTACATTCGGAATTGACGTCTAGCACATCTGCCTCGCAAAGCGGAAATTCTGTCACTTGTCGATATGATGCAGTTCTAGCTTTTCTATTATCAGTGTATTCAAAAGAGAAATGATTACTCCATGCTACCTTGATGGATACATCCTTGCTGCATTCTCACTCTGGACATATTAAAATTTATGAGTCTGCTTGTGTCCTGCCGAAGAGAGCAGCTGAAACAACAGCACTTTCTACATAACCTGCAGGGGGGAGGTGAAACTCTGGAAACAATGAAATCCTAGCGCTCATATCCCATAGCACTCATTTGGCATGTCCCCATGAGGCCGTCACACGTTCTTTTAATGCATAAACAATTGCACGAAAAGGCTCTTGCTTGGAGTCCGTCACTGATTTATGACTAATCATCAAAACTAAGTAGTGATGCTGGTGTAGAATGTGAGGTCTGATTAAGAAAATGAAGAACTTGGTTGATTTCAAAGGAGAAATATATTCAAGGCTAGAGTCCAGACGTATCCACTTCCATAATATTACGAGATTTGTTTTAATTTCAAAGAAAGAAAATCAGATATCGAAGGGCTGACAATATTGAGATTTTTTTTAAGGTTAGAAAATGTTTCTTATTGGATAAGAACTGGTAAAAACCATACGGTCTTTCTTCCACTGTTTTTCCAGATTCCAGATACATTCAAATCTTAATTTTCTTATCTTACTACATTTTATAATTTTGCTTTTTACTCTGCACAAAATCAGCTGGACAGAAAAACGACTCAGCAGTCATCCCCGGCTTCCATCGCATGTCTCCAACACACTCACTGTCCTCATCAACAGCCTCGCTTCCTGTCACGTTGCCAAGAACAACTCCAAAACCAAAATAAAATGATAATATACAGTAAATTAGAAGCAATCATCTTGCCTGTGAGCAGTCAAACTCAATCGAATGATAGTGCTTTATATGTCATAACACATCATTATGACTTTCACTCAAGTCTCCCAAGCACTGATTTATGTTGCTAACCAATGTGTGATTGTGTATGTGAAAAGGGAAGTGAGCTTTCATCAGGTCTGTCTGACATTCCAACAAAGTCACACATTTGCAAGTAATTATTGAATAAAATGTTGGAACATCGAAGCCAGGAAAACATGTCTGCCTTATAGACACATCAAAATGACTCGCTGTATTGGTGGCACTTTTGGATAAAGCCGTAATGTTTCTGCACTCAGGCTGAATTTTTGACAGTGGTGGATGGGAATGGAAATGTTTATGGAAAGAGGGACTAAATGTATATAAAATCTTTTGACCTCATAGCTGAGTTTTGAAAAAAAGTAAATGCATGGTGATGACAGAATTGCAGAAACAGAGTCAATTTAAATCCATTTGCCATTTTCTACTCGTTGGATGACAAATGTCAGGCAAATTTCATGAAGGTTTCCTGGAACTAGAAAGGATTTCTTTTTTTTGTTCCTAATATATTACTGTTGAGATAAGGATGAAAGAGGTTTTATTTGGTTAAAAACTAATAATTACGATAATCCCTCACTTGAATAAAAAAACTAGAAAGGATTTCTTTTTTTTTGTTCCTAATATATTACTGTTAAGGATGAAAGAGGTTTTATTTGGTTAAAAACAAATAATTACGATAATCCCTCACTTGAATAAAAAAAAAAAAATGCTGATGTAAGACCTTTAATAAAACATTTCATAATGCTGGGGATGGAACTGGAGAGCATTAAAATTTGTTAAATAAAAATACAATTGTCGGAAATTGTGCAAAAATGTAATATGCTGTGGTTTCGGAAATATCATATTTCAGTTTGTAGTTAATTTCAGTAAATATTTTTTTAAATAATTTATTCCAAACTCCAAATTAATGCTATGTTTACAGTAGCCTTGGGTTTTTACACACTTGATAAATTAAATAACAATACAATACAGGTATGACAATTAATGCAATTATTGAGTCTGTTTTATTGGGTTGTCAATTGCAACAGTGAAATACTGAATGTTTTTAAAGTTTTCAAGGCCCACATTGCCTTTGAGGAATTTTATACTTGATTTGTCAAATTCCTAACTGGGCTCAAAGAATTATTTTATTAATGCCGTACTGATGCTGAAGTGGTTGCAGCATGTCACATTCCACAGGTAAGTGCTAAGAGAAAATGAAATTTTCCATGTTCCTAATCCGACTCATTCCCTCACCTGGCATTCTATGGAGATGGGTGGCACAAGAAGCCCGAAGGTCGTGTGGGGGTGGGATTTAAATAGAGGAACTACACAGGAAGGCAGAGCATGCATGAAAGAAAAAGTAATCCCCCCCAAATGAGCGTAACTGGGGGACAAAAATGTGTGTGCTAACCCGGGCCAGCGGCCAAGTCAAACAGCCAAAGGGGGGCAAAGTGAGAGTTCAAAAACAGTCGATGGATGGTGGAGGGGGCTCATTTGCATACAGATAAAGACAAAACTAAGACGCCAGGTCGGGCGCTGCGGTTCCAGTGTCTGCTTGAACGGCAATGTGGAGCCACCTGTTTAATGGTGCTTAACAGAAACACAAACATTGGTGGGATGATTACTTAGGAAATCTAATTGGTTACAGTTCCATGCTGCCCTGTTGAAAAAGTAATAGTGTAAGTATTTCAATAATGTGACTAGCTACATTTGATTACATTTTGACATTTTTTTCTTATTCATTTTGGTCAAATGCTCTTAATTATTACCCATTTTCACAAAAATATGTGAATTAAATTGCCATCAAATTTTCTGACTGTTATTTAATTACGTCTTTTCTCCCAATAATATATTAGTGAAGTAAGTTTTACAATTACATTATGCAATCTTCCTTAATTCTTCCCCAGATCCATGTTGCACACATTTAATATAGTGCAGAAAGCATTCAGCATCTCTCCTACACACTTTCCCTTTTTTCTTACACACACACACACGTGCACACACGTACGCAAAGTACTGCCAAGTCACACATCTTGTGCAGCAGGGAGGTCGGCAAAGCCAGAGGGATGGTACGTGACAGAGAGCAGGCTGAGCATGGATGTTTGTACGAGTCCGTTCGGAAAGGTTCAAACGAGGCTGTGTGACTGATTGCATAAACGTCTTCGTATTATACGTATATGATGATGAGTGGCAGCGTGTTTTCGCAATGATACGCACGGCATGGCTTGAACAGCTACGTTAAATCAATAACATCATCACCCTTGCACCTCGGAAACGTAACTCGAATCCGTCTTATGCTCGAGTCTCTGCGTCGGCTTCCTGTCAACTTTACTATACTCCATTTGTGAATTGTGTTATGCAAATAAAATAAATCTGCCTTGCCTTGCAAGGGCCCATTTGTTTTTGCACAAGGCGCAGAGAGGACACTGATAGATGACAGACACATCTGATATGCATATGTTAAAATGGGATTTAAAAAACAAAAAACAAGTTTGTGGCTTTTGGGGGACTTGGTAGCTGCCTATGAAAGAAAAAAAAGAACACCACAAATATGTGCACATTCTTAGTCCTCCTTGATTTGTTTGGGTGCGCATGTGTATGTGTATACAAAGTGGCTCTACCACAAAGTAAAGACGAGAGGGCACGAGGGCTTCATGACGAATCACTTTCTTCAAGTTATTTTCTCACTATATCGCAGAGGAAATGATTCATTAGGCTAGTGGCCCAGTTGGGAAGGCTCCGACCTGGAATAAGAAGCAGCCACCTCACCCCAGGCTCCGAGAAGGATGATGGGAAGCAGTCGCCAAGGCCGTGATGAGAGGGAATATTTGAAAACGGGAGGAGTGGATGCAAAGAGAGGGCAAGCTGGAAGAGAGGAAATTTGGCCTGCAGATGGAGGGATGGGGAAGGGACGAGGTTGGACCATCTGCGCTTTTGAATACAAGTGCTCCCAGACAAGCTTTGCTTTCCTGGAACACCACAGGATCTCTCAGCACTGAAAAGAATAATATCATGGGCTATTTTGTCGAAGGTCATCTTGCAAATAAGTTCGTCTGATGTCGGTCCAGTTTTGGTATTGCAATAGCGGGGATGCTTTGCCAGAACATTGCTCAATATTCTGGTCTGATTAACTCATTAGAGGGCACTGAAGGGACGAGTGTATGTACTCCACTGCACATTGCTTTTTCTCTATTATTGTGACTTTTTTTTCTGAATCGCTTCCTAGGATTGTATTCATTTTGATGTTTTTTTTTTAATATTGTTGAATGTGTGTGTTGATGATGAATTAGTGAGGAAAAATTACCGTAATTTTCGGACTATAAGTCGCGGTTTTTTTTCATAGTTTGGGTGGGGGGGCGACTTATACTCAGGAGCGATTTATATACATATATATGGGGTTTTTTCACTTTTTTGGGCATTTTATGGCTGGTGCGACTTATACTCCGGTGCGACTTATAGTCCGAAAATTACGGTAGCTTCTATTAACCTGCCATGAAAATATTGTTTTATTATTAGCGCAAAGTTTTGACTGCTCATCTAAACATAAACGGTTATGGGACGTAAGCTGTTTTGAAAAAAAAAATCAAGATGTTCTCATGTCATGATCTTCACGTGACAGCAACATTATTGTCCATTGCTAAAGTAGGAGGAAAGTTTTATCTGCAAATGTTTCACCATCGTGAGCGCTGACAGGAGATAAGGAGGATCTGAATTATTGCTATCGGGAATGTGTGCTTTTTTACAGGAACAGGAAAATTAATGACACTTTTGCTGGAAGACTTTTATGTGGGAGGAAGAGGGTATGAAAACAAAGAGGAGAGCAAAGATAAGATGAGGGTTCTGGATTATATACTGTGTTAAACTTCCTTTCTCAGGCCCACACTTTGTTTAATAAAGTCAGTGAGAGGGAGAGGGTGAGATAAAAATGCTAAACAAATAGCCCACTCTCCATCCAACCGTCCATCCATCATTCTTCTCCACCGCTTAGCAATGTTAAGAATCTCAGAGAACTGGAGACAATCAAAGTTGACTTTTAGCGAAAGGGCAATTTACACTTAGACAACGCAACCATTCACACAGTCATTGAGTAGAAACAGACCCCAAAGTGCCTGCAAGCAATACCACTACGTCTTCAGCATATTTCACGTACGTGTGCGTCAATGTGGGTGTTCATGTCTGCTCAGTGACCTTGTACCTCGGTGACAGCCTGCAATAAAGGCAGCAAATTATGAATTAGATAAGTGTCACAACCGTTAATCTGGAGAAAGAGCAACCACACCATATTAAAGATCGCGTGTGTCTCTCTTCTCAAGTTTATCACTTGGTAAAATGAAAACAGCATGTTTGTGCGTGTGCGTATAAAGCTATAGACATTCAAACTACTAAGAAATGAAAGTGGATGAAAGAGTTGCTGTGACCTTGCTTGTTTTATTTACAATTTATGTTGGGAAATAATGTGTGGGAGGCTAGCTAGGCTTAGGGCAGTATGAGTTGCGAGTGTGTTTAGTACCGTATTATCAGGACTATAAGGCGCACCTAAAAACCTAAAATTTTCTCAAAAGCCAACAGTGCGCCTTATAGTCCGGTGCGCCTTATATATGAGCCAAATTCCTAAATTTAAATTGGCCCGAAGCATTGTGTCATGAAATCAATCATAAGTGGCCCGCTGAAGACTATGAATCATGAATCAAAAAGACTATGGATCATTATTTTGTGATTATAAAATAATTTGTTGCATCTGAAGTTGAAATAAAAAAGATAAAATGGAGAATGATTTGGATTAAAAATCTGACATGATGCATTAATGGTGCGCCTTATAGTCCGGTGCACCTTATATAAGGACAAAGTTTTAAAATGGGCCATTCATTGAAGGTGCGCCTTATAGTCCGGTGCGCCTTATAGTCCGGAAAATACGGTATATTCTAAGTGCGTTAATGTCTAAATGTTTTTGTATATGGTATATAAATTTGCTTAAATGTGTCACCGTGATTTACAGTCACTGAAGGATGTGGGACACCCAACGTAAGAAGGAAAGCTCATAAGACTTTAAATGAATGACATCACGGACAAATAATGGACATTTGTTGTCTGATTATTTTCTTTCCAGTTATGTTTTCAAGGCCAGGGTAATTGAAATGGTCCTATTTCGCAATAGTTGACAACTGCACTGCAATATTAAATACTACTCTGCTTTTGGATAATCTGGATAAAACAGTACATTTAGCAGACAGTCGGGCTCATCCTTTGAAGCATGCACTGATTTATTCATGGAAAACCATCTCAGGCCTTCAGTTGGGACAATGTAATGTCTGCTGACGCACAAAATTTAACAGTCCAAATAAATCTAAACAACGTCAAGTCAGGTGGAGAGTTCAGCGGTAGATAACAAGTAGCCATCGTGACTGAAAAGAGAAATACATGACATCAAGTGCTCCTGGAATAATGGCAACGCACGCTGGCGTACAAGTGTTTCGAAATGTTTCAGTGTAAACCACCCGGTGCAAAGAGGGAAAGCCGCCTGCTACGCATTAAACAAAGTCAAGCTGTCCCGTCCCTGTTGCCAAGCTCATTGTCAGGCTTGTTTCTCTAAGAGGAGCCGTTTCTCTTGAAGTGAAGCTGCTGCGATATACTGAGCAGATTACGTATTCCCAACTTGTTCGTAAACAAAAAACACATGCTGCCGCATTATAATAAAATCATGGCGATGACCATGGGCCTGATGGGAATCATGATGTGACTCAGGCTAAGCCGCATGCATCCGTGCTGTCAGTCCTGCAAGAGATTTTGGAGGGGTTTTACTGTGAAAACAGAACCAGGTTGGTTCAAAGTGGTGATTTGATCATTTTTAACAAAGAAAAATTTGTAAAATTAAATATAGTATAGCCACGCATGCTTCAATTGTATCAATTCGCTTTATGTACCACTTATAATTTTTGCATGTATTTACTTGCATTGGTTTTGATGGGTTATTTTGATGTCGTTGATTTTATTGAAAATATGAAATTGCACATTACGTTACATTATTTATGCATAAAAAAATGTATATAATGAAAATAATGTGCTCCTACCAATGAGATTTTGCTACCAATTTAAAGGTTTTCCCTTTCCCTATAAAACAATTTTAGTATAAATAATGATAATTAGTCCTAAAAATGTTTATTGTGTAGGAAATGCACAATTCAGATATGATGTAAAAAAAATAAGTCAACATAAGACTGCAGAACATACTGTACCTACAACTAATATTGTAATTGTACATTTTATTTCTTGTTGGTAAGATTCCAGTTGATTCTATTTGTGAGGTCTGAATTGAGACTATGGGATAAAAGCGTGCAAGAGAATATTGTTCCAATTTCCTGACATCATCGCTTGTAATCACTCGGATAAAACATCCCAGAACAAACGACTGGCACCAAATGTTGATATTATCCAGACAAATGTTTACCTGTTGACAGCATTATGTACATGCAGCTATCATGTGCTGCATTGTGTAACCATCTATTATAAAAAGTGGCAGAAAACGTAGTGCTAAGGATAGAAAAAAAATAAACGGAGCCAAGTGGCGGAAAGGAGAACTAAAGGCTGCTGGATATCATCAACTCACAGACACTTTACGTAAATTGTGGAGTGTAATCTGTAAAACAGCAAAAGAAAGGATCTTGATGATCTATCTCTTCGCAGCGGAGCTCCTGCAAAGCTCTTTGCGGGGAAAGGCCCAAATAAAGGAGTCTCAAGAAGAAACACATGTCCACCTAATATAGCGATTAATCACAATTAAGGAGATGTAAACCTATACGGTGCATAACCCTAACACCCCATTTATCAGAGGGCCGACGGGTGTCTTGCATCTCTCACAGTTTAAATTTGTCTGCTGAATTTTGGTAATATCACTCCGGAATACACCTACGGTTAATCTCACTTAAACGCACACTGAGCAAGCCATCCCAGTTGGCCTACTGATTAAAGCGATGGGTTTAGGAGGTTGGCTTTTTCACCCACTCGTTCAACAAAATCTGTCTGCCACATTTATCACAACGGGGGTCAGTGCTGTGTGCGTGTCTACGGGGATGTCTGAGCAGGATCAATTTGGCATTGCCAGACACTGACTTTGTTTTATTAAGAATGATTAGGCCTACTAAGTGTCACGTGTTTACGATGCACTATATTCGTGGAAAATAATCATACTCGACAAGACACAACTCTTAATTAAGTAGGAAGTATCGGGAAGACGTCATTCAACACAGCCAATTTGGATGAGCATTTTTTTGTTTTCCACAATTCTAACCACAAAACAAAAACAATCTTAATGATCAAACAGGGGGCGTCTACCCTTTATTTGAGGATTTATTTTTCGGCCGACTATTTAATTTTATTGCCTGCATTTGTAAAGCGATATCTGCGTTCTGACACTGCATTGTCAAAATAGGCTCAATTCTTAACCACCAAAGATTATACAACTGATTGAAAATATGCACCTTAATGACATAAAGAAAATAACAGGGATTAATGACATGGAGGAAAGTGAAGAGTGTGAGTGCTTTTGCCACTTCTGTGCATCTTTCCCATATTCATCCATCTGCCCATTTTCTATATTGCTTGTCCTCATTAGGTTCACAAATAAAGCCTTTTTCAAGCTGCACTGTCATCAAACCCATTCATCGTGTATCTGCTGAGGGGAGGAGACCATGGAATGAAGTGTTGCTAGGCAGCACGGCGCGGCAAGAGGTTGTCGACAATAAACAATAAAACCAAACCGGGAGCTTTCAATATCATCACTCACCTACTTGATGAAAATATAATATCAGCCTGTAATAGAATACGAAAGGGGAAAATTGGCCCGCGCTCGGTCATTTCAAATAATACCACTCCGCCTTATTATAATAACAATTTGACAGTCTTCCAGCTCGATTGAGCCTGAGTGCACAAAGCAAGGTTAAACTATTTCCTTCTAATATAACTTTCTGTTATCGTAATACTTTTCTGACTTTCTTGAAAACAAAATTGTCTTGAGCTTTGTTAGGTTACAGACGATTTAGAAATGCAATTGAGCATCCTTTTAAAATCACATCGCACACTAGCTGAGAAGATTTAAGGGCCTTTTCTCAAACAGCTTCCTGTGGATCCAGCAGGGATGCGCTCCTTTGTCATCAGAGGTCTCAAAAGGAGGTGACTAAGGGTGCCAATAACCAGCAGCAGATGAGCTAAAGCAGTACAGGAAGATCTTGGGGGGTAAAAGCAATTTTTATGGGGGTTTTAATTATTGGCTTTTTTTTTTCTCTCTCTTTGTTTCAAACTTTTTTTTTTAATGTAAGTGGAATGTTATCCATTAATACCTTAAGTAATAGAGTAGAAAGTATTGTACTGTACCGCACTGTACTGTACATATTTTGGATGACAATGATCTCAGAGGCCAGTAGGTGGCAATATTCTCAGCTGTTCTCAAGGAGCACCTGTGTACGGCCTCCAGATTGAAAGCTGCTGATATATTCGGGTTGGTTCAAACCATTGTTGTGTCTGAGGCTTTCAACAATAAACAACACAAGAGGAACTGGATCATACTAACCAAAAAGCAAACTAGTGACGGATGAGATCTGGTTTGTTCAGATGTCCAAGAATAGTTCAAACAATGAAACACAAATTGTACCTGAAATAACTTTTATCCCTCAGTACAACACAAGGATAATGTCCAGCTCACATGGGCTTTGAGAACATCACATTTATTATTGATCTTATCACTACCTACCTCGCTTGTTTGCCTGTGGTCTTTCATTTCCTCCCGTCAGAGATGATCTAGCAGCCTGGATGAAATTGATCCATCTCTGAAAAGGAAATTACATCCACAGAAATAGTAAATGTATGCTGACATCAATATGCACAAACATTAATTTAAATGATGTGAAGGGGAATGTGCAACAACAGTCAAATGAAATCCAGTTTACTATTTAATTACATGATTTTTAAATATGGCAAGATGTTGAATTTAATATGGTGGTTTAACTATGTTTTGTAGTACTCGTGATGAAATGTATTTATCTAAAGTTACATGCTACAAGGTGTTTTTAATATGGTGTAAAATAAAAGATACTTCTCAATATGATCCATTAATCACAATCACTATAATTTACAACATTCTGATTCGTGTTTAGTGTTTTGTTTGGAAATGCATGAATCCACATGAACGCTCTTACAGAGGTTGTCATAAGATAATGCCCTTTTATTTAATAAAGTGGTTGTAAATAGAGCTAGAAAAAGCACGATGAAGGTTTGCTTCAAATGTATGAATCCCAAGTGACATAACACGGTCACGCAGAGGGACGCTGTGATTGGTCCACCGTGGTGGGTGTTTCCGCATTCTGCAAATAGCTGTCGGCAGAAGCGCAACTTGCAAAAGGGGGAACTGTCGCGTCTGAGGAACCTCCTGGCTGTCTACTCGTGGGAATAGGGCTGCGAAACTACGGGAGAGACATGCCTTACATACTGATCAGCACGCAGATCAGACTGGTGGGTAAAGACAGTGTGTGCTGTTTTTGTCATGTCTCATGTTGTACTTTGTGTCATGTGGGTGGAGCTGCACGTCAGTTGTGTTTTTAAATTGGCCTCGCAACATCGGGCATGCTACAAATCAATGTGGGGGGGGGGGGGGGGGGCAATGTGCAGAAGCTGCAGAACAAGTTTTTTTTTATGGCATATTAAAATCAGGAGATAGTAGACATCACCATTAGAGCTCCATTATATTACACTTTTTATATACAAAATAAAACATAAAAGTAAATTTGTAAAAGATTCATTTAAAATTTCCCTAGATCCCTTTGTTGCCTGCATAACTCACTGCACGGCTATAAGAATTGGATCACCTATTTATAGCCGGTTTGCTTATTTGAGGATTAGTATCCACACCTGCCAGTGAAAACTTGAGTTGTACAACTACGTTGCAACACTACTCACAGAAATCAAGTAAACCTGCTTCAATGCTGTCTTTCAGGAAAATGGCCCAACCAATGTGGGAGATGAGTATTCTGATCCAGCTGTCATGAATTACTTGGGAGCAAGGAAAACAACCATGCTGGGAAATAATTTGTGAGTAGTGTAATGCGTGCCTCGCCATTTCATGATTTAAAGAAGTTCCCGCAACAGGGAATAGTTTGTAAAAAAATATATTTGCGGGATGGATCATTCAGCGTGCAGTCAATAAAGTCTAATGACTTGTTCCTGATACTGCTCGCAAGTGTTCCGTTTTTTTTCATACTATTACATGTAGAAAATGGTTTGAAATTTAAAGTGGCAATAAATCAAAAAACAGGTTCCATATTTTCCGCACTATAAGGCGCACCGGATTATAAGGCGTACCTTCAAGGAATGGCCCATTTGAAAACTTTGTCCATATATAAGATATATACATTTGGCCCGCGGCCGGACTTTGGACACGCCTGCTATAGTGGCTCAATATTGGTCCATATATATGGCGCACCTGATTATAAGGCGCACTGTCGGCTTTTGAGAAAATTGGAGGTTTTTAGGTGCGCCCTATAGTGCGGAAAATACGGTATATCCGAAAGTACGGGACCACTTATGTAATAAGAAGGGGAAGAGTGCTTCTTTGCACATTTTGAGTAAGGCCAGTGAGTGTGATGGGAAACAGGCTAGGCTAGGGAGTTGTTGTCATTGGCAACAAGATCCAAACGCTGCTGGGAAATGAACGAAGGTGTGGAAGGAAGTGAACAAACTGCAGAACAATTAACAAGATTCGAGCCTTCAAACAAAGTTGAGTGAGAACCCACATCTGCAGACAGCACCGGAGATTAACTCTGTTTATCTTATTTAGTTCAGAGTACCATGTGGACGAGCCACCTCGCCTGGTGTTGGACAAGCTGGAGAAGATAGGCTTCCGCATGCTGACAATGACGGGAGTAGGGCAAACGCTTGTGTGGTGCCTTCACAAGGAGCCATAATGACATTTCGACAGGTGGACCTGGAAACATCTTGAAAAAGTTTTTTTTTTCCTTCACTGTGGAATTTTCAAAGCTGCCAAGTTATCTATCTGTCTGTCTTCTATAGTGCTTGTCCTCATTTAGGGTTGTGGGTGAGCTTAAGCCAATCTACAAGTTGCCAGCCAATGACAGGCAAACAAATTTAGAAAAGTGAAATATGATCCTACACATATGATTTCTTCCATTCTGTTTATTTAATTTACTAATGATGACCAAATGTACATTTAGGGAGTGAAATATTGTGCGTGGTTAGTTTGTATCGACAGTAATGTTGCCAAATGATTTGCAGAACTTTCAAATGCTTGTTATTAAATACTTAAGTGTCGCTTTATTGTGTCCTTATTGCATGAGTAATCATGGACAGTATGTTCTAATGATAAGTAGATCTGATTTATTTAAAAAAAAATCTATTTAATCCTGAGATATGAAATTCTGTCCCTAATGCCTAGCACTACATTGAGCCGCTAAGAGACGATTTGATACTTATTTTGACAAAGTTTAAAGTGCAACAATTCTATTTGGTGCGCTCACATCTCTTAAATCGCAACAGATTTTTTTGTTCAAATCAGTTTTTGTTACACCCCTAGTGCAGACACTTTTGTACATCTACAGACACGGCAGACATCTTCAGCTGAGGCAGTACGAGGAAGTCAAAGAGAAGGAAGATACACAAAGGTTTTTCTGGTGAAGGCTGACAAAAACGGCAGCACAACAGGGTGATCCTCTTTGCGTGCAAGCCATCGTGTGCTCAGAGCAGGTCTGGCGGTGAATCGGTTTCTTGTAATTGCATTTCCTCTGTTGTCATTCGAACAGATTTTTGTTTGTGGACTTTTTTTCTGTTGTTCCAAAAAAAAAAAGAAATCCACCACATAAATAAACCCATGTGATGAAGGGCTATTGCAGGAGGAGAAGAGCAGATGTCTTCCACCGCACCACCACGTTCCGCAGCTGGACATTGTGTAACAAAGCCACACGGCAGAGGTGGGAGTGGCAGGGAGAGGTTGGATGCTGTGAAACCACTATGTGGCTCCTAAATAACGCAATGTCTGCAGAAAAAGCCACCGCATGGGCTGACTTACACCATTAAATCTCAAATAAAGAGGAAAAAATGTCTATTTGAAAAAATATAATTCTTCATTGACACACACGCAATCTAATAACAAAAGCAAAGTTTGGATTGACAAATTTGTCCCTGTGATACCGCTTTGACTAATAATATATGATAAAGTGCATTGAGATGAAGATGTTGTCCGGGTTTCCCCTACAATTAGAAAATTCCAAAAATAAAAATCTTTCCCCATTCCTTTAGCATCACATCTGTTTTGTGTACTTGTTAGGCTGACGATCAAAGAGGATTCCAAACAAAATACACTGGTCAATATCAAAATTTAATCAATGGCTTTGTGTGTCCCTAAACAGTATTTTGGACACTGATCAGGCTTTGGAGATATTTAATTTTGGGGGTTTTAAATTTGCTCAATAAAACCTTGGGCAATATGGATTTTACTTTATTCACACTTGCAAAATGCAATTTGTGTTTTTGTTTGTGCAGATTAAAACCAACTGCCACTAAACACTTTATTCTGGAGCATCTTTTTTTGGACATGGACACCGGAAAGTGATTAACACCAGTTATTAGTATTTACTGTAAAATTTAGCCCGAGCGCAAGGTTCTAATTGTGACTCATTTGTGACTAATATATAATTAGTTGGGTCACTGGAGTTTGATGCCCACCTTTCAAGTGTAAAATTACACAATCTTTTATCCTTTGCCTATTCCTTTCTTTTCTTTTTAAAAAGGAACTCTGCTTATTTGTACAAATGGGTTTTTGAGCAAGCCCGTTTGTACCACGCCGCTGTTATGTAACAGTTAACTAACATAATAAACACCCTAACATTGTGTTTCACAGTCAATGACTTGGCAGCTAGGCTAGCCGAATTTCCACAGCAAATGAGCTACTTTGAACCGGCAGCCAAAGGACGTTCCTATGAAAGCCAAAGGCTAATCAGAGCTATCAGCATTTGCTTCGATAATAAAATAGTGTTAAAATAATTTACAGCTAAATTGATGTTTCAAATTGCTTCACTGCCTCAAAATAAAGGAATGTTTTGAATCAGTCAAAGCAATGATGGATGGTCTTGTTGTGTGTTTACACTGTATTACATACGTATAACATTCCAAGGTTAGCTTGAGGGTTGGTTCGTGGGGGAGAAATAACTTCCACGTAGTCACGGACTGTGGTTTGGATGGTTATGCATCTCAGCTGCTTTCACTGAGTTACTGGACAAGTGCATGGGGCATGACGCAGCGGAGGGATTTTGGCTACATTGAAGAGGTGTCTCGCTTTGCCAGATAAATCATACCCATTTAATTACATTAAGGTTTCAACAATGACTAAATTGCAACTACATTTCACTTTCAGGAGTTTAACAATTCTGCATGAGAATATATTGTTCAATTTTCCTACATCAGGAGGAAAGAAAGGAAGCTTGTGAAATAAAGAAACCATTCAGCCAATTTAAATTGTTGGTTGTGCACGCTAAAATGTTGTGATCAATCATGCACCCATACAATATCTAAGACTTTATGGAGAACATTCCATACCTGCTTTGTGCTATCTGTGAGCCCACATGACTTAACTCTGAATCTCTAGAGGAGAAAAACAGCAAGCCAATTAAAATGACAAACTTTCTGTGGTCATGAAAGATTTATTTGCCTGATTTGACACAAAAGAACACAATGAAAAATGAAACCTTAAAACAGGTGTTGTGTTTATTGGCTGCTGTCCTCTGATGCTAGGACATAGCTCTTGCTTCGTCGTCTTCTTTTTGCATTTGCTCAATGAGACGCTGTCGCTCAGCTGCTTGTCTCATCTTCATCATCACCACACTTTCGTAGTCGCGTTCATTGGCCAGAGAGCCCTGGAGAAAGAATACACAGACACACACTGTTAAAAACAAAATTGGTCCATCAGAATGATAACAGCTTAATTGTCACGTGTGATAGGCAATACAATATAAAATGTATTATTTTTCCAAAAACCTTGCATCGAATGAATCTCAAACAAATATTAGACTGGCAGAACCAGTTAGGAAGTTTTTTTTTTTCTTTCTTTCATGGCAACAGCCTCACAGGGCAACCAAGACACAACACTGTCACCGTTCACTGTGTTTGCTTTCACAACCATTCTGCATACTGTCATCTCCTTAACCATCGCCACGGCGGCAGGCAGGGTGAACATGCCTGAGACAGCAGCCTGGAGAGCAAGTGTGACAGGGTAATTCCGTTGCCGGAGGTCATTATGCGGCCTGCATCAGGCCTGGCAGTGGCCTAGCCTCCAAAAATGTATGCTTGATTGCTTTGCGAGACTTGGGCTTGCACAATGAGACCGAGAGATTCTCCTTACTGGAACATAGGCTACATGTTACTTGCTCACACTTGGACACTCACGCACACACAATTTGTGCGATTAAGGATGTCACACACACCGAGCAGCACAAACAGAGCCCACAAAGATGGAAGTCAAGTAATTATTGTAAATGTTAGCATAATTGACCATTTCTTTTTAGGGTTTGGTGGCCAAGTGTCCTCAGAGAAAGCCGTTGTTTCATGTGATCATAGCCAGAAAGTCTGGCGGGCCAAGGAAGTGTCTCTTTAACGAGACATTGTACTGCAGGAGAGATCAAGTGGGCCTGTGCGTGAAGGTCTGGGGAAGAACTCCAGCGATCCAAAGAGGAGATGTAGGACTACGGCATCTGGAAAGCATCACGGGGGGACTCCAGCATCCATATGCTGAGCGAATGAGGGGAAGTGTTGAGGAAGAGGAGTGGGTCGGTGAGGGGAAGTTCCCCACTACTCCCCTCACGATGCGGCCCCAGGATTGAGGAAAGCTGCTATTATCATTCCAGCAATGTGAGCTCAAGCCCCTTGTCTGACACGTAACGATGAAATATCACGCAAACGCCATTAGATGGGCTAAATACCTCTCGCATCCTCAAAGCAAGCAAGTACACAAGCAAGCTGTTGGAAATGCGCACCCAAAGTGAACTCCACTCCGCCCTCTAATGGTCACTATCATGGCCTGCATGTCAGAACAGATCTACGTAATTTTTCATTACTAGGCTATGTCAGGGAAGTCAGATGTTTTCCAGGCACTGTGTGACACATTTCCTATAAGACTAAATGATGTTTCCGTGCCCACTGTGCGGACTAACAATGTACATGTTTAGCCGGTGCATCACACTGTTAACTCAACATAGGCATGCATGCGTGCGTCGTTACAATGCCGGGGCCCACAGTGAGTAGGAGACCACAAAACAAAAACAAGGGGGCCTGTGCAAAGTCAAGGGAGGCGGGAACAAGGCCACCGCAGAGGCAGGATGGCAGTAAAACAAACACACACGCACACTGAAACAAGTGGAGGATTAGCACTGTGACATCAGCACATGGCTAGGCCTCAAAACAGCACACATCAGGCTGACCCCAGGCCAGTCATGACATCATGAATACCTCCTGTGTCGTGAGTCAGTAGAGTGTGCAAATAGACACACATAGTCTGATACTGCTTCTCAGACACAGAAGGTGGCAGCTCGTGATGCAGGTGACCACTGGGTTTTTCTATCGCAAGTTGTTTTATCAACAGAACCCCAAAAAAACAAAAAGAACACCAAACAGAGATTTTAAACCCTGATTTTAGCACTTATTCGATTTAATTTTCAATTGAGATACATGAATGCCTGGCTCACAATTTGGGAAACCGAAATGGAGTGACGATGAGTTTGCACTTTATTTTAGATTAAACATTAAATGGTTATTGGATTCTAATCTTGAAGTCACAAAGGTGTTCCAGGTTGTATTTGACAATGGATTACTCATTAAAGCCATTAGATCAGGAGTGTCAAACTCACTTTTTTGGCGGGCCGCATTGTAGTCATAGCTTCTTTTTGACTGTCAACCCAAATAAATGTATGAGCACCTCATATTATATACAGTAAAAGCTACAAAACAAACTGACAAATAACTCTTCTTCAAATCAGATAAGTAAAAAATGGTCAAATATTTAAAAAAATATATGATTAAAAGTGAAGACAATTTGCAATTTGAGCAATGACACACGAATTTGATGCACAATTTGTCTTCGCGGGCCACATAAAATGATGTGGTGGGCCGTATCTGGGCCCCCGGGCCTTGAGTTTGACACCTATGCATTAGATGAATAAAATAGTGTCTAAGCCAAGCACAAACTTTGTAGCAGTCCTTGCCAAGACAAGAAATGTCAGCCTTGTGTGTACGGACCAATTTCTTTGCCTCGAATGCACTCGGGTGAATTTAATTAAAGAACTATTTATCTGGTGGCGTGTTGTTTTGCTAGGACTGTTTGTGCCGCAAAGATATGGAGGGGATGATTTATGTGGGGTGAACCCTCATCGAGAGATTATTTGTGCACACGCTTGAGAGCAAACGTCCTTCGAAATTAAACCAAAAGGCAAACAGGTAATGCACATGCAAAAAATGATTCAGCTCTTGAAATGGTGGAGGATTAATCAACACTCATTATGAAGCTCAGCAGACATAAAACCACAAAGGTCTGGTCCATTACAGTGTTGTTGAAGAGCAAACACTACACAGAGATTAAGGTCCAAATCTACTTCCTGCATTTAACTGTTTACATGCATGTCTTGAGAACATCTGGTTCCTGAATGGAATTCCTTTGATAAGGGAGCAAAAGCGAACGAGTCTGCAGACATGGGTTCAATGAATACCTCCTACAGATCATTGACTGTGACAACCAGTTATACAGTTCACAGATTTTGAATACACAATGCATGATGTTGTGGAAAAATATTAGTTTATATTATATTACATTACACATTATATTGCATTAAATTATATTGAATTACATTTATTATATTATCAAGAATGCACACAAGTGGTGCGCAGGTGCGCATGTGCACTGGAAATTGAAAATTGAGTCCTTGCCCTTGCTCGCTGCCAACATGCGTGCAGTTGAAAATATAATCAGCACACTTAACATTTTATTTTGACTCAATAAATACTGTAACGGCTGCGGACGGGCCAGATGTTGCCCACGGCTCCAACTTTGCCCAGATGTGCTAAGTCTTTAAGTCCGTCTATGAGGTCAATAGGACAGAAAACAATGAGCACCGGAAAAAAAAAAAAAAAAAAACTTTGAAAACCACGTCAAAATCGTGATGTATATCATATACAGTAATGCATTTGCCAATAGTTTCCCCAAAGCCATGACAATCAAGTGAAGAATGACGGAGTGCAGGTAATCAATGTTGCGTGCGGACTACAGACTTTTTAACAGTGAGAAGAGTGAAGGGAGGGGGTTGGTGCATATACTATGTAGTCATATATGCACAGGGTTGCATGTGGTCACAATACTAGACAGAATTGAGGCCTTCGGAGGGAGCTATTTGGAAACTGTTAAAGCAAAGGAAATAAACAGTGAAAAGAGAAATGGCAACGGAGGCCTGAACTTTTGGTGCCCTGGCATTTCTCATGATGGATGGGCTAAAGGATCCCAGAAATAGCAAGTGTGCGAGGGGTTTGGCTTCTTTAATATCCAACAATACATCGTTATAAAAGCAAAATTATGTCTTTCACGTCCTAGTCTTCCAGGAAAAGCTCTCTGATTGCAACAGATTTCCTACTGAAGAAAAAAATGGCTGTAAGACTGCAGTCTCAGCTTTGGAGATGTGAAAAAGAGGTCAGGCATGCAGGAAGAAATGAGGAAAGGCCAGTTCAAAATCAATAAACAGGTAGTGTCCATTCAGTCTGCGTTGCCGTGTTATCGTCTAGAGAGCAGAACCGGTGGAACTGGTGGAACGCATCTATGCTTACTTGAAAGCTCTTCTCTTAATGGTAATTCCGTATCAGAAATTTACTTAAGCCAGAATTTAGCTCTACATTCTTAACTTGACCACCCACATTTAAGAAGTAGAAGTGTGGATTGTGACGAGGAAACTAATCCCACAGCCAAATCCACAAAGGACCTCTGAGGGGTTTTTTTTTCTCTGTGCTTGCATCAACACGTAAGGTCATCAGATAATATTTCTGGTAGTGTCTCACCATTCACAATCAAGCCTATTCATCTTCCGACGATGCTTGCCCTGATACAACTCTGATTGCATGCTACTCCGAGCATTAAGTCTTACCCTAAAATTCAATAATACCGCACCTGGACTTTGACTAGAGGCAGATTAGCCATTCTTGTGATCGTAATGCCGCGGAATGTATGCACTTCCTTTTTTGTGGCGTTCCTTTTGGAGCGTTGTCAAAGAAATCCAGCCTTGAGTCATTTCACTAGAGACAAACAATGATGACAAACACTGACTCGGATGTTTCTCATCTAAATTACTGCAAGAGGATTATAAAAAGATAACGACTAGGAAATAAATTTGTTTTGGAGATGACCACAAAAAATGGGCAACTAGTCAAATAAGACGATCTATTCTTAGCAGAAAAAAATGGGTTGGTCTAGTCATGAGGATGTCATGACTTGAGGATTTAAGGACGGTACCCCAGATGTGCCAAAATGTGCCACCAATTTGTGTGTGGCTGCGTGTGATTTTTTCAGAGGTTGCTAAAACAATTTAAAGGAAAACCCGGAAAAGCTTCAGTTTGGGCTTCTTGCATGAGTCAAAGCAATATCTGGAAACGGTTTTATCCCGTGACATGAAAAATATGTGGAATCCAAAATTTCAAACCCAACATAGCTGCATCCACCACACTGGCCACTCTGGTTAGGAGACTTATGCAAAAATCCAGTCAGGGCTGAAGGCATCTATATAGCATGACAACAATCCTAACGCCACTAAGCCCATCCTCGGTAAATCGGAAGCCGTGTGATCTCATTCCCAAATATCTGAAATAACAGTGGCTTCAGTCTGATTGCAGACAAGAGCGTGAAAGCAGTTCTGTGGTCATACAGTAGGTGGTTGCAAGAAAAGGGTTTCTCAGAGGACAACCGTTCATTAATGTTGTGCTTTACTGTTGAGTAAATGTTATGATAATTTCATTTGCGTGATTAATTGCATCTGGACTCCTGGCACCAAAAGAGAACAAGTGGGGCGACGCCTATTGTTTATTAGATGAATGTGAACGATACCGCTGGGTGTTTATCACGAGCGAACAAGAGGAAAGCTTTGAATATGGATGAACTCACAGTTTTATAAACATGACGGTAGTATCAGAGCAGGGTGGTAACCTCAATCAATCTACTAAATAAAATAGGAGTACCGTATTTTCCGCACTATAAGGCGCACCTAAAAACCTCCAATTTTCTCAAAAGCCGACAGTGCGCCTTATAATCAGGTGCGCCTTATATAGGGACCAATATTGAGCCACTACAGCAGGCGTGTCCAAAGTCCGGCCCGCCGACCAAATGTATATCTTATACATGGACAAAGTTTTAAAATGGGCCATTCATTGAAGGTGCGCCTTATAATCCGGTGCGCCTTATATATGGACAAAGTTTTAAATGGGCCATTCATTGAAGGTGCGCCTTATAATCCGGTGCGCCTTATAGTGCGGAAAATACGATAAGAAAAAAATACACAGCTTCAACAGCTGCCAATTAAACACCGCAAAGGGATTTTTTTACCCTGTGATTTGCATCCCTCTATCACTATTGCATTCCAAAGTCAGGAGATGTGACAATTCCGACTGTAACCGGTTATCTCTTGCTTAATCACCGCTGCCTGCACACACATGTCTGTGTGCGATACTGTGCTTTGATTATACAGTGAAGCTGCAGGCCTCCGGTCAGGCAAAAGGGCCTGTAGAGTGGGACGACTTTGGGGCTTTCGACAAGCCAACGGAAATCATGAAATCAGCAGAGCAGGGAGACAATGACATGGAGATTAGGGATCAGTTAACCTCTGGGTAGCTGGCTTGTTTGCTCACTGACCGTGACTTCCTGCTTTTTACAAAGGCGCACGAGACACAACTTGTTGCGCTATGGGATGTCAACCATTCTCGCCCTGACACTGTAGTTGTGTACTTGAGTCAAACGTCAGATCACTAACATCAGTAGCTTTACTACCGCGCCCACCTTCTTTCGTAATAGGTGCAGCCAAGTATCGAGCAGGATTTACGTTGACGCTGGTGACTAGACAACCGAGGTGATATCATCTGACGGCTGGCAACGATCCTAGGATGCGTTGCGTGTACAATGAAGAAATACCTTTTTAAAAAAAAAAAAAAAAAACTTTCCACCGGGAGGCTGTGACGCGCTTGGACTCTGACCTCACCTGGTTTTATTGCTCAAGCAAAGACTTTCAACGGCAACACACTTGGAGGTCAGCAGAGAGAATGGGAGTTGCCACAGGGAAGGATTATTGAAGACTATCTTGATGCAAAAAGTCCTGTTGTGTCACTGAGGAAAATCCCAGATTGCCAGAGTTGGTTTAAGAGCCATTGAAGTCTTCTCTGCAGCAGTTGAACAAGCCTCATCATGTCAAGTTTGTCAAGGTTCAGGTATGAGGTAGAACCAAGTTTCATGGCAGATTTGAGTGTGCAAGCCTGGAGTGCAAATATCCAGTATTTGCTCAAGAACATAGGTAAGAACCAATGAATCTTTGATTTATTCTTTGAATGTCAGGTCATGTTTTCAAGAGCTAGATTCCTAATCTTAAAGGTGAATCATTTATGGCTGCATTTACAGATCACTTAAGAGTGTTTCTTGGCCAATCTGCTTTAATGGGCTTCTTTAATTTAAACTTGGCTACGTTGAGTGTTTCCTGGACAAAACCTCATAGCCGAGTCTCTTCCTTGGCCAAACTGACATATTGGGATAGGAATGTTGCTCTGTCCGTGCGCTTCGATCTCCTGCTGCTACTAAAGTGCCGATAAAAGCTTTACGGGGCAACAAAACCTGTTTGCTGTAGTGGCTTACAAATTTACAAAGTGAGTGTTTCAAGTCACGAACATAGCTCTAATGTGGGCAAAGCTGTTTGGGAGACCGTAAAATCACAGACCCTGACACAATTGTCTAATCTACACGCCAGCATTGGTCCACTCAATTTGGTTTTACTTAATGCAATAATTATAAGTCACGAAAACCTGAAAGGCTTTTCGTTTTCTTTCAACATTTTATTATTTCATGTATGACTGTTTGATTTCTACCAACCCAGTTTTTTTTAATATAGCCTTGAACAATTCTGAACTCGGTTCAAATTACTCATGAAGAAAATGTTTTTATGATTCGAGTTCCAAGCTTTTTATTACATAAACACTGAATCCAACTACAAACTCCACAAACATGCAAGATTCTAATTTGGGTAGCAACTTTTACTGGAAGTCTTAGGTTGCCAAAACAGACTTTCGCTGAAAGATACACAACAGACCTCACCTGCTTTAAAGGGAAAAGTGGATTAAATATTTGAATATTAAAACTTCAAAGCAAACTTGAGAACATAACAAGCACAAACGTTAACCAACACAAATGTTTACGTTATGTCAAATATTTGAGATACCAAAGGAAGAAATTATTATATTGGAACTATGACAATTTATTAATTTTTTTTGCAGATGCCTATGATGCCTCCAAATTGTCAAATTCCAAGTGTTGACTGTTGAACGAAGGACATACCAAAGGGTTCTACGACTTTGCTGATCATCTGAATAGGACATTACAAAAAACTGTTAATTCCGCATTAAAGACTGCCAAGATGCCACTTCGAGCATCCTTGCACAGAAAGCCAACCTCTGGCCGTTGGTCAAGCAGACACTCAAAGCGCAGAGAGGTTCTTTCTGTCAACATGATCAGTTTACCTCTTGCTGATTTCCGCCATATTTCACATATTGGGACAAACGCCCAGAGAGACAGCTTTGGAGACCTTTCCTTCCTAAAAGTGGGCCACAGCATGCTTCTACAAAGCTCCTTAAGTGAGCAAAATCTCTTCTTGGCCTGCTCGCCACCACCAAAGCCGCCTCGTCTGAATATGGAGGCGGAGGGCTCGGAGAGCTCCGACTGGCCTGTGGACCTTCGGGAGAATTCCAACCAGAAGAGGAAGAAATGCATCTCTATGCCACTACTGGACAGCGAGGAAGGTGAGGGTGAATTGGCGAGCAGCCACGAAAAAGGAACCGACGTTGCAACCAATCAGTTTTCCAGAGCTGGATGGGACAACTTGAGTGCAGACATAAATGGAGACTCCTCGGTGGTCGGTGACGAAATTGAAGGAAAACAGAAAGAGGAGGACAATGGCTTTTCTTTTAGCCTCGACCTGGGTCCGTCCATTTTGGACGATGTTCTGCAGGTGATGGATAAACTTCAACAGTGAATGAAATGGGACGCGGAACAAAGAGGAACGCCATAACTCTTGGGAGAACCATGTTAAGAACCAAGAGATACATTTGCTGACCCACTCAAAGGTAGACCAACCCCCATCTCTTATTCCATTGCCTGTGGTGGCAGGTTTCGCTGTAGCCCAAGCCAGGCCACAGGTCCAAGACCTCAGAGACGAGAAAAAAAAAACCTGAGCGGGCTGTTTTCTTAGCTGCAAACTGAGTCCCATACTTTGGTGAATGGCACACGAGAGAGAAAGTGATACTTCCACACATGCGGGGGGTGTCGAGGGAAGAGAACCAGAGACATCCATTACAGCTGTAAAAGTCTTGATGAGGAATTAAACACAACCCTCTGACCAAACAAACCTCTGACATGAAAAATATATCACACACTCTTGCCCACATGAAAAAGGTACATGCAAATGTGGGCACATATGGAATAAAAAAAGAGAAGCTACAGCTCCAGTCAGTCTTCCTTCATTGGAGATAGAAAGATGGTCGTGTCCATTTGTGGGGTAAATCCAAAATATGCCACATACCAAAGTGCCACACAAGTCAAAGCCAAAATATGCCACATATCAAAGTGCCACATGGGTCATGCGTGAACCACAAGCGTCCCATTGCGAAAAAATAGAATTTGAATTTTTTGCATGTCCGACGGAAACGGCAATGTTGTGGGCATGTCTGCACTGTATTGGTTGGGATTGCTCCTATTTTAAAGTGAGTTTCATTGTCCCTGATTGTTTTTATATTTGAAATCAGAAAAACATATTGCGAAATAAAACATGTACTGTTTTGTATTTTGGAGACTTAAAGAAATGTATATTTAAAATTCCTACAGAAATGGTTTTGTGGCCAAAACTACTTTTTGTCAACAAATAAAAAGGATGACAAGACATTACTCTAGATTTGTAAAGGAAAATCAATTGTGATGAAATTAGTCTTGGTTTGCCATAATTAGGGAAAGTAAAGATGACAAGACACTACTCTAGATTTTTAAAGAAAAATCCATTGTGACGAAATTAGTCTTGGTTTGCCATAATTAAGGAAATTAAGGAACATTTTTATGTGCAGAATAAATTATTTTCACTATTTAAAAAACAGAGGTCTTTATTTTAGTGGTGCACTGTGAGGAAAAAGCATATTGAGCAGTGGTCAATAAAGGTACTGCAGGCTATTTGCATGAAATGGTATAGACATAATACCCTGTCTGATACAACGGTGCTTTAATCAAAGTTTGTTTGTCGGAGAAACCATGATGTAAAGCTATATTTGAAAAGGTAAACATAATAAATTCTGGTATTTTACGTGAAGTCATTTGTTGGGGTAAAATGTGACAAATCACAAACTACATGATTGACTCAAGAAGGGGTTGACGGGAGGCTTCAATATGTAAAGTGCAATGATATGGCCTGCACAGCATAAATCTCAATCACATCTGCTTTTGCTTCTCTCCATCCAAACATGTAAACTTGCTGTCACACAGGATACAAAAAATGCCGTCATCTGAGTATGGCTCTTATGATTTATGCATTTTGTCAGGGATGAAATAAACACTGAAAATATTGTTTTGGCAAATGACAAATGTGTCCTTCTAATGTCCCAGCACAACTTGATGCTACTGAAATATATTGCAGGTTTCGTACACACACACACACATGGCCATCTTGCGAAATTCATATTGTTTGGGCTGTCTGTCAAGTCATTTCAGAAAATTCTATCAAGTTAAAGTTGGGTTGGGACCAAAACAACCCAAAGCAGATATTCAGAACAGGCAAACATTTTGACAAGAATAAAAATCACACCATACCTTTCCAAAACAAATAAAAATGCAAACGTCTCTTTTTCTTCATCGGTACATTTCGCTTTAATCAAAACCAATACATCCTTCCTATAAACTTGAACGTCAGATTGTTTGAGCCCCCAAATGCATAATAACAATATGAAATGTTTTCTCATGTGAATTTAGTCAGCGATTGTATAAAAGGTTAAGGTTACATTCACAATGCAATGGTTTTCCCAGTTTTCCAAAGTGTCACATTTAGTGTTGACACAGTGGTGCGTCATCCTAAGGAAAGGTTGATCGTTTTAAATTCTTATTTTAACCTCCAGGATCCCTCGCCATTCCCTGGCCAACAGCAGAACCCAGCGTGTTTTTTTTTTAGCCTTTGGTCTAGTTTGAATCCATCTCATTGTGTTGTACTAGCCTCATTCAACAATTGACGCTACAATATGCTATGACCCGTCCTGAAAGAAAATTCAGATTCGGCATTCATTTATAATTTGCATTTCTATTCGAGTCATCACCGATTTTTGCGCACACAGAACAAATTGATGGATAACCACAGTTGAAATGAGAAATCAAGAAAAAGATGTTTAAATTACTGTACAAACAGTTTTGGTAACAAATGCAAGCAGCATATTTGATGACTAACATCAAGTTTATTTCCATGAGACTTTTAGACCTATCCAGGGTGAAAGTAGTAACAAACTGATGAGCTAGAAAAACAATCCCAGAGGGGAAGATCAGCTGCATCTGGTTTGTGTCATGACAAGTCAGCAATGTTGCTTCGGGATGAATTAAGCAGGGACATGCACAAGCATAAATCCTATATAATGGATGTATTGCAGGGGACAATAAATACTTAAAATGGCAACGTTATGGAGGAGTTGGAAGATATGGTAAGATATTATCTGTACTGTACTACGACTGTTTTGTAACAGCTGATTTCATCATACACGATGAATAGAAAACCAAGAAACTTTCGGCTACTTCTGGTCTCACAAACATGTGAAACTCTGACATACATTCAAGGCCATGTTATTAATTTGATTGTCACTAAAGATATGGATATTACATTGGTAATCGAAAGGATTTGGCAATATTGGATTATTTCTGTGAACTAAAAATAATCTCGAAAATTCAGGCAACCACTGTGAATACTAAAAAAGGTACAGAAATGAAAAATCACCAAGTGGATAGAATGGCTGAACTGTGAATGCAGAAACAGTTGATGAACCTCTGGAGAAGTTCACCTGGAAAATCTCAAATGTCCTGGATGATGTAGCTGCTATTAAAACCAGGACCATTTTATGCCAACCTAAAACACTTTGGAGGTGCACGACAAGCATTTGAAATCAAAATGCAAGAAAACTTCAAGAGCAAAACTCACCCACTCTTTTCGGCCTCATTTTTGGGCTGTGAGTCTTAAGTATTGTCCTGAATGTGTGTGCATGTGTCTGCTCCCCGTAGAGAACATTACATTTGGACTGGAAGCTATTCCTCACAAGAGCTTCTTCCTTGTGTGTTTGCAGCTGGCTGATGTGAAGAGGTGATATCGGGATAAATAACAGGAGAGGGATCTTATTGTTATTTCAGATAATATCAAATGAGATGGGTCCTCTAAGGTTTTAGCCACCGACCTTAAACCAGATGTGGATCAACATTATGTCATGTGGGGCCTCCTTACACTTCCCAGAGAAGACTAATTTGAAAATCCCCCAACAACTGTGTCCTTTTCAGTCTCAGGTGTAGAGTTAAATCGATGAAGCAATCGTCTTTGGATATCAGTAAGGCTAACTAGGTTACTGTAATAACATTTCAAAAGATTAGCGTGACAACTCCCAGTGCAAAGCCTAAATCTCCCTTAGCGAGGGGACTTGTGGGGGTGAATCCGAGTTGTTTATCTCTGGAGACTGTGGAGAGGTGATGGGGTAATTTAAGTTGGCTTGATATGGCGGCTTGGTAAATGCAGGCACAAAAAATAGCTAAATTATGGACTACCAACTGGCAATACATTTCAAGGTGATCAAGATGTGCAGATTAAATTTGAACATTACCTTCCTTCTGCAATTTATGTTTATATTTAATTCAGTACCTGATATTTTGAGCCCCTGTTTTGCCCTAACACTAATAAAATAGAAAAAAAAAAATGTAAGTACCGTATTTTCCGGACTATAAGGCGCACCTTCAATGAATGGCCCATTTTAAAACTTTGTCCTTACATAAGGTGCACCGGACTATAAGGCGCACCATTAATGCATCATGTCAGATTTCTAATCCAAATCAAATCATTCTCCATTTTATCTTTTTTATTTCAACTTCAGATGCAACAAAAGACTTTATAATCACAAAATAATGATCCATAGTCTTTTTGATTCATTATTCATAGTCTTCAGCGGGTCACTTATGATTGATTCCGTGACACAATGCTTCGGGCCAGTTTAAATTTAGGAATTTGGTCCATATATAAGGTGCACCGGACTATAAGGCGCACTGTTGGCTTTTGAGAAAATTTTTAGGTGCGCCTTATAGTCCGGAAAATACGGTACATGGAGTCGGAAAACACAATTATGTCTTTAGGAGTGAAGGGTTTCAATTTCTGGAGCGTTTAGTGACATGTGCTAGCTTAACATTATAGCACGGTGCGCCGTCTGGGTCATGTGAAGAACAACATTACTGGGGCCCTGCAGGTCAGTACCGCTAATGAGCAGCGGACCGAGAGGCTTGGAGCCAGCACCGGCTCACACTCTCTCCTCTTCAAAGCAAATAAACTGAAGATCATTTGACCAAACAAATTGTTCAAAGTCAGGCAATAGTAGCAAAAGCCTGGCTGCACTCTTTGCACCAATGATACGCAATAAAACCGCTGAAGGTTTACATACCTCTCTTTTGTGGGAAAGTGTTTAGAAAATGGTATTTTTATTGCGAGCAGTCCCGTGAGAAGATATTTCTAATAAAAAGCTGGTGTATATTCTGAAAGGCGGATAGATTTCCAACATTTTTAGGTTCGCGTATATCTGTACCTGTGTTAACTGAGATGCAGGATCAATTTCTGGCTGGCCTTCGAGCCAACATATCTTCAATGGATTTTTACTCAGGCCACTTTCATTCTTTACTGCCAGCTCCTAAGGATAAAAGTTTGTGATTATGCATGAGACATTATAATTAACAAATAAAATAAGGGTTGTTAGAACATGAGTTGGGTACTTACAGCTGCCCGCACAGTTGAAAATTCAACAACAGCACTTCCTTTCTTCTTACTTGATACCATCACATTCAAAACTTCTCCATACTAGAGGTGAGAAATGAGGGGGGGGCGGGATCAAACGGGGGAAGAGATGAACATGAAAATTAGAGGCTCATTTCAAAATCATATGAAATGCGACAAAATGTTGGAATAAAAAGCTGAGCTTCAATTTGGACTTGGTGGCTGAACATACAAATGTAAAGGACCGAGTCAGCCAGGCAAAGAATAGAAATTGTAATTTTATCAGCTCATAATAATATCAACCACAAGAGCACCTCCACTGATCTGATTTGAGCCAATAACACAGGCCAGAAGTCGTCCTTTTAGACTCCAATTCTACCAAACAAAACAGCTCCAATGTTAGTATTTTTTTTTGTTAAATATTACTCTTTAGCAGACTCTCAAAGGAGTTCAAACAACAAGGATATATATTATTCAAAATGCCATGAGGACACTCCACATTCCATACTTGTTTTCCCACACCGCGGTGGCTATTTCTCTTACTCAAACCATTAACTGTCACTCATTACAGCTTGCCATGTCAAACAAAGATTTTTTTTTTCTTCCCCCCAAAAAGCTTCATTTCCCACAGTCTTAACCCTCACATCCATCCCATCTAGGCTCCTCTCAAATGCGTGCGTGCTAGGGAGAAATTCAAACGCCGTTTTTCCACACAGCTTGACGTCAGTGACACTTGCCCTATCCTCATTTGAGACCGGCATACTCCCCAGCCTTGCAATACTCATGATTGAAGTATAAGGTGGTGCCTGGGTTGCATGAGAAGAGCACATTTCCTCATGCCTCCCTTGGTATTGCTTAATCACCTGGTAAGAGGGGCACAAACAATGGCGTGCGCACCTTTAAAAGGGCACTGCAACATTGCCCTCAGCACTTTCACCACAACAAAACTTAATGGGCCTTGTTTAAAAGGAAGGGGGGGGATGGAACTATCCGCAATTCTCAAGTCATGCGGGCCTCATATGCAGGTTTGATAGCTTGGAGCATTGTATTAAAAGTAGCGTTAAAAAAAACGCAATGTTTTATGCAAACAATCTCGCCGTAGTAAAGGGCATAAATGTGCTTTGTAATGTCTTATCAGGAAAATAATAATTATTTCCAATGTCCTTTTAAACAGTTCACTGTCATCTGTCATTACCTTTTGTAGAAGTTTAAGAATGAAATCTTGAGAGTAGCCACCATTTGTACTGTCCTCCTTTTTACACTTCCACTTCAACTGAAAAGAAAACAGAGGTTAGTGAGAATGATACCTTGGAAGAAAAAAAAATATCATGAAATCAAGAGCCGCAGGGAGTAGATCCATGTTATCATGACAGACTTCTTAAAAGCTTGATGTTTAGCTGAATATTTTGGGAGAGCCATATTTTTAACTCAGCCTTGATTCCCACCATGTTACATGATGTTGCTTTAGAGAATACTGGCCAAGCCTTCTTTGCAACGCCCGCAAAAAAGCTTGCGCCATAGCCACGATATTCATGAGTTCCTTTGCTGCTAAAAGCAGATCTTGCGCAACCTCTCCAATCAATCACAGAGTTACGGCCCAGCAAACATCACAAAATAAAGCTTTATTATTAATGGCAAGCACAAAGTGCTTATTCAGCTCCAGCTCTGTTAGCTGTCAAAGAAAAGGCAGAATTTCTGGGAATGTGAATGTTTATGCAGTCACTTTTACAAAAAATAATGGTAAAGATGAAATGTTGAGGATTTGCTTGATGTGATGCCTAAGGTTGCATCTCACGATACTCTCCGTTCAAATTAAATTAATGATTACGATACAACTGAATGAAAGCGGCTAACACTGAATTATCAAAAGGGAATAACAATTTAATTTCAAAGTGTTGTCAAGGCTGAGAAGCCTTTCCAACACAAACTCAGTACACATGAAATTTAATGTACTAATAATTCAAGTCCATGAACACGGGCCCTGACATCGTCCGCCATGGGGGTTGTAGTTTGTTATTCTAACTGAGCACAAAAATGTAAGGGAATTCCCTCCTGCACTGGACAGCTATCAATTCTTAAAAGTAGATTTAAAAACATTAGCTAACATCCCCAGTGTCTGTTAATATTTCAGGCCAATATAACGAGCCGTACTTTAGTCGGCGATTTCAAATGTCTGCTAACATCAACGGATAACTGAAATTACCGCTCGATGATGAGTACCTTCAATTTAGGGGTGACGTTGCTCTTAGAACATCTTCCCGATGCGGAGTCTGGAAAGGAGAAAAAAACAGAGGGCGTTAAGTTGAAGAAGTTAAAAGATAAAAAAAAGAAAGAAAAATGCTTTTGTTCACGCTGCCACAGAACTAATGCATATGGATAACCATTGTCACATAAAGACAGCCACAGAATTATGTGAGAGAGTGAGCGAACGAGAGCGAGAGAGAGAGAGAGAGAGCAAGAGAGCGAGAGAGTGCAAGAGAGGACTTTGGGGGGCCCGACTGCAAGTTAAAGATGTGCTGACTTTGCGTGAGTAAACCACAACCACAAAAAGAGTCCTAATTTCAGGCCAACATTCCCACTTTCTTTTACCTTCACGCACATCTATACAATTGATTTATGACCCCCCCCCCCATGTCTCCAAAATGGGAACACAGGAGATTTTGTGCAAAAAAATGCTCATGAGGTCAAGTTCGAGTTGCGTGCGTGCGTATGTGCTTGATGTTTGACATTCCTATATAAACATGCCAAAATGTCTACCTGCCAAGAAAATAAGACTCGTCAATTCCAAAGTGTTATAACACATAGCCACATATCTAGTTATTGTTTTTGTGTGACTAATATCTGGTAAAAACCTGCCTGCCTGTTGACAGCTCTACTGACAGTTTGATTCACTCAAATAAGAAGTAAAACGATTTTGTTTTACATCTCATGATGTTTCGTTTACATTGGAAACTATCACAATGGATGAGATTGTAAATAAAAAAAAAATGGAAGTACTTCTGTGACTGTAGTTTCCCGTGTTCTGCTGTTCTTCTCGTTCTCTTTGGATCTGCTCTCTGATGAGCCTCTGTTCTTCCTCAAGCTGTCTGGATCCCTCCTCCCTCAAACGAGTAATCTGGTGGGAAAAAACAGACATACAATACAAAGATGTAACAACTTTGAAGACTGGAAAAATATGAATCTTGGCATTTTGTTGAACAACAATTAATCTCTGCCAATACCACATTCATAAAGAAAAAAAAAAAAAATCAGTTACAGAAGATGAAGCTTACATAAAATTCCTGCATTCATTATTAAAAATGATACATTTTAACCAAGACTGAGTAAAAGATGCAAATAGTGATATCTCAGGACGTGATTGAAAATAGGATAACGCCCCCTACTGGTGAGTTTCTCTCCACCAAGGCAAGAGGCCATATAACGTGATGCTATGCTATGACTCAACCTGGAAGCATGCACGCTATTTTCATTTATCACTGCATTTCGGAGTTAAGTGTGGCCAGTCATGCAATATCACCTCAAGGGTTTACACACAATTATGCTATGCGATGAAAAGATGGAGCATCTGTTTACAGCCCCAAACTTGGCAAGTTTTCAGCTCAATAAGAATCAAGAAATTGAACAGAATGAAAACTACTCAAGTAAACTCCTGAGTGGTTTTTTTTTTTCTTCAAATGCAGAGGACCGGAATGTATCCTTAACATGAACTAGTCATTGCCTCACCTCTTCTTCAAGTGTTCTTGTAATTTGCACTTCGTCTTGGGTCTGGACTTCTGCTTGTCGCTCTCTTGCCTCAAGATCTGTGAAGCGCAGAGGTATAGGAAGTCAGCCCTCTACATGTATAGAATCTGTAAATCTCAAATTCATATTCATCTTTTGATCTGAAACCAAAACAAAGCAATTGATCTCTCCTTTGGAAGGGACTGTATAATATATGATACTTTAAAAAAAAATAAAAAATTATGAATCATTTACAGGGCACCTACCAAGCTTAATCTTCTTTCTCTTGTCATCAAGTTTGCGGTTCCGTTCTTCCGCTTGTTTTTTGGCCGCACAAATCTTGTCATAGGCGGCCTGAAAATACCATTGTGAATGTTAGGATAAATGATTTTTTTGCATATCGCAAGGGCCTACAGGAAGGAGGGGGGGGCTCCTACCTTGGCAGCAGCATCGGTCAGCACCTCCAGAGCCTGAGACAATTGGTGAAAGAGCTCCGCTAGAGCAAAGCACAGAGAAAAGCAAAAAAAAATAATAATAATTGAAATTGAAACCCACATGATGTGTTTCTTTCATAAAAATCAAACTGCTCAATTTGCATTTTTGATGCATGGCGCTTGATGACGAGTGCCAAGACAGTCACATTATCTCCAGTGACAAGCCTGTAACACTGCACCAGCTCCAATGTCTTTGATTAGTGCGCCGAGAGGGGCCAACGCCGCAATCATCGCTACCACGCAATGTTCCCCACCGCCTCAGTTGTCATCCCACACACACACAAAAGCATACAAAAAGACCACAAGTGCTCCCTATCATGCAACACTACTGCACTATACCAGCCAAACTTAATCATTCTCTTATGGGAAGCCTGGCAGGCCAGTATGGTTACTCCCAGTAGGGATTGGCAAATTTGAACTAACAGAAGGCTGTGGAGATCATCCTGCCAGCAGAGGTCAGATTACCTAAACGTAACAAGCGACAATGAAATCCGACTGAGAGGTAGTTTGAGCTGTCACGAGAGAAAAAAAAAAAACGTGACCCTTTGACGCAACCTTCCCATCTCGTGCGATTGGGACAAAGTCTGTCCATGTGTGGGTTCAAATGTTGGGGCCCTCCAAACCGCTTCTTTTCCATTTCTGGGAAACCGACCCCCTGCTTTTACATTATCCATCTCAACCCCCAAGCCCACCAATTTCCCTCTTTCTCCCAAATGACATAATCAAGAATTATCTGAGCCATCCAAAAGCCACATAAACCTCCCATGAAACACTGGCTAGTCTTTTTTTCCAAGGTGCCTTTTTCACCGCCTGACAAAAAAAAAAGGTATACACAGATTTCCTTGCGTGATTATACATCTGCTGGTTAGCGAGCGCCTGTTAGACGATCCAAGAAAGCAAAAAAAAAAAAAAACGGATGTAATTTGACTGGATCCATTGACAACGAAATAGATCTTAAATTGATTTTTACGGATATTGAACATTTAAACTTACCTGCTTTTGGATTGTCGGGGTTCTTGTCCGGATGGCATTTCAAAGCTTTCTGTCGATAGGCTTTTTTGATCTAAGTGAAGACAAGACACAAAAAAAAAAAAAGTACAGTATGTACGTCACATGTTGGACATGTTCGACAGAACACAAAAAAAAAAAAAAAAAACACTACCCTTTGGCACAGGTTTTGGCAAAAGTAAAAATAAAATTCTATCTTTCCCAATAGTCTGTGTTTAACTTAAAATCAAGGTCTGTTTTCTTTGGATGAAATCAACACCTGAGCGGATTCTGTTTTTTGTCATTCTGACACATTCGTGGAAAGGAACTTGGGCAGCACATGCTACAGTAAACTACCCATGAAAGTTTGGGTTTGTAATATACATCTGAAAATTTAATCCATGTAAGAACACGCTTTAGGATCAGTTGGTTAAGAGCGAGTAGTCGATGAGACACTCTGGAGCTTCCTGTATAAAAATATGTCATTTGTTTTTCTTTGCACAAGTTATAATTATACTCAGGCAGCTTTGTCTCTGTTCTGCATTATGTTCCGATAGCTCCTTTCAGCATAAATCAGTCTCCTGCCAATTCGTTACAGGTCAAATGAAGCACCTCTCATTAGTCATTTGCAACAAGTACCTTGGCCCACTGGCATGAACGTGCTGCTTTTCTTCTCGTGCTGACTTTACTTGGGGGCGTGTGGTAAGAACCACAAATCTAGTCTTCTCACTCCATTTTGTTTCATGTACACTTCAAACAATAAACAGCTCAAGGAGAGACCAGTCATCATTAGGAAGCCTTTCGCCTTGGTGCTTGGCAAAGACTTGACACGGCTTCAAATTGACACGCAAAGCTGGGGAAAGGTGCCATACACACGCTTAGCGTTGCTCGAAGCCGACTTTCTCTCTTTTTTGCCTCTTTCTGCCTTTTCTTCCTTTTTTCCGCGTTGTAAAATTTCAAATTGGAACAAATTGCAATTCATTGACATTCAAGCAATGAAGAAGTGAGCAATTAGGAAGAAGGCAGATTTTTTAAATCACTCATTAAATGATTGAAAGGCTTCACTATTTTAATTTTTTGATCACATTAAAACAATTTTGAGAACAAGAAAGAAACATTGAGGAAAGGGATGATGATGATGTGAAATTTTATACAGTACACTTTTTTTTTTTTTTAAGTTAAAAAGTGCAGATTTCCAAATTCAAACTCTATTTATCACGTTTGTCATCTGCAGCACGTAGACAAGATAAACAACATGTCCATTGATATGCTGTAAAGTCAGCAGATGTTGAACAATGTTGATGTTTAACAATGTTAGGACAAGCTGAGCTGTTTGACTACTTGACTCATCAGTATTGTCGTCTGGCACGGAGCAGCTACGTTGCACATCATCATCATCATTGGCTCACGTCACAATTCAACAAAAAAGATTTTTTGGTGTCATTTTGGGCGATTTGAAATTCTGTTGAACTTCAAACTTTAGTTGGAAAGCCAGCAAATGTTATGAGTCGGACTTGGTGAGAAAAATGTCTGCTATGCCCCGAAACCAGAAGGAAATAAAGACACAAAAGGGGAAAAATACTCCTAAAGAGACAATACAATACTAATAATCCAAATGTATATTGTCTGTTTATGCCATTGACAACTCCCATGGCTGCTTTTGTATTCATAGGCAGGCTGACAACTGACACGACTAAGAGGAACAAGATGAATAACTTGGTTTTTGTGGGAGAAATAGTTGGGTTTCTTGAAACAAAAACAGTAGGGGACTCAAGGAGAAAGTGTCATTGTCAGTTATAATCACTATGCAAACAAGCTTCGGTCATAAAACACGAGTCGTGGCTTTACGTAGTATCTAATAAATAAGTCTGCTGTGTTCTTAATTCAAGTACAGTATATGTCAATGTCATGGCGATATCACCAAATTTCTTATTTGGGTCAGGACCACACTTTTTTTTTTCAGCAAAACTCTGCTTTAAATCAATTGCGGCCTCTAATATTTTTGTAGCACCACTTAAGTTTTTTTATGAGTACATCTGCTGCTCGGGGGAAAACTAAACATCAATTATATGTGCTGAAAATGGGCTGTGGAGGAAGTGTACATAAGGAGGGAGAACATAAAGTATGTTATAATCGTGCTCAATGAAATGGAGGGGAAAAGGCTTCTATAAAACAGGCTCAAGTGAGTCTATTGCAAATAATAAGTTATGTCAGATGGTCTTAGTTTGCAAATCCATCTTCTGAGCATGTAGCCTGTCTGTCAACTGCAACACAACAGGTATTGCTATATTTAAAACACACCACAAGATATGGTGGCTCCCATATAACATGAGTTTGAATGTGGCTGGTAGATTCTGAACAGCTCCAACTCCAATTATAAAAAGGTGTGCACACTTTTGCAACCACATGATCTCAATTGTTTGTTTTTCACATCCCCTCTCAAAAAGAGACTTTTTTTTTCCAGTACAAGTCAATACAAGTCATAGATCACATTATTCGTGGGACATGTTTGATAATTTATCTTGGTCATATTTTTTGTCCCACCAAAACCTGGCATTTATACAGGATGTGTAATTTGTTTTCATCCACTGAGTATTGTGTGGCGTCTTGCCTATTGACTTTGTCTCACCAAGTAATCAGTGAAAGGTTAAATCTTCTTTGAGGTCATTGAGATCTAATGTTTTTCTTATATACGTGCACACAAAGTATAATATGTACATATGTGCCCCCCACTATTATAATAACACTAGCCAATCATAGACTCAAACGTGCCAGCTACCGCAGCATTCATCGGAAGTGACAACAAAATGGAAGCAGAAGATGAAGAATGCAAAAAGTCCACAGAAATGTGATCTGAGATGAGCCGCTTCCCTTCTTTGTGATAAACAACATAACAGCAGTGATCCAAATAACTGCCCATCAGCTGACATCTGTCTTCATCGAAGCCCCCCACAGACTAAATGTACAGGCCACAAAAATGTCCCATCGCTCACAGCAATCAACAGACCTCACAGAACCAGTCTACTGTGTTTTAGAATCTTATTTCTGGTGCCGAAACCACCACTAAGTTCTTGCAGCATTACCCTCTGTAAAAGACAAAACTTTTTTCCAATTAAGTAATTGACTGTATTCTGGCAGCACTGTTGATTTGCCATCTTGCTTGTGGATTTTAGATTTTGGATGCATGGATGGAAGGTGCTCACCAAGGAGCTGACTATATAATGATCAGCCGCTTTGCAATGTAAAATAGAATAAAGAGGAAAATGGACCCAAGTTATCTCATTTTTGCTCCTCTTATTTATGTTATTTGTTTATTTATTATTTATTCATCACTCTTATTTATTCATTGTTTGTGCCTTCTTGTTTTTATTTTGTTGTTGTTTACTTGTATGTATATTGTGTACTATATCTTGTCACCGTGGGATAGTGGGAACGTAATTTCGATTTCTTTATGTGTCTTGGCATGTGAAGAAATTGACAATAAAGCAGACTTTGACTTTTGACTTTGATCTGAGACGAAGGCAATTAGTATCATTTAATTAGTACACAGTGGAGAATGATGTCCACATATTTGCACTGATATTCATATATGGAGCTAACTTCAGGGTAAAATTGAAGATCACGTCAATCATGTTTTCTCCCTTTCGAGTCATTTTTATGAACCATGAAAACTGGTGCAGCGTCTCCACCTAGCGGCCTTTTGAATCAACTACACGCGATACAGACAGCGTTTGGTGTATTATTTTGGGGTCGTATTGTTCTTTAGACCTCATCTTCTTTCTTGATTACTCTTTATAAACAATTGTCAACACGGGGGGGAGACAACATATATGTCAGAGAACGCTAAAAACATTTTGATGCTTCATTATTTGCTGCTTAGAGACATCAGATATGCTATGCTGATTCTTTCTTTATTCACGTAAAATTTTCCAAGTTGATAGGTAAATAGAGGCTTTGCAGTCACGTGGTTTTATCACGTGATTTTGTGTTATGCCGCCATCTTGGCGGTCAACTAGTCAGCTCGTTCCTACGTGTTTGTATGGATTGTCTGATTTCTGCGCTACGTTTTCACCGATTTCTTCCGAATTATGGCTGATTTGCTATCCAACGAAGTTAGGCATTTGGATGAAGACTCCAAGAATCGTCACAGAGAGAAGTTGAACCTTGTTGGCACAACGGATCCGTACCTTTTACCGAGAAGCATGCTAAAATCGCCCGAGCATTTTGCAACAGCCGACCTGCCTGAACGCTCATATCCAGATATTTATAATTACCTCGTCGATTTGTTTTGTAATGGCATTTCATAACTTGACATATTAAAAAACTGAATAGAGTGAAATCATTCAGATACTGTACCTGTCTGTTCAAGTTGCTACCATTTTTATTATTTGTTTATTTTTGCATGATGCCACATCTGATTGTCTTGAAAACTTAACCAATAAATATAATTCAATATTTACATTGATAACGTTTTCAAGCATCATGAAAAAATAAACACAAAATAAAAACGGGGGGGTGAACTGAAGAAATCATCCCATTCCCTGCCTTGCTGCTCTTGCTGCCTTTCTAAAAATGCACCCAGCATTTTCAACAATCATATTTGTATCATCCCATATTGTATTATTTCACATTTTGTGAAACAAATCAGGGGTGAATAGTTTGTTTACATACCTGATATGAAGTCCTCATTGCATATCCTTGTGTAAATCGTAGGTTTCCATCGTTCACGACGAATATCCGCGATCCATTTATCACGTTTTTTCATGTTCGCCGGAAATCTATAGAAGCTAAGATTTGGTTTATCGCCTCGTCTATTGCTACATCCAACAGCACAGCAGGTATCCGGCATTCTTAAGCTCAAATAGCAGCAGATATAACAAGAAAGCGTGTGTGAGTCGTTGACCGGCACTGAAAAGTTGACCGCCATGATGGCCGCCAAGCTAATGTGGGTAGCTTGATGACGTCAGCTGCAAAGCCTCTATAAATACTCTGCAAATAATACGTCATCATTATTTGTACACATAGACCCCCTTTAGTCAATCGTATCAAGCGGTAAACGAGTTTACGTACCTCCTTTGCTGTAGCAGTGTTTTTAATCTCAAGCAAACCATAAAGGTCCAGCTGCAGAATATCCTTTGCCTTTGAAGACATTTCTTCTCACCGTAAGTTTCTAATGTTACTAATGCCGCAAAATTCAAGAAAATGCTGTGAAAACAACGTCCGGCTGCTCAAACGTAAATAGTTGTGGTCGGCGCTTTTTAATGACGCAATACCCGGCGCAAATCATTCTGGGAAATGTTGTTTTTTATGTGCTTCTTCGCTTCAAGCGCCATTGAGTTACATATTTCATAAAAACGAGAAAATGAGACGTGAAAACTCCACACTAACCCAGTCTGTAAGGCGTTAATACTCACTCCTAGACCCGTGTAAATAAAAATTATATAAATACAATCACGCATATACAGCCAAAGTAATATTCTTTATTGTACAGGAGATTAGTCTGAAATCACGAGATATCAAGAACTACGTTTTTTCACAATCATTTTAATCAGGGATTTAATACGAGTGAAAATCGACTTTTGTTCTTCTGCAATTCTGTGGAACTCTGATCACTCCACTTAATGACCAAGCCAATCCATTATTGCAACATTTCCTGTAAGCAGCAGGATCTGTCCTGATCTGAATCAGCAAACATGCCCTGACTCGGGTTGGACAAGCATGTCTGTTCTAAAAGCTACTTGGCAAATGAAATGCCATGAAGAATCTCATGCATTTACCGAATAAAGTCAAATGTCTCACATTGCCTTTATAAAGATTGACATAATTTGTGATCGCCTGCATCCATCATCAATATACTGTATCCTTTTATTAGTGACACAAAAAGACACTTTTAGAATAAAATTATTTGGTCTCCATGCATTTTTGTTTAAGTCTATGTGTACTTAAATGTTTATACTCGTACATTGTCAGGACAGTCCCAAGTTTACACAAGGTGGAACAGTTGTCTCATCTTAAAAGAAATGTTAACTTAACAGTGTTTGCAGATACAATATAAAATGATGCATAGAGCTGAATTGCAGCAATCGTTTGTTTACTCTTTGTTTTATCAGTGCTTTCTAATAATGGCCCCTTGTTCCTCCAGATGGACAAACTCTCACTGTGATAACACTGTAGGCTCCAGCTACACAATAAAACAATTATTTTCCCTGCAGGGAAAGCATCTTCAATGTAGAGCATCTTCAATCATAGTTTTATGTCATTGTGGACCGCTGAAAATTATCAATATATTTTTTATGTTCCGCTAATACATTTGTATTTTGCCTAATTTTAAAATCTTTCATCAATAACTAGGACTGGGATGGGCAATTTAAATGCTGGAAGGGGCCACAATTTTTCACAAGTCCTACCAGGGGAAAATATGGACAAAGTATTTGCATACATGCAAAATACATGTTTTAATACATTTCATCTTGGATCAAATATTTTTCAACGCATGCAAAAAAATCCACTATACTAAAAAAAAAAAGGATTTGAAGCAAACAAAGAATAACCACATACTGTATTTTTGTTTTCAAAGTAAATGTCTTGCATAAAAAATAGCATTCAAGCATGGTTCAAAACTCCTGCACAAGAAAATAACTTTAAATGCAATTAATCAAGGTGCCACTCAGATTTCAATTAGGACAATCGCTTCAGAAAACTAGTGATTGACAGATTAAAATGAAATATCATGGGTATAGTTGTTTTGTTTGTGCAATGTGCAAAACCACAGTCTTGATCACACTCCCACTTTTAACAATAACTTTCCCACTTCATCGCAGCTTGCTTATCTTCACTGTTGTCAACGGGGAAATGCAAACATACTGGCTTGGCATGGTCCCTTGGGCCTTGGCAGATTTAATTTAAATTACGAAACATCTTGTTTATTTTTCTTCAGACAAGATCGGTCTAGACCAGGGGTTTATTCAGAGTGCTGAGCAAGGCCAATATAAAAATCATTGTTTTGTAGATTTCGAAGGTCTGTGACTAACCATCAAATTGTTTCGTTTTTGAGGAATGGGTCAAATGGTCTGCACGAGTTCGGCTCCACCCTCTGGGATGGAGATTAGTGTGAGGGAGGAGGGCGCACTACTGACGGCTGCGGACAGCTTCAGGAACCGCAAGAAAATTAAAAAAATTGCATTGGGTTAGGGTGGGGAACTACTTCAAAATAACACGGCGCCTGCAAAACTGCGCTTAAAGAAGAGCTTTGTTGTCGCAGTCATTTTGTTGTTGTTGTCTTTTTGGAATTCTGCACGCTCCGCAGGACGTGGCTGAAGACAACACAGTGCTAACAATAAAGTCCGTGACGTTTAACCGTTCGTTATCTTGCATACCTAGTTTTAGCATCGTACTACTTATTCCCAATCAGGCTTTATCAAGGCACTAAACCCATATTGTGCCGTTTAATCACGTTTATTCGCCAGTAATGCAGGAGACGTCGTCAAACCTTTATTGCGAAAGGCACGAGCGGAAATCGGAGCCTCGCGTTTACTTCTACGTTGACGTCACTCTTTTAAACAAGTGAGCGAGAGAGAGCGCAGGGCCGTGACGATTAAAAGCCACACAAACGCGCATACACACACCCACTCGGGTCGACCTACCACTGCCTTAATGCCTTAATTTGTGGAGATCCATGCTTCTTCTTTGACGATGTAAACCGGAGTGTGTTTGACATCTGGTGCCTCTCCCATCTGAACACACACAAGGACGCGATCACTCCAAGTGTATTTATAGAAGAAAACCAGGTAAGACATCATTGCGCATCTTCAATTATGCAACAGAAGATGTCATGTCAAATCGTTGCTGTCTAAGATACGGGACAACAGTCCAAGTCCTCTGCAAAGGCGCACCCCAAAGTCCGGCTTTGTGTTGCTTGGTTTTAATCCAGCATGTTGCAGTCACTAATGCAGACAGTGGCTCATTTGGTTAGGAATTGTGTGGCCGATGTCCGTATTGGATTGGACTGTTTACCCTTAAACTGGTTTGGAGAGGAGTAAGGCTGCAAGGAATGGAAAAACGTGTCCAGTTGCCAAAGTACACTTTTATCTGGATCACGTTTTGTTTGCATGGATTTCTTGTGTGTATACAGGTTAATTCGGTTTTAATTATGTGTTAACAAACCTTGTTCACTTTTAATAAAGTGAACTATTTTAATAGGGCGTAGCACAAAGAGCTCTTGCATGCACGTTGCTGCCAAAAATAGGAGAGATGGGAAGGGTAGGTATCATTTTAATAAGATCCAGATGTTTTTAACTCTGCGACGTGAGCTTTTAAACCGTGCATGAAACGTGAATATTCGTCTAAAAGTACTTTTTCAGTTTACGTCAGGATCGCTTTGTTAAAAGAATCCGGCTGTAATGCCATCTGATTTTTAAGTTGTTCAAATTTGGAAAACTGTTTTAAAGTTAAATAATTCATTGTAGTCTCAAAGTATTAATGTCAGAAAACATTAAAATTATTACTAATATTAAGATTCCAAATTGTCATTCAAAGTGTAAAGAGATGTTAACAAATGTGTGATAAATGTAAAACTACATCTCCCTCTGATGATGCCTGACAGGGATAAATAGAAACGAAAATCGGTTTAAATCGGAAAATCGGATTTGATTCACACGAATCAAATCAGTACATAGACTGTACTTCAATCGTATCGCACCCCATGTATTGAGATACGTATCCAATTATCTTTAATGAGAAATACACCCGTTATAAATGGCTTGAGATTGCTGATGATTTTTTTTTCCATTTAATTAATTTAGCGCTTTGATGTGTTGTTACACGTTAATAAATGTGTCAAATCCTAATCCGACTGAAACCAACCAATTTGAATAATTTCACTTAAAATTAAAAATAATATAACATTATTATATTATATATTATTATATTATATTATTCTTGAATCGTATCATACCCTATGTGTCAAGATACGTATCAAATCGTCTTTTATTGGGGCCGGAAAGGACCTCTAAAAGATGTTGCTAGTTTTATGCTCATCACATCTTTACTCATCATGCTGCAGTAGCATCTTTGACTTTTGAGATTCTGACTGTAGTTACATAATAATATTCAAATGAATATGAACAGTATTTGCAATCTTGGGCTCTGCATATGTTTCAAATAAACGGAAGAAGTGGGTGTGCATGCTTAAATGTTAATCTAGTGTACAGTGGAGTTGGACTGTTGTGTAGGAGGCTCGAGCAGAGGACACATGAGTGGGTTTGTCCTGTAGGCTGTGAATCAGCTGCTGTCAGAGTTGCATGTGGGAGCCATTGGGGCAGACATAAAAAAATGGCTTTCAACTTAATAAAAAGCATATTTTTCATTTATTCACCCAATAATGTTTTCTACATGAATTGCTTTTACTGTGAATTAAAATCCTCAGTGAAACAGACGTTTCAAAAGAGGAACGTGTTTCCGTTCTAGCATGTTTATCTGGTTTCCTGTCCTGGCATAGTTTTCCTTCCTGAGAAATTCCTTGGTAGCCCAGCATACTTGACGCACAGACACACCCTTTTCTCAGGAATAAAAAGAGTAGTTAAGAAAGTGTGCAAATTATTGGACAATTGCCCAGATGACACGCATTTACTTGCAATGTTTACTTCATCATCATTAGGTACACCCAAAGGAATATTTGTTTGTGCACTGTGTAAAATATAAACTTAATACATTTTGAAGTATGACAAAAAGTTCAATATAATGTAATCTAATAATTATAATTAAATAAAAATCCTACAAATTTCCCAATTTCAGTGGATTTGGTCAAAGCTTGTTTCACTTGGCTTCTGGACAAATAGACTGGTCCATCCTATCCGTCCAGTTATAAAAACTCTGAGTCAACTTTCCGAACATTTTAGGAAACCATGACGCGTCAATTTCCTCAAATGTTTTCTGGTAAATATAGTTTTTGATTGGCTTATTCTGGACATGTGATCACAGGAAGAGCCACTGTAAAACTGAATACACATGGCTGTGTATAAACATTTGTTATGCATATTTTCACATTTATGATCATCAAACAAATGCAAAATGTTTTTAATTATGTGTGTGTAGCTGAGTTCTATCCTACTGAAAACCAGAATTAAAAAACATCCTTATATTTGATTCCAATAGGTATCTAATGTTTAAATTCAGCCAGTGGTTTGTTAGGCAACGCTTGTCGAAAAGTGGGAAAGTGAGAATTCATTGATGGCATTGAGACGGTCTGTTGTGTCCATTGTGTGTTTCTGCCGGCTGCCACGGTAACGCGGCAGAATTGCGCAGCCTGAGCTGACAGAATTCCTTTGCAAGAGCCAAGCGTCACTTTACCTTGACTCTTTGACTCGAATGGAATTATTGCTGCAGTGCATCATATGAAAACACGAGGCCAAGTCAATTTGCAAAAAACCATCTCATGTTGTAGAAGTTGGATATTCGAGTGTCAAGCAAAGACAATGGGCCCCTCTGCAAAAACCATCATTCCTTCCGAGCTACCCAAAGTAGCCAACTGTGACTCAGACCAAGCCGTTGTGTTTCTACATGCTCATCATTCTGCTTTGCCAAGTCACAGCAGAGCCGAAAACTATTTTTCTTTTAACACCAAACTAGCAAATATCACAACGTATTTTTAGACTTTTTGCAGAGCGCTTTCCCCTTTTTTGGACTTAGTGTGTATGCTGCTTGTACGGGAATGTTTTAGAAGCTCTCCAGAGGGTAGGATGGCGAAAAAGGGAGTTGGCAAGTGAGGAAATCTGTGGTTGTACCACAAAAAGCAGCATGTGTGCATTCTGCTTCATCCAGAGAGTGGCTCCTGTGTAATAATTTTCAAGGTCTCTGATGAAGCATCATTTGTGGCGTAAATGGAAATGTGTTCTGCAGTGCACATGCGGGGAGTTTTTTTTTTTTATGCAGGATTTAGTTGGAATGTTGTGTATGGCTGCTGCAAACGACCCGACTGCTGACATAGTCGTTTAGTCACCCACAGAGTGCAAACGCTGTCATTCCCTATTGTTTCATTTCCCATCGTGATCCGGCCTTTCATTTTTTTGTTCTGCTCACCAATGATGAATGATGGTGACATTGTGCAAACAAATTCATTGAATTACAGATAAGTTTTCCCAAAAGAAAGAAGAATACTGGATATTTTTATTGTCGTGTGTTTGTCAGTTTATTCATTTTTGTTTTTATGTAACTTCCTGTATAGCTTTAACTTGCTTTTTTTTATTTGTGTGTATTGTTCCAAGCATGTTCCCATTCAATTCTGAGGAGAAACCACAAAATGATCATAAATATGATAAAAGATGTTTAGAATTGGCATTTTTTATCAATATAAATGGTGTTGTCATTGCCAATTCCTTCTTATCACACCCAAAAAAAATAAATGCAGTTGTGTGAAAGTGGTTGACATAAGATTACTAAGCAAAATCTTTTCCCCTAGTTTTCACGTTACAATTTGTAACTTAAAATGTAATCGTGAGAACTGAAACAGGAAGATTGTGTAATAAACCAACAGTACAGTGTTTGGAAAATAAAATAAATGCAATTCTGGGTGATGTGGAAGGAAAGGGAGGACAAAGTGCATAACATGACTTTTTTTTTACAGGTGCTTTCACAATGATGACAGGGATTTCAGAAGTAAAGAAGAAATGGGCCGCAGTTCGGGGTCGCCTGGGCTCATCGCAGGACTCAGACACGCAACAGGAAGCCAACTTGGAGAATGCTGATCCGGAGCTCTGTATCAAACTTCTCCAGGTTCCCACTGTGGTTAACTATTCTGGCCTGAAACGGCGCTTGGACAGTAGCAACCAAACATGGATGGTGCAGTTCCTGGAGTTGAGTGGCCTGGATCTCCTCCTGGAGGCCCTGGACCGCCTTTCGGGCCGAGGTTGCTCCCGCATTGCAGACGCCCTACTGCAGCTCACCTGCATCAACTGCGTCCGTGCTGTCATGAACTCTTCGGCTGGAATCCATTTCATCATTGACAATGAGGGATACATCCGGAAACTCTCCCAAGGTTACCACAAACATTCACATCATCATCTTTGTCTTCATACACAACTCAGAAAAAGGGGTAGTGGTGGAAATTTTGAGATGAACTCAAAAATGCACTATGACCTTTACAGATGATTGTAATTTCATGATGAATGAAATTTGCTTCCTGTTTTCTAAGGAACTGAACAACAAATTTCTCAATAGTGGGAATGGACCAATACATTTCGTTTTTCAGTGAAATTCAAACATTTCACCATGATGTTAATTTTGAAATAATGAGACCAAGATGACTACAAACAGGATGTTCCAAAATTGAAGTTACTGAGTTACAGATTGTGTCATTCGGTTGAAACAGATCCCAAGAAAATTGTCACAAAAATCATTAGAAAAAGTTTTTGTCATACATCAGGACATTTGTTTTCAACTCAGTCAAATTAAGTTGACCTGTAAAGGTTACAATGTATTTTAATTTGATTCTGAAATTTTACCAAGAAGCTCAATATCCCTTTTTGTGTGTAGTTTATTATACAAGCATTTGCAAGAGAATCACAAAAGCCTGTTTATAGTTTCCCCATAAATTGGAATTTTTGAATGTTTATCTTTTGCCACATCCTCAAATAACAAAGTCCACATTGCGCTGCCGAAAACCATGTGAGTCTTGACCCAAAAAGGAAGTGCCACTGAGAACGTTTGTTTGCTGTGTTAATTAAATGTGTGTGTATGTTCCACACAGCCTTGGACACCTCCAACACGATGGTGAAGAAGCAGGTGTTTGAGCTACTTGCAGCCCTCAGCATGTTCTCAACAGAGGGCCATCGCCTTGCTCTGGATGCTCTGGAACACTACAAGGCAAGAAAAATATATGCTCCCCACTCCAGAAAAAAATAAAAAATACCGCCCTCTTGTGGCGAGTTGCATTCCCAAGCATGACACCTAAATGAAGTCGACTAATTTCCTCTGATTTGTTCTTCAGGGCGTGAAGACGAGTCACTATCGCTTCAGCGTGATCATGAACGAGTTGCAGGCCACAGACAACGTTTCATACATGGCGACGCTCCTCAGTGTCATCAACGCCCTCATTTTCGGCTCCGATGATCTGAGGCAGAGAGATAAGATGAGGAAGGAGTTTATCGGTTGGTGCAGCCTGCCGCTGAACAATTAATCACACAATGAGTGAGGTCACTTTCCTGTGAGCTGACGCAGCATGCTCAAAGTGAATACAAAGCACACAACGGGATATTATTGGAGCGTTAGTCAACAGGTGTCTAAGAAAAGCATTGCATGGCGTCATTTTGTCTGACAAATTCTTCAGCTTAAGACCAACAGTTGTGATTTACGATATCACACACTGCTACATCTTAAATTGAAAATATTTCAAATCATACTGACCTAATTTAATCGGACAAAATTAAAGTCATAATAACATATTCGTTCAGTTTGGAGTCTAAGATGACCAAACAAACACACACACATAAAAAGAAAAAACCTACCTGATTCCATTATGATCACCCTCCTCTATGGACCAATCAATTTGATTGGCCACGCCTCTTTTATAATTCCTCACCTGTGACAGACTTCCTTGTCCACTGTCTACCACTAATTCGCCTCTATACATGATTTTAATGCAAAAAAAAAAATTAAATGATGTGACACTCTTGCTGTTTGTTGCTCTGCAGGGCTCCATGTTCTTGATAGTCTACCAAAATTAAGGTGAGCATGCAGCCCCCATTTTTTTTTTCCCCCCACCCTTGATTAATCAGCCTCTCATTTATTTATTTTTTTCTAATAAAATGCATTTATGTATGTGGCATGCAGAGAACAGGAGGATGCAGACTTGATAATTCAATGTGAAGCTTTTGAAGAGGCGATGGCTGAAGATGAGGAGGAGCTCTTACGACTGTATGGCGGGATTGATATGAGTAACCACCTGGAAGTCTTTACAACTCTTTTTAACAAGGTAAGAGTTGTGTACATTGATATATTGTGAACATAGATGTTTGACATCTATAGCCTTCAATGGTGGTGAATATATAAAAAATAATATACTGATACTCTTTGTTTATGTTTGCTAGGTGAGCAGCTCACCTGCTTCTCTCCAGCTTCTGTCCATCCTGCAGACGCTTCTCCTGTTGGGGCCAAGCCGCTCGGATATCTGGCTAGCTCTGGAGTCCGTCACTAACCGAGCCATACTGCTGGCCCAGGACTGTGAGTCAGCATTTACTATGACTTCGATAATGGCCGCCTTCTTATTAATGTTTGATGGAGTTGGAAAATAGCAATTAGTTGCTGCTGAGTGTAATTTTCTAGCAAGATTTTATTTTCTGTTTGGACTCCAGCCGAGATAGGATCTTTTGAAAAGATCATGGAGCGTTTGGTGTTCTCCAAGGGCAAGTTGTCTAAGGGTGGTCACGAACTGGATGGCCAGCCAGCCAGAGTGGACAAGGCTTCACAAACTAGTCTGCAAGACCCAAAGCAGCTGGAGAAATGCTCAGCATCACCTCAGAAGCCACTCTTTGCTCATCCCCCTCCACTGCCGCTTCCTCCGAATATGATTGAACCCCAAGGTTCTCTTCCATGCCCACCTCCACCACCGCCACTTCCCCCAAATACGACTCTTCAGTGCCCACCGCCGGCGCCTCCTCCTCCACTCCCTGGTGGATTTGGTGGACCCCCACCACCACCTCCGCTACCTGGAATGACTCTTCCGCCACCACCGCCTCCGCTACCTGGAATGACGCTTCCACCACCACCGCCACCACTACCTTACGGTTCTGGCACGGGTCCCCCACCACCTCCACCCCCTCTGCCAGGTATGAGCAACGGCCCACCGCCGCCACCCGCCTTACCCGGCATGGCGCCACCACCTCCACCTCCCCCCTCGGGCATGATAGTGGCTCAAAGCAGCCACGCTCTGGGCTGCGGCATACCCGCAAAGTTTAGCCGATGTCCCACGCTGAGGATGAAGAAGCTCAACTGGCAGAAACTGAGGTCTGTCACTGGTGAGTAAGGCCAATTAGATGGGTGTTTTTTTCTAAAATAGTAAATATGCATTTTGAATACTAAAATATAAGTATTCGGGTTCAAATAAGAGCAAACTAAAATTGACAAGATGGCTTCCTTTCCTCTTACACACGCAGATGGTCACTCCATGTGGGCTTCAGTTCAGAAAGAGCCTTCTTACGAGCCGGACTACGGCAGTATCGAGCAGCTGTTCTGTCTCCCGGTGACCGAAGACAAAGACAAGGGGGCAGCTGCTCCTGTCAAGAAGGAGCCTAAAGAGGTGCGCGCGGTCAACAATCTGCCATGAAGTATTCCAAACAAACAGCCGACTTCCTCAGACAACTTATTTCTATTTGCTTCTAGATTACTTTCATGGATTCCAAGAAAAATCTGAACGTAAACATATTCCTGAAGCAATTCAAATGGTGAGACACGAATTATTGGGTTGATCGGTTTTATGCGCATAAAACTGTACAGTCGATGTTTCAACAATTCAGTGGTTTTAAAAAAAAAAAGTGGAATTCTATTTTCTGGCATGTTAAGGACCAAACTGAATCTTATTTAAATAACATTTGAGCATTTTTTGCTGTGTATTTGAAATGGGTTTTTTTTTATATAGGAATGGAAATTTTAATATTTTGAATCCAATTTATTGATTCATCGGCAGATTAATCAATTATTTAAAAAATCTATAGTTGCATCTATACTTGGCGGTATTGCTAATATTTTGCCCTACTTAGTGGATTGCCTGTGCATGTCCATCTTAATCTTCCAAATGTTCTATGTCCAGCTCAAATGAGGACTTTGTGATGATGATTCAGAAAGGTGACAGATCCAGGTTTGATGTAGAGGTGCTAAAACAGCTCCTGAAGCTCCTGCCAGAGAAACATGAGGTTCGTTGATACCTACGCAATGTCTTATAGCTGTCATTCAATGAGGCCCACTCGCAAGAGTCGTGATGTTGCCTTTGTCATCTAGATTGAAAACTTGAAGTCTTTCCAAGGAGAAAAAGAAAAGCTGGCAAATGTCGACCGTTTCTTCACATTGCTCCTCAATGTCCAATGGTAACTTCTTTCCCCAAACTGTTCTAACATGTGAGCTGCCTGCTTTGTAAGTTACTCTGTGAAAATGGGCCAAAGGAGACCATTAAATTTTTCAATGGCATCAGATGGATTTTTCTGCCTTTAAAATGTGACCTTCAACTCCAATTTGCTGTCTACCATCAGTTATCAGCTGAGGATTGAGTGCATGCTGTTGTGTGAGGAGACTGCATCAGTGTTGGAAATCCTCCAACCTAAAGTCAAGCTGCTGGAGGAGGCCTGTCACTGTAAGTGCACTTTACCGAAAGAACCTCATCCGGCTTACCAAAAACTAATTCCAACCTTTGGTTCTCAGCTCTCAGGGCAAGCACGCGCATTCCCAATTTTTGCAGGCTCATCCTTGACGTGGGCAATTTTCTTAATTACGTAAGGGTGCCAAATATCGGTTTTATCGCAGCGAAGGCCTTTTTTTTTTTTTTTTTTAAATCGCCTAAATCTCCTTCTAGGGAAGCCATACAGGAAATGCAGAGGGATTCAAAATCAGTTCTCTTCTCAAGCTTACAGAGACCAAAGCCAACAAGAGCCGCATTACGCTGCTTCATCACATCTTAGAGGTACGGCAAAGATCAACCTTTTACCTTAAAGCATAAATTCATGAATAACAACACACTTTTTTGAAAGGAAGCAGAAGTAAGCCACCCAGAGCTATTGGAATTGCCAGAGGATATTGAAATCTGCCAAAAAGCTGCAGGGTACAATTTATCTTTCCGCATTTTTGCATATTATCACCCCCACAAATATGCGAAATAGTCCAAACTATCCCTCCTACCACAGGATAAATCTGGATTTTGTCCAATCCGAAACCAACGGCTTACTTAAACGACTGAATGAGGCTTTGAAGAAAGTCTCCAATTCTTCGGAAGACATGAAGCAGCAATATGCAAAGGTTATTGAGGTAAGATTTGCTTTGTTGTGGAAACAGTATCCAATGTTACCATATTTTCCGGACTATAAGGCGCACCGGACTATAAGGCGCACCTTCAATGAATGGCCCATTTTAAAACTTTGTCTTTATATGTCTTTATCATGTCAGATTTTTAATGTAAATCAAATCATTCTCCATTTATCTTTTTTATTTCAACTTCAGACGCAACAAATTACTTTAGAATCACAAAATAATGATCCATAGTCTTTTGATTCATGATTCATAGTCTTCAGCGGGCCACTTATGATTGATTTCATGACACAATGCTTCGGGCCAGTTTAATTTAGGAATTTGGTCCACATAAGGCGCACACGACTATAAGGCGCACTGTCGCTTTTGAGAAAATTTTAAGTTTTAGGTGGCGCCTTATAGTCCGGAAAATACGGTAGTTCAGCAGCATCTTAAAAGGGGTGCAACATACTTTTTGTAGTAAACAAAATATTATTTCTGTATTGTTTTTTGTTTTTTAATCTATAAACTGTTTGAACAGGAGATGTGACATAACTGCTTGAAAGCAATATTGTGACATGATGATATATTTGCAGGAACCCTCCAGTACCTACAAGTATTTGGGCTCAAAAGAATGATGTATTTTTAAATCCAGTGAGCTACTAAATGGCAAAAAAAGAAAAATACTGCATTGATTTTGATGCCGCCTTTTGTGAAAGCTTGTCTCATTGTCACAAAAGCTCCAATTCTGTGCTACAGGAAAATCTGGAGGCGTGTCAAGCTTTGAGTGAAAGATTTGTGGACATTGACAAGAAGAGGAGTGAACTAGCTGTCTACTTTTGTGAAGATGCCAATAAGCTGTCGCTTGAAGAGCTTTTCGGAACAATCAAGACTTTCCGGGAACTTTTCATCAAGGCGCTGAAGGTCGGGATAATACTGGTGTCATTTATAGTGTGAAAAACGTTTTGTTGAGTTGCCGCCTAAGTCGAAATTGCTACTGTGTGTACAATTTGTACTCGGCAGAGTGACACTTCTTTTTTTCTTCACAAATGCAGGATAATAAGATGAGGAAAGAGCAGGCAGCCAAAACTGAGAAGAGAAAGAAGCAACTGGCAGACGAGGAAGCCAAGAGACAGAAGGGAGAGAATGGAAAAATAAGTAAGTTGTGACTGCAACACTTACAAATCCCAGTTGTAATTTGAAAAGTATTGACCTGACTTTTTTTCTTTTTCTTTTTAAATAAATAATCGCTGTCCCTCGCCAGTCAAGAAAGGCTTTGTGCCACAGGATGACGGCTGCATAATCGACCACCTACTCGCAGACATCAGGAAGGGTTTCAGCCTAAGAAAGACCAGGCCAAGGTGCGATTTGGAAAGCCTCCCTCATAGTGAAATGAGTAGGGATACCTGCCCACCTGGTAAGGACAAGAGACTGTGGCAGTTCAAGCGCCGCTCCTGAGTCACTAAAAGCCTTGTTGCTTTCATGTGCCCGTATAATGTCCTTCAGCTTTTATATGTACGTGCTTGGGAAATGTATTGCCATGCATCGTCACTCATGACCTCAAAAGCAAAAGGTCCCCCGCCACACACATATTTTTGTTACAACAGGGTTTCCCAAACTTTCATCGAAAGACCCAATACTAGAAATTTACTTTCGTCACGTGGTGGCAGAACTTAAAGATGACAATTCACTACAATAGGCCTGTCAAAAAGTCCTTTGCCAAGAAATATAAATGTGTGCCTGCCTATCAGTAAAGTAACTTTCAACATTTTACTTGATGGTCAGACTGACCAACTTTTGTTTGGGAAACCTTGTCTGAGTTTTTTTCCCCCCTGAGTCAACAAGGACAGGCTACAACAGATTTTTTTTTTCTTTCCCCCCCCTTCACTTTAATTACCAGTTCAACCTCGGCAGGAGTCTCATTTGGGTTTTGTGATGCCTCTTTGTAATTTCTAAGCAGTCCCAGTAATGCTCTTGACCTTTCCCCATTTAGGGTCAAGTGTGAAGCCTGCAAGCGAAAAAGCCGCAGAAGTGGCTTGCACCGTTTCCGCGCCCAGCACACTTCCAACAAAGGCTCACCAAGCCAGCACAGGCGAAGCGAACGGTTTTCTCAGCTCCCCAAACGAGACTCCCTCGACGAATACGGAGCAAGCGGCGGGGGAATCGGCTTCGAAGTCATCCCCGGGAGGTCCGACATCGCTACAGGAGGAGTGTACCTCAACTACGCCTACAGCACCCCAAACTAAACTTGAGCTGGAACCTCAATCAAGTGCCCTCACAGATGTCGAATCAACCGAGACCAGTCTGCTCAGCCCAACCTCTTTGTCAGATTCTGACCTGATAGATGATGCGTTGGATGAAACTTCGAGCCAGGTAACTCGGAAGTTAACACCTAAGGAGCCAGCGGACATTATTGTGAACGTTCAACTCGCAGTTTCTGCGAGTGAAGGGAATCCAAAGGCACAAGAGGACCGGAAAACTATTTGTTTAGAAGGGGCTGAAGAAAAAGCGGCAAGTCTCGAATTGCATGCTGTCAAATCATCCGGGAAGGATGTGGTGGTGAGCTGCACACATGCAGACCCCAAAAGCAAGCAAACTTATACGGAGAGCATCTTGGAATGCGACGGCCAGGGTGCAAACAAATCTCAAGCTGTGCCATCGGAGTTTGAAGAGGAAACTCCCACTCTAAACCCAGAACCAAATAAACGGCCAAGCTTCTTTAAACGCAGCAAAAAGAAGAATTCAGGTAAACCATCTCACTTAAATAAAACGTTTTGGGATGTTAGTCTTGTGATATTACTTGGAGGGAGATTTTTTTGGGTGTTATGTTTACTGCACTCGACTTTATATATCGTATTATTTTTAGAAGGTGATTGTGAGAATTTTCCAAGATGTGCCTTTTTTTAATTAAAGACAATGAATACAGATTTTGCTTGTGTTTGCCAATGGACAGTTTGTTTGAATGCTCTGTTTTCCGTTCTTACTCTCTAAAACACAAGGTAACAGTGGGACAGGACACATTAAACCTAAAAAGGGCTGTGTGGTGCAGTGAGGTAGGTCAAACGGTGGGATGGTAATCTGTAAGCAGGAACATCATCTAATAACTCACTCACCGTCCAAACTTTGTGGCAAATAACACATTTGTTGCTCCGACTGGGATCTGGATTTCATTTGTTTGTGTCGTCAGCTTTTAACACGCTCTTTCAATGATGCAGTCATTGATTTGTCTATAAGGTGTTTTAACAACAATGAAAACTTTACTAACTAAAAATGGATCAATATATTCTGCAGCAACTTTTCTCATTCCAGTCAGTCTTGACTATGCCAGTCATTGTGAATGAAGTTCTCATGACAGCCTTCACTATTGTCTCTTCCATATTTTTCCGTCCATTCCTTCTGCTCCTCGGGTTGTTTTAAATCCACTAATGATGGTCTCATGTGCTTCTTGTAAACTGCTGACTGTGTTGTCTAAATATAAATTAATCTAGTTAATGACCTAAAGTAGATTATCTATTAATTACATCAGAATTGCTTTTAAAATGTAGAAATATTGTCCTATTCACTTTTGATTATTCCCCCCCCCCCCCCCCCTTTACTAGATTCCAGAAAAAGGAGATCAAGAGGAAAAAGAAAAAGTTGATATCACCGCAGTTGTGAACTGGCAGGACTTCAGAAAACGGAAAATAATATTTTTGTGAGATTACAGAAGATTGTTTTGTAGACCAAGAAGAGTTTATAAAGTCATCCGAGGCTGGGCCGACTTTGACAGCACTTTGGATGTAAACATGTCACTTTATGTAAATTCTTGGGAAGTTATTGGAAAAGTTGGACAATGCGCTTGGTATATGTTTTTGTATTGTAAAAGTAACGTGTGTGCGCTTTAAAAATTTGGAGATGCTCATGTAAAGAAAGGATGCAAGAAATATTTAAAAAATGTTAAATCACTTAATAATACTGTATTGTAACTTTTAATGCTTAACCTGTTTTAATAAAAGTAATTGGACATTAGGTGTTTTTATTGCGTGACTCTTGAGGAGCCTTGACTGTGGTAGAAGAAATAATCCGCGACTCCAGGTCTAGTCCTGAAGTCCGCCACAAGACAACCATTACGCACGGTCGCACGCGGGTGTGTCTGGCTGTGACATCATCACCCTTACGGATATGGCAATGCCCCCTCTTGGAGACAGCTAGTCCTCTTGAGACGGCCAGCCCGAAGCTTGCGCCATCATGTCGCTCAGTTGGTCGGCTAAGGATCATAAAAACACGACCCAGCACGTCGCAACGGGACTCAAGCGAGCGCGCAACGACGTGGGAAACAAAGCGACTGTTGTTTTGGGTGCGCAGTGGGGCGACGAGGGCAAAGGTAAAGTGGTCGATCTGCTCGCCACTGAAGCGGACGTTGTCTGCAGATGTCAGGTAATTCGAATCAGGCTCTAGCTGAACTACGATTCGAACTGTTTGATTCGTGCATTATTATAAGATCGACCAGCATTTGTTGGATTTCAGTGGGAAAAACACGAATCAAGTTGCTCTGATTGTTCAAGTCAACAATCCAAATAGATTTGATTTAAATGCATTGTTTTATTTGTGCGTGCATTGATTTACTATAATAACATTTAGACAGTTTCAGCTTCAGATGACTCGCATGTGAGATATAACACTGGTCAGAAATCAGTTCTGGACAAGCTGTCAACAGTCGCTGCATGTTGTACTTTCTCCTCTCCGAGCACAAGTACGCTCCCTCCCCTACACACACACACACACACACACACACCCGCAGTGGACTGCATGTACAGCAGATCACATTCTCAGAGTGACTTGATACACGAGAAGGCCAGGTCTGAGCCATTGGAGGAGCAGACTTGGGCCCCACAACAACTTCTGAGCCAAGAGTATTAAAATAGGCCGGACAGGCTCTATGTGAAGTGGTAAAGGCCACGGATGGTCATTAATAGCCTTAATGTTGTTTACAGTGGATGTAGATTGATTCATGTATAAATATAATAAGGGCTAGTTTTTAAAGTACACCTAAAGGAAAAAACACTATGAGGAGAATATGCAAATTAATCACAGGAGGGCCAAGGCTGAGACTCATCGTTCGGCACATTGGAAAATATTGTATAATATAATTTAATAAACCGGTTGCATAAGTGTGCACCTGTCTGTTAGATTGAGTCTTGTGTGCAACCCTTTTAGGTTACGCCACATCTTTTGAGTTGGATCAAGGTCTTCAAGTCAGTGTGATGCTTAAAGTTGAAACAGTCTGTAAATTTTGAGCTAATTGTGAATGCTATCAATAAGTTACGATCACAAAGTTCAACCTTTTGTTTGATATGAACTTCATGCACTTGCTTGTTTGGGTGATTTAAAAATATATATATATAACGGCTTTGATTCTCAGGGGGGCAACAATGCAGGGCACACTGTGGTAGTGGACGGCAAAGAGTACGACTTCCACCTTCTCCCCAGTGGAATCATCAATCCAAAAAGTGTCTCACTCATTGGTAAAAACAGCAAGTGAAACGATTTCTTTAAATCATAAACACAAATGCGTCTGTAGTGTCACCTCTGATATCTCTTTGGTCTGGCAGGTAATGGCGTGGTCATACATCTGCCTGGCCTGTTTGAGGAGGGCGACAAAAATGAGAAAAAAGGTAGAATTCGCACAATCAGCAATTCTGCCTTTCCAAAGATGTCCTGGAATTAACATACTATTATTTTTTGATATTCTGCCCGTCTTTTTAAAGTGAAAAAATGTAAACAAAATATGACCTATCAGTATGACGCCAATTGAAGGCACAATATATTTTCGATAAAATCGGGCATTGTTATCTTTGGAATGGCAGAATGTTCAAAGTCGAAATATTTATTTATTTAAAATATAATACTCTGTTCTCTCATCAGGGTTGAAAGGCTGGGAAAAGAGACTAATTGTCTCAGATCGAGCTCACCTTGGTGCGTATGGCTTTGCATTTGTTTGTATTTTTACGGAGCTTTTATCAACTTCTCTGCTCTCCTCAGTGTTTGATTTCCACCAGGTTGTCGACGGATTGCAAGAAACTGAAAGACAAGCGCAAGATGGAAAGAAGTAAGCATCAAAACTGTTTTTGCCTACAACCATTCGTTTGTCTGTGTTTCAATCATCCGCTTTTTCATATTAGTATTGGAACAACCAAGAAGGGCATCGGACCTGCATACTCCAGCAAAGCGTCACGCACGGGTCTTCGCGTATGTGACCTTTTGGGTGACTTTAAGGACTTCTCTAGCAAGTACGGCGATAACGTCAACCTCGTTCTTTTCTTCCTATGTCCTTCATGTCAATTATGGCTTATATGAATCCCCTTCAGATTCGTGAACCTCGTCCGCCAGTATCAATCCATGTATCCAACCTTGACAGTCGACGTTGAGGACCACTGAAAAAAGCTTCGGGTAGAGACGAGAACATTTGGTTTCTTGGGGGCTGCTTCCCACATGAAAGCTGTGCTCTGTTGTGCAGGAATACGGTGAAAGATTGCGGCCCATGGTCAGAGATGGAGTCTATTACATGTATGAAGCCCTTCATGGGATCCCAAAGAAATTCTGGTTGAAGGGGCCAATGCTGCTCTCCTTGATATTGACTTTGGTAGGATTTTTAAAATTTTTATTTATATGAAAATAATTATTTTTGTGATTGTATTATAATGATAAATGCTCTCCTTAGGTACATATCCCTTTGTGACGTCATCAAACTGCACCGTGGGCGGGGCATGCACCGGCCTTGGCATCCCCCCGCTAAATATCGGCGATGTGTTTGGTGTAGCTAAGGCCTATACCACTCGTGTGGGAATTGGAGCCTTCCCCACTGAGCAACTCAATGTAAGATGATGATGTCACTGTCTTAAGTGGGGAACACGTATACCAACAATTTCTCTCCCTAGTGATCACAGTATCAGAAAGATTATCACAGTAAAAAGACAAGGCAGTTTTCCCTTTGGGTTTGGTTAAAATGTTACAAAACGGGTATGTGTGGACCCCCCCCCCCCTCTCTCTCTTTTGAATGGAATCAAATGACAGCATCTGCATGTGAGGCGTTAAATGGCTGACCGACACTTTACCCTTATACAGGTCACAGACAGAGATAAATTTAGGGCCACAGGTCACATTCAGAATACATTTAGTGTGACCAGCTGATTCCTATTACGACTTACTGAGGGAATAAATTATTAGACATAATGTATAAATGTTTCGTTGCAGGTTACTTTGCTGTCTGCGTAAACACATATACCCACGAACCATATTAGTACATTGAGTACAAGATACTGTGCAGGATCGCTATTAAATTTACATAGAAAATTATGCACCGTTTTGACTAACACGGTCATAGAGACGTATTGATTTAACAATATGCAGGGGCGGAACTAGAACATTTCCGGTGGGGTGGCCAGGGTGACACACTGCGTTTCTTATGTGAGTTTGCAGGATATGAACATAGCTGCTTAATTCACAATACAACACAACAGATGAGGGGCTTCGTCTTCTCCTCTGACAGAAAAAAATAATGCATGAATATCTTTCGTCAATTAAGTGACTGGTGCGTGGTGCTAAAACATTCGCTAATGCTAAATACTATTGCTAGTAGTAACAAGTAAATAAACTTACCAAATACGCCAACCCATTCTTCAAGCCTGCGTCATATTTCTTATTTCAATTGGTATTTGTTTATTTGTAGGCAGTCGGAGAACTGCTGCAGACAAGGGGTCATGAGGTGGGCGTGACCACAGGGAGGAAGCGACGTTGCGGCTGGTTGGATCTCGTTATCGTCAGATACGCACACATGATCAACGGCTTTACTGCGTGAGTGTTATTATGTGGAGCAGGCTTATTTTGTTTTGTTTTTCTGCCCTGTCGTAACCATAATGATCTTAAGTTTACCTTCAACTCTGTCAACCTCCCTGCAGTATCGCTTTGACAAAACTTGACATTCTGGATGTGTTGGAGGAAATTAAAGTAGGAATTGCTTACAAACTCAATGGGAAAAGAATTCCACATTTTCCAGGTAATTTTTGGAGACGAGGTGATGAAAGGGCAGGTGACATTCATGGTAGGCCTTTATTCATTGTGTGTTTATTTAAATTCTAGCAAACATGGATGTTTTGCATAAAGTGGAGGTTGAATATGAGACCTTCCCTGGGTGGAAGACAGACACATCTGCAGCCCGTAAGTGGGGTGACCTCCCAGTCAAGGCACAAAACTATATCCGCTTCATTGAGAACCACATCGGAGTTCCCAGTAGGTTTTAACTTCAAATTCACATTTTACCTTCATTGATGCCTTTGAGTATATTTGTGACGCTCTCTCCCTCTCACTCCCTACAGTCAAGTGGGTCGGTGTTGGAAAGTCCAGGGAGTGCATGATCCAGATGTTTTAGATGGGAAACCCTTGCTCTTCATTCACAGTTGCACAGATAGTGTGGTATTTTTATCTCTAAAAGCGATCTCCTCGTCACCAGTTATTAATAAATAATATAGAAATGAAAGCTTGCTTCACTCTTTATTTTGTAATATTTTATGGTCAAAAGTAAATATGACATTTATTGTGGCCTTCAAGAAACACAGATTTGGAAGCATGTTCTCTAAGATCAAACGTGGAAGTTGGTGCACTGTTGATATTAAGCATCATCAAGTTTGATATGTTTGAGATTAGGAGAGAGGAGTAACAAGACCAGGCTTGTTCCTCTCACACTTTGCCGTACTTTTTTACAGTCGTTTGACGCGCCATTTGTTGTTGACAATCGTAAATTACAACACTTTCTTAGCGCCTGAACGCGGCAGCGTCCAGCAAGCCCAAAATCACATGACAATAAAACGTTCTCTGGTTGGCCTTTAAATTTCCACGTGACAATAAATCCTGTGTACAATTGGCTGTCTCTTTCTGCCACGAACATTTTCCCCGCAAAACTTAGTGGCGCAGCAGCTATACTGTGGCTGTTTTGAATTTTTTACTGCCACTATAATGCCGAAGCGTGGATACCCTTTTACGGAAACCTTCTCGTCCCAATACAAAATACATATTAGGCAGCATGAGCTGAGTAATTCCAGTGTGTTGGGGAACAAGTACAGAAAAGAAATATACGGTAAGTGCGTGTTCGGTGACGTTCTTTGACATTAGCTAAAGTTAGCCTGTTTGTGCTAAATTGCTAACTTAAATCTTCCATACCATAATAATTTATTTACGACTATAGCAGTCGTATTTGGATCACAATTGACCCTCGTGTTGCTTGGCTGTCTTCTGATCTAAGTAAAGTGGGCATTGTGGTAGTCGTAGTTCAGTAAGACACCCTAGCGGTGAGAAAAGTATCCAACACATTGTTTACCTCATCCGGGCTAGGGGTGTTTTCGGCTTATTTCCCGTAGTTTTGTTCACAGAGAAGACCAAGAACTTACTTTTTAATGGTGCCAAGGCTGTGGTGGGCACTGTATGGCCCCGTGGAGAGAAGATCGGCGACGCCTGTTCATCTGGAGAAGGAACTGCTGAAAGCAGCCAGACTCTCTTAAGAGGGCAGACTTTGATAGGATTTGACGGAAGACTGACTAAAGCACCCAGAACGCAAGGTGAGTTATTGATGTGATGTGGGCTGCAGCACTGACATTATTACGTGTCAAACAAAATGATGTATTTGCCGTTCAATTAGCAGCCTGACATCTAAACTGTTATTTTCTGAACTGATGTGTAAAGTGGTTTAAATCTATGGTATGCGGCCTTTGTCTTTTCCTGGTAGTCCAATTTTGAGAAATTGTGTTTGTCTTTTACTTGGAGCAAATTCCCACTGCATTATCTTTACAACCATGTTTCCTTTTTATTTCCAGGGTCACCTCCAACTGGCTGCTGCGTTTGCCAGAAGAGCACATCATGTCGGACATCTTGTTCCCAGTGCGAGCGACTCACCTGTTCCTCCTGCAGCCGACAGTGTTCAAACTGCTCAAGCCTCTGCTGTTCTGTCTGCACCGTCATAGAGTGGGTCCCATTTTGTTTTACGTTCTAAGTACTACTATTGAACACAAATAGCCCTTCCCATAAGATATTATAAAGTGTGGCATGAGCATTGTCGTTGAGGCACAGGCTGAAATTGCGGGCGTATGTGCCAAAATCATACTTCTTGAGCAACTTTTTTTGATGAGTAATGCAGCAAAATTTGTAATATTACTGGAAGATTCCACCACACCCAAACTGTAAACACAATAGGTGTGTGTGCACCTCACGCCTAATGAAGTGAGCAGCTATTCAGATTCTAGAGTGTGACTGCTCCTTGTAGTATTTTTTTAAATTTCGAAATATTTCTTTCTTTGCCTTTTCCGTGCATGCCCCTTAACGAGTGTGTATCACAGTGACAATTAGAATTGAGTAAAGTAGAAGAGAGGAGATGCAAGATCACTCTTGGATCTGTCCTCCATGTTTATACTCTATTTAAATTAATCCAGTTAATCTCAATTAAGCATTATCTTAATGTGTTTTTATCTTTTTCCCTCCGCAGCTACAGTGGACGTTATGATGAAGTTGTCTGTTGCAGTTGTTCCCCGTAATGGAAATCCAACTCATATGTGATGAGTTTATGCTTGAATACACAGTATCCTCACTAAATGAAATACTTAGACGGCATTTTTTTAACCATAATCGTCATTTTTTTCTTATGAACTATGTATGTATAGAGATATATTTAAATAAACTTGAACGTTTTCATACCATATTGACTGTGTTCGGGGCTTTTTTTTTTGGGTCACTTAAAATATTAGATACAGTATTGAGCCTGGTCAGTCTCCAGACCAACACAACTAGAGAAATTGGAAGTAGCTTGTCGTTTTCTAGTGGTATAGTTAAGTAGTTGTGTAATATGGCCAGCAGGTGGCAGCATAGTATAAGAACTTGGTAGGACGACACGTTCTTGCCTTCCCCCAAAATATTGCCTTGGGAGAAAGTTGTCATTCCTCAAGGTAACAGGAATTCCGGTCTACCCTGCCTACTCTGACCCTTAATTGTGTGTGCTAGCAATGTTTTTAATAAAATAAGCACAGCCAGAGGTTTTACAAAACTCACAAAACTGCTTGTGGACAGGCTAGAATATTATTCCTGCTGGACATGAGCTTTTGGTGCAATCATCACTTTCTAGTGTTTTGGCACCAATCCAAGTCCAGTACAAAAACCAAAACATTTCCTCTTTCTGGGGAAAATGTTAGCACTGCCCCCCCTCGCTGAAGATGGCTACTCTCAGGGTCACACATTGTACACTGAGTAATTGTTCTTAGTTGCAAGTCCAAGGCACTGCTTTATAGGAACCGGTCACATGACCCGGTGTAATGGATATTAGCTCGGATGAGTGCACTTCCTGGAGCTTATTGCAAATGTGCGTATGATCTGTTGAGTCACATCCCTTGTTCTGTGGGTCTGTTGTAGGCTCGGGCCTTTTTGGGAGCTCTGCGGTTGGTCCATTTGAGTTCCGGCTCAGAGGACAGACCCTTGTTGGCAAAGTGAGGTGACATGTTGTACGTATAATTTTTGATAAGGCTTGAAAGAAATCACATCTGCACATTAGATACTGGACTGTAGTTTTTTTTCTTCTTTTGATGAGACTATTCAAACAAGAATATTCCTTATCCTGTCGTGTGGCTCTATTCACTTCTATGATGATTTAATACAATTTGAAGATTCAGCTCAAGATATTTTATGATGATGACCGTTGGCTATACAGCTGGAACTTGTCTTGTGAATGATGTATCACTGACTTGGCTACTCAGTGTAACAGTTCCATCTCCAGTTCTATGAACATTAATATATTTAAATATTTTTTTTTTCTTCACTATCTTTCATTGTACCTTTCAGTAATGCAAAAGAGACAAAAATGTGACATACATATAGTATCTCTCTCCTGGTTGCTCAGTATAATACGGCCAAAAACAAAACAACAACAAAGCGTCAACCTGATAAAAGAAGAATTTACACCACAGTCAGCTGTCTTTAGTATTAATGTGAGTCTTCCCAGGGACAAGCAAGCAATAATGCGCTCTCTGCAGAGTCACCACTGTGTCATCAGAGTTAAAGTGCCGGTCAGAGACTGGATGTGGCCCCCTGGCTGTACTTTGCCCAGGTCTAATTTAAACGGTAGTGGCAGTTATGATGAATACATATATGCAGTTTGTGCATGACACAAAGGCAATTGTTTTGTTTATTTGGTATTACTTAAAAAACAATTAAACACAACTGTTAAGCAGTATCACTCAAGAAAGCTTGATGATCATTGTTTTACAAAGTAAGATATTTGCAAATATCTTATTTTTGATTAAACGCAATATATAAATCACTCTGCTTTCATCAAGGACTAGACAAATTGGACAATTATTACTTTTGAGATCTTGAAGTCAGATTTGAATGAAACGATTACTCGATTATTATTATTATTTCGATGAGTTTCGATTAGTTTCATAATGTCTTCTGAATGCTATTATTAGATTCTAATCGAAATAATGATGACTAGATTATTCAAATATGAGGCAATTAAGGTGGTAATCGATTTGTTGTCGATTCATCGATTTATTTTGACACTTCTACTTATCACCTTTCAGAACTGGACGCTGATGGTTCCATTTCTTGTTAACTCCATTGTGATGTGATGAGTTTACAAGTCAATGCAGCTGTTACATTATCAGTGTGGATATATTCCACTACGTACGTGTGTGCCTGGGTGACTGCATAAAGAAAGGGGGCGGGGGGTCACATAAACACCCCCAACCCGCCAGGCAAGACCGACTGCAGGCAGCCAGCAGGAGCACGTGGCTTTGTCTTTCAGCTATTCTTTTTGGGGGGGGACCAGCTGTGGTCTGAGGCCAGCGTCAAGTCCGATGATGCTTCTTGCTATAAATACGAGTCAACGAGCGTGTGTAAGTGACAGCTGTACAGTGGAGCAAGGGCACGCTGTCTTGGTGCTGTCGCAGCGTTCCGCTCCTAAAAAGGAGAAGTAAGAGCACGTTTGTGCACTTAAAGTGCACTTAAAACAGGTGGAGAGCACACTGTGTGTCTGATAGTGTTCTGCCCTGCAATAGTATTGGGACGGCAAGGACGATAACTGCATCAAGCCTGCATCCCCAAACTGCCATTCTTTTTTTGTGGTGCTTTGTTTTGGGCCTGATTGCTTTGTTTGCTGTTTAGAGTCCTTATCTTATTGCATGATGAAAGATTTCTTGATTTTTTTGATTGCATCTATCTTTAAGTTGGCAGGTAGAATGTTTTGTTCAGTCATGTGCAACTTACATCAATGAAGATTAGAGATCCTGTCACAGAAGAAGTTATACATTAGCGTCATTGAGTCTCATGGATGAGCTTGCACTGTGTTTTGGGATCTTTTTTGAAGTTGTGGCCTTTCTGTAAATTTGATGAATGTTAAGTTATTTCTCATCAGTTCATGTAACCTTACCCCAGAATTCTTTTAGATCACAGGTGTCAAACTCAAGGCCCGGGGGCCAGATACGGCCCGCTACATCATTTTATGTGGCCCACGAAGACAAATTGTGCATCAAATTTTTGTCATTACTAGAATTGCAAATTGTCTTCACTTTTAATATCTTTTTCTTTTTTAAATATTTGACCAGTTTTTACTTGTCTGATTTGAAAATGAGTTGTCAGTTTGTTTTGTAGCTTTTACTGGATATAATATGAGGTGCTCATACATTTATTTGAGTTGACAGTCTTCGAAAGAAGCTAGGACTACAATGCGGCCTGCGAAAAAAATGAGTTTGACACCCCTGTTTTAGGCTCATCTCAGGACTTTGAGCAACTTCCAACCTAGCTTTCCTATTTTTCATGCTAATGAGTAGTTTGCACCTCTTCGATACTTTTTCATGTTCCTGACTTTCACTCCTGCCCGCTGGTGGTTGTTGCTGATGTCACTCGCAGTTGTTTTAGAGTCTTTCTTTACATTTCTTAGAATATTTCTATTGTCAGCGGCTGTTGTTTTTCTTGCTCAAACCATTCAACATATGTTAGTACACAAGTGGTTTCTTTCTTCTTCGGGGTATTTCATGGTTGGATTGGCTAAGCTTCTGATTTTCCATCTTATCTCACTGTCACAATATTTTGTTTTCATGTGGTTATCAAGTTGGCTGCACCTCTAACTACTATGGTTAAAAAAATTCATACCAATGTGGGGGAAAATATTGAAAACATGAATTCAATTGTGTCAAAATGATGACATGCATTCACAATGTTATAGTGCATCCAAAAATACTGTCAAAATTCAGGATAAGCATTTAAATGAATGCTCAGGTGGGCTAACAAACTGTGTGTGTGTTTGGTTTGACTGTGCGAGTGTGATGCACACACACACACACTCACATACGTGAACGTGTTTGTGTGCCCTTTTCAAGTGTGACCACCTGTCTTTTGTTCCCGAATAAATAAATAAACACGGACCACACCAGCTGTCCCTGGCAGTCCGTCCCCTTAGAGGTCAAGGGCTCCCACCGCTGGCCTTGTTGAGAAAGTAGACACTTAGTACTTTCCTCTCAACTTCTCCCAAGTACCTCTACCCACACACACACACGCACACACACAAGCCAATGAGCCAGGCTTTGGTCAGGAATGTTTTATTACACCATGGCGTTAGACTGCACATATCCCGGCTCGTCATCCTGCAGCTAAGCTCTATCACATGGCCTCTTGCTTTCCATGTGAAATGTTTTTGCACCAGAAGAAATACGCACACACCACTCTGGATCCCGTCAGGCAGATGTTAGCAGATGCTGCTGCTGGTTGCTTTTATTCGTGCAGGTTGACAGCGGCCGTAGCTTTGCATCAGCTCTTATTTTTATTTACAGGCTGGCTGTTTATAAATGATCTTGGGAGCACATTTGTTGTCTTTATGCCCGAGCTGGCCGGCTATAGCGCCGCTATGTCGTCTGTTTGTGCACAAAGTACGTGGTGGGGAGCGGGGCCAGACAATAGCATGGCTGAGCGACTACCCACGCACACAATGGAGCGGAGGGATGAGGCCGAGAGTCTGGGGCCGCAGTTTTGGGGGCTGTGTGGAGGTGAAGGGGGGATGGGGGTAGTTCATACTGCCCGCTTGTCTGTATGCGGTTCCCAGAATGGGCACGCTGGGACTGGAAGGGGGGAGGGTGGTGGGAATCGCAGGCCATCCCCGCTGGGATCACACAGCAGAGCAGCTGGATTTCTTTCATAGTGCGTGAGAGAAATGATTGAAAAAGTTTTCCAAACTGGTAATTAGTTGATGTCCAAACAAGCGTCTCTACGCAGTTTAATTAATCATTGGAGTGGCGACAATGGGACCTCATCTTCATCAGTCTTGTCTTTGAGCTTAGTTTATGTTTATAGATTGGCAGTATTACCACATTGTGTTGTTTCTATATACACTGGAGAGTGAGCGCAAGTGCAGAACATACACACACTTTATGAGGGATACATTTTGGTCTTAATGTTTTACCGGTAGCAGTTGTAATGTGATACAAAGTTTTTATTTTGGAAATAAAACTGTTTAATATTCTCTACATGGCAATATCAATGTAACTGAAGGTCAGCTTTTTTTTTTTCAGGAGCAACAGACTGTGGGGAGTTCTCATACACAGCGTCAACGGTACATGGAGGAGAAAGGTAAAGATTTGCATATAAGAATGGTTGAAATTGTCTTAATGTACTTGCATATCGCGTTATTTGATGTGTGTATAAAAATGCTCTGCCGCAAGTAAAATAAAACAGTTTTGCATGCAAAAGTATATGCTGAAAAATAATGCTGTAGGTGTACTTGGCAAATGTCAGAATGCGACGGTATGATAACCTTAAGCAAAAATCGCGGCATTCCAATTACAGCTCTAAAATGTATTCTTTTTGAGAATGTGGGAAAATCACAAAATCACCTTTCCCCCTGTGGAACACTATTTTATTTTTAAACATAATATAAAATATTCGGTACATGAATAAATGTGTACCATTATTGCATCAGGCATCTAATGTGCAAGCTGTCAATCATCTTATTGCTTTTACTCTTAACAAAACAGTGTAATAACAAAGAGAGTGAAATCAATAAACTTCACACAGACAAAGTTGTTCCATTTAATTCTATGCATAGTCTTATAAAGACCTAAATCCAGATTGTCACATTTCCACGGCACACACACACACACACCTCGGTAAACACACACAAAACAAGTAAAATGCACAGTAAATTGCCTCAGTATCTAATCAAAGATTGTCCTCTAATCTCTACACCACTAACACTGAAGCAATTACTATAAAATATATGATTCTTATTAAAAAAAAAATTATATTAAATTCTAATGGCACTTCTACAATTTCAATTAAAAAGTTGTCCGTTTGACATTTAGCTGATGTAACCAAATGAAAAGTCAGAGGCTGCAAGAGAAACAAATGCAATAATAATAATAAATATTTCTTGTGATCTTACACAAATTCACAGTTGGAACCTGCAACAGAGGACACAAATCCAGTGTTTGATAATGGCCATTTCCTGACTTCAAAATCATACAGCGTGAGTTAGGCAAACATAGCCTTTTGTTTCCATGAAAAGACAACAATGAGAATCTCTGCAGTGACATGACCCAAGGAACTACTGGACACAAAAACAATCCCACAAATGCTTGTCCTCAATTTAACACCTCGTAAAATTTATTCACACAATGAAATAACATCCCCGGAACCTCTCACAAAGCAGCAAAAATTAAATGAATTTTACACGATGTGTTTTGAAAGAAAGAAATCAGTAGTTGTTGGGTTGTGTGAACTCGAGCAAGTGCACAAAGGACAATCAGGCGCCTCCAGATGCAACACCTATTTGTGTCGACAAGGCACGCTCGGTGAACATCCTGGGGCATTAAATAACTGCCATAAAAGAAATACACATCTTTACACTGTGTTAGTTTTTTTTTTTTTTTTGCCTTTGTACACATGTACATTCAAGAATCAGGAAACATCTGACCGAACGTGGAGCATTTTCTCGCCTGTATACATTATTAATGTTACACAAAAAGCACGTTAAGTGGAACCTTGAGTTACAAACATTCCTTTTTATGAACAATTTGGGTAACGTCCAATATGTTTGTTGCTGATGGATGATCTATATTGTGCTTTTTCTTGCACTGTGTAACCATTATTGGCAACATGCGTAACGCATAGCTGTCAAGTGTTGTTTTTTTTTTTTTTTAAATAACAGTGTTTTCACTTATTTCTATATTGTATTTATTTGTAACAACAGACGCATTAAAAAAATTGAAGTGGGTATAACTTAGTTATGGGGCTGGAACGGATTAATCATATTACTATTAATTTCACTGAAAAACATTACCTCAATATATGAACATTTCAAGGTTACAGGATTAATAGTTTGTAACTCGAGGTTTCACTGTACATGGAATAGTGGTGCTCATGAAAATGGTAACACTGAGGGAGTGTAAGACAGGTTGGATGCTTGAGCAGAATTCTGCTGCTAAACTGTTACAATTCTTTTGTTAAAAAAGTAGCAAAAACATACCAAGTGAAGTCTTGAAAGAGGGTCCAGTGTTAATGTTCACTTTTATGTTCAATAAGATCAATGTCACTCAACTGGTGGGTCACGACCCAAAATGAGATTGTGAACAGCAAGTAAATAAAAGTATATTTAAATATTTACTGCACAATCGATGCTAACCTTGATATCTTGACAGGCAGAAAAATCGGGAAAATATCAAAATTTTGTAGTGTAATTAATTTTAGCAAATTTTTAATTTGACATATTCAATGTTAGAACAGGGGCCATACATGGGTATCACTGTAGGTCTACGTGTTCATTGGGAACACGGGATGCAATGATAACTCGGATAATCTCTTTATAGGTGTGCAATCAAATCGCAACGGTCTCTCCCCTCAGTAGAACAATGAAGCATTTATCTAACTGCATGCTGTGCGGAGGGAGGGCTGGGGGGGGAGGGGGGGGCAGGACTTTGATGCCTCTAAACAATACACCTGTTTACAGTCTCCTTGGTTTCCCTTCGCCTAAATACATTTCTCACATTCCATTGCCTCCATTCAATACAGCAGAGCGCCAAGAGAAACGTGCACATGCCCCCACCCCTCAGCTCGAAGGGAGATACACAATGATCCCTTGAGAACTACCTGGGACTTGTGTGTGGATGTGGGGGCCGCGGGGGGGACAATGCTAGTATTGTCTCATTTCTATAGGTAGCCAACTCACTATGGGCTGTGCTTGTAGAAAAACTATTTCCTGTGGTAGAACAGCAGAGCTGAATGAAAATCCCGATTCTGATTTGCAGTCTGCTTACCTCTCGCCCCCCCTTCCACTCCCACCCCTGGGAAGACAATGCAGCCTTAATAAGACACCTGACCCACTCCACCCCATGGGTGTTATAAAAACACGCATAAATAGAATATATATTTACATTAAATATACAAATTGTGATAGCAGCCTAGGAAATAGTGTTGAAACTACTGGTTGTGCATGCTAAAAAAAAAACAAGTGCTTCTCTCGGTTCCGTGTGACTGACATTTCACTATTAAAGCACAATTACAGTAACTTGATTTGCACAGAGAGGAAAAAAAAAAAAAAAGAGATAGCCCCAAGACCAGTTAATAGTACCAACATTCGAGCTAATCAAAACACACCTACAGTAAACCCTGAACCAAACTAATAAATAAATTCCGATCAAGTCTTCTCAGGACAGATTAGACACAAAAAGAAACTATTTAGCAATGAGTTGAACTCCTTCCTGCCCACAACCTTGTTTTTTTTTTGTTTGTTTTTTAAATCGCTAAAGGCATCAACTTCAGTAGTAAAACATACAGTAAGAAACTACGGTGAGCACGAGAATGTTAATTTAAAAAGAAAGTATCTTTAGCGGTTGTGATTTTCCACCTGTCTCGTTCCGTCCCCGCACGGTGACTAAGTACTGCTTTGATTATACTGCTGCCATACCAGGAAATATCACACTCGTCTGCTGTTTGTCTTCTTCTACAATCAATAACATCATAAGAGCTTCATTTACATGGTTGGGTCACACACTTCTAAGGGCACTCGTGGATCAATTTGCATTCCAGCGCTGCCTATTACCATTGTTAGCCTCCGGTATGCGTGAGTGGATCTGACAAAAAGGCATGGCGATAGATCGCTCTTCAAGAAGTACACTAAAGAGGCACAAGTGTTACAGGCATCGACTCTAGCCTCTCCTTTGAATGTACATTTTTTAAGTAGCAATGAGGCCATTTCTTCAATTAGTTCACATTCATGATTTCAAAACAGGACAGGTGATTCTAAGGCAAAATACAATAATGTACATTATACTTTTGTCTTGTTTAATGTTGACCTATAAACAAAAACATCCATGAAAAGAAAATTCCAGTCGTTTAACTTCATTAGTTTTGCTGCCTCCAAATACTTGTTAAAAATACCCCAATAAATAATAATATTAAAGTAGGAAAACGGACGGTTCTGATCTCCTATGTGCACAAATAGTCGATTGTATAAACACACGTTAGCATCCTGTATTGTGCCCTCAGGATGCTTTTCGGCTCTTCAAATAGAGTCAACACACGGACACGAGACACAAACAAAGTGCATCATCTGCTTTGTTCAACTTGCACGCGGATGCCGTTTGCCAGTCTGGGCCAGTTGCTCCTAAAGTTGCTACGTCGAGAGAAATGCCAAAAGGAGTAGAATCCCAACTGCCAGTGTGTGAATACTAATTTGTGAGAAGACACACGGGGGTCGAGTCGGCACAGGTCGAGCGCTTTATCCGATGGCGAGCGTTTTAACAAGGCCACAGTGAAACTTCCTGATGTGGCGATACAAGTCCCCGGATTGGGTGAAGCGGCGCTCGCACCATTTACACGCGTGCGGCTTCTCCCGCGTGTGGACCACGGCGTGGCGACTCAAGTTGTGCGAGTACTGGAAGCTCTTGCCGCACTGGCCGCAGGTGTACGGCTTCTCGCCGGAGTGCGTGCGCTCGTGCCGCTTGAGGGTGTACATGCAGGAGAAGGTCTTGTTGCACTGCACGCAGGTGGGCACCGAGCCGTCGGGCGACAACTTGGAGCGGGCGCCGTCCTTCTCGCGGAAGTGCGAGCTGAGGTGCAGCTGCAGGACGTGGGGGCTGGGGAAGATTTTGCTGCACAGGGGGCACACGCACGCCTGTTGCCCGCCGGGCAAGAGCACACCGCTGGAGGTGGAGATGTCCGAAGAAGCCAAGTCGTCTTCCTCCTCCTCCTCGCTGTCCCCCGGCAGCCTCCCCTCCTCTCCTCCCCGCCGGGGGTGCCCTCCCTCCTCTGCCCGCAGGCCTCCCCTCCTCGTCCATCAGGTCTTCCTCCTGGGAGAGGAGGGCGGCGGTGGAGCCGTTGTTGCCTGGGAAGAGGGCAGCGAACCCTGTCACCACTGAGCTCCTGGCGCTATTCCCAAAGCGCTGGCTCTCGGGGCTCATGGGCTCACTGTCCTCCTGCTCTGACAGCAAGTCGTGTTCATCTTTAACAAGTGGCTCAGTGCCCTGCTGCTGGCTGTCGAGGGCCAGCTGTCCCGAGATGTAGGAGGCCTGTAAGGGATCTCTGGTAGACAGAGGCTTGAAAGACAAATCCAGAGCGCAGTCCATGTCATCCGAAGCCCGGGACCTCCGGGACAGTGATACGGTGGAACTACTGACATCAGCGTTTGTTTTTCCAGCTGTTTGGACGCAAGGCTCGCCCTCCGCTGACACATAATTGACACCTACAAGGTCCGGGGACCTGCCGGAGTGACCGTTTGCCTTCTGCCTGTTCCGCGCAGACCTTTCACAGTCGCTGACAGCCAGCCCCGCTTCGCCGCTGTCCGTGTCAAACTGTTCCGGCGGGGAGGGGGGCCCCGGGGGCCCCCGAGCCCGTCGCCTTCCGGGCTGCTTGTCACCGCGCGGCTCGCCGTCCGAGGAATTGTCCCGCTCCAAACAGCTGAGTCCGAAAGCCTCGCCCATCTTCTCGTCGAGCGGGGAGAGCTCCTTGTCTTTCAGCTTGCCTTTGCACACTTTGACGATGTCGTACATGTGGAGGTAGCTGGCTGCTGCCAGCACGTCCTCCACTGGAAGAGTGCTGAATTCCAACTTGCCCTCATACATAAATTCAAGCAGCAGACTGAAGGCCGGCGCTGTCACAATGTCACTGTTGAGATGCACAACGTCCCTTTTGTCAAGCTGGTCCCTGTAGAAGAGATGGAAGTACATGCTGCAGGAGGCCAGCACGGCTCTGTGCGCCTTGAAGCGAGCCTCCCCGACCAGAACGGTGCAGTCACACAGGAAACCTTGGTGACGCTGCTGACTCAAACACTGCAGCAACTGGCGGCTATGGTCTGGGAACTCCATTCTTCCCTCATAACCTGATGAAAAACAGGAAAAACAGGATGGTGGGTAAACAAATAGAAGCTACCAAGAGCAAAGCCTGGATTAAAAAACTTCAGGGCCAATGAGTCGGCCACGCACTTCTGCTTGCGTTAATAGACACAGAGGTTGGCATGACATTTTCACACACTTTAGGAATAAAACAGCCTTTAGGTTTAGCCGGAATAATAAAAATTGGGATTGAGTCTGTTTCAATTGAACCAAAACTTTAGTCATAACACAACAAATCTCTGTTCTCTGTTTAAGTTGTAACAAAAATGTTATATATGTGAAATTATTTCTGTCTAAACTAATTTCGCGGTACGTTACTTCCTTCCATTTTAAATTCAAAACTTCCCCTAAAAGAACACTTAATTTAGTGAATTTCCTGTGGAAATATCCAAAACATGGAAACAATTCAAGCATCACATCCTTATCGTTAATCACCATGAAACTTGATAAGTACAAATGTGAATCTGGAAAATCATTTTTTAAACAAGAAAAACACTCAACTGACCAGACTATTTTGCGATTAGAGTAAAGTTTTGCAAAGAAAGTCAAAGCATACCAACAAAAAAATATATATAAGCAGTTTTACATTGAAAACCACTGCAAAATCTTCTAGATAAATTGCAGTGCTATAAAGACCACATTAGCGCAAGTCTTACAACTTATGAACCCTTATTACACTGTTATAAACTTCATATAAGTAGGCTCACCCATTCTCCTGAATGATCTCCCCTCCTTGAGCTTCCAGAAAGATTTGTGCGTTTCGGAAGACGCACACAAACGCAGGGTTGTGTTTACAGAACAAGCAAGCGGGAGTAGAAATGATCGCACCCGTCCACCGGGCAAGGAGTGTAAAAAGGAGGAGGAAAAAAGGAGTGAGTAAACTGCTGCTCTGTTTGCTAATTACACTCCAAGCTGTGGAGTCAGCTGCTCTGACATCACCGCAATGGAAACGCTACCTCCAGCTGTGCTCCCCTTGTGCCATATGTTGCCTCTATGCTGTCCAAAAGCTCACCATTTTTATAACAAGAAAAGATCCCCGAAAGTGTAACAAGATCGCAGCCGCTCACTTTCAATCGATGGGTACCCACCGGATGAAAAAGAAGAAGAAAGTGTGTTACGGCGTTAGGATGAGAATTATATTTTGCACAAGGTAGTTAGTTACTAGGTTATTAAAAGTTTGACGCGTCCGATGAGGACATGAACGCAACACGCAATGAGGAAAAGTGCAAATGAGGCAGCACAGTATAGCATAAAAGTGTTTTAGGAGTCATTTAGAAGGAGACTTGGGGTGGGGGGGAACACTAAATGAACCGAGCCAAGCAGCGACTGGTCAACTTTCGCTTCCTTGCTCCGCTCTAACGCACCAAAAAAAAAAAACGCACTTACATTTATTTCCGCCTTCTCCGTTGTCCGTGTTCCTTTTCCCCACTTAGACAAGTCGACGTTCTATAATCATGATGTGCGGCCAGATGTTGGATTCCCTCTGGTCGGTTCTTCGAGGTTTCCGTCCAATGCCCGGCGAGGCAGCCTGCGCTCGCTGGTCTTGCTCGGCTGCTGGCTGGCTGGCTGCTGTGTGTGTCAACGAGCAGGTTGATCGTGTGGCCGCCAAGTCTCGCGACAGCGTCCGGCCCCCAGCTACAAACGTGTACTACTGCGAGAACGCACACAGCGGCAGCAAGTAGCAGAGGACCCCGGCTGCAACATCCATTGCTGCTGGAAACACCTGTCTGCTCAGTGCGCGGTCCTCCCTCCACACCCGAAAGCGGAGGGCTGGGGCTCAACAGTAGTGCATACAAGGAAGCGATTTTCTCTAGTGGTTCTCAAATTTATTGAACCAAGTGCCACCACAAGCAATATTTGGTTCGCCCAGTGGCACATCCAAAATAATTAACCAATATTAAAATATAGTGGCAGTGTTCATCACAACGAACATGTGATTTGATAAAAATATTTTCCACATAAACGTTTGATCAAACTGAGACCTGCAAATTTCAATTATTTAAGAAATTTGATATGCTTGCAAGGATGTTTTCTGGACACCTGCTGAATCTAACAACACCTCAACATAGTTGATGGTAGCCCAATAGCACTACCACCCAAAAAGGCTTTATTCACCCATTTAGATGCAATTCGTGTCTAGAAGGTTTCTAATAATGCTTAGAATGGATTATTGGTTTATTGCTGCCAAAATGTATATTTGTATTTGCTAAATCAATTTCTGCATGCCTGATGTAATGTTTTCCCTTTTGAATTCCAAACATGTCCATACTCTCATATGCTCATTGGGATGCAACTTCTATAAGTACATGTATTTTCTATTTAATTATCTGTCATTGTTTCAATAGAAATATTATGTATCAGAACTACCAGTGGTATCGGTTATTCGAGTTGACTACTCGTAATTGTATCCGTCTGAAAAAAGTGGTATTGAACATCCTAATTTGTTTATTCAAAGTATGAATGGCTCACGAAACAGTCCAGGTTGTACTCCGCCTCGCCCCCAGTCAGCTGGAATTAAAAAAAGAAACACACAAAACATTCTCTTTCATAGCTTCAAAACGGTCTTCCTTCCTTAGTTGGATTTATGAAATCTTAAATTTCCATTGTTAAATCAACCATCCCTCAAACTACAAAGATTTGCTTGTGGTTTTGAGATCATCGGTGGATGAAAGACAAACTTTATTGTCACAAAGAATTTGTTGCTTGAAAAGAATGATAAATCATGCATTGTAATTTGGACTGTCAGTCCTTTTGGGAACTTTAAAGGGCCGTTCTCTCTAATCCTGCTTCCAGTTGAGGAATTCCCTGGCACCGAATCACCCACTGGCTATGTTTTTCCTGGCTGTGATAGCCCAAACAGTCTTAAGACACAAGTGATGATTTATGCGGAGGGAGAAAAGTCTCAAATCTGCTTAACCTCTTGAGTAATTAAAATATTTTCCAGAGAGCAAAAGATGGCAGCGCAGGGGAGAAACAGTTGAGGTTGCAGCTGCTCATCTCGTGCGTCCCCCCCCCTCCTTTTCTTCTCCTCTTCCTCGTGCCCCTCTCTGAGCTCTCCCAACTGCCTCTGTCACCTTTGCCCTGTGTTCCAGCTGTCGTGTTTTGAAAGGACCATTTGCAGCTCCTCCTAGTGTTCTGACACAGGGGGGAATGAGAAATGTGACGGGACGCGACAGCCACCGGTCGTAAGGGGCCACCGAGTAGATTCATGCCAACTTTTTTTTTTTTTTATTCCATTTTTAGTCTGGCTGTGACGGGGTCAAAATGTGTGCATGATGGGAATCGACACGATTGAAGCATGGCATAAGACAAATGATATCTCCAAAAAATACATCATGGATGCAAGAAGCTTCGATGTAGATAAGAATAGGTCGCCGTGTGTTTTCATGGCCCTGGCAAACTTGGGCGCACAGCAAAGGAGGGGTGTGTGTTCACAGGGGCAAGACAAAGCAGTGGTTGTGCCCCGGGACTGTGGCCTCAGCATGGCGAAAGGTTCTCACACACAGTGAAAGATAGGGAAGGATGGAAAGAGAATGAGAGTGGGGGAGTAAGCAGAGAGAGAAAACACTTCCTGGAGGTTCATTCTTCCTCTCTGCAACCATCAATGGCATTCTCCCCCTGACCCACTCCTCTTGCGGACAAACAAAAGACCCCGCATTCCACTGGAGCCTGACCGGCCAAGCAACCAGCAGCCATCCAGCCACAGTGGAAGCACATCACTGACCTCACCAGTTCAGCGTCTCCTCATATAAGGACGGGCTTGAGCTGCGCTGTGGGGTTGAGGGGGGGCTTGTAATGCATCCTAATTTAAAATCCCACGGGAGAATTGGAATTGAAGTACTGCACAAGCTATTACAAACAGGCTGTAAGGTGGAAAACATCAGTCACTCCCAATCACACGAGATTAGGATACATGTCCAAACAGACGTCATTATGTACACCATCAAAATATAATGAGATCCAGGACATAGATATAGTACAATACAGTGCAGCATATCACATTGCTAGCACCATTTCTAATATTTTTCCTGTCTGTAGATAAATAAAACAATCCATCTAGCCATCTGTCTGCCTGTCTGTCTGCCTCTCTTTAGCTACTACACAGCCTTTCCCAACATCCCATTAAGTGATGTAATGTGTCACGTTTTACGTACTGCAGAATCAGATTGTTCTGGCTGACCCTTATTGAACTCGCCAAGTACGCAGTGCAACTCTAAATGCAGATCCTGTTACTCACTTTGAACCTGCAGAACAAGGCTTGCCTGACATTGCTGGAGTTGAGACAGCAGGAGGGGGGGGGGAGGCAAAGTGTATCACTGAATAACAACTGCAAAAGATACAGGATACCCTTAGTCTTCCTGGCTTGCGTGACAGGAGCAGCTCGGCATGGACCCGTCTGAGCGACAAAGTGGGGAAATGACAATAAAGGTGGTTGAGGGCAGAGCCCCTTGTGTATACACCAGCAGCTGGCTCTACTATCCTGCTCCAATGATGCTGTTTACCAAATACAGTGTGGAGAGGAACCTCAAAAGGTCAAACAGAGATGCTGGATGTTACAAATAATGGACACAGAAACGATCTGTGCCAGGATCACCTTGAACTTGTGCAATATCACCAACGTTTTTAAAACTAAACAGGGCTGGTTTGGCACAATTCATTCATTTCACCTGATTCTAAGGTCATCAAAGGTCAGATGACATGATGTCTGTTTTGAGTAAACGTCACACTATAAAAGCAGTACAAACACACAAGCTGATTTTTATTGTTGTCATTTGTGGGGTTGCTCACATTTAAAACATAATTTAAGAAAAAAAAATAGGCGTGGTTACCCTCGCTTAAGGCTATTCAAATTCAGAGGTTTCTATTTTATACGGCAGCCGGTCTAATAAAAAAATGACAACTGGGGAAGTAATCCTCATGTTAAATTTGCTGTGATTCCAAGCAAATCTCACTAATTGCTTTTAGGGCTTAACGCCAGCTGAGTCACCTGAGGGTGTCGATAAAAGTTACTACCTTGCACCAACGGCATTGGCCTGCCTGTACCTGTTCAACTCCTGTATTCTCTGGCTAGCTCTTCTGCGTCTATCTGACTTTGTGCACGCATTCTAATGTGTTGCAAGACATCAAAATAACACTTAACTTTCACTCAGACACAGTTTGTAAAATGTAAAAAACAAGGTGAATGAGGGGAAAGAGTTTGCATAGTTGTTGAGTAAATATGCACTTGAGTCAAGTTTAGTGGGACACTCTCCTGGCAGAGCAAGAGAGGTTGGTTATATTTGATTCCGAACCTCACTTCATGGCTCGTGGCTTTGTTAGGGAATGCCAGCAACCATTTCTACCTCACAGCGATTCTGAACTAAAAGGGTGTTTTTTTCCACCCTTCTTTTTTGGCAAACACGGACTCCACAGCAGCCAGGAACTAAAACAGTCATAGATCAACAAGTGAACAACTTGCTGGGGTGATGACTGGGTTTTTAATCTTTACATTTTAGAGTGGAAATGTTAAGGTTAGGATTAAACAGGAAATTGGTGCAATGGATGATTAAAATGATTTTGCCTCCACTCTGTCATGCTTTCCATTATTTTGCAGACAAATAGCAAGATGAGTATGATTTTTCACAGTTTACCTGGGATCTCCCTGTTTACCCTGATTTTCAGACAATGTATAATGAATGTGTATCAGTGTTTGTTAAAAAAAGAGCCCTCCTCACAATTTTCTTTTCTAGAAAATTAATCAGGGGGCCCAGGTCCTGCAGGTCGCCAGTCCCTGTGGCATATAATTGACTCCACTTGTTTTTTTTTTGTACTTAATTACATGCATCTGCACTTTTTACTTTCACTTAAGTAAAAGAGTCGAATCAGTAGTTGTACACAAGAAAAACATATTCCCTCTTCCATAATTATGATTGTGTGGTGCAAGGGACAACGTTCATTCTTTATGCCGAAGCTAATTATTGTGCAAACTGCAGTCCCACACGGAGGACGTCAAAGTTCATCAAGGCCACACACGCACGCCAGAAGCCCCTCAGCCCCTCTAAATACACTGCCTCCCCCTCCAATGGGACCGATGGCGCTGTTTGCTTTTAATCCATCGGCGCTAGGACCCGGCACGGCAGACTGCCACAGAGGCATTGCAGACAGCGAGTTTGGGAGGTGTAGTGGAAGAAAGGCAAGAGAAACGGAGTAAATGAGAGCACTTTTGTCCAGATTGTTCAAGGACTTATCAACTTAAAATCCCGCTGAATCAGCTCACTAGAATGAGACGGACACATTGTTGAATTCCTGTCCAGGTAAATGTCCGCGTTTCGTTCGCATGGTTAACTACAAGAGGTCGACAGCTAGTCAGGGTATGTCCCCATTGTACTTAGATGGGATGCGGTTATTCTCACCCGAGCTGCCCTGCTAGGCCCCAAATCCTCTCTGTCGCTTAATGCAAGCCTGAAATATGCTACTTTCCCGACACCCGTTGGCTGTAAAAGTTACTTTGAAGTGACGGGGAAACGCGAGATTCGAAAGCGAACTGTGCCGTAAGGGTGTACTGTATTTTCCACAAGCAACATGAACGTCTCTTCAGATGTTTGCTTTCTGACAATGAGCACTTTTTCAGACGCAGCCCTCGGGCCCTCTTAGTTGAAACTTTAATCTTCTACGTTCAAATGCTGCTTTTGTAGTACTTTTATGGCCCACGAGGGAAAATCAAGAAGATCAATGAGAGCGGCCCATTCATTGTTATGAACACTGTTTACGCTTTGCACTGTACGGGCCATTAGCTTTCTTAGCTTGTTGCTGCTCTGTTCCAACACCCACTTTTAAGATCGTGCTCCTTTTTACTTGCAAAACAATGTGCTGGCACCCAACTTATTGCCAGGGCTCTCCCAAAACAGGCCGTGTTTGTGTTGTTTTGCCTCATTATCTTAACTTCTAATCAGCACGTAGGAAGTGTTGACACCGTGTAGCCCCGCCTCACGGGTATTTACTGAGAATGCTTCAATGTTATTGCGTTCAAAGGTTTGAAAAGTGTTGGGATTTTGGATTATTTGCTTTTAAGTGGGGCAGCACGGTGGAGCACTGTTTTGCACATCCGCCTCACAATTCAGAGGGTGCAGGTTAGATTCCACCTCCGGCCCTTCCTGTGTGGAGTTTGCATGTTCTCCCCGTGCCTGCGTGGGTTTCTCCACTCCCCAAAAAACATGATGGTAGGGTGGCAACCGGTTCAGGGTGTCCCCTGCCGACTGAGATAGGCTCCAGCACGCCCGCGACCCCCGTGGGGTCAAGCGGTACAGAAAATGGATGGATGAATGCTTTTAAGTGCTCGCCTATTTGACTGTGTTGTGGACAGTTTTGATGAATTTGCTTTTTTCTTGTTTATAGCATACTACTTATGGTATTGAATGCCTTTTAAGTGCTTGAGTCATTTAGAATGTGTTTATTAGTTTTGGTCCAAAAACATAGCAGTAATGTAAAGCATGTGATGGTATTGTCAGTGTGAACACTTACTTTCCCATTTGCATTCTCAGAGTACAATGTCCCCAGGCATGTTATACCCTTTCACGCCTTTATGTCAAAATGTTTTTGCCGGTCATGAGAAGACGTCTATCCACTGTGTGCACATGGGGCCTTGCCATATGACCAGCCGAAGACTCAACACACCGGCGTAATGATCCAGCCGGTGACTGCTCGGCGCTGCCTGTGCTATTTCGAAGATATCAGCCGCCTCCCACCCAATCCCAGTGCTCTGACGCAAATGTGCCATCAGGCGCATGCAGAATCTGTGGAATGCTGTTAGAAATTTTGTCCCTGTGCACAGTCAGACGTATTGTGCCCCATTGCGCCACAGGAGTTGAGACCTTATCACTGACAAGGATACGCTTCTCACAATAATTGCCCACTGTTGGCGTCACATGAGCGTACCCTTCTTTGATTTGTGATGGCTCTCTGAGAACATGGCAGCCCGAGACACTGATAGCAGTTATTCTATTGATCTTGCTCACATTTACAACCAGGTTAGGAATAATGATTGAGTGTTGAATCTTAAAATAGTTTTGTGAAGCTGAGAAAATACCAAGATGTGCAAAACTGTTACGCATGTAGGCAAAAGGTGCCTACTTTGAAGAATTTTATAATAAAACATAAACGTTTGACTGGTACTGTATGTACTGGGTACAACAGTGGCTCTTAAAGAGATACTTTATTTATTTTGCCATTTTCAGCAATAAAAATGTCGTATTTTATTTATAATTAATTTGGTAACTTCATTATTTTTCATGTTCAACTAATACCTTTAAAAATTAATTTTGCCACTTGATATCGACTGAAAATGACATCAGAAAATATTTGAGCCGTGATTGGTCGCTTGAAGCGACTGTGATGTCATTTTCAGCACATGAAATTGTACACGAAAAATAATGTTGTCAAATAAATTATTGACAAAATATTTTTTCTCCTAAAACTGGCTAAATCAATTAAGTATGCCTTTAAACTCGTTGCAGGCACTGAACCACACTTTGTTCGAAGAGTAGACAATAACAACGAATCATAAATTTCACTCAAAAAGCAGAAAAACCTTACTCATGAAAATTGACTTCAAACCAATGTAACTTTTGCTGTTCCCTTACAGAGATAAGTTTAGGAATCCTCGTCTTGACCTCGGCAAGCGCCACTCTCCCAATATCGTTTTTGTAATCGAGTCTGTGCGTTTCTACATTTCTATCGCAATCGTCCTCAAAGGATTGCTTGCAAAGATACGCTGTAACAAACAGTATCTCAAAAGCCTTTTTGATTTGGTGACACCAAAAGGCTGTTGGAGGGGAGTCTCTTCACATAATATGTCAACATTCTTCTGTTTTCAGTGTACATTCCATTCTGTCCAGCCATATTGTACTGAGCAGCCAGGACTGGGATGTGTGTATGTCTTTTGTCACTCTGCTCCTACCCTTCACAACTTCGCCTTTGGATCTTAAACCGCAAGTAATTGTTATTGTCTCTAAAGTATTTTCAAGGAACTTCAATGGGGAACTTAACACTCTCTATTTGACCAACCATTGCAGTTGTCACTGTAGGATCCATTTCCCATGACCAAGTGTTCATGCTGGATGGTCTCACTTCAAATGTTGTAAATACTTGAGTAAAAGCGTATTCGTTTTGTAACCGTAAACCAGGCGCCGACTCTTGCCCGCCTCAGCATGAGCAGAAAATAGAGCATAAACAAGCTTACGAGCATTGATCTGCGATGAAGGAAGTAGTGTGGTGGGGTTGGCCCGAATTTCCTCCTACTGCCGTAAACACTTGTGACTGTCCTCGCTAGTGTGTGTGTGTGTGTCTGGGGGATCTTCGCTTCATGACACTGATTTGCATTGACTGAGTTGGCCCCCAGAGCTGGTGCCAGAAAGATGAATGATTAAAAGCCGCAGTGACAGTAAGGCAGGCAGGCGGTGGCGGCGCAGAGGCCTGAGGACCATGTGACCCGCTGTCAGGGTACTGGGTTCATTCAGTGGCTGCTGGCTGCAGCCCTGGCAGCAGCCCAGCTTTCTCCACACAGGCCGCAGTAGCAACAGGTCGCTCCCATTAAAACAGCAGCGCTCTGTTGTGGCTCCAGAGCTGCTCTTGTGCATGTGTTGCTTTTTCGGCTGCGGCGTACGCACCCCGGTTTGTTTGTCTGAAGTATCCCAATGTTTATATATAATATGTGAGCGCTTGTCACACTGTGTACACACAGAGATGCCAAAGGGTGCCAATAGCCTGGAGTTTAAATTGTACCTATTGTGTTTACATTTTTTTTTCATACTTAAAATAAGCTATGTGACAAGATTTCTTAAAAATGACAAGCGGTTAAAATGCAAAATCTGGTTGGAACAGCTAACTCAACTCAAAATTCAGCTTAAATCTAATTTTTGGGACTTGTGTTTAAGTGTGTTTAAGGTTACGTGGCCAATCAGCAGCCAATTGGCTGCCTTATCCAAGTGACGATATGACCACATGACAAGAAATGCACTGATGCCAGCAGTGTCTTTAGCTGGTTTAATGCATCACGATTAAAACTAAAAAGCAAAGCGAGAACTAATGTGAATTGTTGGACACTTTTGTTTTGGACGTTTCTTGGGCATAGGTTCTTGTCTTGAATACTCACTGGGCCTTTTCCCAATTGTAAAAGCAACTTTCCAAATACATCTGTAACTTTTAATTTGCACGGCCTGCCACGTCCCAGTCCAAGGTGGCCCATGGACCCGGACTGGTCCACAGCCCAGTGGTTGGAGACCACTGCACTAAAACCACTTGAATAGCGCGCAATAAACATTATTCATTAGAAAATGCGTGTGAGTGGTAGAATTGAGATTGTACTTTAGTAACTGATTGTTTTCTATTTAATGTATTTGTTTTTAAGGATTTTTTTTTTATTGGATTGTTTTTAAAACAAAACTTAACATCCTGCCCATTTGTCACATTGCTACTCCAAGATCTCGCCATGGTTTGTTAGGACACAAATTCACTGCAATTACCAATAACAGTAAAAAAAAAAATACCCCCCAAAGTCTTTTTGCTCATTGATAGAAGTAAGGGCAACAACAACAACAGCAGTAAAAGGTGTGTTTATCACCACACTCGGTGAGAGATTTATTTGAGCCAGGCGCAATAGTGATATGACTCGGAGTCTGTCAATAGTCACATCCACTTCCTGTTATTGTTCCTGGCAGTAGGCTGGCTGAGACCACTCACACAGAGCTCTTTTGATGGATTTACTCCGATAGAGCGGCGGCAGACAAATTGATTTCAGTGGAAGGGCAGAGATCGCCTGGTGCAGTGTGTGACATTTGTGTGAACAAGTGGGGAAATTGATCCCTTCTTTTTCTCCTGTCCTATGTTCAAAGCTGTATTTACAAGAGGTAAATTGAGGGAAAGGTCAAGTGGTTTGTCACGATAGCCTCCTGGTTTTGAATATTTGCAGTTGTTGGACATGGGGAAAGTGTGTTGGAATCGTTGCTTCATTTATGTATTTAACAATCACCGCACAAATCATTTAGTACACCTAAATCATTTTTGAAAATCCCAAAACATAATAAAGGCCTACTGATTAATCTGATATGGCTTTACAAAGACAAGTGATGCGTTTGTTTTGAATATCATTAGGTTACGCATGTGTTCCTAATTTTACGGCTAGTGAATGTGCCGTACATACCTGCTGTCTAAAATGATGAAGTCATTCTTGAGTGTGAGCAGGTTAGACGTCCGCTATTACCTGATAGCATACGGAAGTTTGCACTGCACTTAGCGGAGTAACTGCGTCATACGCATCAGCTACTTTGGCTGTTTGTCTGGATGAGATCCAGCAATATTTCTGCGTGCTTGCGCCACAAGACAAACATGAGTAAAAACAACAACTCTCACAGATATGGCAGGTAAAAGTTGTTTACATTCTTTGACGGTTCTAGCCGACATAGTAAGCTACGGCTATTCATTATTTTTCAGTCAATCAAATGAATGAAAAGTAAAATGACATATTCTGTCGAGGAGGGTTCTGGTTTTTTTAATGTTTGATTAAGATTATGAACACAGAAGATATTTTTTTTTTACTGCCTGAATCATTAGGCCTCCATTGCTTCTCTCCTTAGTTGACCTAAAAGTTAATATTCAAGTGGAAAAAAATGTTCCACCACAATATAGGGCTAATTTTTTACCTTTTTCCAACTAATAGATAACCACAGGCCTCGTGTTCTGGGGTTGGGTAAGCGCAGAGATCTTTGGAAAAAACAAGTGACTCTCCCTTTGGAAATCCTGGCTCCTCTACCCTGTCCACCAACATGACCAATGTGGTGATCGTCAAGGAGGGATGGCTGCATAAAAGAGGTACGGTTACGATCCTTAAAATACACTTCAGAATTACATATATATGCTGACAATGTTTTGTCTTATACTTCATCTCTTCTACTAGTGTTCCACTTTGCAAAATGCTTAAGATGCCAGATGTTGTGCTTCTGAAATATCCTGTGATGATAATCTTCAACTGATAGCACACAGCAGCAGTAGTTCAGTTGTGAAATATTGCACAGTCATCATCACCACATTCATTAAAACCTGTACAAAAGCATGCAAATCTTGGATGTAAAAAAAACAAGTAGCAGTCATACTGCACATTACAATCTAAATAGAGCACAGGTGTCAAACTCAAGGCCCGGGGGCCAGATACGGCCCGCCACATCATTTTATGTGGCCCGCGAAGACAAATTGTGCATCAAATTCGTGTGTCATTACTAGAATTGCAAATTGTCTTCACTTTTAATAATATCTCTTCTTTTAAATATTTGACCAGTCTTTACTCGTCTGATTTGAAAACGAATTACTTGTCAGTTTTCATTTGTAGCTTTTACTGTATATAATGAGGTGCTCATACATTGATTTGGGTTGACAGTCATAATGGCCCTCCAAGAGAAGCTATGACTACAATGCGGCCCGCTACAAAAATGAGTTTGACACCCCTGAAATAGAGGAACCTGATTCGTTGTCATGACCGCTTTGTTGTGAATTTTTACCTCAACTTAGCTAACTAATTGTCAAATAAGTCGTAGGATTAAAAGCATTTTACGTCAAATATTTCCAGAAAATGTAAAATGGCCATGGAGTCCATTTGGCTGCATGGCAGGGCTCTGACACAGCTGTGTGGTGTGGCGGGTGTTAGTCCTGTTGTTTGGATGAAGCGGCATTCCTCACATACCTGCTGACTTTGAGTGCTTTATGCGTGCACACTATCTCAGCCCACAGCCATCCCTCAAGAGTCCACCACCACCACTACCACCACCACAGGCTACAGTAAATGTGATAAGCAAACTGTCTGGTGACTTTTAAGGCCCGAGGGCCAGGAGGATCCGGGCTTTTCCTGAAAAGAGCTGAACCCGTGGCTCTGGCTCGGAAATGAAATGATGAAGTTAGTCATAGTGAAAGTATATACAAAGAAAAGATGATTATTTAGATAATGAGGAAATGATTATCGTAGCACTTTTGTTAAACTTTCTAAAAAGAGAACAGGAACATCCTTTTCGCTGAAGAGAACCTATTGATTGTAAAACATCACAACTGTGTCCTTTGGTTTCTCTGCCCTTGTCCATACTTGGCTAATTGCTCCACACATTCAGGAGCACAGATATGATCGAAAAGATTGGTAAAAATCTAACTAAAACAGCCGTGAAATAGTGACTAGTAAGTCAACAGTCATGCTGAGTTGCGGAAAATGTACTCATACACTCAGGAACGATCAGGTTCAAGCTGTGACGGCCGTCTACTTGTGACATTAAACAAACAACCTTTCAGGAACAGTGAGTTGGCGCACTGTCACAGTCGAGCAGCTGTGCCCTATGAAATGTCACCCAGAACCTTTTTGCCTTTTGATCGGAGGACATCCGCCTGACTTCTCGACAGCAAGGCTTTTTGTGTCACGTCACTGTCATGCAATCTTTGCCCCAGAGCCACCGCACAGAAGGTGAACCTGTAGTAGCCACGTCTCGCTGTCCATCATTGCGCCTCCCAGGTAGCACCTTGAACGGGGTGACAGGGGTGGTGCCACCCAGTTACATCCCAACTCCATGTAAAGTTCGCTTTTCCCTCATTCGAATGTCTGCGCAATGCAAATTCTAACCCTTCACAAACATTTTGTTTGTTCCGTGGACTTGGTCTGACTTCAAATACTTTGTTAAAGCTTTTCCTTGGAATGGTTTGGAGCAGTCTGTTCCCGCATGACTGTGCTCCATGCATACTTGGATGAGTTTAATGTGGAACAATTTCATCAGACCACCTTGGACTTGTCGACTTGTTTTCGCAGCGTCAGGGACCGCTGACGTCACAAATGTTCTTTAGATTTACTTCAAAATCGCAAAGTCTTGAGAGCGTGGAGACTGTAGAATGGGGGTGGAGCAACAGCTTTTTTTTGCATCTATATTCATTCTTCTGGCCATCCAGTCATCTTCTTCCGCTTATCTGGGGTCGGATTGTGAGCCTCTCTTTTAGCCACTTCGTTCAAGGGGATCCCGAGGCTTTCCCGGGCTAAAAGGGAGACACAAGTCTCGTCAATCTATCTCGGGTTGTCCTCTCCTGATCAGAGCCACGGGCCACATATGGCAAGTTTGTAACTCAAAAGTAGTTAATCAATAATTAGTGTTCCAGATTCTCAGCCATGCTCGATCCCTTCCTTCTATTCCTTCCGCCTTCCTACTTTCTTTGTAATTCTTAAGTGGTACATTTTTTTTTTCACTTCTTTCTCTATCTGTTCTGGAAGGACAGTTGTGAAATGCCGTTATCAGAGTGAAAGAATCATTCGTATTTAGTGTATGTATTAATATATTTAGAGGGCCTATTGCCCTTTAAATGTGCCTGCAAAGTGGAGGAGACTGTTATTCCCTTTAGCAAGTGTGTTTTTCTGAAGTTCCTGTCAAAGGCAGAGCATCGTCCAACATCAAAGAGGCAGATTGTGGCTTCCCCTAGTTTCCAGGGAAGTGCTCCGGCCAAGAACTCAGTGAAGCTCAACAGAACAGCGCTTGCCTGTCCTCTTCTTTTCCCTGGCCCTTGTGTGTTTGACTCATTTGCTCCTTGACAAGTATAAGTTAGACTAACGAAGGCTAAGACGACTATTGGAATTGAGTAGCAGGCTCTGCTAGCGGGAGGGGAACATCTAGATGGGACATAGCGTTAGATATTGTGAGGGAAAGATAGAGGGGCCGACAAAAGTTAAATAGTCTAATGTCCCTACAACATAGACTCATAGATGATGCAGGGTCCGCCAGCAGAGGGTGTTACACCAGGAAGCCAGAACTTTCTTGCCGCCGGCATGGACCCCCTACTCTTTGTGATAGGAAGCAGTCTTCCTGCTAAATGTGGTGGAGAGAAGTAAATTACTGGGCTACAGCTGTCTGCTGGCTGGTTTGCATCACGGGGGGGGGGGGGGGACCAGGAGGCTGAGGGAGGTGGCAGCTACACTGCTCACCTCCTCTCACAGCAAGCCTACTGTGCTTACTTTGCCGTGCAGAGTCCGCCTGCTTGCCTCTATCACCAGGTTTAACAGAGAATAGTTTCCGAACATTTTTACAACTGCAGGGATGCATGTTTCCACGATCGAACATCACATGACCAAACCTGGGAAATAGGTGAGCCGTGATTGGTCATTACCTAAGCCCTCAGCACGTGATGTCATTTTTAGTTGACAGTGAGTGGCAAAATGCACGAAATTAGCAAATTACTTATAAACCAAATACCAACCTTTTACTGCCAATAAGTACACTATCCCTTTAAAGCAAACACAGGACCCGGCCAAACTCTCCATCTTATATCAACACCGCTACTTCTCATTCCTATATGCCCACTTCTGCTAAAATCCTCCAAGTCTGTCCCCACTCCCAGATCTCCGCTACGCTGTTGCTAAGATTATGACCCTGCTGACAACAGTCCTATGGCGAAAGTGGCTACGGACCAGAGCTCTGTCTCCAACATCAATCACATCACTGGCACCAGATTTTGAAATGTGTGCTCTGTGCTGAATAACGGTGATCCACCGTTGTTTGTTTGTCTTGCTCCCTGGTCATTAGGCACTAATAAGCTTAAAAATGTTTTTACTTGTTTGGCACGCAGTTACCGGGTTAGTTGAACCGTATCCATAGACTGCTTATTTACCCGGAGGAAGGGGGCAACTCTCAACCCTCGTGTGGCAGTTGGGACTACCCACAGTCTCTATGGTAATCAGCAGGTGTCACTCACCACAGAGAAGAAGCGAGGGCTTTCTTATGAGCGTGAGAAAGAGGGACAGCCTCCCTCGAGCCCCCACCCTGCTTCCTTCCTTTTTTATCCTGTTGGGGTAGCAGCGGCAACCACAGTGACGGAGCGAAAGAAGGGTAAAAGGAGGGGATAGAGACGGCTACATAGAGACAGGGGTGGCCCTTCCCTGCAACCTGCTGATACTGCTGCCAAAGCCCTGGCATTCAAGTGCCACATCCAGCTGCATGGGAGCAGGAAGAACCAACAAAGTGGTTTCAGTAAGCAGGATGTGAAAAGTCTGTAAAGAGAATGGAGAAGAGTAAAAACCTGTGGCGGAAGGGTGTTCTTGCAATGCGAGAGGCCCAACTCACAGCTCTGTGCCCGGTGTATACGAGAGTCGCTTATAGTGACCCCTGGCATCAGGAAGACCTCTTCTCCTCTGGAAGCAGACCGCTTGCGACTCATTGAGATGCAGGGCACTTGGTGGCAGGCTGCAGCTGCGGCCGACAGGCAGAACACGGCAGAAAAGGGCTGAGGAGATGGCGGGGTGGCGAGGGGTGAGGAGGGGACAACAAAAGGCACCAACCCCCCTCTTCCAACGCTATGGAGTTTAAATTCTCTAATCCTCCACCTCCCCCTCCTCCCATCACCTCATCCGATTCTCACCACTCACAAACACACACATACTCTGTTCAGTTCAGTAGTTAGCACTGGCTCCCTTCCTCGCATCGCCAAGCTATGAATGGCCCGGCCCCGGACAAAGACCAACAGCAGCCCCATCAGGAAGTCCGACCTCTGGGTGTGGGGACCCGGAGACGGATTTTGTCTGATGCTCTCTGGTACCTCTCACTGTGTTAGTGTTCATTCACTCGGTCGCAGTTTGTATCTATGGAGAGGACTTTGGATATTTTTGGAGGTTCTTAACATCAGTTGAAGGGATGCTATGGTTGTCTGATTTTTTTATTCTTACAATATATCACAGATATGACAATTTGCCCTGATGTGCACCAGTGACTAAACTGGTTCTTGTCCTGTCTACCTTGGCATGATCAGGTTTGGGGATGGAGGGGCGTGTCAGTGGCAGGTTGTGGCTGCCGTACAACAGTTGGCAAATAAAGATGAATTCTGTTTGTTTGGCAGTGGTTCTCTGTTCATTATTTTCCACTTTGCCCAGCGAGCATCCCCGACCTCAGCAGCTGCTTGTCATGTAAAGATACTCTATCAGTCCCTGACAGCTCTTCCTATAAACACACACAGAGTACACAAAGCTAATACACGCTCTTCTCGCACTTGTACATATGCGGGGAACATATGTAGTGATCTGTCTCACTACTTTGCTCAGTTCTTTGCACACTATGAAGCTTTCACGCCCCCTCGACTTCAATCATTTTCTTCTGGCATCAACTCTGTCTTATTCTGTCATACAACCAGTTTCATTGAGTAATGCTTTACTGGGAATGCGTGGGCTCTATCTTTTTATAGTTCAACTGTGTCACAACAGTTTCTCTCTAAGGCTTGTCACAAAGAGGTCGCTCTGTCTGCTCCCCAGTTTCCTGTATTGGAAGAGTGTGATGATGAGCTAAAAGGAGAAGGCCCCACAATCTCGATTTTGCACCAAATTGCAAAAAAGTATTGTCCTGTGTGATAGCTTAACCATCAGTCTCACTTTCTGTCACGCAATGATGACACAAGAGATGCACTGTATGTGGAAAGTAGAGTACAAGTGGAAGAGGAAGTCGTGTAAATAGGAAGCTCTCAAGGGTCATCTTTGTTGTTTAGGCAGACTGTGAAGCATGGGGGGGGGGGGTTGCAGAATTGCACAGACACAAACTCAGACAACCAGATGAGACTACTTCCACTCTTGTCATGTGATCTGCTTTGTGGTCGGAAACAATGTGCCGTACCAGTATGAAAACCAGAAAACCAGTATGTCATTGTGGCTATTATGTCACACAAAAATTAACCAATGAAATGGGCTTATAAGGGTTGGGGATTTTTTTTTTTAATAATTACAATGCAATATCGATTCAGCAACTTCCCCCTATAATTCAATCTCAGAAAATCCTCAGAATCGTAACATCATGGCGACATTTCCAAACAGCAGCAACCTGAAGCGGTTCAAGCACAAACGTCTTGAAAGTGCCATAAATGCATCAGGACTAAGACCTACACAAGTAATGGTCAAGATTTTTATTTTGCCCTAATTTGCCCATTTATTTGAATTGAGAAACGCAAATTAGAGCCGACTAAAGATGTTCCACGTTATCTTTGTTTGTAATGATGGTGTCACATTATGACATGTCAGCATTGCGCACATACTGTCCTCAGTGTGGACTGGCATGGGTTTTAACTTGGGAGGGGGGGGGGGGATATAGGTCAGCCAAAAACTGACCACAGAGTGAGACACCAGCTGGAGCCCCAATGATGGGACCAGGCCAAAGAAAGACAAATTGTGTGTGGTGAACAGCTGATACTCAAGTGACTTTATGCAGGCGTAGGCATTTTCGATTTGTTTGCACCTTGATGAAGTCAAACTGACAACCTTGTGATCAATTCATCCTCATCTTTAAAAAAAAAAAAAAAATAGCTCAGGTTTGACGGATGACACCATGGATCTGAACTAAATGGGATACGTTTGGCGCAACTGTGCAGAAACCAGATGAAAAATGATGTTTTGTACGATTAGAAATATGAGGCATCTGCTGCGGATTGAAGGCAAAAGTATATTGGACTGCGGGGCAGATGTTTTGTCTTCAGGCCAACACCTTCTCAACAAGTCTTGACAGCTCATTTAGAGAGTGCTTCACCTCGTATCCGGTCAACTCTGCCAGAATGTCCATACTTTACTTAAGTGTCCCTTTCCTTTGCGTCTCATCCCGGAAATCTCGTTGGACTTAATCCCACTCGGGTTTCTTGCTCTTGTCATTCTGCGGTCCAAATAAATGCGACGCAGGAAGAAGAAGTTTATTTTAAGATGTCAAAAGTGCAAATCTGAAAAAGTGAAATGTTATGATTGATAATTGGTTTTTCATTTTCAATTATTTTAAATGATGATTCCAAATATTGAGATATGACTAGCGACTATGTAAAACTGATTCCTTATCAAACTTGTATTGACAGATACCCAATGATGATGAGTCGAGTCTCTCGCTCGGTCGCACACACGCACATGCAAACGCACGACCCTACTCACACACTTCTGTGTTAGAGGAAATGGGCCAATTAAGGACAGCTTGCTACGACTCTGCATGGGGCTAATATGTGTCTCCATAATTAAAAATGAATTACTCTTTTCCTTTATAAATATTCAAGTCCCCGCTGCACCGTGTGCCACTGTCTTGCTATAAGCTAGTTTCCCCCCATATGCACAACATCTGGCGCAGCATTTCCTGAAGCGTCACCAGAATAAATTACATTTTGTTGGAGATTGACACGCATGACTTGAAGTTATGGATGTTGTCTTTAATATGAGGCGGGATTTTGGTCAATATATTGCAAAACCACAGAAACAATGGACAGACAAAGGATCTATTATAGTCAGATGTGCCTTTAAAATATTCAAAGGTTCTGCGACGTGACTTTTCTGTGAAGGAGACAGACGGACAGAGCAAAAGGTCCTGACTTGTACGACAAACAATTTGTCCTGCAGCTGACCTACAGTAAAAGAAAGATGGCCGTTTTGAACACTAGAACAGCATAGTAATGACCACATTGCAGGAAAAAGGTTGCACCTCGGGGAATTTAACCAAAAAAAGAGAGGACAATGCAGTAATGCTTAGATTTACCACAGAACACATTCCCGAACAATATACTGCAGATTGTGCTTGCCCAATCGTTTCTGTACTATTTTGTCATCAAGTGTAATTTTGATGCATATTTTCTCTCATATCAGGAGAATACATCAAGACCTGGAGGCCAAGGTATTTTCTTCTGAAGAGCGATGGTACATTCATTGGCTACAAAGAGCGGCCGCAAGATGTCGACCAGTTGGAAACACCCTTAAATAACTTCTCCGTAGCACGTGAGTATCTGCTTTCGAAGCAGCCACTGCATTTTTTCCCCTCAGAATTCCTGCCAGCTTGTTTTCTCCATACTTGTGCTGGTGTAGCAGTTACAGTATGTTCATAAATAATCACAACAGACGAAAGAGTAATTTTTTTTTTGGTCTTACTTTAAATGCGTATGAGATTGCAATATAATAGTGGTGTGTGTTTGAGTTTTATTTATATACATTTTTATTTTTTAATTTATATAAAAAAATAAAAAAAACAGTTATTTTTATTTGATTTATTTTTGTCAGTTGTTTTGGAAAAAAGTTCAAACTGAATTCACAAAGTTGAACCGGGCTTTTTGGGCTTCTCTGAGATGTCACCAATTATTAAAGCATGAAATAATCAATATATAAAAAAAAATATTTAAAAAAAAAAAATACAAAAATAGAAAAATAAAAAATAATAACCATATAATTGTTTTTTGATCTGTTCAGGAATGCAAGTAAAAGAAACTATCTTTTAAATTTTAATCAAGACATACTATGCTGTACCATTATTTTTTATTTAGGAAAAAAAACATATTGTGTCTTCTTTTTGCTTTGAACTTGTGTTATTGGCTCCTGGCATTAATCCATTTCCTCCATGCATCTTCTGCGGTACCGTGCACAAATGCTGAAAGCTGCCCAGCACAATTCATCTTCAAAAAGTTGCTGTGTTCAATTCACTCTTCCAATGACTAAACTCTGCAATTAGACAGCCCACTGTTAGTTGAAATGTTTCCTCTCAGACACTTTTGAGTTATTGAGGCTATTAGCCGCCTGACTTCTATTAATCTGCTCCGAGGCGCTGCCGCCATCAGCGGTCGTTTCGCTTTTCTTAGACCACGGCGCAGAGGACACGTGGCGCGTCGCTGGCGTCGAGGGCGCAGCAGCTGGATTGTGTTCCAACCCTTGTAGAGCCATGTTGCGGTCTCAGTGGTGGTCCTCTCTGCCGTCCTCCATCCATCACATTGAGGGCATTTTGTGTCACATTCCAACACATATGCTGATATTTTTCATTTGGCAGCAGATGTTAATGCAAAAGAGGATCAGAAGGAAATCTCTGCTTCCTGAATACTTATTATTACATTATTCAAAACTGAAATTACAAATTGCACCAGCCACTGCGGAGAAAATCATTATCATATTTTTCACAACAGCAGCCACACTTTTTATTTATTTTTTTGTAGTTCACGGATTGTGTTTGACCTTCATTTTATTGTCTTTGTTTTTTGTATGGCAGCATATATTATTGATTCACTGCTTAAAGTTAATCACCAGAGGTGTTTTCCTCTACCTCAGTACTGTTACTTTCCAAATTAGACAAAAGTATGATTGTTTTGGGGGGGACGATAAAGACAAATGGCTACAAATATGAGTCTTTCTCTTCCCTTTTCATGGCCAACACTGGCCCTTCTCTTTGTCTCGCTTTTCCAACTCCTGCCTCATGTTATGCCCAGAATGCCAGCTGATGAAGACAGAACGACCTAAGCCCAATACATTTATCATCCGCTGCCTGCAGTGGACCACTGTCATCGAGCGCACCTTCCACGTTGAGACCCCTGAGGAGAGGCGAGTGAAAAGCGTTCTCGGCTAACAGAGAAGCAAAAGACAAATTGTGTACATGCAGGGTACATGTCCCTGGTGAAAAAACAACAACCAAAGTATTTTATTTTTACTAGGAAGTATTGAAAATGTATTTAATCATAGTTACGCATCCACCCAAGGTCCACTTGTCAGAACTTGCACTTGAAATTGCGCTCCTCTTGATAAAATGCCAATTATGTGATCCGACTGCTTTGGTAAACAGTGTGATGTATTCTTTTTGCTGTCTTTAGGGAAGAATGGACAAAAGCCATCCAAACAGTGGCAGAAGGGCTGCAGAAGCAAGAAGAAGAGATGATGGACTCCTCCCCAGACCCCATGGATATGGAGGTCTACCTGACCAAACCCAGACAAAAAGTGGTATGTCTGCCGTTTTACGTTGACACATCTCAGTGTCCATTAGCATTTAGCATTCTGATTTATTTCAGCACACAGAAATCAGCCCTTGTTCTTATGCCATTGATAGTCTCCTTTATTGCACCTTGCTCTCCACTCACAACTTCATCTAACCTTCTTTCTGCACTTGTCAGCTTCATTGAGTCTCTCAACATCAGCCTTGGGTGGCTTAGCGCAAGATAGCATGTCTAACAGCCTTGCCAGATCCCCCCCCCGCGTGTGTCATGACAAAAAGGTCCAAGGCCATCGGATTCAATGTCCCTCACGAAAGCATTTCTAACGTTCTCTTGAGTAAAAGGGTCAAAGGTTAACTGAGACACAACCAGGAAAATGCATAGTGGTTGAAATAGTGCCTTGAATGCCACTTTGCTGCGGGTGGGATTGTATGAGTTTGTTTGTAATCAGATGCCACTCTCTGTCTTCTGACTCTCCAGACTATGCACGATTTTGAATACCTCAAACTCCTGGGAAAAGGCACTTTTGGCAAAGTTATTCTGGTCAAGGAGAAAGCCACGGGACGCTACTACGCCATGAAGATCCTGAAAAAGGAGGTGATCGTGGCAAAAGTGAGTGGTTGCCAGTAAGATAGCAAAGCAGAGAAAAGACTTGGGGGGAGAACACGGGAGCAATGACTTGATACCGAACCTTTGTGGGAGTTTCACAAATGCTCTTTGTGGATTCTTTTTTCCAGGATGAAGTGGCGCACACACTCACAGAAAACAGAGTCCTCCAGAATTCAAAGCACCCCTTCTTGACAGTAAGGAAGCCCTTTATATACTTCAAGTAAACTTATTTTACTTGATTAAGAGCCTTGATTTTCAATTCTATTTAGTCTAGCTGCATCTAAGCTGCAGGCAGTTTGTATTTTGCGTATAGAACAGCTAATAAAGTGAAGTCCATGTGATTGACCATACGTAAGATCTGTCTGTTTACCATTCAGAGGTAATTTTCAAGAAAAAAATTGGTTATTTGTAACACTTTTTCAGTGTAATATCTACATATGAAGATCGTAATTCTATTTTATTCATAGCACACTGCAGAAAGGTTTAACGTTTTTCACTAATTAGACTTTGGGCTCATGTCACACTACAGGACCATGTTTTACATTTACTTACATTTCACATCCAGATATTTGTTATGAATTGTGACTTATTTTTCCTCGACAGGGGCTGAAATACTCTTTCCAAACACATGACCGCCTTTGCTTTGTCATGGAATATGCCAACGGTGGTGAGGTAAACTATTTTTATATTATTTCCCGCATTGATAAGGATTTATTGGTAGGCTCGTTGATCTTTTCCCTTGGAATAACAGAACACTCTGTCTCCTTTCAATCTGTTTGGTTTCCCCCTCAGCTTTTCTTCCACCTTTCAAGGGATCGGGTATTCTCAGAGGAGCGTGCTCGCTTCTATGGTGCAGAGATTGTCTCTGCGCTTGACTACCTGCACGCCGAAAGAAACGTGGTCTACCGAGATCTAAAGGTAGAGGTTGATACCCGTCCATCATTGCTTCTCAAGTCTTTTTTAGTGATCTATATTGGGAAGGAACTGATCACAGGTTCATATGAGAGATGTTTTTATAGAGCTCTGAATGTTTTAGCAGCAAGCATCGGCAGCCCGGTCAGCATAGCAATCTCCCCCCCAATTCCCTGACTCTCTCTCTTGGGTTTATGAGGCTGTATCTCAGTCCGCTAAGCCGCTGTAGAAAATGCCAGTGTAGCAGGATTGGAAGATGTGCTGACTCGCCCCGGCGCTGCTGGACACGTGTGAGCTACAGCGGCCAGACTTAAATGAAGAATAAGGGAAGGCGCAAGCGCGTGGAGATACTGAAAGGCCATGTTGTCTCACTTCACTATGGCCGAAGAATGTTCATTGGTTTAACATTTTATCGCACATTGCTATCCAGCAAGAATGCAGTTGGTATCGTAAAGCTGGAGGGATGCGAATTTTTAAATCTTAAACACCGGAGAGAAAATAATTTGTGGGGTATAATGAACATTCTCTCTCTCTCTCTCTCTCTCTCTCTCTCTCTCTCTCTCTCTCTCTCTCTCTCTCTCTCTCTCTCTCTCTCTCTCTCTCTCTCTCTCTCTCTCTCTCTCTCTCTCTCTCTCTCTCTCTCTCTCTCTCTCTCTCTCTCTCTCTCTCTCTCGTGTAACGTCATACATACTGATCAATATCAACAAAAACAAACTCCTGTTTGTTCAGTGCACATAATATTTGAGAAGCACATGACTTTCTTGTGTGTCATGTTCCCCGCAGTTGGAAAATCTGATGCTGGATAAAGATGGACACATCAAGATAACAGATTTTGGCCTCTGTAAGGAGGGTATCAAGGATGGTGCCACCATGAAGACTTTCTGTGGAACACCAGAGTATCTTGCACCTGAGGTAACCTAAATGTGTTTCCCTTTCTGCAAATAATGTCTTTTTTTTAACGGACAAATACTTTATATTTCCAAGATCCTACACTCATCCCATTCAAGACACATTTTTATGATAGATAGATAGATAGATCTTTATTGTCATTGTCACATGTACAACAAAATTAACAGTGCCAACCGATCAGTGCATCTGCTAAAATAAAATAAAAATACAAGCTAAAAGTCTATACAAACTAAAAACAACACAAACAGAACATACACCGTACTTCATGTAACTGTACATTTAAACAAGTGAAAAGAGGCACTTGTTTGATTAGGTTGGGTTCTGATTCCAAAAGTGTGTCTGGGTGGTATGTACTCCTGTATTTATTTTGAAGAAGCTGACACTTAGTTTTGAAGTAAGTTAGAAGTCAGCGCGTGCCACCTTGTCACGTGCAACCTGAGTAGATCCGAAACAAATTTGCGGCGTGTCGCTGGACATCAGTTGTTAAGAAGCATGTGGAAGAAAGGGCAGCTGTTCTGAAATGCCTTTCTAATCTCCATCTGAATTCTGTCCTTTAATGAGTGAGCGCGGCGTGTGCAAAGGGGCCTGCTCTCATATTTGCTGTCTGAGAAGAGGTGTGGCTAGTCCCTATTGCGTGCAGGTATGACAAGTGAGGCCCGGAACTTGATACCGTATTGTGAGTGTGGCTAGCGTTTATGTGAGAGGAAGAACACGAGCATTTGACCGGTGGTGTTGACGCAGTTGCCTTATCGTTGTTTTTAGCCCCCATTTGGAATTATCTTGCTGGGGAGGGGGGTGTCATTGGCCGGGAGCCCCTCAGGAAACGTGAGCTTCTGCCCCTGGAATAAGACCGCAATGGCTACAGCTGTTCTGCGGCATCAGGGGAGCCACAGCCTGACCTGGAAAGAACCAGTGTCAGTGTCCTCCTCTCTTCTTAATGCCATATAGGAACATCAGGAAGGTTGTTCTAAAAATCACAAGCTAGCCTAGAATATTGACTCTCTTTACACAAACCTGTTGTGTAAAATCAAATCCTACAGAGCTTCACCTGTTCCTGCCAAGCTCCTCTTAGCCCCGCTCTCATCTCCGCTGAGGTGCCCAGCATATGACAGCTCCAGCCGAGAGCCAGGCAGACATCAGGGGCTGTTTCCAAGGCAACCGGGTCGCTGGCGAGCGTCTCTATGGAGTTCAGCTCAGGCAGTGTTACAGGTTGTTCTGCAGTAAACAATGACCTTGTTGTGTGAGCTGCACAGGAATGCCGAAACGTCTGGGAATATTCCATTCAGATCGGGAGGGGGGGGGGGCTGCTGTCCTGAAACAACTTCAGGGACAAATTCAATTGGTCTCTTTTATTATACTGTGGAAATCGAGGAGCTAACTGGTTAAAGGATGACTTTCTTTAAGGCATTTTTGATCGGTTTGCATTTACTGTATATTTGTATCTATTTATTTATTCCTTAAGTCTGACTGGAGTCTTCCATTTCTGGTAAATAATGTCGTGCTTGTGTAGACATGCTGTGAGAGTTCCAAAATATTTTTGTTTTCTTGTACCTCTGCCCTTCCTTTCTGCCACTTATTGGTGGAGTAATAGTGTTAGTCTGAGTCAGGGGCCCAAGCAGGCAGTCCTGGTTACGTATATGAGGGATGAGCTTGGCTCCTGCGCTCCTGGCAGCTTCACAGCTGTGGCACTCTTCTACATATATGGGGCAGCTGCGGGCCCAGCTGTCGCACGGTATGAATCACACGACAGCAAAGCTGGAAATAGAGACGGCCTAGTAATCCAAACCCCGCTCGGGCTTCGCGTTACCCCCCCCCCCCCCCCCCTCCTGCTCGTCCAGGCGTCCTCCACGGTGCTCGCAGACACATGTGTGCACGCACGCGGCAGTCTTGTTCCTTTTAGGGACACATGCGATCATCTGTTTTTCCAGGACACTCCTGGCCCGCGTGCTGCTGCGTCCAGATCTAATTCTATTAAGCCACCCACATCCTTTAACTGAAGTTGCTATTCTTGGGTGTGAATTACCTACCATCGTGCTCCTTAAGCTTTAAAGAGGGACAGACTGTTCTCTTTTTTTTTTTTCTTCTTCACCTTCAACATCCGCCTGGAGAGGTAGAATCCAGTACATGTCCCCAGGGGCCTTGGAACAACTGTGCTCCGCAGCACATTATTCATGCAACAGGTTGCACTCTTCAGTGAGCACTCCGCCACTGGAGTTTGTCTCATAAATAGTTTCCTATGAGATAAAATAGTTTCCTTTTTTTTGCTCGCATGTGTGTACATTGGCCCCAACTGTGTTTATCGCCTCGTATTTGTTTATTCCAGCACCCCACACCCCTCAGCAACCTGTTGGTGTGTATGTGCGGAAAGGCCCTAGGGTGATTAAATATGCAGAGCTCCAGGGGAAACACTATCCTCCCTCCTAATATGAGATGTGAGTCAGGGTTGGCCCCGGCCTGTGTCCAAACCACACGTCAGTGGGGAGAGCAGGTGATTTTGGTAGCACTTTAAGGAGTAACAGTTGCTCTTGGAATTTTTGCACTCATCGCCCACATCATTCGGCACACCAGTGAAATGCAAATATTTTGTTTACTTTATTTGGCAACTTGAGAGAGGTGACACATTAGCAATACTTAGAAGGATGTGGCGCAGCTCTATAATAAATCACAAAAAAATGTGTATTGTAAAATTATTAATTCTCTCACATTGAGCAGTTGTATCGTCTAGGATTGGACAACTCATGTACAACTTTACTGTTAATCTGCAAGGTACTTGAGGACAACGACTATGGCCGTGCGGTGGACTGGTGGGGTCTTGGCGTGGTGATGTACGAGATGATGTGTGGCAGGCTGCCTTTCTACAACCAGGACCACGAGAAGCTGTTTGAGCTCATCCTCATGGAAGACATCCGCTTCCCACGGACACTCGGTCTAGAGGCACGCTCGCTGCTCTCTGGGCTCCTCAAGAAGGACCCCATGCAGAGGTGTGGCATCATAGCGGCTGTTCAAATTGGGCAGATTAGTTTATTATTATTTTTAGTTGTACAGGTCGCTCACATTAATTTGTAATTTTTTTTTAAATGATTCACCATGGTGTTATTTTGTAATATTTTTTTTTGTTAATCTAACAAAGGGTATCTGACTGACTTTTTTTTTAAACCATCCACTCATGGATCCAGGCTCGGTGGTGGTCCTGATGATGCCAAGGAAATCATGAAGCACAAGTTCTTCGCCGGGATTGAATGGCAAGACGTTTACGAGAAAAAAGTAAATTTCACACACACTTAATAAAAAACAAAAGCAGTGCTATCATTATAACTTATCCCCAATATTAGTGTCCTCATTGACAATTTTCTACTCTTGACCCGAAACAGTTGGTCCCACCATTCAAGCCCCACGTTACCTCAGAGACCGACACGCGATATTTTGATGAGGAGTTTACTGCACAAACCATCACAATTACGCCACCTGGACAAGGTAACGCCAAATATTTTAATGTTCTTATGCTTGCTAAATGTAGTACGTCATTATGTTCAACACACGTTTTTCCCCTGAAACACTGTCCTGTTTTATTTCATTTTATTTTTTAATATACTTTCACATTGTTCCAGGATTGAGGCCTGACTTCATCCCACCCCCACTAAGCCGCTCATTAATAAAGAAACTATTATAAATCCTCTGAGCTCCCTTGAGACTAGTCTGCCCTCTCCTGGAGAGCTTGCAGAATGTCTTTCTATGAAAAGTCCCCCATAGTGCATAATATCTATAGGCATTGGGAACCGTTTTATGAGGAAAAAGTTAAATGGAATCATATTGCACCTTGCTTAAAAAAAAAAAAAAAAACTAAACAAAAAAAAGATTATTACAGTGACAGCCAGTACTCGCATTACCGGTTATTGAATCCTCGGCTTGTTGAAACAACAGTAAATCCTCAAACCTGTAATTGGCACGTGCCCAGTCCACACACAGTAATCTGTCCCAACATTCCGAGTAATGTCTTTTTCAAAATAAATGTCCTGTAAGAACAGCCAACCTTGTTTAATATATTTGAGAGTCCTGTTATTCTCTTCACAATCATTGTGTGGTTAAATGAATTGTTTGTCAATACACATTTAAAATGAATATCTGTTTTTCGTGCACCCCCAGACGACAGCATGGAGTCTTTCGACAGTGAGCGGAGACCCCACTTCCCCCAGTTCTCCTACTCCGCGAGTGGGGTGGCCTGACCGACACTTGCACATTCCTCAATCGTTCCCCTCAATCCCTTCCCTTTAAGCCGACTGCATCCTCCAAAAAGGGGCCCGCCGATTGTTCGTCACCTTACCGCGTTTACCCCCAAGTTGTGTTCTCAAGGAAGGAGCAAGGTCAAGCGCCAACACAGAGCTCTGGTTTTTTTTTTTTTTTTTTCGTTTTTTTTTTTTTTAAATCAACACTACTTTTAATTTCCTGGCCATTTAGTGAGCAGGCATCCACACACTATGTTGCATAAATTAGGCCACTGCCTTAAGTTTCAAAAAGGGCTGGTATATTTTTTAAACCTGATTAAATGAATTAAATCATTTCCAGCAGAGATTCCAAATATGATGGAGCAAAGTTCTGTTGGTTACATGGTGTGTGTGTTGCTTGTCTCCTTTGCAAATCAAAACCAAAATTTTGACTTTTCTTTTGTTGGGGGGGGGGGCTTCTAAAGTGAATGTAATGTTTGAAATAAATGATAGATCTTGCATGCATCCCTTGTTGTAAAAACCCTCATTGAATCTGGTAGATTGATAGAGTAAAGGTCTGAGCATATAGTATGCAAAAAATGGCAAGGTTCTGGATACTGTTGACTCATTCACTGCCAGCCATTTTCAAAAGAAGTGCCAGCTGTTTTAGAGAATTTTGCGCAATTTTTCAAGACATACAAAATGTTTAGATGCACACCGAATCAACCAAATGAAAAAATAGACGCTTTAGTCACCAGGAAGAGAAATCAACTATTTTATTCACATTTTGTGATCGGCAGTAGAACAGAAAATGTTATACGACATGACAAATTAACTTTGGGTGAAATCAAAACATGAAGCCGAAGCAATAATCTTAATATGGGTGTCCTTTGATTTTTAAGACACAACACTGGTTTTATTCCATAAACCAACGTTTAGGAATCGCTTTTGATTGCAAGATAATTACATTCTGTATTTAGCCATATACAGAATCACATGTCCATTCAGTGGCCGTCAACATCATATCTGCAATTTCACATTTATCACAAAACATAATTTGCAAAATCAATATATACACTTTATCTGAGTGTAAAAATGCTTCAACTTGTGTGGGCAAGTGACGTCGTTATGTCCTTCGACTTGCAGTCGAACAGGGCTGATCTCAAATCAAAAATGGTGTATTGTTGCCATTTTTTGGTCAATAGGCCTCATCACCATTCTTCCCAACTTGGAATTCTCGGTAGAGCAGCATCGGATCCACTTACACCCTTCACCGTGAAAACAACACAAAAGATGTGAAAACACATCTTTGGCACTGACCTTTTGGATTCTTAAAGGCATGAAAACGCCTTTGGCACTGAGTGAGTTAAAGTCTCTTAATCCTAAATGTTTGCACACTGAGGTGTTTCTTGTTGGGATAAAATGAAATTGTCTTATTCGCTTTTGCCTTCCTTTCTCAAATCTCAATGCTGCGCAGCGAACACCTCCGGGTTTCCCTCTGATCCGGATCAGTCGGGCCCTCGCTGACCCCTCAGAACCTCTCCCCTCCTGTAGAGTTTTTCTCCTAGTAGAGTATTGGGTGTTTACCATCCAGTGCTTCCTCTGCAGCCTCAGTGAGGTCACTAGCACGATACATTTCTGTAGTAACACAAAGTGGGCTTCAGGGGAAAACACCAAGAATAATCTTTCATGTGCTTATGGGAATTTGTGTCCGGTCCACTACTTCTTATTTATGAGACCAGCATTTAAATATCAAGTTTTAATGTGCCAATGAAATGCACCTTGTTGCCCCTCAATGATTGTATCTGCATTTTGTATTTGTGGTTGGAAAAAACGAAATTAGCTTATTATATAATATTCAAATGTTGTGGAAGAATTAAAGCATTTTTAAAACGTGGCTGAAGCGAATCTGCGATCTTTGAGATCCAAACATGTATTCAAAGTTTGATTAGAGGTTTTCAATGTGGTTAAGATGACAGATAATCATTTTTCAAAAGTGCATTATGCCTTATTGAATGTAACGGTTTTTATGTTTTCACTTCAAAAACAAACTTTTTTTGTTAAATATGATTGTTGCTTATTCCTATGCACACACCCATCTTGCTGTCACCTTCTGAAAAATAGGGAAATTCATTTTATATTTTGTTTTTTATTGCAACTTTTGTACCTGCCCTACCATATCCGCAAGATTGAGGACACCAGCTTTAGTAAACAAATAATATAAACTTTGTACACTGTTTTTAATTGTTTCTTTCAAACTGATGGAATAAAATGTCTTAATCCAATTTGTAGAGGTTTTTTTTTTTTACTGCTAATGATCTGTGTCTATTTCCTCAAGGATTCTCATGATAAAAAATTAGCTTTATTCCCTATATTAAGTCAGAATCATTTATTTATTTTGTGTAAAAATTTTTAATTAGAAGTGCTTCCCAATAATTAGAATACTGAAGAAAAGTTTGATTCCAAAAGTAAAACTTAGTTAATTACACATATTGGAAAATACATTTCAGATGACCTAATATTTTTGGGAGAATTGGTGTTTACATTCAAAATATTTGTAATGGTGAATTTTGGGTTCAGATTACCTGTAGAATACATGTGAAAAAAATCATTAAAATATTTTGCACTCTAGAGTGAGCTATGACTTGATGTGGCTGACAAATGCACTCACAAAGGTTTCTGTCTGTGTCTTGGCCGAGTTCTCCAGCTCAACAGGCTGCACTCAGGTCCTTGTCTGGGACTCTGCAGCTGCTCAGACACAGTCTCTGGAGCAGATGTTGACAGCCAGGCCTGCGGTCTGTCTTTGGCAAGATAGGATGTGCGGCACCAACATGACAAGCTTTGGCCCTGTGTGACCCACCTCACCTCACTACCAGGCCTCACCTGCCTCCAACTGCATGGCGCAAAACACTCCTGGCTGTGCCTCCAAGACTGAATGATACTAATGTCGTGGCATCTGAAGAATGACACACTTGTATTGTATTGGTTAATTCTGGATACAATACATCCTCAGTTACAGGAGGATGCGCACATTCAAGCAACTGCACAAACTCAGTTTATTTTACCCTTCATTTTTTAAAAGATATATATTTTTTAATGGAGTCATACAACTTATATGTTGCATGAATGGCTGAAAAACGTTTTGATTTGATTTTTTTGTAAATATTGGTTTCATTTCTTTACATGTCATTTTTGCAAGTTCTCACATAAACGTTGACGCATGAATAAGAAGCAAATAATTAACTGGTTTGACATATTGGCTCACTTTGTTTCTCCTGTGACAAAACTGTAGGTGCTGAACGACACATATTAGTTGTTAAAGTGTTTTAAAGTTATTGGAGAGATGTATGACTTGTTAAAAGACAGCTGGTTTATTGATTTACTCTCATACATGTCACCATGTAACAGTACAAAAACATTGATTAACTACTTCATTAAATAAACACCAGCATTTATTTTGCAAATCAAACGTCAACAGTGTAAAATTGAAGCTGAGCCTAGGGCGTCATCTAGTGGATAGACTAAGGACGAAGATTGTCTATAAAACATTAGTGCTCGGGTTTTAGGACTTTTAGGGGCATCACAAGCATCAAAACCAGTAAATGTTGTCACTGCTATAATGTGGGTGACAGTATTATTTTTTTTTTTACGTATTTTTTTTTTGTATTTTGCAATCGACGTAGCTTGTCTCCTCCCTTGCGAAAGCTATAAAAAAAAAAAAAACATCTTCCACGTTGATGTCAAAGTCAAATTGGCCAAAACTGCCGTTTTGCTTTACTGACAAAGATTTTTTTTAAATTCTGAATTTTGCATCAGAGTGAGAACTCGTCCATCCAAGATAGGCTTGGTCATACTTGTCAAGTGACGTGGTGTCGGGAGGCGGAGACACGTCAGACAGTTTCGCCCGGTTGTCATTCCCCTGAGGAAAAAAAGAGGGTGTGCGTATAATCTACCTGGCCGCGATCACCTGGCGCCGTCCGTGTACATGTTGGTCGTCGAATTTCACTTTTCCGAAGACGCGAAACGCTGGCTTCTCTCAGAAGTAAGACGGAGAAGGCTCTACAGGTACGTTGGTGCTCGGGTGATGTCGTAAGCAAAATGCTGGTTTCGATCGCAACCAAAAACAAGTCCACCAAACCCGATTCACTCAAAATAACATCGAATTTATAAAAATCTGGATTTACGACATAACAGTTTAAGTCTGGCAAGAGTTTCAGATGGAAACACTGACAGGAAATAACAATCCGAGAGCTTTGGAAGTTTCTTTTTAAGACAAAGTTCACCGAATGCCCTACATTATTGCGACAGCTTTTAATCATACCTAAACAGACAGCGTAGAATTAAATTGAATGCTAATTGACTTTATGATCGGGATTTGTGATGTATTCCAGTCTACTGTACATCATGCACACCTGACAATCCCTTTATCTGTCTTTCCAGTATGGTTGACTGCTTAAGTCAAATATCTTCATTGCATGGGCTTTAGTAGGAACTAACAGACTGGAGTTGTTTGGATAAACAGGTCTAACCTATCTGAGATGTTCTGTTTCCCAATTTTTGATGATCCGCACATATTGTATATTCAAGAAAATCTCATGGCACAGCACCTCACAAACAAAATTCACCAAAAGTGGAAAAACAGGTTAATTTGGTGCCTTCTGCCATCTAGTGGAAGAGCATTTCATTGTTTGATGATATTTCACCTAATCTCAATGCGTCTTTACGAAAATCCCACAAAATTATACATTGTATTGAAATAAAGATGTGCTTGTCTCAAATGATTTACTTCGTGTGAAATATTTAGTCCTGCTTAGTTGAACACAAATTATTTTGTATGAATGGCAACAGTCCTGAAAATTTCCTTGACATCACTTTAAAACAAGTCAAACATATTGTGGCAATTAAGTAATACAAAAGAACATTTATTAGGATTCCCAAAGTGAGCGCACTGATGTTTAATGATTTCTGTCTTACTTGGAATGCTTTATTTTCCAGGATGCCAAGAAGATCCTGACTCGCAGCACCAGGATGAGCGTGACGTCATGGTTTCTGGTCAGCAGCTCGGGCACGCGCCACCGGTTGCCGCGGGAGATGATCTTTGTCGGCCGGGACGACTGCGAGCTAATGCTGCAGGTGTGTGACTTGTGTGTGTTTTCGGAGCGAGGGGTCACCAAGGTGATGCATAGGAGGCCGAGGTTGACACAGCAAACAGCAGCACGGTGTCACATGACTGCCAACAGCCTCCCTGTGTAATCTCTTCAAAAATGATGAGAACGCTGATGTGTGTGACATGACAGCCGGTTGCATTCATGTGTCAAACACACCAAGCATGGGCTCCCAGCATGCATTGCGGTAGTGACGAGGCCAAACTACCAGTAGGCAATTGTGTGTCATGACTGAGCTCAAAGTGTCCATAGTAAAAAAAAAAAAAAAGTTTCCCCCTTCTAAAATGATCCATTGTTTATTTGATTTGTAAGTGCTACTTTACTCTAGCTCAAAAGCCGCCCCCCAAACGATTTAACAGTTGGATTCTTCGAATACTTTCCGTAGCTCTCCATATTATGTGACACTGAGAAAATCCTGTTTGGCATGAAAGTGGTATCAAATGACTCCATGCCTTCCAACTTGCATGTTTAGAATTACCGAGACAACTGTCGCCTGGTGAGTATCCACCAGTAATTAGAACATCTCCGCCTTTGTTTCTGGTCTGGACTTCATTGGCCTAGATGTTGTTTCCTAGTGCTGCAGTTGAACGATTTGGCCGAGTGATTTGTCCTCAAACAGTCAGAGGCCTCAGAGTGAGGAATGTGTCAGTGCTGCCGTTGCACAGTTAACCTAACTAATCAAGTCGGTAAACTGTTTCATGAAGCTTAAAGCCTCAGGCAAGCAAGTCACTCTCCAGAAAGTTAAAAGCGCCGATAGGACAACACAGACAATCCACATCAGGCCGGCTTTTTCTAACCAGATAAAAGGCCCATTGGTGGGTATAAACTATTCTGCCTGGTGGTGATCTTTGTCACGCAGAGGCACCGAGTGGTTAATGAGCGGAGAAATGAAAGTGCATCAGTCCTAATCGCTAACTTGGTTTGGATACACAGTAAGAAAACAGAAGCACATTTATATATTTGGATATTTTTGCAGTCTCGAAGTGTGGACAAACAGCACGCTGTGATCAACTATGACCCCAACGCAGATGAGCACATGGTGAAGGATCTGGGCAGCTTGAATGGGGTGAGTGAATCCAGGCTGCCTCCGACCAGAGCGATGGAGCCAGCTCCGGTCTGGTACCGTTCCTTAATCACAAAATGACGGTTCTGGTCGGGACAAGAACTGTAATCAAGCACCATTCCTTTCTAAACGCTCCGCCTGTCTCCGCTTTGCTGCTTCATTATCCCCACTCAACTCAGAGTTGAGTGGGTCAGAGATGTTGCTCATTGTTCTCCAAAAGAGTGTCTTTGGGCCGTGACAAACTAATCAGAGCGTAGCAGTGTAAGGACCTGGACCAGTAATTATACATGACTTTCAACAATTATGTCTCTGCCCTTGCTTAAGGACGTAATCTCATCAGCGTTTCAATGAACCACCGGATTAGCTTTCAATGGGAAAAGGGCCAACCGCAAAGCACCTTATGGTATCTGGGCCCATGCATCAGTGAGCAAAAAGTGCTCTCATACAGGTCATACCATGATTATCTGTGTTTTTTTTTTCTTTCAGACCTTCGTGAATGACCTCCGAATTCCTGACCAGACGTACATCACCCTCAAGCTTTCAGATGTCATTCGCTTTGGTTATGATATCCTTTATTTCCAAAAATGCCGTCTCTAATCTTAATAATGTATTCCACCAGTATAATTTAGATTCAATATATTTTTTTGGTATGCTCACCTTCTGGCCTGAGCCTACTGGCCAGCTGTAATGAGGCACCAATAGGCTCCTGCTTGCACCACCAATATTCAACATTTCCCCTTTGTTGGCCACTGGCTACAGAGGCATGTTAATCCTTTGTGGTTTTCCAGTCAGGCGTTTTAGATTATTGTTTAAATGTGGACTGAAAATCTCCTGCACCCTTTGACCCCTCCCTCACAGCTGCTAGCTTGTGGGAGGTGGAATTTAGTTTAGATAACATGGCGGATTGCTCTTGCACCATTGTGACCATTTACGAATGTTTGTCACCACAAATGAATAACCACACGTCACACCTTGCATTATTTGTACACTAGTAAAAAAAAAAAAAAAAGTTCAGTTCTACTTTAACTGGTGGCCACATGCTCATGTATATATACTGGAGAAGAGTCAACACAAGGTGCCAGAGGAGGCTCTCAAGGTAAAATTTTCAGACAAGCCCTGGCAGACTGTTTGCTATCGGGATTTTTTTGTGAATGCAAACATGGATGTGCAACCCCGAGTAGATTGTGTATGGGAGGGACGAGCAGGGCATTGTTGTACTAGTTGTATCTTGTGCCTGACATCCTGTTTCCCTTCTCACACTCTGCACAGCACGAGAAGTACACCAGCCAGTTGCAACTCAGTCTCAAAGCCCTGGAGGCCCGGGTGAAGGACAAGCAGCAGGTTCACAACCAAGAGAAGAGCAAAGAGCTTGTTTCCAATGCTAAGCTACCTCAGAAGGGCGAACGCAAAGCGCTTTCGCTTTCAGGTAAAAATGAGCCTTTACAGTGTAAAGTTTACACAATCTCTGTCATGACTAGCAGCTGCTTTGGAAACTGCTCTTTGGGTTCCATGAGAGGAACAGTGAAATTGCTACAGCCAGTCAAAATGTATTCCCCATATAGATATGCATGATTTTTTTGTTGTTGTAAAATGGTGTGTTGCCACTTAAGAAATAGACTTCGGAGGTGGCTGCACAAGTTGACTTAATTCTAAGTGAAGGGGTGAAAAGGATAAGGAGAAGTTCTTATCTTGGTCAGCCATGCCTGGCAGCTGACACGGAGGCCTTTTGGATGCACGCCCACAAAGGTTCTTAAAGCGGTGTTCATGTCCTGGTACCAACTCTTCACATGGGAACTGCCTCAGAGTTGCTCTCAGGGCATCTAAGCTTCTGTGAGCTGCACCAATCTCAACAAATCCTATTTTACGACACAGGCAATAGTTCAAGAATTGTTCGAAAAGGAAGTGAGAAAAGCTCTTCCAGCTGTTCACATTTTTTTCTGCTCCATAATAACCCCTATGACATCAGAGGAAAGAACCAGACTCGCTTAAAATAGGATGTTTGTGAACATCCCCAGAGACGCAGATTTTCTCACCACTACTCAATGACTCAAAATCGTCCCTGTTTTGGAAAAATAAAAGATATTGGATTCTTGACATTTTTGTTTAGTTTTGTGTGAGTTGAACAAATCCGGCCTGACTCTGCCCGAACTTGAAAAAGAGCTTTTCTGCTTTCTCTTGCCTGTTTTCCAATCCAGCGGCTCAGGATGTAGAGTTTGTCCAGTCCTGCCGCTGTCAGCAAGGGCGGGCGGGACATGGCATATTTACAGGGTGTGACTCATTAAAACATTAAAGTTAGCTTGCCGTACTTGTCATAGTACTGTATCATGGAAACCATGACCTACTTTGGAAAAATTAAAATGGAAATCTTTACAATTATTTAGAGACCAGAACAGAGTTGTTGCTTGTAACAACATTAAAAAAAAAACATAAAAATTAGATTTTCCATTTTCCATCTATGCATAAATTTATCAGCATAACTAATATTTTGTGTTTGTCATTTAGCTACTACAGATACACTAATATCCAAGCCAACTCCTCTTTATGGCCAACCATCCTGGTGGGGGGAGGATGAGGATCCAGCCACTAAAATCCAGAACCGGAGCGGAAAATCCACACACCTACAAACACCAGGTCTGAGAATGTATTTTACAAATATGTCTCACTGGGTTATTTATCTGTTTGATATACTGAATACTTTTAAATCACTTCAAACCTAATTTAAAGTGTCATGCTTTTCTGTGGCATCACTATCCAATGCCCTTTGTGGGTCACTGATAGATGGGATAATGTGAAGCCCAAGGCACATCCCTGGCTGCCAGTTGTGGAAAGTGAGCCAGTTCTTACTATGGCAGGCCAATGGGCAGTGACTGTCTGCCTCGTGATGGATTATGACCCTCTAAGCTGCTGGAGGGGGTAGGAAGCTTTGATTGTTGGCCTCATGTCGAGGAGCAGTAACAGATAATACGAGCCCTGCTGGGCTACATTCAGCAACTGTGAGATGGAAGTATCAACGGTTTTCCGATTTGGGTGATTATGTATATTGACAACACAATCGGCAAAATCCCTGACGGCCACCGTTCATGTGCCCTTCAATGTGCTGATCACAATTATGATTTGATTGATTATTACCAGTCCGTGGTGTACGTTTCGCCCAAGGTCAACTGGGAATGGCTTCAGCTCGCCTTGGACCTTGAACAAGTGTGATAGAACATTTAGTCTCTCATCGTAGCAGCTAAAACAACTTCAACATTTTATGAATAAGAATTGGCGACTTGGTGAAATAATTTTTTTACAACTCAGAAGTCTCCATCATGCCATTTTAATTCAAACATGGCTATGTTTCCAAGCTTAGTAAGTTCTGAAATGCCACATTAAGATTGTTGTGAGTTGAACTATAATTATTTGTTGTATCTTGCCACCAGACTCTGGTAAAGATGTTCCCAGGTATGAACTTCGCAGTTCTTTGTCTGACAATCAAGGCAAGTCCATCTTTTCCTACCGCCAAGAGCCCAGCTACTTTGAGATCCCCACAAAAGAGTTACAGCAACGGCCGTCCAAGCCACCAGACTTGCAAGTTCATGAGGTTCCAACTAAGGACACTCCAGATCAAGACCATCTCCCATCCACCCCGACGCCTCCCGTGGTCCAAAGCCATGCCTCCTTCACTATCGAATTTGATGAATGCACCCCAGGCAAAATGATGATCAAGGACCATGTCACTAAGTTCTCCTTCCGTCAGCAACGTAAGCCTCCTCCTGCTGAGGGTGTGACCACTCCTACCGAGGTGATGTCAGCTGAAAGTAAGGTTGCTGACTGGCTGGTTCAAAGTCCCACAAACATGATGAGGAGAAGATCCCAGGGTGAAAACATCTTCAGTGGCAACAGTGATCCATCACTTCTGAAGACTGTCAAAGGTGAGTACAAAAGTCTGTAGGTTTATCCTTAATGCAATTAATAGGATAGACTCTTGAAATGTTCTTCTTTCATCATCAGTCAACCAATATGAAAAAGTCATCGGTGCAGAAGATCCCTCAGTCAATGAGCAGACTTTGCTGCCATCACAATCTCCAGTTGGCTACCAGATTTCATCGCAGCTCCAGAGAGCCTCCCCTCCTGAGCGCTTCACTGACTCAGAGCAGCCCTCCTCTTACTCTCCTCCAGAGTCTCAATCCGGTACCGGCAAGGCAGATCCTCACCAAGCTTTTGTCATAGAATTTTATGAGCAATCTGATGATAACCCCCGAAGGAAACGATCCCTGACTAACTCGTCAGAGCATTCAAACCTCAGGCTCCATCTCGAAAAGGCCAGGAAAAGCACAAGTCCAGCCGGTGAGAGGCAAGTCCAGTCTGGAGCCTGTCGCACTCCCCCATCCCAACGGTACACTATTCCCCTAAAAGGGTCCGCTTCCTCTGGTTCTCAAAGAAGTGGCTCTCTGCGACGGGAAAAGACAGAGGAACGAATCAGCACCGGTTTTTCATCAAGGTCATCATCCGGCATTTCTGTCAAGCCTTTTAGCAGTGTTGGCCGAAGATCCAAATTAGCAAAGGAATTTACAACCGAATGGCTCAAAGAGAAAAAGCAGACGTCTTCTTCCAACGAGGAGAAAAAATCATTTATCCCTCCAACAAAACCTGAAACTGAAACGTCAGTAGTCCCACAGCTTGATCAGACTTTCAGCAGCCCTACTATGATTGATCCTCCCTCTCTACCCAAGACATCCTCTCCGATCCACCAGCCCGTTCCCCTCAAGGTCCCGACGATGCCTCTTGTTTGTCAGAGTGGAGAGGTCAAGGGGACCCAAGGAGGCCCTAAAAATGCAGAGGAGGACACTTTGAGCGATGCGGGAACCTACACTATCGAAGCAGATGCCGCAGATAAGGAGCTTGAAGACGCCCGAAACAAAATTGATAAGGCAAGCTTTTTTTTTTTTCCACTGCTGTGGAGTTCTAACCCTTTACTTTTAAATCCGAACAGTCTCGTGTCTCTTGGGACAAAGACCTTCCCAGAAAATGGAACCATACATATTGTCGGCCGCGATTACCCATTTTTAATGCTTTGTTCCAGGTGTTTGGTGTTGTTGAGAATCCAGTGGGAACCAATCACATTGAAGCAGATACATCAGCCACATTTAAGCCTGTTATTGTTGAGAGCAGGGAGCTGCATAGGCAGAGTAACAATGGGGAGGTGAGGCCTGCTCCGCAACAAGGAGCAAGTGGGGTGAAGGTAAACCTTCCTGCTTGGATTGGGAAAAAAAAAAATCAAATCAATAGTCTTCCAATTATTATAACACCAACTCTTAAAATCGGGTCAATAAATTGGGCCTCAATCTTTTGGTAACTCTGTCTTTTGATTCCCTACATTTCTCTCTTCTCACACACTTTGGGATATGCGTGGTTTGCTTTAATCAAACAAGGTGTAAATATAAATCACAAACCAATCACCAGACAATGCATCCGGGTCACCTGCACTATCTGATGTACAAGAGAAGAGCTGGATTAAGAACAATCTGACATGAATTTTAGAATTCTCAGTTTGGATTGACTGTTGAAGGGTGTTACATTTTTAATGTTTATTTAAGTGGTTTTGAATTTACAGTACCATACAATTTTTATATGCTTTTCGTGTAGTTATGTAATGTTTCCAAAATAATTAAGATCTAAACAATGACAAATTACAACCACAATAATAAACAGAAATTGAAAAAGATGTCAATCAAAACTGAGCATTTAAAAAAAACCAAAAAACTGAACTCTTGTGCTGGAGGTCATTAGAGTGTGCAATTGTATCTGATGTAACTCTATACTGTATGCTTTCCTAATTTATTCGCCGCTGAGGAAAAAATAAAAATCAGCTGTGCTTCATCTGAGTCATTTATTAGAAACACACAATAACTCGTGTTTTGCCTTACACAGGTTCAGATGGCAAGCGCAGTGATGCAGGGAGCTCCAAAATGGATGTCTTGCTGGGCGAGCTTGGTCGACGTGGAGGCTGGTCCTTCGTCTGGCCACTTTAATAGGTCGGCCCAGATGGGGTTGTCAGGAGGAGGTAAGAAGCCGATTTGAAATGATGATGAGCCCGCCTCATGAATATATTTTCTGTTCCACGATGTGTGTTTAATATGCATTTGTGCAATAACTATTTGATTGTAGCACGGACCACAATCACAGCCAAACTCAGCCAAAATCTTGACAGCGTCGACTCCGAAGGCCCAAGAACTCAGCGCATTCTGAAGGAGATGAATGACGCTCCAGCACCCAGCATTCATATTCACTATGAGCCGCATTCAACATTTGTTGTGGAAGAAAGCAGCTTGGTGGCCACCAGCACTTCTGATGATGGCGTTCATCGATTGTCAGTGCAGGATGATTTGGACCCCGATAGTCTGAGCGATGCCAGCAAGTCTGACGACGGTTCCATCGTAGAGCAGCGAAGGGGGCCGCCGTCAGACACAGGAAAGGGAAAAAAGGAGGATGAGCTCAGGCAATCTCACAAATTGAACACGTTCTACGTTGATTCAGAAGATGACTCCCCCGAACCAGAAAATGGAGCCTCAAACTCTCTCACTATTGAAAAGACTGAGAAAAAACGATCTCCTAAAACCTTCTCAACAGCCACGTTGACCAAGCGTAAAGGGGGACAGGATTCAGGAAAAGTCAGGCCCAGCACGTCTGCTCCTATTCTGGTCCAGGAAACGCAAAGCTCCGACTCCAAGGACAGCTCAACATCCTCCTTAGTCAGACAAGAGAGCTTCACTATGGCGCAGCCGAGCAGTGCCAGACTGCCCAACATCTCTTCTCACGGAGAACTTGAGCCTGACTTATTCCAGCAAACCTCCAGCCAGGACACTCATACTTACCTCAAAGACACGGAGGATGTGCTTGCTCTTCTGGAGGCCAAGATCCAAGCAGGCCAATCTGAAACCGCAGCTTCTCCTGTACCAAACTCCCTCTCCGGGGAGTCTGATGTGGATTCCTCCAGTACAGTCAGCCAGCAGAGCAATAAGACCAAGTCCAACCCGCTGACTAGAAAACCTCCGCTGAATGTGCTCCAAAGGGAAAGATCTTCGGGTAGTATATCCAGTCTCTTCTCAAACTACCAGTCTTCTGTTTTGCCTCGACGACCAGAAAAAAGCGAGGCCCCCAGGAGACCAGTTGGACTAAGGCGTAGTATTGGCAAATGCGGTTCTGCCGACCTGAGTGACGACCCTCAGTGCTCCAATGTTCCGTACTCTGATCAGGAATCCACACACACCCAGAAAAAATACACTATACCCCTTCAGCGGGACGATGGCAAGAGTTCAAGGGTGACCCAAACGTTGAGCCGTGTCAATAGCTTCTCAGCACCAAGACCCACACGGGCATCCATGCTCAGGCGAGCCCGCCTTGGCGACGCCTCCGACAACGAGACCACAGAGACAGAACGGCTCTCCCAGGAGGCGGCTAATGCCCGCGCTAAAGAAACCAAGAAACTCTCCAAGTGGGATATGCTAGCCATGCCTCGCCGCCGGACCAGCTCCTTCCATGCAACCAGTGACACGGAGAACTCCGCCGCTTCACAGTGGGCAGGAAAGAACCCAAACCGTATTACAGAATCTGGAAGCACCAGGACATCTGCTGTCGGGCCAAAACCTGGCGAAAGACCGCTGAAGCCCTCTCTCACAAAAACACCCATCACCCGTGGACGCTCCAGCAGTGCCAAATATGCCAGCAGCACAGCGAGTGAGTAGAAACATTTATGATTGGATCAGTACACATGAAGCAACATTAAATAGCAAAATGTATTTATTTTAATTTTCAAGTAATACTAAAAATAATTTCATCCCTAAAATACAGTATTTTTTTTCCATTTGAACAATTTTGCTTTTGCTTGAGAGACCAGAACTTAATAGGCACGGGACTTCAACGTCTGACCCAGTGATGAATTGGTTTGGTTCTTTAAAGGTTTTTAATTTATTATTCATTAATGACGTCTCTACTTGGGCAGATTTGTTTTTTATGTGGGAAGTGATCCGATCCTTTTACTAACAATAATAACACCTCGATTCATCTGCACAATTTGCACCAGTTCAACCATTTACATCCTGCTGCAGTATTGTGAGCCTAAAGGTGCATTCAAGCTCAATAATTCAGAATTGGTCTTGACTGCATTCAGCTGCTGTGCTGTGGAGGTTTAACATTTGCTTATTTCTCTTGACTCCAAAAAATTTGAACTCACCTCTGTAAAAAATGAGCACATCCGCACCACCTTTTCCTTATTCGTGGACAGGGACAAAGCTGGAACTTTTTTGAGGTCTTCCTTTGCTACACAGCACATGTGGCTGAGATCAAATTGGCCACCATTTAGCTCCGCCCCTGTTCATAGACCCCGTGTCAAAAATCTTTGGGGTGGTGTATTATGATGAAATTTGTGTGTGTCTCCCTCCTTTTCCTCCCTTTATCACGACTAATCCTCTATAACACAAACCAATTCATGCTGCCAAAGGCTCCCGGAGACGCCAGAAAGGTTGTGGCTATACCTCCACGTCAGATGAGGAGTACGACTCCAATCACATCACCCCTAAACACAAACGCTCCCAACCTTCCTCAGCCTCCCACAGTCCGCACCGTCCGCCTCGGCCCCACCCGGTGGTTCCGCCGCACCCCAAACTCCAAAGCAAGGATTCTGAAGAGCAGAACCAGGACGGGGAGGACTTGAACAACTGGTCCACCCACAGTGCCGAGATTGCGCGGTAGGGATTTGGGAATATCACATTTGCGTTGTTTGGCAAAATTCTGCGGCACGCCCATCGCCTCGTGTAGAACTTTTCGTTTGCGCTCCCTCTCTGATAGCTTGAGTCAAGACCTGGCCAAAGATCTCGCCATCTTGGCCCGAGAGATTCATGACGTCACAGGAGAAGGTGACTCGCAGAATTTGACGGCGGAGAGTAGCGTGCCTGTTTCGGCAGTGACGGCTCATGAAAAGGTAAACGGAATTACATCTAATCAGGAACAACCTTACTGCAGCAGTTCCAACCACGCTCATTTTGCAGCTTGTTCAGCGGATACCAGAGATGGGATTGAACTATCAGAGAGTCCCGCCACGTACTTCATCAGCAGAACCTTACCCAAGCGACCAGGACATGAACTCCGAACTGCAACCTCACAACATAGAGCAGGTCTGACACCGCACCGCACTCCTCACTGAAACATCTGACGCGAGCCATCCGAGATTATCAGAGATGATCTTTTGTTTGCGTAGGTCGCCGTGCAGGACCCCATGCTGAACCCCGTGTCGCAGGTCATCATGGCCATCCGAGAGAACACGGAACAGCTTTCTGAGAAGATCAAGTAAGAGACCAAGTGTCATTTATTTCTAGTTTTATATCTGTCTGGAGATTTTTATTTTCTTAAACACCAATGAATGTCAGTTTTCAACAGCTTGTCTAATATTGCTTTACTGTGTTCAGGGTGCTGTTTCATGACAAGATGGATGTTTGGGAACAAATAGAGGCGGAGGTTAATTCAAATAGCGATGGGCCTGTTGTCAAGGCATCCAACAAGGTATGGGTTCACTTTTATTTTTATTTTTTCATGACTGTTTACAAACTCAGGTGTTGCCTGTGTTTCAGGATATTACATCTATTTTGAAAGAACTGAGAAGAGTTCAAAAACAACTTGTGGGTAAGTCAGTCAGAGCATGTACAAATCTAAATACTTGTCACGATAATTCACCAGATTGTCATTTTTCTTTGCAGTCATAAATACAGTCGTGGAGCCCAGTTGGCAGCCGGACGCTCATTCCTCTGAGTCTGAGGTCACCTCCTCACAAGGGGGTCACTTTTCCAGACCCGCGGGGTCAAGGGACTGGAGAACGGTCCACTCTGCCTCAAAGCGAGGTGGTGGTCGGAGGCCCGGGGAAAGTGTGCGGAGGGCTGCCGTGACGCCGGAAGATCTCAGAGAGGGACGCTTGGTTTGACATCGGCTCGGCCTCAGTGTCACAAACATAGGTGTTATGCGTTGAAGGCAGGAAGTGAAATCAAGCAAGGTGAAAAGTGGAAGTGAGACATTGAGTGCTGCACATAGAATATGTAGAACACAGTAAAACAGTCTGAGGAGGACTTCCTGAAATGATTTCATGATGAAATGCCCTCAACACTAGCTGATTGTATTTGCCAGTAATTTGACCAATTCAAGTGACAGTTTTCGAATCTAAAAACAAAATTAACACCCTGGGACGAATCAACTCAGGGAACCCGACAAAAAAATTCTTTTTGTGTTCATTGTAGAGTCTTATTTTAATTTTAAGCATGTGTGGCCTGCTCTTGCTGGCATTTTTCCTTTCCAGATGTTCTGTCACATCTATGCATTTTGACCAGATCTATGCAATAACGTCAAATACGTATTTATATTTTGTACAAAAATCATGCATTTTCTCCCAGATGTTATGTTTTCAGGGAGTTAGTGATCAGTTATTCCTTCCAGCCGAGTAAAAGGAAGGCAACCAAATAGCACGAGCGACTGTAAAACCTCAGTCGTCATGCATTTAATATGCTGTCGTTTCTGAGCAAAACGTAGTTTGTGATCTGAGTATACTACCAATTACCTCTATGGGGCTTTTGCACTAAAGTAGCGCCACATTCTCCTTTTATCCTTGCTTTTCACCTGTGCGACAACAGGATGAAAGTACCGCGGTTCACCAGCAGGTTGATGTTCTTCCTCTTCCACGTAGCGTGCCATTGCGAAGTTCTTGCAAGTGCCCCTAAGCTATGTTTAGGATGCTTCTCGCAGCCCGGCAAGATGTTTACAAGTGAATGTGTGACGCGTTGCTGCTAATCTGCTTTGATGGGATAGTTGGCTTTAATCCCAACAAAGTCCTTATAAACCTACAAAGCTGAAATGTAAACACTGTGTCAATCTGTTCCATGACTGTCTTGTTGATAAAGAATCACATTTTGTTGTCTTTTTGGTGTTTTATGTTATGTCAAGCAAATTATGAGGGTCCTTTTCTAATAAATTGAATTTCAAAGTATGGATAATTTGTGGTAATTTACTTGTTTCTATGTCAAGCACAGTCTAAATGGTGAACTGAAAATGAGTGGGTGGAAAAAAAGGGGAACTGAGTTCTATACAGTAGAGATGAAGAGGAAGAAGCGATCTGAGATAATTAAAGTGGCGTACCCCAGTAGCAGGCCTCCGGCATTTAGGGGTGGGGTGATGTGTTTGTCTTTTGTGATGTCATGCTTTTTGTTTCTGATGATTTGTCTCCAGCCACAGTTGTTGGCACACAGTCATAAAGACGACCCAAGACGAGTCTTTATGATTGTCTGCCACAGTTGTTCCTCTTAATGCATTTGTTTTATTTTTTTTGAATAAATCTACAATCAATATTCTGCTTTCTTTCTGGACTTTATTAGGTCAATTGTGCATGGAAGGATGACCATCTGTAAACCTTACTGTCTTAAACACAAGGTATGTTGTCCTTAATTCTGCAACGATACACTTTTGTGCTATTGAAATTGTTTTGTGTCCTGTCAGGAGTTCTATGTCAACATTGCCAGTGGGGTTTATTGCGGACTGTTCATCGCGGGGATGCTGTACTTGGTTTCGTGTCTCCCATCCAGTCACCAGAACCAGTGCAGGTAACAAGGGAATTAAGTTACCTTGTTTATCTCTCTGTGCAAGAATTTGATCGTACCTACAGGAAGAGGGGTTTTGCTAAATTCATTCAAAGTGGAGCTAGTTTACGGAAGTTTACAATTCAGGTGAATCTTAGCCAGACAGCAAAGAAGTGAATGATAATCCTCAAGATTTATAATTGAATAGTATCAGCAGTAGTGTTGAAAATGAAATGAAAATATAATGTCTAAAATGTGTTACCAAGGAAATCAAGGTATCAATGTTTATTTTGGTTTTCTGTGGTTCATATTTTTTCATTTTTAATTGATGCAAATGTTTGATTGCGCCATCAATGCTAAATTAAGAAATCAGAATAATTGAAAAATATTTGACCTATTATTTAAATAGTAATGTTTATTTTGTTTTTCTGGGGTCAATATTTTTTCATTTTTAATGGATGGAAAGATGGAAATGAATGATTGCACCATAAATGCTAAATTAAGAAATCTGAATAATTTAAAAATATTTGACAGATTAATAGATTTAAATAATCATTAGCGAGCAGCCCTAACATTGAAAAAAAAAAAGTGCAGCTAATCCATGTGATCAGTATCTGAATCGGTATTGGTTGATCTCACTCATGGATCGTTGCATCGGAATCGGCACCATAAACTCTAAAAAAAAAAAAAAAAATGCTTACAAAAGACCACTAGTAAATATTTTCCACAAAAATGGGGGTGGGAGGAGAGTCTAAAAGTGTATTTACTGTTCCAGTATGGTTCTTGTGGAAAGTATTCCTCAACACATGCAATACAAAGCCAACGCGACCTTTGGGATCCCTTTGGAGAAAGCTTGGAAGGACCTCCTTTCTGTCGCGACAACCAACCTGGAAGTAGTTTCTTTTTACTGGACATTAACTGGGGATGACATCGGCATCAACGCTTCCTCTGATAAACCCGTAAGTACCATCTCAATGAGCTAAACCAGACTCTGTAGATTGTGGCATACTAACACGATGCTTGACCCTGGCAACAACAGGGACGGGAAATCTTTGAGCAACTTCAATCTCTTCCCTCCAAGAAGGTCGAAGTCCGAGTGTTGACCAGCATTCCTTCCATCAAAACACACTCCACTGACTTAAAGATCCTAGCAGAAAAAGGTGTGTGTTTGGAACACAATGGCACAACTTTCTTTCTCACCAACATCTCTCCATTCATCCTCTCCAGGAGTGTATGTACGCCATGTGGATTTTGGACACCTGACAAAGGGTGTGCTGCATAGCAAGTTCTGGATAGTGGACAGACAACATGTGTTTATCGGAAGTGCCAACATGGATTGGAGAGCTCTGACACAGGTGAAAAAACCGCTTCGGGAAACACAGTGTAAGTAAGACGACTGTTTAACCACACTCGTGACTGCGTAGGTAAAGGAACTCGGCATGGTCATTTACAACTGCCCCAGTCTTGCAAACGACCTCTATCAGATCTTCTCGTCTTACTGGGAATTGGGAATGCCTAAAAACACCATGCCAGAATACCTACCAGTCAGTCACATCAATAAACAGAACCCCCTGTTGGTCAAAGAGGATAACATCACCAGCAGACTCTACATATCAGTCAGTTTCTGTTCACTTGTTTTTTTAGGATCAACAAGAACTATATGCAGATTCTTGTAAAAATATGTTGATGACTTTTGTTATTTGCATCAAGGGTTCCCCACCGTTAATCTGCCCTAATACACGGACTCTGGACCTGGATGCCATTGTTTCCAGCATCTCGGAAGCTCAACGCTTCATTGATGTAGCTGTCATGGATTATTCCCCCATCATACGCTTTCAACACCCAAAACGGTGAATAGAAAATATACAGTGCGTCTCTAAATAAGAATATCGTGTTGAACTTTATTAAAGCAGTTCAATACAAAAGGTTACATCTGTAGTAGAGACTCACTACACACCAAGGTTATTATAGTTACGTAAAATTAATGAAATGGTAAAACTAGATTTTTTTGTCAGCGAAAGACAAATGATGGTCTGCTAAAAACACAACCATCAAACCATTATTTATATTTATAAAAAAAATATATATATAGATTTATAACTAATTACAGCTAAAATGTATTTTGTTGTTTTGTCTGTCATATAAATTTTTACATAAGCTTTCGGGCATCATTTCAAATGAATTTATTTTGGTATTACTGGTGAGCCATACAGAAGAAACAAGGTTAGTTGTTTAGAAACGAGTTTTCTTTGTTTGATTAAACGAGTGACTTACTTTCCATCCTTTTATCCAACCTTTTCAATGTTAAAAAGCTACTACCTGGAGTCTAACTGCTGAAATAATACAATTTATAAAACACAGCCAATAATTTATTGCAATGCACCTATACACCAAGCTATGATTTGTTTTATTTCCGCACTGCATTGTTCTTCCAGGTACTGGCCCGCTATTGACAACGCGATTAGGACAGCAGCGTTCAGGAGGGTTAAGATCCGAATGCTGATCAGCTGCTGGCCCAACTCCTTTCCAGGAATGCTACCTTTCCTTCGGTCACTTGCCTCCTTAAACAGCTCCACGCATCACATCAGCATTCAAATAGTAAGGAATTCATAGCATTCTGCTTTAGGCATGTTTTTTTTAAAAAAAAAAAAAAAAAAAAAAAAGATATTTATCAGCTGGTTTAAAGTAATCAATTTTGCTATTTTTGTCTGTTTAGAAGTTCTTCATTGTGCCTGGTGGAAACCAGACTAACATTCCCTTTAGTCGCGTCAACCATAACAAATACATGGTGACTGACAAAGTGGCCTACATTGGTGAGTAACTTGCATGACCTTTGCCCCCGAGACTTATCCTGCGATCAATTATTAATGAGCTCAATGCTACGCAGGAACGTCCAACTGGGATGGGGACTATTTCGTGACTACAGCTGGAGTGGGTTTGGTGATTTCCCAGCATGCTCCTCCCTGTATATGGAAGAGAAAAACCGTGCAGGGCCAGCTACAGGCGGTGTTCAACAGGGACTGGTACTCTGAGTTTACAGTGAACCTCACTGACCTGGGTCACCATGCAGACTGCCCACTGTTACCATGAGAAAGGATAAATACTCTTTATATGTGGTCAACTACATCTTAATAGCATCAATTGAAATTAAGTAATCGAAGCTACGTTTGATATATAAATTCGCAACAAGATATCCTGTATGAACATGCGCTTTAATTGTTTTGGTGTATTTTCATTTACTGCGTTGCCTGGAATAAACAGTGACATTGTGTGGAAATGATTGTTTTTAATTAGAATTGATTTCAATGGAGCTATGCAGATGTTATTTTTAATCGTTATTTTATTGATTACGATGAGTAGTTTGACAGTTGAGCACACTGACTAGGCAAGTTTTGAAGATCAGTATCAGACATTACATCCTCCGAGCCACAAGACGGCGATGTGGTAAATGAAGGAGATTGGCGGAAGTGGAGACAAGAGCGGAGGAAGAGCGCACGCACCACTAGTAGTACGTGTGCATCTAGCTGTTAGCGTCCGGCTGTTGAGCTAATCCTACGTTTCTCTCAAGTCACAAAAATGGTGCTGCTTGAAAACGATTCGGTAAGAGGCAACGTCAGTTTTGTTGTCATGTATATGCTTTGCCATTAATTTAAAGCGTGCAACTGAAGTATCATTCGGTAAACGCCAGTCAGTACTGTAGACGAATCTGGGTCCTGATAATATCAAGCTGTAAACTTGTCAAATAATTGTAACATTAAGAATTGATTTATTGAGTAAAACGCAGTTTTATGTCTGTAAAAAGAATTTCTAGTTTTTATTTATTTTTTCGTCAAAACCTTGCCGTAAAGTTAACTTGGTCTACATTTGTGTATGCATATGTGCGTGAGCCAAGTGACTAAGCAAAGTAGATTGTGCTGATTTTTTTGTTTCCTGTAGTTCCTCACAGAGCTCACACGTTTATTCCAAAAGTGCAGATCATCCGGTAGTGTTGTCATCACTTTGAAAAAGTGTAAGTAGGCCGACCGCTTGTCGTTGCATGTCATTTTAACGTCACGTGTGTGTGTGTGCGTGTGTGGGGGTCATGTATCGAAAGTACTAATGGTATCGGTTCTTGGTATCAGTGATTACTCAAGCGTTGAGAACTTGTACTGGTATTAGTCTGAAAAAGTGGTATTGAACACCTCCACACTGCGAGAGAGTATTAATTTGTGCAGTTTTTGATGAAGATAATTTTTTCCATCTTTTTTTTTAACTAAATCTGAAGAATGATTTTGTCTACATGCAGCCCTGTGAAGCACTTAGTGGTTAGTGGCATGTTGGTAATGGCATCTTTAAAGAGATTTATTTTGTCCTCCAGATGATGGGAGGACCAAGCCCATGCCCAGGAAAGGCAACTCAGAGTCTTTTGAGCCTGCAGATAATAAATGTCTTCTCAGAGCTTCGGATGGCAAAAAGAAAATCAGCACAGTGGTGAATATGTTGTTGATATGTTTTCCCCCTCCTGACTTATTATATGCTTCTTTTCATTTACTCTACATTTTTATCTTACAGGTCAGCACCAAAGAAGTAATCAAGTTTCAGATGGTACGTTTTGGCAATCTGCAAGTGTTTGAATTTCAAACAATGTGCTGAATACTGATGGAAGCAACTATTTGCAGGCGTACTCCAACCTCCTGCGAGCGCATATCGACGGCCTGAAAAAGAAAGACAAGAAGAGCAAAAGCAAGAAGAGCAAAGCCACCCAGTGAGCAACAGACTCAAGGGCTCATGAACTGATCCCGTTCCTTTCTGAGAAGATGGGAGCGGCTCCCACCCGGGTCAGTCTCGGTTCATCCACCCGGTGATCACTTTGATATTTTGCCATGATCACGTGTCGTCAATGACTTTTCCGTGCCATCTGGGAGGATTTCTTGTACTGCACAAATGGAACTCTGGAGAAAATCCACACAGTTGGATGCATTTTCTTTGGTTAAATGTCTACGCTTTCTATTTATGTTCAAATAACAATTGTGAAAGCGGTCACTTTTTATGTTTGAGCTTTTTTTTTTTTTTTTTTTAAAGGGGAGGTGTGTATATCTTTCGAAGAGATGGAATGAAATGTTTCACTAAAATCACATTTCATGTGTTTCAAAAGTTTTTTTTTCTCATGTAATCATGTCATGTACAGTGGAAATATGAAGCTGCCACTCGTTCCTTCTTTCTTTTTCAAACTCCATTTTCTGTCAAAAGCTTCAGTTCATAGAAAATGGGAAGCAGATTTCAGGATGGACTTCAACCGACCAGAATCACGAACTACGTCAGGCGCGTTTGACTTCTGAATGGGAAATCCCGAGCGTCCGGGGCAGTGTGCTATATCGGACCTGCAGCGAAATTTAAGTTGACTAATAAAGTGCTGTTAAAAAAGTCACTGTTGGTGTCCATTTTGCTATCAAAGGACAAAGTGAGCCTTTCAGAGTGCTGCATTTCGCTTGTCTCCTCTTTCCTTAGGGGAGACTGCCGCCTGGTTCTGTCTGTCCTCGTCCTCGTAGCCTTTCTTCATCAGGCGGGTCACATACTGGAACATGGTCTGGAAAAAGCCATTACCACTACAACACTCCACACACGGGCAACAATACTTTCAACCACAAGAGGCCAGCACATACTCAATAAAACCTGACTGACCTGGACAATAATATGTCCCAAGACAAAAGTCACCCGGTCAATTAGTATTAGAAAATGTTGCGGCATGTACATTTCATTAAAGGAGGATGTGCGTTTCTCACCTTCCAAGCCTCCTCCAGCTCAGTCGTCCATCTGTCCTTCAAGATGGGCTGCACGGCACTGATGAATTCTGCTCCGACATACTGCCAAAATGTGAAACGTAGCTATCAGGACCAGCAAGGTCCACTGCAATTTGTGAAATTTCATGTATTCTTTGGGGATATCACAATCAGTAGTTAGCAATGGGACTAATGGTGGTATTAAGAGGTGGATTACAGGGGTGTCAAACTCCAGTCTTCTGGGGCCGCATTCCAACATGTTTTCCAAGATTCCCTCGTTAAGTGCACCTGTGGCAAAAGTTAGGCTCCTGAAGAACGTGAAAATGAACTGAACTTTTCACTCAGGTGTGTTTAACGAGGGTAACTTGGAAAACATATTGGAACGCGGCCCCAGAGGACTGGAGTTCGACACCCTTCTTACACTGTAGTATTTGGGAGGAGCATTGTAGTGGTAATGGCTTTTTCCAAGCTCCATGGCCAGAGCCTCCAGTTGCTCCAGTTGGTCCAACCTGGCTACACTTTTCTCAATAAAAGACATGACTCTGAAAAAGAGAAGAAAAAGCGTCAAACTGGATGTGAGAGTGATGTGGCAGCTCTCAGACAGTGTGTGCGTGGAGCTTGTGATTTATTTTAGATCTCTTATAAAAGAACAATGAAAAAAAACTCTATCGTCCCAAGAAGTATTCATATATGTATCAAATAATTTGGTTTGGATTGCATATGAAATTTTAGTGTTCAGGCTTAACTGACTGACCATGTGACTTACCGCAGTCCGTGTGCTCTCAGTTCACGGTTGGTCCGCAGCCTCTCTAGGTCCTCGACATCTCGGAACAGGAAGAACACGTCCTTGCATTCGGGGTGGGTCTCAAAGAGCCTGTTACCAAGACAACGGCAGACAAGGGTGAAGCTGTGTATATACAGTAATCCCTCGTTTATCGCGGATAATTGGTTCCAAAAACCACCCGTGATAAGTGAAATCCGCGAAGTATGGTCACCAACAAGAAGTAAAGGGTTAGGGTTAGCGCAGGGGTGTCAAACTCCAGTTTTCGGGGGCTGCATTCCAACATGTTTTCCAAGATTCCCTCGTTAAGTGCACCTGTGGCAAAAGTTAGGCTCCTGCAGGACGTGAAAATGAACCGATCTTTTCACGCAGGTGTGTTTAACGAGGGTAACTTGGAAAACATATTGGAACGCGGCCCCCGAGGACTGGAGTGATATATATATATATATATACAGTGATCCCTCACTACTTCGCGTATATATATATCAGATGACATATATATCAGATGTCATATTTATCAGATGACATATATATATCAGATAAGACATATGTATCAGATAAGATATATACACAATGTGCCACTGTAAACACACATGGAATTTTAATTGGTGCTGCATATGTTCAAGCCTATGTCTTATCTGAGCTAAAACTCTAGAAGAAAGCATATTTGGAGGGAGATGAAAGTCTATTTTTACAATAATAGTCATGGCAAGACTCTGCGGTATAGCCAGAAGCGGTACATCCATTCCCAGACTAACACGCTAAGGTCACACTGGGGACACATGTCATTAATTGTGCTCCAAGCCAAGTGACCTACAACACCCGTGCTCTACATCCAACAGCTGAGGCCTAAACACCCACCACATACGTCATATAGTTTCACATGTCACTACATTAGGTACACCCATGCCATCTGATAAGTTGCGTAACTGAACCTCTTAAGGGCCGTTTTTAAAATGATTATTCTTGAATATTTTCGTTTGCTGACAACAATAGCATAGTGCACACGTGGACTGAATATTTATATATATAAGTACTGTTTGCACGGCTAAATTTCCTACTTGCACCCCTAACATTTTAAGTTAGGGGCCACTGCACTCTACGAGTTGAAAAAAGTTAGTGTGGAGCCCTGAAAGTCAAATTTCTTTAGAGTTTGCATTCAGATCAGTTTTGCATTTCTTCTTTAAATACAGTTGATATAGATGAATTGTAGCAGAGTATGATGGGATCGAAGAATACCGCATCCATATGTAAATGGAAGGAAAGTCACAGGTATCAAAAATTTCTAATGATGTGGGGGTGGCCACCATAGAGCTTATTGTGCATGCAACAATAAGTTAAGTTCTTTAAAACTGATCAACGGTCTTACCTGACAAACACTATGATGCCAACTTTTGCAATGTCATCCCTAATAACTTTCCACGACTCCTTAATCATGTCGATCTGGTTTTGGCTGGGATGTCGTCCTCCTCCTCTACCAACATCATGAGTGCTTTTTTCTCCAATTTCTGCAGTTTCAGCCAAGCCGGATATTGCACAGCCCATTCTTCATAAAAAACAAAGCTTGTTTTTTCCCCCCGCTCCAAAACAAAGAAAAAGAGTTTCAAATAAATGATGGTCAACAGGAGAGTCTCAGTGTTGTTGCTTGATGTCATTTGGTGGCGAAGTGCGCTGGTGAGTTTCGCCTTTCTGCTTGGAGATATCGACAGCCGATGTGAGACACGTCAAAGTAAAATGTACACGTGATAAGAGAACGGATATGATTTTACGCTGAAGGGTGACTCGAGCAAACATCCGGTGTAGCTCATACTACTGCTAGCACATTTGACGCATGTTTTTTTTTAAGCGTTATTGTTGATATGATAAAACATAACAGAGCCTCCGTTCAACACGACACAAGAGAAAAAAAATGCCAGGCTGTTGTGCATATTTTTTTGCAAGTTTGGAAAAAAACCAATACAAACAGACATACAAATTTGAAATCAGTGCTTTTGTTGAGTGGAGATCAAAGTTGTATTCAGAATTGACTGTAATGACCATGACAATCTGAAAATGTAAGGCAAATATATCTTATATTGATACTACTATGCATTCATGCTGATTTATGCATATAGCAATCAGCATATTAAGGACTAATACAGATAGAATAAAAGTTTATTCATGAACTCAGTCTCATCAAAGACTTCCTCAGACAGATTTGTACTCCATACGTCATGACAATACTGTATGTGCATCAGTCCATGACATCAGTGACCGGCGGCCACGCGCTATTTCTGTTTTTAATGCAAATATGGCAAAGTTCAAGTAGTCTTTCTGGAATAGAAAGCTTTCAAAAGGAGTTTATACACTAAAGTCGCGATTTACATGCCAACGTTTGCCCCCAAATACAGCTTCATAAATATTACTCAATAAAAATAGAAATTGGAGGAAAATAATAAAGCTCCAGTGATGCATGAAAACAGCTGTCAGTCAAAGTGACTGCTGTCACATTTTAAGGTTTTTTTTTTTTTTACATTTATAGCCAACAAAAGAAACTCTTTGGTGTGCGGTCAGCTTAGTTGAGGTAATCTTCCCACATCTGCTTGTTGTTATGCTTTAATAATTAGTATAGTTTAATTGCCAACATTGAGTGACAACTAAACAAAAGCTTATCTAGTAATGATACCAATCAGGGGACTGTTGACACACTTACATCCGATGAGTTAGGAAAAGTCCCAAATGTACAAATATTGCAACAAACTTCTTTTTAAAGACATCGTTTCCCACATTGCATGGACCAATAACATCCCTTCCCGAATGGTGCGTCCAATGCGGACTGCACAACACTGACCAAAAGTTCCCTCTTAGTAAAGATAAACAGTTAACACGTTGATGAGCTGGTGCTTAAACTCTGGAACTTCTCCCGTAAACTTTTCACCAGATTACTTTCTGACGTCTTGGCTGAACTCGTTGCAGCCGACTTGCCGGGACATTGTGAGCTGTCCTCCAGTTGCTGGTCTCCTTCTGCGAAGACGCTGCATTGCGCGGCGGTCAGAGACGCCAGACTGCTAGGACGGCAGGTCCGCACGGGTTCCTGCAAGTTCTGCACTTCATGGAGTGGCAGGGAACCAAGCATGTGCTCCAGCGAGCTCCACCTGCACAGTAGTTTGGACCGGGGGCGAGGCCAGTCTTGATCTCCCCTCTCCTTGTACCAAGTCTCGGGTTGTGCCGCCGGACATTGCGTCGGGTCTTTATGAGAGTCTGTGTGAGAGCAGCAATTGCACTTGGCCGGAGAACATTCCAGCAAGCTGTTTGAGGAATCAGCATCCGGTTGGCTGGGGTTGTATTTGGAGCAAAGCTCTTGTACGTCAGGCCAGTGGAAGTTCTCCAATTGAGGGCTTTGCGGATCGGTCAGCGTGCTGCGGGAGCTGGCCGCAGAAGATGGAGTCTGGACCGGACTCGGTGTATTCACCTCGTGGATGACCATCTGGTCACAAGCATTCAAGGGCAGTCTTAGGTTGGGTTTACCTGCACACATTAAATACAAAACACATTGTAGAGCACATGTTTGAAGTCCGCTAAGTTGTTTAAATAAAATAAAATAAATAAATAAATAAAGGCATCTTCCATTTACTTTTTTTCTTGACCTTCTCCTCAAGGACAGCAGGCATGCTCTTGAATCCTTGTTGACTGGAAGCTTCCCGGTTCCTCTGCCAGACCATCGGTCTGTTATTTTTGATGCGCTGGCTGTACTGACGAGCCAGTTGGAACACTTTGTTCTTCATCTTGCCCATGTCCTGCAAGATCTGGTCTTCGTCAACGCTGGCTCTGAAGCTAATGAGCCTGGGGAGCTGGACCAGACCTTGAGTCATAGAGGTTCTACGCTGCTTGCAGTCTCGAGCGGAGTCTTTTAGTAGAACATCTGAACCTTCGGACGAGGGACTTGTTTCTTCTAGAATCAGGGATGGTTGCTTTCGGAGTTTACATTCTGAGGAGTCCAAACACTCAAAGGGATTTTTCTCCTCTTCTCCAGTCTGCTGGACTTCCTCCTCTGACTCCATGTCTTGCCAGACTTTGATCATCTCCGATGAAGGTCGGAAGTCTTCATCTGTGGTAGAAGAATCAGTGACACTTGGAGATCGAGCCTTCACTTCCTCTGATCTCTGTCGTTCAGCCTTTTGCTCAATGTCTGCGTTTGGGTTCTTTTCTAAGCCCGGAAGGTCAAAGACTGACCAAGAAGTAGGTCTGTAACGGGAGAGGACTTTCCTGTGGACTGGGACGGCGGCGTGCTGGTCGGGAATATTGTTAAGCTGCCTACTCAACTGCCTGACCAGACCTGCTGGAATGTAGGAGAGACTTTCCCTGCGCTTGATGCTGAAGTTGGCGTCTTGGTGCTCGGCATGCTCATAGTATCTTCTGATCTTGTGGATCAGGAGGAGATCCTGTTTGGAGAGAGTGGAACGACGTTCCCCCTCAACGGGGACGGGTTCACAAACGGTCTCAGGGGTCACCTGCAGCTCAGGAGGTGATACAGTGGGCGACTTTTCTTCAGAGTCCGTGCAGGTGGAGGGGCTTATGAAGACTTCATTGGGTGTTAAAGGTGAGGAGCAAGCCAGGGAGCCCAGATCCTCAGAGACCAGGCTGCTCCGCCTGGGCAAGCCAGTGATGAAGCGTTCGGCGATTACACTCGCTTGAGCCAACACGGAGCACGGTAGGATTCTCTTATTCCCGGCCACCACTTCCTCTTCCTCCTCCTCCGAGAGCTCGCCGCTCATCAGCGCACTCGTTTCCTCCACTTGAAGACCAGACGAGTCGCTTTCCCCCTCCGCTTCTTCACCGGTTTCTCTAGAAGTCTCAGCCGACTCCGGAGTGACGGCCTCTAGCGATGACTCGGACTGTTGACGGATGTTTTCTACTTGAGAGACGCAGTCCGAAGGGTGCGGCTCGTCCAAATGGACCTGAAATATGACAAATAGGTTTGCCTTAGAGATGCAATTCGACATCGAAAGCAGATCGAAGCACTCTGCACTGGCCATTATCTTCATGGACCATTTCAAAGCCAACTAAACAGTCAAAATGAAAGGAACGGACGGTTAAGCGCTGCAGTTCGACACAGAATTTCATCAAGTCAAGTCAAGTCAAGTCTATTTATATAGCCCTAAATCACAGACAAGTCTCAAAGGGCTTCACATGTACCCAATTCTAACTGCCACATGATTTAAATGGGCCTGATGTTCTCGTCTATCTATTGTAGATAGATTGTCTATGTATTGATGAATGAGTTGACACTTATTCACTGAGCCAGTATGAATAGAAGAAGGGGAAAAGGACCTGTTTTGTCTCAGCCGCATCTCTCTGGCTTTCTTCATGGCTGTGTGTTTCTTGAGTCTCCTTTCTCAGCGTGTCGGTCAGCTGAGCGGTATCGCCGGCTTCATCATCCTGAAAGAGTCCACACATTTCAGTTTGAATCTTTTCAAAATGTAGGCAGGGCTCAGCAGAAGAATTATTGTTGTCGGCGACACTTGATATTGAATCAAGTAGCCTTTTATAAGAACTCAAGCCTTCCAAAACAACAACATAATCAGAGCCCATTGTGCTATAACAATGGAGGTGATTATGAAAACTCTGACGGGAAAATGTTTATCAAAGACGAATCATTTAATAAGCTGGCTGCATTCATCTTTGAAGTCAAGCAGAACACATTCAGTCAACGGTCGTGATGCAAATGAAGACACGAGTTTCATTGAAAACTAGTCATGAAACGCAGCCCGTTGACAACGGCACCAGACAGGAAAACACACCAACGGATGCAGAGAAAGGCCCATGCAAACAAAGAACATGACCTGCGTGTTGCACCTCCGCGGCTCACAGCTAGCATGTGAGCACGTCAGCCCACAAGAACACAACCTGACTCATTCATTGTGCAAGGCGCACATGCAGCTGTTAGTGGGATGCGTACGTACATACATACATACATACAGACAGAGTAGGACGGGGGTCGGCGTGGGAGAGCGGTCGAGAGGTGCGCAGAGCAAACGCAACGAAGCGGGGAACCGGGAAAGCCGTGGGTGGCTGGAAACCCTCACCGTTGTGAAGTGAGAAGAAAGCAAAGCCCGGGCTTGATAGTGCCAGCAGGAGATGGCTGCCAACACGGAGCTGGCAAAGTCGGCTACCTGGTCGTCCCCCATCAGTAAATCCTCCTTGAAACTGTCCCCCTCCTCATCTTCCTGTTTTTGCTGTTCTGTCATCGGCAGCTTCGGACCCCCCTCATGAGGCGAGGAGGGCACTTCTGCCGGTGTGGAACTTAGCTGCTGTGTGGCATCCTCCGCAGCAGGCCTCTCACCCTCGGTTAGACCGGAAGCCTGAGGCCTGTCCCCCAGTAGGGCGCTCTCACTCTCGGCATGCTGCGAGTGACGGCACACAGAAGGACAACACTTGGGATTGGGAATCATTAAGCTGCTTTGCTTTCTGATGAGATATCATTTGGTTGCAGTACGTTCTGTGAAAAATTGTTCTGGCAAAGATTTTTTATTTGATAGGGACAGTGTACATTTCTGTAGATGCACCAGACTTAGCCAATTGGCTATTAAATCAATAATTAATTTTATTATTATTATTAATTTGATTATAATTACTTTTATTATAACTTTTATTATTATTATTACCAGTATTATTTTAACATTAGTATTTCAACCGAGTGCAAACATTCGAGAAAACATTTCCAGCACTTACCTTCAAAACATCTGTAAGGAGAGCGAAGAGAAAACAGAGAAGCAGTAATTAACAAATGACCATGTTCCGATTTTCCCAAATTCAATATTTCATGCGCAAATAAGCCGTGTAACACATGCATCTTGTGCAATTATAGCCCAGGCGCAAGCAGCCGGCCAGTGGTTAGTCTGGCCCAGACTCACGGGAGGCCTTGTGATTAGATAAAAGTCAATTACAAAACATCCTTCTCTCAAAGTGAACATGATGCAATTATCCAGGTTGTGATGGCCAACTCCCTCATTGAGATGGCAAGGTTGACATGAAAATGATATCTTCAATACATCGGGAACAATAGACTATATAACCCCGGGACACGAATACGACGGCTCGCTCGTTCATAATGAACAATTAGGACAAATGTGAGCAGATCCGAAGCCAAGGCTGAATTTGCCTGTTGAAAAGAGCTTGCGGAGGAGAGAGCCTTGCACCGATGCCATTTAATTAAACTTCATTAGGCCAGTGGAGTGGGAGTGTGTCTTTTGATCTGGTTAGCGACCATCTTTGAGTGCGAACAAAGCAGATCTGCAATTTGAAAAGCTCTCGTACGATTATAACCATCGCCTTGGTTAGATTGCTTTCTGGGCCCGGAGACAAAATGTGCATGTAACAGAGCGACTTCAATACATTTGACAAATATGATGTAAACAATTTACTGACCTTTCGTATTTTTTATGATTTGTTTAGCAGGTTCTAAAACAGATGGGAGGGAGGGGGTCAATTAATGCCATTCCCAAACAAATATACAGTTGGGGTTGTATGCGGCTTGCTGGATACAAAATGGAGTCCAAAAATATTTGTACCTGAACTCCTCCGGCCATTCCATCCTGCAAGATGGATGTCACTCGACTGGTACGAATCTGCTCTCTTTACCCTCTCTGGGCTACAGTGGTACTTCCCAACACCTAAGTCGGGAAAAAGATGGTCACTAAACTCATTTGACTTCACAATAACAATTTCTTTACAAGATGAATAGAATGTAAATTAACATGACACCATTTTATAATCACACTCACAATTCGAATTGTCCACGATAGCTTCTTTTGCCTGAAATATGAGCAGATTTAGAGAGTTTTGTCAAAAAATGGTTGGAAAGAAACAAAGTTATACAGTACAGTGAATGGACATTGTTGTGAACCTTTGGCGGAACAATGGCGTTGTGGTTCTCCAGAATGAGCCTCTTGATGTGATGGGCCCAGAGACGCTTCTCTTCTACAGATTTGGCCTACGACAACAACAACAAGCCCTTGTCCGTGTTATTAAAGATACAGATGACGCATGCTGGCCCGACAAAACAAAACACAATGCAGCCTACTCGCAGCATCCGAAAGTAAAGCATACATTTTATTACCGCGATGATTCTAAAAAAAATAAGGTTGATGAAATAAGTGAACACATAGCCCTGTTTTTAACTATAATAATAAACAATTGAGGGACAGTTCACGTTTACCTGCACGGTATGGGGCTGCTTGGGATGCTTGAAGTGGATAACACTGAAAAGCAGAGGATCCTTTGCACTGTCAAGTAGCATCAAGGTGGAGCACTAAAAATCACAATATTAGGAAAGAATAAGGGTCCAGTTAGCCCAATATGTTAATTAAACCTGCTGAAAATAATCAATAAAGGTGCATTTTTGTTCCTTATAAAATCTAATTAACAATAATTAAAAAAACAAAACATACAGAGATATGAGTCTTGTAGACATAGTGCTCTCCTCTTCTTTTAGTAATGAGCAGCATCTTTTCAAAAAGGAAGAGCGTCCGACTGTTCTTTGCCCGCAGGACATGAAAGGTGCCTTCCAGCACCAGCTCGCCGTAAGTGGTCAGGTCAGGACCCTTCCAGTTGATCAAAAGGGACTGGATCTCCTGCACAGGACAACAACTGCATTAACAATCTTCTCACGTTACTGCGTTTCGTCATCGTAGCAAACCTGCACTCTGACGGCGTGCTCGTGTTTCCTCTTCATGTCGTTGATGTACCAGGCCACCCCTGTCATGGTGTCTATGGCCTCTTGGATCACCTCGTAGCCGTCCTCGTCTGGGCCAAAGTGCTTTGCAATTTCCTTTCATTGCCAAAAAACAGATGAAGGACATTGTGGTTGGCTCTTCATAAGTAGGCACAACTGAGGAATATGATTTACCTGAAGCAGCAGGTGATATTTTAGGATCCTCTGCACGGGTTTGAGAAGGAAAGAACCCAACGGGAGAGAACGCTTCAGAAAAGCCTGACGATCCTTGAAGAACTTTGCCAGGGTTTTGCTCCTCATGCAGTCAGTTAGTGCCGCGACTGAACTAGAGGATTGTAAAAACATGTTTGTCATGACGCTGATGTGAATCATAATATCTATTTTTGCAGCTCTTACTTTGGATAGTTGGTGCAATACTGGGTGTAGATCTCAAAATATTCACTCTGGGGGAACCAAAGAGCAACATGACGTGTGCGTTTGTCCATTTCTTGAAAAATATGAGGAGGATAAGAACGCTCACCTTCTCGACAAAGCATTGGGCGATGGCCACAGGGTCGTTGTCACACATGTCCAAGGACTGCAGCAACTCACTGTAAGAGATGCAACAGAGCATAAAATGATCAATAATGAAATACATGAGTGCCTATTGACAATAAAGTACTCCATATTTTAAAAGACCACGTTATAACATTTCTTGCCACTAGTAGGCAGTGCAGACTGTAAAATAGCTGAATTGCTGTGGAGCTGAGTCCAGCCAGGTTGAAGTTCATTTGAAACTAAAAAGCAGAATCCATCCCAACAATTATCACAACTGTTAGGAATTACAAAACACTCACGCATTTTTTTCTTTTCAGGAATGTAAGTAAATAAATACAATTTGGATACTCTATGACAATGTGAATTGAACTGCATAGTGTGAAATGCTTGGATATACATTTTCATCTTCAATGAAAATACATTTATTAAGTCATAGTAAGTTTTAAAACTTGTGGTATAATATCCAGAATAAACTATGTAACATCATCAGGAAATTTTGAAAAACAAACTAAAAAAAAATTAATGTATATAGTTTTTAAATTTGCAAATGTAACTGTGATGCAAGTGGAATTTACTTTAACAAAAAATGGTAAGACTCATAACAAACACAAATATTTTTTTTAAATCCTACACTTCTCTGGCTTCTCTGGAATTACCAGAGTCGCGCCTCACTATGGGAGGAATGTTAATGTGTGTTTTGGCAAGCGGCAGGGTCAGCAATGGCCACCAGCTGACGTAAATCGCAGTTACTGCTTTTAGTGCCCATTTGGAGTCACTGGGTGGAATATCAAACATGAAATAAAAGCTTTCAGAGTAAAATCAGGCAATGTAAAAAATAATAATAATACAAGTCAGTATAGTTATGGAGGAGAGAATTTACCTGTTGAATTCATAGATGTCCTCAATATTTCCAAACAGAGCACACACTTGCTCTGGGCGCATGGGCAGGTTGCTCGTATCGATAATGTGAGCCAAATAGTCCTGGAAAAAAGTAGTGAGATGGAGTCACATTGCAATTCTACGATTAATTCACATTATTTTGGAATCTGACCAGGGAAGTCTAATCCCGACCCTTGCAATTTTATACCACTAGAGGTCGCAAGGATGTGCATGTTTTATATAGCTTACTTTAAAGAAGTACTAGAATCAGTTGTTATTATTACAATTTAATGTATTTATTTAAATTTAGATATCATGGAAAATTTTTCCTTCTTTGTGATCTGACCTTTCAAACTGATTTGCTCCATTTATTTATAGGCTATGCTGATTGACACAGTATAAACAACCATTGCCCATATCGCATATCTATTGAATTCTTTCCAGGGCAGATGAAAAAAATCTCACATCCGCAGGAGCCCAAAATGCCAACATCCGGCTGACTATACGCTCCATCATGCAAAGTTACACACTCACGTGTCATACAAACAAGTAGCAGGGGATGTGGACAAGAGGCAAACTAGCACACTCTGACAACCAGATGTGCCCAAAAAAAGACAAAACAGTCGATCCAATGCAGTCCGCCACTTACAACTGAAAGAACGACACAGCATTCCTGCACGATGAGAGCAGCGCACACGTGACCTTTCGCAAAATGTGGGAGATAGGGAGGCTCGGTCAGCAACGAGCGGCGATCAAAAATACTTTTTATTACAACTTGAGCCTGTGGGCGACACTGTTAAAGGGATCCTCACATTCCTGTCTATATAATGTCAGGTATGACGGTTTGTGGGTGGCTAAAGCCAGGTGTTGGGGGTGTATTTGGCTGTGTGGGACCATCTGGGTCAAACAGCTGTTCTCTCCACTCCCACTGAATGTGGGCCGTTGAGAACGAGAGGCATGTGAGCCAGTGATAAAACAATATCTAAAGAGAGCGGATGGACACAGTTTCGACAGTGCGTCATATCAAGACGGTGCTTTGATGAGGTCGTGGAATGAAGTCTCTCACTTCTTTGCTTCATTTGAGCTTCACGATAAAATAACTTAAGGCAGCGATGTAATTACAAAAAGGTCAGTGGCAGCGGATACATCTGTACAAGAACATGTTTTCACATTGTAGCTTGTGGAAAACCCCGCGGGTCTCCGTGTTTGTGTTGGCTGGAAAAGTTCTTGTACAGCCGCGGCCAGACCAGGCATGTCAAATGAGCGACGAGGAGGTCATGATTTGAAGTGGCTTTGTCAGAAGTTCGACGCCAGTGTGGCTTGAGACAAGGTGAGGAAAGACGCTTGTTGGTTTACAGCCAACGTTTTTCAGAAATGCCTCAAATGTTAAACACATTAGTAGCAGAGGATTGTCTGACAGCTAAGTGCTCCTGTTTCTATACTACAAACATAGTTGAAGCCAAAAGAGGTTTTCCTTTCGTCAAGTTGTTTGAATGCTTTGTTGAGTGGGAAAATCTTTTTTTTTTTTTTTTTTTTTTTGCAAATCACCACAGCTCAACTGTGATGTTCTTGTTTCCAAAGGGAGGCTTGGGAAGTGAAAGACCTGCATTGTGTTTAAACAACAAATAGGAGCATACTCACTGCAATGTAAATAAAACGCGCTAAGGTTTTGACCGAGCCATTGACTGGAACAATAACAGCAGTTGCCAAATGTCAGATCAAACGAGATTTTACTTGCAATAGACAATAATTGCCTAATTGTGGACATAAAGTCATAGCTCTAAGTTCTTCCAAAGAACAGTTGACTCACCTCTACAATGCTGCGCAGATCTTTGACATACATGCGCTCCGTTTCGATGATCTCCATGACAACTCGGTCCACGTGGGTCAGTTTCGGGTTGGGCGCCATCGTTTCCGTGACGACAGGTGAAGCCGGGTTATGAAGGATCTGTGCACTTCTCCTGTTGGCGGTGGCGTTATTGTTATTCCACTGGTTAAGCATTAGGTGCGGCTTCCATAGTCTGCTGAACCCCGCCAGGCCGGGACTCTGCTCTCTTGTGTGTTCTACAGCGCTTTCAGCCGGGCTCAGCTCCAAGTCGATGTCCTCCTCGCTCGGTATAGGTGGTGTGCAGGAGGAAGGGAGGGTGACGGTGCTCCCAAAAAGGCTGTGACTGTCACGGGACGATCCAGAAGACAAGGTGGACACGAGACTTACTGGACGTTGGCCTTCTCCATCCAGTGGATCGGCACATAGTTGATGGTAACAGTCTGATTCTAAATCTGCATTTCTTTGTTCATGGTCTCCAGCGGAGAGGGGCGAGGGTAACCGAGGATATTCTATATGGAGGAGAGGAACACATAAAAAAGGGGATGTCATTAGGGAAATCTCACTTTTTTTTTCAAAATCTTTTCAGCCCCATTTGTATTTTTTGGAATATCTCTAAAGACAGACCTACTTGTGAAAATTTCCAGGAAGAAAAGGAAAAACTTTTTAGGTGACACAAAACTTCTTGTGTCATTGTGAGATCTGAGTATGTCTCTTGAGGCTTATACAAAGACTTTTCTTTGGCTTTTTAAATTTCTTGCAATAGATGGTTCAGTATTTCCCGAGTTGAGTTCCTTCATCTAGGGCAACTCGACAGGAACAGATGACCATTGCTTCAAAAACTAGGTTTTTGTTTTTGCCCATAGCAGGAAAGGCCAAATCCAGTGGATAAAAAAAAAAAAAAAAAAAAAGACAAAAAGTAAAAAGTCAAGACACCCCTTTTCAGATGCCATGTAAAGAGACCAAATAGCAAAACCCAGCAATGTGACTGATGAGATGAAAATAGCCAAACGGAACTGGGAGCTTTATTTACATACCCTTTTAGACTGCATTGAAATTCTCAAGAAATACCCTACATATTGAGTTTCCCATCCTCCTCGGCCAGGCCCAGGAGGATTTTTCCTCACATTGCATCCAAAATATACCATGGAACGCAGTGGTACTCAGTTGCCATTGTAAAGAGAGTTCAATTTCCTGAAGTATTTGCAGGGTTCAAAGAGGTCAAAGCTATTTTATGCTACACAACATAAGTAAGTCTCTGTCAATGTATTTCGAATAAAGCTACAATTGTGAAGTGAAACGGTTCAGGTAAAGTCCATTGCCAAGTGGGGACGGTGAGGGTAATTTGGTGCTGATCGCTCACAGATGTGGCTCACGTTGTCATCGTGAAACCCGCTCACCTACATCTGTGTTGACAAGTTAGGATAAATGTTCATCATTAGCTGTGCATCATGGAAAGTCTTAACCATTAAGCCCGAGAGAAAATTTACTCTCAGCCAACATATCCACTCGACTGAAACTACATCTTGGATTGTTCTTGACGCAAAACAAGCCAGATATTTCACACGAGAGCAGACAAATGCTGTCAAGTAAATTTGACAGTTGAATGATGACCTTCCAGTTTATTCACATGCATGCACATCTGGCACCCTTCTATTTTCCATGACTCAGTCCTGAGCTGAAAAGAGACTTGTTGCTCTGTCTACTTGCTCCACTATGCACGCTAAGGGATCCAAAGCAATGCAGTGTGAGAAATAGTGGGGGGAGATGACCACTGTTTAAGCTCTGTGTAAAACTAGTACATCGAAGGTGCAAAAAAAAAAAAAGGGAAGGGCAAAGGTGAGCTATTACATACCAATTTGAATAAACCCAGCAGCTTCCTTTACCAAGTCACTCTTATGAGCGGTGCCATTGGGCATGGCCCAATATAATATTCGAAGACCATTATAACCAAAAGGAAAAAATGCTTTTGCAGTTTCAACCATAGTTCACTTAAGATCTGAGCTCATACCACACCTTTGACGAACCACAAGAGATAGGCTTGAATTATCTGTGACTGACACTACTTCACTATGTTTCCCCTTCAACAAGGCCACGGCGGAGCACTCGGCCAGTGCGATCCAATGCAAAAGTGGTTTAATCCTTCATTATTTGTGATATTTGGTGAGGTCTTCACCGAGGAGGCATGTCGTCTCGAGTCTCTTTAACATCTGCAAACAATCGCTGTTAAGCTCAGCAGGACACATTGACAAGGCCAGAACTATTACAGTGTCACTCCTGTCATGTGTGTGCTACTAAACTGTATGCTATTAAGTTAAAGTTTAAACAGAACCACGACGACACCCATCGGTTTGTGGGCTTTTCGTTTGTGTGCAAAGTCTGCATTATGGCTTTTATGTGTTTGGAATGGGACACAAACACAACTGGATCTAGTCTTCTGGTCATTGGATGAAAGTATTCTTCATAAGAAATTTAAACACACATAAGATATATTTTCTCCCATTCATTTACAGTTTAAGAATAAGGAAGACAGATTATGCTCTGAAAGCTTTAAAAAAAAAAAACAGACCACAATTTTTGTAGAGTGTAGAAGCTCATTTGTGGCTGCCACATAATTAACTAAGTCAAGACTGCAGTGACAGGCACGTATTTGGATGACATTCATAACAGCCCTCAAACTCCCAGAGAGAAGTTTTTCAGTGAGTTTTACACTTAAGAAACTTCACTTAATGTTTTCCCTAAGTTACTCCTATTGTATTAAATTTGAGCAACTGTTCATCTACAGTTGTAGCTTAAAGTCTAATCAATGTACCCAAAAGTGAAGTTGATGCCACAAGCATGATTTTCCTCTTTAACAAAAATCTTTTGGGTGTTAGCCGTCAAATATAGTTGAACAATAAAATCCTTGTTTGGACTTGTGAATGATGATTAAAAATGAGGTGTTTCGGGACGAGACATTTACTCACTAAGGAGCTTGATGATAAATCGGTCCACCCTTTGTAATGTAAAGTCTAGGCTAGTCCTTATCTGACAAGCAATGCACATGGTTCACATGCTCTGATGTCATAATGGTGATTCCGGGGATGAACAAGACTACTGACAGCCATAAAAGCACATAGCAATTAACTTTTCTAAAAAGGCGCAGTCACTGGAATGACAAAAATGATTAACTTCTCTTTAAGGCTCAGAGAACATTCCCTTATATAGAAAATCTGGTTTACGGACTATCAGAGGGCCTACCTTACTGGAAGAAACCTCAAGTGTCATGAATATTCCAACCATAACATTCCTTGAAATGATCTGGAATGTATCAGCGCAAATAGTTGCGAATATGGATCGCAACAATGGGGAAAGGATAAGGCATGGCATGCCACTACGAAACTTTGTGCAGGTTGCAAAATCTCGAGAGGATATGACTCATGTTGCCAACAATGATGCATGCAAACAAGCATCGTTGCAACATCGCCTGCTTATTTATTGTACATTCGTCTCTCGTAGCGCAATAGAATTACCAAGACGCTATTCAGTGTTGCGTAATACAATGCGAAAGTGCATAAGAGTCGAAAAACAATGCAGGCTCCAAAGGTTAAATGGCAAGCATTGCTAGCAGACAATACTAATTACATATTTGAAATAGCTCCATGTAGTTATAATGTTCTTGTGCGTGATGATGTCACAGACAGGAATAATGAGAAGAACCAAAACAAAAAAAGGGCAACATTTCAAAGCCAATGATGCTTACTTATTAAATCTTGCCCATTCCCGCCAAGACCAGACTGATGAGTGAGAATAAAGGGCCGCCTTTCCCAGCAATGACAAGCATTTATAACTTTTGTGAATCACAAACATGGAATTGCTGATTACATCTTTCCACTATCTCTGCTTGATACAAAATTGTAAATCCTGCTATTGACAAACTGTGGGCGGTCAAAACAACAAATGAATCACATTCCGCTCCATCGTATATTCGTCATTAAATTATTACACACTATGTTTAAAGGCAAATAATGAGCAGTGATGTAAAAAAAAAATACTTATTTTGATTTTAGATTTGGGTAAGCTGGCGCCGAGATTGATTTGCATGCAGAACTCACCAATCGGGGTCATTTCGCGTGCATTTGTATGGTTGGATTGTTTTCTTACCAGATTGAGCTTCATGACCCAAGACTGGTTGAGTTCACGCAGAGTTTGATTACTGTGGTCACACTTGACTACATGACCTGCACCAAGAGGGAAAACGAGCTAGACTTGAATTAGACTGGTCAAATGATTGTTTTATCATCTGGTTCCTTGATACATTCTTGGCACTGTCAAATCGTGTTTCCGGAGACAGATCTGTCGAATTTATTTCTTCTTCTAGTAATTCCTACATGCATTTTTTACCTCTTCACCCAAAAAAACATCAGTTTGAAGAACAGTCTTATTCAATCTGGGCTTGTACTGAATCTGTATTAGTTCAACAGATTCTCACCTGCAGCAGGAACGAATGTAAAAAAAAACGTGGAAACTTCTCTCACAAACAAGGAAACGATTCCTATCTTATAAAAAGACAACCTTCCCTAACTTGATTTATTTATTTTTTTCCACTGACACAACACGCGAGCCTGTCATTCTTACTGATTGAACTTTATAATCTTTCACGCTCCAATAAAATGAAGCTTTTCCTTGCGCCTATGTGTTTCCTTCTTCAATCCCCCCACACCTAACAATTGCAAGTCTGATCCCCTTGGGAAAAGCTCCTTCCAACCTAGTAATGTGAATGGCTACTCCACATGAGGGCAAGGAGGCTGCATTCTCGGATAAGACCCAGAGGTGTTTGCAGACCATTATCAAACAGCATGAGCCTAAATGGCAGGAATTATACAAGACCCAGATTAGTTTACGATACCAGAATGGAGGGAGGAATTCAGGTCACGTTTTTTTTTTTTTTTGGGTGCTCTGAATATATACCGTAAAAGTTCTATTCAAATTCTACCAGCATTTGCCTCACAAGCAGATTTAATGTTAATAATTAGCCCAAAGGTGAGTAAATAAATGGCAGTGGAGAGCAGAATACACACGTTCAACCTGCATTCCAAAGTGACACTCAAGGTCAAAATGCTGGGCTGGGAAACATTTTGCCAATTTGGATGTTTTTACAAGTAAAATGATCTGAACTCTTTGTAGTAAATATATTTTGTTATGTTTAAGAAGGCGATTGGCAAAACGGGAAAATTAGATTATATTAACAGTCATACACACAAACAAGTACAACGTGGGAGTTTTGAGAAATTTCTCATCAGGGCAGATTTGTCAGTCTTCCAAGCACGAAAAGCTCCCATTTAATCCGGTAAAACTCCCGTGTGCTCGGCCCCAGCCCTGAAAGAATCCAGCCATGCCAAGCAACCTCAGCGTATTGGCATGTGATGATCCACTTTGGAAACCCCTTCATCGACTTTGCCCCCCCCTCCACCACCACCAACAAGAATGCTTCAGGCATTTACATACTCAGCCAGTCCTCAATCTATTCAACACTCACGTTTCCTTCCACATCTGGGCTTGATGGCGGCTTGAAGTCCACTGTAAACGTTAGCACCAGTTTGCTGATCTACAAGCACACTGCTGTCGTGTTAGCACCTCTCCAGAGTGTGCAGCTGTGCTAAGTGCGGAGAGGAAGAATATCATTTGCTTCACACCGAGCCGTTAATCACGTGCAGGGTTGTAAAAGGTGCGAAGTAGTTTATTCAGCGGTTTAGGTATCCGCGCGGACCGATGAGGAATTTAACGTCAGTGACCCATATCTTTTATCAGAACAACGCTGACCCCTGATAAGGCAGAATAATAATGCCAGGTAGTGGCAATTCTCCTCTGCTTGCTTCCTCAAGTGAATAAACAAAGAAAAGAGCAGAAAACTGTCCAACATGTGGAACACATTCGAGCCACTTATTAAAACTTTGATAATGAACAACTGTGGCCCATTTCAATGGATCAGATTATTACTAATTTTACTTTTTAAAAAAAGTGTGGTTTGCTCTTGTACTGGGGGGAATGCGATCAAGTCATGAAATAAAATTGTAGAAAACAGATCCATGAAGTCTCTTTTTCAAAGATAATTGCCTTGTCATAACAGGTTCCACTATAAATGTTGGACTAATAATCTCATTTAATCCATGCAATTGCTTAGAACATAAACCAACAAAAAGTGATACAGGCTGATTTGATTGAGGTTCTTGCAAAAATCAGAGCAGAAAGCCTGTGACTAATGTGGCTAATCCAGTGGAAGACTTGTATAGTAGGAATGCTATTGTAGGGTGCAGTAAAACGATTTACAATGATATTTAAATGCAACGAGAGCCTGAGACAATATAGTGAGGTTGTAGCAGCAACACCAGGTATGCAATTATATACGGTGTAGATGCAACAACTTCAAAACTAAGTTAAACTCGTACAACTCAGCATTTTATCAAAGGTTATGTGAGGTTGCAGTTAGCAATTAAGCAGCAGTTAAAAAGTTCCTATCCAGCAAAGGTACTCTGTTAAAAAAAAATGTTGCTGCCATCATCCATCCACATCTCGATACCCACTGGGCTGGAAAAGCTGCAAAGAATGGAGATCATTGGCCCGTCCCCCAGAAGCCATTTAAAGCTGTACATTCTGCACACACAGCTACATTCCTGCCAGGGGGTAAGGATATCTGCGGGAGGGAGTCTTTATCTTTGAGCGAGCCGCCGCAGTGTCAAACTGACAGCTGAGATGTGCATCAAACTTTTGACACCATTTAAAATGATGGGCAGGATATTCCACCATAGTGTGTAAAGTTGCACTGAGGTGGAAAGTCTGAGGGCTTTTATGTTCCTGTCATCGAGCTGCTCTGGAAAAATAATCCATTGAGGTAACAAAGGGAATATCCGCCACTTGAAGGATGAAGATACTTGCCTTTAGGGTGGTTTTTTTTTTTGGGTGAAAACTCACAAAGGATTTTCAAGCATGCGGGTAGTGGAGGAAAAAGGACATCAACACAGCTCACTCACTTCATAAACCTTTGACCTTGCAGAGCAACTACAATTGGATGGTCACCACAATGTTTACCCAGACCACACTCCCATTCTGGTTTCACCATGTGCATTCCTTGTGTCCAGTAATCCACATTTGATCAGCAATCACACAAATATCATAATTAGTTGTTTCTAGAGGAGCAATGATTAATTGAATAATCAACAACTGATCCATTATTAAAGTAATATAATCAATTAATTGTTTAGATTTTTTTTTAAATGCAAGATCTTTGTATTGATTTGAAATAAAGCCTTTACTTTTACTTGGGCAAACTATTTTTCTGGCCAAATTAATACTAATAATAATAATTATTATTCATGTATGTTTTCTGCATCATCCATTTGAAATAATGTCCTATTTTTGAATAAAGGGGAGGAAATCAAAACTTTTTTTTTTTTAAATCTGATTCATTGATTAATCGACAAATTAATTGACAGATTGATTCTTTTTTTTTAATTTAATTCGTAGTGCCACTCTTTCGTCCTCCGTTATTGAACATCCACCTAGACAACAATAACAAGGAAGTTAAGTCACCCTAACATTCGTCCCAACTAGGTCAAATTAAATGTGAACAAGCTGCAAAATGCACCGCGGCATGAGCAGTACAACCAGTGCACCGTGTGTACTTTGGAAGAAAAACGAGTACTAAAGTGGATGACACACATTTCTTCCAGCCAAATGTTTCTTTGGTCCAAAGCTGAAGCAAAGAAAAGGGAACCATTGACACATTTGTAATCTCCAGCCAAAGAGGAAACCCAGCGCCGAATGTAGAGTTGAGGGGAGGCGTGGGGGGGGGTGAGGGACAGAACAGGCAAACAGACACAAAGAGGCCTTGTGTCAAAGCCGCGCCTCTGCGACTAATGATAACGAACACTAAAATAATATGTAATTCGAGTTGCCGCCCTCCATCCTTGTTTTTATCCCCTCCGTGCATGCAGCGTCATCAAACTATCTTAGCGGTCTGCGATTTGGACACATTCTGGTTTGATGTGTGCGAGGTTTGCAGCTGTATGGCGGAGTTTGGCAGAGATCCATAGATACACAAAGACGCTCTGAGCCAAACACGACTGTAGGAGGACCGCTCGCTCCAAGACATTACTTTGGTCTAATTCTTCCACTTGCAGCATTCTGGTTCTCCTACACAGATGAGGAACTAGACTGACAAATTCAAGCTTTTAGTATGAAGAAATTCAGAGATGCATTGAGCTTACCTTCCCCCATTGGGCCCTGGTGGAGAACAGAATGGGACCCTTCTGGCATGGCACTTAGGCCTTTGGAGCTGAAAAAGAAAACAAAGACACGTCATGTCTAGGCTTACTGTAAAGCAGAGAAATGGTGATCCTTCCTAGTATGGTCCTTAGATAAGCAGGTCTCATGTTTTGTTTTGTTTTTTCAATCATGCATCAGCAGCCCAGTGAAGTGAGGCCAAAGGGTTACTGGACCTTACAGTAAGTAAGGGGGGAATTCTTGTCATTCCCCTCTTTGGTGCTCTTGGCTTACACATGCCAACCACTTTGTAATGTATAGTGCAGCCTGGCTGGAGGCATGCGTGGTGGGAGGACTGTGATATGAGCTCATGCTAATCAGGAGAGAAAGTCAGTGCAGCGTTGGAAAGACGGGCTCTCCAGAAGAATAGTTTGGATGTGTCATTATGTAGTTCGAGTGCAGGGGTGTCAAACTCATTTTTCTCGCAGGCCGCATTGTCGTCATAGCTTCTTTCGGAGGGCCATTATGACTGTCAACCCAAATAAATGTCTGAGCACCTCATATTATGTACAGTAAAAGCTACAAAACAAACTGACAAATAACTCGTTTTCAAATCAGACGAGTAAAAACTGGTCAAATATTTAAAAAAAAATGATATTAAAAGTGGAGACAATTTGCAATTCTAGTAATGACACGAATTTGATGCACAATTTGTCTTTGCGGGCCACATAAAATGATGTGGCGGGCCGTATCTGGGCCCCGGGCCTTGAGTTTGACACGTGTGATGTAGTGTGTGTGGGGGGGTACCTTTTTTCACATCAGTGGCAGAGCCCAAAATAGTGATGCTAGCAAATTATATTAAGCAGAATTAAAATCTAAAAAAAAAAATTACACTTAAAAAAAGATCCGCTGAAATGGCCAATAAATCAAACAACATTGTCAACGCAAAAAACACTTCAAACTGAACAACAATCTAGTTAAAAAAAAAAAAAATCCTTTTATGTAGTTTTTTCTTTGTAGGACTCCGCTGAGATCAAAGATACACTCTGGTGTCATATTTTTCCAATTCCTCATGCTAGGAAGAGGTGTGTACCCTCAAAGCAAAACCACAGGCAAGTTCCTCTCTGGTTTCTTGCAGTAAATGAACATGGATCAGTGTGCATGAGAACTTGCTCATTTGTGATTCCAAGTGAGCCTGTGGCCTTTTACAACATCGCATTCTTAGGCCAGCAAGATCAGAGTAGCAGAAATTATTTGGGGATTAGGATTGTATTGTTCCATTTGCTTTCTCTGGCCACTGTGCCGATCTGACAGCCTAGCCAGCCGAGTGAGGCCATTGCCAAGAAGAGTGCCAATTAAGATGTGCAGGAATGCAGAGAGAAATGTCACAGAGCTAGACACGCAGAAAACTTGCAAGAAAGTAGATAATTGTATTTTTATTTTCAAATCTCTATGAATCAACACAAATGCAAATCATCACAACACAATTATTATAGTTGAGATTCACCTTTATCGTGGATTTATCGTGGATGAGATGGAATGATCCCAGCCACGCTGATGTCAGTACAGTACTGAGCTGCCTCAATAAGATTCTTTACAAATGCGGCCTATCCATACAGCCTTTGCTCCAACTTGGAGTTTGAAGTAGTGTGTTCGTTTGTGTGTAAGTTGCTCAAGTGGGCTTTACGTTTTGGTTGTAGGCTTTGAACTAGTCTCAGCCGAGTAATAAAATCCTAATAATCCCACCTACAATGACCTCCGAGCCCACCCCACTTACTATTGTCCAGACTATGCTAATCTTTCAATGGTCACTGGTAGGCTCTAAAAAAAGATTCGGAAAAATAAAATGTCAGGATTTGATTGAATGTCTTTACATCATGCCTTATCAAAGAGTGATAAATATCTAATACAGCCGATTAAAACCATCACTCGAAATAGTTTGGCCATGTGTATCGATTGATTGATTGAATATTTATTGATCCCCCGGGGTGGGGAAATTCAGGCCCCAGCAGTATCCATACCACAGAGTGGGTATACAAAAGACACACAGATGGCATGAGCGCAACTCAATAGGCTCTCATAAGGCTGCCACACAACGGCGCCACAAAGAAAGCCAGAAAGTGCTCAAGATAAAAGCCATCAAAGCTAAAAGACAAAGGAAAAAAAGTAACAGCGGCCAACCAGCACCCCTCAATACAAGAGAACACCCCAAAACACACAAAATAGCCTCCACGGGGTCCATAGACAGGTGTAAGGGCAGTCCAGTTCAACGGCGCCCAATGGACCGTGGTCGTGAATCGGTGAAAACATCACAAAGCAGGCAAACGTGTGAGCAGCGGCCTGGGCACCCAGTCGGGTGCAGATGCAGATGACCACGTGCAGATGGTCACCACGGGGCTAGCATGGCGAAAGTCGTTGGTTCCGACGAGCACGAGGGAGCGGACTCCCCACAGGGGTTGCGGCTGCAAGGCCAAGGCGAGGGACCCGGTCATCACTGGCCGGAAAAGCAGGAAGCCGTCGTAGAGTTACGCCGGTCTCGACCGATGATCCCGGTCCCAGGAAGAAAAATAAATATCCGATCCGAAGAGATACCGAGGTGCGGTAGAAGGCACCAGCATTGCCGAATGGACAAAAGCAGAATTAAACGACACATTAGATTCCACCTATTTCTGCTGACACATTGCAATTTCTTATTCTTGTTTTCCAAGGGAGGGGAGGTGACAGAATGTACAAAAGAAAAACAATCATACAGTCCACTATTCATGCAAGGTTGAGCACCTGTGCTTAAACTAGCTGCAATTCTTTTCAAATGGAGTGTTTGGTTCCCACAGCTGATGGATGCATTACCCGCAGCAAGGGAGTCAGCAATTTTCTCCCTTAATAGGAGACAGATGCAAGTCAAGCCATTCTGACGGTTATTAAACAAAAAAAGCACCAATGGATCACTTCTTCCTTGTTCCTCTAATTGCCAGCCGTCACACTAATTCAACGACTCGTTCAAGGGGACGGTAGAGACAACAAGCGCGGGTAAACAAGGACGGTGAACCATGACCTTTATAAAAAACTAAAAATAAAAATGTTAAAGTAAAAATAAAAATTAAAGTAAAAGTAAAAAGTAAAAATTTAAATTAAAAAAATAAAAATAAAATAAATTTAAAAAAGCATTGGCATCTGCAGTTTTTTTTTTTTTTTTTTAAGTTCACAGTCATCAAAGTTTAGTAGGTCTCTATGTACTGCTCTTCTTCTGTCCCTCTGACTGAGCCCCAATTAAAAGCCTGCTGCCAAAATGATGCACAAATGGGCACTTAATGATTGTTTGAAGCAACAATCAACTGCCCAAATTGACGTTTGGTCATGCAGAACAAGCTGATTGGAGAAATAAAAAAGCTAAAAATACTCCTGCTCTCTCAGGGATGAACTAACCGTGTCATGTTGCATTGGCTGTTTGCCCCAAAATGGCTTGAGAGACTCTTTGGGCATGACATAAACCCTCCTGGGATATCTTCAGTCAGACATGCTGGGGACAGACGAACAGGGACAACATCACTCAGGGACCTCTTCTGTAGAAAACAAATCCAACTAGGAGCCCACCAGCCAAATTATTATTTTGGCCCTGCCGCTATGTTTATCTTCCATGACCCTCCCTCTTGCCTCGTCTTCCTCGACAAGCAGCGCCGTCTTTTTCCCACATGACTCCTGCAGTTTATCCCCTTCCACACGGGCCTCAAGAGACTAACGACTTTCTATTCACAGGGGTAAACAATACACCCTGACACTCTCCCTTCATCTCAATCAAATCCTCACTTTCGAACAAAAGCACTGCCCACACAGACACAACAAATGAGGCACTTATTTGAATCCACTGCATTTTGGAGCACATGTTGCGGTGAGTGATGAACACCCCCACAGAGTACCATGAACACTACTGCCCAAATGCTTTAAAAAAAACACCCTCATCAAAATAGGCCTTAATGAGAGAATGATTGCTTCCCGTTGCGGTGAAAATGAACAAACATTATTTCAACATTCTGGGGTTAGTTTTTGTGTGCATTTTTCACACTTTTAAAACTTCCCCCATTCACACAAAGCTGCAAAAATTCCGGATCTTAAAAGACAATATAATTTGCATTCCGTACTGCTTTGTCTGTCCAGTCTCATCTAAAATCATATTATTTCAATAAGTGCACTACTCAATGAATTCTTTATTTAAATATCACATATGGAAAGAAAATTCAAGCCAATTTTTGTCCCTTAGGACAAGCAGTAGATGCACATTGCATATTACATATTACAGCTTGTTAAGTTATTTGCAAGTATGTGAGATTGGGAATCATTTAGAGAATCGAGTCGTTTATGTGAAACTGACCCCTTACTGCCCCCCCCCGCCCCACAAAGTTAGCACTTTTACTGACTTATTGTCATGTCAGCATGACCCAAGTCCCACATTGTTTGGAAATAAAGCTCAAGGCTGCTGAATAGTCTTCCGCCACACATTTTGAGCATTTATGGCATCTGCCTTCAAGTAAATGGCCAGACTAACAATATAAATATATAGACCTAACCTCCATATGGCCTGCTAAATCACTTACGGCACACACTCGGCCACTTTCAAACAAACAATGCTGTCACATGTTTGATTCAAATGTTTCCTTTGACTCTTGATCTGTAAACTTAGCTGGAAGTGGGAAAAGCTGCAACAGCATTAATCAAAACCATTATAAATGTGAAAAACATTCTGATGCAGTTTGCCTAAGAAAGTGTTCCATGCCAGATGTAAAGTCCAAGACACACTTGGGTAGTTTCCTGTCTAGACCACCTGGACGGTAGCTGCTAGGTGCATTGGGACAACACTTGTCCTTGAAATGATTGTGACATATTGTCTGCAAGGTCAAGTGGGGTCAAAGAGGAAGATGGAACTTTTCACTAGTAACAGATTGATTTTTGTTCCTTTATTCTTCAGCAGCTGGTCATTGACCATGCTCAGCTTTCATTTGAAATAGAAAGAAACTCGTGGAATCACACTGAGGCACTCATTAGAGGAGAACAATTGGCTTTGGCTGAGCTAAATGAGGACACCATGGGGGGTGAGTGAAAAGGAGGAAATGGCAAATGATTCAATGGCATCAAGCACCTTTTCTAATATAATGAACTTAAAAATGAAATAGAAAAATAAAAAGACAAGACAGAGTGAAGCAACTGTGCAAAGTTCACTTAACTGAAAGTGTCCAGTTCAAACACAAACATTGCTTATCTCAGTGAAACTGTACGCCCCCAAACTGACAAACGTTGGAATTGTGCAATTACACTCGCAAAAAAAAAAAAAATTCGATACAGTACAGACATTTACCATATATGTCAAAAAGTTTCACAGAGTCGCCGCTCGTCAGGAATGTGCTGCACCGTTGCTTACTGATCCAAAAAAGGCTCATGGCTAGAAAACAGTAGACTACACTGAAGTTTAGAATATATATTACATTATATCGTAACTTTGTGTTGAGGACGTAAGCGTTTCCAAACGTCCTCTTCAAAGTGATCAAACAAGCGAGTTTATGACGCGATTGACACGCTGTGTGGACGTTTAATATTTCTTACTAGAAGCAACCATTACCATCAACAATATCAACTACAGCCTCGAATCACTTTAATATCTGACGCAACTGTCAAATTGCATGCATCAAAACAAAAAATATTGTCAAATTAACAAAGATTACCGTGCGTTGAAAGCAGCCCACGTACCGAATTGTGCAATTTCTTGACTTCCGACGACGTTTTTCAAGGATTAAAAGTTTGCCTTTCTTTGAAAGAAAACCACTGGCACGCCGTTAATTCCTGGATTTCGACATGTTGCGCCCGCACATCTTCTGGCATGACTCTAACTCGCACAAATTGGAACTGTCTGAAGCGTATTATGTCTTGCAAGAGCAGCGGTCTAGCCGTTGCGTTCAGGTTATATCGGAAAGATCTAAACCAACGTGTGAAACGGTAGAAAAAAAGTCGACATTGGTGAGCTCAAGAGTATTCATTGGCTATGAAATAAATTATTTTAGATGTCTATTTGTAAATAAATACATATTTTAGGATTCATCCACAAAGCGACTGTAGATAGTCAAATATACGAGGACATAGAACACAGCAGAGTGACGACCGCTTTTAACATCTCCGTTGTATTTTCCTCCGTTGTATTTTCCTCCTAATAACTCGCATGCAATGCAAAAATAATAATCTATATTAGCCATGTACCTTACTTAATGCAATTTTGGTCCTTTACATTTATATATTAAACGCCAACCAAATTCGCCCCCCTTTGGTTTTGAAATGAAAACACAATTTAATAAAAACATAAAAACACAAACGTTTGCATAAAAACGCGTTCTTGTAATGTTGAAGTGTGTATGATGTGATTTTTTTCTCACAGTACTATTTTGTAAAAGCAATGTCTTTGGCAGCGTTGTGAATAGACAAAACCAAGTGAAACGCTTACAATTCCATTTATGAGGGTCAGGTCATCTGAAACTTTGTTGCACAAAAGAGGACTTCAAGTGAATTAGTTGAGCTGGGTGATAATTTATGTGAGCCTGATGAAAGAATAGGGCGTTTTTGCTTTTACTTTTCATTATCTGCTTTTTTTCCTTTCATGCAAGACTATGCTAGACTATTAAGCTTCATGTCTCATCGAGAAACCTCGGAGAATAGGAAAGTGAAACTTTCATTGTTTAAAAAAGTAGTGAGGCTCCATCACTAAAATAATAAGAGAAAGAGTATGAAAGTTGTTCTGAGCGATAAAAAAATACCACAAGTTCAAAACTCACGTTTATTGAGATCAGGCAACGCACCAATACTGCCGCCTGCTGGTCAAAATGGGAAATGGCAAGCGTCGATGTTCCAACTTGCAACCGGTTCGTCATCTTGACTTGAGCAATAGAAATTACCGATACTTGCCTGTATAATTCATACCATAGGAGGTAAAAGTGCACAGAATCGTGACTTAAGTAGTCGTAAAGAAATGTAAATAAATAAGAGTCTGCTAAAAGCAGAAGCACTAATTTAATTTAAATTGTAAAAATAATAATAATAATCTGAGGGTTTTTTTTCTGTCACATATATGGCATTTTGATAACTTGGCCCAACGGGAGGACTGCTTGTACTTGTGAAAACAATGAGTAAAATAGCAACTGAATGAGTTACAAAATGTTAGGTGAATCGCTTTCTTTTTTATTAACTAAACAATTACAATAAATCGTTAACAAACAGTAATCGAAGGGAAAATGATTTGTAGCACACTTAACGTAAAATGAAATTTGACCTCAAAATTCAATTGATGTAATAATCAATAGAATATTCAATAGTGACCAGACAACCTTGGGATATTAACAACCTTATTTTCGACTGCATTGATCAAGTATTCTATGATTCAGAAAATAACCCATAAGTCAATTTCTTATGCACAGCAACACTCAAGATGAAAGGTAAATGTTGAGGTAATTATTTTATTTGGCTTAACTGTCATGAGACTGCTTAAGACCATCACTTGTGTCAAGTATGCTTTATTTAAGTATGTTAGCATACATTAAGCTTGTTATAAAAACATGTTTAAAAACGAGACATTCTATAAATTCTATTATGATTATGCATTATTCCTATATTATTCAGATTATCCAAGGGACTAAGATGTAGAAGATAAAAGTATAGTGTAGGAGATGTCAGTAAATTAAAAGCACATTTTACTTTGGAATAACAGACTATTATGAACCTGGCGTAAATTAAGTATATAGATGTAATCTAACAGATGAAATGGCTCGATTTCCCTGTTACTCTAAATAGAAACAGTTAGTGTTAAAACAAAATAACATCACACTTGCATTTTGCAAGACATTGCCGCCCGTACATATTACCTTTAAAAACTTTACACACGTGGCGTGAAAAGACATTGTTGCCTCTCTCGTCAATCAGAGTTCATTCAGCAAATGACGGCTCTGCAGTTTGCTCTCATCTATTACATGGAGAGTGAGTGGTGTCAGATGGGTTTGGTGGTACTGTTGTAGACAAGATGCTCCCGGTCTTCTATGGAGGTGAGCGGTGCGTTGTTGACAGGCACACGGTGGTGCTGTGACGACTTTTTCTTTCCCTTCATGAAGCAATACAAGAGGACGGCCAATATGATGACGATACCTACAGCCAGGACAGCCACTATTGCTATAACACCTGTACAAATAAAGGGAGCAATGGTTCATTCGATGGGCCAGGTCGGAGGAGGGGGTGCTTATTTTTGAAAAACAAGCAGAGTTACATACTTGTTTGACTACTCGACACTCTTCGCTCGAACTCTGCTTTTCTTGCAAACACATCTTTTTCTTGGGGAAAAAAACAGCAACAGGTCAACAGAGCAGCAAAAACAAGTGATTTGGACATTTTGCAGGCAAAACAGATTCTGCACTGTTCGTTGTTCTGGCTTCACTCGATGCAAATATCTCAGCTTTTCAATGGTTATAAATTTGTTAAGTAAACTGACAAAGATGTAAAACTACTCCCTTCCATTTGAGGAATGCTGAGCTAGAGTGAATTTAACCTATCTGGTACCTTATTTCATTCCGACTTTGACACAATCAAGGCTGATGCTTAAATCATTACTGACTAGTAAATATTTTGGTTTTTGCAATGGGGGTGGACACATTGAGCAAGAGACTGAATTTTGAAGTACCAGCTCGATGAAAGTTTGCTGCTTTAAGATGAAGCTAGTATATGAGCGGACAAACCAAACAGCAATTACAATAATAAGCGAATTTAAGTTTTGATGCATGCATTAATTGTACATGTACAAAATGAGGTACGAGGTAAATTTATTTTAACTTACACCAACTACATTTTAATACTAATAAACACTTTTCCTGTTATACCAAGCCTCAAGGCTATCAAATTTTGCCAGTTTCTCCAATCAAGGGAAATAACCTGAAGCAAAAGAAAATGTTGGCAAAAGCAAAATACATTACTAATCCAAACTCAAACTTTACTTCAACAATAGGGCTTAAGTGCTAAAGGAAAATAAATGGCGGATTGACTGACAGGAATGTTACATACTGTAGGCGTGTTTTATAGAGTATACCAAGTTTAATAGTTTCAGATTTTTCATTAGTGCACTTTTTATTTTGTTGTAATTTTGTTTTTCAAATGTAGTTAATTTGAATGAAAACTTTAATGAAACTTTTTGAAATTTCATTGCATGATCTCTGGGAGAAAATGCTTGGTTTTAGTTTATTTCTAACTATAGTTGGCAAAGTTTCAGTTCATAATTTTTAAAAAATGTTCTTTTTTAAAAATGTATTTATTTTATTGCGAAAATGTTTTTTCAACTTTAATTTTCGTAAATCATTCAAATAAATCTTGATGGAGACTAGTCACCTGTCACCCCTCTGCAGACCTTCAGACAGGCTTCCTTTGAGTCAAATCTGTTCTCGTTTCCCTGGCAACCACCGTAGTTGAAGCGACTGCAGTCCTGCTTCAGAGGATTGTAGTACCACTTTGTGAGAGTGTCCCTGCAGCTGCCTGTCTCTGGAGGCTCAGTGCAGCGCACTGACAACAACAGGAAATGAAAATTAAATGATCATAAATACTACTACTAGAATCTTTTTTACGAAAAAATTAAATACCTTTTTGCTCATCCACTGGAATCTTCAGTAAAATCTGAAATGTGTTGTCCACTGACATAAAACAAAATATATGAATAAAGGGAAACCAATATTAAGTGAGCTCAATGAGTTTTAAAAATAAAAACGGATTCTTACAGTCCTTGCATTTTTGTTCATCTGAGCTGTCGCTACACTGAGCGACTGAGTCGCACTCCAAGCCTGGTTCCAAACAGCAGCCGTTTGCACAGGTGAACTGCCCGGCAGTGCATGGAACGCCACACTTTTCTGGAACACGGAAAAGGCACCATCAGCATTAAGACATACACAGTCGAGAATATCGAATGCTTAACAAAGAAAAATAAATGTCAGTACGTGTGATTGTGACATACCTTGCTGATCTGGAAGTGGTAAACCTCTACCGCTGGCCCTTTTTTCTGAAAAAGCGAAAGAAAGAAAGAAAAACAGAATTAGTGTTCAGTAGAAATACTTCAGTGGCCCAGGCGGTTATTGGACCGCTCATTTCAGGTGTATTTGTCCCAAGTGAAGCAGACCCTTCCTTTCTGGTTGGTGCGTTGGAGTTATAATTAGGGAGAGCAGACTTCTAGACATTTTCAACCAAGTTTAGTATTATTTTAAATGTGTTCAAGACATTTCAGTGACTGCGCGTTTTTAAATGTGCAGTGCTTAATTGCTTGGTGTGCAGTGGAGGAGACTAAATTTCAGTCATATCATGTGCACCGGGCCAATCAGAATCGAGTTACGGTTGACAGGAAAATATTAGTCAAAGTCAACCTGCTTTTGAAGTGAAGAACCACCACCAACAAGATTTCAAGTTGCTGAGCCACAAATTGGTGTTCCCAGCATCCATATATTTTTAATACATGCAAACATATGCAAACAGCTTCATTTGCCATTTAAAAGCAAAATGTAGCCAAGCCTGTTACGGAGACATGGACTGTATAGCCACAATAAAAATGTCTCTCAGAATGACAAATAATCCCTCCACGGTGAAGTCATGATTGGAAAGGAACGCAAACTTACCCGTGCCATAGCATGCGTTTGTGCACTCGTCTTTCGAAAGATAGTTGTTGAGGTTTTCCCTGCAGCCACCAAACGTAAACTCCTCGCACTTCTGCGACGCCGCATTGTAGTGCCACCGAGGAAAAGCGCCACGACATGGTCCGATCTTCTTCGGGGCCATGCAGTGATCTGCAGGGTGCAAGGGTAAATGTTAGTTGATCATATTTTAATTGTTCTTTCCTTAGAAACATGAAACCATTCTGAAAACATGACGAGTTATGACTCACTCATGTTCGTCTTAGATTCGATGTACACCAGACATCAACAACAAAAGTTGGTGTCCCTGAAACCTGATCCTGGTGTTTTTCTTATTTTTTTGTAGCGCTTTCTAACATTGAACAATTGTGCTGTCTACTTTAAAAAGTAGAGACTACACAAGACGCCATTGTGTATTATAGTAATGTTAAAAAAAGGATGCTTGTTTAACGGTATGGGTCACATAAAAAGATATGGTTTGTCAGTGTGTGGCTGTCTGGCAGATGAGACAGACTTTACTCAACGTACAAAGAGCTGCCTTGACTATATACATCAGAAGATCTAAACTGAAAACTATAGCTACCATTTTCTTCACATTCATGAATGACTTGGACATTACACAACATTTCATTGATAGAAAATTTTTAAATTTGAACTAAAAGAACAGGTAGTGAAAAACAGACTTGATTGAAAAATATATTCAAAAATTACAAACATAACTGCAGTTAATTCTCTTGTCAAGTCTCCTAACACCTCAGTTAGTAAGTACACAACATTTCATTGCTAGAAAAAAAAATCTAAATTTGAACTAAAAGAATAGGTAGTGAAAGTCAGAAAATAAATAAATTATTTCTACATCACTATTTCTTTTTTCCTTCAATGTTTTCTTTTTTCTTAATTTTCTTATTTCTTCAATTATTTCTTTTTTCTTCAATTACTTCCTTTTTCCTTCTACATATTTTCCTTAATTCTTTACTTATTTCTTTTTTCTTCAATTATTTCTTTTTTCTTCAATTATTTCCTTTATCTTTCTACAGATGTTTGATAACATCTGTGAATTTATGTGAAAAAGTGAGGTTAGTGATACCCTTCACTTGAATAGTCACTTGAATGAAACTTGGCAGACTACACACACGCACACACACACACCACCGCTACGCATATCCACATTCCAAACAAGCTGTTAATGGATAATTTAACAGAATTGCCGAATCCCTTACATTAATCCCACAATATGCACTTACTTTAAACCACTTCTATCAAATACATTCATTTACCACCAATGTAAAGAGCTCTAATGACTTTCAATTGACAGAGGATGATTGGAGTGTTTTCGTTTACGAAACCTTAGCTGAAACCAGACAGACAGGTTTTGTTGAGTTGGGGGGGTGGAGGGAGTGGGAATGTACCATATACGCTCCTCACTTCCGTTTTAAAAGATCTCAAACGTAAGCATGAAGATCAATGAGGAAATTACTTTGATAGTGCACACAATACAAAGGAAGAGGAGACTAAAGCGGTCAAATCACATGTTCCAGTTCTCTTATCTAAAAAGCGTTCTATCATTCGGCCTTTAGGAATGAAGTCAACAAGTCTTGACGGGTTTCATCACATTAAAAGACAAAGACTACACAATGGAAGAAGAACAAAAAGGTCACCCCTTGAGAAGTATTCAGGTTGGCTTGGAAAAGAGGGTAAAGAGTAAAACAAACAGAAATATGAACCTAACGGGAAAAGGGTAGGTACGAAAAAAAAGCCCCAAGGAAAGTACATGAGCATAAAGGCATTGTCTCAACATGAAATACGTCAACATGTCATGAGGAAAAAGTAGTTAAAATGTTGTTCCCCTTCCCCCATACCCTCAAAAAAATTAATTGACTAGATTTTTGGAGTGTCATATTATATACCGTATTTTCCGGACTATAAGGCGCACCTAAAAACCTAAAATTTTCTCAAAAGCCGACAGTGCGCCTTATAGTCCGTTGCACCTTATATATGGACCAAATTCCTAAATTTAAACTGACCCGAAGCATTGTGTCATGAAATCAATCATAAGTGGCCCGCTGAAGACTATGAATCATGAATCAAAAAGACTATGGATCATTATTTTGTGATTATAAAGTAATTTGTTGCATCTGAAGCTGAAATAAATGATTGAATGATTTGATTTGGATTAAAAATCTGACACGATGCATTAGTGGTGCGCCTTATAGTCTGGAAAATACGGTAATGATCATATTGACCATTTGCATGTCCACTCTATCATAAAATAATGGTGTTCTAAGTGCCCCCTTTAAGAAACCCTGTGGTGATTTCAGTGGCACTACAACCAGCATTTTCTCTTTCTGAAACAAATATTGAATATTTACACTTGTTTCACAATTTTCATCATATGTGTTAAACTGAATCCTGTCAAGCTTAACATGTCCACTGTGTCGCATAGAAATATTAATTTACAGAATTTGTTTTCAGAAATTCTTAATATATTTATTAAACAGCACCCAACCATCTTGCTAATGGAGTCATGTTACTGATATTAGAAAAAAAGTTTCACCCTGTGACTGTCCACCATGTATTTTGCTGTTTGGATGTACATCCTACATTGTCTGCTTAAAAAAAACAATGTCAAGTTAAACCGAAAAGCTCAGAAATAATAAATGGAGAAATCTCAAAGGCCCCTTCAGGTGATTTTGACTCATGTGTAATGTGACAGAAAAGTTGAGAATTGGTACTTACGTTCTGACTGTTCAGGTGTAAGAACCAAAACAGTGACTTGGGTCGAGTCCGACTGACCAATAGTGTCCGTGACGGTCAATTGGAATTTGTACATTCCCGACGTCAGATTGGACACGATAATCTGGTCATCAAAATCTGTTTTCTATATAAACAAAACGCCATGGTCACCATCAAGATGCATCACTTTCTGAGAACTTAAAGCAATTAAAATGGACTCACCTCAATAACAGCGTAGGGATACTCGGTGAGCATTTTCCACACAAAAGACACGATCTTTTTGTCATCTTTGCTCTCCAAGCCGTTCAATGTGACGCTATCCTGAGGCTGGACCACACGGTCCTGGCCTCCATTTGCCATCGGTGGACGGTCGGTTTCCTCTGGAGTGAGACATCATTGGTAACAATTTGAGATTATTACACAATCACGGAATGCACGATGATTCCAATTCAATCCTGTTACAGGCTCATATTGTGCAACACATTCACAAGTAAAATGACGCTGCGGTAGATGAGAAACCAAACAGTACACCGGGGGCCATGAGGACTTGGCGTGTGTGAACATGCTGAAGTGAATGTTTCTAGCCTAGTTATGTTGCCTCACATATTGTGAGTGAAAACAGACTACTGGAGGAACTAGTGGAACTAACAACATCATCATTTTTATTTGCAGACAGTTGGGTTTTGACTAGAACTTATTAGGACAATAGAATACCTATTGATCATCTACTCACCCATAAATATCTAGTTCTCTTACAAAAAGTGAGTTTAAAACAAAGGTGAATGAGACTTTTTATATTGTTGCTGAATAACAACCCCTTTTACAGATGTTGCCAACAATAAAGAATATTGTAAGTATATATATATAAGAAAATTATTCATTTTTATTCTATAGTATGACCCGTGGGTGTATGACCTTGCATGCAGTCTTACTTGGTGGGAGATCCAACTCCAGGTAGCTCTCATAGAGGGAGTCCAGGATGTAGTTGTAGTAACCTTTCTTCCTGACAAAGCGACAGGCGTACTTTTTCTTGTAGAGGCAGTTAAAGAGGAAGCAGGATTTGATGGAGTTCTCCTCCGCACCTCCTTGCATGAAGGCCACATTGCACGTTGGCTCCTTGCAGCAAGCAGCCACACAGTCCCTTGAGCGCTCCAATGTCGGTGCTGAGATGAAGATCGCCCCGTCGTTGACGGACTCGTCGACGTCAAGCACAAAATCCTCCCGTCCTTTCTTGAATTTAGCCAAACACTGCTCGCCTGTCTCCTGACAAGAGGCGCATCCCAAAAACACCAGAAGAACCACCTGGGGCCACCGATCCATAATAACACTTAAAGAATAATAAAAATAAAGTCCTCCTATAATTCAAATGGGATTTCTAGCGCCACCTGTAACCGAAACCGAGGCCAATAATTAACTACAAATGTCTTCCTGAGAGCTATGGGCCGCGAAGGGTAAAGACAGACGCGGCCGGGTTACCTTTTCACACGCGCAAAAATAAAAAAAAGACTGAAAAAGAAGAACATCCACAAAGAGCGAAGTCCTGCCGAGCCTCTCCGTGCGTGACACTTGCGTGAATGAGTCTCCAAAGTTTGATCACTCCAAAGAGCTGTGGTATGTGACGACACTAGCCAAGTGACTCAATATTCACTCACCTGTCTGAGGAAGTGAAATTCCACTCGGGATCATGCCACGCCCTTCTCTCTCTCTCTCTCTCTCTCTCTCTCTCTCTCTCTCTCTCTCTCTCTCTCTCTCTCTCATTAAAAAAACCAAATACAATGTAACAGTATAGCACTCATTTACATTGCATGTTCAGCATTTGCAAATTTAAATATTTGCAGAATATTTTTTTTTAATCTAACCTTGTAGGTGACCCATGATCAACAGTATGAATGTTTTTTAGCATGTTGTGACAAGACATGGTAGGGTGATAACAAAAACTGATTTGAATTGTGAAATTGGTTTTCTCCTGGAACATAATTCAAATATTTATTGGTGCGGTTTTTTTGCAGTGGAGTGGAGCCACATTGCATCACCCTGCTGTTCTATTGTTTTGCATGCAGCTCAATGAAAATATGAAATAATTTCTTATTTTCAACCACCATTATGCACTGATGCATTGTATGTTTCTTCATTTTAGTAAAAAAAAATCAGCATTACAAAAGTACGTTGTGTCTTTAACACCTTGTTCTCCTTTAGAGTATGCATTTAAGAGGCATCGGTATCAAACTCAGATCCCGGAGGGCAACTATCCTGCATGTTTTGGATATTTCCCTCCTCCAACACACCTGGATTCAAATAATCAGTTGAATAACAGCCCTGGGTGCATTTCATGCTTTATTCCAAAAGGTGGCAATACTGGCTGCATTGAAAGAGGCCACAAATCCTAAACAGCATATTCGTTTAAAATGTTTGTTTGTCTCGCTTCTTCGTTAAAATATCAAAACACATGATGCACATTACTTCATTTGGAGCTGACTCATGATTTGAGTCATGATTTACATCATCACACAAAATTCCCAAGGGGAAACTAGAAGTTGTCACGTGAACTGTGACGTCATAATGTATATTTCGCAATGACTACAGTATTTAGAAACATATCTTTGGTCCTTAACGGTGCAGAACTAAGTCGCATAATATCAGATGAATGAATGTGAGTAGCAGAAAAGGTGATCTGCTGAAGGCCTTCAATAATTCAGCGGCATGTGTGGCCAACCAGCAGAACCTTAAATTTTATATGGATAGAATTTTTTTTTCCATGACCATTGTACATTATTCATTTAATCATGGAAGAGTACCAAAATTTATGCATATATTTTATTAAGATCCACTATGATCCACAGTGTTATTTTTTTTAAATTATTATTAAAAGCCTTGTAACCAAGGAGGCCAATTTGACTCCAAAGATCCATAGATTTTGTATGCAACAATAAAATGGAATAACATTTTTAAGAGAATTTTTGTTGACTATTGCTGACTATTTTTAGTCACTTTATTGCCCTTTGCTGATTTGTCTCATCACAGTGTTTTTTGTATTGGCTGGGACTGACCTATGCTCTTCCAGTACAGCAAACACACACCCTGTCATATAAAGTGGCATACACACACAGAGGCGTATCAAGTTTCATCGTCCACACAGTGGACTGCAGGCAGTGGGTGTTGCAAGAGGAGGCGAGAAGGAGAGCTTCACAGAGAAAGAGAGAGAGCAGGACAAGCAGTGTGAGCCAGAGTCAGTGTTACAGAGAAGATAGACATTGAACACTAGGAAATACATACACGGACATAGAGTGGGCCGCCTGCTTGTGTGTGTATGCCTGTGTGTGTGCATGTGTGTGCGTGACAGAGAGAACTTGGTGTGTTTCCACGGGTCTCCTGAGGCCGTGGCAACCATGGCGTCAGAGGCAAACACCCAGTCCAGAGTGATGTTCCAATCCACGGGCAAAGTCGACGAGCCAGGGCACCGCAAGCTTGGCAAGCTGACCGTCAAGTACAACCGCAAGGACCTGCAGAGGAGGCTGGATATTGAGGAGTGGATAGATGAACAGCTGCACCTGCTCTTTGACTGTGAGGTAAGGGGTAGACTCGTGGACACATGCACACATGCATGTAGCAGTGGAGGCAGTGCCCATTTATCCATCATAATTCGATATTGACAATAACGAGAGATTACCCGTGAGATTGCTTCATAAATGCACGGATCTTACTGCACTCTCAGCTGTGTTATAATATTTCAATAAATGACAAAATATCAGTCATATAAGATGCCGCTGTGGATTTGTACATGCAGAAACACAATCCACATCAACTGCACTTCTGTAACGTGGGACACAATCCAATTATGTCACTGGCTGCACATTGATTTGCATTGGATTCTCTCAAGGGGGAAACCATGGCAACAGATGTCTCATCTCCCACGTGCGGCAGCTCAGCGCGGTGGAAAGAGGGATTTCCGTTGGCTAGCTTGGAATGACGATGCAGATTAATGACAACATCACTAAGGCAGGGACTAATCCATGATGTACGATGAGGAGAGCATGTGTATGCTTTTGTCCAACTGACTGATAATAAAAACATTACATTCCTCTGAGCTAATGTAGACAGGGGCAACAAACAGTTCTTTATTGGCTATATTAACAAAGAGGATGAACTTTTTTGCATTGTTGGAAATAAGGAAAGTATTCATCTTTGTACCCTGGTCTAAAATAGCGTGTAAAATAAATGTGTTGTTTAATACATAAGTGGTTAAGTGATTATATATTTTGTATAAAAGAATAATTCTTACATGGTTTCATTGTCCGCAATAAGTTGTTTAATAAAATTAGTCATATTGAAATTTTTCAGGAATCCATAAAATTGCTGTCCACTCTGTCGTAAAGGGTTAACTGCCTCTTAAAAGAGTTTTTTTTTTTTCATTGAGGCAAATGAAACAGTGACAGAATAAATAGTTACAATATTTGGTAGTTTTCATTATATTATGACGTTGAATCTTGTCAAGATTAACATGTTCACCCTGTCATAGTGAAATGTCCTCGTATGTCCTAAAAGTAAATATTGACATTTGCTTGCTCATTTTACAAATCAATCAAATCAATGATAATATCACTTAAGTCAGGATATTGCAAAACATTATGCATTGAATTTGATTTATTTCCTTAGAATTCTGCAGAAAATTCAGCCCGCTAGAAAAAAAAACCTCCATCCCTATATTGCATCTTCAAGATCACTTCTTTCTCCCAATTGAATCTGACAAACAATAATCATCCATATAAGACACATTAATGTCACCCATATATTTCTTGTGAATCATCATATTGGAATATGCGTACAGAATTATGGCTATAGAGTTTATCATACATTTTGCATTTCCTCAAAAAAAAAAACATGCTCTGTTGGTTGGAGTCTTCCGCTCGGAACCTTTTACCGACAGTCCCTTTGCATTGCTGTCTAAATTATTTAACCACATCTCTAATTTATGCAAGCGTTGCCTTGGCCAGCTTCTTTGCAAACTTCACACCTTTGGAGAAATAGTAAACCTCATAGAAGGTATGATCAGTAGAAAAGGGAAATGTCCTGCAGTATTAAAGCTAAATCGATAATAATACAACTGGCATACAAACATTGGGGGATGCTGACAGATAAAACTTTATTCTTAAACTACTGTGTCAACATCCATTTTTATTTCCTCAATTTAATTGACAGTAATTCTGTTGTAGGGCCTAAAATAGATAGAGCCCTGCTTTCTAACAGGAAAGGCAGAAGGACTTGGATAAGTTCAAATGATGTTGGAATTTTCAGTGACATTTTTATTTCCTGGGCATGGTTTCCGTATTAGCAAGGCAGTAAAAACATAGCGTGTCTTGATGGCGATTTGTTTTCTTTCCAGAGTTACGATTAGCTGTAAGGTATAAGAGTCTGAAATGTGCAATATTTGTAAGGTGAAATGATTCCTTCGGGCCAGGTAAATAAAATATTCAATGTTTAAAATACAAACCCTAATTCCAATTAAGTTGGGAGGTAGTGTAAAAAAAAAAAAAACAATACAATGAATTGCAAATCCTTTTCAACCTACAAATATTCAATTGAATGCCCTCCAAGGATCACATATTTAATGTTCGAACTGCTAAATTGTTGTTTTGCAACAAATATATGTAGAATATTGCTGAGGTCAGACCTTGTAGATCATAGTCACTTGTCAGGAGACCCACAAAATGGAAAATGTATTATGCAATAGCATTGCATCATAAAGGACAACAAAGCAACACTTTGATTGGTCAAAAATGAGTAAAAATAACCTCCAATATGTACGCTGACTGATCATCCAAGTTTTTGAACAAATATTAAATTCATTAAAATATAAATAAATAAAGCTCTTGTTTTGAGTCACAAAAGGGATAAAACACTCGAAACGACAGAATCCAATAGCTCAGGTGACTGCATCTGTTGCTTTCTGAAGCTAAGACTTTGATATTCATAAATTCCAATAATAGCTCCAACATTTATTATATTGCTTTCAACTGCAGAAAGTGCTACTGAGATGCTGCTCAGAGACCTCATTAAAATGCAATTTCTTCTCCGCTGAAGATAAATCAGCCATGTTATGCAGTATAAAATGCTGAAGTTGAAGTACTGCACAGTAGAGAGGTCACAGAAAAAAGTCAACTATTTTATTCTCCTTGCACGCGCCGATGCTGAGTTGACACTTTGAGGAATTATTCTTAATCACAAGATCCTCTGCCAATGCTTACATAATGCTCCATAGGGTGTAAAGGTACTAAATCATTTTAAGAAAATAAAACATACAGAGCTTTCTAGCATTGAATTGCATGCCCAACTGTGGATTACTGCAGGCCAAACATAATTTATGACATGCATAATAAAAGTAAAAGTAAAATAAAAAAACAAACGCTTCCTTTAGATATGCAATCAATTGGTCAGTTACAACAAGGAAATGAGCATCATTAACCAAAGTAATAAACACACACACACACGCCGAAACCCTGCAGAGCTAAGCAGAATAACAAGGGGTCCATCCCGGCACCATGTATCAATTAGAGGGTGCACGGGGGACCAGGAAGAGGGTCCATCCACTCCTCCACTCAGCACTTCACATTGATTAGTTCTCTCATCATCCAGAGAAACGTCCAAGCCCAATCTTCCTCGGCAATGAAATCTTCCCAACCGGAAAATATTCCCTCTGAAAAGCAAACTGCCCTGTCAAATATGAGTGTATACCTGCTGAGTCTGGATGTACTGCTGGTCAAGTTTCCTTCCAGGACATTCTACAGTACTTTAAAGTCGTTAAATTTTGTAGATGACACATTTGTGATATACTGAATCTATTTTAGTTGTTTTTAAAAAAATAAATGTAATAGTCAGTCACTACATTCGTGTCTTGGTTTAACAGGCACAGTGGAAACATTGACGCTCTAGTTGACAATAATTTCCATCCCACTGATTTGCTCAGTGTCATGGAGATACTTTTCACTGGGATTTAGGATGGGATTGTACCCTGTGAGCTTTTGTGTCCATCACATGTCGGTAATTGAGGGATTTGGAATAGAGATGCAGAAACAACTTTTATTATTCTTTTGCAGGAAGAAGATATTCCAGAGTTGGAGATTGACATAGATGAGCTCCTGGAGCTGTCAGATGAGGGACAAAGAAAGCGAGTACAGGTACATAATTGTTGATAATGTCTTTGGATAGAATTTCAAATAACATGGGTTGAATATAAGTGTCCAATATTGAATGGATGGATCATGGTAACATTTTATTCCCAGTTCAGAAATACCTAATGTATTCAGTTTTTTTCTTCTGCTGCTTTCAGGAGTTGTTGCAAGAATGCAGGAAGCCAATTGAGGTGAGAAATTAAAAATCACATCTGTATCCTCCCATACTGTATTGCCCGTTAGATTAATTTAGGCCTACATAGTCGATAAATTTGAATGTCAATGTTTATGTAAGCTGTAAAACATGGATATGTGTACATGGATGTTCATTAGAGAAAAATGTCAATGGGGTTACAAGCTTGTTTGTGCATGCTCCTTAGGATTTTGTCAACGGGCTGCTCTACAGGATAAAGGGACTACGCAAAATGTCAGGACCCTTGAAGAAATAGCTCCAGGTCAAATAAAGAATTGAGGCAATGGTTTCTCCAATCCCCCTTTTGTTTTTACCGTTTGGATGCTTGTATGTGCGCTTCACATGCTCTTTCCCAGGTCAGTTTGACACCAAAGTAGTCAGTGAAGTTCTTTTGAATTTGTGGACTGTTATGACATGTGTCCCACAAACATAATGCACATGTAATAGCTGTAATATTTTTTCCTCATGTGTGAAATTGTAAATTTTTGTTTTGCTTGTTAATGTACATATTTTCATTTATGAGTGCTGTATGACAATAAAATGAAACATTTTCAGTACTAAGTGTCACATTTGATTTGGATAAGAAATGTGTTAATTTGGTCCTATTTATTCCACACAGACACACATGTATATTCCCACACACGTTCAACAAAACTTGACATTTCCAATAAGATGAGTCATGAGTCAATATACCATTTCCATTTATTCTTCAGTACAGTCGGGAAAACTAAGTGGATGTCAAGTTTAGGAGTAAACACAGCAAAAATCATCAGCAGGAAGCTCCATTAAGTATGCATCCATTATCCGCAGCCATTTCCTGTCTGTGTACGACATAACCAGAAAGGGCAAACACATTAACGACCTCCATGCAAAGCTTAATGGAGCCCCCGGAGGAGCGTGATGATGGTTCCTCCTCAGTCGACTACGCAGTGATGTATCTTGATGAGACTACACTCTGCTGGTCTCTCGGTCACACACGAGGGGTCTTTTGGCTCCATCAGGGTCCATTACGGTAATTTGCTTGGATCGCCCCCATTTTCCACTACCATCAGACACTTCACTTGTGGCCTCTCTGCGAGACTGACACATTTCTGCTACGTGATGAACTGACTGCAAATAGATCTCGCCATCTCTAGAAGACACCCTGCAGGAGCGAGACAATGCTGTGATGTTCGACACACATCCAAACATAATTACAAGTGTGGCTGAGGTGCCTGCCAATGGAGAACAAAATCCCCCCCTAATCCTTTTATACAGACTCTGTGGCGCTTTGTCACTACAGTGCTGACAGTCTAAGATGGTAAATTGCTCCAAATGAGCTCATGATTTGCTTTTTGTGTGCGTTGTCAACATTTTATAATACTAAACATGCAAAGCACAGGCGTTGCTGCTTTTAGGAATTAGCCCCAATCACACAAGAGCAAGATTTACTTCTATTTTGACAAATTATAAAGACCATTGCATTATTGCTTAAAATGTAGTAGTCTTAATCTAGATGGTTTAATTTATTAAATTAATTAATGAATTACATCCATGGCTGGATTCAAAAATTGCACGTTGATAACATTTTGAAATAAGGTTTTCTTAACCACATAAACTTCTCCATAACAGACAAAGCCGCCATCGTTACACAGTGTGGCCATCAAGACTTCCTTTTCTTTTTTGGTGCGGTGTACTTGGCGGTGACATGGTCCATCCATTTGTTGTGTCCTTCCCTGCGGGTGTAAAAGGGTGCAGATTGATAATCACTAAATACTTCATACGCATGCTGCTCGGTAATATGGCAACAGCTTGCCTCCCGATTTATCTGGGTCATGGGCTGCATCCGGAATCACATGCAAAGCCACCATGAAAGTGTTGTGAATCACCTGAAGCAGCGATTGCAGTACAGGTCTCCACCGCAGGTGTAACAGCGTAAAGTGGCATCGTGATTGCAGATGCAACACCACGGAAGTTCATCGTCATCACTGTCTGATGGTGTTTCCACTGATCTTACGGGTGCCCGTGAAGTCCTACTCTTGGTCGCTGGAGCTTTTGTCTGCCAAACAGATCCAAATAATGATCATTTATAAAAAGTATCACCAACAGCTCCGAAATACTCGGTTCTGGTTTTTATTGTTGTTAATACAGGCTTCTTCGAGGGCTCTTTCTTCTCTGTGTTTTTCGGTCCACTGGGTTTCTTCTCTGTGTTTTTCGGTCCACTGTGTTCCAGAGGTATGTTGTAGCCACTGGCCTCATCTAGTGCAGCTTCTTCCGAGAGCTGTCACAACAGACACACGTGAATTGCAGCATGTAAACGTGTTACCGCTGTAAAGTGATTTCAAAATCAATTTTTATTACATGAGAGTGGCACTGGCATCCACATGCACACACACAGACACACACACACACACAAAACTGTACCTGCTTTAAGACTCTCTTTATAGTGTCATCCTCTGTCTCCTCATCACTGTCAGGATGTTTGTAATCTTCCATCTTCACTAAAAATGACACGTTTTTAAAATAAAAAGTGTGCATATCTTATTTCATTTAGATGAACATCTTGAGTAGAAACCACCTTAAACTCACAATAGGAGTTTGTGGGTGGCTTTCTTGCATTGATAAAACACTGTTGTGATTGATTGTTGTGTCGAACCTTGGTCTGGGTCCTGGCCTTTCAGCTGTGCGAGCCTCTTGGCCATATTGAGGATTTGTTCTGTCTCATGATGATCCTTTCTCAGCTCCTTTTGAGCATCTTCAACCAATTGTGCCGCATCATTCTCAAGCTGCCTCCATGAGTCTTGGTTCTCATTCCTATTGTCCTGTCGTGTCTGGTCCTCTCCTTTGTTCAGATCATTCATATTTCCACTGTCACCTGATAAGATAATTCACCTTCAGTTCATCAAATAGTGCCATGATTGCCACTAGCCTTTCAGCGAGACCACAGGGTGGCCGCGAGGAACAAGGGCAGCAATGCAAAGTAAAGTTTCGCTGTTTCACTGTTTCAATAAGTGTGTTTTCTTACTGTCTCCAGGATTATCAAATTGATGGTCAATTCCAACTTCATCTGTCATCTGAATAAGAAGATCATTGGATTGCTCAGTCTGAGTCCTGTTATCTGGAGGCTGGTGGACCTAAAAAGAGCATGCACAGTTAGCTTGAAAGAGCAACTTACTTAAACTGATTACTTGATTCAAAACGTAGCTTACCGCTTATGTGATTTTTAAACGTGATTAAGACTAGAAGTTACTTTATTGCTTACAGCAGATGTTGACAACCCCACTTAACAAAAATGGCAACTGGATTTGCCAGCACTTTATTGGAAATGTATTTTTAATGATAATGGTAGGGCTTTGTTTCAGTTCCATCTGTTGTGAAATGGGCTATACAAATAAAATTGTATTGCATTGTGCTCACAGGTGGTGGGGCTTGAGAAGGAGGAGTTTGGCCCTTTAAAACTGCTAACCGGTCTTCCATCTCCTGGGAAGAAGGCGCTGGCTTGATGGGACCTTTAAGGGCAGAGAGCCTAGCCTCAAGCTCTTTTTCAGAAGGGATAGACTCTGTGCAGGAGGTAGAATAGTAGCATCAATAAATGAAATAACGGTCATGTAAAATGATATTTTTTGTAAAGAAGAAATCATAATACTTGGTGCAGTGTCTTTTTTCAGCTTTTCAAGCCTTTCAACAATTGCTTGATCTTCCGTACTTAGACCTTTAGGAGGGGGAAGACCTGCGAGAGAAGGTATACTGCCTCCATGTGGCTGTGTCTTCTGTCCTTGCTGTTTGGCTTCAAATGCAGCAACTCGTCTGTGGAGCAATTTTGTTTTGTGAATACACAAGTCCTAGAAACATTACAGACGTGAAGATAACCCCACTTTTTGTAGTTTTCAGGTGGAGACCATCTTCCTGCATCGTTTGAAGTATTCCCACTGGAAACACATTATAGTGGTACAGAATCAGTCACTCGATCTGTTCACTAACATCATTTTCATGAGAGCTACCTTGTAAGATTGCCATGACATTGCTTGCAGACCTTCTGCTGGCTGTTGCCGCAACGTGGCACTACAGCATTATAAGTCAAGCAGCTGGCGCAGAAGGACCGGCCACAGTTTTTACAACCCAGCTAGGAGCAAAATAGATGAGGCATTTGATTGATTGAACATGTAAAGACATAAAAAAGATATACAAAAAACGGAAAGGAAAGAAACCAGACATTGTTTTGGTTCAGTACAGTTTAGTGTCAAAGGGAGATCTAGTTATCTAGTCTTAACCCTTATACTCGATAAATTATTACTTGTATCATGTTAAAGATACTCGTAAATGATCTATACACAGTAACGCATCCCAAAATAAAAAACTATACACATAGTTTATAAATAAGCATGACTTGAGACCTTTTCCAAAATACACATGGGCTACATTTATTAAAAAATAAACAAAACAAGGACATACCCCATTATATTTAAAATTTAATTACACTCGTGAAAATATCTAAATATTCTGTCTTTTCAGAAATTTCCAAGGTTTATACCCGATTTATACATTTTTTTAAACCATGAGATTAATTCGCACCTCTTCAACTGTCTTTCATAAATGTTCCGCAAATGAACTGCTTTAATACATTTGCTTTATGTTTGTTCTTGTCTTTGATTTCTTTAAAGTCACCTGTGCGCCTAAAAATGTTGCAATCCTTTCGAATTTCAAACAGCACAATGCAACAGTCCTCCTTTTGTTGTTTACATTTTTTTAGGAGTCAAACCAATTAAAAATTAAATCATTTTTACACATTGGTCAGAAGCTGCTGGATTTTCTCCAGAGAAGCACATCTTCCACCTCCAGAAATGTGAGTCAGTATTTAGCCATACTGACCCATACTGAAGACAACTTACCTCCTTTTTAAAAACGCCGAACTTGGTGGTACAACAATAACAACGGTTATCCATTTCTATGCGCATGCAACAATTAAGTTACAAATTAAAGAATCTTGTCGCACTGTAAAAAAAATCAGCCGGCCAGCTTCCTTGACCAAATCAAAACAGGAAGAATTCCGGAAGCAACTACCCGTCGTCATATCCGGTTTATGGCTCCTCCAATGAGCCGTCGTCCAATCAAACAGCGCTCCTTGTTCAAAATACAGCAGTAACGAAGCTCTCTGCTGCGCTGCTATCAACAACAGACATTTTGACGCACATCAGGCAATTTGTGAGTGGTATCCAAACTATTAAAAATGTGTATTGTGGTGGATTAAATGCAACCATTGTTAATGCAAACTTTAATGTCGATCGATTTTCTTTAATCTTGCTAACGTGCTAGCCTACACGTTCTGCGTTCGAGAAAATTGATTCTACTGCAAAGTATAATCGTAATTTGATGCATAATGTTGAATCACCACGTTTATGTGTTGTTGTTCATTAGTAGAGCATTGTATCTTTCATTTCCACTTTTATGCATCTGTTGTGATGAACATAAAATTGATTCTTTAAGTAAAAGCATTTCTTGTTTATTTTCATCTTCCTCTGTCCAGGTGATTTTCATAATGGCAGAAGGAGAGGATGTGGATTGGGAGCTCTGCAAAGAGAACATTCAGCCTTTGAGACGTGGGAGAAACATGTCAGCGTTGCTCCAGGCACTCAGTCAAAGCAAAGATGGCCCCAGCCCTGCCATCCTCCAACAGAGACAGTATGAATGCTTTGATTAAAACATGGCATTGTATTTTATAATAGTTGTGAAATGATGACAATATTTGTACACGGCATTCTTTTTTTCATAGGGCTTTTGAGGCAGAATTGCGGCTGTACAATGGAGACGATCCACTCGATGTTTGGGATCGGTAAGTTAATTGAGTATAGTCACGATGTGAGCACTCTTTCAATTATGCTCTTATGGTTCTGTGTTGGACAGGTACATCAGATGGTCAGAGCAAATGTTTCCTCAGGGAGGAAAAGGGAGCAACCTGAGCACGCTGTTAGAGCAAGCCGTTACAAGATACACAGACGAAAAGAAATATCACAACGATCCTCGCTACGTTGACCTCTGGATCAAATATGTGAGTGTGATTGTATATTTCCTTTTCCCAGGCTGTCTCTTAAAAATGTTGGAACCTAATATTGGAGGTATGTTTGTTAGGCGGGGCACTGTTTGGAGCGCTTGGACATTTACAGGTACATGAAAGCCCAGGGAATAGGGACCACCCGGGCGTCCTTCTATATCGCCTGGGCTGAGGAGCATGAGAACCGTGGCGAATTCCTTAAAGCTGACTTGGTCTTCCAAGAAGGACTTCAAATGTTTGCCCAGCCTCTTGACAGGCTACAGCAGTTTCACAAGTAGGTGTCCACCATTGAACCCTTTTTTGTTTAGAATTGGTCTCTATTTTAAGTGCAGTGAGTTGGGTACTGAGCAGGCATATCTTAACTTTGCAAGGTGTGTTCCTTTTCCCCATAACATTTTTTTCCACCTCCTTCAAATGCTGTGCATTATCAGGATGCTGCAGGCTCAAGTGTCCCGACAAGCGATGAAAAAAGTCGATGATAGTGACAGTGACAACGAGTCCAAAGAACCCGAGAGAGTTTCTCTTGCCGAGCTCAAAACACGAGGGAAGAAGGCTGCCGTGCCTATCGTCAGAACCGGAGCTGCGATTAAAAGTAAGCACAAAATAAAGAACTCTCACTCAAATGCATTGCTTACTTTTAGGGCAAGAAATTCTTTTGTGAGAACAGTTGATGTGTCGATGTACTCTGTAGGTGTCTCAAGAGGCCTGAGTTTGCGTGCCGATCCCATCGAAGAAAGCAGCAGTCACAGCAGCAACAGTAAATTGGTCATCTTTGATGAGACTAAAGCAAGCGCTGCGCCTTCAGAACCAAAATTCGAGCCTTGGCTGGCTCCTCCTCCTGCAAGGCCAAAGGAAAATGAAAAAGGGGTGGAGAAATGGTGCAATGTGAAGGTAGGTTTAAATGATAGTTCATTTTGATATATTTCATATATTTCTGCTTACATTTCACTCCATTTTTCTACATCCAAGGTGCGGCAGAAGTCTAAATTTGGACACACATTGATGGCTGCACCTCCTCCAAGACCCACTTTCCAACCTTTTGTTGATGAATCAGAGACCCCAAAAATGTGAGTCATCAATATTGAACATGCATTTGAAATGGATTAAAAATATACAGTAGCTTGGTCAATTTGGTTCCCTGCCAGAGATGAATAAAACAATTTTGCTCAATAAATTATATTAGTGTGCGATGTAGTGTCATCTAGTGTTGAAATTGCAGATTGCAATCTCACCGACTTTGCTTGCCAAGCTTGTCGATGGATCCGGTCCACATTGTGCTGGCCTACTTTGGAATGGCATGTTTGGCATTTGTCTTGATGCCCTGATACATGATTGTAAATTTTATATATGCACACATTTATAACAAAAACATGTACCAGTATGTTGAGCAAAATTGCAATATCTTTTTCAAGCAAATAGACAATGTACAATATAATTTGTTGTGTATGTGATTCATGTAAGGTTAATCATTTTTCTCTGTGGTGTGCGTCTTCTCGCTCAGGACGCCGTGCAAGATCATACCCACAGTGAACAACATTTTGTCAGCACGCAAGAGCTGCAGAGACAACGAGACTCCTCTGAAAAAGCTGCTGGAGCAGAAAGAAGGGGAATCGAGCAAAGAGCTGGAAAAGAGCATGTACTGTAAAGAGCTACTCTTCAGCGGCACCACCGAATTCAGCTTAGAGGAACTGCATGCCGAGCTGTATTTAAAAAAGAACTCGCAGGTGGCCAGCTTCCCTGACGAACAATAAAAATCCACTTAACAATGTTTTTAAATTGACAGTTTTAAAGCATTGGTTGTGGCAGCTAGAGAGTATGTTAACATTTGAAAGTGTTTTTTTTTTTTTTTAAACAAAATGATGTTTATTTTTCATTAATTTCCAAAACCTTTTTTTTACAACAGTACAGCTTTTTTTTTGCCGGTTATCTGGGGCCGTTTGCTTTTTGCATTGTATGTTGTTAGGCAATGGTAATGAAAAAGTGTCTTGGGTCTGCTCCTATACCTTCTTAGTCAAATAGCAGAATGTTCCGGCATAGTTTCTGTTCTTTATGTTGTCTCACAACATTTCCAATTCATGAAAAGTTGGGTGCTCAACCACCCTCAATAAAACTCTTCATCAGCAAATGTTTTGTGTATCATTAATTCACCATTAAGGATGACCAAATTAATGTTATGATTCAGTTGAATATATTAAGAAATCATTTAGGGCTGCAACTATCGATCTTGATAAGCAATTAGTCTGCTGATTATTTTGGCAATTAATAGATGAATCGGATTTCAAAAACATTTTAATTTCCATCTGTTTTTTTTTTTTTTTAAATAACATTTCAAATTGATAGTCCAGAAAAGGCACAAATTAAGATTGATCTACTTGGGCTTTAAGATGTCAGAAAACAAGAAACATTTTTTTTTCTTATGTATAGAGGACTAAATAAATCAGATATTTACTTTTAAAAAGCTGCATTAATATCTATGCCACACGCTGTGGTGAATGAGGCAGGCCGCTCTCCCGTGGAATGCTGGAGAAAAGTGACTTTAATCGCATAGAGGAAATATGACTCTGCCAGCTAAGATCCTCTCAACTGGTGAGTTGCCAAACTGTCTAGGTACTTTAAATTTTGAGAGCAGCTGAAATTCACTGATAAATGATGGGAAACATGATGCACTGCCACGGTACTAACACAGCATAACCACATTATAATCTACAGCTCGCTTTTTGACAGGATTTATTAAAAGCTCATCCCATGAAAGAAAGAAAGCAAGCAGGCAGGCAACAACTCTGATAGCAGAAAATCCATAGTGACTTCTTCTACTGCAGGGTGGCAAAATGGTGGAAGTAGGCCACATTTGTGCAGACAGAGCATGCAGCTTTTTTTTTCTCCTAGCTTCCTACTTTGAAAAACAAGCACATTCATGTTGTATAGGCCACATGCTTTTAACCCAGCCCCCCACCCTTCACTTTCACATTTAGAAGTCACACGTACATATTTCATAAAAGCACAGAAAGAAGCTATACTCAGTCGGTTTGCCTCAGAGATTCTCGCAATATGTTATTAGTGTCATTTTTTTGGGTTGGGTGTCGCTTCCTGCCAGGAAAATGAGTCAAAATGAGTCATAATAGAAAATAGCATTTTCCTTGGTAGAGGTAACTCACAATTTAAAATGTACTCGTTTATTCATATCTATTATCAATCTTACCATTGTGCCACACTGCCTCATCGGTTAAACTTAATCTAATACTGGTTATGTAATATTTCATAAATTGTTTAGCTTGAGCTTTGGCTCAGTATTAACGTTTATATTTTTATGATGACAAACAACATCCGACCTCCACAACATAACAGCAAAGGGTAAATTTAATGTGTCAACTCTTGATATATAAATTTCTTAATATACTCCTTCTTCCCCATATTGTAAATCTCTATTTCATCTGCGTATGTTGAACTTTCTGACCCATTCTGTAATCCTTACAGCTTCAGCAAAAGAGTGAATTGGAATGTCAAATATAATCATTATTATGCATATTGCTTCTCCTCCTCTTTGGCTTGGATTTATTTGATGTGTCAAGAGGAACATCATAATTTCAGCCTTTTCGGGATCGCCTCTGCAAGCATATCCAATCGTCATCTTTTACACGTATGCCCCAAATCCTGCTTGCCTTGTCTGCGTGTGACTTGACCCTAATACGTTTTCCTGCTTTGTGCCTCGTCTCAGCGTCTGCATAAATTATTCAGAAAATAATTGTGGTGGAAAGAGAAGTGAATGTTTCGCTTAAGTAACGATGACGGGTCTTTGGAAGACCTCTTTAGAATCCCATAAAAAAGGTTGCAAGGGTGAGGATTGTACCTTCTGCAGAAATATTACACACCACCCACCCCTCCCTTTTTTTTTTTTTATACCTCTCCTGCCATCTGCCATCCTTGACCCTGTCATTCCATGGATAATGCATTTGACTGAACAGCAGCACAGTAGGTGAAGGCATCACCCTCATGTTCTCATGTCATCCAGATGACGTGTAAAAGAGACAACATGGGTGGGGGAGAGGGATGAAAGGTATCCCGACCAGGTGTACTGGAGGTCTTCTCTCCTTACAGTCACCGGATACCACACAAAATGCGTTCCATGCGCGTAGACACACGCCATCAATTCTTTTACAAAGACAGCCCAATGACGGGGTGGGAGGAGGCAGAGAAGGGAGGTGATAAAAAGGGAGAGGGAGGGAGGGCGTGAGAGAGAGAGAGAGAGAGCGTGAGTTGGAGAGGTAGAGGGGGGTGGGGATGGAAGGACCTGGATGGGGCCGAGGTATTCTCTCCCAGTGGATGCTACCTGTCCTCTACATGGCTTTTGTCCTCCGTTTTTCAGTCTCTCCTTGTACCCGGGAGCCGGATCCGGCGCACGGACCTGCAGCAGCACTCAGCCGGGGATGAATCAGCCCCGACAAAGAGCCTTTGAGATGGCAGTGTGCGCTTGTGCCTGGAGGGAGAAACGCATCAGGCTTTCCCAGGCAAGCGGCAGCCTGCAGTGCTGGCTGGCTTGAGAGCCAGTCCTCTCATGTCTTCGTGTGGGTGCATGTGTGTGCGCGCATGAGTGGTGTCACGAGCAGTGTATGTGCTCACTCTTGCTTTCAACCCTTCCTGGAGGAGAGTGGCTCTCCTCGTCACTGGACAGCAAGGTAAGAAGGTTTTTTTTTTTTGTTCCTTGCTAACAAAGATTTATTCCTCCAGAGCTCCCCGTTCCCTTTCTTGATAATGGGATGAATTAGAAAAAGAAGCTTAATGGCATTGATGAATGTTGATGTGTGCCGTTTGTGGGAGGAGGAGGCTGTGAGAATGCAGAGCAGCCAGGACGTGTTGATGGGAAAAAGAGCGAGATGATTCTCATCTACGATGGGCTGCATCTTCACTCCTCCTGGAAGATATCACGCCGAGCCCGGCTCCATCGTTCTATCGTCTCTATTGTCAAAAATAGTTCCACATTCTCCAGAGTTTTTTAGGTCGTACCTTCTAATATGGATCACTATGGACTAATATGTGTATATGGTCCCATTATGTAGTAGTGATGGTGAGCAAAGACTAGTTTTGGATCAGTCCATGATGACACTATTTTAGGTGAAGGTATTCATTAAAGCAGCTACAAGAACTAAAAATGGAAGGAAATTTGGAGTTAATTGTAGACGGACTTCTCTGGAAGTAGATTTTTCACCAAGTCAGTGAAAGGACCTTACTCAAAATCTGTGTACATCCCTCAACATTTGGATGGGGTTTAGGTCAAGTCTCTAAGAAGTACCTGAAGCTTCACAGATGTATGATGACACAACATACGTGTTGGTGTTATTGTGCGCCACGCTTGCTCTCACCAACGCTGGCGTTATTGTCATATCATTCGTCAGCCCTCGGAGGGAAACGTGTGCATTAGCAGCTTAACGTAACCGGCAGCCATGAGACTCAAGGATTAAAACAGCCCGTCCAAATTAGGACAGCGCCATGAGTCTCCTGACTGGCTTGAAAGGTGCCCGTGTTGGGTTATGGTGAAGTTGCTGCTCACTGATACTGTAAAAGAGCTTGAACCTGTGTTGTATCTCATGGGCCCAGGCTGAGAAATATAAATCAAAGCTTTCATAAGCATATGCAGCCTGCTGCATCAATAAATTAGACTCGAGAGAGAGAGAGAGCGGCTCGGCACTGCTACCATTTGGCTGCGTCAAATTGCTCAATATGCATCTGAAAGCAAAGTGGATCTTTTATGAGATGTGATCTGCACTGTGCAAACTAGATAAACACTTTTTTTTTTGGATTGTGCATGCACAGTCACACTTATTGGTGGACTTTTTTGAGCCATCAGTCCACCTGAATGACCCATTGAGGCCACCATACTGCTTCACTCAAAAGTGTTTGTCCATATTGCATCTTACAACCACCTCAAGACTCTGACAATGCTGCCATTACATCATCACTGTTTATCAGAACAGCAGATTCGACACACATTAATATCCACGTTTCTCCCTGCAGGGCAGAACAAACTTGTCTATTTTGTCAACAAACAAAATCGGGGGCGATATGTCCACTGACAGAATGATGCATGAAGCCCCTTGATGCAATTGTCCTCAGATTCGCTTGTTTACTGGCGAGTAGAAAGTGCTCAAGATGATGGAAAAAAGAGGTTACGTCTCGCGCACATTGTGGGCTACATCGTGTCATTGAATGAGACAGAAAAGCACGACGTGGGTGATTCTGCTCCATTCTTTCAACATGTTTAATTCTTCTCCTCCGTCAGCTCCCTCCATCCCTCCTCTGTGCTTGCTCATCCTTCTCCTCCTTCAGCTGTCACTACATCTGAGTGTCCAGATTCTTCTTTCTTTCCTTCCCTTTTTTGATATTGCTACTCTTGTTGTTTTTACGTCCTCTCAACACTTACACAAGAGGTGCATCTCAAAGTCAGGACAAGCTTTTATATTTAAATCCCAATTCTTTTCGTCCTCTATTTTGGTGTATGCTTACAAATTTATGAGAACAGTTTGGGGATTCTACTTTTTTTTGTTCTAGCGTGACTGCATCACAAAGTCTGTGACGTAGTGGTTATTGTAGATGGATTTGCTGTGGAAGAACTTGAATGGATTGACCTTGAACCCATCAAACACATTTGGAATTTGAACAAGCCTCTTTTTGTCCCCCTGGACACACGCCAAAATCTCAAAGACACACTGATTGGTAGATTTTGTACTTCCTGACACTGTATGTATTTCTGCAGAAAAGTAGAGCAGTAGATTCAAAATATTTTTGACTGGTAAGGTTTGAACGTACTTGTTGTGAGTACAATCAAATGAGTACATTCGAACGTACTCGCAAGTACTTTTAAACATACTTGTAGGCTAAATGCTACAAACATAGCATTTTTCCCATCATGTCATGAGGTATTGACTTGCACATAGTCAAGTAAAAAAAAAAAAAAAGACTGCATTATACCAATACGTTAAAAAAAAAGTTTATATGTAATTTTTATGATTTTATTATTGTCGGCAATGCATTTTAATGCACTGCATTAATGTTCTGCATATGTCAAAATACTTTGACTCCACATTGGCATTATAGTAATATACGCATATGTCACGTCTTACGGTTTTCATCTTTGAACTTTTAGTCCAATGCGCCATGGGTTCTGAGTCATGATGCACTGCTATGACTAATGTGACATTTGGAGAAGATGAAGAAACACTCAAATAGATGTCAGCATGAATGAGCTCAGGGAGTTTCATCTGGGGAATGAAAAGTAAATAGTCAAGATGGCTAAAATTGACTTTATCTGTCTTGACTATTTATGAGAACCGTTTGCATTCTTTCTGAGCAGCAACTCTGTACTTTGGATATTGAAGGTAGTCCATAAATGTCTCATCACATGCCCTTGAGTGTGCTCAATATCACGTCCTTGTCTTAGAATTGAGTTGTTTTGCAGGTACTGATTAATCATGGAATGGGCATGGAGTGAAATACAGACTTAAATCTGCACATTTTTACTCCCAAATTTCATGCGAGTCCAAAGTTTTGAGTGACCTGCTTTAGTAAAACACTGCAGGGCCTGCACTTGCACAATGCAGTGACTTCTCCGAGGCAGCAGCTGCGTGCCAGTCCCAAAGATTCCTCAGATTTGAAGCACTTTGTTGTGCATGACGTATGAAATATGCATGCGTTATTCCGTGTCATTGAACGCGGCGTATTACATCACTCGGTGTCTTCTATTGACAATCCCTCCATGTCTCCAGAGGTGACTTCAAAGATAGAACAGCAGGCGTCAACTTCGGTGTCTGGTCACGTCCAGTATTTGCGTGGCTCTTAGAAGCGTGATTTGGTTTTTGTGGCTGCCTTTAGGCTTTTACAAAGCACAAGGTGGTGATGACCAACCAATGCCTCCTTTCATAAACATCCACCCTCTGAATGTCCCTCACCAGGGAGAGTCTCATTATATTCAAAGGGCAAAACGGTCATCATAATGACGTTGATAGAGGAGCAATCTTGAAGCTCTTGCCACTACATTGCATAGTCCCGAAAACAAACAAACAAAAAAACAAATAAGACCGTAATGCTTTCCAAACCCCCCCTGACGACATTTTGTAATTCATTATAGTTGGATTATCTTTGGGTCGCACGTGCATCGACAGGCACGGAAAAGAGGATTACCGCCAGTTCCCACCCTCACCTCACTAGTTGACAAGAATCACGCACAAAATAAACACTGCTGCTTCAGAGAGTCTGAAATTAGACCAGTGAAGCACCACACTAATCCCGCTCCACCATCACCTGCACATTTATGCAAGCACGTCTACAAAAAACAAAAAAACGAGAAATAGAAATCAGGGCAAATAGTACAGCGGGGGAAAAATCGTTCACCACAGCTCTGAGCGCTACCATCGTGCAAATCCAATAGCTCTCTTATCTACCCCCCCATTCGTCCAACTCATGCTTGGGTTAATTTGAACGTGACAGAACGAAAAACAGGCCCTTTCCAAGCGTATGGATTGCCTGCCTGCGTTTTTCTATTTGACTGCCTAATGTAGGGAGCATCCAGCTGATGAATGGACCTTCATTTCCACTTTATTCGCTCAGTTATGTGGCAAACATTTTGCATGCTTCATTCATTCTCAATTTCTTGTCTTCCAATCAGACTTCACGTACCCCCCCCCCCCCCCCCCTTAACCACGCATGTTATTCTTCTGCGGCTGCACCGATGGAAATACCCAATGAAGCACAATTCCAGCATGACCTCATCCTCCCAGCCAGTAGCTGTCTGAGTTTTTGCCTCAGCATTTTGATAGATTCAAGATAAGCCACTGAGGCATAAGGTCAAGTCCCAGTAGTATTTAGGGTGACTATGTGGCTGGGTAACATAATTTTGCACAGCTTGGATATCTATTACACAAAATAAGTAGTGTGTTGTGGTTAAGACTCCTTAAGCTTGGCACGGTCAATCGCGCCAATGTTAGGCTAGTCATATGAGATTGAAGCTTTTAAATCCATGAATGGCAACAATTTTGAAAATAATCTTCCCAGATGGGCATAAATCAAGAAAATAGTATGTGTTTCTACTTTCTTGGAATATGATAGTGGTTTTTTTATAATCCCTATAGACCCAGAATGAATAATGAATATAAGGTCGTGTTGTATACTTTTTAAGTGAAGCTCTAAAGTACTCGACAATGCAGTTGTCCTATTTGTGTTGCTATCATCCGGCTATTGCTGCTGACATAGTGGGATTGTAACAGTTTGCATTTCACCCATGAGTAAATATTGATCGATCTGCTTGTAAAAGGATACATGGGCATTATCTGTAAATATTGGCTCAGGCAGTGTCAACATCTGCATGTTGAACTGCAGATTAGGGGGACGATGCATGCACGACTGTAAGGGAGATCACGTCTTGTGTTTTGCTGCATCTTTCTTTGCATTCTAACATTTAAAAAAACATGAAGCGCCGCATAATGTTAACCGACCTATAAATGTGCATATGAGCTGATTTAAGGTAATTATTTATTTATTTATTTTAAAAAAAATTTAATTTTTTTTTAGTATGACACAGGAATGTATTTTTTTCTCTCCGCATAATTTCCATTTCCACTTTTTTTTTTGTTTTTTTAAAGCAAACGTGAGGTTAAGCAGTGACCTTAAAGAGGTTTTGTTTGAATTCTTTATCAGTGGAGCACCTGAGCCTGAATCCACCTCTTCATCACAATTACAAAAACAACTACACAAAATTGCAATATAACAACACACAACAGTGTAGTGGACTTCTAAATTACAAAATAACTTCATGTATTTTGTTTTCAGTTCAAGTAATTACCAGTATGTCGACATACTTGGCACTTCATTGCAATGAAATGAACAGAATAAACTGAACTGAACAAATATTATTCGAATTTAGGCTGGAAATGTAGGTCAGTGCTTCTGATAGTGTTTAGGTGAGTCAGACACGCTCACCACTGCCATTTCCCGTCAAGGTGGCACGATAATGGACCTTTCAGGCAGATTTGAAGCCCTCACTACATTGTGTACATATCGGAAGAGCAAACAACCGTATAGTTGCACTTACGCCTCACTTAGCATATTAGCCTCGTGATTGAATTATCCTTGGATGGTGACACTTTCCTTCACGCTGAGCATCCCCCTCCCCACCCATCCTTCTATAATCCGCCCTTTTTTTCCCATAAGCAGAACTGAGCTGATATGACCAGCGCGTCATGTCGAGATGGGCAGGGCAGGCCGAGCAGCGTCACAACAGGCGCCGTTGATGCCGATTAAAGGCATGCTGGTCCGAGGGCAGAGGTGGAGAGCCAACGTGATTGCCTGCCGAGCAGTGGATGACAACAAAACTCATTTCCTCAACCCCCACTCCTGCTAAAGCGGGAGATTGTATCTTGAGCTTGGGCGCCATGTTAACCTTTGACAGGGCGCTCTCCATTCCTGTGAGATGAAATAGTTAATCCTGATACAGAAATAATTACGAGATGAAATCAAAGGGACTACGCATTAAACCCAAGGTTACGTGCTCACCAAACACACGGTCGTGCATGGACACATGCGCCATTAATCAGGGCAGAATATTCAAGAGTTACAACGGGTTTATGAAGGATATCCTGCCATAGAATGTTCGTGTGTGTGTGTGTGTGTCTTGTGCGTTGTTTGCTTTCAGTGCTAATGCACTGAAAGCCCGTGGGCGCATGCCAGCCCAGCGACACGCTCATCAGCAAAAGGGCACAGAGAATGAATAAGCTTTAATTGACCACACATCCTCCAGTACACATCTGCTTACAAATGTATCCATTCTCCTTGGAGCCACTCTCGGAACAAAACAGCTCCCAATATTGCTTGGAAAATCCTTTGAGCTAAAATTTCAATTCTTGTCACATTTGATCAAATGACATTTCTTTTGTCCAAGCAGATCTTACTGTATATGTAGTGATTCATTCTTAGAAAAAAAAACAAACGTGTCTCTACAGGGATTTTGTTGACACCGGCACGCTGCCTCCCTTGTGGACGTGAGAATGTTTCGCAAGAAGAAAAAGAAGAGACCCGAGATATCTGCCCCCAAGAACTTTGAACACCGTGTCCACACCTCATTTGATGCCAAGCGTGGCTGCTTTATCGGTCTTCCCACACAATGGCACAGCCTGATCGAGAACCTGCGCAGACCCAGGCCCATGGTGGACCCTTCCAGGATTACAGAAGTGGAGCTGAGGCCCAGGAAGGTACACAGCACACACCAACCTGTTCTTGAATTTATGACTCATTCAAGCTCCGCCTTTGGTTCAGTTGCAAATGCAAATATTTAGTCGATGCTGCTCCTTTTAGTATCAATATTGCGCAATTGTCGCTCTGTCCTACTGAGACTTACAGTTGTCTCAGAAAACGCTGAGAAAACACAAGTCCTGCTTCCCTCCCCATGTTTTTGCTCCCTTGTCTGTTGGGCTAATGACCCTGTTGTGTACTGTTACTGTAAAATGTTGAACCTTTAAAGGGGCAGTAAATTTCATTGCTCCATATAAGCAATTGATAACAGCCGATGTGTTACCTAACAGGTCATATAAAAGGAAAGCAAAGGAGAGGCCAACCTGGAAATGGCTTTTTTCCATTCCAGAGCATTTAAGGGATGACAAACACAAAGCATCTTATTTTTAATTGGCACTTTACATAATGAGAACCACCATCTCCCATTAAGGCTCATTAATGGCTTGTAAAATACAGTGGCGCATCTCGAGCGATAAAAGTTTGTAACAGCATTCTGGGACCTTTGATTTGTTTCTATTTTGAACAAATTTTGCCATCATGGAAATGAAAAAATGTACAAGCAATGATTGTCAAAGCCCCCCAAAAGTTGTGGAGTTTGTGGAGTATGAATAAAAGTTATGTGTTACTTATTTAGCAATTTTCAGCAGTACAGTTCAGTTAATACTTAATACTAATTCATTTGATAAATTCATTATTTTTCATGTTTTTAATATCTTTAAATACAATTTGCCACTTGCCTGAAAATGACATCAAGTGTGCTTCGAGCTCATGCAGCAACCAATCACGGCTCAGATTACAAATGTCACATGACCAAACCCAGAAAAGAGGTCTATTGATGATTCATAATGATTGCCTCCGTGCTGTCTTTTCTTCCTTGTATTCTCTTTCGCCTCTTTTGTAAAAAGTTATTACCGACAAGGTGTTTATCTCACCTTTGAGGTTGTCATCCTACCGCCCTCCCACGTGACATGCACACGGTCCAAGACACAAAAGAGGCTTTTTGCCTGACATGAACCGACTCAAGCAGACGAATAAGACACCACACGCTCCGTGTTAGTGTTGCAATGGCAAAACATTTTACGCTTGTGTCCTTTCTGTCAAGGCAGGCTCGGGTTCTTTGCCTCAACATGCCTTCTGTTCAGTGAATACCATACTGTGGTTTTTAACGTGCCTCATTTGCACACTCACTATCTTTTTAAGTGTTTTATAAGAAGCCACCAGGGGATTTAATTTGAGTCTTGACAATGATGTCCTTTACACAATCTGGAGTCTAAATTTAACTTTAACACTGATTATATAACCCTCATTATTCTATTCACTTGTCAACCATACTGTACTTCAATGTCTTTTCTTTTTCAGACCATTGTGCGTGGGAGCATGATCGGTCATGGAGACTACATCACAGCCATGATCAACGATATGAGCCGTCTGTCTGTGACCAGCTCCAATTCTTTGCGGAAGAGCAGCCCCTCAGCGAGGAAAAGGGCCCAGTCCTTGGGAAGACTGGGAGAGGTGAACGAGGGAGACGCTTACCAATACGAAGGCCTGATTCAAGATGATGAAGATGAAGAGGACGCGGGTCATTGGAGGGACAAAGCGAGAAACATCCACAGTGAATCCAACACTCCCTACTTAGGAATGAAGAAGAGCGTCACTTTGCAGCCAAATGGGATTTTACCAAAAGCCACATCCACTTATGAGGTTGGTGGTGGCCCACTGGAGGGATCCTCTCAAGCAGGCCAGGACCAGAACATTGCGATGGCGAGTCATGGCTCTTACGTGGGCAGCCCTCAGGAAAGAGTCATATGGAAGAGAGACTTTCAGCTGCCCAGGGGAATGCCACCCAATCAAATACCAGTTGCATGTTTTTATAGCCCGGCTATGAGCCTGCAGCAGCAGCACCACCACCAAGACGTCCCCACGGATCTCCGGCCCAGTGTACCGATGTACATGCAGTCCCAGAACAGCCCGGGGAGGCCTTTCTCTTCCTATGACCTGAAAGTAAGCCTGACATTGCAGCACTGTATTTGCACCATACTGCACAGGATTCACAAAGCTCTCAACATTCTAAAGTAGAACCTACAATGGCCAAAATCTGCGTCACAGTCGAGATGTTATGTTTAGCCCGTGCCTGCATCGGTACTCCAGCTTCCTCCCACATTCCGAAACATCCATGATAGGTTTAATGAAGACTCGATAGGTGTTGATGTGACTGGGAATTAGCGCAGTTACTATTGAATATTTTTAGGATCGATTATTCTATCAATTATCGATGAATCGAATAATCCGATACAATTTTATTTGCATTAGTATATTAAAAACATTTCCCCAATTACTGTTCATCAACCAATCATTGTTGTTTGATTGTTTATTATTTAGTGGTTCCCATTCAACCCTTGACACCCACTCACTTTGTCTTCTCCTCTGCAGACAGATTCAGCGGTGAGGTGCCACTCTGGCTTCCTGCCCACCGGCACCAGCAGTCCTCTAGTGAGCAGCATCAGACCTCAGCGGACCGTGCGATCCTCAGCGAGCTATACTTTAGGACTGTCCCCCAATATGGGACTACGGCCCAATGGACCAGACCCTTTTCTTAGGCACTCTGGCTGCCCTAATCCTCCTTACCCCCGACAGGACAGCCCATCCCAACCTCGACCCTCCCCTACAGGCTCTCTCGCCACCAGTCCCCCCGGTACATGCTCACCCGCCTTCCGACTCCCTCACCCTTCGCCTCGACCGCCGCCAGACCCACCGAAGGTGACCCATGAACAATTTAAAGCCGCCCTGCAGATGGTGGTGGATAAAGGGGATCCGAGGTCTTACCTGGAAAACTTTGTGAAGATTGGAGAGGGTTCAACTGGAGTGGTTTGCATTGCCGCAGAGAAGCACAGTGGTCGGCAGGTGGCGGTGAAGATGATGGACCTGCGAAGGCAGCAGAGGAGGGAGTTGCTCTTCAACGAGGTACCATACTGATCACATTGATTTGTGCGCAGCCTTAGCATGATATTTTGCACCACATTAAACACATGACATTGAGCTCCATCGGCCTTTTATTATTCTAATATATTTTGAGGGCCTTTGCTTATGAGCCATGTAATAGTCCAAAGTTTCCGTCCTTTCCAGTGCCCTTGCCCAAAAGCTTTATGGCACAGGTGTCAAACTCAAGGCCCGGGGGCCAGATACGGCCCGCCACATCATTTTATGTGGCCCGCGAATGTGCATCAAATTTGTGTGTCATTACTAGAATTGCAAATTGTCTTCACTTTTAATTATATCTTTTTATTTTTAATATTTAACCAGTTTTTACTCGTCTGATTTGAAAACAAGTTTTTTGTCAGTTTGTTTTGTAGCTTTTACTGTATATAATATGAGGTGCTCATACATTTATTTGAGTTGATAGTCATAATGGCCCTCCGAAAGAAGCTATGACTACAATGCGGCCCGCGAAAAAAATTAGTTTGACATCCCTGCTTTATGGGAACTTGGAAATATGCAAAACAGAGGGATGCCTGTAAGGCAAAATATAATGCTATCAATCATCTTTTGATTGGTGAATTAAATATGCATGCTTTCTTCCAGCCAATCACCAAAAAGAAAGGCAGGTAATTAAAAATAAAATAATAAAAACAACAATGTATCCTGAAATGGAATCTTGCTGCTGGTATAGCTCTTGCTGCCCTATTTCACTTACATCAAAAATGTTCTAGTTCAAAAAAATTCACCAGGGACTAACTTCTGTGGAGAAATATTTTTTATATGATAAGCTTTTAATCCAGACAGACTGAAAATGTCAGTAGTATGTACTCCATTGTTATCCATTGTGTTCCATAGGTGGTGATCATGAGGGACTATCAGCACAGAAATGTCGTGGAGATGTATAAATCTGCACTTGTGGAGGAAGAACTGTGGGTGATTATGGAGTATCTGCAAGGTGGAGCACTTACCAATATTGTGTCTGAAACCAGGTAGGATTTCATGCTCAGCAAAACTCTTTCACGGCCTTCCAGAATATTTTAAATACACACTTCTACCACAAAGAGGCAGTGTAGTATCAACTTGAGCTTCTGGCTGCACAAAGACACACAAAGGTTGTCTTTCAAGACTCCTTGCACAGCCCGAGCTTGCATGAAAACAAGTCATAAACCGGATGTGGACATCCTGAAAGTGACACGTTATATTACATATGCCCAAGACAAGATGACAACTTCATTCTATTTAATTTGTTTTAGGATGTTATTGTGTAACACTATACACAATATGTGTTGCTCCATTTTTTTTTTGTAATGTTGCACGCAGGAGTAATACAGCAGTTTGTCTTCCCATCAATTTAATATCAGTCACTCGAGAGTTTGAATGAACATGTGCTGTCACTTTCTTTAAGTGCAACAGTTGAAAGAACCCATTGCTCACTGTCATTTTCTTGAATTCATGGTGCTTCATAATTTGAGCTGTCAATTTGTCGCTACTTAGAAATGTTGTGTGCCTGCCAAATGATGAAATGCTAAACTCTGCATCTCTCTCTCTTTCTCTCTCTCTCTCCTCGATATACTTTTGTCCGCTACGGTCATTGTAGGCTGAATGAAGAGCAGATTGCCACAGTGTGTGAAGCAGTTTTGCAAGCCCTGGCCTACCTCCACTCGCAGGGAGTGATTCACAGAGACATCAAGAGTGACTCAATACTACTCACATTAGATGGAAGAGTATGTCATCACATTGTTGTCTCATATGCCATTTTTGGTTTGTAAGTGTTCTTATTGTCCCCCTCGCTCTTTCAGGTCAAACTCTCCGACTTTGGCTTCTGTGCTCAGATCAGTAAGGACATCCCCAAGAGGAAGTCTCTAGTGGGGACTCCTTATTGGATGGCTCCAGAAGTAATTTCCAAATCGCCATATGGCACTGAGGTGAGGAGGGATGCAACTCATGCCAAAAGACAGACTGTTGCATGGCCAATATTTACAATCTGTGCTCTGTGTGTGTGTTGCACCAGGTGGATGTGTGGTCCATGGGTGTCATGGTGGTGGAGATGGTGGATGGAGAGCCACCGTATTTCAGTGAAACCCCCGTGGCAGCTATGAAGAGACTGAGAGATGAGCCTGCTCCGACTGTGCGAAATGTCAGCCAGGTATGCAAAATTCCATGTCTATGAAGATATACAGTATTATTTTACATTACCGTATTTTCCGGACTATAAGGCGCACCTAAAAACCTAAAATTTTCTCAAAAGCCGACAGTGCGCCTTATAGTCCGGTGCGCCTTATATATGGACCAAATTCCTAAATTTAAACTGGCCCGAAGCATTGTGTCATGAAATCAATCATAAGTGGCCCGCTGAAGACTATGAATCATGAATCAAAAAGACAATGGATCATTATTTTGTGATTATAAAGTAATATGTTGCGTCTGAAGTTGAAATAAAAAAGATAAAATGGAGAATGAAATTTGGAATAAAAATCTGACATGATGCATTAATGGTGCGCATTACAGTCCGGCGCGCCTTATAGTCCGGAAAATACGGTACTACTATTAGTATTATTGTAAAGAACATTTCTGAGTTGACTTCCCGGTTAATAATGAGATATTCATTCATGTGAAGATAGCGAGCATGTAAATTAATTCACAATAATCAGGAAACATAAATATCACTGTTTCTTTGTAACTCTGGAAATGTTTACATTTTCATATTTGAGAACATTCCGAGCAAAGCAGCTCTAAACAATCTGCTCCTCCTCCTCAGGTGTCCCCAGTTCTTAAGGACTTTCTGGACCGTATGCTGACTCGGGACCCCCTCGAGCGGGCCAGTGCCACTGACCTGCTGGAGCACCCCTTCCTGCTGCAGAGCGGCTCACCTCAGTGCCTGGTCCCCCTAGTGGAACAGTACCGCAAGCGCATGTCCCGCTGCTGACCCCGAGGCGTTCCCGGTTTCCCAACCCCCACTTAAAGTCCAACCGTGATGATCAAGCGTAGTTTCTTCGATTCCTCACGCACCAACGGGCTACATCGACGCAGCCCAATGTCGCCACGTGAGCGACAATGTCGAAGTTGGGTCGTAAGACACCGCATGGTCTTTTGGGGCATGTGAGAAGCACTTTAGGAGTGAATTCAAGGCAGCATGCAATCACTCAACTCAGTCAAAAACACTGATTGGTTTCTTGTGATAGTCTGTGGGCTTCGACACATGCAAGATGGTGCTCATATCAGAACAATATGTCATACACTACTGCAAAAGATAAACTCTATTTTTATAACGGCCATCAAGTAGGAGCGGTTGTCCAACTGGTTTACCTCTGCACAGTCGTGATTCGAATCTTAGCTGACAGTGACGAGAGACTCTTTGCATGGCCAAACGGAGGCACACCTGGCCTGAAGTGAATGCTTGAATATGTACCAAACGAGAACGTGAAAGAGCATCCTCTGTTATTAGCATAACAAGTGGTTAGATGAAAGCCATGCTGCTATTGTGGGCTCACTGGAAAATCTCCTCTTTTCCACACGTGTTCTTAATTTCCAACAGGTGGGTTGTTTGTATGATATGAAGTTAGGTTTCTATTGCTACTTATGGACCTCAATATAAGCAGATAATAGTCATAAAATTCCGGTAGGTCCTTACGACTGCAAAATATGTTAAAGTCATTCAAGTTTCTTTACAGAAATGCGAGCGTGTAGCTATCGGTGTGTGCATGTGTGTTTGCGAGCACATGGATGTACGGGTGAGGGCATCTCAGCGAACAAATAAGCCCATTTGTACCGTTACAGACATTTTTTTAGGGAAACAGTTGAAATCTAACTTGTGTTTTGATCCTCAAGATGTTTGATTTTTCTAGTAGAAGCACACACACGCTTGGCATGTGATGCTGCGAGACGCCCACCTGCTGAGACACACTTTGCACATACACTCGTCTTTGACTCCTGTACTTCTATGTGTGCCGATCATTGATGAAAAAGAATGACACTTGATTTTCGTTTTTGTACAAACCAAATAAATGACGCATATGGAAGATCCGTGATTCATCGCTCACTCACGCACACAGTAAGACGAGGTGGTTGAAAGGGCTGGTGTTTATTCAGCGTGAATCATACAGCACAGTCACTGAATACAATTTGGCAAAAAAAAAAAAATATCAGAGACTTCTTATAAATGCAGAAGCAATATCAAATACCTTTATTTTTACACTATAAATAATCATCATCTTCAGTGAAAATTCATCGAAGCGCACTGCTCTAAATGTACCTGGAAGGATTTTTATGATAACTTCCCAATTAAAGTAAGCATACGAGCAAAAATATAATTCCCTGATAATGACAATCAAAGCACACATTTTTTTAAATCTAATAAAGTAGCCAATGATTGTACCTATAATAAAAATCAAATCTTGCAGTCTAGAGCAGGTTTCAATCAGGAACACTGGAAAGACCCAAAAAACCAAAACGTGTTCTTATTATCAGCAAGCAAGCGGCGTAAAAGTGTCACTCCTTCTGTCCTCCTAATCGAGCGCCGACTGAGATGAGGAGCTTTCAAACTCGCATTTGACTCCGCTGATGCTATCCACGCTGGGCTGACTGTTGACCTGCTGGTGCGTGTGAGAGAGAGGGAAGGTCTCGGAGCGTGACATCCGTCCTCTGCTGTTGGACGAGCCCGAAGAACAGTCTGTGACCATCCTCATGAACTCAGGTGCGGTGAATCGACGGAACAGTCTCGTTCCGAGGCCCATGAACCCCGGGCCGCGGCCGGGCATCTTCCCCGCCTCCGTCCCCGCCCGGCTGAACATTATTTTGTTGTGTTTGCCAGTGTGTGAAAAACTTGCCTTCTTCTGCAGCTCATCTGTCTTTGACTTCTCCTCGAGGGCTTTCGCCATCTGACACTTGATGCTCAAAGGAGCTTTTGGAACTGTTTTTTCTGGATCGCTTGCCAGCAACCGGGAGTTTCCCTGAGATTCCATCTTGTCTAGGAGACATCGGTCATCCTGCAGGGAGGCTCTTTTGAATTTGTTAGCTGACAGGCTCAAGTCGTGCGCGTCTCCTTGGTAGGACTGTTTCCTGATGCTCAGAAGGTCCAGGTTGAAGGACTTTGCCTTCCCGCAGGGAGGAAATCGTTGCGGTGCTTTCTCTTGGGCTCTAGTTTCTTCTTTGACTTCTTTTGGGTTAGCTTCAGTTGGCGAGTTGAGCGTTCTCGTCCGCCTTAGATCGGGAATCTGGGAGTTTTGGAGTTGTTTGGCCGTGAAGGAAAGACTCTGATCTCCATCGGTTTGGCTTTTCTGAGATGGCAGGGAACACTTGTGGCGATGGTTCTGTTCATGACTCTGGGTTTTGGGACATGTAAAGCGGTTCCACAATCCGCTGTTGTCCCCGATCTTCGTCTGCTTCTGAAGTAGCCCTGGTAATTGCTCTTCTTTGCTGTTGACCTGTTTGGAGAACTTTTCCAAGACATGCCTGGGGAGTCTGTTGGGCAGCTCACCATCGCCAACATTTCCCGGATCAAGCGGATCATCTGCGACCACACTCCGTCTGCACTGAAAGTTTAAAATCTGCACACAGTGATTGTGTCCAAAGAAGTCAGCCACTTCGATGGCTGTATGTCCGGCGTTATTCATTCTGTCCATTTTCAGTCCAAGTCTTTTGAAAGCCCGGACCAGAAACTCAAGCACCGGACTGTGCCCAGAAAAGGCAGCATACATTATAGCACTGTTACCCCACACGTCGGAGATATCTGGATCGGCATTGAACTGAACAAGAATCTTGACCACGTCTAGGTGACCCAACTCACAGGCATGACTCAGAGCCGTTCGACCTTCTTCATCCTGGCAGTTGACATCGGCCCCTTTTTCCAGCAGGAGCCGGGCGAACTTGGCTCTGGTCCCGGCTTCTTGTAGACATACGGCGTAAATTAACGGAGTGCGGCTGTTTTCGGTCTTGGAGTTGATGATCCGTCCGTCCAGGGCATCCAAAATGAAACGCGCAAGGTGAACTTTGCCACCGTGCATGGCATCAAGGAAGGTCTTGGTGCCGGAGCCTTGGCGTAAATCTTTGGGTCGCATCATTCTGCAATACCTAAGTCCTCACGAGCGAGCGGAAAGATCGCCAACTGGGAGTGCGTACAAGTTCTCCAAATCTCCCCTTGGACAGGGCGAGTGGTAAGACTCGGAGAAGGGCTGTCGGTTTTTATACCTCCCTCTCCACACATGCTCTCCCAACGTTGCCAAGGAAACAAATGTCTGAGGACCATTATGCAGTGGCAGCATCCATTCTGCCACAACACTCTCTGCCTGGAGAAAAATAGGTGCTGTTTGAAAAGAAGAATAACTCAAGGACAAAAAACGGATTGTGTTTTTAATAGGAGGTCAAAAAAATCATTTCCATTTTGCTATAATGGAAAACTGGAGGGAAAAGTCAATAAATCAAAATTTAAGAGCTCTTCCAAATGGAAAGCAAAAGTATTGTTTGTTTTTTTACCATACTTGCTTTTTGAATGTGGTATCCATCAGTGCTTTTAGAGATGTACAATTCAAAGCCAATGAAATAAAGTCCCAATGGGATTGTTATTTATTACTGTCAGATTATATTAACAGTTAACAAAATGGAAGTTTTAAATAAAATGCAAACTTCCCCTTTTAATAATAACTTTAATAATAATAATACATCTATAAAAGTTAAATAAATAAATAAATAAATTGCAAAGGCAGATTTGTTAGCCCTTCTAGTCTAATTTAGCATCACCTAATGGGAAAGCACTTAATATTTCTGCCCGTAACTATATGTCATAAGCATAAAAAGATGAATAAAAACATATAATTGATAATAAATGAATAACTTTCTGACAAATGAATTCAAATTGGATAATTTTCCCATGGAACCTTAGACGATCCCTCGCGGCATACTCGGGTGCCATGGCACCCTGGTTAGGAATCTCTGTCATAGAAATCATTCCATCCACTAACACAAAAAAATGGGACAGCACAAATGAATGAAATGTGGTTGGTTAGGTGCCGTGAGATTTACTAATTGGACAGACGCATGCATTAAATCGGAGACACCATGGTAAATACCTGATCTTTCATTCATTGCTCAGTCAAACCAGGCAGGAGGTACTCTGAATGCTTGATTTGAAATTAGAGTCTCTGTCAAGTTCAGGTGCTATCTGCATCCCGTAATAAGTCACAGGGGACACCGCACACTCAGGGCTACAAAATCAACATGCGTCAATGTTCACCGAGGAATGAAAACTTGATAATGGAAATCTAAAAAAAAATAAAAATGAATATTAGTGGACAAGTGTCTCTTGGCAACTCAAAGCTCGGCTTCTGTCACTTGGGATTAAACAAGATTAGTTTTGCATTACCTGAGGGATCGGGTTCATTGGAACTAAGATTTCCTAGCATTGACTGAACTTGCCCCTTGTCCTCCATGGAACGGTTCATCTTATGTCTAACTGAGAAAACTCAAGAGTAATAGATAGATTTAATACTCTTGATTCAAAGCAGGTTGCACTTTTCATCCCCAGATCTCAATTGCCAGTTGAAGTACAATCAATCTGATTCATCTCCACTTTCAAACCTGGAAATTGTCTCTTTCCTGGAATTCATCACTCTCAAAATGTGGCATTGTTGTTCCTTCTCAATTGCCGAGCGACAACAGTTGTTGTTGTCCTTTGAGCAGCTGCGTTTTCTACGAAAAGTATTAAATGATGGAATTGGAAATGTTTGTGATAGAGCCAAACATCCAAATACATGGTTACAATATGTTGATTGTGCCTATTAGTATTTTGGGAAAGCCAGCAACCACGTAAAATTCATCTTAGCTGTATCAAGATTTATCAAGATTCATTCAGACTCCCTGGAGGAATTTGAAATTGCATTAGTTAGTGAAAGAGTCCCACCGATATAATTTAACTGACAGACTGGCTAATAGAAACGACACTGACAAAGAGACAAGAAGACATCAACAATCCGACAAGAGTGACACGCAGACAGGATTTAAATACAAGACATGCAACGAGAAGTAGGTGAGGGTGATTACACTGATCATGGGCACACAGGAGGGGAGGGGCGAGCACACAGACAGAAACTACGACAAAATGTACACACAATGGACTGACCGGGGACGAGTCGTGACAATAGACTGTGATGAATAAATTAGTACAATTTTACAAAACTGATACTAGAATTTATTTATACTATAAAAATAATGCTTGGTTACACCAGCAGAGAAGGGACATGTGACAATTTAATTGAGGATGCAGCTGAAGATCCTGATGTCACACACAGAAAGAGATCCAGTATATGAGGCGGAGCCCTCAGTGGGCCTGCTGCCTCCGTTCTCATCAATTAGCTTCTGTGACAACCTGATGCTAAACAGTAGGCTGCTGTTTTTGAGAAGAGAGGGTAAAATGGTGGTGGGGTTAATATCAGTACTCAGAAGAAGAAAATTGTCCACAAGACAGAATTAGCTGCTTGCCTAATGTGTGGTGGTGGTCACAGAGTTGGATGTCCATCAAAATAGAGTTGGGTGATACAGTTCACTAACTTCATGCAAATAATTATATTATAAGGACTAGTTGATCAAAAATATGAACCCATTAGCTCCCTTTGTTGCCCTCATCAGAATCACTCTATAATTTTAAAAATGTAAGCAGGATAATAAAATTCTTAAAAGGTTTGTGGTGGCTATGTACTGGCTCAATTTAATTAATTTAATCCAAAAAACAAATTTCTTTGCCACAGTGTTGTTACCAGTGTACCACCTGTGTTCCCCCTCTGCAATCTGTCTGGTCTGATGGAAATTCCCTTCCTGCAATGATGCGGGGGAAATGGAAGGGCTCCAAAAGTTCCGTTCCATCTCCCAGCTGGTGGGGTCTATTTGCGGCCTTGCGGGCCCTCTCAGCTCTGACAGCTCAATAAATTGTGCAAATGGATAACAAATGTATTTTGTTTACAGCCGCGGTGAGCAGCGATGTCTGATGCTCAGTTGCACCTGATGTAAAGGTCAGCTGCACAGAGGCAACACCACGACAAAAGCAACTCGAGTGGATAGGGACTGATGAAAAATAAATAAATATTGTTCATCTTCTCCCACTTTCCACTCTGATTCTTGCAGTCTCAGTCAGTGTTAATTTTATTATTTTAAAAATGTCCACATTAATTTCCCATTAAAGTACTTGGACATCTCCCCAAATATCGCTTTCAGATACTTATAATAATAATAATAATAATAATAACTTTCTTACATTGTTTGATTCCTGGCCCAAATTCATATAACAGGATACAAAATATCACACAAGTCAAAGCGCACCTGAGGACAAAACCTCTCCACTACGCTTCCAGGAGGAAGTTCACATCTTTTAAAATAAACAGCCAGCCCTGTGGCCCACGCTTATCCATTCTCTCCCACACACACGCTCTGACATTCTCCGCTTCCAACCTCCAAATGCTCACACACTGATAAATTTGAGAGCTTCACTCTGAGCACAGACGATGAAGCTTTGTAAAAGCATTATGTTTAAATATCAGACTTAACTCCACAAAGAGGTAGAGGTTGAGTCATCTGCTTTAAGTGCATAACATAAACGCATGGTGTCATCGTGGGTGCTGTCACGATGAGCCAGCTCACACCCACCTGTCATCTGCTGTGTCATAGAGAAAATGCAAAACAAATGTGATGGTGGGGAAATGAATGGTGTGTTTCAAGTTTTAACTGCTACAGTAACTGTAGTCAAATAATGGTCATTAATCAGCACACTAACCTAATTTTACAACCTCAATTATGACATATACTGATTATTTTATTTTCCAACAGGCTATTCTGAATTGAGTGAAATTAAATTAAATGTGGGATGCCTCAAGGGTCTATTTGAAGTCCCAAGCTGTTTAATTTGCATGTGCCTCTTCCCTTTGGCAATGTAATCAGCGTCTACGATGCAGAAGACACACAGAGACAATCTTAACTGTATTTTAGGTACTAAATCGAGAATGGCAGTGAATCTCCTGCAGCTCCATCAGCTTTTAATAATTGGTCCTGAAGGCAAAACAAAGAAACTGTTACCAAAAATGATTAGAATTCAAACCGTCGCAATAATTAAAGAACACGGGGATCGTTTTTGACTCTGAGCTTAATTGTACTACCATATTTAGTGTTGAAAAAAAATAGACCTGTACCCAAATGAAAGTACTGTAAAGACAGAATGAATCACTCTACTGCAACTTACAAGTGAAACTTTTTGTTTTTAAAGCAAATCACATGTAAAACGTTCAATGGCATTGGATGAAGAATTTCACACATGCACAGATTCATGCACATGCACACAAACAGCTTGCGATTAGAAGAGTTTGAGCAGGCGGAGGGTGTGTGGGAGGTGTGGGTGCTTCTTAGTATTCATCCTAGATGGCATCCTCTTCATGGCAAGATGGACTCAAGAGCATGACTTCTCCACCTCTTGTGGATCTTCACAGATCACACAAGAGGAACAAATACACTGCTACTTCAAAGTCATGTCATATGTGATTATCTAACCAAGAAGCGAGTCTTTTTTTGGTTTCTTTTGGCCCATCGTAGTGTTGCGCGCTCCGGGAGGTGATTTGTAACATTGTGCGGAGTAGAGCATGAGACAAAAGATGCAGTTTTCCTTGCGCCACAAGAATTCTGTACAGGATTGGCATAAATTGTTTTTAGTCGTATTGTGTTGCCATCCCTGATAATGTTTCACACCATTTTATTGTTTGTTGGTTTCAAAAGTGCTCTTCTGATTTGCTACAAATGATCATGACTTGGGTTTGATGTACTTTTTCCCCATTTATTTTTTGTGCATAATGGGAATGAATCACTTCCTGTGAAACGTCCATTGAGTATTCATTCTCATTTTCATTCCGGTCAATTTCTTTCTAAATTTACATACAATGCTATTCTTGATGCAGTCAGTTCGGCATTCGGAATGTCTGCTTTTTCAGCTGCTCTATAATTTATTAAGAAGAAAAAAAAACCTAGCTTCTTTATTTTTGGCTTCCTCCCAGTATTGGTGCAGTCAAGTGTCGTCGGGTTTGATCTGTTTCTCGAAACATTCGCACTGGAGAAACTCACAGATCATCTGTGTTGTGCAAGAGGTGGCGGGACTCTCAGGCACAAGCTGTCGCCCGTCTTTCATCCAATTTTAAATGCCAGTCAATTCATTGATTGCGAAGAACGTACAGATAAATGAAAAAGAAAAAAAAAACAGGAAGTGAGGGAAGAGGCCAGATTGCGTTGGATGGTGAGTCAGAGAGAAATCTGTGTTCATTAATAAATGCATGCTGGTGCTTGTCAACACTTGAAGAAATAAGTGGCTCTCTCTGATGAGGACATTGCTTTGTGCCCCTTATTTTAATGTCCCATGTATGAAGCTGTGCATGAGTGGGTACAAATCACGTGTCTGTATTATGGATTGACTTTTAGCAGCTCTGTGTCCACAAAAGTTTTGCTATTAGTCCCGCATGGATTCTTTGCGCTCTTGGAGATTTTCATAAGGTGTCATATTAAAGTGTGACAATTGCTCATTGTGTGCAGTCCAGTTGCTGACTTCCCTCTCTGACAATACGTTTTGCTTCATTGTACAACTGGATAAGTCATTCATATCCTCTAAAATAAACCATTGATAAGATCTTAAATACTATGCAATGCAAAATTGTAAATTTGTATTATGTATTATGTTAATACATACGTACAGTATTAATTAATCTAAGCAAAATGGTATGTCTCACACATATACTAACTGCAATCCACCATAAAATGAAACCTGACTGTCATTGAATTTTCAGAACCGAATGATCAAGATTTAGGAAGCAAAATTCATCTAGCCTAGAAAAACATCTCCGTAGACGTTTGACCCTTCTGCTCTATTGGTGGTCGCCTTGTCGATAAGTTCAGGGAAGTGGACGCCCACACAGGCGTTGACAGCCTCCATCACCTCTGCTGGTAGAGACCTCATTTTGTCTTCGTGCTCTTTCAGGGCCTCCTGATTAAGCTACAGACACACAGATGGAGGAGGAAGGTTACAATAAAGGAAATGTGTAGGGGCGCAAGGATAAATTAATTGATCAACAATACATCTCTTATCACATTAATCGTAACGTGAATGATTGGGAGTGGGGGACGGCCACTGTTGAGTGTGTGCAAAAAGGGAATGAGGAGAACTGCTTTGATTTCTGATGATTGGCTGGGACCACTCCCACAGTGGTGCAGCCCACCCTCTCTCAGATCCACCGCTTTGCAAAATTACAAACACGGGGTCTAATCCACCTGCTCGCCTAGACACACCACACCAGATGCCATGCAGGATTTACACTGTTTACGAAAACAGAGCCCTCAGAGTGACACCACTTGAGCTGGAGGACTTTGACATTAGCCAGCAAGCAGACTGGCATCTCTCTAACTAGTTGCCATTTTTACATTTTGTCTGCAGCGGGAATCAAAACTATGACCCTGTCAACTCCAGAATCTCTACACAATGGCTATCGTTGCCCATGTGTTAATAAAATAAAATAAAATAAAATAAAATCAAATAAAATAAAATAAAAATGACGACATTTACAGCAAACCAAATGCATCATAGAGCAGCACTCTGATGACTGGTCGCGCTTGTTATCGATAAAAAATATACATTTTAGATGTGATGCAATCAATTTCAGATGTCTGTGATTTTATGAAAGAAAATGAAAAAATACAAGGAGCTGATACAGACGGCAACATGAGCTTGAGCTGTGCAAAGGTTACAAAATCAGGTCCTCTTGTACCTGATTAGTGAAAGCCTTAATCTCCTCCAGTGTGGCTGTTTGTTTCAACATCAAAGTCTCTTGCTGCATGCTGTACTCACAAGACTGTAACACAACATGACAAAAACATGATCAGTAAGTGGCCTCCTGATGTCTGCAGTCTATCAGTTAGCTGTGTGTGTGTGTGTTTCTGGAAAGAAATGCACCCTTGGGATGAAACCTGAGCATGAGGATCAATACATTTAAATCATAGCAGGTCATGCTGCCCCCGTGTTATTTACGCAGGGCTAATTGCACACAGCTCGTCAATACTCTCCCGATTAACCATCTTATTGTGCTATAAAGAGTCGATGTAATTAATGAGCTGACGCTGATTCAATGGGACAAAATGAGCTGTTCCGCGACCTTAATGAGTAGAGGCGAGGATGCTTGGAGTGGATGTGTAAAGCACTGAGTTCAGTTGAACCCAAATGTCTGAATCTTGATGAGCCAACAGAGGAGAGCCATGTGGGTTGAGTCATAGGCCACACGAGTATTAGACATCTTCCAGTAAACAGCCTCTGAGTAATGGACCAGCCGGGTGTACACTCAAAAGTGCGTATGCACTGTGCTTGTACGGGTAAACAACATTTTGGAGCACGTTTACAGATGTGTGTGAGGACGACATTGAGTGATTTTTTTTTTTCTTCTTCAAATCACAAGACCATCTGCCTTGTTGTTACCATAGTTACTATTATTTGTGTTGGATGAAGAGAAGTGAGCTGTCACATTAATGCTTCAGACACACTCGCATGTCCATGAGGCATAGTCTGATGCTTATTTCTTTTAAAGGCGGAATGTTGAATAGATAGAATTTGCATTATTTAGCCAAAGGGCATTGTGGTTTGCTTACATATGTAGCATAAAATGTGATGTGGACGTACCCTTCCACATAATAAGAATGGTAACCCTCTATATTGAATGTCTACATCACAGGTGTCAAACTCAAGGCCCAGGAGCTAGATACGGCCCGCCACATCATTTTATGTGGCCCGCGAAGACAAATTGTGCATCAAATTTGTGTGTCATTTCTAGAATTGCAAATTGTCTTCACTTTTAATATCTTTTTTTGGGAAATATTTGACCAGTTTTTACTCGTCTGATTTGAAAACGAGTTATTTGTCAGTTTTTTCTGTCGCTTTTACTGTATATAATGTGAGGTGCTCATACATTTATTTGGGTTGACAGTCATAATGGCCCTCCGAAAGAAGCTATGACTACAATGCGGCCCGCAAAAAAAACGAGTTTGACACCCCTGGTCTACATGATTTAATGTATACATGAATGTCAATATAAACAAAGAAGATTTTATTTGAAGTGTATTTGGTGTTTTCTGCAATTAAAAAGCCACACAATACCAGAGTAGTCAAAATGTACACAGTAAATAAAAAATCCTCATGCTGAAAGTCACTTTGTAGTAGAACATTGCATTTAGAGTTGTTTATTTTTATTTTTATTTTTTAAATAAAATAGGTAACGGGTGTGATATATATAAAAATGTACTGTATTTTTCTGAAACTAGATTTGAAGACTCCAGCTTTATTTTAAAGATCCATTTTCTGGAAATGCAGTCCACATTTTGAAGAATTGCCTGCAGTATGAGAGACTTTACACATGCAACTGAGGATGTTTTATTTTGAAAGTGAATTCTATTTTCAATAAGACTTACCACACATTCAGATTCATCAAGCTCATCCAGCAGTTCTCGGCTTATTGCTTTTTTCAGCCTGAGAAGACAATTATTGTTCCATCTTTAAATGTCCTTTTTAATGCCAAATTATTTCTATTTCCATCTAGCGGTGATTAGTTCTTTGAATAAAAAGGTTAAAAAATACTCACTTGGATTTCTGTGAGGAAGATTTGATCTTCTTCTTGCTCTCTTTGATTTCACTGCAAAGAAGCCGACGAGAAAAAGGATTACTGTCTCATTATGTTTGCTTGAATGAAAAACGACCCTATAAACAACCTTCAGCCTTGAAACCACCGCCTCACGGCTGTGTATTGGTGACATGACCTTTTCTTTGGAGTGAAAGAAGCGCTTCAGTATGTCGTTATAGTGTCAAGGCGGAGAGCTAAAAAAGCTCAGCTGAAAACTGCTGTTTAAACACCCTCTCGATAATAGTTATTCCGCGATAACCATATGCCAGATGGGGACTTGGGACACACAAGGACACAAATACACACACAAGCACGACGCTGGCGGAAGCAGATTCAAGGAACCACACGGTGATTCATTCAGTGTTCCAGGTTTTCTCATTACGAGATGTCAGGTGTTTCACCTCACGTCACCTCCACCGCGCATATTAGCAGCACGGGGAGTCTATAATCCCAACACACAGATGAAATAAACTCAGCAGGTCCCAAATGTATTTTAGGTCAGGAGGCACCTTTCCAAGGTCTTCAGTTCAATGCTGTGTTTCTCATTAGCCATCTCCATCAGTTTAGCCAGTCTCTGTCACATCACAAGGAAGTGACATCATCATCTCAGCAAAGCCTATTGCAGCTTATTGATTTTACACTTATTTGTTGTAGATTTAACAAACCTCTGTGGCACACTGCTCTTTCTTCTTCCTCAGCTGTCCACATTGTTCCGTCCATAGAGCATGCAACTCAGCCTGCAGCTTTTGCTTGTGCTCCTGCACTGTTTTGGGACTGCAGCTCGATGTGCTTGCTTCGATCTGGGTTATGCTGCACAAGGGGAAGAGAATTTAGCACATCTCTCTGCATCCACTAATAATTTACTTGAGCTAGAACTGAAAATATTGGGCACTCATTTCCATACAATACCATTAATTAATTAATGAATTTACTCTTAGCAAATGTGTTGTTTGGGGAAGTTTGTTATTGGTTGAAAAACTCACCTATTTGCTGCTTTTGTGCTCAAGCTAAAGTTTTGTCTAATTTAAAAATATTTGGTGCCATCTTTGGTTCAAGCAACTATGTTAAAGGGAGGTGAGGAGCTTCATTTAGTCAGGCCATAGCCGTGTCTAATAAAAACCGGTGTTTAACCAGCTTTTTGTGGCATATAGTATATCTAGGCAATTATAAACCTTTTTGGCAGGTTTCAATTACATGTCGATTTTGATCATTCGCGGCAGGGCTTGGTCCACGAATAGCGAGGGAAAATTGTTGTTCCAGAGACAACAAAAATACTCTCAAATTCCAACGCAAGTGATAAGTGACCTGAATGGCCTTTAAGAAATGCAAAAAAAATAAAATAAAATCTCCTTACTCTTTTTTCTTCAGCAAGGCCTTCTTCCAGTCCTTGAAAGCATCTGAATATTTCTGGCTTAAAAATTCTGTTTTTCTTTGATACTTCTTTTCCACTTCTTTTGTCTCTTTCTCCTGACGCTTGATGACCTTCAGGTAGCTCTTGTGCCGTGTCAGTTCTGCATTTGTCACGGTTGATGTTACTACAGCGAAAACAGACCGTGCTTTTATTGTCGGCAGAGGCCACAATGGTTTGAGAATAAATTAACACATCATTTCGGCTGTATTATTCTGTGTTTACTTCACTTGCATTGCCAGCACTTACCTTCATTACATGCTGCAGATGATTTATCTGACACTGCACATTCCAGTGATGCAGTTAATGGATCGGGCTCTCCTTGAACCACCTCCTCGACTAGTTCATCATTTGAAATTCGCTCCGAGTTTATAGAGTCACTGCTTGACTCTTCTATGTCTTCGGTGCTCGTCTCAGGCTGTATGACATCCTCCTCGGGGACAAGCTCTTCAGACGTGGAACTTCCTGGTTCAGCATCCGGAAGAAGGTCTTCAAGTTGTGGAGTGTCTGGCGTGCTCTCTTCTTCAGCGTCATCTTCGCTATCTTCAGGTGAAGCATCATGGGGTGGTGAGTCACTCACCTCAAGTCTGGGTGGATTTGGTACAAGGGGCACCTCCACTGAGAGGCAAAGTGATCAGACATATTTTTTTTATTTATAAATAAATGAAAATATTCACTTTCTAAAAAGCATTACCTGTTGGTTCCTTTGCTTTTGTCACTTCAGTTTGGGGCACAAAAGGGAGCTCATAAGGAGAAATGTAGTCTGAGGATGACTGCATGGGCACAAAAAAGTAATGTCAGAGAAGTTCACAGTTTACTAATGGGGAAAACATCCATTCACTTTGACACCATGTAAATTACAGGTGTGAAACTCAAGGCATGAGGGCCAGATTTGGCCTGTGATGTCATTTTATGTGGCCCGCAAATTCAAATTGTGGGAATCAACTTCATGTTTCCAGCACATTATCTTCACTTAAAAACACTGGAATATCGCAAGCATTTGTTGTATGTAAATAATTAACCAAAATGATCATTTAAACAAAAAAAACCAAAAATAAATTCAATAAATTGCACAGTATACAGCAAATTCAAGCAATATTGCTTTTTTTTTGCTATGCCAGGATTTGGTGATCATTTTAGATTGCACATAAAAATATAAAACAATGAATGTTGACTATTTAGGCACCTCTTTTGGGGTCCGTGTCGTCTTCTCTGTGCCCTTTGTTGGGTTGAATAAGGCATCTGTAAAATCTGAGAAATAAACGTGGTTGTTTTTCTGTGAAAAAAAAAGCTCCTAACCCCATCTGTCTCCGCAATTAAATATATTTCAAAGCAAAAAATAAATAAATCCACCTGCAAAAGCAGCAGGGATGTAGTCCTTGACCTCAATGTACACAAAAAGTGCAGGTATAATGAGCGGCATGTTGCTTTCACTGCGCAGGCAAATGTGATGGAAACCTGCAGGCATAAATCTCAGTGAAAAGGCAACAGCAAGGTAGCAAAAATCCAGTGGCCTTGAATGCCCCGCTTCTCTTTTGTGTGAAAATAAATTAACGTGCAGATTAATGTGATTTTTTTTGTGGGGGGGGGCTGACCTGACTGAATGGCATCAAGGGGAATGATTCTATGTCCGAGGAATTTGCCGTTTTCCTCATGGACTGCCATTCTGAGTGAAGCCATTTCTGGGAGGAGAATCTGTCAACAATAATATCGGATATTTGAAATGTACACGTCTCTTATTTTTGTTAGGTGAAATGATGCACACACCTTGTCAAACACAAAAGGCTCCTCATTCCACACTGGGTTAATAGAGTTGGGTGTGGTGGACCACTTGGTGCGATATTTCTTCTTGGGGTCTCCTGGCAGCCCAATGATCTCCACCTCCACTCCAGTTTTTACACTCTTGTCAGACAGAAATTGTCCAGAAAAGATCTGGGAAGGAGTTATGACTTTTTTTTTTATATAGCAGATAAATGCTCGGACTGCATTAAAATGCAGTTTGACACTAGGTAGATATTAGGACTGTCATTTTAAAATGTTTTTAGAATTATTCTATCAATGATTCCATCGATTAATCTGATAAAATTAAAACACTGACTCCACTCGGAGACAGTGGAACCTGCCTTAATGGTCAATGTGATTGCAACAACTGTGTCAATCCTGTCGCAGAACGGGTCAAATTTCTTGTCATTGCGCCGCAGCACATCGTGCTTGAGCAGGTAGCCCGTCCTTCCATTGAATTCGAACAGTGCCATGTTCAGCTGCATGGGGAAGTCTGGAAAGACACACAGAGCTTCTTTAGGCATGGAGCTCGTCGGCACGTGGAGCTGAGCTGTTTGGCAAGTGGAGCACATGCGAGTGTTGAGAAGGTGCAACACTGACCTGCTGTGGAGGAAGGCAAGAAATTCTGACAGCAAAATTGGGATGATGATAATAATAATAATTCATTTTTTTAATGTTTTTATTTTTTCAAATTTATTTATTTCACCGGGATGCCTGTGGCTTTTTCTTACCCATTGTCTGATAGTTGAGCGCCACCATCTGGCAGCCCACGTTCCAAAAGGGCTGGGGGTTGAAATTGGATGAGTCCATTCTTGTTCCTTTCGGGTAAATCCTGCTCATCTGCCTTTTATTATATCTGACAGTGATGAGTGTTAAAGAGTAATGGAATTCATTTCATATTAATTTTGTGAGTTTTAATATTAAAGCTTACCATATTTTGTGCTACAGTGCATCTTATGCAACATGAAAAGATACTCAACAAAGTCGATGGCAGTCTTGGCAATCATAGCTTCCCCTTTGGTCTCCACAAAAGATGAGATGACATAACTCTTGTTCTTTTCTGGAAGAAATGACCAAAATATTATCACACAAAACATTCTTAACAGTTAATAATACGCAAAACATATCCTAGAATCTGTTTTTGTTCAAGAAGGGAATATTTACTTTTGGCATTGTCGAAGGAGATGAATTTGTTAGGTTGGATGTAATTGACCAACGATGACATGGCCTCGTATGCTGTGACTTCCTGTCCAGCTGTGCCCTACGACACATTGACAGGAAATTCAATTGATATTTTCCGGCAGGACGAGGGTGATACATTTCCAGATTCTCCACCTCATCACAGGTCTTCATTTTTTCTTCATCCTGTTCCTCTGTGTCCTCTTGTTCCTCATCTTCCACAGCCATATCCCCATCTAATCAAGCATCATAAAAAACAAGTTGCGCAAGCCAATTTGCGGAAAGGGATTTGAGTGATTTTGTGGGATCAATCTTGTTCACCCTGACTCTCCAGATTGGTCGATTTGATTGGATCTTCGGAAAGTAGGTCAGTGTTACGTGGTGGTGAAGCAACAGTTGTCATCTGGTCACTGATTGCTGTGCTACTCTTCTTGGTTGTCTGGTTTGTGCTTTTATGGATTCCCTTCTTGTTTTTGATTAAGATCTTGCCCATGAGCTCGGTCGGGCTTGGAATCTGCTGTCCTGGCTTCAGCTTAACATTTGATACAAAAGAGTAAGGACAAGATACAAGTGGAATTCGATATCAGTGGCTCACACGGAAAATCTTAGAGATTGGTTTTGGTATGGAGTACTTTTGGGGGATGAGGCCAAGACAGCAAATGCATGGCCTGCCGCCGGGTACATGATGTACAACTAATGCACTGCCATAAAAAATGTTGAACTGATATACAACTGCTGTGGTGCAGCATTAGAGCACTTACAGGGTATTTGTCCAGAGGCTCTGTCAGCAGGGCATTACCAAATATGGTTTTGCAGTAGTTGGCCATCTTCTCCTGCTGCTTCACTCTAGAACCAAGCACAAAAAAGTGTGTGCCACATTCACTTATTTATTTTCCATGCTGGATAAAAAGACTATAAGAGTCATTTAAAAGAATTACGAAGCATGAGTTCATGGAAGTACTCTTACGAGTCAACATGGTTTTCGAAGGAAAGGATAACGGGATACTGGGAAGTCTTGAAAGCACTCTCAGCAATGGCCTCAATCACGTCCTGTAAAAGCATCACAAAATGTTTGGGCCTTTTTATTTTAGCTAGGTTATATAGAGCAGGCTTGAAATCTCAACACGGTGCATTAAATGTATGATGAGAGCACCACAGGATTATTCAGTCGGAAAGAAAACATTAGTATGACTCTGTCTAAACTGTTGGGCCTGAGGAGCTGCTGCTGCTACTGCCCTTAAATGGAAGTGTTGATTCTGGGATCATGAAGGGGGGGTGCCTTCCTGTATGTTTTTTTTTTTGTGTTGTAGTGGCACAGCTCTCCTTATTGCATACCCACTGGCCTGCATTTGTGAAATTACCAACATCAGGTCTAACCTGCCTCCTCAAAATGAGCCATGAGTGTCTAAGGTCCCATAATCAGTTAAAAAAAAATTCCATATCACTCATTTGGGGATATATTGTGTTGCATGCATGGACAGTATGCATGGGAGTACCTTGAAAAGGATTTCGGTGGTCATGGTGAAGCCATGTGTAATGATGGGCTCTTCCTCTGGAGGTTTCCCCTTCCAGCAGTCAAGTTCCAGACAACGGCATCCGGACAAAAGACACTGGCGGTACATCTCCGGGGAGGACACGCCGGAAAACTGACCAGCTGTGGAAGAGTGGTGGTGAGAATTAAATATATGTTAAGGTCTGATTTTTTTTATTGTTTCGTTTGTAAATGCACAAGATATATGTGACCTGTCAGGTACGTGTTGTGAGAGGACTTGATGAAGTAATGGGGTAGGGGCTGGGTCATGTCATGACATTTTGCCAGCCTGTCCTGCATGACCACTGAAGTCTCAGGACCCACCAGGAAGGACAAGAGAGCTTCCGGGGTAATGAGACCTATAAGAAGGACCATACAGTAGTAGATGGAAAATACACTGAAGCAGAATGTGCCATGAAGAAGCTCACCTCTGTTACAGTTTGTGGTGCAGGGTTCATATTTGAGCATCAAAGCTTTTATCTGGTCCTGCCGTAGCCGTGGAAACAGTTCCTCATTGAGCCGAGAGTCTCTCTGCTTTTCGTTGAGAAACTTGGCAAAGTTCTCCTTGGTCATGGTGGGTTTATTGGAACTGGAGGGCAAATATTGCACGTGTTCTACATCATTCAGCCATGTAAACCTTTCTGCAATTTCATCACACAAGGATAAGCATGCTTGAATTGAAAGCTCAACCATGAGTGAGTTGGTGGCCTCTCAAACCAGGTTTTATAACTACCCACTATTTTCTATACCATTAATCCCATACAGTTTGTTTTACTTTTCCCTGCACTCCTCCTGCCTTCACTTGAGTCCATCCAACATTCCCTTAAGACAGGGGTGTCAAACTCTTTTTTTTTTCATTGCAGTCATAGCTTCTTTCGGAGGGCCATTATGACTGTCAACCCAAATAAATGTATGAGCACTTCATATTATATACAGTAAAAACTACAAAACAAACTGACAAATAACTCGTTTTCAAATCAGACGAGTAAAAACTGGTCAAATATTTAAAAAAAAAAGAGATTATTAAAAGTGAAGACAATTTGCAATTCTAGTAATGACACACGAATTTGATGCGCAATTTGTCATCGCGGGCCACATAAAATGATGTGGCGGGCCGTATCTGGCCCCGGCCGGGCCTTGAGTTTGACTCCTGTGCCTTAAAACATAATGACAAAAATGATTTTGGGCTAACTCACTAAGAAGTGAAGATTTCATAGATTTCAGGCCGAGGACAGAGATTTGCCAAGAAGGACTTGAAAGCTGATTCAGTGAAGACATCAGGCTTCATACTGTCAAACTGTAACGTACAATATTCACATTAGTAAAGTCTCGATAGCGGTCATGGATGTCAAATTTAGAAAGTTGGAAAATTGCAACCTTTCCTTTGGGGAGGTGGGCTGATGCCAGTGCGTTTTCCACTCTCTTCTTATCAGCAGGGAAAATCTTGTAAATACTGATAAATACACACAATATTGACACAATCATGCATTGTAGACCAATGTTATGAAACTCATAATCCCCAAACACTTCAAATGTGTGATTAGCCTACTTCTTCACTGGGATCTTGCCATCTTTGTTGGTTTGGAGACAAATCTGAACATAGCTGAAGTATTAGACAGGAAAACAAGTTAAAACCAAATTCACTTAAAAGCTCACACAGGATTTCCACTCACATTTTGTCCAAGAAGACTTGTCTGCACGCATTATTTCTTGCAGCGTTGTAGGCAATGGCAAGAATGTCATTCGCCCAATTCTGGTGTATACATTTAATCAGAACGTTATCTGAGTTTGCAATGTTTACGAGAAACAATCAAATCATGTGAAGTGACAGAAAGCCGCCACAAGGGGGCAATGGCATAATAGGAAGCTACTAAATGAGATTAGTGCATGGGGGGATTTGAACAGATAGCAATTGTGATTTCATTACTGTTGATAAAAGCCGGATATTGTATTCATAAACTCTAATAAAGACCACAAACGGAGAGAAAGACGCTTCATTGTTGTCACCGCGATGGATCAGCAAGAAGCCAGCATTGTAAACATCTGCAGGAAGCAGACAGTGCCAATAAAACAGTCTGCGCTTTATTACCTGTGTCACTTTTTCCTTGGAGGCAAAGAAGTTATGATAGTTCAAGTTGACGGTGTCAAGACCAGAAACAACAGTCAGCGTTTTGGCCAAGTGGTTACTGTCTGGGAAATCGAGGTTAAACACATTGCGGACCTTTGGATGCTGTAAAAATAGACAGTTAATGGTATTCAATAAAATGTGCCAAAGATTAAGGTACTTGTCATATTTTGTAGGAGAAGCATTTTTTTTTCTCAGTGTAAAAAGCACTGATCTGCAGTTTAATATTCAATTTGGGAGATGACTAAAACTTTCAGGATTGCAGCTTTAAAATATCAGCTTGGTCATCATGCGTGATGCTGCAGCAGATTAACTCAGTGATGTGCGGTCAGGGCCGGAAAATTAAGGTAAGGAAGCACTGACAATCGCAGGGGTGTCCTTTCCTCGGGGGGCTGCATTCCGACATGTTTTCCAAGTTTCACTCGTTAAACACACCTGATTTAAATGACTTATGACTTCATCATCATTAAGATGGTTCCTTTGACCAATGAGAGCCCTTGATGACATCAGCATTTTCCATCCTCTGATTGGTTGCTCAAAGCAAAACATCTTACAGTGATCCCTCGCTACTTCGCGTTTCGTTTATCGCGGCTTCACTACATCGCGGATTTTTTTTACCCAAATTAAAAAAACATTTCAAAGTCAAAATAAAACTTCTAAATTGAGGAAACGTGTCTAACCTTTAGGACAATGTAGTATTGCTCCAAATGTTCGTTTACATTCCTTGAGAAGTCCGTTTTCGCGTGTTAGCACGATCGCGAATTAGCATCTTTCCGTTAACTCGTTAGCCTGCCCAGTACTTCTTGTTGGTGACCGTACTTAGCGGATTTCACTTATCGCGGGTGGTTTTTGGAACCAATTATCCGCGATAAATGAGGGATTACTGTATTTCTTTTTACATTTATATGAATTTAAAATGCTCATGATTCATGAAGTCAACTTGCCTTGAGTCTGACTCGCCGAGTATCTATGGAAAGGATGACTCAGCGTGAGCTGTGTGTTTATGGTGATTTGTGCGCACCTGTTATCATGTGGCCATTGCCATATTTGCAATGCAAATATGTTTCTCATACTAATGGTGCTTGAGAGATTTATTTGCATACCTGCAGATATTCTTACAAGGTGAATTCAGTTGGTGGATTTTACAGTCAATAATACTTACTTTTGGAAGTTTAGCATATTTTCCTGTTCTAGTATCTCTGATGGTAGCAACATCCAAGAATGTTGTCTCCTAGAAACAAGAAGCAGACAGTCATCTGCATTATGGAATTCAGGACGTAGGCACGAGTCCAAATATGGCACAAGACTGGATAAAAAAAAAAAAATTGACTTTGATTAGCAAACAATAACTCATTATTTTGTGTGCACCGTGCATAGTTGTTCCTTTAAAATAGAATTCTACTTGTCTTTTACACAATACAGTGCCAATATGGCTGAGCTCCGAGACACGAAAAAGCCAGGTCTATGTTTGATGTCGACTTCAGTGGATTTTTCCCGATATATGATGTGTTGTAAAACAAAAGTTGCCTCATTCTGAGAAGTAGCAAGAACATGAAAGATGTTGAGCTGCAAAGTGCAGCAGCAGGTTGACGGGCTCTGAATCAGCACCAATCAATAGCCTCCACAAACAGCAGGCCACAGCAAGATCCAATGCAGCTCTCAGCTTTCTCACAGGTCTCATGGATCCAGAACCACTTTCACATATTGCGTGTTAAACATTCGCCCGATGGCCCAAAACAGAGCACACGGCTCAGCATGTGCATTGGCATGGACTGTTGGTGTCACCTTGCTTTGGTTGGTCCAGTACAGGTAAAAACCTTTTGTATCCATCTTCATGGTGACAGGAACAGTCTTGCTGGAGTCCTTAAAGGAGACATATTTTTAATAAAACAAAATCACAATATTAAACAGCTCATTTTAGCCTTTTGGGTCCCATATTTGGTCATGTAGTTGAAACAGGAAGTATCCTAGAATCCAAGAATAATGTTTGTACAAGCAAATAAAAAGTAAAATATTAATTCATCCACAAATGTGCACCATTGATAGGCAAATTTGGAAAGTTGCAAATAGTTTAAATATACTGAATAAGAACATCACCTGGATTATTCTTCTAAATATATAGCTGATTTAAAATTAGTGAAGTCAATAAGAATTTGTGAAAAGAAGTTCAACACAAAAGTGCAATTGTCTTTAAATATTTACTCACCTCCGACCACTTGGTAAATCTTTCTCCTTTAAGCATATAATCTTTGATCACTGGGGGATCCAGAAAGTACCTTTTCTTATTCATTGCCTTCTTTTAGTGACTTTGGAGTCCACTGTTGTTAAGACTATAATGTACTATATGTTTACTCTGCATAAACACTTTACTCCTCTCTGCTGACTCACTCACTTGGAAAGAAGTCGTGAAGTGAAGCGTAGTCGTCGCCGGACACGGAGAACCCACACGAGGACGCGCCCAAAGGAATATGAATTGCAAATGAAGTCAGCATAACTCGACACTTGATGTCCCGTACACTTCATGATGGAGCCCAGTACTTTCTTGTCATGGTCATGCTTCTGAGATTTTGCACCTTTAATGTAGCTCAGTATGGTGGCCAACCAGTTTCAATTTGGTTGAGTTCTACATCATTTTAACCTACAATCAGAAAAATAAAGATATTATTAAAATCATAATCAAAAATTGTCTTAACTGATATGTTCTAGTCAAAACAGTGCATTCTGATTAAACTTGTTTGTGTGATATGAATTGAGCAGAAAAACTTCATGATAGGGGGCTGCCATTTTGTCTTGTACTGCCACTGGCGGTCACGGACATCCTTTTCAGGGTTTGGTTTTGTGATATTCCCAAGATGAATCCTTGGGTGCTGTGATGTCATTTTCAGTCGACAGTAAGTGGCAAAATGGCCACCCGCCCTGAGTTGAATAAAAACACATGGATTTTGCTGCTTCAATCAAATTCCACCAAATGCAATATTAAGCAGACTATTGTGTTTAGATAAGTGGGGTCATATAGAGAGAAAATAAAAGTTTGACTTTACATCCTCTTTAAGATAATATGCGCCACGTCTGCTTCAAAGCTGCTGGTCTCGGGTTCGAAACTCCTCTCAGGGTTTTCTACCTTTTGAGGAGTTGGTATGTTCTACATGTGCTCGTGTTGATGACTCTCCAAGAACATGCATGTCGGATACATTGATAACTCTAAATTGTCCACATATTGCGAGTAAATTGAAAGTTAACAACAAATACGACATTGAACTTGGCCCGCTTATGCGTTTAATTATAGTCGCTGTCCATTGTGCTGAAACGACAATCAGGTAGGATCACTCTCTTGCGATATTGAATGCAGACTCTTTTGTACACTCCTGATTGAGTTTTCTTTTTAGGACCATTCAGGAATATTTGCAATGAAATGATCTATCAATTCCGGTCCAAATCGTATTACCTGAATAAATTGGCGCAAATCCGTCTACTCATTTAATGCATCACTTAACACGAGAAAGCCAAATCTTGTTCTCAGCACTTCTGAGGGTAATATTTTGGAGTGATTTCCTTCCTGGCGGCTGCTTCTTCTTTAAGAGTCCCCTCCCCGCCCCCTCTCTGTATTTTTAGCTGAGCCAGCCAGTTCGTTTGCTGGATAGGACAGTGTGCCGTGTGATCTCTCCTCATCGTTTGATAAATGACATCCAGTCTAACGCTCGCGTTCTGGCCAAGGGCCTACACGGACAGCACCTGCGTGGACATGTCGTGAGCAGGTTAGGACCCTCGTCGGATGCCGCGTCCCAACCTGTGGATCCTCGCTGGTCCGCGATGAGACGCAATGCTGCATGCACTGGACGCATCTCATTTTGACAGCAAGTAAAAGCTGATTTTGTTGTTTTAAGAGCACGCACCGCTGCCTTTCCCGACTTCTCTTGGATTGTGGATCAGAAGAAAGCTTCAAGACGGAGGGGGTGGTGGAGCATCGAGGAAAAAACAGGGGCAATATGAGAGAGCGGGACTTTATGCCCAATATGGAGAGGGGCAAACCTGCCACTTATACGGGGGACAAAAAGGCCAAGATGGCTGCTAAAACCAATAAGAAGTGGGTGAGACTAGCCACGGTCTTTGCTTATGTATTGTCCGTGTCTTTAGCGGCCATCATCCTGGCTATTTATTACAGCCTCATCTGGAAGCCCACCAGCGCATCCTCGTCCGCATCCGCTGCTAAACCGGGGGTCACGGTTCCCCCGGCGAACATCACCGCTAACGTGTCCGAGTGGAACTCCACGCAGTTGTCAGTCAACCACACCGCCAGGCAGGGCTCGACCCAGCACACCCGGGCTTTTCAATGGGACCACAGCGAGGAGAGCGACGATTTGGCGGATGGACTTTACGCGTCGCCCCGCGCAGCCACGCAGAGATCGGGAAGTGTGGACGAGGAGACGCAAGTGGAGGGGGAGGAAGAGAAGGATCCAGGAGATCGAGTGGAACGTGATCCGGGTCAGGTAGCCTCTGATGCGACCACCGTGCCACCGAGCTCCGGGTCGAGATCTGAGTGACCGCCCCCCTTCCCAAGCCCTCCATCCCTCCCACAATAATGTATCCCACACGTAGGCCTTTGCAGACGAGACAGCCGCTGGTCGGACAGAAACACACATTAATCATTTGCAAATCCAATTATGGATTTGGACCTTCACTTTGGACCTGATACCTGACCCATGACTGAAGTTAAGGGACCCCGCTCGATATAAAGAACCCCCAACTATGCTGTTTTTTTTTAAGTTTGTTTGTCTGTTTAGGCCATTTGTATGCCTTAAATCCACGTTGGACTGTTTTAAGGACCTGTCTATATATGGGTGGATAATTCCGGTAAAGATATTTTGCCTAAATAACCGGATAGGAATCGCTCCATCACTTCCATTCATCGACACTGACTTGTTGCATTTTGACATATAGGCTGTATTTACTTTTACGGATCAAGTCTGGATTTCAAGTAGAAGAACTTGCATTGTTGAATTATGCTCAGGTATGTGCATATAACTTTGTAAATGTATTGTGCAATTGGTTATGTACAGAATATAGAAGCGGGCATACTTTTTTTTTGGGCTTTGATAAACCTAGTGTAATTAGATAATTTTTATTAAAGGTACCTTATGTACAATAGGTATAAGTATATCACAAAGATACAAATAAACAACCTAAAAAATACATTCTGTTCTATGGTTTGGTGATATTAATTCAGGCTCATGCTTTCATACTTAAAAAAAAAAAAGCCATGTTTAACTGAATGAATGATGACTTCAGGCAATGAAAAAAAAAGCACACAAATTTGCTGGTGCCAAAATTTTAGGTCACACTGTAAAAAGTACTTGTATTTTCTCATGGGTTCAAATAGTCATTTAAGCTGGAACATCATTTTTGGCTAACTAAGTGTTAGTTAGCTCAACAAACTCAATACGTTGTTTTTACTTATATATTATGGGACCATACAAGGTTCAGTAAACTCTTATTTTTGTTGTGAAATGTAGTAATGCAGCAGCACCATTTCAAATATTTAGGTGAACTGCTCAACTTAAAAAAAATATCCAAGTTTGTTGCCTTGAGCTATTGAGTTCACCCAACAATGGAAATTAAAACTTTAAAAACAAATCTAATACATTGAATCCAAAATAATCAACAGATTCATTGATGTTTAAAATTATTGTTAGCTGCAGCCCTGTAATATAATAATAGCACACATGCATCTAGCAGAAATACACAAAAATGCATCTTCCAGAACTTGACACAATCATGACAACAATGCAAGACGATTTCCCAGATCAGTCGTGTTTTATTCTGGACGAGATTGAGGGCAGCAGGATAACGGACAGCTGCCGCAAAATGGAGATCGTGGTGTATAACCGAGCGGCCTCCGGAACAAAGGCACAGCAAAGAGGCTAAATTCATTTTAAAAATGTATATAACGTCCAGATGATTATTGTCAAAAGTTACAAAGCTGGAGTTATACTACATGAGGTCATGAAAGCATCTCTCAAACAACAGACGTAAAAATGACCCAAAAGCTTGCAGAGTTATTATTTAAGCTAGAGAGGGCTTCAGATCGAATGATTTTCAAGAGGCGTCTCCTGTGAATGAACTGTCAAAGGGCTCCTCGCTTTTCACAGATGTGTTGCAACACCTCTCACTGGAACCATTTCACATAGTCACAGATGTCCAACTATGAAGTGGAAATAAGAGCAACCGCTCTGTCCTATTTGTCAGTAACGTGTGAGGGAGGTGGATCGATCTGAGCGCTCGCTGTACAAAAGAGAGAGGAACACATTACACAATGCTGCCTGGTGCTATTTTTGATCCATCTCTCTGAAAAGAACCATTAACAAGAGACATTTGTTTGCTATGCTGTTGTTGCCGTAAAACGGACAAAAATGGTGACAAAGGCCCGTGACTTACATCGGCCATACAAATAATATATTCACTTTGCGTTGGTGCCCGAAGGTTGTTTTCTTTGCCGACGAGCACCATAAGCAAAGGTATGTTTATTTTGCCAAACAGGAAGTCCAGTCCAAGGAGGAAAAGCATGACACAACATTCATACTAAATTATTTGTGCTGGAAAAAAAACAGCCCTGTCAACAAATACTGTGGCTTCTGTATTTACACGCAAACTTGACAGATGTGTTTCCAAGCTCCCCCCCCCCCCCCACACATGATATATGAGAGGTGCAATGACTAACCTATTGATTGAAGGATTTCATCAGTGCTGACACTTATTACTGAAAGCTATAACTTGTAAGAGACTCGTGACCTTCTGACTCCTCTCAGCAAGAAAAACAATTCGGATATCAAATTACTTTCAGGTTGCATTAGAGGTATGTTAAATATGTAAAGAAAATATATACTTAAATTGATTCCGTTGGTCATTGTGTGTGTGGTGCAAACTGTGTTTCTGCCTCTAAATCTGGTTGTGCACATGAGACACTCACAATACCTGTTATACAATTTAAAAAGGATGAATAAATAAATAGTTACGTAATATATTTAAAAAAAAAAACTATTTTGGTGCCTATGACTATACAAAAAAAAAGGACCTTATCGAGACATATTATTTAAGCATCAAATCTCAGTAGCACCTGAAGGTTTAAATGCAATTTTACTATCTGGAATATGTGAGAGATTCAGAGATGAATAATGAAGTTCTGCAAAAGGAGTAACAAAAGTGTCATTTAAAAGGCAGCAGAATAGTTACATAATAAAAACGCTGAATCGCATCCAAAGAAACGGATGTGGATGAAACTGAAAAGCAGCAACAAAAAGACATTTTCTGAGCAAATGATAGTGATGTTTTTACGAGGATTTCATATAGTGACACAAATGACTTCCTCCTTGTTTTAAAGCACTGAACACAAAACAAACATTTGTCTTGGAGTCTGACTTGATTTTCACATCAGCTGCGTAAACAAATGGGCGGGTAACTGAGATTAAATCTATGCATCTATATTTGTATACGAAATAAATAAATATGACATTATTGACAATATATTCCTATCAAATGAGACCAACATGTGCAATTCAGTATGTCTCCAAAACAAACACATTTTATTGCATCACTTCAAATCATTTTGTTTGGGTTCGGGTTTCACTCGGTGACACCAACTGTCTCGTTGTTACATCCAGAGATGACGCACAGACTCCGTGGGGAACGTCGGTCTGCCTTGAGATTCTGGCAGCGTCAACACAGAATTCAAATCCTCTTAACTGACTTTGGTGGCGTATAATGAAACACCTCAAGAGCCTCCGACTGTTACCTCTGGGGTTGGAGGTAACACGCCACAGTGGAATTTTAAATCAAATTAGTCAGCATGGTCATCTCGCCTTTAAAGAATTATTATTATTATTCAATATTATACGTACATATCAATGCAAATAAGATTTTTTGTTGACCTTGAAACAATAATTTCCTCAAGCAGACTTCTCTGTTTTGGTTTGCAGCTAATATAATCCTACACTGCACTTGAGTCCTCAAACAGCCTACAGGACCTATTGCCATTATGTTAACACCCCCACTGCAGTGCATTGCGTCATTTTCTGGAATACCAGAATTCTGGCTACCTTTGCAGCCAAATTGCACTCGGAGTATATCCTGCATGCAAATTTGTTGTCATTGATAGAAAGTAAAGAATGCTTTGCAGCAAGCCAACATGTTTTGTCCCCGGAGACACAAGGCTGCTATGGTGACCGCCACGGGAGGAGATAATTAAAATAGTAGCACATGAGGGAGGTCCCACCTGTAAGTCAATGAGGGAGCGTTTTCCAATTCAGCACCTCTACAGAGAGCTCATCAGAAATTAATCAAATCTAACATGAAAGCGAATTCGTTGGGTCAATAGGCGTGACGAGTCCATGCATGCGCATTACATTTTCTGTTACTCTATTGTATGGTGGCTTTTTTTTTGTTTTGATGTGCATCTGGCTAAAGGTACAGAAACTATAAATTAGTTTGACTCTTTCGCCATGAGCGGGGGTAGTGACCAACCTGATGGAGCTGCAATGAAAATTGAATCTTGAGTGTCACAAAAGACATAAAAGCCTGCAGTACAGAAATGCTTTATCGTTTTTTCTCATGTCTCCTTGCAACCAGTTCTCTTTATTTATGTCATAAATGTGCACAAACATTCAAATAAAATAAGCAAACATGAAGGAAACGGCTGCCATCTTTTTAATGTGTTATTTGAGGCATTACGAGTACATCTAAATATAAAATGGCGCGGGACAAACTTCTAAAAATAAATATTCTAAACCTCCCAAAGGGGGTTGAAAATAACGTCAACTACACTCTTTATCAAATTAGGACATGATGTAAGATTTTTTTTTTTCCCTAAACCCCCAAAAAAACCTAGTGATTATTATTTTTTAATGTTACCACAGTTGAAGCTGTAAAAAACCTGCAGCGTGTCAGTAAAAATGGTTACATAACATTTTTACTTCTACCAAGATCATATTTGGACAAAAGGTATCACGATATCAGTTGAATGGAAACACATAATAAAAATACAATTCATGATATACAAGTCAAAGCGTTTGTCGATGAATACACTCGATCAATTATATCTGATGAAGCCAAACTACTGTACAAGGCACAACAACATTCTCAAGATGCTTGTCATTTTTTTCTGTCACTCGTTTTTTTCTGTTTCCACAAAGGATGAAGACAACAGTATGAGAGAGCAGCTGCGGTTCAATCGCTGTGTTTTAACTCCTGTCAAACCCTCACGGCCATGTTTGATTTATTTTCAGCATCTCAAGTGGTTTCCTCCCAGATGTGCCTCAAGGCCTCAGTGGACAAATAAACAGTTGGATAATTGTCTATTTAAATTGCGTAAAAACAAAGCTTAAGTGCAAAAATCTTAGTTTTGAAGGCATGACCAAAATATTTCGTACATCCCTGCTGTCAAACCTACAAATGTGCAAAGTTGAATTATTTATCAAGTGCATCAAAAATACTGAATGTGACCATAGATTTTGACCCAATTATGTTTCCAATTTGAAATATAGGAACAAATTGAACAGTACATGTTTAAGCCAAGTAAACACATAATAACGTGTAATATATGCAAATGTACATTATGAGACAAGCCGTGCATCCAAGTAGTACTTACAAAATGTCTTCTGTTTATATTGCCCATACCAAAAGCAGGTTTATGTCAGTAGTTAGTTTATAAATCAACTCTATTGCCTAAAAAAAAGTCAAATCTGTACTTTTTTTATAATGAATGTCTACAAACAGCTGAGTTCTATAAGGCCACCGACTGATGCTGGAAGTAGCGGCTAACGCATTAGCGCCTCACACTATTTGGGTGGAAAAATGCTGATTCATTTTTATTTTTTTTAACAGTACGGACTTTTTCCCATTACTGAAAGCAGCCCAAGGGTAGAATCAGGCACTGCACAAACAGACTAATGTTTCATTTCAATGCCAACCTGCATACTACAACATATGTAAACATTCAATGGTATTGCACTCAAACACACGATGTGTCACCACGCATGCGCTCATAAAGTGCTCGGATGCAGCAAGACTCCGACATGTTGAATGCTGACACACCGCAAGGCTCGCAGCATCCATATTTGAGTCTTTCGGTATTTGCATCCCCCACAAAGGTTAAACAATCTTCCCGTGCTCTCTTGCCTGCAAACAAAGAGCAGAAACTGTGACTACCTTTCCATTCATCACCTCGGTGGCAATCTACATCACACTTTAAGACGGAACTTTATTTCAGTAGGGGTTGTGATGAAGGGTCTTTCGTGAGACTATTTCTGCTACGCTCCCCGAGGGTGGTGAATATACTTCAGCTGAAATTGGATATCACACACTCTGACCGTTTCGCTCACTTCATCTATTTAACATCATCATCCATTCCATCAGTCAATTTACACACCTATCGATTCCCCTCGGCCCGTTGCTTCTGCTTCACACTGACCTTGTCGCTGCAGCTAAAGTGTTCCGGGTGCGACTCCGCCGATTCCAGGTTCAAGACGCATACACGGGAGTCAATAGCTTCCTCTGTGAAATAAAAATAAATTGCAATTTCAGATATACTAACTTAGTGGCAACTTCACAACTTGCATAATAGGGAGTCTAGTGAGTGCAGAGTAGCCCACCTGTGTTTGTGTTACACTTGGTGGGCTCCACAGGATGGACAGCGCTTTCCAGTAGAGAAGCGCCAGCCTTGTCAGCAGGAGGGCAGCAGGACTCCATGGGGGCACTGATGTCTTTTTTAGTACATTCATTTTCACTCTCTTCATCCTTGACACCTTCCAGTTGCTGCTGGGGTATTTTATGCCAGATTTTTTTCTGCGAGGAAGCTTTTAAGAATGTTGGACTAGATTCAGAGTTGGAGGAATCCTGGGAGCTTGTGATTTGCTTTGTGTGAGCCCCCTGGATCAGCTTCTGTGAGAATCGCACTTTCTTCTCCGAAGCCCGCGGGGATGAGGCGCCTACTTTCTCCTGCACGGAGGTGTCTGGTCTCGAGGTTGACAAAAATCCTTTGGATCCGCTCACTTCCTCAGATGTATTTAAAATATCTGAATTGAGTGACTGCTTTGTTTTTGAGTCCTGATTTCTCTGCTCCAGTGCCTCAGCATCTGTAAGATCATCAAGTTCCTCCAGGAATTCCTCCAATAGTATATCCGAAGGCTATAAAAGAGACATCAAGTCTTCTATAGTGATATTACCTGAGTTTAAATGAGCAAAATTGCTGACCTCACCTGTAGGTTATCTCCTTCTTCTTGATCTTGCCATCTAAAAATGAGCCACCATTTAGTTCTACTTTAAATTTTAATGAGAAGCATTCATGTTTTTATTGCATTTGATAGTTCTACTGGCAGCAGTCCAGCAATACATCAGAAACCATTTAGGACTCACCCCGAGTGATGCATTGGACTATCATTTGCTTCTTTGAATGAAGAAATGTACCATATTTTCCGGACTATAAGGCACACCGGACTATAAGGCGCACCTTCAATGAATGGCCCATTTTAAAACAGTGTCCTTATATAAGGCGCACCGGACTATAAGGCGCACCATTAATGCATCATGCCAGATTTTTAATCCAAATCAAATCATTCTCCATTTTATCTTTTTTATTTCAACTTCAGACGCAACAAATGACTTTATAATTACAAAATAATGATCCATAGTCTTTTTGATTCATGATTCATAGTCTTCAGCGGGCCACTTATGATTGATTTCATGACACAATGCTTCGGGCCAGTTTAAATTTAGGAATTTGGTCCATATATAAGGCGCCCCGGACTATAAGGCGCACTGTCGGCTTTTGAGAAAATTGTAGGTTTTTAAGTGCGTCTTATAGTCCGGAAAATACGGTACACTTTGCCACAACAACTTGTACCAAAGTGTACATTTACTACCACCGACAAAATAACTCACTATGAATGTTTAGAATTTCAAATTGGGCCCAAATAGCCATTTTCTTTCCTGACGTGACTAATGTGACTATTAAGTGTTACATGGTCCCAGGAGTGAGTGGAGATTCCGTGTTATGACTCTCACACTCTCATATTGATCACTGGGAGTTCATTATGAGGCCTCATGGAATCCAACCAACACACAAGAATGTTTTACAAAGCAATATAATGCCACTACTTGCAGCTCAACTATCACCACATCCTTGGGAATTTATGTTTTAGCACACAGTGTGGAAAAACAAGTCTTCCCTTGTGGTGTGAGACATTACCCCATCCCAACGGTTGAATTGACTTCATCCGGGTGTTGTTTGCGTGCAAGCCGGCTCTAAAACAAGATGTCAGAAATGTTCTACTGACCTCCTGGCCCTCCCAGTCAGGCGATCCTTGCCTTTTGCATTGCTGCTCATTACTTGTACGTTTTTAGATGACTTGTCTTTGCCTCGCTTCTCATGACCTATGACAAATTAAAAGTGGTTAAATGTAGGAGTCAATTTCTGGCCTTTAAGATTCACATTCATTTTGATTGTCTCTTTATTGAATTAGCGTTGCAGGTGAGCTGGAGTTAAAAATCCATTTAAAAAAAAAAAAAAGGGAGCCTCAGATTTTGACTCCACACAATACTTTTAAGTGTTAATTCTTTACCGACAAGAAGTTAAATTATAAAATGCAGTGCTCCTCCTTACGTAGATTTATCCATAACTGCATCACTACCTCCTGCTGGGTACTACTTTATAAAACCTCCCGAGGTCTACTATTCAATATTTTAATATATTAAATATTTTATGGGGCTCTTATGAATGAACAGATTTTAAATTGGTGCCATAATTTCCCCCCCCCCCATGTGCGCCTTTCTTCTGTCAAGCAGATATCCATACAGCTCATTATTTAATTAGCAATTATTCCTAGGAGAGCGAGAGTATTATTATTTCTACTTTGAGTCAATAATTTGTCTAATAACATTTTTTTTGCTTTGCTTTTCAATAAGTACAAGTATGATCATACTTAGAATTGTTCAAGATAAGTAAAATAGCTTAATTTTCACAGTTACCTCGCGTGTCAGCGCCGGACTTATGCTGTCCTCTTCTAGAGCTTCGTCCTCCTGGTAACATAAAAAATAAATCAATTAATTAAAAAAAAAAAATTAAATCAAAGCAAAATTAGCATGATCAGGTTGAGAAAATCTCACCTCTGCATGGGGGCACCCAATCTCGGTCATGTTGCGACTTGTCTGAAAACCTACAAGCAAAAATTCTGTTTGGTTTATCAATTTAAAAGATTTGTTTAACTCAGTACTATATGTAAACATTGTCTCTCTCCATTTAAACAATTCATAATTCCTAACTCATTGAGCATTCAAGCTATTCGAGTTCGCTGATAATTGTGGTGTATTTATTATGCAACAAGAATTTAAGAAATGAAAGTACACTAAGTTATGCTTTGTTGGCTCACCAATAACATTTCAACAATTGGTGAATCACACAAATACTTTCTGCTCTTTCCTGGTGGTCCTTGTTTAAGCCTCACCAAATAAGGGAAGGCATTCCATCGCTCATCCCCTGGCTTAAAATAGCCGCTCCTCCCTTGTCTCTTTACGTTTTGATGATTCCCTAAACAGCACATTCATTTACCCGCCTACGAGTACCGAGTGTCTTGTTTGGAAATCAATCGTTGCACCATCTGCACTAATAAATGCATGATACGTGATCACTTGAATTTAAAAACATGTATTCCACTTGATGCTAATTTGCAAATTTTCAAATCACAAAAATGATCCAATTTCAATATCCAATTTCAAATGAATTCACCCATTCATACGTCAGAAGTCAGATTAATTAAGCAAAAGACTGAACCACGAAAACAATTTTAAAAAATCAGCAAAAAAAATGGCAAATTAACACATAACAATAATCAATATGTTTTAGCATTAAAATATAGCTCCAGTGTGGTAAATATTTTTGGAAATAGTTAAGCTTGACTCTCAGCATATTCCAGTGACAAGTCATTAAACAATAGCATTATTTCACTGTGAAAAAAAAATCATGGTCGATTGTAATTAGTGGTCAAACCACTATCATGTACAACAGCAACAAAAGAAAGAAGAAATCTTACATGTTCTCCGTTTTATCAATGTCCCACGCCCGCCTCCACTGTCCCTTGGCGTTTTTGTGACGGGCCACTCTCTCCTTGTCAATCTTCTCGCGCTCCTTTTTCCACTGCAGGTACTCCTCCTGCTCCTCCTTCGACGTGGGGATGTTCAGATCTGTGGTTTCCAGCTCCTTGGAACAAACAAAAACAACTCAGTGCTTTTGCAAGTAAAAAAAAAAAAAAGGCCCCAGTGGATTTGACGGAAATATTCTGGGGAAAAATCGCTTCCAATGTCCCGTCAAGCGTTTGATCTGCTGGCTTATCTTGTTAGACTCTACAAACCCCAATTCAAATGACTTCGGAGAGTTTTGTAAAACTTAAATAAAAACTGAATACAGTAATTTGCAAAATCGTTTTCAACATACATTCTGTTGAATGCATTAACAATGAGCAATATTTATTTATTTATTTATTTTTATTTTTTTATTATTCTTTTTTTTAGAATGTTTTTATTTATGCATATTTTGAGTTTGATCAAATTTCCATTTGCAAAGTTGATATGGGGGCACAATGCAGCGTTAATTTCTTTATACGCTTGTAAGAATATGAAATTGTTACTTGACAAACATTAACTGACCATTTATTAAAGTATTTATGATGGTGACTCTTGGATCTTTATCGATTCACTTTCCATTATTTCCTATGGCAGAATAGATTTGAAATATGAACAAATTCGAGGTCAGAAAGAAAACGTATTGTGTTTGACCTAAAAAGTTCATTTGTACTTTCACATACATTAAACTCACAGCAGTGCTGACTCATCAGCAATGGAGCATCAACTAAAGAGCAACCTAAACACTCAGGCCATTTAGGTTTTATTAGAATAGATTTGAAGCCTTACTCACGCTGATTCGCACTAAACAGTGCAGTGAAGCGCAAAAAAACAATCTCATTAAACACGGGGCGCCAAAAACAAGAAGGGCATCTTGTCGCTCAGCTGATCATTAATCGCCGACATGACAGCAATGGCATTGTATGGTTGAGTACAAAATGAGATTTTAATATTAATATGTGCATTATATCGAAACATCAGTGCTGCTTCAATTCACAAATGCCAATGTATTGTCTTTGAGGTTGTACAGATTACAAAAAAAAAAGCCGTGTTTGTCTATCACAAACAGCGAATCCACACAATGGAATACATCAAGATAATAGACCTGCAGGAAAAGCACAGTGTACAGTAAATGCAATTATTTCCCCTCCCTCCATTCTGCTCTTAACCTGTTTATTGATTACAGTGATGGGAGCAGAAAGGATTGCGTGTGATATTAAAAGGAGACGTGATGGAGGCTTTTTAACACATCAAAGAGGACCGAGGCCTTGTTATAAAAGCCCTGGAGTGAAACAGGATGAGTGAGGTTAATCATGTAAAAAGCTCTCTCTGAGAGAAAGCGCTTGTTTTCATTTCGATAAAGTAGGCAGAAACTAATTTAGCTGCCCTTAAAGAACTTTTAAAATGATTCTGGGAAAGAAGGAAAATCAATGCGTCGCTCAGCACATTCATTCTTACTGCAACAATAAAAACAATATGAGGAGAAAACAGCTGAGCGAGCGTGATGTTTTCCCACTCATGTTTGTACCAAGTAAACATGTTGCCTTTCTGGAATATCAACATGGCATGTACTTTCCATCTCCTCTCCTCAGGACCCCAAAGGACACTGGGCACCACAAGGGAAGTTGCTCCTTGCATGTTTCAACAAGCCTGCTGCTATCAACTCTGGCCACCTTGCTAATACAGTATATATTAATTGTCAATGGACTGCCTTTGTGAAGAGTGATGTGATTGCCTAGTTTCCAGTGACTAGTCTTGACCTCCAATCAGACAAAAACAGCCATGTTATTATTATTATTATTTTTTTTATGATACTCAATCACTCAACTTATTTATTTATTATAATTTATTAACAATGGCAGAATGCAAAGGAGGGAAGGTGCAGAGAAGCAGCGGGGGCATAACCAAGAGCATCACTTTTGCACACTGGGAACCTTTAGCCCAGCCTCCTTTCATCCGCATTCAGCACGTTAGTTACTAATCTGCAAAAGCAGCTCTGAGTTCCTCTGGCACACCAAAAAAAAAGGATTGCACACTGTAATGCACTGGTGTCAAACTCAAGGCCCGGGGGCCAGATACGGCCCGCCACATCATTTTATGTGGCCCGCGAAGACAAATTGTGCATCAAATTCGTGTGTCATTACTAGAATTGCAAATTGTCTTCACTTTTAATAATATCTTTTTTTTGAAATATTTGACCAGTTTTTACTCGTCTGATTTGAAAACGAGTTATTTGTCAGTTTGTTTTGTAGCTTTTACTGTATATAATATGAGGTGCTCATACATTTATTTGGGTTGACAGTCATAATGGCCCTCCGAAAGAAGCTATGACGACAATGCGGCCCGTGAAAAAAAATTGTTTGACTCCCCTGGTGTAATGTATCATTCCTGTCCTCATGTAAGGAAGGTAGAGTACAGTTGCACTCCGATACTACTGTTTCTGAAAATCAGACAAATTTTGTGATTGTTGGTTGCACTTCCAAGGTCAAAAACAATTTCCGTAGTCAAATAATGCCACTATCTGTCTGTCATCAATGCAAACATAGACTGCAATCAAATCAAGAAGGGTAAGATTTAAGGGCCAACACTGCACCCAAGTGGATCAACAGCGCCATATCAGGGGAGAAGCGATTACAAATTTCCACTGCAATGATGTCATCGGAGCAGTTTGTGGACAAGTCACTAAATTGAAAAGAGGAGTAAAAGAGTATAAACATTTTTGAAAGAATACTGCTCTGGTGCAAATATTTTAGCCAGAATGAAGTCTGTGAGTGGATAATCTGATAGTCTGTCTCGACACATTTTTCACTCTGCTAGCCTCATCAAAAATCCACTTTGACAGGAACACAAAAACACCCTTCTACCTTTCCTTTCTTCTTTGTCATCCATCCTCAGTCTCACACTCCTTCCTCTCTGACCCTTTCCTGGCACCTTTCCAGGCCTCTCTTTTCGGTTGCATAATGAGCCTTTTCATGGCGTGAAAGCAGTTGAATGTTAATTAGATCAAATCGGCCTTTTCGGGGCAATGAGAAATACAACACAATCATGCGGGAGGAAAGCAGACCACTTAAGAAAGGAGAAATAAGCGACATTTTTTTCCCCCTCACACTCCTCGATTGTCACTCTCAGCAGTCGCCTGCTTCGAGACTAGCTGCTAGATTGCCACACCCCTTTCTCGGTCACTGTTTATTTCCAAGCACAAACAGTTAGAAACAACCCCCCCCCTCTCTTCCTGTATACCTGCGGCATTTTTGTGTGTTTACAAATGACACTACACTGGTTATGAAACAGCAAGACAGATCACTGGAGGAGTCACAGATGACCGGTGCACTGGAGCGGAGGTTATTATTCAAGCACAGAATCAGTGCAGGATATAAATAAAGGGAGTGAAAGGAAAACAGCATGTTCAGCACAGTGATTTAGTACCATATTTTCCGCACTAAAACAATGTACTCAAAAAAACCACAGTGCGCCTTATAATGCAGAGCGCCTTATATATGGATCAATTGATGAATTTGTTGATCCATACTGGTTCTACACAGCGCTCTGCCAAAATGTTTCAGTACGTTTTAGTACGACTTACAAGTTCGCATCGCTTCCCAGCATTACAGCAACCATGGTCAGGGGGCGTCACTGAATAGCTGTTGTAATGCTATAATGATAGCTGCTATATGCACGAGGCTATTTCATTTCAAAATAGGCTGCACCGTTAATGTTTTGATTAAATTTATGGATCGATATGGAAGGGAAACATAAGTAAGCAGTACCAATGTGTTAGATCGAACTTTAGTCAGTACCGATCATTTTATAGGAGATAGTTTGAGAAACGCGATTGTTTACAGAGGGCTCATTGGTTATTGGCTAGTGGATGCATACCGCAACCCTAGTCAACCTCAGTTTGTTGCAGTATAGCTTCTATTTTATGCGCCTTTTAATCCGGTGTGCCGTATATATGAAATCATTTCTAAAATAAAAAATTCAATGAGGGTGCGCCTTGTAATCCATTGCACCTTATGGTGCGAAAAATACGGTACATGTTACTTCAATTTGCCTTCCTCTATTTTAGTGCCGTCTCCTGACACTTTTTATGCTTACGTCAATGAGGATCAGCTGCCTGAGCGTTAGCTTATTGATGGGCCGGCAGTGCACGTGAGACGGAACAGCTGTCTCAAGGTTTCGTGATACTCGTGGGGGGGTTCGTGACAGTGTGGCATTTCACACCCCAGCAGGACACTTGATGCGTGTCTCAGCCCATGAATGTTAAACACGTGCTGTACAATAATACAATTCGTATCGGATGTGACAACGAACATGTCAACACATCCGTAACAAGGCCTCGCAGGAGATGGATCTCGAGGATATCAGAGCCTGTTCCAGATTGAGTGCCACTAAAGTTTCATGGTGAGTGAAAAACAGAAGTGCCAATTTACTACTTTTATGCCTTCATTTGCCCAGGTAATGCTACACTTTACGGTCACACTTTATGATGAGATAAGTAAGTTTGGACTTGGATTTTTTGGTGTGATTTTTTTTATAAAGTTCTTTTGTGTGGATTTTGTGTGATAATTTAGTGTGGACTTTTTGCGTATTTTTTGGGTGGATTTTTTTGTGGGTTTTTCTTTTTTCTGGAGTTTTTTGTGTCTTGTTTGCAGGATTTCTTTCTTGTGATTTTGAGTGATTTTTGTTGTGAATTTTTGTTTGACTTTGGGGTTTTTGTGATTTTTTTAAAATACATTTCTTATATGATTTTGTGTGGTTTATGAACTATTATGTTGGAAACAGACAGGCTAGACTCAGGTATTTGCATTCTGGAGTCAAACGTTCTCCTTGTGAGTTACTCTACAAAGTTTCATCGAAATTTATTAGTACCATAAAGTAATTTTTTGCATTTGCAATTAACTTAGACAGCACAGATCTACATTTCAGACGACAGCAGCCGTATTAATAGCCTCCCTATCCTAATCCCATGCCAATAACAGCCTTGATATACCGCCTGTCTGCCAGCCTTTGTGCAGCATCGCTGAAGGGGCGTGGCCAGTCTGGCATCTATGTAAAACAGCTTTGTGATGGGGACACAGACAGGGCATGAGAGTGGGAGGCACTGACTTTTAAATGTCTCATCAGTGAAGAGTTCAAGTCTGCAACAAACCTGTGCTGTAATGTCCAACATGGTCACGTGACGTGCTTGTTTTCCTATCCCTGCTGCCTCCACGCTGCCAGCTTGTACCTCATCAGCTGGGCTCTTGATATCGGACCGACATTGGAGTTCTGGCCTCTTTTCAGGTTTCTCACACACCACTCTCTTACCCTAGAAAGGGTTCGTTAATGTCATTAGTGTGGTAAGATCAACCGTCACGACAATTTATTAGGTACACCAGCTAATGAGATTCAAATACTGCAGCTACGCAACGTTTTAACCTTCATAAATAAGAATCCTCATCATGTTTGATTTACATCATTATATTGATTATGTTGAAATAATGTGAATAGCAAACCTGAAAACTGAACAGTTAACGAATCACAATAATTGAGTCACTACAAGCTGTTCATAATACAGTGAATTATACCGAAAGATGTCGAATAAATTGTTTCCAATATTATCATTTAAAACATGAAAGCTCTCAGTGTGATTCAGTGCAGCTCTATTCCACTGGAATTTTTAATCAGCTCTTATACAGGAGCTCATTAGGTTCTACAAGTGTATATAATGAGGTGACTTGAATTACAGGGTTTAATGAATCTAAAAATGCAATAAGGTAATTTTTTTATGAGCAGGAAAGCAGTATTATTAAAAAAATGATGTTGAGCTATATTATTCAGCAATGATAATTTTCTAAAAGCCTAAACTCTCGACTCAATCTAAAATAACGACTCACCTTTTTGCCAGCCATGGTGACGATTAGCTGCTTTTTGTGCCCTCTGCCGACATTGCTAGCAGGCTGCAGAGTAGCTTCCTCTGCTCGGCCTGCTCCGACTTCCTTTTGTCCTTTCCCAGCAGGTGAGCCACTGTTAAAGGACTTGGTCACCACCACGCGACTGACCTGTTCCACAACAAAGGACAACAATCCGTAAAATATTGCTCAAGTTTCACGATGGTAGTGTTTTCAAATTAAAACTCACACAAGTGGACTTGTTTACTGTGATCGTAAGATCATCAGCTTTGCCCTTACGGCTCTGCAGCGCCATTCCTTCTTCTTCTGCTCTTTTCTTGTCCTCTTCCACCTCCTAAAGGCAACTCGACCAAATAGATAACTAATCAGGAAGCATATAAAAGAACAAACACTTTCAACAGATTTCAGAGCCTTGCAGTTTAACGCCTCATTACGACAAGTGAGCTACTCAACGGCACACAGCTTTCTTTGCTGGCAGGCACTTGTCTTCACCTTGTATCTTTTCATGAGCGCCTCGTTCTTTCTTCGAAGAGCCTCGATCTTTTTGTCCAGTTCCAAGTCCCTCTCATGATCCCTTCTTGGCATTGGGTCACAGCGTGTCTGGAAAGAAACACTTTTTTTCATCAGCAATAATAATTATACAGTATGTAAATCAGCTTTAATATATATATAGACTGTAAATCAGCCTTACAACACAGATAGCCCATCGAATGGACAACGTGCATGCCCATTAAGTCACAGATGGAGCGTCCATTATGCAGCTCAGTTACGAATGCGTATGCATGACATCCCAAACATCTCAATGGGGCAAGCAGGGCATGCATCCTTACGCAATAAGAGACTCCTTGGCCAAAGATTCCATGAGCAACCACAGAACAGCAACTCCAGCTGATGTAGCGTGTCGCCCATCCCCAACTATATCAGAACTTGAGGCTGGAGTTGGATCAGAATACATTTTTAAAGTAACCTTCCAAAACCTGATGATAATAAGGTTGTGCCGGCAGTGAATTAGCTGCTTTCTGTGTAATATTACACGCAAGGGTCCATTATGTTGCAAAGATTCTCTCTTTTTCCCTCGAGGCCTCTATTCTGAATTGGAAAAGACTGACAAAGATTTGTCTCTATGGGTTACCGAAAAATCTTTTTTGGGAAGTCCTATAAAACTGCTTTGAAAGATATTGTGAGCACGAGAAAAGCTGGGACTCACTTTGGAAGCCAGCATGCTGGGGAGAAGTTTTATCGCACCGCTTTTAGTTGTCAGGGTATCCAAACACAACAGCTCATGAGGACATACCACCAAGAATAGTCGCAAGGGAGAGACACACGGCCGACTCCGAATTTCAGCAAAGTCAATGTCAAACGGTTGTGCGGCAACCACCAACTGCACAATCTCAATTTGGACGCTACCTTTCTGGGGTTATAAAGCTCCTTCTTTGCAAGGGTGACGTTAATGTAAACGCAAACCCCTAAACGGGCATGGTGGGGACACGGGTGGTTAATGCCTGTGCCCGGCCGGACAGGCAGCCCGAGGCACAAGAGTGAGCCTGCAGATAGAAAGCTGCCAAAGCGTCCTCCATACATCCACCTACAGGAGCTTCATGAGGACAGAGAGAGCTCAACACAAGCTTGCATGCGGCCGCAGCTGAATCTGCGACAAAAGCAGGCAGAGGCAGAGAGCGGGCAGGGAGATAAGGCACTCACAGGTCTTTCCATGTCAGCGCTGATAGCGAAGCTGGGTCCAGACGCGAGGCAGCCGAGGCGGCGGCGAGGGCTGCCCGGAGTCCACGATCATGCCTTGATCACAATGAGCCAAGTTGGGCAAGCAGCCAAGGCAGCCAGCAAACACACAGAGCTCCCCTGTTAACAGATTTCACAGCACCCACCCGCTTGTCCTCCCTCTCCCCCTTCCCTTTCTCCAACCCTCCCACACTTCGTCACATATGCTCTCAGTCTCTTTAAATCACTTGTTCTTGCCCCTCTAGAATATACTCAATGGTGGATGCAAGCACTTTTCCTTCACCGGGTTAAAAAAAGAATCACAATTAAATCAAATATATTCAACCATCTCTTGTCTGCACTTAGACATTCAATACTGTAGTTCAAGTATTTCAAGTCAAGGTGAATTCAGAGTTTTGTTTCTAAATGCATACCTGCATACAATATGGGTGTCGATCTAGGGCAGGGGTGTCAAACTCGTTTTTTTCGCGGGCCGCATTGTAGTCATAGCTTCTTTCGGAGGGCCATTATGACTGTCAACCAGAATAAATGTATGAGCACTTCATATAATATACAGGAAAAGCTACAAAACAAACTGACAAATAACTTGTTTTCAAATCAGACGAGTAAGAACTGGTCAAATATTTAAAAAAATGATATTATTAAAAGTGAAGATAATTTGCAATTCTAGTAATGACACACGAATTTGATGCACAATTTGTCTTCGCGGGCCACATAAAATGATGTGGCGGGCCGTATCTGGCCCCCTGGCCTTGAGTTTGACACCAGTGATCTAGGGGGAAAATGTTAAGGAGCACAATCAACACAATCATTATTTATTATGGGAGTCCAAATGTTGGTGCAGCACTCCTGCCTGTAAAACATGTTTGAAGACAATTGCTGCAAACCAGAGAAGACAAACAATTAAACAGTACTAAATTCTATTTCTCTACTTCAGTTTCCGGATAGTTTCTTTAGGCCTGGAAACAACGGGGCCCACTGAGGCACTTAAGTATCGGGTCGCTCAAAATGTTGGCATGTTGACTGTACCAGGGAAATTCCAAAAAAGGAAGAAGAGTAATTGGTTCTGCTATTTTATAGTCCATTTGACCTACTTTTTAGCTTCGTTTTCACTTTCTTTAAAATATATTAACATGTCTCTGCACCTGGCATAAATGGATTTATTATGCCTCTCGTCTTACTGTACGTCAGATGAGTTTCCAGACCAACAAGATACAGGTATAGATAAATAGCAGACTAGATGGACTGAAGGTCGAAATATCAAGTGTGGTTGCACATGTCCAACAAAGAGGTGGCACAGAGAGAGCGCTGTCAGCAAAACTAATCAGACCCAGCAAATTCCACATAGCATTATGGAAACAAACACAACTCTGCAAGTCAACAATCTTAAACCCCATGACATACACAATGCATGGAATAATCCTGTTGGTAGACAAAATCCTGGTACAAATATGCTTTTTGTTTTTTTAAAGCATTAGATTAGGATTTTGTTTTGTGAAAACATTTCTACTGATCTTGTACGTCTATTCTAAAACGACAGACGACAAAAATGAGCCCAAAACTTATGTTTGATGCATTTTGTAGCCTTGCACTTCCAAAACGTTTAAATGGAATGTTTACAACAAGTACTTACATGAAAACAGGGACCTGCGTATGAACCGAATTTGATTTGATGACATATATTTCACTGCAGTGACACAAAATAACCACTAGATGGTAATACGTCACATGATTTATTTGACAGTGTAACTAAAAAAAGTTGATTGTATTTTTGTCAACCGCTTGCAAAAAGTATTTTAGAAAACTTGCTTTACTTCACTTGAGGCTTCCTAATTTGCCACATCCTGGATGATTTTTTTTTCTTTTTCCCTTCCTCCCAAATATTCAAACATGCATGGGTAGAATGTGAAACTAATTAATTATCAAGACTCTCTCGTATGGATTGGTTGTAAAGACGGACTTATATATTTATATTTGTACACGATCGTGGCTGTAAATGTCAAACTTGAGTTTGGGGCGTGCAGAGATTTTGTCCAATGAGGTGTCCGAAAATTTAAAGTAGGCGTGACATCCGGTTTGTAGATCACATGACCAAATTGAAGTCGTGTGACGAGAGACGTAAATACGACTGCGAATAGTATTCTGATTTATGTACAGTAAGTAGCCAAACTCTTTTCACATATTTCTTGAATTTCTTTCTAGATGGCCACGTGATATTTTGCGAGTTTGTAAAATTATTTTTCTTCTGCAGTGTTTTGCACGCGGCTAGCTTGACACTTGGACTGTTTAGGAGTTTCTGTCTTTAAAGTTGACGATTGATTCTTGATTACAGTTATCGTGATTTGTAGCTACAATATTTGATCCAATTCACATAGGGCACATTAAATAAAACATTGTCACCTTGCAGAAGCTAACAATTAAAACCCACTATGAAAAAATACATGTTTTCTCTTATCTTGCAGGTGTATTGCACGATATGTCTCTTTCAAACTACTGAGCTAATACCTCTTCTCACAACCATGGATCCTGGACAGCAGCTACCTCCATCTGATGCCACCTCCCAGCCCACTGAAGAATACTTTCCATGGGATCTTCGATTCCAACTGATTGCCTTGGGTTTTGCTTTCTATGCATCAATATTCCTCCTCGCTCACCTCCTGTCTTCATCACTGACCCATACATACAATTGCTTGCAAGCCAAAGAGAAGATTTTCTGGAACCTTGCCGCTACCCGTGCAGTATTTGGCATCCAGAGTTCAGTTGCTGGTTTGAGAGCACTTACTCAGGACTCTGGATTGAGCAGAGACATAGTGAACGGGCAAGAGGACTGGTCGTGGTTTAATCTCCTCACAGCCACGGGGTTCTTTATATTTGAAAATGCAGCATTCCATACCTATAGTTTGGCGTTTCGGTCACTTGACTTTGCCCTGGCAACGCACCATTTCTTCGCCTTGGCAGGATATGGAGGAGGAGTGATGTCAGATTCCATGGGCCACTTTGTGCCAATGGTGGTGCTACTTCTGGAAATGAGCACACCATTCACGTGCATATCCTGGATGCTGCTGAAGGTAAAACAATATTACATTTCCTCTGTTTTGTTCAAAGTTTATCTCTTTAGGACAGATTGGAAATGAAATGGTATGAAAATGTCCAATCTCAGTTATAGTGAAAACAAAAACATTGGAAATAAGCTGCAGCAATTAAATTGCATTTCTATGCAAAACAGTGGTGTTGAAATAGTAATATTTTGTACTATATTTTTAATATACAGGTAATAGAAATGTCGACAAGTTTCATTTCTGTAAAACAGAAAAGTTATTTCACTTTAGTAACATAAAACATGTGAAAGTCTTCACATCAACACATCACAAAGCAGTTCCAACCAATTTTGCATTTCCTCTTTCATCTTTTGTAATGTTCCTTTTTTTTGGGCTTGTGTGAATTTGGCTATGGTTTTCAATAGCTCAAGTCAATTTTATTGATATAACACATGCACTACAGTTGCAGCTCTAACAAAGCACTTTACAGAACACGTCATAAAACCTTAACAGTAATACAAAAATATGAAACCAATAAAATCTCCACTCCTGCATACAATTGATTGTTGTTTGAAGAGATGTAGAAGAAAGTGGAGCAATTCAAAATCTCCTTTCACTAATGGACCAGAGTCATAAGATGAGATGAACCCTGACTATTGTGACATCATTAATACATTAAAAACTACTCTCTCTCTCTGTTTCTATGCAAGGCTGGATGGGCCAGAAGTCTGTTTTGGAAAGCCAACCAATGGATGATGATCCACATGTTCCATTGTCGCATTGTTCTCACATACTACCTTTGGTGGGTAAGCTTTAAAAACTGGGGCGCGATCAACAACAACTTCCCCCTGGCATTACGTCTCATCTTCTACATCGGCCTGGGCCTGCTCACCGTTGTCATGAATCCGTTTTGGACCTACAAGAAGACCATGCAGCTGTTCAACCCCGTCGATTGGAACTTTGGCAATAAGCCGGCACCTGGAAACAACACCAAAGAGGATCAGGCTGATGTTGCTGCCAAGCCTCATGTAAGCTGAGAAGCAACAGGAAAGTTGGTTACCTGGTTGTTTTATTTACTTTATCTTCTTCGCATTAACTTGTTTCGCACATTTGTATTTTGTTAATTAACACAAATAATTTCCGTAGACCTGCTAGTCTAGTCTAAAACATGGTATCCTGCTTGATATTGTGAAATATGTATGTAGCAGCCAAATCCACCTGTTTTTATCGATCTCAGGGAGCGGCCATTTTGCCACTTTCCGTCAACTGTAAATTATTTCGACACCCACCGTTGGGAAACAGTGCGTTACTGAAATTGGCCATTAGGAAATTCAGAGTGAAATGAAAACGGAGTGCCAGCACGCGCACTTGACGCTCCGATTGAGATGGTGCGCCAGTGCTGGCCGTGTTAAAAAATGAATGGTAGCAGAGTGCACTATGATAAGTATAGGAAAAATCAAATGTATTTTCAAATATTTTCTGATGTTTTAAATACCCTCAGTATCAAAGATAGACAAACCAGAATTTTTCTTACACCACTGTATCATCATGATTGAACTTTTTTATACAAAGTACAAGCCTAACGTCTACTTTGACTTTCTGTATATGACATACAGTATCTAAATCTTGACCTATTGACCTAACTATCGTCTTTCACATTACAGAAGGAAAAGTTCTGAAATTGTATTATTGGGTGGGTGAAGATTTGCCTTTTACGTTTGTCATGTTCTCAAATAATCTTTTTGTGTTATTAAAATGTGTTCATTTGAACTTAAGCTAGCAAATAACATTTCTGTTAACAAAGCCAGGTGGGTGGATTGCATGTTTGCTCAAGGTGAGATTCAATGTTGTATTGAATGGCAACAGGTGGATAATGTACATATAGGCACGGTACTTAAAGGGTGGCTAGGGGGTGCTATTGCCCCTTCAGAAATCTGTGTAGCTCCGGTAAAGCACTTCATGCATGGTAATGTACTGTGGGTTTTAAACATATTATTCATTTAATTAAGTTTAAAAACATAACTTTGCAAGTAGCCATTGGGTTCTAATCCAAGCCCTGCTTACGTTATGTTTTTTTTTTCTTCTTGCACACAGGTTAAAGATTTTGCAATTGCTACTTGGTCACTTGTATTTGGTGTGTCTATGTGAGAGTTTTTGAATATTATTTGACTATTAAAGCTTGTGCGCTGTATCATGCAAAAAAATAAAACACAAGATCAACTTCATACAGTGAGTGAATTGATGAATATTAACTGTCTTCTCATATGGCTCCATAAAGAACCAGAAAAGAGAGAAAATGTCACTTCTGTCATCAATTGTAAGACTGTTTGATTGTCAGTCACTTTTGCACAAATAGATGAATAAGCATAATTATTTTGTGGTTGAAAAAGTCTCGAAACAATTTGAATTGAAAATTGATCATTTCCCACTGCAGACTTAATATATCCCACGACACAGTGCTGCATCGTATTGAGATGTGTATCTAATATTTTGGCACCATAATAGTGGCAAAATAATTAACAAGCGTTTCGGCAAATTGCAAACTAGAACAAACACATTAAATAGCATAATCTTGTAAATCTGCAATTTTTTGGCAAAACTCTTGAATATTGTGAGCAAACGAAAGTCAATCTAATAAAATGCTAATTGCCAACACAAACACTGGAAATAGAACGATTAGAAAGCATGCAACCAAAGCTTTTTTTTTTAGAAAATCATCCATACAAAATCTTCTCTGGACAGCTGTGTTTTGGGCAGCCACCTCACAAGTCACGTGAGCACATTCCAGTCCTCCCGGAGAGGAAGACGATGGCAAATTGATTGACGCCTTGGATTCACCAATAGACGCGTTCCAAGCTTACCCATTGACCAATCAGACGCTAGCACTAGACATGAGGGTTTTCCCATGATGGAGCCAGTTTGCATCGAAGGGAATCCTAGTTAAGAAGGATACCAGAAGAAAGTGTCTTCCATCACTAATGTGCAACTTTGCTTAACAGGTCGAGGATTACAACAAAAGGATCAACTCTATTACTTCATTAAAATCTTGAAATGGTGAGTCCAGAACGCGTTTTATTGTTTATGACAAAGTTGTGTACAGTATTCCCAAAACCTGAACTGTTTTGCAAACTTTAATTATAAGTGTCTGTAAACGTGCAAAGTGGTTCCGCTCCGTTTTCAATGCACAATTTGGATGTTTGAAGTCTGCGTTGTTGGGTCACAACTGAACGTGGCGCCTCAGGTTGTCAAGTTGCCAACGCTGTCCAATAACGTTACTCAGTGTCAACGTGTCCGATGAGTAGACAGTTGTTTTTGCAGATCCCTCCAAGTAATTCGTTTACCACTTTCACAAATAAAACAATTGACGTAGGAAAATATCATTTTACTGTACTTTACCTAGACATTTCCCCCCCGTCTGAATTGGCTCAAATTTGGCATTTTAACTCACCCTATGAGATATACTACTGGAAATTCAAAGTGGACTTTTTACCATCACGTCAGTTTTGATAATAGTTACTCTAAACTTTATGAATGCAAACCAGGATTTCTTGAAGCAAAATAAATCAAGTTGGCACGTGCTGTTCCTAAATTTAGGGATGAAGTGTGGGGGTCTTTTCCATTTAAAGTCTTTCTGAGTTGGCAGCAGCCAAGCCAACCACCAATTCAAGTAGTCATGCATAGCATTCCTGAGTGAGCAGGCTGCCTAGCTCCAGTCAGCTGGAATGCATGTCTTTACAGGTAGTCAAATAATAATAAAAAAAAAAATTCGACAATTCTCCATTTTATCAGTATATGTCTTCATAAAACTGTAAATGTTATCCTCTCAAGAATAATATAAATATCACTGTCTGTAGTTGATTTGTCTGCAGTCTTTTGCCAATCACCTTCACACCAGGCAGTTGTCAGATTCTCCACTGTTAATTTGTTGAACAAATCACCATGGTGGCTTGGCTGTGACTACAAATACCTTTCCTTCCCCCCCTCTGTAAACATTGAGTGGGCTCTTTGGGAATACAGGTACAATTTTTCTGCAGGTTCCCTCTGTGAGCTCTCAACTGAGTCGTGAATGTTCTGATTGACAGCTCATAAATCATAGCAACCTTTTTGTTATTGACAACATCATCAGGGACAAATCTGTCATTGAATGGCTTGTGCCACATATGTTGTGAAACATTGATCTTAAGGTTGAGTCTATAAATGTTTGCTGTCAATCAGATCTGCAGCAAAATGGCATGTATTGCTGTGCCATCAAGTAACAATTGTTTCATGGAAATGTTTACCACAGTAAAGCCTGGGCGAGTTTAATAGAGCTAAGGAAGTGCTTACAGTGGTATTGTAAAAGGGTCAAACACACCCTGGGAAATTGGTCTACTTCCAATCGGGTGCATCGGGAAAAAAACAGCACCAAGAAGCAAAGTCTAGTGCTCCTATTATGTAGATTTTAAACAGGTCTCAAAACAAAGTTTCTGATCTTCTTTGATCAAAATGTAGAAATGATAAAGAATTACAACACACTTAACAAAACACTCAGGTTGAAATTACTTTATTAATAATTCTCATGCAAATTACCTGCCAATTATGCTGGTGATTAATAAAATTGAATAATCTTGTCTACTGGGCTTTTTAGGTTAAAATGGGAATAAGTATCAAAACAGTTAACAAAACCTTTTCAGAGCAAGCGATTTTCCAATGCTCACAACTAAATGGCGTGCTTATGATGCAGTGTTAAGTTTTTGATGTGGTTTACTGGTTAGGCAGGGAGCAGTTCCAACATTCTTATACAACTGCCTAATCTTTTTTTTCCTTTTTTGATTTTCTCTACCATTGACTCTATGATGACATAAACACAGATGAATTTTTATAGTAGTCATTATCTATTTGAAGGTATTAAAATGTGACATTCAAATCCTCAATGTATATAAAATATCCCACCAAAAGAAAATACTACAGGCCCTGACTATTTAACTTTACATTCTACCATCCGCATCAATGAAATCCACAAATATACAGTCACTGTCAGGTGGAAACCGTGCCGATCCTCTCCATGTTGATTGTTCACATGTAGGTCCATGGGTATTTTTAGAAACCCCCAAACTGTTTTGCTCCGCTGCACTCACCAAGCTTCCCACCCTGCTTAAGGTTAGGGTGGGAAGTGAAGCATTTGGCACAGATGGTTTATCTCGGTATGACTCACGACTTTTAAGGAATATTTAGAAAGCAGGTCGGAGGTTGTTGTTCTCGCTGTCCCACGTGATCGTTTTTAGTTGACGGGGTAATTTGTGAGTGTAGTTAATTGCTTGCTTTGTACATACTTGTATTCTGAGCACATTTGTCTCAACCACTCTGACTCCAGTCCAGGTCAGAAACACAGAAAGGGCTCATTAAGGCTGCTCAGTTTGGACAGTTTCCACTGGCAAACTTCAGTTGACTCGAATGAGTTTCTTTTAGTAAGAAAATTGTCAACTCTGGCTTTTAGTAAAAATGCCATTTTTGGATTTGGCTCTTTAAATGACCAATGTAGGCTGACAATTTTCCTCAGCCTGATTACTTTAATCCTGGTCAATGTCGGTGACTCAGACGGCACTCCATTAAACGAGCCATAAAAATTCGGAAAAGGCAACAAATGTTGTCAACTCCTTACACCACCCTCTCCCTAGGCTTGGTTCTAGGGCTTTCGGCCCATATGTGGAGTACTACTTCCCATTAAGTACACCCCCATAAAAAATCAGTTGGAGAATATCCTTGTTCATTCTTCCATACCAAACTTTTTGAACCTTTAGAACAATAATCGCTAAACCCTAAAACCTAGAACTGGTGAATTAAGTTGAAGACATAAGATTCAAAGAAATCAGAAAAAGATAGATAGATAGATAGATAGATAGATAGATAGATAGATAGATAGATAGATAGATAGATAGATAGATAGATAGATAGATAGATAGATAGATAGATAGATAGATAGATAGATAGATAGATAGATAGAGATACTTTATTGATCCCTGGGGGGAAATTGAAATTCATTACATCAACAGGCCAGATATTTTCTTGTCTGAAGAAGCTCACGGATCCCAACATGTTATAACACGCTACACCGAGTCTGTCATCAACTACAGGGTGGATTTTGGTGTTTTCTTTCGGTCCGTTCATTCTTTAACTTTTGACTTTTTTTTGTTCCTATGAATTGTGTTGATACACAGCTAGGGCTTATGTTTAAACAATTGACATCTGGAATGCTGATTTTTTTTTTTTTCTCTGGCAAGGAAGTAAAGCATCACAAAATCAGAGACAAAACAGGTATTGATATTGTCTGTTTTCCCTCAGGGGATGAAGGCAGCTGTCTTATCTCATATATCTTATCTATTTTGCCCTACTCTTCATCTCCGAAGAGTATCTCTGTCTTGCTCTGACATGGTCCTCGAAATCTGAGTTGGCTCTTCTAGTCTCTCTTGAACTCTCTCAGTTTCATGAATAACAGACAAACATGTCATTGCTTCCTTTGCCCACCCTTCCTTCCCTCGCTCCCTGTCCCAGGCAATGAATAGCTAGATGAGTCACCCTGTTGAGATGTTGCTAGGACTTGACGCTTCATCTTCACACCAAAGTGAGGCTTAGTGGATGTTTCCATGGTATTGATATCCTGATGCTCTCATGAGCATCAATTGGGTATCGACCAGGCTCATAAATTATTGATACTGAGAATAAAATGCAAAAAATTGTGTCACTTCCATAATTAAGCTTAAAGCTTGCATGCCAAATGTGACTATGCTGCATTGTAAAAATAAAAACATTATTTATGTTAATTATTTTATTTATTTTTAGGGTTTAATTTATGTTAGCTTATTTATTATTATTATTAAAGTATTATTAAATGGTATTTACTTTTCTTTCAGGGCATTTGGTTCATATTGTTCAAAGTAAGATGTCATTTTATTTAATTAATTCTAATTTATTGTACTTGTTTTATTGGTGTTAGAAAAAAATCACACCAAGGACAATAATAAACTTATTTTTTGCAAAAAAAAAAAAAATGCGTCTAGAAAAGCCCTGTATTGCTTTGAATTTTCTCGACCCCGCTGTCTCCATTATCCAAACTGCTTATCCTCAGGCTATGCATACCTGCAAATGTTAGCATTAGCATCGTCCACTCGTCATCCTACTCTCTGCAGACGCCGGCCCCGTGTTCATTCTCCCTTCTGGCTTTGTGCCCTGCACATGGGGTGGAGGACCGAAAAAGCGGAGGATTTCACATTACTTGAAGACAAAACAAGCTTTCAGACTCACAATGACTTATCTTGGTGGCTGTGTCCCCACCATGTCGCTTTGTTTTGCACATAAATGGACAGTTGGGGACTTGTGTTGTGCTGTCGAGATCCTGTGAATAAAATGTGCAGCATACATACCTCTACAATGACGGCTTTATGCTACCACATGGTGATGTCATGGCCTTGCAAGCTATTCCTTAAAATAGCAGGAAACGTATTATTTTTGTTTTATTATTATTTTTTGTTCAACGACTTTAACGGAACGCTTTACCTCAAGTTATGATGGTGAGGAATGCAATGCTTCTCATAACCATTCCTGGAAATTTCTTTGGTCTGCAAATATCCGTTTTGCCTCCCTATTACAAGTCTGCTTTTCTTTCTTCTCATTTCCTTTAGGAATGTTTCTGAGCATAGTCGATTCCCTGCATGCTGCCAGACGAGCTTGTACAGGAGAAGAGCCTTAAAGATGGATATGGAAGAATTTCCTCCCCCGCCTGCTGAAAGTAAGATCAACACCAAAACCTGACACCCTTTTCAAATATCTTCCATGGCCGGTTAGCTCAGTTGGTTAGAGCGTGGTGCTAATAACGCCAAGGTCGCGGGTTCGATCCCCGTACGGGCCATCTCTTTTGCAGAGTAATGTAATGTCAACATTCATTTGTGCTGCTTCGGTCTTTTTCCTGTTAGTCACCTCTCTCTAAAATGACCACCCAATCAGAATTTCCATGAGCCAATATTTGTTCAAAACTTCAACTCCACTGTTTTTATCTACTGCCCTCAGACTATCTGTGTTTGCTTTTCACACTAGTTGCACTCTAGTCTGAAATATAGGCAAGTGCGCTGCCAATGGGTGTGTTAAACGTCATTACGTAACATTACAGCATTTATTAGAAGTTTAGGAGTCACGACAAATGACCGAGAACAAAACATGTAGTGTTGCAAATGAATGAATATTAGTTCTTCAAACTTGGTGGACCACTAGATGTGCTTTGTCTGTATCCTACATATAACATCAGGAGCAAACAGATGGAAAAAGGTTTGCTATTTGTCAAGCACTTTGAATGTGATTGATACGGGGTCACGGTTTTGACCTGTGGCACTAGTCACAGCTGGTATTTAAACACCCTGACTACAGGGTGGAACAACTACCTGTCCAAGTGTGAGGCACAGCAGTAATTTAAAAATGCATGCATGACTATGTGAGGACTTCAAAGATTCTAGCTGCGAGTTGAGATTCACTTGTTCATAAATAGTGAAGGCATGGCAAGCTTTAACTCTTCATATGGTGATTGCATGGAAAGAAGATGATATCAGCCACCTACTAAAAACCAAATAGCTACTCAGGTGTGAAAAGAAATGTTTAGGGTCATGTGTCTGACAATGATTGGTGAAAGAATAGATCGAAACATTTCCTGGGGAGGTAGGAGAAGCTGGGTAACAGTAGTCCAATGAAGACCAAAATCGTTCAAAGCGGAAACAGCTGAATTTGTGAGTTACTTTGGTGTACGGCTGTATTTGTACCCAAACAGCTTTTTTATGAGTTATATGAAACTGTCTCGGAATCCACTTCTCTCCTCTCACAGCTGTGGCCTAGTGGTAAGGTGGAAACTGGAACGACAGTTGTCGTGGGCTTCCAGTCTGCTGCCGAGCGTGATTCTTTTTTGTGATTCTGTGAATCATTAACTCGCTCATAGAGCGCCATATCGTCTTAGCTCTGGAGTGCAAAAGGCTAATAAGCTTTTTTCGTTATTTTTGGGTTGAGAAAATACACCGTTCTTGTCTACCCCACACTTAATTATAAGCTCTTAAATGGACAGAAATAGAGAGACCACACCCTAAGGCAGTAGTTATTTTTGATGATTTTCACATGTATTTCGCAAAGCTGACAAAACATACCCATTTTTTCAGATTTCCGTGCTTAACCTTGAATCATTTGAATTTGTTTGATTCATTATGCAGTTTTGGATGACGATGAAGATGAAGGGGAAGCCTTTGATTTCGATGACAGTGGGGATGACATCCCAGAAGTTGACAAGCCACCACCGAAGCCCAGCAATGAGGATCAGAGTTCCGGGGACCTTGTGTGTCATCCGGCAGAGGGTGATGTTTCCAGTATGGCTCCCCAAATACCTTCCATCTTCCCTGACAGCCCACCTTCAGCAGAACCATCTGAAGCTGACGGGGCGGATCAAAAGGAGCTCGATCTACCACTGCCCCCTCCACCTGAGGACGTTCTAGAAACAGATGCAGGTTTGTAAGTCATTATCTTATGAGTCTTATGGCCACTCGTGTTCATGTGTTTTGTTTACATTATCTGACTAATACTCAAGTGGGGTGGTGTGTTTCTCTCATGACACCTTGTATCACTGGATGACTGCCTGCTGCTGGACTGGCTCTGGTATTCATCCAAAACACTTGACAGCAGCAGCAGCAGTTACTTGGTCGTATTTCTAATGAAGGAATGTGCGAAATGCAAAGCAGGGCCTTAACGGAGACTCAACACCTCTTACTTGCATCTAAGGCAGTACAATTTCTTTAATAATACGTATTGCTGGAAAGATGCCCTCACACCAAGAGAATAACTTGTATTCATTAATACTGTCCAAGAAGTATTAATTGTCACTATGCATATTGTTGTAGGCAATGATATAAAAATGCATACATCATAGTTAGTCATTTATAAACCAACATTACCCTAACTCTTAAATACACTGTAAAAATATTTTTCAATTAAGGCCTCACTGAAACCAATATATTCATTGTAAGATCATATTTAAATGTCAAGTGAATGTAAAAGGGATATTTGGGACATTTTAAAAAGACAAAAATATATATATTTTTTACGTTTTCCCATTTACTATACTCCTGAATGTACCAAAATCAGACAAAGCCAACACATGCAGCTGATCTACATTTAATTTGTTTTGCCAACTTTATGTGTCACCAGGAAATGAACAGCAGGAAGTGTCCAGCCATGTCCAAAGTGTCCCAAAGAGCTCCTCCAAAGTCAACCCCTACTCTGTGATTGACATCAGTCCTCTTGAGCCGCAACAGCTCGAGCAGCTCGATTGCTCCCTTTCTCCTTCCGAACCAGGAGAGCCCAAGGAACAAGTTGGAGAAGCCTCGGATTCCCACAGCAGCCCCGGTGGCATCACCTCAGGCTATTCCGTACCAGTGCCCTGCGGCTATGCAACTCCATCCGGCGTACCGCTTATCACGCCTGCTTACACCACACCTGTGATCATTCGACACTTCTCTGCGGATGAGGATGGTAAAATCATTTTTTTTCTTAGATTTCTAATAGTCAGGCAAGACCTCAGAGCCCCTCAAACAGTGTATGATCATTTCAACTAAAGATATATTTTCATTATTGGAGGAAATATGTCAAGTGAAAGCATTATTTTGGGGTATCAAGTGTTTCATGCCATGCCAAAGATATTGCAAACGTTTTCCTCTTCATCTTGCTACTGCCAAAGGTCATTTCTTTTTTTGACTGGAGTTAAATTCCTCTCAGCCTGCACAAAGACCCACATATCCAAGGTCATGACACACAAGTGCTTGATCAGCGTTCTTTCCGGCCTACTTTTCCATTTTCTCGCTTGATTTTCCTAAAGCCTTGCCACAAGGAAATTTATACTAATTTTAGCCCCTGACCATAATATGTTTTGGCAATTTTGCTCTTTCCTCAAAGTCTGGCAGTGGAGAGTCTGATTATGTTGAAAGTAATTTAAAGATACAGCAGATTAAAATATTTGACATAATTATTATAAGACAGTTAAAGCTATGTGAACATTTCTAACAATATATATCATGTCTTCCTTACCATATTTAATTGAAGAAAACATTGATTATCTTATCATATGGGTGACCCAATGGAATATGTGGAAACACAGCTGTGGAAAGAGTCGACGGGCACGTTTCTCAAACCAAAGCACTAATTTTAAGTTTTTTGCCTCAAAATGGAACGTGATCTTACTCAGCCAATTTGCCACCCCTACTTTCAGTTGTCTGAAAATGTCCCTTCCGTTTTCCCCTCACTCTGCTGCCAGGCAAAGACAATGGCACTTTCTGTCAGTAATTCCAAGAATGTGAGATTTAGTGACATCTAGCGGTACAATTTTGAAAGTACAGCGTTTTCAGTGCAGCACGGTTGTATCTGTATCTCCTTTATGTAGTGGATAATTTGCATTATTCAAGAGCAGCTATGCTTGAAATAAATGTGTGAGGTCAATGCATTTCTAAAATTTCTCAAATTTCTTTCCCCGCAGTAACAGTGATTCGGACTGGCAACATTTCCGCTGACAGGTGTGTGTTTGACACGTTGCCATTTCACACAGTAACTCTCGAACGAATCCCTTGCAGAAAATACTAACAGATGGATTTGTTTGAATATCTTGAAGTGTTTTCAGTGAAGAGTTTCCACCTATTAGAGAGGAGGATGCTTTGGCGAAGTGGGCATCGGATCCTGCCAATACTTCATGGATGGAAAGTAAGAATTGCAAAGATTTCATTGACTGCCCTTTGACACAGTGCCTTCCTTCAGACTGGTTTACTTTTTTTTCAACATCTGTCTGAGCTCTGGGACCTCCTTCCTATTTTTATTGAGGAAGCAAAGCTCTGTGTGCATCTTGGCATGGTTCTGAATTAGTGGCGTCACTTTGCTGTTCTTGATTTGTTCTTTATGATTTTAGATCCCGATGAGGTGATTTATGATGATGTGCCCAGGGAGAACTCTGATTCCAACACAGGTATTTCGTCTCATCTCTTTTTTTTCTTTGCATAGTAAAATTTCAGTAACAATACACCACTTCTTTTATTTTACCGTTTTTTTCCGTGTATAATGCGCAAAATTTAACTAATTTATTGTCCTAAAATCTGGGGTGCGCATTATACATGGGTACAAATTTTTTTCAAACAAATTTTTTTCAAACAAATTTTTTTTTTTTTTTTTTTTTTTTTTTTTAAGAAAATCATGGTACAACAAAACTGACCGACAATAGTGTGTTTGTACTGTGCTCTGGTCATTTCGTCAAAGAAGGGATAATAGTCCTCTTCTCTTCTTGACTGACAATGAATGTGATAGTTTAATACAATCAGCAAATAACAAAATGCGTATTACAGGTAATATTTTATTTCACAACACTTTGCCTTGTTCCTTTCGTCTCTGCTGTTCACTTCAAACACGCTCCATACGAACGCAATGCTCTCGTATCAGACGCTTGCTCGATCACCTGCTCGTTTGCTGTCACAATGTACCCTACACAAATCCGAAACATTTGTTGCGGCTCCGAGTCACGAGGGGCAAGTTTTGGTTTCCAAGGGTGTTTTTATTCCTCTTCAACGTCTCTCCCATACAGAGCCGCCTTTTTCACATGTCCGCACGTCACTTTCCTCTCTTTTCATCTGATCGCGGTGGTGCCTTTATGGGCAGTCGGAGAAATCAACACCAACAAAAAAATATACATCCAGCCTAGTTAAGACCATACCAAAGACTATAAAAATGGGACCCATTGCCTCCCTGCGTGTGTGACGATCATTGGGACTTAAAAAAAAAAAAAAAAAAAAAAAAAAAAAAATTGGGTGCGTATTATACATGGGTACAGGCTTTTTTCCAGCATCAACATGCCATTTTTAGGGTGCGTATTATACATGGGGGCGCATTATACACGGAAAAAAACGGTAGTTTCATTTTGTTATCTAATTTTAGTTTTAGCCGAAAACAAAAACTGAAACTAGTTAGATGCCTAACAGAAAAATTCAACTATAATCCACCTTGCTGTTTCATACCCTTTCTTAATTTGATCAGATATGTGTTTTTGCACATCCTCATTTCTTTCTCTGCTCACACAGAACCAGATGAGATGATTTATGACGACGTGGAGCTCGGTGAGGAAGGAGGTTCTCTCGACAATGGCTGGAGCTCCAGTGAGTTCGAAAGCTACGACGAGGCGAGCGATGGGGAAGGGCATTCTGAGAATGGCCTGCCCAACGCTTTCATGAGGGGGACCCCCGCCCAGAAGAAAACCCATGTGGGTACCACAATTACGGAACTTTTGTTTAATTTGTTTCTTGTTACTGTTCCAGCAGGAAGAAAATGGCAGTATAAAATAGCCTTTGTGATTTAAAAATCGGAATAATATACTTTTTTTTTTATTTATAGTAATAATTTTATTCTTTCAGACATCACAAGGTTAGCTTAAGTGACTAAATGTTTATTTCTTGTATTATTAAATGTGATAAGGAATTGCCAAATAAACCCATCAATACTATAAAATGAATTCTAAATTACTAGGTATACTGTGCTAGCATGCAATAATTAATTTCTTACATTAAACCAAACCTAAAATGAACAAATATTTCAGGACAATGCACATACATAGCGGATTTGCTGTAGAAATCACTCCAAGCACACTTGACAAGCGTAACCAATAATGCTTGCTTTGCTTTTGTTTAGCTCTCTCAAGATCTGAGCCGCTTGAAAGAGCACTATGAGAAAAAGATGAAAGATCTAATGGCAAATACAGTCGGAACTGTCGAGCTGCAGCAGCTCAAACAGAAACACGAGCAGAAGGTAAACTAGCTGCAGCTCGCTTCACCTGCCTGTGTTCCACTAGTTTCAACCTTTTTTTTTTTTTACTCTTGGTCTGGCCTACTTGACCGTGAGCTTTTCTCACTGACACTGTCGTACGCCTATCCTGTACTAATGTTTCATGGTGGTGGTACTGGTGATGGTGGTGATACTGGTTTGCCTCTTTGCCAGCTGCACTGGTCTGTCTCGTGGTCATAAATCCCACTGAAGGTTCAAACAGTTCACAGAATGATGTGTGGCCTAGTATACTCATTATTTTACGGTAAACTGGGCCACCAGTCAAGTACCTAATACCAGAAAATGCAACAGTGTGACCCAAAAAATGATATCTATAGGACAGGGATTGTCAACCAGTGGTCCTCGGGCCTTTAGTGGTCCGTGGCGATATTGTAGGTGGTCCGCAAAATTGGAAATGGAAAATAATTGTAATTTTTTTTTTTTAATAAAATTGGTTTATTATTTAGACTTGATTTATTTTCCAGCTAATTTCATGAATCATTTATCCATCCAAATTATGTCAAATGTAGCTAAGCTTCCCAAAATAGACGTATTAATGCAAATAAACAGCCTCTCTAGGTCTATCCTCCTTCGGTGCAAAATAAAATAATATTCCGCCAAAGCAATGGTCCCAGAGTTGCTTTTTTGGTTATATTGGTGGTCCCTTGGCTAAAACCAGTTGAAAACCCCTGCTGTAGGACCTTTGACCCCAATTTTTGCAACAATAACAAACACACACACCAAAACTACAAAAACTCCAGGAACTCATTTTGAAACACTGCATATCAGATAGCAGCTTTTTGTTACACTCTGATGTCCCAGTTACTTCTCTGCTGTTTAACTCGTCGTCATTCAGATTTTAACAACTCTCATACTGTGTGTGTGCTTCATTATGCTCAGTAGCACTTTGGCTACATTGACTTAACTTTTGAAGGTCATTCAGCAGTTGGGAAAGAAATTGAATAAAGACTAACGATGTTTCCCCCTCCCACTTTTAAGATGCAAAAGTTGGTGAAAGCAGCTAAAGAAGGGACCAAAGATGGGCTTGAGAAAACCAAAGCTGCAGTTAAGAAGGGCCGTTCTTTCATCAAAACCAAGTCTTTCTATAATGGTATGTCAATTGTATCATTTTCAGCTAGTTCCATTCTAAATCTACATCCTTAGAGCTGTCATAATAACACATTTTTCCAAGATGTTGCAATTTCCCAGAAACTGTTGATTTGATAATACAACAACAAAATTAAGTTGACCAGATACATTTTAATTACAATCCGCCTTTCTTGTCATTTCATTGTTATGAATCATATTGCACTTTTTTTTGTCCTAATTTATGATTTAGAGAGGAAGTCTACCTGTTTTGAAGATGAGGAGTCCGAATTCTTCATTGAGGTCGATTGTTTTAACGTTGAGCCAATTTTGGGTCCAGCCCCGGAAGGGCTTTCACAGCAACAAGTAAGCCCAATTTCATTAAGTTCCTTTTTTAGTAAAACTACCGATTTTAAAATGAAATCTGTTCCCCGCAGCTGGTGAGACGCTGTATATTGGGCTCTATACTGGAAAGTGAGAAGAACTATCTTGATGCATTGAAGAGAATCCTAGAGGTAGACCACTACAGAAGCAGTGACTAGTCTGTGTTGTTATGCAGTTTAATACATCTACTATTTTTTTTTGCTTCATCAGCAATATGAAAAGCCCTTGTCCCAGATTGAACCAAGGTTACTGAGTGACAGGAAACTGAAGATGACCTTCTATAGAGTGCGAGAGATCCTGCAGTGCCACTTCTTGTTCCAGATCGCTCTGGCGAGTCGAGTGGCTGAGTGGGACAACTCGGCCATGATCGGGGATGTCTTTGTTGCCTCGGTAAGCTTGGATTCAAGAAAGACAAAAGCTTTTCACAAAATACTGCATCAACTGATTTGTTCTTATAATTTTGAGAGCACTGTTCTTTCAAAAGAATATTCTCTGGGTCTTCCACCCTTAGTTGCAAGAATTTCCCACCAGGAAAGGGAGAGACAGGAAAAAGGAAGAAACACTTCTTTGCTGTTATAATGCATTTTTTTTTTCTCAACAGTTCTCAAAGTCTATGGTGCTGGATGCCTACAGTGAGTACGTGAACAACTTTAGTACGGCGATGTCAGTGGTGAGAAAAACATGTGCTTCAAAACCTGGCTTCCTGGAATTCCTAAAGGTTAGATATTAAAATACTTATATTAAATTTGACATCATAAATATTAATTGATGGTTAGATATTGATCGTTTTGTATGATTTATTCCAGCATCGTCAAGAAACAAACAGTGACAGGATGACTTTGTATGGCCTGATGATGAAACCAATCCAAAGGTTTCCACAGTTCATTCTGCTCCTCCAGGTATGTGTCTTGTTCACTCTTATTCACCAGCAGATGGAGTGTTTGACTCATGAATACCAGGCACACGGTCAATGCTTCTACTATCAGAAGAATGAACATCAAAATGCACAATATGTAGAAATGGATCTCAGTTACATATATATTTGGGTCTTTTGGACTCGTACCTAAGAGTGTGTTGGCCTTGCTTCTCACCAGGACATGCTCAAAAACACACCAGTGGGCCATGCAGACCGCCTGCCCTTGCAGATGGCCTTAACAGAACTGGAGACCTTGGCTGAGAAGCTCAATGAAAAGAAGAGAGAAGCTGATCAGCGCTGCGAGATACGTCACATAGCAAAGGCTATGAATGAACGTTACCTTAACAAGGTCTGTACTTGGTGTCCACTATTTGGGTAGAGAGAGTTGTGTTCTAATTTTTTGGATTGTGGTTATGTCTTTAAATGAGTTTGACTTTTTATGTTTTTCATTTATTTTATTCCATTGGGAGCGCTCATCAGCTGCTTAGAACAGTCTTTTTTTTTTTTTTTTATTGTATGGCTTAGTGCAACAATTGCAAACAACACCAACTTAATTAAATGTGTAATTATCGGTCTCGATTTAGACATACATCTCAGAAATGTGTTTTTCATGGGTTCTGGTTGCCATCACTTTATTTTGATTTTACTTCTGACTGAAAGTTTCACAAATGAGCAGGAATGAAATTTGGTTTGCTTATTATCTTTTGTGTCACTGTACAATATTATCAAAGAAAAAAAAATTCATTTTTGAATTTTTATCCTGTCAGCTCCTGAGTAACGGTAGCCGCTACCTGATCCGCTCAGACGACATGGTGGAGACAGTCTACAATGAGCGTGGTGAAGTCATGAAAACAAAGGAGCGCCGCCTTTTCCTACTCAACGATGTTCTCATGTGCGCCACGCCCAATATTCGGTCAGTAACCACAAACGACTGTAAATCACGTCAACGCTCCCACTTAAATTGCATCTTTCACTGTCCATGGGTACCAGTGTACTGTGTTCCCTTTGTAATTACATTTTCCTTGGAATGTGTTGTTTTCCTTTTATCTAGTATTGTGTTTTGATTTAAGTGTGTTTCAGTTATGCTAAGATTTTAGTAGCCACTCTACCATGGAGTTTTGCGTTCATCCTACTCCTATGATTTGTGACAACTCCTCAGAAAAACTCAACCTTTGAGCTTTATTATTATTTATTTATTTATTTATTTAATTTATTATTATTTTTTTTTATGTTGGTATGGGAGGGCGGCTCGGTGGCGCACTGGGTAGCACGTCCGCCTCACAGTTAGGAGGATGCGGGTTCGATTCCACCTCCGGCCCTCCCTGTGTGGAGTTTGCATGTTCTCCCCGGGCCCGCGTGGGTTTTCTCCGGGCACTCCGGTTTCCTCCCACATCCCAAAAACATGCTTGGTAGGCCGATTGAAGACTCCAAATTGTCCCTAGGTGTGAGTGCGAGTGCAAATGGTTGTTTGTCTCTGTGTGCCCTGCGATTGGCTGGCAACCGGTTCAGGGTGTCCCCCGCCTACTGCCCGATGACGGCTGGGATAGGCTCCAGCGCTCCCGCGACCCCCGTGGGGACTAAGCGGTTCAGAAAATGGATGGGTGGATGTTGGTATGGAGTATGTATGTATGTATGTATGTACCGTATTTTCCGGACTATAAGGCGCACCGGACTATAAGGCGCACTGTCGGCTTTTGAGAAAATTTGAGGTTTTTAGGTGCGCCTTATAGTCCGGAAAATACGGTATGTAGGTATGTATGTATGTATGTGTTTTTTACCCATGCTCTTTTGTTGTCAGGTGCCAGGACGGCAGTAGTAGTGGCAGTGCTCCATTAGACCAACGCTTCCTTCTAAAGTGGAGTGTTCCTTTGAGCTTCGTAGAATCGCTGGAGTTTGGATCCAGTGAGGACATTCCTGACACCACCCGTTACCCTGCCTCCCATTCTGGGGAGAAAGTGGTCCTCAACGCAAAGCCAAGTATGTCTGCTTGTCTGCTCCTTGCCTTTGAGTATCAGAGTCCACAATATTAAGGCTATGAATATTTGAGTGTTTGGACACTTAGCCAACAACTTCTGGTCAAGTAATTACCTGTGATGGATTGATTCGGAGAGAGGCTAAAATAGCCTCTTTGTTTCCTGGCCCAAAGTCTTACGCATAAGTCTATGGACCTTGACTGATGAGTTTCTAAAGAAATTCTTTAAGTTATCTCCCACTGTTGTCGTTTGCCTGGAATTTACAGATGCATCCAAAACTTAGCAACTGTCTGTCCCGCCAACTGAGCGCATAGTTTCCCCTTTCAGTTCTCAAGACTGTTAGCTGTCCCGTCCAATGATGTCAGTGGAAAGACTTGGCTCATTCCTGTCACAGATGGCCACTCTGCCATTTTTAAGGGGCACTAAACCCAACATGTCAAAATGTCTGCTGTTTAATCTATAAAGTGTATATTCGAAAAATAGACCTATATATTTTTTAAACATCTACTAATTTGTCAGGGTCCCCATTGTTTTCAAATCAGACATACAAATAACAATAACAAATGAACACCATAAATCTGTCAAAAGATTATCTAATTGCTGGCAGTGGGTCTCCTGTGAACGTTCTGAGGATGTTCCTCTTGGCCTGTTTTGTTTGAAAATGCTGGCTCTCTCACAAAGAGTCATTCATGAGTCAGTCACCACAGTTCAGCAGTGAATGGTCAATTTAATGACTGGAGTTTGTTACATAAATACAATTTATACCTCAAATTTGAGATCTTAATTGAAATGCTCAGTCTGCTTGTGTGAAATGTTTAATATAATTCAATTTGAATGCATCATAATTGGCATCACAAAACAACAAAAACTGTATATATTTAAAGAAACAGAACATCTGAGTGACCAAAAGTGGTCCGGATAAAAGAAACAAATGTTACGCAGAACAACACATTGGTTTGGCAGGCACCTGCCTTGACTGAATTCAAATGGTCCGTTCTAGAAGACACTTCTGACATGATACGCCACATATCATTCATGGAGGGTTTATTCAGCCTTTCTGCCTGAATTCCTGACCTGAATTCAACCTCTTTTCTGTTTATTCTGACAGATGCGCCATGAAAATCATATACGGCTTCTTTTGTACCGAACAGTTCAAATGGACTCATTTCTCTTTGTGCTGCCTTTGTCTTGGAAATGCCCTCTTTCACAATTTCCTGTATGTGTCACCTTTTGCAGACTCAGTTAAACATGCTTCTATTTTTCTATGTAGATAAACTCTACATGGGCCCAGGTCAGCTGTACCAGGATCTGCAGAACCTAATTCATGACCTCAGCCTGGTCAACCAGATCTCCAGCATGATCAGCAGCCTCAAAGGCAACTACCAGGTAACTGGGAATGAATTTGAAACATGTCTCAGGTGAATAGGTAAAGTGGGACATACTGATTGAAAAAGGCTGTCCCTTGACATAAAATGTAATATGCTTAATGACACAGATTCTAATTATAGTTTTGCTAATTGCTGCATGGTTTGAAAGGCATTGGTGTCAGTAAAATAGACTTTATTAAACCAGCAGCTCCAATGCTAGTTCATTGTGTTTGTTTGTTTTATTCAAACAAAAATATTACCTGTGTAAGTTTTTTTTAGGTGGGCAATGCTTAAAAAAAGGTTTGGGAAACAATTATTTTTTGTTTTTAACATGCACAAGTTTTTAGTGAGCATTTAATATTTTTAGGAATGTTTCATTTTTCCTTGACGTTATCACTCTACTCTCTGTGCTTCTGACTTTCCAACATCCATTTTGTCTGTTTTAGAATGTGAATCCCACAGTGGCCCAGGACTGGGTATCGGGTCTCCAGAGGCTGATTCTGAAGAAGGAAGAAGAGATTCGGGCAGCTGACCGTTGTAGAATCCAACTCCAGCTGCCTGGCAAACAAGACAAGTCTGTTTTTTGTTATTTTGTAGCTGTTGTTGTTGTTTTGGCAATCATTTTGATGAACTGCATTCCTCAGCAGTTTGACTCATTTGGAGTAGCTGCATGGTCACTTTGCTTTTACTCCATGTTTACTCTTTTTTTCTGCATCTATTCTAAACTCCATAGCGCTACGAGAGAGAATTTAGAACACACTTGGATGAACGTGTTCTTCCATTAGCCCTAATCGGAAGTATGAATCACAAGGGAGGAAATGTGCATATTTTTAAAGGCTAATCAGTGCTGCAGCTGTTTCCCAACATAAATGCTCATGTCATATTTACGAAAAAAGCCTTAATGTGGTCCCCCAAGGGTGTACCTCATTGGTATATTCCGTTTCTTCATTCTCCTTAACTGTCTTATCTTTCGGGTTTTTATTTTAACATTCTTATCATTTCTGCCCGTATCTTATGCTCGGAAAGTACTGCCTGTTTTTTTTCCGTGATCCCTCAGTGTATAAACTCATGTTTTTATATTATGTACTGACAGCACCATCCAACATGCACACGCACGCTCAAAGTAATAACCGTCATCGAATTCTTCAGCTTCTGTCAGTCCGCATTTTTCAATCAGCGTCGAAAGACTCGCGTTAACCCCTCCGGTAGCATCAGCTCAGACAGATATCATTTTAATATATTTGACTGGATGCATGAAAATGTCTTCCTAGAGTAAACATCAAGCAAATGTTTTCCAGTGTTGTTGATGGGCTATTAACTTGCATGGGGCAAAACATTCAAATCTGTGCGTGACAAACGGCTGTAAAAAAATGTTTCAGTATGCGACAATAACGACAAAAGGATGTTTCTCATATAATTTTGATATGATCTTCATCCTGATCAAACAGCTCATCTTTTTTTTGTCCTCTCTTTGTCAGCAGGTTAGGCAAAGCTACATACTTTAGCGCAGTGTTCAATACGCTCAACCCTGCCATTAAACAATCATGGATCAGCAACTTGCAAATGGCGAAACTGGCTTTAGGTACAGTCCACGACAAAGCTTTAAAATGCTTAGTTGTGTGTACAATTATTACATAAGTACATGAAATTAAGCATCCTGTGTGTCTATTTTATTTTAGAGGAGGACAACCTTCAGGGCTGGTTGTTTGCAGAAGATGATGGAAATCAACTTAAAAAGCAGAAACATCCTCTCTTACTCAAACAGATGCCAGTGGTGATGTCGAAACTACAAGAGTTCAAGGTGAGACTCTTTTCTTTCTTTTTTTTTGTAGCTTTGTGCATGATGATAGCTGTACACAGGCAGTAATTGCAATTATGTCATTAATGTCATTTTTCTTCTCAGTAGAGGTCTAAATTCTACTGAGTGCTGTTCTAATCGAGTAAACTTTATTTTTTTACATTTCAGATGAATGACCCTGCAGTGCTGTAATATTCCATGTTTTTTTTTTCTCTTTGTCAGGTGGAGTGTGCGGTCCACAACCCGGAGCCCTACATCAACACTGAGAGCACTGCAGACACTCCGGTCGTGGGTCATGGTTGTGTCTGGGTAAGATGTCGTTTTGCTATTTTTTTTAGATAACAATTACTGCGGTGGTCAGTCAGCTTCTAGTTTCACATCCCTTTACTTAAAGCAGCTTCAATTAAGCACATGTACCATGTCATCAGACTCGATTGTTTTCTTTTTTTTTTGTTATTTCACATTATATGTTGTTGTTATGAGGTTATTTAGCATACCTTTTTATAATCCCTTAAGTGAGATTGTCATGGTTCTGAAAAAGTCTTCTTTATATGATGACTGTTTTTTTTCTCAAATAAATATTGGCGATCAGAACTTTGCTTAGCACTGCTAATGTAACAGTTTGGCAATTTTTATCACAGCAGTATTTGTTTGCTTTTATAATTGGTTACAGTTAAAACCCCCGCAGTGCTAATAATTAAACACTTTGCACTCTCCAGGTTGCAAGTTGCACCAATCAGATGGGCCAAATAGCCATTGTTGCCATGCAAAGCTGCAGCCCAAAGGTGACAGAGTGCTTTAATGTGGAGTCCCGTATCCTGTGCATGGCGTTCGTCCCAGCAGAGGAGCCTCGGGAGAATGACGACAAAGTCCAACAAAGCAACCAGCTGCCAAAAACGGGCGCTACACCCACTGTCTGCCTGGGCATGGAGGAGGGCAGGTAATGGAAGCATAAGATCAGAAATCCTAAATACATAAATGTAATGTGTAATTCGCAATAGCATGAGCTTATTGGTTTGTTGCATTACTATGCGTATTTTGTACAAACAAAAATGATGTATTATTTTATTTATTTTTTTTTAAGCATTATTGTCTATAAAAGCAGCCAGCGGTCCAAGAAAGTGCGCTTGCAGCAGTTCTTCACCCCAGACAAATCCACTGTCACCAGCTTGTCCTACATGAAAGGCTGTTTGTATGCTGGCCTGGTCAGCGGCTCTGTGGCCATCTACTCCAGATCACAAGGTATGTCTCTCAGTGGGAGGGCTTAATGTTTGTTGACCCACTCAAATGGCCCTAATAAGGCCAATTATGGTTAAGTCACTCTAATTGTGAAACATGAATCGGTGCAGTGTTGCTACGTTGGTGGATCTGGAACGATGGCTCTTGCTGTAGGAAATGTGAGGCTCGCTGTGCATCGAGTGATCACGGGTCAACGTTTCTCTTACGCTGTGGCCCTGTTTCCATTTGCTTGGTTGTCTGGGAGAAGTCATTCTGAAAGCGGTGACCTATTTAATGTCCTCGCTTCTAGACGTACAGAGAGAGAGGAAAGGATCCAGGCTGGATTCTCTTCTCGCAGTGTGTGCCATTCTCTGTTTAGTTCCATCTGCTGCTTGGCTTTGATACATTCTCTCTGTTTCACTCGTTTTGAGAAATATGAGATTCTTTTTTTGTCCATTCCAATAGGTGAAAGCAGACGCTCCAGGATACATAGGGAATTTCTGGGAATGCAATATTTTTGACATTCTCACTTAAATTGTCAATTTTCAGTCTTCTTTTGCGCAGCGAACTAGTGAAGAAAAAATAATTGTGCTCCCAAATAGTTCTTGCTTCTAGGTAACCTAGCTAATTCAAAATTAAGAATTCCTAATGACCAATTAATCAATTATTGATCAATCACAGCTATTTTTCTTTGCTCAACCCGCTTCATTGCATCATTAAGCACAGCTAGCTACTGTATAGAAACAAGAATACAAGCAGCCAGCATTCCTCGATGGAGAGCTGTCACACTGCTGATCAAACAATGCACTGGGACGAGACATCAAAAAAGTGCTGAAGTGACAGTGTTGCTGCTTGGGGTCCTTAAAATGTTCTTGCTTTGGACTTGGTTGCATTGTCATGATGGGCCCAAGGACTTACATAAGACTGCAAGTTCGCACTTCTGTATTGTTTCGCTTTTGCATGGCTCAAGCCTTTTCCATTTACTCTTTATGCTGGCACAATTATTACAATAATAGTCCAAGGGCGTTGCTGGAATGCTAATTCCATTTAGGCTCCATGAAATGTGTGATATTACCTCAGTCATTCCTGTACTGCTCTTCTGTGAGAAATCTCTCCCAGCCAGCGTGGTACCTCGCCTCCTTTCCTTCTCTTTTTCAATAGCTGCCTTTGTGCCTCCTCTTGAACAAACACTGTCGGCGAGGCCTCCTTCACTTCCTGGTTGAGATTAGGCAAATCAGTGTGGAATCTGGAGGAAGTGAACTTCAGTATGGATGCTGCTTTTTAAATGGCAATGCCTCTTGTGTTTGGTCGAAATTTCAAATTGTTGACAGGCGTAAGTTCAAACAAGACATCGGCACAGTATTGCATGACACATCAGAACTCTGGGCACATTTTTTATTTATTTATTTATTAATTTATTATGGAAAATAATTTATATTCAAAGGTTTAACGGCTCACTTTTTTCTTTTTCTTTAATTTTTCTTTTTGACTGTTGTCATGCATAAGTTCAAACAAGACATCAGCATAGTATTGCATGAGACATCAGAACTATTATTGGGCACATTTATTTATTATGGAAAATAATATATATTCAAAGGTTTAACGGCACACGTTTTTCTTTTTCTTTAATTTTTCTTTTTGACTTTTGGTGACACCCATTCTAAAAATTAGTCAACCATGTGAATTAAGAGGAAAAACCTGTGAAGTTACTTGAAGAAGACTATCATGTCGATTGACTATTTATTAGGTCAGAGGGCATCCACTGTGAATGACAAAGCTCACAATATCTGTTTAATCCATCCTGTGTTTGATGGGGGTTGCTGATATGACAATGTAGGCCATGCAAGTTCTTCCATGGAATCATTGTGGATTTCTGCATGAGCATACTGAAAAACAAAACTGGCCTTAGTTTAATTTAAGCATTTTTTAATAAAAATGTGTGCTCCCTTTATGTGGTCTGCACGCAGTGTTGCATCTGTGCCGAGCTGCCACTGTGGGTGCCAGGCACATGGAGAGCTGAGTGTGTAGGAGGTGCGAGCAGGATGGAGCTTGGCTCTGACTAATGCTTCACGGCACATCTATATTCATAGTGAGGGCGAAGAAAACCATCAATGGCCTCTCCACCAGTATTACAAGTGTTCGTGATGCAAATGACCTTTATAGGTGACATTTATAAAAGCACAGTGTCAACATGTCGTCAATAAAGTTCAAGAATGGCCTTTATTGTGAGATCGCAATGGGCCGTGCAGTAGTACAAGTGCAAAGGTTGTAATAAATGTGCATAGCTTTCTTTTTTTATGCAATACTGATTTGTCACTATCCACGACAGATGGGTTATGGATCACCGATAAGCCCAAGGTGGTGAAGCTGGGAGTCTTGCCGATCAAAGCTATGCTGGCTGTGGAAGAGCACCTTTGGGCTTCATCCGGTGGGCAGGTCTTCATCATTAGCACACAGACTCACTGTGTGGAGGTTAGTACTGCACAAGTAACAGCTCATTTTCCTCTTATCTGTCCCCCAGTCTGCCTGTGCAAATCACACAGGAAGCGCACTCAAGTGATGATCATCATATCGTCTGTGGGAAAATATGCTCCTCTAAAATGTTAGTTCGACAAAGATAAGAAAAAAGGAAGGCCACAAACTTCATGTGACAATACCCTTTTTCCAGATCCTGGAATATGACTTAGATTATGGCCTTCCCTGTACGTGTTCCGCTCTCATTTCAGAAATGGAAGCACCTGCCACAGGACCAGAAATACTCCCGTCTCCTTGACACGCAGTCACTCATAATCTGTTTAGCCTCATTAAGCTCATTACGTTGGACCACCTGCCTATCTTGCTCCTATTTTGTTCCCCACTAAGGAATTAAACTTAACCTAGTAACACATACATACAAGTACTAGATTGTTCACGTTTACTGCTCTCATCAATTAAACACACATTGAACACATTCCATGCTTGATTATAATCAAGTTTTTAGTAGCTTATTGCTCCGAGGTGCTTGTGAATGAGCTGCGTTCGACTAAATTTAACTCCACCTACTTGTAGTGCAGTGTGGTGAGCTTATGTAACGTTTGGCGTGGAGGATGCCAAGTTTATTGCTTTACTCAATGTGAATTCAATTTCACACATTTAAATCTTACTCGTCTTTTACACCCACATTTGATTTTTCTTGTTGATTGACAGGTCCTAAAAAATATGATTTTCCTCTTTTATGATAAAACTGTTATTTTTACACATATGCTAAATGTTAGTTTGCACCTCCTAACTGCCTTCTTACCTGTCCTTTTTTCCCCACCCAGACGCAATTGGAGGCCCATCAGGAGGAGGGTATGGTGGTGTCCCACATGGTGGCGGCTGGTGTGGGCATCTGGATTGCCTTCAGCTCAGGTTCCACCTTGCGCCTCTTTCACACCGAGACCCTGGAGCATCTGCAGGATATCAATATTGCAACGCCTGTCAACAATTTATTGCCTGGTAAGATAATCTCATTTACGGTCGACTGTTACGATCTGCACTCAGATATCATTTTTAGTGCCAAAGTATTAGAAAAAGAGCTTCTTTTCAAATGCCCATCATTTTCCCACATACAGTATCGTTTTTCAATAGCAACTGAAATCATGGACAGTGACCTCAAATTTCTCTTTCTGGGTGCCTGTCAGTAATTATACATCTGTGGAGGTGCTTATTCGGCTTCCGTGGCAGGTTTGTCCTCTTTCTATGGCTTCTTCTAGCCTAAACACTGAAGAAGTAACCTTTCATTAGCACTCTATTCAGAGATGATGAAATCTCTGTATTCTTTGCAATTGTATGCAGAGAAAAGCAAGTTCATACCTTCATTGGAATTGTGGTTTGTACTTTTTTGACCGAAAGTACGAGCATGCTTGGAGACCCTAACAAGGAATTAATTTACATTTCCAACTGCGGCTTTTGTCTTAAAGGGACATTTCCCTATCCTTAAAAAATAGAAACATATGAACCTTTAGGGTTTAGGTAGCTCTCTGTCTTACAAAAGAATCAGCAATATAAAAACCTTCTGGGGTTTGTTTTGACGTGAGCGCAGGTTTCTGTTCATCCGTTCAACAGCAATTTAAATGCCTTATGTCATTCGACCATCTCTTTTACTCTGTGCTTGTGTAAGCATGTAAAGCTGTAATTATTGCCTCTTAGAGTCAACACAACAAACATGAATAGGCCGCAAGCTTTTTATCACTTTAAATGCTGATACTGTTTTATTAGAAGAAAATTCCCTTAGTTATTGCATTTACAATGTAAGAGGAAGACTGCTTCAACATAGGTTTAAGTCCAAGTATTGCTGACAACGTTCAGTGCAAATCAAATTAAATGTCAGCACAGTAAATGTGGCATGCTGAAGTCATCAAAGAAGCGGGCCGCTGCTACTTTAGATCTTTTAATCCTCTGTGTTACATCAGCCTTGACCCAAAAACACAGAGCCGAAAAGAATGAACACAATCGGTTCTGGAGGGGGGATTGCACGTTTCTACAAAGTAATGAAATTGAGTAACATGTTAGTCATGTTGTCTGACATCTCCTTCACGAGCTGTTAAAATGCTCCTGTGTTCACCTGACCTCAGTTAAAAATGGGTCGGCCTCTCCTTCAGAGACATTTGAATGATAAAAGCAGTCTGCTAAAGAAGCTGACTACCCACGACAGCTAATGAGATCCATGCGAGTCAAGCGGAAGCTACCGTATTTTCCGGACTATAAGGCGCACCTACAAACCTTAAATTTTCTCAAAGGCCGACAGTGCGCCTTATAGTCCGGTGCGCCTTATATATGGACCAAATTCCTAAACTTAAGCTGGCCCGAAGCATTGTGTCATGAAATCAATCATAAGTGGCCCGCTGAAGACTATGAATCATGAATCAAAAAGACTATGGATCATTATTTTGTGATTATAAAGTAATTTGTTGTGTCTGAAGTTGAAATAAAAATGATAAAATGGAGAATGATTTGATTTGGATTAAAAATCTGACATGATGCATTAATAGTCCGGTGCGCCTTATATAAGGACAAAGTTTTAAAATGGGCCATTCATTGAAGGTGCGCCTTATAGTCCGGAAAATACAGTAGTTTCTCTGACAAACTATACCGCACGTGGATAGCTTTGCTCCTCCACTTTTATTCTTATCTAGACTTTTCCAGAATGCTCTCCGGGGGTTTTATCACCACAAGTTCTTACCGTCGGCCAGAATTAGACGAGGAAATGTGCTGCCTGTGCATCATCTTTGGTGTAATTAGAGTAGCAGGGGTTGGGCTGCGAGAGAAACAGCAATGTGTTTTTAATCTGGAACTGGTTTCAACCCAAGTTAGTAGACAGACTAATTACATTGAAACCTCAAAAGAGCCAAAAGGGTCATACAGTGTGGAAGCTTACGTAAATTCAGCAGACATCTAAAGCGGGGTTCCATCATTGGGAGGATTCCAAACCGGGGTCTATTCTTAGATCGCTTGTAATTTAACCAGTGTTGTCTTTTCAGATTATTACAATCATAAATGTTTGCACACAAGAAATACACAGAGCAATTATAGAAAGTCCTTTTTTTATTTTTTATGAGCGGCATGTATGTAAATCATGAAATAATATGTTGACATTAATTGTGATTGTGAAAGGATTTTCATGTGTGTACAGAGCCACATTAAGAATACCAGGAAAACTGGGGTGTTGTCTTTTGTGTGATTGCTACACTCAGAAGCTTTTTAAATTTGCCCTTCTCATGTTCACACATGTTGGAACGATTGCACTACCCACCTACATTTCTGTCTGGTGGTTCTTAACTTCACTTGGCATAATGCGCTCTAATAGCAGTCATTTTCATGCCGATTCCTTGTTAAGTCCAGCTCATATTTTAGAGGAATAATATAGTTGATATTTCTTGTTCTGTTTATGCTGAATGGCTTTGTTGATCAGAAAGGGAGAGGATGGTGGCCGTCGGGTTGCAGGGTGTTTATGGGGTGTGCCTTTGTCTGCTGCTGGGTGACCTAAAAAGGCAGCCATGCGTGTTTATATGAGACAAACATCGAAAGGGGAGGGGACGGGGGGGCAATAAATATACGTCTTGCTTGTCATTTATATTACTATTGTTTTGTATTTGCCATCAGATACGATGCTGAATGGTTCCCAGATTTCTGCAGGACGGAAGGAAAGGAAGTAATAAACCTGCTAACTACTGGGTTTTTTTTTTGGTTTGTTTTTTTGTTCTAAGGCGCACAAAGGTGCTTTTCTACCGACTGTCATAAAACTACTGCGCAAGACGTGGCCATATCGGTGCCTCAAGGGATTGTGTAACACAAAATTGTACCGCTTGGTCAAAACAGTCAGTCACCCCGATTAAAAAGTGAAAATATGCACATTAACAGTAGACACAAAGTAGTCATACTTTATCAGCTTAAAATAGGCTAATCCGAAAGAAGGCAGTCTTCTCCACACATAGCGATAGAAGCACAATTGCACACATGGTGCTTTTTCTTCTTAGTGTGACTGAATTGTTGGTACTGTGTGATATTGTAATATGTGAGCTTTACGCCTCCCTCCTGCTGTTACTTGTCAGGGCTAAGTGCGGATCAAAGTGGGGCTCTGCTGTAGGATCAGGATTGCGTGGATGTTCCCTCTGGATTTATTCGAGTTCATCCTCAGGGTGGGGAACTCCAAGTATTATGAAAGGGGAAAGTTGACCAAGCCCACTCAAACCAGAATTTTTTTTTTCTGCACATTGTGGGCCTTCATTAGAAGCACATGTGCCCAAGTTTCGACAATGGCCTCAGCTGGGCTTTAGAGGGAGCAGTGTACCTGGTTGCCTCTCTAGCGTCAGTGGGTTTCATCACGGAGACTGCAAAAAATTCAAGTCAAGCTATTTGCGCAGCAATGACTCATGACAGCCTTGCCCCGCACCATAAACTAGTAAAACATTTTTTTTTTTTTTATAGATCATTGAAATTTGTTGTCCTGACAAAGCCCATATCAAATTCCACTCCCACAATCTGACAACTTGTCCGACTTTATTGCGTTTCTTTTATGAACAGAGCTGTAAAGAAAACCTTACTGTGCTGATATTTGTGACCAAGAGGGAAATAAACAGGTGGCATTGTTCCACTCTAGCTGCCAAAGTCTTTCCTGAATAAAGACACTGATTGTTGCTTAATTACAGTATTAAAGCATCAGTCATTGTGTTATGTAAGACTTTTTTGTTTCTTTGTGGAACCGAGGCTTGAAAAGGGCTACATTTATTCAGAATCTTTGCTGTGTTGCCTTGGAGATAAATAAACCTCATCGGTGCAAAAATATGTAGACTCACCTTCCTCAAACAACGTTTTATAGCCTGCTGAAGTGGCCTCTTTTTTCCTGGACCTAGGCCGCGGCACGATTGTAAGTTCTGAGGTTGAGTGTCTGTGGGGGTATTTTTTTCTTCATTCCACATTACGCCTTGCCATGTTGGAGCAGTAAAAGTCGAACTCTTAAAAGTGGAAGCCCAATATTGTCCAAAACACGATTTGAATTGAACTAAGGGCTCTAGTTTGCTGATTTTATAACTGAATAATGTGTGTGTCAATACTTTGGTCCATATACTACATAAGGGATTTTCAATTGGTTTTGTCCAAGGGACCACCATTGTAACCAGGATGCAAATTGCGGACCACTGCTTTGGCGGAATATTATTTTATTTTGCACCGAAGGAGGATAGACCTATAGAGGTTATTTATTTGCATATGTATGTTTATTTTGGGAATATCAGCTACATTTGACATAATTTGAACGGGTAAATGATTTGCAAAATTAGCTGGAAAATAAATCGAGTCTAAATTGACTTGAGGATTGAACCCACCACCTTCAAGGTTCAAATCTATCACTCTATAACGGAGCCACGCCCCTCATAACGTTCCTTGGGAGGGGGGGGAACCTGTTCAAATATGCTACACTTGGTGAAAACAACGCAAGAAGACAGAAAAAGTCAGTTGATTGTTCACAAAATTAACCGGAAAATAAATCAAGTCTAAATAATAAATCCATTTTATTTTTGAAAATGTTAATTATTTTCCATTTCCAATTTTTCAGACCACCTGCAATACTGCCACGGACCACTAGACCACCTGTACTTGAGATAAAACCGTGAATATTGCATAAGTGAACTAACATCCCACTCGGGTTCTTCCATAGGAAACCAGAGAGTGTCAGTAAGCAGTTTGCTGGTTTGCCATGGCATGCTGCTCGTCGGAACCAACCTTGGCGTGACCGTGGCCCTCTCCGTCCCCAGACTACAGGGTATCCCCAAGGTCACAGGTAACACAGGTCCATTTATATGTATATTCATATTTATATATTATTCATATATATTCATATTATATTCACATTATATATTTATATTTATAATATGGGCAAACAAGAAACACTGCATTTGAGACCATGTCCACCATTAAGATTGAGCATTTAAGATGTGTCTATCTTCAGGTCGCGGCATGGTATCCTTGCATGCTCACAACGGCCCAGTTAAGTTCCTAACCGTGGCCACAGCGGTGTGCAACCGAACCCCAGGCCTCTCATGCCCCGCCTCTTCAGCGTCAGCCCAGCAAGGGGAGCCAGAGGATGGAGAAGGTGCTCTGCCACCCTCAGACTTCACTTTAACCGCGCTTCAGAGCCAAGGAGTATGGCTGGGAGAGGCAGGCTGCACCGCCATGGCTCTCCAGGACTCACGACCTTCTTCATCCTGCAGCTCTTTAGTTCAGTCCCAAAGTTCCTTGGAGCACGGGCCAGAGGACGGAGCCCTTTACGACGTGCTTCATGATCCGGCCCACCATCAGAGGGGCCGTCGCACCAGCAAAGTTGATGTCAGTTCTCTCCTGGTGGTCTCTGGAGGTTTGGGACACCGCCGGGTGAACAAAAAGACCAAACAGTCACGCCATGAGGACAACACCTCGACCATCCTAATCTGGCAGATCCCCTTGCTCAACATGTGACACACCAATACACCAGTAAAACAGAATGGAATTACCAATAAGCCGCTTTTGAAAGAGGATATTATAATCATACAAATGTCTTTTGAGTCCTTTCAAGCATATATATTTGTACAGTGGATTTGATAAACCCTTTTTCAAATGCCATTTTTTTGTGATATGAAAGAATGAGACCAAGATTTAAAATTTCAATATCTTGATACCTGGTGTTACACTAATATTTATAAAGCAATGTCAATGAACAAACGCCATATTTAAACCAGAATGACAGAACTTGCCTCCACTACAGTATTCCTGATATCTCATTGCAAGAAAAATGAAAATGAACTCTTGTTGTTAAAACAGACTGCAGGCTAATATCACATGAGTTGCCACTGTTTTTTGTTTGTTTGTTTGTTTGTTTGTATAAATTGTACAAGACCACCGTTTATAAACCTGTGTTGAGACTTTATTTTTTTTCTGCATAAGTCATGAGTCAAGTTACAAAGTGGTTTTTATATCGTTGCCCCCCCCTGCCAAGACTTGTCAAGGTGTAAATATGGAAAGTTCACGCAAGAGTTTTGAGGGAGCTCAGACGAACGTGCTTTGAGTAATATAAAATATTTCCTGGAACTAGCCCACTGTTTCCACTCGTGTTTAAAAAGGTGAAGTAACGTTGACTGATTTGCTTTGGGAAGATTAGGATGTCTGGCTGGCCAGTATTCTCCACAAAGATTTATTTGTTATTGACTAGGAAAGTTAGTTTCTTCAGCCTCTTAATCCTTTCACTTAAGAATATTTAAGAGACTGTTAAATCATGCTTCTATTTTGTTGTTGAATACATTTGTATGTATAGTACTGTACTTCTGTTATGTTATTAATCTATAAACGTAGGTTTATTGTGATACTATCATACTATTGTACTTTGTGTTTACCATTTTGGGAAATGTTGTATTCAAAGCTAGTACACAGTGTCAAGCACTATGGAAACTTGATTAAATTTAAATGGTTAGATCACAAACAAACATTTTGGGAAAGAAGAACAGAGTAGCGGTATCTAATTCTCCAGTGATTACACTTCTACTACATGTTGGGGCTAGCAAGTGTGCCGGAGGTAGGTGAGTGCAGCCTGATGCAGCTCTTCTGCAATTTCACTCGTCATTTCTCCCACGTCTGAGCAGAGCGGGGTCAAGCCATTTACTCACTCTGAACACCCACGTCCACTGTTGCGCAACCATTTTCACTATTCACCCACAATCAAGTAGAAAGATTTGCTCCAGATTGTATAGTTTAAAAACATTTGTGCTTCTGTTGTGGTATAATGGGGCTTACTGGTAGCTCTTGTTCGCTGGTATTGACAACCCTGAGGTTTCCATGGAGATGCTCATTTTGTGTGCACACATCTGTCCCTGGCCTGGCTTTGTTCTTAGAATATGTTAGCCATTCAAACCTCCCATTTGAATACCTCTTAATCTCACAGGGCTGATGGTTGGCCAATACCCTCTCCGTGGCTCCCTTCTATTTATAAATAGGGAAACCAGTTGCTATGACAGCAATGGACCTTCTGTTGCTCTGCTGGTTGGGCTTTTTTTTCAGGGGCGTTTTTCATTACTATTGTTGAGCAGGCGTGCACGCTTTGTTGAGGTGTGTAGCCGTAACAACTTTCTTGCTGTATTTAAACGGATTTTTCAGGTATCTGTACTTATACATTTCCAAAAATAAGTGGCAAAACCTTATTGTGCCAGTCTCAGCCACTGCATTTCACAGAAGATGAGAACTATTAGGATATTCTATAAAATGTTTGTGTGCATTTTTCCATTAGTTCAGCTAGCAAATTTATTGTGTATAATTGACAGAATTAATTAATTTCGCCCTTTTTTGCTTAAATAGATTTAATAGCTTATTATTTCTTTCTTTTTCTTTTTTAAACTTGCTGAGTGTGGGTTTTTGCAACCTCTTGATGAATGTACATTTGATGCATCCAGTAAAAAAAAAAAAAAAAAAAAAAAAGGGGGGGGGGGGGGATGCGCCCTGCACGCGCCTTGCCCCGTCCAGTTCAGGGTTAATACTAAGCAAAGGGGCGTGGTTTAGTGCAACAGTCAACTGAAGGGAAAAAGAAAAAACACATCTCCTGACTAGTCATGCTTCCAATGTTGGACACCTCCGGTGCATGAGGACACTCGCCACATTTGTTAAGTGCACGGTCACGCGAGGAAGCTGCTCAGGGAGGCGCGCCCACCCGGACGACCACTGTTCGATCGCCGCTTCAGCCTCGCCTCGGGGAGACTTGATGCGAGGAGCCGAATACAAGATCATTCATAGGATCGAGTGGCTTAAGAGGTGAACGGGTGGACGGAATCAGGAGAAGAATGTAAATGAAATAAAGTCATCTCGGGTGACTGCTTGCTCAGGATTGTGGAGGCTTTACGTAACGGAGCTTTGTTGGAGGGCTCGCTGGTTCCGAGTGCTTTAATCACAGCCTGGAATCGCAGGTAGGTTGCATTAACTTTGCATGCAAAATAAACGCAGATTTTTCTCATGTTTCAATTTGACAATCTTATTTCAACTTGCAAATTGTTGCAAGACCATGACGAAACAATCGGACCTGTTTTGTTTTTAACCCCTTCCTTGTCATTTTAAGGAGCAATTTATCCTTGCGCATGCGCAATAAATGCAACTAATTCTAGTGCTTAATAATGAGCTACGAGGAAGATTATTGCAGTGGGTCATGCAGTTTGACTCAAAGAAAGAACGGGCTTGGCCTTAGTTTTTTTTCTTAGATGGAACACAATCAAATTCATGCACAATATCATCTACTGCAGTATTTAGCATAAGCATGTCTGTCTATCTATCTATCTATCTATCTATCTATCTATCTATCTATCTATCTATCTATCTATCTATCTATCTATCTATCTATCTATCTATCTATATCCTAATATGTGAATTCTCGCTAATCTTATTTTAAGTGGTATCATTTCTACATATTTATAAGGTTGGAATGATGAGATGGCAAAAACTTGGTGGTTTTACTCTGCATTGCAATCCTGTTTTGATAAGCGAAATAATGCCCGTCAGCAATTGCAACTTAATGAGTCATGTTTTTTTCCTTCCATGTAGGTGGCAGAAAGACACAAAAGAGAAAGTTTTGTCCACCCCCAGCATGATCACTACCTACGCCATCCTCCATTACAAGTGAGTACATCAGGATGACCGAGGGCCAAGGACCCGGAGGAGGAGTTGCTGCAATCGAGGCTGATGTCATCCACCACACTGCCAGCCTGGTGGCAAGCACTGACAAGGCCAGGGATTTATGTCCAGGCATTGTCCAAAGGTCCTTCGGGGATGACCCTGAATTCAGTGTCCCTATAGTGTTTGAAAAGGAATACCTGCTGGATGGAAGACTGATAACTGAAAACAACCATAACGATTGTCAAAAAGGTAACGGGTCATACATGGCGAGTGCAAGTGACTTTCGTTTCTCCAAAGAAAAGAACGTGGTGGACGTTCCATCGAATGCTGACTCGAGTGTGTCCCACTGTGCGAGCGGTCAAATCCCCAATGGCGCAAGAGCGAAAGAGTTTTCCGATACTAAACCAGCATCAGACCTATCACGCAACCTCGAGGGCAGCTCAGTTGCGATCAATCAGTTGTCTGGTAAAACCGAGCCCGATTTAGTCATCGAAGTTGGCGGTCAGACGATCAACGCTCACAAGTCGGTCCTGGCAGAAAAGAGCGACTACTTCAAAGCTCGGCTCTCACGAAACATCCTCAAAGTGAAAGGCATGAGCTATAAGACTTTTTCTACTCTAATCGACTATGTTTACACTTCCCAGATGAACGTTTCGAAAGAAAATGTCGTCGAAGTCATCACGGGGGCTAAAATCCTCCAGATTCCTTGCGCCGTCCAGGCGGCAATGGACCGCATGACAGAACAAATCACGGCGGGGAACTGCTATGAGATTCTGAGCATCGCTAAAAAGCAGCGACTTAGCGAACTGAAGGAGACCGCCTACGGGTTCATGAGCGACAACTTCCTGCAGATCCTCAAGGACCCCGCCGTATACGGGCGTCTGACCGGGTCCGAGCGCGATCTTATCCTGAAGAAAAGAACGGACGGGAGGAAGACTCTCATGGCTGCCGAGATAAACGACGTTTTTGAACGTGTCGGGAGCCGACCGCCGAGCCGCTGCGGAAGCCGTCCACAGAGCCCCTCGTCCGTGGGGTCGCTGGAGGAGAGTCACACCATCTACTGCTTCAACGAAGTGGCCAACGACTGGAGAGCTTTGACAACCATGCCCGAGGACGTCAACACTAAAGGCTGTGGAATCTGCACGATGTACAACTACCTGTTTGTGGCAGGTGGAATAAAAGGGGACAAGGGGAGGGCATCAGACAAGGTCTTCTGTTACAACCCCAAAACAAACCTCTGGTCAGAGATCCGACCCATGACGCAGGCCCGTGCCCAACTGAAGCTCGTGTCCATGGATGGGTACCTGTATGCTATCGGAGGTGAGTGTCTGTTTACCGTCGAAAAATATGACCCTCGTATGGCCCGCTGGACCGCCGTGGCCCCTTTGCCCAAGGGAGCCTTCGCGGTAGCTCACGAGGCCACCACCTGCAACGGGGAGCTTTACGTCTCCGGGGGCTCGCTCTTCTATCGCCTCCTCAAGTATGACACAAAGAGAGACGAGTGGCAAGAATGCCCGTACAACAACAGCAGGAAGAAGTCAACGGATATGGTGGCGCTGAAGAGCTTCATTTACCGCTTCGACGTGACCCGCGAGCAAGGGATCAACGTGTTCAAGTACAACAGCATTGTGAAAATGTGGCACGATTGCGCGTCGCAGAGGCTCGGCAGCTCCTCGCCGTTTCGGTGCGCCGTCGTAGGGAACTGCATCTACTGTGTGAACAAAAGCCAGACTCTTCAATTCGTGGTGGAGGAGGAGAACGCCTACTTTGTAGAGGAGCCGCTGAGGGCGCCTCTCGAAGCCAAAGGCGTTCTTTTTCCTTTTGTGCTCACTTTGCCTGAAAAGCCTGAGAAAGTTCCTCCCGGGTGCGTTCCAGAGTCACAGAACTAGAACGCGGACCGGCCCATTCGCTGTCTTTAGTGTGTCCGCTGTCTCTACCAGTGTGTCATTGCCTGCTTGCAAAAGAATGTGTGTATTGCATGGCAACTTCATGGTTCTACAGAGGCAAGCCTTAAAAAGGGAACTTTCAGTATTGAGTGAATGCAAACAATATTAGTCTGATGGAAGTGACAGTAGATTAGTATTACCGGCTGGTGGTGTTTGGTGCACTTTTGTTGTTGGGTCAGATATTATTTACACCATGTGGACTTATTGACATTTTGTTGCAAAATGTGACGATGAATGATGCGATGTGGCTTCTATGCAAATGGAACTGCTGTAGGGCTTCACTAATGATGACTGGAATGTCATTGAAAGGATGCAGAGCAGTATTTTACACGACCAGAAAGGTCACAAATGTCTTTCAATACCATTTTCATTCGATTTATAAGGAAGTGAGCTAGAGGCAATATCAATTGACTGAAAGACAGCCTGGACTTGTCCACCAGCCAATCACAGAGGTCAATATTGGCAAACACTACTGCAAAGCATGATAGTTAAAATGTAACCTTAGATGCCCATTCAAATGTACATTCAATTATTTTAAGATCATAGGTTCTAAGTTTCAAATGTTGGAGCTCATTTTCATAACAAAAAACAACATCCAGCAAACATTTTTGGACATTTTTGCCATCATAAGCTGGATAAGGTTGAGAGGTGGGGGTACATCGGGGTCAACCGGTACATACCACGCAAATAGCGACCAAGTGCTGTTGCGAATAATGCAAATCTGTGAATAATTGCTGCATGCACACAATTATGAAACCATGTTACATAATAGTATTCAGTAGCAACAGCTTAATTATTCAACACAAACAAACCTCCCTCACAGGATCATCAATGGCCTAAATAACACGCTCGCAAACTGATGTGACATCACGTAAGACTCCAGACAGCAAGGTCGGAGTTGAGATCCTAAACCAGAACCCCACAACTGTGAATCAGAGATGTGAATCACCACCATGCTGCCACAAAAGCACAAGAATCAGCTTTTTTTTTTTAAAAATAAATATTTTTCATATTGCATCAAAAGGTATGTTCCAGCACTTATACATATTTGCCAAAGATATTGAATCATCTCTTAAATTGTGACAAACGATTGCCCATTTTGGGTGTGTGACGCTCATTGAAAGTATTTTTTCTCTCTTTTCTCTTTTCCATGTTGGCTGCTAACAACCTCTTTCAGGGATGTTGAACAAAGCTAGAAAGTCAGTGCAAGAAAACAACCACATCTGCAATATTTAAAGGTCAAATCTGATGCCACATTGCTTCCGTCTGTTTACTGCCAATCCGCACTAAGAGCCGCTGGTCTGTAAGGCTCTCGTACTGTCTTCTAAATGCATAACATAAATAATTTTATTTGAGAAATGTCTTGAAAAGTATATGTGTTTGCTGCTACAAAAGCACAACGTGAGTTTAGTATGAAAGCTTATATATTTCTGACAGCAACAAAAATCTGATAACGTGCATAGTGTTTCAATGCAGTCGGTGTATCTTGGACAAACTGGATGTGGTTTTACTGCGTTAGCTGGCAGGCTTTTTTACTTTTGTGGGTTTTCCTTCCTCGGTATGAATATGATTGATTTGCATTTGCTCCTGTGATGACAGCTCAGTGCTGTAATGCCAGGTGAAAAATTTCCAGTGTAAAAAGCTTTGGAGTGGAATTAGGTGGTGGATAGTATTTATCAATCAAAACAAAGTACTTCAAATAAAATTGATGTCTGAAAATGTTTCAGTATGGTGTTTTGTATTTTTTTTTCTTATGGCTCCAATGTAAAATATAGGTAGGTTCTGCCATCTAGAGGATATTTGTCGTAATAGCACCAACGACCCCGAGGTCCTTTAAAAAAGCACGATAAAATGATTGTACGGTTAATTAAAGGGAAACTGAAGATATTTACAAGATATACTCAAGGAATTCCTTGTGCAAAAATAAATGGCAATAATTGCGTCTTAATTTTATGCATTGATCTTTCAAAAAGACAGACATAAGTCGTGTAACTTGTCCAATCAATAGTGATTGCAGAGAAGTTAGATTGGGAGATCATTTTTCAATCCCCTGTCCAATTTGCTAATTTATGAAGGAAAAAATAATCTCAGATTCTTTCTATGATTTATTAATCATTATATATGTATAGTTGGAAGTAACATTGGCGTATATTCACATATTCACAAAATATATCGTGAATTGTGAGCATAAAGCAGTTTAGAAAATGGATAGACGGATTAAATGGACAATTCAACAACCGATAAAAATGAATCCATTTATCAATTTCTATATTTCAGGTTGTGTGCATTTCCTGCATACCAAACTGCTGTACTCATCATCAACACTGGGGGGCAATCTGAGCACGGAGCAGAGTGCTGAGTTGTTTTGGCTGGACGAGTAAGTTTAATGCAGAAATCGTTTTTCTGTTGGTTTTTCTGTAAAGTATTGCTACATTTATAATACCACAATACAAAATGCGTTGTATTGAAACCTTTTTGACAGTCAGATATGATGTCATGAGCCTATATTAGAATATAGCTATGGAAACGTGGACGCCAATTAGTATTTTACTTCATATATTGCATTATTGAAAGGCATAGCTACTGAAAATGTTTGATTCAGAAAGATCCAGACTGCACTGGTCATCATGATGCAACATGTGAGCAAATGTGTCACTTTCTCCTTTGTCTTGCCTGCAGCCATCATGAGATGTTGTGATTATCTGATGTCTGCCACATCTTTTTTTGTGTGTGACAGCAACATGTGAAACCGGTGGTTTGGAAGGGCTGAAGAACAGGCCAACTTGTTAGATGTCTTAGAGGAGGTGAGGAACTAGCCCTACAGTACATACCTACTCTGTATTCTTAAATAGTGTGGATTGGCTTTAGGTAAGGCAAGGCAAGGTATCTTTATTTATATACAGCCTGGATTGAAAATAATTCACACTTTGGGCTGACTCGACTTCTGTTGGCAATTTCAGATTAATATTCTGTTTCATTTGCATGCAGCATAACAGCTAAATGCCACTTCACCATGTTTAGTTTTTTGTTTTTATTTAATCGGGAGGGCTAGTTTTTCGATTTTTTTAGTTGTGGGGAAAAAATGAAATAAATTAGTACAAAGACCAGCCCTTAAAACAAATGCTAAAAATGCTTAGCACTCTTTGGAGTTGCATGCAACTGCACTGTTTATTTATTTATTTTTTTAAAATTGGTGCGCTTTGGTGTTTGCCTTTGTGTACTAACATAGAGCTGTAACTGATTATGACTTTCTATTTTAATTTGCAGTTGATTATCTGTGGTTGAGTAGAAAAACAGAAAACATGCACAGTCTATAGAGACACAGAGTGAAAATATAAAAGGCTGAGAATTAGAATCACAGGAGAAAAGCGTGGCCTGGGGAGAAGCATCATGTAATGTGCTTTCGCATATCCGCCTCTCACTTTCTCATTTGAGCCATTTAGATATACACAGAATTATTTACACCTTCAAGGCAATTCCACTGAACTGCACATCAGTCAATTAGTAAATCAGAAATGTTCTGTGATTCCATTTGAGCGTGCAGTCCTTGGCTCCCTCTGGTCCCACCCTTTTAGTCTTCCATTCTGACAGTGACAAATTACTCCTCCGCTTGGCGAGATTGAAAATTAAAAGCATTTAAAGTTGCTCATGCATTTATGCTAATGAGAAATTCAGATATGATTTGCATGCGAAAGAGGCTCGTCTCAGAAGTCGTCATTGCCCCCCCTCCCAGTTTTTCATTTCTATTGGCTCCGTTTTTCTTTTCTTATGTGAGCAAAAGACATGTAATGTGTCAACAAAATATGACATTTTTTATCACCATGTTTTATTGCATACAGAAAAATGCAATATTACCTAGATGGTCTTTGTTGGTGTATTTATGGTACAAGCCATTATTGGTGCAGCTACTCAGCCAAAGTGGGTCATTGCGTCTGACTTTTTTTTTTTTCTTCTTATAAAAGGAGCAACCCCTCCGGACATTAGGACATTGCACACTTACTGCTCAGCGGCTTTCCTCACTATTTTGTATATACTGTATTACAAACACTAGTGTGTTGAAATATAAATTGCCAAAAGGGTTATGTGTTAGCATTAAGCTAGCAGTTGTTCCTAAATACACAACAAATAATTCTTATTTTATGACGGGTTCTCACATCTCGAAAAACGTTTGAGTTGGGTCAGTCGTAAGTCAAGGCACTACTATTTTTTGGTGATCTTAGATACATGAAGGGAGAAATAGAGAGGACGCAGTCCTTCAAAATCTGATATTAAAATATTAACCGAGATGAAAAACTCTTTGTTGGCGTATGCGGAACACAGGATTAAAAGTGTACTGATTTGTATGCTCAATATGCTTTCATTCATTTGCTGCAGTGAAAATATCAAAAGCCCACACATCTTTAAAAATTGTTTGCACCAGTCGCTAAATGATCGTCACCTTGGAAACAACGTTAATGAAGGTGGAAAATGAAATGGGCCTTTAATTTGTTGACTCCTCAACACTGAGGTGAAATGGATTAGCTTTGATTGAGGTGTGCGATGAGGACGGAAAGCGCTGACATGACACTTGTATTTGTCATTGTGCCATTTCAAGGAGGATGCTGCAGCAATAATGAATACGAGGTACACAGCAATTAAAAGCAGTCGGATTCATTAATAATTTTTGCATTAATTTTGCAGTGGACGCTGAAATGATTGCCACCTCACAGAGGCTTTCCAATTATGCTGCTTAATTAGAAATGTCAATATAAAGGAATGATTAAATGTGGGAATACATTAAGGCTGTCAGATATATTTAAAAAGTTATGAGCATCACTCAAACTGTGTTTGCTCTAATATGTTTTGTAAGGTTTTGGAAATTAAATGGAGAGACTTGTGTGGCAAACTCAGTAATGTGATGCATTGTGTTTTCTGCATTCATTTTCAGTTTTGATTTTACTAAATGTTTTAATCGGAGAAGCAAGTAAAACTTTCTAGATTATTATTTTTGCACTAATCAAAATCTGCCCTCATGTAATATATTTAATTATATTTCTGAATCAAAGAGCCTGTCAGCAACAGGTCAATCTTTTTCTGAAATATCACGGTTATGAATTATAATGCTATGATGATATAATTGTAAGCTTTTATCCAAGTTAAAAACAAAGAAGTGAAAATATCATGTGTTCTACAAAAAAGTAAAGCGTTTTTTTTTTTTAAATTAGCATCAAAAATAAGTTTTGGGATGCACAAAAGCATCTTGGATTAAAATATACTGTTTATCAGTGTTATTAGGCTTTCCACTGATACACTAAATAAACAAGTTATTCAAGTAGACATATTGCGCCAGCTTGCTATTGGATTAGTGATCGGTTTATTTAAACTCACTGAATGGTGGTTGCCCCCCCCCCCCCTACAAATCCTGCACAGCCTAAAACCATTCCAATGTTTTTGTAGTTGCCTTCATCCTTAATTCCCCCAGTTGGCCTGACTTTCAAAGACCCAATTGCAAACCAAAGTTGATCCAGGTCCAATGTGAAACATGCTCGCTCCCTGTATAGTCAGTGGTTACAGATTAGTCGCGAAAGCCAGAGGAACGTTAGTGCTCTCTGACAAATGAGAAAAGCCTCCGTGGCCGTAGCCAAAGTGACAGCCCAAATGGAAGCAATTCTTCTCCAGGCGCCGGAGAGCAGCTGTGACCGAGCCCTGTGGTGCCACTTTAGATGGGGGGGGGGCATGACTGTTTGTATTGCATGCTATGTTTTAACTCGAAAGACTTTTGGTATTTAGACGTCTATGACCATCTACCGTTTACAAGATGGATTTGTGCTTTGGATGTTCACCTTGTTACATCATCATTTATGTCTTGTTATTGTGCCGATATGTTATTATGAGCACGCTGACTGAGAAAATAATTAATTAACACTGAACTCTGCATTCTTAAATTGGTTTGCAGGTGGAGGTTCACCTTGTTGTGCTAGTTTGGTCTCACAATGTTTGTAGTTAGCTGACAAGTCTGTCGTAACTTTTGTGACTTTATTTGAAAGGCTGAAAATGCCTTTTTGGGTGTCCTTGAATTAACCAAAATATTCTTGATAAGTATTTTGTATTTAGTGATGAATGATACTGAAATACGTCACACTATACTTTGATAGGGAGTTTATTCAAAGAAAATCTTCTCTGGTCTCCCACTCTTTGATTTAATTAGATAGTTACCCTGATTGAGACGCTTCAGAATTTAGCAATCACCAGCATGTTTTTCATACGTCTGTATCAGTCCCCTGCTGGGTGCTAACTGCTTGAGGGTAAAATTATCAACGGACTCATCAGTCAAGCTACTTGAGTTTTGATGTAGGAAGTGATGTCATTAAACAGAAGCTGAAAGACCTTTAAAGACTAAAACTGAGTCTTTCGCTGAAAGCCAGAGACATTTTCTAAACTCGACAGAAAAACGGATTTGCTCGTGAGCTCAAGAAATCAAAATATAATTAATTATTTGTACCGTATTTTCCGCACTATAAGGCGCACCTAAAACCTCAAATTTCCTCATAAGCCGATAGTGCGCCTTATATATGGACCAATATTGAGCCACTATAGCAGGCGTGTCCAAAGTCCGGCCCGCGGGCCAAATGTATATATCTTATATACGGACAAAGTTTTAAAATGGGCCATTCATTGAAGGTGCGCTTTATAATCCGGTGCGCCTTATATATGGACAAAGTTTTAAAATGGGCCATTTATTGAAGGTGCGCCTTATAATCCGGTGCGCTTTATAGTGCGGAAAATACGGTAGGTATATGTAGGGAGTGAGTTTTTCATGGGACGGCGTGTCTTGGTTCTGAGTAAAGAAAGGTAGAAAATAGTTGCCTTTTACCTCTGAGGTGTCATCTTCAGTGACCCATTACTGGCCAGATTAAGGTCAAGTCGACCATTTCCCCTTCTGCCTCTTTTTAAGTAGAGGGTATATAAACTGATGGCAGAGTGGAATTGAAAGAGAGCAAAGGTAGAAACGGCCATTTTGAAGATCTTTGAAAAAGTCATTTGTCCCTCTTGGGTATTTTCTCACAGCCTCGGAATTCGGATTGAATGTACTTGAAAGCATTTCAGCTGGAAAGTGTTTTTTTGTCAAAAACAAAACAAACAAAAAAATTGTGTGTGGAAATACAGTAGATCTTTTTGAAAGATGATTTAAAAAATATCCGTGCACATCAACATCATTTGTGCATCATTGGGTAAGCTCCTCCAACCAATCTGATCACACATTTAGAAGATAAGACTTCTGCTACTTTAACAACAGATTATGTCATTAAATCCTTCTCACATATAAGAAATCAGTGCCGCAGGAGTGGCAAGCCTGCCACTTGTAATTACAGAAACAATTGACACACAATTAAGTCTTTTGTTTCAGTCAGTCGTGCCGTCAATCAGCAAAGAGCTGCCGCCGTTTCACTAATGTGCGAGTGAATGGCCTTAACATTTTGCCTCTCCACGTGAAGGGCACAGTCACGAAATCTGCTAGCAATTAAGTGCACTAATGTGCTGAGTTGAGCCTAGTAACAAAATAGGCAGCAATTTCTTCTTCTCCTGATGAAATTATGCTTATCAGGTACCTTGCCTCAGCAAAGGTGAAAGGTCGGCCTGAGCAGGCGGACTGCATTGCTCCACATAATTGAGAGAAGTTTGGATTTAATTGTATAATTAATCTTGTCAAATTAAGTTACACAGAAGTCGGACTGCTAAATTAGAAGATCTAGAATATTTTAAATTGCCTTAATGTGAAATCAGGCTCCAGAATGCACTTTGTTCCCTTCTGATGGAGGCGAGCTTTTAGCCACGCTGAACACGCCATGTTGTAATAACCTGTTAACAGTTCTTATCACGTTGTTCCTTTTTGCATGATTAATTTCCTCGTAAAGTAATTGCAATTTCTGAAGGCGTCTCATTTTATCCAACAGCTTTTTGTGTGCCAGTGAAGTGAATGAATTAAGATAGAATTCATCAAGCAAAACTTTTAAAACATGGCAGTTATTGATCTTTTTAAAAGTTGAGGTTTAATTTTGGTACAGTGGCTTAATTTCTATTTACTTCATCGGAATGGATTTATTTGCTAGCTACTGTCAAAATTGATGTTCGTATTTTAAGAAGACTTTTTGCTTATTTTAGCATCATTTGTTTTGCCCCTGATCTGTCTTTAATTGTTCAGGGAACTCGCAAATGGGACTAAACAGAATGTAATTGCTGTTGTGTGATGATTACAAGGGGGAACTAATGATGTCCTAACACTGAGGTCAGGTAGGGTTTAATTAGCGGAGGCGCAATCAGTGTCACTCCTCTTGTTCTTGCAGCCTTCCTGGTTTTATGCCATCATGCTCTCCAAGTAACTTAAGAAAATGGATTGTTAATTCAAGAACCGAGAGGGGTCAGAAATTAATTTGACTCGGTTCTTTGTTTGGATTCGGGATGTTCTTTGTTCCAAAATTAGGCTGATTTGAAAATCGAATTCCATAAAAAATATTTGCTGTAATTTCACTCTAGTGTAGTGAACATTCCTGTCAGTCCAAAGATGATCTTTAAAAGGCCTCATTTTGACCTCACACTTTCAACTTTGTTTTTTTTTCTTCAGCCAGAGCCTGTACACGTCTTGAAGTACATGCTCAAAGATCAAACTGGATGCGGCCAGGGCGATAAAACATTGCCTCGCCTGACCTGTCCATTGCTCTGACTGTTTCTCCTGAGCTGTTGAATAGCAAGGTCCTTAATATGTGAGATCAAGAGGAAAATGAGGCTCTCCAAATGGAATCAAATCACACAGGCAGCGAGAGGCCACCCGTATCATTAGGGCCACAAATGAGATTGAGCAATTGGACCGCAATTCCTCTTTTTTGCTATTAGCCACTCATGGTTTGTTGTTTCCTCGGTTCACATCTCATCTACCTCCACCTGCTGCAATCCCATCCCGTTTTGATTCAGTCATTAATTTATAAAGAAAAACCGAATCACAAATTATTTACACAAATTGAATGTGAGACATAATAATCAATCCTTGCCATCTGAAGACTCATCTAAAAAAGTATACAATTATAGAGGAAATACTATGTAACTGTCAAGGAATCTTGGCCATTGGTGAAAATTAAGTGTAGAAGAAGTGCAGAAGATCGAAGTGCGCAAAGTACATTTATAAAGAGCTACGCACAGACCGGTGGAGGACGTAAACATTATGAAATGGACATTTGTAGACCACCTTCCACCACAATCGTTCTTGTCTTTGTGTGACACCCTCTGCATAGCTGTGCCGTCACCCAGTGAGATGTCAGAAAATAAAGATGAGGACACATTCAATGAATTGATTCATAAAATGCTTCAAAGACTTCGATACATCCCGTTATCATGAAATATGGTCACCACACGTCCACGGAGCTCAGAACCTGCGCCACAACTTAGACCTGCTTGTTGCTGTTCTAAAGATGAGTCTAATTTAAGACACCAAATGATCAAGTGCACTGGTAAAAGGAAAAACGTATAGCACGGCACGGTCTGTCAACTTCTCAAACATGGTAGACTTTTTCCCTACACAAAAATATGATAGTTTTTACATAGAAAATAGGGCCATTAGTGTTCTGTGCTTTGCTGAGTACCATCTTATTCACTATATCCTGACTGCTCACGTAAAGTATATCACAAATTTAACAAACCTTGCCTCATAGGGGTTTATTGATTTTGGTAATGCATCCACCCCTCTCCGCCTCAGCAACAGCCCATGCAGTTTGTATTAATTTCAACATTTTAACCCCCTTGCCCCTTTGCAGTAATTTCCATTCAGTCTGCTTTTTTTTTCTTCACAAAAGGCCCAATCCTATTTCTAAGGATTCAATATTTCTATAATAAGTTTGTAAGTATAGCCTGGAATTTGGGGTTCGGATTATTAGGATATTTAGACTCATGCCAGCCTGTGTGTAAAATTGTGAATGGTGTTCCACCTTGACCTTGTTCTGACACACAAGCTGCTCTGCATACCTGCTGACACACTCCATGTATGCACCTTCACCATCACGTATGCATGCGTAAGTCCTCATCTCCCTGCCCACTGGCTCCCAGAGACTCATCCATCGGTGATGCAGGAGGCAGGATGGACATTTTAACATGCAAAACAGGTACCACTGTGCGTACATATTGATCCTCGGAGAGCTCTCAGATCTGCTTCTTCCTTTCTTTGCTTGGCAGTGGAGGCCATTCATCACCCAGACCATGAGTGGAGAGCTCAAACAGTCGTCCCTGTCTGAAAATGGGCGGTATCGCTGAACTGGTGAGTAGTTTATCATCAGTAGGGATGAAGCGTTGACACACTGGCAAAATCTTCTGTCCTCCTTCTTCAAAGTCATCTATAGCTTGCTGGACAATGCACAGTTATGTCTCAGCCAATGTTTACCTGAACTGCTCTATTGGATTGCAGTGTTCTATTCATTTATATATTTATTTACTTTATTGATTTGTTGGGCTATATAAATTCCTAAAACAAGCTTACCTGATATGCAGGAGGGGAGGGGGGAGAGCCGCTGTTGTTGATGCACTTTCAGTCATTTATTGAATGGTATACATAGAAATTGATAGCACTCATATTTATCAAATGTTCAATGAAGACTACACTACAAAAAAAGTTATGCAGAATGTGTATCGTAAAAAATATAAATACTCCTGAATAAATAAACAGTGATTTACTTTACTGGTGAAAAATGTACTCAATTGGTCTATTTATATTCTGATTGACTTGTAACAAATGTGTTTGGCCACTTATGAGCTGAAATAGTTATTTTTAATTATTTCAGAATCTATTTTGTCCAGGCATGCACAAAGTAATATTGACCAAGAAGCACCTATTAAGTGTTAGCCTAGTGATAAGAATTCTTTGTTACACCACGAACGACTTGTATCTTGCAAAACCCGTAAGTGGGGTGAGTCAGATCTCAAGGCGCCACTTCTATATCATGTCCTCATTTCCGAATATCTTAGCCCATGTCAGAATCCGTGAAAGCCCCTATGAAAGCCATGTTGGCTATTGCACTTACAGAACTAACCATATTTCACAGCCTCGGAAAATGACTGCTGCAGCACTTGTACAACACTTACCACGGTGATGCCTTTGAGCAGTATGTCATAAAAAAAAGCTACAGCCAAAGGTAAACTGGGGCAGCTTGTGCTTCTTTCAGTGGCCACAAGGTGAACAAGAGGTCATGGGTGATGATTAAGAATAACCTGCGTTATTGTGGCATCGAGTCAGGAGGTCTTGATGTCTGAGAATATTAGCCTAAAGATTTTTGTTGTTGTTTTTAAAGCGCTGGCCTTTGAGCAGCATGTGCTGGAAAGGGGAGTGAGGTCATGTTTTGACTACACTCTTAGTGGATGCATCCATGCACTAAGATGTATGAGGGGGAGCTGGGTACCGAGGTTGTTGGGTGGGGGGGTGCAGGAAATAACATGAGCAATTTCATAAATGGAAGGGAGAGGCTGTGACTTCCTAAATCGTCTGTGAAAGACAGAGGGCGGGAGAGGTGGTGGTTGGGGGGGGGATGGTGAGCTAGTGGAGGGCTTGACAAGGAGAAAGATGGAGGGAAGCTTGATACAAAGTGTGAAGGATAAAAAAAGAGAGATAAGGATGGATGGGAGAGAAGAGGAGAACTGGGCTTTGGTGGCAAATGGATAGAACTGGCCGAGGACGGCAGCGGCAAAATGAGAAAGACAGAGGCTGGAGAGATGAAAAGATAAAGAGGGCAGCTTTCTCACCAGCTGAGTGAGCATCTTGCACTCTCTCTCCTCCCTTTTATGCCTCTGAGCCTTCCTCTATCTGTGTGTCCCATCAGCCTCAGTGTGGCATCCTCTCACATCAGATTAGCACCAGCCCAGCGAGACTGTTGAAACTCCTCTGTCAAAGTCATTTAAAATACATCAGATGCAGAGGCCACACTCGCCTCTGAACCCTCCCGCCATCTTTATTTTTCTCCATTTGTCCTTGTCATTCTGCAAACTTGGACAAAGGCTGGAGCAATTCAGATGGGATTCAAATCTCCAAATGGCAACTAAAGTCAGTATCAATCAAACATGAAGGCGAGTGGGAGGATCGAGGTGTGGCAGGCTAGCAGGATGGGAGACTGCACACTCAGGGACAATGTCAAACACAAAACGTCAACTGGATATTCAGATTCATCAAGTTGAGCATTCAAGGTCTAACATAAGACGAAGTCATCCGGTAATTCCGAACCGCTGTAATGTGAGAGCTCTAAAAGTTTTCCTTAAGTAATTTATATGTGATTGACAGTCCAGGTTATTTTTGTCGGTACGGTATAAACTCCAGTTCCCATGTGACCTCTGAAGAAAAAAGCTCCAGAAAATAGATGGATGGCTGTTTTCTGTCACTGAGATTTGTTTTCATCGCCATTTGTTTGCAGGATTATGCAAAAACTCGAGGGTGGGACCTGGGCCAAACAAGAACTCATTACCTTTTGGTGCAAAGCCAGGATTTCTTGTTCAGTTTTGTTCACACTGCAAGACAGGATATTTTTAGTCCATTTTGATGCTACATAAATCTATGGGAGTGTAAATATTTATGAAGCTGTATATTTTGGCGTTGATTGGATGAGGATGTTTATTCTCGACCGAGAACTAGGATGTTGACTTCAATCTTGACTATGTTGAACTTTCATTTGCATTCAGGTGGTGCTGAGTTCACGCAAAGCTAGGCTAACTTTCTAACAATATAATATAACTGATGCTTTATCCATCATATCAATTCAATTGGGGAATTTTCTGTACTTTCAATTTAGGGAATCTGTCCTGGGATGCTGGGCGATGTGTAATTCGTTGTTCCAAACAGTTTTTTTCCTATGGAAATTTCAGAGCAGATTGTTTCTAACTGCTACGTCACTACTGAATGGTGTTAAACAGAATCGAACATTCCGAGTCAGGGAGCGGGGACGGAGTGTCACATTGTGAACGATGAAAATGTCCAGTGAAACCTTGATGGAGCTTGCTGTGGGTAAGTGAGGACAGAGAGATTGAGTGAAAGGTGTGTATGAGGTGGGCAGAATGTGGCAGCCTGTCCTTGTGCCTCCTCCTCTCTCCAGCCTTCTCCACTGTGCTCTCAGCCTCTTTCTGCCTCATTACCCCCCTTTGCCAGACTTCTCCCTGGGCGACGCTGAAGAGAACTGTCCTCTCGCTGGCTCCAGTTTTCCTCCCCGACAGGCGCAGCTTGAGCGCTGCCTCGCCCTCCCGATATTAATCAACACACACATACGCAGTGCTTCAAGTGTGCGCTCCCACTCTCCGAGATGAGCCTGCCTGATGGACAGGCTGGTGGGCAGCCGTCTCCTCTCTCACTCCCTCACTTGCAAATGAGAAAGCCGACCTCTCGGAGGCGCAGGCAAGGGCCAGGATATTAGAAAACACTTAGGGGAAGGAAACATTGTTCATTATGCGGTGAGTGAGTGAGTGAGTGAGTGAGTGAGTGAGTGAGTGAGTGAGTGAGTGAGTGAGTGAGTGAGGTGGCTGCCCACCAGCCCGTCCGTCCGTCAGTGAGTGAGTGAGTGAGTGAGTGAGTGAGTGAGTGAGTGAGGAAACAGCTGCCCACCAGCCTATCCATCAGTGAGTGAGTGAGTGAGTGAGTGAGTGGGTGGGTGAGTGAGTGAGTGAGTGAGTGAGTGGATGAATGAATGAACGAACGAATGAATGAATGAATGAATGAGTGAGTGAGTGAGTGAGTGAGTGAGTGAGTGAGTGAGTGAGTGAGTGAGTGAGTGAGTGAGTGAGTGAGTGAGTGAGAGAGAAAAGAGACGGCTGCCCACCAGCCCATCCTTCAGTGAGTGAGTGAGTGAGTGAGTGAGTGAGTGAGAGGAGACAGCTGTCCACCAGCCTATCCATCAGTGAGTGAGTGAGTGAGTGAGTGAGTGAGTGAGTGAGTGAGTGAGTGAGTGAGTGAGTGAGTGAGTGAGTGAGTGAGAAAAGAGACGGCTGCCCACCAGCCCATCCATCAGTGAGTGAGTGAGTGAGTGAGTGAGTGAGTGAGTGAGTGAGTGAGAGGAGACAGCTGTCCACCAGCCTATCCATCAGTGAGTGAGTGAGTGAGTGAGTGAGTGAGTGAGTGAGTGAGTGAGTGAGTGAGTGAGTGAGTGGCGAAAAATGTGTATACTATTTGTATAGTATTCACCCTATTTAACCAGCCCTCACGTAAATCTGAGATTGTTGACAAAATGCCAGGTGTGCCCCAACCCAGGAGACATGGCCAGCCAGTGTGAACAGGCAAAGCGAAATCATACGGGCCTTGAACAAAGGCAAGATGCCAGCGTATATCTTTAGCTGAAGACAGAGCCGATCCTTGATGCTGCTGTGTGTGATATTAGCTGGCTGCCTTCCTTCCCGTCTGGACGAGGCTTCCGGCCCCGGCCCTCGCCTTCACATGCTGATTGGGTATGTGACCCGGTGTCCCGGTGACATATTCCCTGGCAGGGAGTCAGAATATGAAATGATCGCATTATTCACGTCCTACCTTTGACATTGTCTGAAGGCTATGCACTGAGGCGCGCACAAAAAAAGCATTAAAATCTGCCAGTGCTGTCCAACCAAGACAGCAGCAAAATATGTCCAAATGCAGAAAAGTGCTGGCTTGAACATGCACCCTGTGTGTTGGAAATGATATGTGCATCCAGTGTGTGTGTATGTGTGTGTATGTGTAGTCTGTCTCCAGGATGGGTTGCTGTACTAATAATTTGCTTCGACTGTTGTGCGTCTGTCTCATGGGTGTCCCTTGACTCATCCTGATCTGATGAGAGCATCTGGACGCTGGGGAGGCTTCCTCTCCATTCTCAAGCAGACTATGCAATTTAAACCTGCCTCAGGCATGTAGATATTACTCCCTGGTGAGAAGGCTGAAAATTAATGGAAATTGTTTTAGTGGAATCATTATTAACATTCTCCTTTGGATGCCCTTTTTGCGTCTCAGCCCCGTCGCCTCGCCTGCTTTATTCTCACGCTAATTTATGCAGCCATTGACATTCCTGGTGGTGTGTGCGTGCGCATGTGTGTATGTGTGTATGTGTGTATGTGACTGCTCGAATCTGTGAAGAATCAAAATAATTGGTAATTGCCGTGATACTTCACTGAGCATATACTTCAAATTAAATTAAAAACGTATCAATCATGCTTTTTGTTTTATTTTCTATTTTCACTGCCTTGTTTTTTTTCGAGCATATGATTTTTACTTTGATCACCTTCCCTTGGTGAGGCTTGCTTGTTTATAATGTAATATTGTACAGCATATGCAGCCATTTATGAAATCACAGGAAAATGCATTAACTCCCTCGCATACCCCAAGCTGGATTAAACACCCTTAGCTCTTCGAGTCCGCAGGGGAGAAAGGTACATTTCACACTGGTTTCTGGAGCGGCAAAAGCCGCTATTTAAACGGGGTGTAATATAACTGACATTTTCCAGTTCATTATGCAGCCCCTGACCTTCACAATGCCCGACTTGGATACTTCCCTGGCAAAGGGAAAGCCTTGGTTGTGTCTAATGGGAGATGTTTGACCTTGTCAGGGAATAAGGGGAGGTCAGGGATGAAGGTGGCTGTAATCGGTCAAGACAGATGGGACGCTGTTGAGGAAACAGAAGAAGCAGGAGCACACAAAACTTGGCAAACACTACATATTCAACATGTTTTGATCTGAGGAGGTAATACCTATACAATTTTTTAGATGTTGAAAGTATATTTCATGGGAGTTTATCTGCCGAAATACATTTAGTTATCTCGAATGGGTTCAACTAATCTTCAACTGGTTATTGCCTTCATGTCCAGCTGTATTTGAAAGACTCCTCAGGATTCAAGATAAATCCATCACACTTAGTCACAAAACGTAAGAGAAAGTAATCATATCAGGAGTCTTTCATGGATTAGGCTGCTATGAATGTGATTTATAATCTCTCATTTGTGTGAAGTACAATAATGTGCACTGGGCGCCTGGCATAGATAATCTTATTAACCAGTTGGCTTTTGTTTTCACCCGCTTTGCTTTTATTCCGTGTTAAAACATTTTGCTGCTAATTTGTGGTTGAGCATAATTGGGGTCTTACTTAAAAAAAAAAAGTATCCCCTGTTTGGCAGATGATTAGGAATTTCATCTTTGGGATTATGTATAGAGCACAGTGAAAGAAAGGCCCATTGCTTTCTATTATGGTTAAAGCCACTCAAGCTTTTTACTGAGAAAAATATTTTGAAATAGACCATTGTCATGTCACAAAGCGTTTCAGATGGTAGCTTCACCGATAGGAGGGATTGGATGGTTGATTAGTCCTGGTCCAATCGGGATGCTGTTGAGCTCATACTCATTAAACCAATCAGCAAGACAAAGAGGAATTATTTCTGAATTGTTAGGAAAAGCTCAATATTTGCTGTCATAGCCACAACAGGAAATATTTTGCATCTGAAATGAAATCAAACCTGGTTTTACGCCAAAGGGCACAAAGAAAGGCAGATAGAATCAAACGTTCACCCAGGAACCCTCATTGAACGTCACAAGCTTCTCATGAACGTCAGATGTTGCCTGAGAGCTTTCATCCTATGATGAAATAATATTTCACAATGTAAAATGATTCCTAGATATGCTAAAAATGCCAAAAAAAGAGAACATCGTGTCACTATTTGTACCTATTTCACCTATGGGGTCTCGTAAGTGATCACACAGGAATTAGAGGTTCCGATCCATCCTAATGGTGAGCAATATTTGATTTTATGTCAAAACATATTTAAAATTTAAGCATTGCCATTGTTCCTTTGGCACACTGCTCTCTCTCTGTGGGCCTTGTCACAGGAGGCGTCAAGGCATGCCGCGCCAATAGCCGAGGCCCGTTTCATTTTTCTGTCTGACATGTTAAGTGTGATGGTACAAAGAGGTTCCATTTTAATTGTTTGGACAGATCACTCATGGGAGAAGGGCTTTGATATTTGGTCTTGACAGAATAGGCACAAGCTTGCTGACTTGCTTTGGTGTCTATCTTTCCGGGCCTGGCACCAGGAAGAGTATTGTGAACATGCAGTTAGCTTTAGGTTCATATTTTTTTTCCCCTCACGTATTGTGCTTTCCATTTTCCCGTGTTGCTTAACCTGTGTTTGGCCCTTCTGTCTGCTGTATTCCTCCCTCCCTCCTTTTGTCCTTCTCACCCATCTGTTTTTAGTCTTAAAAGCACTATATAAATAAAGACGTATTGTATTTATGTCCCTCAAGTTTGTTCAATCTTCTTAGGTTCATTGATGTACAGTAGGTGTAAAAAGTCTACACACCCTGGTTCAAATGCCCAATTTGGTGATCTAAAAAAAAAAGCCCAAAATAGATCATTATAAACCTACCCACCATTGATGTAACCCACAGGTGTCAAACTCAAGGCCCGGGGTCCAGATACGGCCCACCACATCATTTTATGTGGCCCGTGAAGACAAATTGTGCATCAAATAGAATTGCAAATTGTCTTCACTTTTAATATCTTTTTTTTTTTTAAATATTTGACCAGTTTTTACTCGTCTGATTTGAAAACGAGTTATTTGTCAGTTTGTTTCGTAGCTTTTACTGTATATAATATAAGGTGCTCATACATTGCGGCCTCCAATGCGGCCTGTGAAAAAAATGAGTTTGACACCCCTGATGTAACCCCTTAATTTGAATGACACAGTTAATTTTACCGTAGTCAGGTGTCTCAATGCTTTTTCTCAAACAAAGTTGTGAGGCTATACATACAATGAACATATTATGACAGCTGAGCAGTTGCTGAGGCTTTTGTCCCTGTACATATGCTTTAAAAAAGAAGAATGGGCACTTAAGCAATGCTGTGCAGGGATTTGATCAAACAGGAGCCTACATAAAATGAAGAATCACCTGTTGATGGGCCATGATATAATAAAATATTCCATTTAAATGGGCGGCGACCATAATGTCACACACTCCATTAATATTCCCCTGCCGTTTAGCTTTCTGGTCTTCGGGAATTATTAGAGGACACAAGCAAACAACAATCCCCCCCTCTGCTTTACTTTCCCGCCTGCTCCTCATCGGCTCCCCTCAACCCTTCAACAGGGCTGCCACAAATTACCCACTTTGCCAGCAATATTATCAGGGCTTAATGCTGACCTCCATAATTAGAGTCTTAGTGTTGTTAGCCCCCATTAGGCTAACAATAGATCCTTGGAGCAAGGACACTTTGGGAAATAACATGTCTGAGAACACTTGACTTTTGTGAAGTGATAGAGGCGAGGAAAAAAAAAAAAAAAACATTTGAGGCCATTACTGATCCAAACAGCCAGAATGGTTTCATGGCAGGCTGACTCAATGAAAGCCGTGCCATCTCCATGGCAAAAACACATATTTGGACAAATATGGACTGGATGAAATGAAATGGCAAACAGACACAGTCATGCTCATCTTTCTACTGGAACGGTGACAGTGTTTTCCATCTCTGCACTCATTTCCCTTCGACAGAGACACAAATAAATATATCATCTCACCCGGCACTGCTTGCGTTTCAATCATACGGAGTTAGATACAGTAGCTTGCCACTGAGCTCCTTCTCAGGCTCCACAGAGCAAGTGAAGACTGAATTCTGTGCCCGAGCTCTGTTTGATCTCCATCATCGTCCCTCTAAGACATGTGTAACACTGTACAAGCAGCCGGCTTCATGGTGCGTAGGAAATATCAAGGAAGCTATTCATAAATATTAGATTAGATCAAAACAGCCCATTGCTCTCAGACTCTGAGCTCCTGGGTCAATCCATCCCCATGCCTTTGATTTTATGTTTCCTCTCAGACACAGCAGAGGATTGGGTGCACAGTGAAATTGAAGCCAGGAGCTGAGAAAATACTATTATAGGAAAAAAAAAAAAGTAAAACAACTTGCATGGTCCCATTTCTTCACTGCTAAGTTGTTAACATAGCACACATGTCGAGATTTATTTAACTTCTGATCAACACATTTGCTAATTCTTAATTGTCTTGTTTTGATTAACTTCCCCCAAAACACAGTAGAGGAAACCTGCAGAGATTAATAAGACAGCTTTTCCTCCAAACTATTCCGCTCTTCCCCCGGAACTGACACAAATTGGTGAAATATCACTTTGATCATGGCTTCTGAACAACAAACAAAACACAAACCTTATTAGTCTAATTCAAAAGCATTTCAAATGCCACCGTTTGTTATGAAAGCCTGCATTGTTTGTGCTTGTGTTAAATACAACACTTTGTTGGGCTGAGAATCATTGTTATAACCTTGCATATTCCGTGTAATGGCATGTATGATTCACCCCAAATACAATTCAGCTGTTCTAGTAGGCTTTTTCTTATTATGAAGGTAGTCATCATCAAGTGGAGAAAATATGGCATCGCATTACTAAGACCGAAACATCCTTCCAAAATTGATGAAAAAAGAAAAAAACTGGTGAGGGAGGCTGCCAAGAGACACACTGCTTCACTGTAGAAATGTCTGGCAAGTACTGGTTGTTTAGTACATGTGACAGCAATGATTGTCTTTTCCATATGTTGAGCCTTTGGGGTAGGGTGACATCCAAGCCCGGCTATATTTTTCATAAACACTCTTGAACCTTAGTCATCTCTGAGGTAATTATGAATGTTTCCGTAGATGGTTCTACTAGAACTGGTCTTGATGGTTCTAGTGGTCTTCTACATCTACTGGAAATAAAAAATAAATTCCCGGAAAAATCAGTAAATATTCAAAAGTCAATTATTTGACCTGGCACCATCCTGGGAGGTTCTGAAGATATTTCAGTGCCCTTGTGCCACCTCCTAGCTCCGCCAGTGTACTTTTGAATTCACTGATATTAAATTACATAGTGGCCTGGCCTAATCTCTCTTGGAGATATGTTTGATGATTTTGAGGTTGGAAATTTGGGGGTTATGTGGAATATAATAGAATTCGTATTTGTGTCTTAAGGCTCAATCGTAAAGCTGCACCAGTGTTGTCGTTGCTTTTGATAATTTTTTTTTTTTTTTTTTTATGATTGACTCTACCCCATCAGATCAGGAGGCCTTTCTATACATAAAGCCTGCATCTGACTCATTTGCTCTAAAAGATGACTCGCCTCCTCAGTGCCTTTGTAACAGAAGTACAGTATTTATTTTTCTTTGGGCAACATTAGCTCTGAAGCCATCCTGCATGTGAAGATTTCACTTACGCCAAGCAGCGTGAAGCCTACCTTGCAATGCTAGCGGATTAGCTCGCATCGGCGCACTAACATATGCAGTGACTGCCGGCGTGCTCTTTCCCCATTAGGTTGGCACATCAAAGGCGCTGGGAAGAAGTTCTTCATAGGCAGTTAAAAGTGGGCTCAGTGTGGATCTTGTAAATACCATCTTTTGAGTAGGAGCCTCTCCGGGGACACTTCACACACTCCTCCAGTCAGGAGAAAAGAAGGGATGGAAAAGGAGCAGTGACAGGCATCAGAAGGGGAGGATGGTGTGAAGATTTTTTTTTTTATATATATAAAAAAAAAATTCACGTAATGCATAACACATAATGTACATATATTACGTATCTCTCTCTCTCTCTCTCTCTCTCTCTCTCTCTCTCTCTATATATATATATATATATATATATATATATATATATATATATATATATATATGAGCGAGAGAGCGTGGGGGTGGAGGTGTTCTGAGAGCCCAGTCCCCTGTCACCATCAGGATCTGTGGATGAAGAAAATCACTCACTCTCCTCTGCGTCTCTATCTTCCTCTCCTGCTCTTCCTCCTCTTCACACTTCACATGATAGCTGACAGTGAAAGTAGAGCATCGCTGCTTGCTGCTTCTTTTGAGTCATGTTTTTCATAAGGCATAAATAGAGCATGCCGCAACTTGGGAATTCTGTGATTCTATGTTTTAGTATACAGGCAGACACAATAGCGTTTCACTCTCCTCTGGTGTTTTTCTTTTAAACACTTTATCCATCACAGCTGTTTGTAGGGCTCTAGTGAGGCCCTCAACTCTGCAAGGAACCGAAAGGAATGAGAGATGTCTTTTGTTTCTCATATCGCGTTCACTCCCAGGCCTCTTGTAGCTAGGTTTTGCAGCCTGATCAATGCAAATGTTGTTATTTACCCAAGCCTGAAATGAAAAGACTCTGGATCAATTTGATGCATTTGGTCTACTCACGGCGCCCGGCTTGCCTTTTGGCCCTCCCTAGCCAGTCAACCTGCTTCTTGAACAACATCTCCAACAGCACTAATGCAAATGAGGCAAGCAGGCGCTCCCTCGCGATCACAACCCACAACAGCGTGTGCATTCTCTCCATGTCTTTCTCTTCCCGGCAAACACACGCTTCTGTATCTATGTGAACTGTGTATGTGTGTGGGGCTGACCCACTTTCTTTGCTTGGCCAAGCTTCTGCTGCTGTCTGCTGTGCTGTTCTGTGCTCTGCTGCTAGGGGGAGATCCCTGCAGACTCCCCCCACCTCCGCAGCACAGACTCCAGCCCTCCTCCTGACAGACACTCACCCTGGCATGTTATCCCCCGTGGATTGCAGACCTCTGCCTCACTGCCAGCGCGTTTCACATGTACCTCCATGCAGATGCACAAATGCATAAGGCCCGACAGCATCCTTACCAATGAGAACACACCCACTCATGCACACATTCACAGCACATCCCACTCCTGTGCATTTCCATCCAGCGTCCTCCTTTCCTCCGTGTTTGTCTGGGGTTATTGTTTCAATCTTGCTGCATCAGGGGGCCCCTGAAGGTTATAAATTAAACATAAATGCAAATGCGCTGAGCCATTGCCGCCCTACACCTCCCTTTTCTTGCATATACAAACTCACCATTCAAACAGATCCGTGTGTCTGCGAATTAATGGCAGAACAGTGGGCTTTTTTTTTTTTTTTAATGAGCGGGTGAGGGAAATTAGAGTTGCAAAGCCACAGCGCAGCACACCCCGAACCGCAGCCGAGGCAACGACTTGAAAAGCCATCATAGAATATGCTAATGCCCGTGGTCCTCTCACTGTCAGCCTAGTGTTGCTCGAGATGAGATCAGAGCTGAGGCTTTGATCTGCCACTCTGACGGAAGCCAGAATCGGCATGTGTACAAAGCACACAGAGCAAGAAGTGTGTGTGCATTTGAGTGTGTGTGTGTGTGAGGCCCGTTCTAATCACAAAAGGTGCACGATTTCAGAGTTTGACACCTTACACGTAGCATCTCCATTGTTAAAAGTTGTCTGTGTCTTTCTCACTCTCTTTTTGTCTCGTTCTCTCACAAACACACAGTATAAAAAAAAAAAGCGATACGTGTACAATACATCTTTTTGAAATGTCCTATACAGTCAGATAACTAGCCATCTGGTCCTGTTGAGGCTATTATACACGGAACATAGTGCATGTGCATACTCAGTGAGCACTGTTGAGACCTTGTTGTTGGACCATAACCATGTTATGGCTTTTATTTTCTGCCATATGGACACATAAAGGCGAGTGGCTCGGACAGGTTCCCAGGGATGCCACTTGCTTTTATTTGACTCCAGTGAATGAGCTTCCATTTGCAGAAGTGGGACCACTGTTGTGGTCAGCTCTGTCATATAAATGTGTTTTCTTTTCCTGTTTTATGTTGGAATACAGCAACAGAATGTGTAGGAATTAGACAAAGCTCAGTGAGAATCCAGGATTAGCTCCACAAGTGGTTGTTCTTTCACTTGTAGTATTTTTTTTTAAGCCGTGACTGTACTGTGGGGTAGCATTGAAGAAAATGTGACGATGACAACACTACAAATTTGCATTATTACATTTATGGTGTTAAAATAGCTGAAAGTGGAACATTGCTGTCTTGGATGATCAATACAATAACATGTTAACATTAAAAATTAATTAACCTTACGTAACATAATTGCTGTTTTTAGTATTTTTGTCAAGTGACCTCCGAGGCAAACTCATCGTCTTTCTCCACAAAATGGGCAGCAGTGGCTAGTGGTCAACTTTTATTTTTTGATTTTGGCTTCAGCATTCATATGAGGAGTTTGCATGTTATTTGCACCTTATGAAGCTCTTGTACTAACACAAATTCTCCAGCAGGGGGCTTCCCTTTGTCGTGGACATACGATTTAGCTTCACACTGCAGTCAATTACACTTGCTTGTTTTGTGACCTAATGCAACAAGTAAGAAAAAATATTATCATTATAATCAGCATAACTTTCAGCACCGGTATCATCAACCTCATCATCATCACTGTCGTCATCATATTTGTCTTCAGCACCAGGGCCAGCAGCAGTTATCATCATTACCATGGCCATCCTCAGCACCACTCATCCCCAAATCCTTCCCCCTTCCTCCCCTCCTCCTCCACCACCCCTCTTTCATCCACAGCTCCCTCTGTTGATCAAATGCATCTGATCTCATCAAAGCAGAGCCTCTGCTTATTCAAGTCCCAGCAGACACCCAGCGTCTTTGCTAAGCACTATTTTGCATTCATGTTTGAATACCACTGATGGGTTGGAGCGTATCTTGTAGACTTTGGTTTTTGTGTGGTCTTAGCCTGCAGCCTGGGGTTGATTTATTTTATTTCATCCTCGCACCTCTTTTTGAAATAAATGTCTTTGTCAGTTCACACAAGTTGCTCTGGCAAGCAAATGAAATGAACTGAGGAGAGGTGGGGGGTAAATTGTCTTTATTCAAATAAAAGTTTCTTTGTAGTAGTTTTTGCAATGCATTTCTCTCTCTGACTCTTGTGCTAGTTTTTACACATATATGGCACCCCTACTGTTACAAGGTGACTTTGGTTCTTTGAAAGAAGACTACTACAGCATAGCATTACAGCTGCCATAAATTGTCAAATTCTTCTTATTCCAAAGGCTACACTTGGATAAAACAGTTTGCGTGTCCGACTCCTGTCAGAGCTGCAGAGAACTTGGCTTGGGTTGAAGGACATAGAAGGCGGATGGAGGGAAAACCAGAACTGGATAACCCCTTAATAGCTGGGCAAGTCCGGTTCGTGGTCCACTATCCTGTTTTTCAGTTCTCCCTCCTGCAGCACACCTGGTGCAGGTAAGTTCTGTAGAAGCTCGTCAGGGTGATCATTTGAATCAGGCGTGTGACGGAAGGAAACTTTTAAAACAGTCAGGACAGCGGCTCTTTAGGATCAGACTTGCCTACACCTTTCTTTAGCAACATAGAAGGTGGCATGTCTGCAGCAGTTCATTGTGCAATTATGGGATCAATTGTGGCATATGATGAGTTGTGAGGATGATGAATTCGAGGGCCAATGACTTGCAGAGGACTCCAAAATACTAATTTGGATTCAAAGTGAGTTTTTTTCTTCCTCCCACAAGACCAAAAAAATTGGAAACACCCTCGATTGTGGGAAGAAAATGGCCTCATTGTCATAATTTAAGTTGATGCACCTTCAAAGCAGTCATACCGGTATGCATGTCTTTATAGTGGAAGCGTGGCATTCTAAATAATGCGAACCTCTGCAGGTTTGTCATTAAGTCCCTGCAAAATTAAGATAAAAAATAGAAATAGATGCAAAAGCAGCCTACGTGGATCTAGACTCCACTCCGGATTTTCCATGTGCGTCGCACTGAAGCCTTGGAGGCGGATAAACTGGTCGAGCTTGCTCTCTCTCTCTCTCATCCCATGCTGGGCCGCAAGGGCTCCGCGAGACGCGTCCACATATCAGCAAGACCGGGATGGAGGAGAGAGGCGGAGGGGGAAGAAAGTTCACACCCGAAAAGACCAACTTTCAACATGACGCTGCACTGACACGCAGTTTTCCAACCACCAACACCACTACTACGACGAGAGCACCGGTGCAAGATTAAAGTTCGTGAAAATATCCTTCACCATATTTTTTTCTAGTTTTTTTTTCTTTTCTTTTTATTTTTTATTTGCAGCGTGTGCGCGCAAGGCTGGCGGAGGGTCGCGATCGCTGCGCGCTGAGATGTTGGAGTGAGTGAGCATGGCTGCGCAAGTCGCTCCCTCCAGAAATAACAACAAAACCAAGAAATTATCCAGCGGCTTGGGCACGGAGCTCAATTCGGGGAAATCCGGAGGAGGAGGAAGCGTACAGCAGCGCGGCGGGCAGATGCTGGGCGCCGGAGATGGGACTGTGAATAATGTAGACCATCACCACCGAACGGAGCCTGGCATGGTGCGTTCAACTTCCGCGGGTCAGGGCAAGGATGGGAATAACCTTACATCGTCAAATTCCAACGCTTCCTCCATGGAAACGGGACTGATTGCCAACCATAAGGTGAAATATGTCGGGAGCGGAGACCCCCCTCAGTCTCAGACACCGCAGCCGCAATTCGGCCAGTTTGCGCCGCATCCGCAGCGCCAGATGCACAGCAACAACAACGGACAGGGACCCCGAGGGACCGTGGACCACCACGGCGGTAAAGAGAACCTTCTGGGGGGTCAAGTGGAGTCACAGCAGCAGGTGCAGGGTAAAGGAGAAGGACATCTTAAATCAACAGAGGGGATGATGTCTTCAAGGTATGATCACTCCAACTTGGGGCCAGCCAGCAACAATTCAGAGTACAACAACAACTATTACTCATCAAGGTCTTACGAGCAACATGGCGGACAGCAGCAGCAAGGGATGGGGCTGTCATCTGCACATAATAGCATGGACAACTCCCATGAAGCAAGCTTCCAGAACAGCCAGTACAACCAGTACCCTCCCTATAATCGGGCACGGTACGGGACCTACGGCATGATGAGCCCCACTGGATGTAGGCAACCTGACAACTTGATGATGAGCAGCAACTCCTCGGCAAGCCACAGCAAGTCCACGCAGGGAGCCTCTTCCAGTGGCTTCCAAAGGTTCCCAGGACCAACTCAGCAGCAGCAGCATCCCTCGGGGGCGACCCCGACCCTCAACCAGCTGCTTACATCACCAAGTCCCATGATGAGGGGCTACGGTGGGGCCTACCAAGACTACAGTGGATCCTCCACGCAGCAAGGCCTGGGAAAAGATGTGGGCCCCCAGTATGGAGCCACCACGACCCACGGCTGGGGAGGGCAGCCCAGGAACCATCCACATTCAATCAGTCCAGGCAATGGAGGGCAAGGCCTTGGGAGGAGTCAGGTAAGGTCATAAAACCTTAACTCCATATTGCAGCTGAGTGTCTGACTGAGTGTTTGGTAGCAATTTTGGCACATTATTTATTGATGCATTCACATGTTCATTATTGTGTAACTGCATTGAACATTAACCAACATGATGAAAATATGGTGAGAAGAAAAAATCAACCATCTTTAATTTAATGTATCTAACCAAACGTATTTCAATAGTGACACATAATTTGCATACTGTAATGCTCCTAAGACAGTAGTATTTATTTTCCTTTCTTACTGGGATAATTATAAAAGGTATGACTGCTCTTCTATGTGAAATACATCACAACCATCCCTATTTCCATGACTATTAAACAAGATGTAGGAAAACATTGTACAGCAGTGTAGAGGTGCTTTTTAAATGGAACACAAATAAATTCCCAACACTTTATGTGTATGAAATGACTAAAAAGGTTAACGTGAAAACAAGTGACTGAGACATTTGCACAGTGCTGTGTATTTATATATTTTATGTAAAAATAATATAGTAGTGATCCCTAACACATCGCCAGAGGGTATATTGTGTTTAAACCACTCATCAAGCTAAGTAAAACACCTCCATAAAATATTAATTAAATGCTAGAGTTGGTGTTACATTCCTCTCCTCTTGTGCAACTGAGCTGAAAATTCAAACAGACAACCCATTGCCTGTGCCCTGAATCATGATCATTAGTGTGAAACTCTGTCCAAATTTTTAAATTAGGGTATGAAACATGAAACAATATGAAACAAATCTTCCAGGGATCCTAATTTAAAAATTTGGACACTAGTCATCAGGGCAGACAGCACATAGAAAAAAAAAATGCAAGAACGTTGTGGCTTGTATGGAACTTTAGGTGTGTTGCGTTCAAGACTGCAGAATTACTCACAACTATGTGACAACCCAAGTCGATAATGAGCATCTTTCTATGTTTTCAGTTTAACACACATGTAATATTTTGAAAAACAAATCAAATGTTTTTTTAGTCTGTTATTGTTCATCATCTGACTAATGTTGTGTTCCATAAAAAAATGTTATTCACATTGCTGCAAGCTAGCTTCTATTCTTGGCTGCAGCTGGCTGTTGAATGCCTTGCTTCAGGGCACATCAGTGGTGGGAGGGGACCAAGTGTTTCTAAATAATTACCCCCCCCCCCCCCCCCCTTTCCCGGCAATAGCTGTCAACATGGACTTCTCATCCTTGAAAGCGTCACTCTTTTGGGAGCGTTGTGCTGAAACACTGCTGGTGTAAGCAGTGTGGAGAACTCTATGCACACCCAGGGAAAACAGGAACTCTGCTGCAAAACATTTTTGTCCCCGTGAGACCCCCCCCCCCCCCCAGATTTATTTAGATGTGCTAAATTATGCACACCCCTAGATGACACATCTGGACAACTGGAGGACAAAGGGGTTAAATGCAGCGTGCAAAAAAATCCTACAGTTTTAAAACCCCTTACAGTTCCTGTTTTATTAGCTCGCGCCCGTCTGATTTAAATGTTTGTGCATTATTCAATTCTCCAGGTATGTCACATGACTTGGCAAGTAGCCCACAAGGAAGCGCAAATCTCCACAAACTTTCCAGCGTCCCGCATGCGGAACAGCTGCTTTGTATCAAGTTTACCAGGGAATTTGCGCCACCTTGTGGCTATTTGCCCAGTCACGTGATACACCGTTAATAAACTGAGTTCCTGGAGATTTGAATAATGCCCAACATATTAAGATTCATTCATATCTGCAGGCTCAGTGAGCACTTAAATCAAACAGGCGCAAGCACATCAAAAAAGAATGGTAAGAAGCTAACTGAAGATAATTGTTTGACAAAAAAGTTGTTTTCAGTAGTTTGCAGTGCTGCTGATTTAACAGTGCATGACAAAAAAGATAACAATAAGAGCGTATGCAACTTAGTTCCTACACACTGAACCCCAAAGACTCTATTTTTCTCAGTTGTGTTGTTGTGATCTTAAATGCATATTATTCCACCCATCCAAAAACAAATCTAGCTTTTTCTGTTCACACAACATTTGTGCAGCATATTCACGCCACAAAAGCCGTATGTTTAATTCATATTTGGAGCGCCAACACTGTTATTCTGTGCTCTGACAGGCAGTGTGAGAACGGCGAGCGGCATTGTGCATAATAGCGCATCTAAATTGGCCCAGTGATTTGACTGTGCTTCACTTCAGAGTGTGTTTGGTTGGAGCACGCCTCTGTCACCTGTTGGCACATTTTCCTCTTTCAAATTTAATTTCCCTCCTCACTGCCTCTCTTCAGGAGGGAGCAGTGAGCGAATCCATCGCACCTCATTTACACTTTTATTCCCCTCCTCCATGACAAATACACATATACGTACCTTTCACTCTTATCTGGACAACACTGGTGTAGCTAGAGGGGATGGCTGCAGGGGCACTGCCCCCCCTGAAATATGCTTGGAACTTCCCAGGATGTGCCAGGCCAGATAAATGACTTTTGGATTTTTTAATTTTTTTTCACTGTCCATTGTAAGGAACAGAATGAATCTTTCTCAGCAATTTTGAAAGAATTTGGGGGGTTTGTAAAAAAAAAAAGGACCCTCTGAGAACCCTAGTATCATCTTGCGCAATGGAAGAGGCTCAAGCGTGTGTTCACTGCTGCTTTAAATAGTTTGTTGCACGCCTCATATTCATGACTCAAATGTTGTCAAAAGTGGGTATCTTTTTAATACTATATTGAGGGTGGTTGAATCCAGGCTTTTCCTGTTTGCCTAATATACGTACATCGGGTAGCGTGCAAGAGCAGCTGTGCAATCCGAATGACTTATTAAAGTTTAAGTCATAGTAAATGACAATGTTTTCTGTGTCAGCCTACATGTGTAACAGCGATCTGTCTGTTATCCGCTAAACACACAGCGTAGAATAACAGTAATTAGTGAATAATAATGAGTACATCGGAAACTGCCGTTCCTTAGATCATTATAGCAGCAACTCAAAACATGACCCGGTAAAAGCGAAATGAAAGCACATTTACAGTTTCTACTAATATCCACTTTGCTTTTTTAGGATTCTCAGTCCATATCAAAGGCATTCCCAACCCAGTATGTGCTGCGCTTACCTTGAAATGATCCCTACTTGCGTTCCTTTCTACTGCATACTGTTTACATTTCTCACTTATGAATTATTAGTGTGATACGAACAAAGACTTTATAATGGGAGCAATGCATCAATGTCACATTGTATTATGCGCCTATCACGAGGCGCCTCGTGCATAGTGATGTTCTTAACCGTGGCTGCCGCGATTCAATTCCTGCAGATTTTTACAGGGCTTGGTGTTTGTTTGTGTTCTGGTTTTTCGTTCTATCCTGAGACCTGACGCGCCGTTGTCAGCACGAAACAGTCCGATTTCATTCCCGCCCCTTCCCTCATCCTTACCCCGCTCCTGTCAATCATTTGTTTATGTTGTGTCTTTGCTAGCAAGCCCAATGCTGATTAGCAAGACCGGGGTGAATTTTTAATTTGCTCTGTTCCGTCCGATAAGGGCCCTGCTCAGCGGTTTTCATCCTCCACAGATGAAACACACGGCCTGCATAGGTAATTGGCAAGATGGGGTTATTCCTTGGCTGCATACTCTTTTCGCTGCATACCAATTAATCTCTTTACTAAATACTCGCGTTTAAATATAGAATCGCATAACGCAGTGGAATCATGAGGTGTATGTACTGTACAAGCTTGTGTATTTTAAGTGGCTGATTAAATAATTGTGTTTTTTTTTATGGCTGGCCTAACTGTTTTTTTTTTTAAGAGTACATTGATGTAGTGTTGTTACGCTCTCATCAGAAGTCTCATTAGAAGGAAACAACGTAAACTTGATTTGGCAAATAACATTTAATTTAGGTACATTTAAGGTCTCTAGTGGCTTTTTAGTTTGATTTGATTGTGACATCCACTTTAACTTTGGCAGTTTGAGATTTGTGCAGGAACTGGCATTTTATTTATTACCACAACTTATTACCATGGTGTAGTTCCATCAAATCAACATAACTTGGCTGTTTAGATGTCATTTTGATCTAAAATAAAATGATACACTTGCTCAAAAAAGAAAGAACAAAATTGTTTTCTTCACCCTCCAATAAGATGTTGTTTTGTTTTAAATACTTCCGTTGTTTACAATTTGCACACATAGACTAGAAGGGAGACGCAGCTGCTAAAGAGGAAAGCTGAAGCAAGGCCACAGATGTAAGAATGTAGGCGATATTTGAAGTGAGTCACACGGAAGGCTGCTGACTTCTGAGAAATGTTCCAGGCTCAGTTTAGACCGAGAGAGGGAATCACTAACAGAACTCTGGCAAATGTCAACTTAGTTAGAATCTTCTCTCCCACTGGAGCTTATTGGGCTTCGGCCAGTGAACAATGAGAAGAGCGGGGGGGAAAGTGGTGGTCTCCTTCACACAACAGTAATTTAAATGGCTTCCATCCATAGTGTGCACGTGTGTCCGTGCTATGGTGGCGCCTCCGCCTCCCTCACACCCTGCCATAGTACCACCCTGACCTTCACATATGCTAATTAGCCATGTGGAGTGGGCTGTAGGCAAGGACCCTCCTCTCCCCCTCCATCCCAGAGGATGAGTGATATTTCTTTCTTGTCCTCCCGCGTGGGCTTATTTGTGTATTTGCAAAAGAAGTCTTTTAGAAACAGATGGTCCTATTTACAGATAGCTTTCAATTTTACAGGCGTCTTTTTTTTTTCACCCCCCCCTTCCCTTTTTGTTCAGTCAGTGTTTCCCATTTCTTTTCATGTGTCTCGGGCGCTCAGTTGCAAGCTTGGTCTCCCAAGGGACCCTCAGTCAGTTCAGAGGTATTTAGACAGCCTGCATCTCCCCCATTGAATATTTATACACCTTACTCCACACATCTGTGGACTATTGCGCTGCCATTTCTGCTTTAATATTACTTTCTTTTATGTGCTCTTTGACCACCCATGATGATAAAACAACCTTTCTTGGAATTGCAAGAATTAGTTTCATAGACCTTGCAAGAGAGAGTTATTTTTCAACGGTTACATATTTAGAGTAATACATTCATTTTTCATTTAACTATATATTTTTATTTAGATATTTATTTATGTTAATGTTCACACATTGGGCCCTGTTTTTGTGCCCGGTGCAAGTCGAGTGGAGTATTTTTTCTTTTGGCATTTTCATAGCCGAGCGCAGTAAGATATGAGCATTTGCGCCGTTGTGGGAGTAAACACAATCGACTAAATCTCCACATGCAGATGATGTAATGTTGACTCCTGCTTTTATACATATATTAAAGTTCATATAATAATAATAATAATAATGATAATGTGACATACACTGATGTTATGTTTCAGAATAGAATAGGATTGCATCCATGACATGTAGCAAGCGCAGAATTTGTCTTCGCCTGGATCAAATCCACCAAAATTGTTTTGTGCCACATCGTAGACCAGGTTTTACCGGATCTAAACTGTAGTCCACTTCCTGCTACCAAATTGTCAGGTGCGTCGGAGGTTTGTAAAAGTAAAAACCTTCGGGCTTCCAGAATGCCAAACGAAGCCTTGCACGTAATGCCAAACGAAGCCTTGCACGATCTGCCAAATTTCCAAACATGGTAAACTAGCATTGCTTCGGCATGAGTATGAAGATGCGCCAGCTTTTACACCAGTCACACGTACGCCTTGCTCTAAAATTAGGAACCATTGTATTTATATTTCCATTTTACTAATAAACTCACATGAAAACTGTAAGAAGCAGAGACGATCCCTGAATTTTAATTTCAACATATTTTTCTAAATTTTAGTTACATTCAATATAAAACTTTATGGACAATGGATTTTTGTGGGGCGGTTTTTGTGAGTGTATGTTTTGTGTGTAAATTTTATCTCCTTTTTTTGTGCTGCTGCGGCTCAGTGAAAACCGAGGCAGCCTGTTGCATAATCTGGTCACATCAGTCATTGCATATTCAACACATTGTCGCAGAGGGGCCTATTTGTATAGCTTTCAATATACAGTATTGTACGTGTTTGCTATTAAGCCTTCTTTTAAGAGGCTGCTAGAAAAAACATCACACTCCTCTGCATGTGTAGCTTCTTTCTTTCCCCCTCCAGAAATACTCAGGGCAGTGCTGCTCCTTGGTTTGAATTGATTCTAATCAGTGGTGCCATGATGAGATTGCATGAAGAAAAGAGAAAAATATCAAGACAGTCAATGTTAACAAGGACTGTCTGTTATGTTTGAGACAAAATGAGATAAACATAGGAAACGGAATGGGACAGACTATAAACTAGGCATTCTTTAATGAGTTTTATCTGCTTCTTCCGTTTGTTTCTCCAAGTCCCACTTTTTAAAAAATTGTTTGTCACTTTTCTGTGAGGTGAGTACAGACTCAAATAAACACTGCTCTTGTGGGTTGTTGTCATACCTCAGTGTGAACATTAGACGCACCATATAAAAGGAGTAGATAAGAGACAACTATTTTGTATCGCGAATGGATATTGTTTACAAGGAGATAGATGGATGTCGTGATGGCTCTGTGCGCTGAGCTGTAAATGAAGAAAAGAAAAGAAATGCGGATCGGCACAAGCATACCACGTAGCGGAGGGAAATAAACTACGGCATTCCCTTAGTCGCGATGAGAGAAATTGAACAATAGAGGCACTACAGATGGAGATGATCTGCTAAATCGGATGGCGTCATGTGTTTTGATATTGATTAATGGATGTACAAATTCTCCATTTAAAAAAAAAAAATAAAACTGTGCACAAGGGTTGGGCAGTAAATCAAAATTTAATAGCGATTTCATGACCATAATTGAAGATAAACGATTAAGCGTGTCACGTGTATGTGATTCTCCACTTCTTGAGCATGTTTTAAACTTTAAACACCCTATTTATAGTTCACAAAAATACAAAAAAAAAATGCACACATTAAATAGCTCAATACAAGACGTTACAAAATACTACCAGTGTTAATACTGCAATTTACGTAAGGTATAATGTGACTGACAGCCTAAGAGGAACTTATAATTGAATAACAGGATTTATATTCCTTCCGAAAATAAATATCCACACATAAATGCTGTAGGAACACATACAGACACTCAAAAGCACATATTTTCCCAATTTGTGAAAAACCTCAATTGCAATTTCTTCTACCTCATTGTGCGCACTCCAGGCATGTATGGCACCATACTGCCCCCGAGAGGCCAACATGCACACTGCAGAAACAGCATTATACTAAATGTGTGCATAGATGCAATAAAAGTACGATGTTGCAGCTTCTGGATACGCTGCAGATGGGAAGACGAGGTCATTTTGCTGCTGATGTTTTAGGACTGATGTCAAAAATATCTTCAAACGGCAACAATTCTTTCCTTTCCTTCCATTAGACAGCTCCCTGATATGGCTCGACTTGTGTTCCACATTCCAGACACTCCTTGAACTGAAACTGGATGAACTGGGTTTGATATTGGCAACCCAAGTGAACTTTACTGTGAAGTGTAAACGTCTTATTGCTTCATGATGTTAATTCGTCTGAAGATTGTCGATACTGTTTTGAATGAGCATATGTTGTGCACGCTCCACTGTGTGTAGCAGTGCCGTGTGGTGCACACACTCGTGTGCCTCAGTGTGTGTATGTGTGTGTGTCTCCTCTAAATGAACATCCATAGTTCATGTTGGCAAAACATGCAAAGGTTACTGTAATGTCAGACGCATGCCAGAGGGGAGTGTGGAATACCACATTAGCATAATCCATAGACAACTGTCCCATTTACCAAGCTTGCTGTGCTGGGCTGACCAGTACTGCACTGCAGGAGCACATGGCTGCATGTGTTTGCTCTCTGCATGAAACTGGAGTGAGAAACTTCATATTTCACTTGAAAATATTTTGACTACAATGGCATTTCTGTTGTTTTTGTTTTGTAGCTTTTTAGCATATTTGTACATATTTTTGTACTGCTATTGTATTGCTTATAGTACTGTATTTTCCGCACTATAAGGCGCACCGGATTATAAAGCGCACCTTCAATGAATGGCCCATTTTAAAACTTTGTCCATAAATAAAGCGCACCGGATTATAAGGCGCACCTTCAATGAATGGCCCATTTTAAAACTTTGTCCATATATAAGATATATAGATTTGGCCCGCGGGCCGGACTTTGGGCACGCCTGCTGTAGTGGCTCAGTGTTGATCCATATATAAGGCGCACCTGATTATACCTGTCGGCTTTTGAGAAAATTGGAGGTTTTTAGGTGCGCCTTGTAGTGCGGAAAATACGGTATTTTATTTTACCAGCAATTCCTTATATGCTCATGTTCTTGGCGTCAAACCGGATTGTGATCACTGTTATTTGTTCAATAAGTCTGAGGACTCACTGGAATAGTTGGAAGTTAATATTAACTCCAGAAAATTATAAAAAAATATTTTGATGATTACTTTGATCACTGTAATTGCATCTATAATATTGAGATACCAGTATAATGGCTTTTTATTTCATTATATGTAATCATAACTTTATGTAAGGCTATTATCCTTACCTTTCTTTGATGACAGGCTTTATTAATATTCACACAGTCACTGAAAAGGAAATTATTGCAATGCTAACAAAGGTGGAAACAACTCATGGATCTGTACCAAATTGTAATGAGTGCTTCATTGGCCCATGTAAAGTTTAGTGTAGCGCAATCCTGCAAACTAATAGAGAAAAGCTAATGAAAGCCTATTTTTTTATTGTGTAGTAAAAAAAAAAAAAAAACATATCTTGTTATAATATGCCCTTTGGGAATCACTAGCTTATTGAAATCAGTGAACTACTATTTGCAGCATTTACTGTTAATTATGTGTTTTATGATACTTGAGGTATATAATGCTTAGGTTGCCCTCTTGCGCTGAAGAAATGAGTCTTGCTAGGAGGAATTATTCTTGAAATAATTATATGCATCGGCTGCACAAGAAGCTCTAAAATGGAACATAATTGTGTTTTTTACAGCAGTTCTCTTCTCGGTGAAATGGTCTTGTTTTCAGGTAATGGCAGTTTGTACTTGCCTAACATGTTTTGTAATTAAGCTTCCCTCTCCTTGTCATGGTTTGCTTCAGACATCGCCGACTGACACGGATTGTCGTCATTGCTCATGTTTTGAGGCGAAAAAGGAGACTAATTCTACTCTTCCATCATTTCTGTTCCTCTCCACTTGTGTCCAACTTGCTGTGTTTTTGTCATTTTGTGCTAGTATCGGTTGACCTTGGATGGTGACTGCAGTGTCTGTCTACTCATTAAGTAGTAAAGATGAATGATTCTATTACGGCAAGAGGGGGAGAAAGAAGAGGAGACGATTAGTGGTAATTAACAGTGGAGAGGGTGAGGCGCACTGGAGGGCACCCTGACCCCAACTCTGGAGGCAGCAGAGGGTAATAACAGAGTGTGTGAGCAGATAAGATTTAGAAATATAGAATAGTATCAGCAGTTTGAATTTGGGGTATTGATGTTTGCATATTTGCATTGAGAGTTGTATTTATATTTTGAAACATAATTGCCAAAATTCATGTTTATATCTGTGCTGAACTTGGAAAATTCCAATTATTGCTGTACTAGAGCAATAGTAGTATTGGCTCCTTGTTTACGTTTTAGTCGGTCTTCATGATTTGATGGACATTTGCCTTGTAGGACATTGTCACATTTTGATGACAACTGTAGATGTCTTGCTTTGGGTTTTCAAAAAGACAACATACTAAAAAGCACCAGGGACATGAATCTATCTTTTAACACAGGGGTGTCAAACTTATTTTTGTCACGGGTCGCATCATAGTCATAGTTTACCTCAAATGGCCATTCAAATTGTCAACCCAAATAAATGTCTCATATTGTATATATAGTATAGGCTACACAACAAACTGATGCATTTCTAGTTTTCAAAACAGACTAATAAAAACTGTTCAAATATTTAAAAATGAAATCAAATCAAATATTTAAAAATAAAAATTATTTAAAAAAAAAGAATAATAATAAAAGTTGCTTTTTAAAAGTGAAAACAATTTGAAATTTTGGTATTGACATATGAATTCGATGCACAATTTCTTCGCGGGCCACCTAAAATGATTTGGCGGACCGTATCTGGCCCCCGGGCCTTGACTTTGACACGTGTTTTAACAGCTAGGACTGTAATTTGTATGTTTGTTTTGAAATGTTCAAGGAGAATCAGGGCTTCCTTTGACAACCAGATACAAATCTCTAGTTCTTACACAAATCAGATGTTTATCATAAGAAGATATTCAGTATAGCCTCTAATGGATCAGCCAGAAACAAGTGGAGAATGTCCGCTGAGATAAATTGTGGTGTTTAGATTTGTTTTCACACATGATTATTAAAAAGCAACAAACAGGTCAGTTTTCTCCTAATTACGATACGGTATTGTTTGTACAATTTTCGACAAGTTTGGGAAATTTTCTCTGTCCTGACAATTCATGAGGGGATCCAGTTGGAGTGCATCGAGGTGAAATGTCAACAGCCAGCAAAATCTGTGTTTGACTCTTGACCCTCAATATGATGTCACTCGCTCTTCTGGAGCCCTTTGACGTGGCCAGGGAGCTTATTAGGCACAAAGGTCTGGGAATGGAATAACCTCAAATGCCAAGTCAATACAACATCAACTCTGATGAACATATTGTGATTATTTTCCTTCTTAATTGGGGATTTTTCTTTCTGCCGATTTGCACTATTTTAGCACTTGAGCATCAAAAAGAAATTCAAGGTTACTCCTGCCGCTTGTCCTTCTTTTTCTCAGGAGCCGAGTTTGATTTATTCACTCTGCCTACCTTGCTCTTTTTTTCCCTCCTCCCCATCAGATCTTGAGGTAAATTGTCAGACATGTAATCCTTCGGGTACGACTAGTGGGGATCCCTTACACGTGAGTCACATACTCTTAGAAATGTGTGTGTGTGTGTGTTTGTTTGTAATAGCGGTGTCAGCAACAGCAGACAGCACCTGGTCTTGAAAATGAAAATCCATCAATAATCGATAAAGTGCTGTTCAATAGACTAAGAGATAAGACTACAGTCCCTTTCAGAATTCAGTGAGCATTTGTAAAAGCAGGAGATATTTTAAGGTATTTTGCAAATTGCCAAAGTGCTGCTGCTTCCTGGGCGTCTCGACGAAAATCACTATGCCTAGTAAATAGCCGGTTTGAGGAATATGCAATGTTGAAAAGTCAATTGTGTGTGCTAGGGCCTCTTTTCCATTTCGCTCACTCTGACACACACACACACACTGACTGTTGCCCTCTGTGTATTCACCTGTTCATTCTGTTTATGACTTCCTCAGCATCCCCTGGCTCATGTACAGGATTGTCTTTATGGTAGTCGTGGTGATGGTGGTGGTAAAGTGGGGGTGGATGTAAGGGGGAGGGGGGAGGCGGGGGGCATACCGCAGGGGCAGAAGCATACATCAAAAACTATTACCCTTAATGACCTCTTATTCCACACTGCTCGTATCCATTTCCTTTTCTTTTTCTGACATTTATTTTATGACTGCTTACATATCAAATATTTAAATAAACAGAATCTGGTGCTTGGGCTGAGGTTTGCCCAGGGGTGATGGTGGGGGAGAGCGAAGGAGGAAGGGGATGGATGATGACATTCATTTCGGAAATGAGCAAAGAAAAAAGAACCGGCGAGAAGGGAGGATAAAAAAAATGCTTCGCTTGGCTCCAATCAAAGCGGGCGGAGGAGGGCAGCATGTTTTTCCGCTTACGCCTTGCAGCGGCGCTGACAGACGGTTGTGTATGCACATTTGTACATGATTGCGGGTGTTGATGCGTGTTTGCAGACTGTCGCAAGGCTCATCCGTCAGCGTTTCCTGGGGACTCGCGAGGACGTGGGAGAAGGCCCTGGTGGCTCATAAAATGCAGCTCGCCGCACTGAAGCAATATCAATTGCACAGCAACCGCAAAGAGCGCCATGTAAAGTAACACGGGTGAAGGAAACATCAAGAGCATGACAGAGAAGGTGGAAAGGGGAGGGGGAGCACCGTTGGGATCATAGATTGTGGTATAGTTCTGGTTTAGTCCGCAGTTGAGTCCCGTTTTGTGTCAATTATTTACTGAAATTCACAATTTGCAGTCGGGCTTGATTTGTGTCAATGGTGTCACTCTCATCTTCATATCGTGCATCCTCCTTGGCTGACACTGACAGCAGTGCTATTGCTGTTGGCAAGTTCTTGCTCTTACTGTTAATCATACACATTCAGTGTCACAATTGAAAAAAAAGCTGAAGCCATTAGTTGTTTTTTTTTTCCCCCCTCTTGCCTTCTCTCTTCCATATTATTGTACTTTATTTTCCTATCAACGCGCCACCAATTTTGTTTTGATGTATGAGATTTTGTAGGGCCGTCAAAACAATCACAAAAGATGATTTTTTTAGGTGTTTTTAGGCTAAATTAGAATTACTTTAAATTAAAAAAAATCTGTATTAAACAATTTTTCAGGAGGCATTTAGGATGTTCTAGAAATCGCAAGCCCCAGGCAGCCCCTGAGAAAGGTAGAAAAGAATAAACTGGTAGCAAGAAGAGGTGGGTGTGCACTTTTGTGCAAACTCACGCTGTATAGAGAGCAGTTCTCAGGTTTAGGCACCCAGTCTTGCACCGGCTGGCGTCAGTGGGAGGCCCATTACTGTCAGAATAATCTTAAAATAATTAATTGCAAAGTCGACGCATTTTAAAGAGTATTGTAATTGAATCCTAAATTAGGCTTAGGAAAGGGGACGCGTCCTGCTTTGCTGCAAGTCTGTTCCCGTTCTCTGCTCCTGCACGCACACACATATGCACATCAGTGGGTCATGCTCACAAGCATGCAAAAACATGCAAAGGAAATGCTAATGAAATGCATATTTGGAGGCGAAAGGGGCCATCTATAATTTAGCTGTGCTCTTTGAATGTGAATGATGTGTGTGCAAGGGCTGTGATTTATTTTTGTTGTGCAGAGGGATAATTCTGTCAGAGTAGGCTTTTATTCTTGTAAACAAATGTGGGGAAAGAGCAGAATAAAAGTAGAGTAATAAAGTCAACAGAATAGTATGAATGCGATTAGCTGCTGGCATGAATAATTGGCAAGGGATGGAGGAGTTTGATGAAAGAAAGATGACAGATTGGAGACCCAGGGTATTGCCTGATGAAAGTGTGGCTTAGCCCCCAAGTACTTAAATCATTTATCTGTTTTCAGCGTTTGTATCCTTTATATACAAATATATATATAGTTTAATTAATTTGTATTTATTCTACTATTATATATTGTATTTCAATTTTTAGTTAATTTTGTTTGTTTGGTTGTTTTGCTACCTTTTTTGTCCAACTGCTTTTTATGGACTGGGTACCTGAGGCGTTCCAGGTAGATATAGCCCAGAAACCCAAATATTCTCCAAACCTGGATCATATTGGCCCCCCATGCTTGACATGAGCTGTTCAATGTGCTTTCACTTACACATGCCCCTACCCACATGGCTCATGCTGCTTGACCCCTCAAGAACTGCAGACTATTGAACTTTCGGGATCAAAGCTCCAGGGAAAGCTCTGCCCTCCATTAATGCCGGCCCTGCTCCATTATTCTGGCAGGAGCTTGGAAAGAAAGATGGCACTGGGTGGAGGGTCAGGGATACAGTTTATCAATGTAATAAGCACTCAACAGATGGAAATAGTTGAAAAGTCACTTGGATAATGTGCAGGTGAAGCATTTAGTTCAAGGTTTATAGACTCTAAAACAACAGCATTGGGAAAAAAACATAACTTGTATTTTTGTGGTTAAAACTATAATTTAAGTCGGAGGAAATAAATATTCAATGTTTAGATCAATCTTATATATATGGGAGTCATGAAGAACTTGAAGCAAGCACTCTGTACCTCTTTTTTGGAGAACTCAGTGTAGCGAGAGTCTTTTTGTTTTCCTCAAATTGATACTATATGTTAGTCTTCCATTTAAACAAATTTAGCATTCTTATAGCAGGAAGGAGTCCGACCGCTGCATTGACATGTTGGCCCCTGCTCATATTTACCAAGCTGTGCAGGGCCAGGTTCACTATCATTGAGACGTCTTTTTAAAATCAAAATACCATGGAATTATTTAGCTGTGCCTCAGGAATAGAATAGGGCTGCATGTGGATGGCAAATCCAACATTCCTCATGCTACGTTCCAAATGTTTGAAACACATTCAAGTCTGATTTGGCCCATTTCTGACAGCTCCAAACTTGGCTCCCAAGCTCCCATTCTCTCTCCCCTGGCTGACTGAGATGAATAACAGCAAACAGGACAATATTGTGGTCGAGCTGAGTATGGCTGACTCTTCTGCCTCTGTGATCCCTCTATCAATAAGGAACACAGGCCTGTCAGAAGGCCTGCCAAGCGTCTGGCAATGTGCTCTACACAACATCTGGAAACAGATGGTGCACACTGATCACAGACATACGCAAACACACAAGCGTGCGTGCACTCACACACACACACTTACATTTGAGAGATGCGAGGGCATATTTGTAAGGCATGTTATGACCTTACTGATTGGTTGACTTGTGTAAGAGCTCTGAGGTAACTTCACATTCCGCTCAACATATTTGTAGCTGAAGTTGAATCCACCTTGAAATTCAATCCATGTTTTGGGGGAAAAATATGGCTCTGAAGTTGCATAAAACTTGAGAGTTGGAGCAGTCATCATGGATGGCATAAATTTGTTTTTATATTTTGTTTTTATTTGCGTGACAGTTTATAACATTAATAAAAATGAGATATGTGAATCAAATTGGTGATGCAACTCCCTGTCGTCATTAAATTTGAGAGTGGAGATCAGTATGCATGTTGTAAGAATATGTTCATACGCACAGAAACAAACATGTCAAGATTTGACCTCACTTTGTTTTGTTTTTTGCGGTACCAGAAAATGTTGCGTCGTAAGATTGAGCGTAATAATTTCACAGATTAGTTTTAGTCATGCTAGAGTGTGTTGTTGGGTTAACCGAGCTACTGAAATGCATCAACAGGATTGGACGAGCAAAAAAAACAGCTATTATTTATTTTAAAAAACATGTAATGAATAACTAATAAAAAAAAACAACACAAAAATTATTGATCACCTCATTGTAGGCCTTTGCTTACTATGTCAGTTTTCCTTCCTTAGTTGAATTCATCCCCGTTTTCTCTCCACCATGTTATTACTGTACATGCAGCCTAGATACGTATGTTGCCACACCTGGGAAATATGTACTACCCTAATATGTCTATCCATCTATTTTCAATACTGCTTTGCCTCATTTGGGTCCAAGGTGAACTCGAGCCTATCCCAGCTGACTATGGCCAAGAGGCTGGGTTACATACTGAACGTGTTCCTAGCCAATCACAGCCTTGAATATGTCTCGTTAAAGACACACGCACACGCAAAAACATACTGTAGAAGGTCACTGAAGGTCCACTTATTCGGACCACAATCATAGTTTGGACATTTTACATTCACTGTGTGGTTCCACTGTTGTTGAATCATGTCTTGAGTAAAAGTACGTATGCCTTTGGGATTCTTAAATCTCATAATAGCTATTGGTAACAGTTGAAACAGAGGATGATGTAAACAGTAATTGAGTAATTCAACCCAGCATTGATTGTTAATTTGAATCAGTTTGCTTGTGAATATTTTTTTATATGGAGTTGTGTGCTATAGATTAAGATTTCCCACTGAGTCTTGACAGTGAAGGAGGCGGCCAATGGTGGTTTTGCAACAGAGCCCCCGCAGGCCTGGAGCCTTTTCCGCCGATCGACCCTGCTCCCCCACCTCGCGTTCCTCCAGACTTTCTGTGATTGATTCTCAGTCAAGGTCAAGGAGATGGAAGGCCTGGCTCAGACTCACAGGGCCTGGAGCCTCCCACACGGTGACCTATAGGGGCTGCAGTGGTGGGTGGGTGCGGTTTTCCGGGCCTCACTATCCAGGCCAAGGAGCTTTTTTTGGGTGGCGAAATTTACACAGCGGGGTGGGAGAGTGGAAGCTCACATTCATTACAGAAGAAAACCAAGGCCCATGTCTGCTGCAGCTGCTCCAGTGACCTCTTTGTGGAGGTGTGCGGGGTGTAGCAAGGTTGGGTATTGCTGGAGTGTGTGTGTATGTGTGCAAGTGGTCACAAGCTTGAAAGATACTTACTGCTAAGGTTATTATAGCCACAAAATAAGAAAAAAATAAAATATGTACTTTAAAACAAGAGCTTTTGAGGTTGATTTTAAATCTAATTTGTAACTTGGCCAAACGAAATAACCTACAAGCACATTTTTTATCCATCCATCCATCCATCCATCCATCCATCCATCCATCCATCCATCCATCCATCCATCCATCCATCCATCCATCCATCCATCCATCCATCCATCCATCCATCCATCCATCCATCCATCCATCCATCCATCCATCCATCCATCCATCCATCCATCCATCCATCCATCCAATCAACCATCCGACTATAACTCACAGATAAAAGCGAGTAGGCATTTAGCTTGTATATGTATAAAAGATGATCGTATCCATTTTTTTTCTTTCTATAATTCATTATTAAGGTAAATTTTCCAGCTGAGTTGTCGGGGCCCTCGTATGTCATGCTGGGCTCGATAATGAAATCAATTTGGTTTAAATTGTTTCAGGTGACTTTTAATGAGTATCTAATATCCGCCCGCGGTAAGGTCAGGATATCTGTTTATTTGTGTGCCTGTGTATGTGTTTTTTTTTCTAAAGTGATGGATCACCCACCGAAGAAATATGGATAGTTCCACCCTGGAGGACTGGGCAGTGCTCCAAAACAAACTGCCTGAATGTAAATCCTTGTTTTTAGTGGGGAGCCTCTTTAACTACATCATGTGTGTGACCTAGTTTGACAAATCTGTTTATAGGTGCGATGCATTTGGTATTTATTGATTATTTGATGAAAGACGTTTTCATTGAAAGCCTTTATCTGTTTTTTAGGGGTGCTAAAGAAAATCAAAGGCTGAATAACAAAGATGGAGGAGCGCTATTGTGTTGTGGCCTTAGATAACGCATTCATAATTCACAGTGCTCCCACTCCCCCAATGGCCAGCCTCAGGAGCTCGTTAAGCTTTGCCTTACAGGGCTGACTAATGGATGGCAGAGAAAGCCCCCTCAGGACCCTTTAGCATCATTTGTGTTGGTCTGCTCACTTAGTATTCACTTATGTATTTTCACCCTACTCTGAGCACAATATCATGAATAACCACGGCTAATTCATAAACACACTTGGCAATACAGGACTTGGCTCATTATTCAACCTGTAGAAACACACTTCCCCTCTAATACCATTCCATTAGCAAAGATGGTGATTCCCTTGAATAGGAGAGGAATCGAGCTTGCATGTTTAGTAGCTGTAATTCAGCGAGGATTACCGAAGACTCGAGTAAGCAAAAGGGCAGCACTTATGGGAAAAGAAAAAAGGTTACTATCTTCAGGAAAGATGGTTGTCTTGTTGGGACGATGACTAACAGTAGACAGCAAACACAAACAATGAATGACAAGGATAGAAAGAAATCGGGAAACTTAATAGAAGCAAACACGTGACTGTGAGTGGCTGAGGAAGCTGATACGAAATATAAATCAAAAGATAATCTTGACAATTTTACTTTAATGTTGATATTTATCACCTTCCTACCTTGTGATTGTTAGTCAATATTATTAGGCATTGTTTAAAAATCTTCAATTAGATTAATCTAATTAATAATAATATAGAATTTAAGGTAATCTGGGCTAATTCATTATTTCAATTTGGTACCTCTTTGAAAATATTCTAGGATCAAAGATATCACAATCAAATGTGAGATCTAGCTTTGATATTTGAGTTGGAACTGGAGGTACAGCTGTTGGAAGGTTACGCTGAACATTGCATTTGAGGCCCATTGTTTTCCTCCTCTTCTTTCGCTCTCTGTTTCACTCGGTTTCGTAAGAGCCTCCCTCCATGGGGTTCTGGGGGCCGAGGAGCACATTCCTCTCGTTCCTCCATGGCCACTAAATGAAATGGGTCCCAGTGTTGAAGCAGGCGGAATGCATCAGGCCTAGTTCATGTTAGTAAAAGACACCATGAAAACCAGCAGGCAGTATCCATATTAGTAAAACGCGAACTGAACAGATCTGTGGGAAATATGTGAAGTGAAAAATTGAAATGCATTTTGTATAAAACTGTACACAATTTTATTTACGTGACAAATCCAGTCGGAATACATTAAGCCTTACAAAACAGCATCTTTGAAGGAGATTTGACTAGCAAATTTGAGGTCTCCACTCGCGCTGTTTCCTCCCCACAGTTTGCTTTTATTTGTTTTCATTTTCTAATGGGGTGTCACTGGCATGTCAGATAGATCTCATTTTGTCATTGAGTCCCCCCCGCCCCCTCTCCTCTCTTCCTCCTATTTTTGTCTCCAGCTCTCATTCAGCAAAGGAAAAGGGCTCTGGTGACCCTTCGACCCCAATCTCACTTGAGACAGATGAAGCAGCCGCTCTCCTCCCTCCCCGTCTCTCCTCCTCCTCCTCCTCCTCCCTTCTCTTAATGACGTCTTTGTGATGGCCGTGACGAACCGTGCGATCTGCAACTTTCCCTCGCGTTCGCGGGAGGGGGCTGGGAAGGGTGAATTATGATCATGTGTGTGCGTGGTGTAAATATCGGTGTCAAACGCAGAGGGTACACCTCTCGCCAACACTGAGCGACACGGCGGAGAGAGCAATTATGTGCATTGCGCCAAACACAAAAGCATAAGGGTTGTCTGCATTACGCCAGCCTCTTATCTGACTTCTCTCTCGCTCTCAGTCTGCCTCTCATACTAACCTCCTCATTGCCAAACATGCACTGTTTATCTGGGAGCCTCCACCCACCTCCTCCGTCTCCTGCTCTCTCCTCGGATAATCTCATCCTCATAACCTATGCATGCATATTGAGCTAAAGGAGGGATCCAGCGAGCTCCTTGCGGACCGGAGCTTCTCACTGTTATTTGTTACGGGACTTTTTCCTAACAAGGCATGCGTTCTGAGATGCAGTTTATGATGCAAAGTGAATCTCGGAACGCCACCGTGCATACAGCCCGCCTATTTGCCGGCAAAATTGAGGCTCACTCACGCGACACATTTAGTCTTTAAGGTGGTATTAAAATAGGTTCTTGCTTAATAGAGGCCGGACAGGGAAGAGTTAACGTGCGGCGCTCTTCTGCTCTCCGCTTGATGACATCAGTATTGTCTCTGCATCCATGAAATTAATTTTTCTAATCTTAGTCAGCAGGAGCGGGGGAATTTGCACACATTAATATGGAACTCGATCTCGTCGCCCACTGCTCCTGTCTCTCTCGCTTTCTCCCTTCCTCCCCCATCTTTTCTCTCTCTCCCTTGTTCCTATTTTATGCTGTTTTCTAAAACAGGAGGCCCAAACGTAAGTGTTTTCAAGCCTCAAATGTCTAGCTTTGTTCTGCAGGCGAAGGCATCTCAAGGCCCACTGTGTAATAGGAATTGGAGAGTGCTTTGCTGCATGTTATAAATAAATAACATAAAAGACAAGAGTGATTGTCCCAGTAGACCGACGGCTCTGGCTGCAGCATGTTGATTCTCCAAAAAGAGACACAAGCTGCACAGAGCGCTATAGACAATAATTATCCTTATTTGTTTCTACTCCCAAATTCACACGGCTAAAAGGGTTTCATTACTCAGGAAAAAAAAAAAGGCAGGTAGTATTTGCTCCCAGAGAAAAAGAGATAATCAATAAAAAAGGTTTGATGTCTTTTTTTAGGTGACATCTAAAGCTGTTTTAAAACGATCTGCCCCGTAAGCACTCCTCATCTTGTTAAAGTATAAATCCAAGTAGCAAAAGAAGTACATTGAGCTTTAGAAAAAAACAAAAAAAACAATACACACTGTAACGATTGCAACACTCAACCTGAAAATGGTTTTATGGAGCTGTCCAAGAGGAAACGCTTACTTTTTCCACACAGTGTTAAACTGCCAGGTACTATAAGGAAACATAATAGCCCAATGAATTGCTCTTTGGAGGATTAAACCATTTCTGAAGTAGCTGTTGCTCAATAAAGCAGCTTGTAGCCCATAAAGAACATCATGAAGGTTACAGGAAGACCATCGTACCGATGCAAACATATGGAAACGCAAATGGAAACACTCAAATTTTGGCACTGGAAATTAGCTCTGTAGCTCAGTCTTTTCCTAGAAGGTCGATCATCTGCGTTTCCATGCAAATCAATATTCTCATTAACTCAACGAAAGAAGCACTTTGAATGAGAAATTGCATTTCCACTGTCTAAACCAGATAAGCTAACTTTTTAAGATTGCCGTGGCTAGACAGTGTGAGGGGCAGTGGTCGTGGATTGAGCAAACAGATATGGGGTCACTGTAAAAATAATAATGCTTATGTTGGATCACCCTGTTGCTGTGTTTCAGATCTGGATGTTAAAATGTGCTGGAGTGATGCAAGGGGGATGTAACTGTTCGCTTGGAATCTAAACTACAATACTCAAAATATTGTCATCCATGAATGAAGCTCATGAGTGGGCATTTCATAACGCTGATGTTCACACATCCCACAATGCACTGCACCAAATGTAAACGACGCCATTTTGGCAAGATAGAAAAGAAAGGAATTTTCACATTGGAGTCAGAACGATCATGGCATAGCTATAGTCGTCAAAGAGTCAGAGAGCTTTCCATCGTAAATCCTTCAGCTAATATTGCTATACTATCCTACCAGCGTGGCGGCGGAAAAAAATGGGGATCAGTCACGTGATATCCAAAGGAGTATTGGTCCGCATGTAAACACGTGTTTGTGGACACAGAACAGCTGTAAAGGGCTGATAGGAGAAGGGATGATTTTAACAAGTGTGAAGGACAAAATGTAGCAAACTATTTGTGAATAATAATAATAACAATAAAAATAATCATAATAATGATCATCATCATAATACAGTAGCTCAAAATAAAATGAATGGCAAGCATTGCCCAATATTATTTTTATGTCTTATTTCATCCCAGCGTGTCTCCTAATCCACGTTTGAGCCTTTTGTTTCTTTCTGCATAACAACTCGCAACATTAAAGCACGAAGGAGTGAAATCTGTTTTTCTAAAATAAAACTATTGTCAAATGAACTCCAAAAGCAATTTAACAGGTTTCACCCCGTAGTAATTTCACCATGTTCTGTGTAATGGCTTTGTTTTGCAAAGAAAAGATACAAGCTCCCCAGACAGAGAATGCAAGTGAGAGAGAGAGAGAGAGAGAGGACTTCATAAATTGAATTTTAAATTTAGCAGTTGAAATTCTATTGCCCCCAACTCTCCCCTTCCATTCAGAGCATGTGCAGATGAACCAAACAGAAAACACTTTTTTTTAATCTACTGTCCCCTCTGGCACAAACATGATTTTGTTCATGTCATATTCATATTTCCCCCCTAAGTACACTCATTTCTCTTAGGGGAGGAAAAAAGAATGTTTCAATTTGTCAAGAAATGTTTCTTGTGCTTTGAGGGAATCGGTGGGCATATCTCAAGGAAGCCTTCAGTGGGCTGAAATCTCATTTAGTGGAACTTGTCACGAGGGCAGATATGAGGCTGTGTTTGGGGAAGAGGAGAGTTAACTGGCTGCGTTGATAATGTCACATGTGGAAGATGGACTGATGTGTCTGCTTGCTTGTAATTTCACTGCAGCAGTTCTATTTGACAAATCCTCACTCTGTGTGTGTGTGTGTGTGTGTTATATTTGCGGGCATATTTGCGTTTAATCGAGCATCCACTTCTCCATTCCCAAAACCCAGAAGTTATTTTCTCATTCCAGTGCACTTTTAAGTGTTTTCACTTTTTTTTTTTTTGGCAAGCCAATGTTAGTGTCTGTATACACTTGGCAGCATGTGCGAGGGGATTTACTTGAGTTGGCTCAGTAGTTGTTACAAGTGGAGGAGCTCTTGAGATGTAGCTGGTGAACTGAGTGGTGTTTGGGGGGGTTAGCGAGTGCCATTATAGTTTAGCGGGGCAAGTGTATTTTGGTTGCATATAGTGAAAAGACAATGGAAGCATGCTACTGTTGAAAAGACTCGTCTTCTAGTGAAAACAAGATTTTTTTTCCCAATTATAACTCATTGGCCTTTACATATGAGACATACAGGAAATCATTTTGTAATGCAATTTTCTAATTCTCTTTCAGTATTGAATAGAGCTTTTCATCTGTTGGGCTTACTGTGAATTTATTTTTTATATGATACAAGAAGCTACAAATTAGACATTCATATTAAGATTCATATTTTCCCCCTTTGCTTTTTACTCTGGCTCATACCTTTAATGTACTCCCTTATGTGGATTTCTGACAAGTGCTTTTACATATTAGATATCAGCTTTTTCTTCTGGTAAATCAGAGACATTATGGCTTACAGAATGTAATGAAATGATGATGAAAGAGTTGTAATCATATCTGTACTGCTGAGGCTAATTATTTTTGATCGACGCTGTCTGAGAGGTATTTAAAATATGTCCAAGGTTGAACACAGTCTGCTCCAGAATACTTGAAAACATTGCTAACGTCGTCATATAAATAGAGTATACAAATTAGCAAAGCAGCAATATTACTGAAACTATGAAAGAGTGAATTTGAATGTTGCATCACAGATGCGCCACACTTATTTTTTAACAACTTTTTTCTCAGAAGAACAAGGAGTTGAGTGGAATAATAACTGCACCTTAAATTTTTGCTACCCATTAACTATGTGATAGAATATTAAACAGACTTCCTGGGTTTATCTAAAGCAACCTAGAAATAATTGACCTGACAGTTTCATGTAAGGAAGTAAAATGAGAAAATTGTAGAGGTGTGACGATTCATTGATTAATCAACAAGTCGTTAATTATTTTTGATAATTGATTAATAATTTATCTTTAAATGCAAAGTGTCCAAATGATAACTGCTCAAGTATAAATATCCGATTAATGTAGTTTTCCACAAAAGTTGGACAGATTATCTTTATGTGGAATCAAAATAAATCAATTGCTTTTTAAAAGAACAATCAACATTTTTGTCGATTTTTCTGGCATGCTACAGACTAAACCAATTAATGAATCATAATTAATTTATGGTTGCGCATCGTCAACCTAAAATAATGCCCTGTTTTGAAAAAACGATGGACATATATCACATTAATGATTAATCGACAAATTAATTTATATTTAATAAAATAATGGTTAGTTGCAGCCGTAGAAATGAGCATAATGCCAACCAGCTTGCTACATTTCTCAAAACAGCCTTTTTTTTTCCCTGATACACTTGTGAAATTCTGCTTGTGTTGACCTTTGCAAGATAATCCTCTCTCGCATCAGGCCTCAAACACCTCCATACTGCGAAACAACTTTCAGACCCCCTTGTGTTCTCTCCTCACGCCTTTTCTGGCTCTCTTTCACCATGGCTCTCACTAGCCAAACACCCTTTTGCACACACTTTTCCTTCACACACTGCGAAATAGCCCAAACTACTCCAAACACATGCCTCACTAGACAAAACCACTTTAAAAGCCAGACCGCCGAACGGTCTGCACGTAACCTGCTGAATAAAGTGCTTCCATCCCCTGACATGTCTTCTTGATATTAGCCTGGCAATATGAGGCAGTGGCAATTTCTTCTCCACACTCGACGAGGTGATATTGAGCTGGGGAGGAGGGAGTTGGCAGCGGTGGGGTGGTGTGTGTGCGAGTGTGTGTGTGTGTTATGCTCAGTGGAGACGAGAAAAGGAGAGAAGCAAAAGTGTGTGTAAGGAACAGTAGGAACAAAATGTCATAAATCACACATGATCCAACATAGTGGCAGTGAGACAAAAGGGTGAAAGCCTGAGAGGAGAAAGGCAGCGCAGGGGAAGTCGGCATTATCTGCCCGGCCGACACACAAACACGTCGCTACAGGTGACGGATTAGCCTGGACTGATCCCGAATTTTCCAGTGTCTCACCAAGACCCCCTCAAATCCCCCTTAAAAAGACACTGAAATACTCACTGTGAAATGAATTGATGACACCTTCTCTTGCAAGTGCTCTTTGGATTGCTTTGACTACTTGACTGTCGTGAATTTCCTCCAGGGCTTCCAACTTGAATTGCTTTGTCACTTGAAGCCGGTCCCTTATTTTATAATTCATAACAGTGGAATGTCTATTTTGTGCTGTTTTGCTGTAAGCAACAACAAGCGAGGTGGCGATGTAGTCAAGTGATTATTGGCCCTGTTGGTCTGCGGTTGTAGGCTATAAAGTTTTTTATTGCTATTGTTTCTTGTTGCTTTAAACCACTTTTACCGCCATTAAAACCTTTTCAGGCATTATAATCAAGATGCGTTATAATTAAATGGTTTCATTTTGGCCTTCTTCCAGCAAAGTTTCCTCCCCAAAGCAACGCAATAAACATCCTTGCTAAGTAATTCCATTTGTAGTTCATTCATGACCTGCAGACATCCATTTAAGGCCTCCAATCAACATGTCATTAGAAGATAAATCAATTGTTGATGTGGTTTAGAGGGTGTGCACTTAATTTACCTATGGCAAAGGCTTCAGCGTGCTTGATGACGGTTGAATTAATTTTATTATATACAATTACAATTACAATTTGCAATCGGAGACACTTAAGTTGTTTATGTTTCATTTCTCCTCCACAGGTGTCCTCATTGGACTTCATGGCAATGAAGCGCTCGCAACTTTACGGAATGGCCAATAATCCTTACTCGAGCCCACAGCAGCCAGCGGGTGGGCCTTACACTCCTAGCCAGCCGTATACTCCGCCTCCCTCGCATCGTTATCCAATGAGCATGCCGGGAAGAGGTCAAATGGGCATGGGCGGTATGCAGTATCCTCAGCAGCAGGTATGTTCACTAACCAACATTTTTTGTTGCATAAGGTAATGACAATGCTTTGTTAGTTTCTGTAGAAAGGATAATAAGAGATGATGCAATAGTCAGTTAATTGTCACTCGCTTCAGTACCAAAACTAGTTCATCAACATCGAATAGATTCACTCAGCGGTAGAAGAGAGACATCTGATCCAACTTTTCAACTGTCACACAGTAAATCATTTGACGTTAATATTGTTTTGGGGGAAAAAAAAAATCCTAAAATTTTGGTCTGTTCAGTTCTGGCCAGGGGCATTTTCTATTTGCTTTGCGTTGAAATACAATTTAATGAATTTTTCCAGTGTTAAAATGATTTACCTTTGTGTCTACTATTTTATTCAGCTCTCCACTGATATCTAAATAAACCTTTAATCAAAAATGTTTTACTTTTGAAGACACTGTTGCATATCAATCAAGATAAATAATTACAAACCTATAAATAATTAGATTTTTTAATCTATTCCTCACCCTTGGAATAAAACAAAGATTAGAAGGTTTTAAATGTGGTGTTTCTTGCTTGTGTATTACTGCTCACGTTCTGAGAGTATGTAAAGGTAATGCTAAAAAATAAATTAGATTCAAATGTAAAATATGTACATTTTGCTCGGATGACATTGGGACCATTGTTACAAGCTGAGATTTGCGATTCCTACATAAATGTATGTCACCAGAGACCCTCATTCATACATACTGTATGTCCTCATTCAGACAGAGTCCGCATTAACATTTCACAACATTAAAGTACAACATGTAATGTGGTGAGCGTGAAAAGATTTATGTTTGCGGTGCTAAAGCTGTCTTATAACAGTCGTTTGTGGTCGTTGTGGTTTTATGAAATGCTTCACCGTCAAACAAGTTGTTTTTTTCTTGCTCCTGGAAAAAACATAAATGTGACATCCATGGTTGTCATCAGGCAGTAACAATATATTCCCCCCCCCCCCCTTGAAGGCTTTATAGGTTCAATTTGAGACAAGGTCTAAATTACCAAGCAGTGTGTATCACAGCCTGTGCTGGTGTCACTTCTGGTCATCACTCACTTTTTTTTGGACTCCCACTGATGCTCGGAGTAGAGGGTGTACATTTCACCTTTATCTTTTTCCCATTAAGGGTTTCATTTCATATTTCTATGAGCTGCTTGCTTGTTATCAACAAGTGTTTTCATGTGGATTACTGCCCCATGGAGGCATCACAGTGCAACACAATGAGCTTGTGTTGGAGACAATGATGCGTCATAAATAAATCTTATTTTGTACAAGGATGTGAACATTTAGTAGAACATCCGCTTAGTATTAATTGCATTGTGTGCTAGTAGGTTTGTAGAACATTTACAGAATGAAGTCAAGCTTCTTATATTCTATTGACTTGTGTGTGCGCTCATGAGCAAGTGTGTGTTTGTAAGACTGAGAGGTGCACGGTGTCCTATGCTGCCGCTGCCTGCTATTTACTGTGACAGCTTGGTCGCTTCCATTGGACTTGGACAGCTCACACCGAGGCGAGTGAGCTTCTAAATATAGCAAGACCAGAGAGAGAACGAGCGGGAGAGGGAGAGGAAAACACATTAGCATGCAGATTTCTTGCATTTTTAATGAACATTAAGTAGATACGCGTGCTATGTATACTGCTTGTGAACAGTTAGACATTCTGAGAAAAAGGATTTGCAATAGCAGGCTTTCGAGGAATATGGAGATTTTCGCAACAAAATTCACAGCAGATGCCAGATTTGGCAGCGCTATGATTGGCGCATTGAACATTGACCTTAAATATTGATTTGTCATTGTTGTCACTATAGCAGCTACAGCAAATGATGTAACAAAAACAACTATCAGGGGCAATCCACATCATTTCCAAACGTCTCATTTATTCTGAGTATTAATTGTACTCAAGGATCTGGATTGTAGTCATAGCTTCTTTCGGAGGGCCATTATGACTGTCAACCTAAATAAATGTATGAGCACCTCGTATTATATACAGTAAAAGCTACAAAACAAACTGACAAATAACTCGTTTTCAAATCAGACGAGTAAAAACTGGTCAAATATAAAAAAAAAAGACATTATTAAAAGTGAAGACAATTTGCAATTCTAGTAATGACACGCGAATTTGATGCACAATTTGTCTTCGCGGGCCACATGAAATGATGTGGCGGGCCGTATCTGGCCCCCGGGCCTTGAGTTTGAACCCTGTGTTTTAGATTATGACTCAATTAAAAGTCAAATGTAATGATAAATGGCTGATAATCCAAATAAATCCCGGTAGGGTTTCCTCTTAACGCAAACATTAAGTAAAAGATATGCTCCATTAAAACTACTATGACAAGTACAATTGATCCCAAATAGTTTATTGAGTAAATGTAAAAAAATAAATGTAGCTTATTACTACCCACCTCTTATTAGTAGCACTACAAACTCACTGATATACTATTATGATGTCCTCACACTCCTAAACTTATTTTGCAGATACATTTTACTGAATGAAGTTGTGAGCCTGCAGGGAAAGAAGTTGCCGTGCAAGATGTGTGCATGCCATGAGAGCCGATGCCATAACATACTGTCACTCACACAGTCAAAAACACATCCGTTGAACTATTTCGCGTTGAGCCCCTCTAGCGTATTACATAGGGGAGGCCGAGCACCAGCATAGCAATCACGGCATAGCGCTATGGAACGTAATTAGTTCAAATAGAATTAGTTGTTCACTCTGGCTATAGCCATGGGAACTGTGCTTCTAAAGTTTCTAATTATCTGGTACTGGCTTTAAACGCAGCACCACCACCGCCACCGCATTGACTGCATTACTGCAGCTGCTAGAAATCTAGCGCACAGTAATGACTTTGGAGGAGGTTTAATTCCACACGCTCGCATGAGAATAATGAGCCTCACCTACAGAAACAAGGTCAGAGGTCACATCTGAGAAAAAAAAAATGATGGCGTGCTTGATATCGATCGCCAACATGACTTTTAATTACAACATGGTAAAATGGAGAAAATGTGGAGATGTGAGAGGACCCCCATAACTACCATATCTTGTCGTCACATGTTGCCAAAACAGTTCGGGATGTCAGCCTCGCTATCTTGACTGCGGCTGTATTGGCAACACAATCCCCCATGATGCATTGCGCCTCAGGGCTGAAACCCCAGCTTGTCACAGCCAAACATGCGGCGATGTTGCCAGGCAACCTGTCACAGATATGTGTCTACCTCTGTGGATTGCCTGCTGTGTGTATGCGGGCGTGCATGCGTGTGTGTGTTGGGGTTTAGTGGAAGGACAAAAGGTCCTCTGCTTTACACTATAATTAAAGGCAGCTAAAATTAGGCCTTTCTTTTTATAAATAACACATCTATAAAAGTGGAAATTGGTTAATCCTTTGTCTTCCTTACTGCGTGTGTATCGTGCAGAGAATTTTCTCTTTTTCAATTATTTATTCATAATACTGTACAGTTTGGATTGTCACAAAAGCGAGAACACTCCTCGCATTTTTGTAAATATTTTATGATCTATGTACGTTTTCATAACACAACACTGACGAAATTATACTGCTGCATTGTAAATTGCATGTATACAGCTTTTATGACCGTGTAAATGTTCAATTCCCTTAAGTTTACTCAACACAGCCAATGATGTCCAAATTGCTGGCAACAGAGGAGAAGAGTGAAAATGTCCATCTTCTCAGAAAAAATACAATAACATATACATAGCAAATATTTTTAATATGAGTAGTATACTCGATTTTGTAAGATATAGTATGTCTAGAGTTCTCATACGCTTATACAGGAAGTGTATCCTTGTGCACATTTCACATGATCCTACATGCATTCATGCACATGTTCTGACACATTCCTCACTCTGCAGCTCGCTGACATTTGGCTAAACCTCTCCTGGGTTGTTGCTTGGCTTAGTCCCGTAATAAGAGGCAAGCATGGACAAAGATCTTAGTAATGATGGCTCAGGAAACACACTGGCTCTCAGCCTGTGTATCATCCTGTTAATGCATGCCTGTGACTGTGTTAGCAATGTGTGTATCGATACTCAAGTATCGATACCTCAAGCTGAATGATTTCAGGATGTTTTTCTCAAATCAAGATCCAGTAATATAAAAAAACAATTCAGAAAATTTAATCAACACATTAAAGCTATTACTGTAATAATGGAAGTAAACCAAATGGGGGGTTCCATGCAGTCCTTTTGTGGTTATTAAATTAGTTTAATTAAGCAAAAACTACTTCTGGCTGTCATACAGTAGTATATAGATATAATTGTGTGTAAAAATATCATTTCAAACTAAAAATGAAATTGGTGGCAGTGAACATCACGAGAATGTGTGAGAACATGAGAACAAACTTGCAGTTTCTTAACCGTATTTGAGTTTATTTTGTATTTTAACCAAGTAAAGCATTTTGTGTGTGTTATCTGTGAGAAACGCTTCGTAAATAAAATGTACTTGGAAGAAGTGAAAAACAAAACAAAAGTAGAAGAAAGAGCAAAGCGTCTTTGGGATGAATGACAAGCCACATGAGAGAAGCGTCTACTCGGGAAGTGGAATGAAACTGAAATGCAAAAAAAAAAAAAAAACTCGTCCAATTTCAAGCATAATTTCCTGTGATGTCAAAGTTGGCAGACGAAGAGGAAAGGGAATTTGAAGGAAAGAGTGTTTGATGTGAAATAAGGGGAGGGTGGATTGCGTGGGAGGATGATAAATAAAAAACAAAAACAAATATCCTGGGCAATGAAGACAGAAAGAGTGTATGAGATCCCGTGTGAACGAAGAATAAAGGTGAATATGTCCAAAGGTTTTGAAGAAACAATCACCAGTATTGACTATTTGTTTCTTTTTCATGTGGAACAGAAACCATTTTCTTATATCACAGCTGGAGTGAATTTCATTTTCCATTGTAACTGGAACACATGCATGAATCTATTGTTACTTTTACAATCAACACCTTTTGCTTCCACCTTAGTAGCATATTTCCTGATAAAACACAAATAACATGATTGTAATCTGAGAAATAAGATTTCACGCTAATAATGTTGTGAGTCAGTGCGTTTTTGTTTTTTTCAAGCAACATTTTCCAATGTTTTTGTCAAAGAAGATTGTGTTCATAACTGTCCTATCCTCCTAACTGCCCATGGGGCTGTGATGTATTACCTCATTAATCAAGTGTTTTTATTGGCGGCAGCATCTCAACATTTACATATAATTTTTTCAGGGAATAGCAATTTCTACCTATTATAGACAGTGCCGTGAAAAAAAAATCATGTTTTGGCAGTAATTTTCCCACTTAAATGTTTAAGATCATCAATCAGTCAAAGTTAACCCAAATAAACAGAAAATCAGGCATGACTCCAGCAGTGGCGGAGCTAGAGGGGGCCCGTGGGGGCACTGTAATGCTGAAATATGCTTGGACTTCCCAGCTTCGAGACCAGATAATTGACTTTTGGGTATTTTCCGTTTTTTACAGGAACTATTTTACACTTTTCCACACATCAGCTGAAGACATATTTGTCAACAATCTTTATCAGCATTTTCTGAAGATATTGGTATTTTAAATTATTATTTTTTTAAATTCTTGTGTGGCTGTAATACGAAAGATGTGTTTGGGTTCTGGTGTTGAATCCATCAACATACGTACAAAGTTGGCAAACTTCTTTTAACCATCCAAAATAAAGTAATAAAAAATAAAATAAGAAGTATATGTTGATTAACTATAACAAATACATGAAATCAAATCATTATCGGTCAATATTGTTATAACATATCATCTATAGGTCTTTACGAAACAACGTAGACTACCATATTAGCTACGGATTGAGGTAGATTCCTAGATTTTCACTTTTTATAGTTTTTGTCTCAGGTGGTGAGTGCTATCAGAATGTAAAGCAATCTATCTAATGTAGGACATTAAAATCAATATTTTCTGCACAACATGCATGTTAATAATGTGTTTCATTTGGGCATAAAAGTTCTTCAAGTTTGCATCATAAAAATACAACTTGCAAAATCCTCTCCTGTCCAAACATCATCCTGTGGTATATTGACTTGAGCGCAAGAGAAATGAGTAATTTACAACATTGATTGCGTCCTGGAAGGAGGGGGTGGGGCGTTTTCACCATTGCGGGGAGCAAGGGCCACTTGGAAGCACTTAGGGCCCCCCGGGTGCCGGGGTTGTCTGGGGGGTTAATGCAGCCACCGCTATAGCCTCTTACCGATGACTGGGAAGCCCAGATAAATCAGCCCATCTGCCAGGAAGGCTGGAGGGGGTAGAAGGGATGGAGATACAAAAGGGACCACTCCAGCCCCTCCCTTTTTGAAAGGCTCTTGAAATATTGAATGCTTGCTGTTCAAAGTACCCATCTCATCCACGTGGTCACACACTTGTGCCTATGCTATTTTCCTCGAGAACTCAGACCTGCACTCCTTGCCGACACGCGGGAGCCTAGGCTTTCTCCTCTCACAATTACAGAACACATTAGGGGGGGGGGTGTAAAGGTGGGGTTGAAAAAGGACAGAGAAAAAGATTGAAAGAGTAGAGGACAGCAATTTGAAAAAGGCTGATTAATTAAAGGTTCCTCTCTGGCTGCGGAATAGATGAAGTTTCAGAATCAATTAATTAGCAAGCTAGCCTACGCACATCAATGGCTCTAATAGCCTGCTCTCATTTGTAACTTTTATTACCCCTCGACTGTGGAGTGGCTCTTAGCCAATCACACGTAACGCTGAGCCAATGCTGCATGACCATTAAGTGAAAGATGAGAGTGAAAATCTCTCCCATTTTACTCAGTTTAAGTGATGTTATTTATTTCAATAAAGCAGACAAGCAGGATTTTGTTTATGTCTTCACAACTCAGGTTGGGCATACACATACTGCTCCCCCCACATTTTTAAAATTGTTTTAGTTCACGCGTCTAAGACCGTAATAGCAGCTGCCGCTGTGTCCTCTAGTTAGTCTGTCTTTCTCAAAGTCAATCTGGGTTAAATTAGGGCCGCAATGATCATATGTCTCCCATTGAATAATGCAGTTTTCAGATATATAATCATATATATTTTTTGTGGGTTAAATAACAATTATGAACACTCAACATTAATATAAGATATTTAATGAATAAGAAATTGTCTTTTTTTTTTACATAATCAACTGCTTTTCTTGAATTTAAATTGTGCAGAGCACAAAACTGTATTTTTGCGTATAGAAACGTTATTTGATGAAATTTGGGGCTATGAGACTCAATAATGTCAGAAACACAGTAACATTTTTGCCTACTAAAACAAAGTGCTTTAGCACCGAGCTTGCCTCCACCGACGACTACTCGTGGGTTCTGCCCAGCAAAGCTTTTTAGGACTGCCTCGGCATTTGAGATATTGAAATTAATTTATGTTTTGCTACTTAGTGTGTTTTAATAAGGTGCAAAATGTAAATTTTCCCTCGCAAACTGTATTACAAAACAATTTATTTTGAACCTTGATAATAGGCGCAAGTGGGTTATGTCTTTTAAAAACACACTTCTCATTCTGTTATGCCTTGTATTAGTTGCTTGAACTGCAAACTCTATCATGCTCACCCAGGCAGGTGAGTTGATGTTTGGATTTAATACAATTAGTGTTGCATGCAGGCAAGGCTGTAATACATCACAAACTGCATGTTTCTGAGAGCTGCATACTCACTGCTCCCTCTTCTGTGCTCTATATCTGCCTATTGATAAGATAAAAGAGCAGTGAGATGAAAGAAAAATCACATGGGGGAGCATGGAAAATAAAGGGGGTGAAGAAAATCTGTGTCTTGCAAGGGGATTATCCCATTTTTTTCTCTCAATGAGAATTCATCTGATTTTTCATCCATACTAAAATATTCTTACACAGGTCAAATCTGACGGAGGAGAGATTTGCAAAAGCATCATTAAAACATATCTCAGAAGTTAAATTGAAATGATTCACCATTTGTCTGGCTTAGTGCCAAGCACAGAGATCCAGTTTAGGGCTGGCTTGGAATATAAAGGTTTGACAGTTGACCTAAGTATTATTAGCCCAAACTCTTTTTTTTTTTTTTATCAAGACGTGTTGACCTCAACTTGATTGATTTTGAATGTATTCAGAAAAAAATTATTGTTCATTCTTATAATTGGTAAATATGCATTTTAAACAATTTCAATGAAAATATGAGGTCATAAAAATGGGATGGAACGTAGCTGATTCTTGGTCAATCGAAGCGGAGACCTTAATGGCGAGTCTGCTGTGTTGCTCACTGGCGAAGTGTTAACAAAATAAAACAAACGATTATTGCTGATTGGTGACAGCAGTGCATGTGTGTAAGAGCCTTACACATTTTTCTTATCTTTCTTCTAGTGTCATAATTCAATATTCTAAATCATTGGCGAAACATAAAATTGTTTCCAAGAACAAGTATTTATCTCTTCTTACCATTCACTTACTAAAGGCTAAGATGAAAAACAGCACATTGTCAATTCATACCTCAGGGACACTTTACACAGCTCCATTGCCCAAGAGGACTGCTTTACTGATTGAGGACTCACAAACAGACTAATGTTGTAAAGATGAGAAGTGGTGCTACTGATCCTTTCAAAGTTGGCAGTGTCTGTACTGACCCCGAGCCACTTGACAGTTTAATGTGTCAGCATCATTTAACACATTGGCACATTCGAGTGCCAGCAACTTAGGCAGCTTCCATTGTAATAGCCTGTAGTGATGCTGGTTCACAAGCTTGTTTTTTTTAGTTTTGCTTTGTGCAACCCTCCATTCAACATCCTCTACTTATAAAAAGTTCAAAACAGTTGTATAGGGCAGTTTTGTGATAAGTAATAATGTCATAACCGAACTTCAAATAGCCTAAAAGCTTTCTTTAAATGAAGTAGCTGCCGACTCCTTCTGTTTTGCATACAGATCCGTTTTTGACTCTGAAATAAATCACATTTTCTTTCACCTTCCTCTCCCTCTTTCCTGCTTCACAACCAACCCGTCTGCCTGTTTTGGCCTCTGATTGGGGTCAGGAGTTTAGTGGGGAAAAAACATTTAGAGCTGATGGCAACGGGCCCAGAGCCGCTTGCAAAAACCTGCAAGAATAAATGGCGGTTCACTCACAGCAAGCATTAACACACAGTAAGCATTAACCTCCGTCAAAATGTCTTTTTTACAGCTTTGCCTGCAAGCAGTCAAAGCGATCCAACAACAAAACGCATCTGACAAACGCCTTTTATCCACCACATGATATCAATGTGACAAGCATTTGACCTTCAGCAAAACAAGGAAGGAATAAGAACAATGGTTCTTTAGAAATAAAAGCTGTATTGGAATTGGAGTAAACAAGGTGCATCACATATATGGAATATAGTTTATATCTGTCTGACTTGAACAAGTTCACTGTTATCATTTTATCATTATTGCTGCGCTACGGACTGTGTGTGTCTTCAATTACAGGTACATTACAGATTCGTAATTACACTGATCACTCCAGCGAGTCCATTATACTTCTGCTATGTAGTCCAAGGGCTTCATCTGCACTGAATTGAAAGGAAATGAAAGGGGCTGCTTTCAAGTCTGCTGGTCAGTCCCACTACGGCGCAAACACCCTTTTCTAACTGTGCCAGTCTATAAAAATGCAGAACTTCATCATGTAAACTAGATTTTTGTCTAAATAAATAACAAAGTCTAGGAAAAATTACATCTTATAATGTATTTAATGGGCTAACCGTAATCATAAAATGTCAAACAACTGCTACCTCACTACTTTGGTACATCATTAATATATATCTTTATCGGTCGGCAGAAGATGAATCTGATTTCATGTGCAGGCTCATGTTAGTGCTCTGCATATCACCAACGTACCCTCCCACCTGCGAGGACGCCTCATTCCTTCAGGAGTCAACCCCCAACCACTCTCCTCCATATACGAGGATGGAGAAGAAGGGATTGTGAGATCAAAAGGAGGTGCAGAGCATCAGGAGTGCCATCACCTTGGGGGAGAGATACAAGGACAATGACGAGTGCTGGTTATTTTCCTGATGTTTAATCATGAGCTTGTTGATGCAGATCAACCCTCCGCCCCCTCCCACACACACAACTTGACACGCTTTTTGTTTGGGGCTGACTATGACCCGGAAGACAGGCATGTTTCTGTCTCCAGTACCGTATTTTCCGCACTATAAGGCGCACCGGATTATAAGGCGCACCTTCAATGAATGGCCCATTTTAAAACTTTGTCCATATATAAGGCGCACCGGATTATAAAGCGCATAGAATAAATAACTCAACGTTGCTCAAACGTTAATGCAATCACAATATAGTAACACTCGAAATAGTGAAAACAATAACAATATATCAATAACTCAACGTTGCTCAAATCTTAATATCACACAACACACAAAATAAACACGTAAAGCTTACTTTAATAAATTAGTCCTCATCCACGAATCCATACTGGTCCATATATAAGGCGCACCGGATTATAAGGCGCACTGTCGGCTTTTGAGAAAATTAAAGGTTTTTAGGTGCGCCTTATAGTGCGGAAAATACGGTAGTTTTAATCTGCATTGGATAAAGGAAATTTCCTGATCATGCTGTTTTTGGATCTCTGTCAATCGTGTAACTGATGATGTTACAGTGCATATTTATTTGGATGTGCACATAAACACAGTCGAACTTAAGTGCCCTTTAGAGATGACAATGATTATTCTTTATAAACGCCCTTCATTTTTTTTCCGAGGTTTGTCCTCAACCTTGTGCTCGCCTCTCTTTCTTCATCCCTTTTCTTTCCTCGTTATGTCCACATATCTCACTGTCACCATCACTGCCTTATCATGTCAAACATCACTCCATGCACAACTATAAGTCAACATCCTCCCCATCTATCTCCTCTCTGCCTTGCGCACTGTCTCGAGTGTTTTTCATTTAATCTTTTAACCTGTCTGTTGTGTTTAGCCGTCTACGGTGTGTAACTGACTAGACTCAGTGTGTACCTGTAGTGTGTTTTGGGTTGGCGTGATCGCTTCACTGATTGGATGACCCGCAGTCAGTCCCCTGTCGCTTGCCGAATAGACAATATTATGTCTCTTGATCAATGGCCCAATTTAATTACAAGCTGTATGTTGTGCTGACTTTTAAAAGGTCTTTTGGGGGAACACAACCCATCATATCATTGGCAAAGTAACTCTGTTTTTATTCAGTTTTTCAAGACTTTTATGATTGAGTTTTTCGAAGTTTAGCAATGTTTTCATGTCTTTGGGGTTGTATATTACATCGCAGTCTTTTTGCAGTTCACGGTGAATTTGCTTTGCAGGATGCCTATTATGTGTCATTTCACACCTAGCATCTGTTGTCATTTCATTATATTTGACAGTGTATACATGCCAAGACACCTTGGGTGAAGCACACTGTTATTTGGTCTGCTGCACCTGAGTGGAGGGAAAGGAAAGGCAGAAAATTGTCTTCTTTTCAGCGCACAGGTGTTGCTTTTGTTGGACGCACCAGCACACCAGGCCAATTTATTTCTGCATGTATATTTTTCAGTCAAAGTGCATTTGTACACGCTGTTCTGTATGGGTACACTGCGTATAGGGGAGCGAACACGGCTGTGTATGTTATGGAAAGTCATTTCTAGTATTGTGCTGTTGGCTGGTCATTATTGTGATCTGCCATACTTATTATATATATATATATATATATATACATATATACATGTGTGTGTGTATATGTGTGTGTATTTATTTAGATATTTATTTGTATATGTATTTATTTATATATTTATTTATATATGTCTTTATTTATTTATATATTCATTTATATATGTATTTATATATTTATTTACATATGTATTTATTTATATATGTATTTATATATATATATATATATATATATTTATTTATTTACTTTAAAGCACATTTTATTTTGGTAATTACCCTTGCAAGTGAGTAAATGCATCAACCGGTCTCACCATTGAACCCACATTTTCTTACGATTATGTTTATAAGTCAAAGCGAGCCACCCCCGCTTCCCCATCCCCTGCAAAACAGCCTTTGTAATCGTACACGTCATCTTTCATTAATACACATAATTATTAATAATTACATGTGCAAAGTGCATTTCAGAGCATTACCAGCACAAAGTGTGTATGAGTGCGTGTGTGTGTGGTGCGTTGCCCTGGCTGGCAGTAATGAATCCAGTGGAGGTGTTGGCACGAGCAAGGCCACGCTATTAACCTCTCTGCCAGCGAGACTGATCTCACCCTGTCTGTCTCGAAGGCCTAATGACACACTCGCACAATGAGCGCTACACGCACACACACTCACACACTAACCTGTCCTTTCTAATCAAATTCGTATTGAAGTGGAATGTATTCTATATTGCCCAATCATCTCTATTGAAAGCATCATTGTGGCAATCTCCATGGACGATTTCTTTTCACCACCTCCTCAAAGGAGTTACTCTCCAGTACTATTTCCCAAGTATTAATCTCCATTTGCCATAGTGAGTAACATCATATCGTGGTTCACACCAGCCATCAGTTTAAACAGGACTTTTATGAGTGGGATTCCTTGCTAATATCATTCACAATAAAACTACAAATGTGCAGCATATGCTTTTGATCTTACAAGACCTTACTAGTTGTTACATTACGTTCATGATTATAGATATAAATCGTCTTGGAGTTTTTCCTCTTTGTAAAGAAGATTTAAGGGGACCTCTCAGGGTTTATCTCATGGAGGTGGACGTGAAGTAGGAGCTTTGCACCCAACACGAATTACAACCACTGTCGTTTTAATGAGATTTTGGCCGGGTTGTTGGTTGGATGGAGTAAACGATGGAATAAAAAAGTAACATGACATGAAGGGGGGAAAAAACATGACATGAAACGTGCTGTCATATTGCTTTACCGCCAGCTGTAAATGATGTTTAGTCATCTGTTTGGATTTTGTGTCTGCGTTTGTGTGTGAGCGAGACAACCCACACCTCCGCAGAAATCCTTCGAGGAGTGGCAGCACCTGGCTGCGTCTGTAGTCATAACAAATGACAAGCTGGGATTTAGACTACATTTGAATGTGCGCCAGCCTCTCTCATATTCTCTCTCCTAACGTGCATGTAATCCAGCAGCGATGCTTGGCAAGCTACTCTCAAACTGCACCGTCCTGGAAGGCCCCAGCTCATTCGCATGTCCCTCATTAGTGTTACGGCCTAGGACGGGCGCGTCGCACTATCCCATACACCTCATCCCAGCTGCGAGTTGGAGATAATTTGAAGAGGATGACACATTTGGCGAGCCAGAGGACATTACGTTAGAGTTCTTTGCAGTGCGAGTTCATTAGGCACAGGACTGCTGGGAGTCCACCGTCAGCCTGGTCTTGCTAAATTCAAATCCTTTAGCCAAGGGACATTCCGATGAATCAGAAAATGGTTACGAGCCCATTTGTGCTGCCCCGTGTGGGATGTTTGTGTGTTTATTTTGATCCTCCGTCCAGCTCGATCTCTTCTGAATGTGATTGACTGCTGTCCTGTAACTACCGTATTTTCCGCACTATAAGGCGCACCGGATTATAAGGCCCACCTTCAATGAATGGCTCATTTTAAAACTTTGTCCATATATAAGGCGCACCGGATTATAAGGCGCATAGAATGAATAACTCAACGTTGCTCAAACGTTAATGCAATCACAATATAGTAACACTCGAAATAGTGAAAACAATAACAATATGTCAATAACTCACCGTTCCTCAAACGTTAATATCACGCAACACACAAAATAAACACGTAAAGCTTACTTTAATAAGTTAGTCCTCATCCATGAATCCATATTGGTCCATATATAAGGCGCAGTGTTGGCTTTTGAGAAAATTGGAGGTTTTTAGGTGCGCCTTATAGTGAGGAAAATACGGTAGCTTCACTATGCAGGCACCTGCTTTCGAATTTTGGAATTTGTAGCTGACAACGTATCTGCATTGCTTTAGATTAAAAGGCAATGTTGAGTCTTTCTCATTCTGGGATATTTTGCCATGGCAGGTGGCGCCGTACAGCCAGCAGGGGATGGCCGGCTACAGCCAGCAGCAGCAGGCCAGCCAGCAGGGAACACCGCCCTATTTCAGTCCACCTCAACAGACCCCTCCCGGTCCCAACCGGAGCAGTTACCTGCAGTCACGACCACCGCCTCAGGTAACAACACACACGAGCATACACACTCACTGGATATACCCTAATTAGATCCAAAAGAAGAGTAAATATTCTCCACTTATCCAGATAACACTGTTTTGATGACACTACTAGATAATTTTATTGATAACATTTGTAGTATTGCTATTTAGTGTTTTTTTTTATTTATGATTATTGGTGTAACCAGTGCAAACTACAAACACAATGATAATAATGTTGTCAAATACCTCCCTGATAAAAATGTTATGGTAGACCATAAAATTCTTTTTAAAATTTGGAATAAGTTGAATAACTTATTTTTAAGGTATGCTGTGATTGTTTAGAAACATACATTTCTACTTTACTGCACATTCTTTCAATTTGTCTGCTCATACACGGCGTAGACAAAAAGTCATAGTTCATAAACAGCCGAGCACATACAAAACTAATCATAGTGACAAAGGACCTGTCACACATGTGAACTTATTCTAACTTGAATGGCCAAGTTCAATCTGATGCTCGACAGATTTTTTTTTTTCTCTCTGAGTCAGAAGCAGGGTTCAAGTTCATATTGTTTTGGAGTCTAATGTCGGCTCCCCATGTGTTTTCCATCCACTGCGCAGCCAGTGTGGAATGACTGTGGCCTGGATAGAAACAGAGCAAAATAGTGCAGGGAGAAATAACACAGTAAGATTCCAATGAAAATGGACAAGAAAAAAATAACTGACAAGACAGGGTGAATGAAGCAAAGCAGAGTAGATTTAGATGAAATCTCCAAACTCTTGTAAAAGATTAGTATTAGAGGTGTGGTTTTAATTCGTGTAAATTGACAATCCTAAACGTGAAACATGTTGTAGGAGCACAACTCTGAAATCCATGGCCAGCTTGACATTTGGCGATTGCATCTATGTGTTTTCATCATTAGCCGATGATGTGGCAACAGTTGACCCATGCTGACATTTATAGACCAGGTACAGCGCGTCCACTCGAGCATTCTGATTGGCGATAGCTCTTATTGCACCATCAGTGTTCTTTATTGGTCATCATGTGAATACCTATAGGTGACCAGTGAGCCTGTTTTTCCTCTATTTGTCATTGTCAAGCATGCTAAGTTTAATTTTATGATTTATGTCACGTCAAGCGCCTGTTAACATCAGCGAAAGGAAATCGGCATCATTAATGGGTGTTGTTATCAAGAAAGCCTTTCTGCTGGGTGTCAAAGCAGTTTTATTTTATTTTTTTTTTAAGAGAAAATGAACACTTTGAAACTGTGATGCAAATTATGGCCTTAAACCAAAATGATAATCTTTCCCTTATTGTTTTTTTACTCCCCTTGTTTTTTTCTGTGTTAAATGAAACAAATACAAGGTGCATAGAGTTGTCAGTTTCCAAAATAGGCTGCTGTTGTCATGTTTTTTTTTTTTTTGTAGGATTTCAAATAATCTGAAATGATTCATTGATAGAAAAGCATGACATTTTTCCACAGATCAAAAACTTAACTTTCCATCGATTTGAGTATTTCAGAGGGTGGAAATAATATAGAGAAAAAAGGCCTTGTTGTCCATTTAGGATTGAAGAGTAAACATGGCTTGAAATTGAACCTACACAGTTTATCTAGCCAGGATTACAAATAGAGGATTTGGTGGTCTTTCATATCAGAGCTGCTCTTTTCTTCGAGTGAGTCTTTTGTGTCAGTTTTGTGTTCGTGCGTCAGCGTGAACATAAATTGGCCAAATGTGCTGCAGCAATTCTGAGCTGTGAAAAGGTCAACTGGTGACCTTTATTTGTGATTCGGGGCTAAAATGAGGCATGATGTGAGTCGCGCTGAACAGATTACACATACGCACGTGCGCGCACACACGCACACAAAAAAAAAAGCGAACTTGCAACAGAATAGGATGTCATTGTGGTTTAGACCCATGCTTTTTGACCCGACATTAAATTGAGAAATCCAAGCTGCAACGTTCTTTATGTTGATCTTGGGGCATTCCGCGCCGCATCCCACAGCCCACTTCACTCCCATTAACCCTAGCCAGAGGACATCTTCACGCTGATGGAACCATTCCAGCTTCCTTTGACAAAGAATTAGCTCTGCAACCAAGCACTATTAGCTAGTTTAGTAGCAAATCGAACTGAAAATAGCACGTTTCTTTGAGTCAGTTGTACTGCTGTGACCTCATCTGATTGCAAGGAGCAGTGCAGGTTATAATGTCGAGGCTGAAAGGATAGATACAAAAATACTAGGGAGGTAAGATTTGAAAAAAAGCATGGTGTTTTTTTCTCTTTCAAATTGTCTCACCTCTTCCTGTCCATGTTGTGTTTGAGGAAAACCATTTTTCTTATGAGGCCTTTTCAGTTTTTATATAGTCATCCAGCACACATAAATGTATTTACAGCTTTTTAAAAAATGCATTATACACCAATATGCGTTGTGACTCCGTATTTTGTTGAAGACAGATTTAAAATAATGTGTTTTGGCTCATTTTATAAATGTTGCCATGAGGTTTTATTTGGTTTGTAGAAAAGCTAGCTCAATTGCCCCCCCCCTTCCCTACTTTAATGTTAATCATCAATGTTGTTACTATCTGTACGTTCAACCCCATAAAAATCTAAATGTGAGAGCATGCTTTAATTTCAACAATTTTCAGATATTTTTTTTTATGATGTTTCTTTTATTGAGCACTTAAGTGTGGCCGACCTAAAAACTTGACAGTGGCCAGCTGCCATGTTTTAACTCATAACAATGTCAGAACATGTTACTGGAGCTCATGTGAATCGTATTAGCACCAAGAAACCCCTAAATTGATGCTTGGGGAATAATTAACATGTAACAGAATACAGCTCAGTTATTTTATGGCCTAGTATAAACTGTAAAATATGTCAGAGCGTTGTATTTGGTTTGAATTTCAGGAGGCAAGTCATTCCACATGAAATCCATCTAGACTCAAGTAAAGCCCATCCATCCGGCTGTGAAACACATCCCACTTGTCCTTTCCTCTATTGGTCTTATCTATTTCCTGTTCCTGTCGTGACAGTCGCCTCTTGGGAGCTGTTTTCCACTGATTGGAGGAGACAAGCTCCCTTCATGGAAGCCTACTGAACTGATTCAGAGGTTTATCTTTGCCCCACATTTGTGCCGAGCACTGTAAACATAGCCAATCAGCAAAATGTATTTGCACATTAAAATAAAATGTGCTAATTAGGTGAAATGTGTCTAAGATTGTGCAAGAACACTCACACATGGAAAACATTGCTTTGGGAGAGTAGATTTTTAGTCCAATGCTTTGTGTTTTTGTCCATAAACACTCTTTAACATTTCAAGTTGAATTGCCAAAAGAGGATAATACAAATATTGTTCATGTCCAACAAACAATTTTCACACAGGAAATTAGTTAAGACAAAAAAAAATCAGCACAAGGTCAGATATGAAAAATTTTATTCCATACCCGCCTTTCACTATTCCGAAACAGTCTACGTTAAATTACTTCATTTTCTTTGGAAAAAGAATATTTTTTCTTGGATTAAAATTAGCCCAAAATAAACATTGCACTCGGTGTGCCGGTGAATCTCCTGCGTCGTTTCCCTTGCACTACCAGTTTGCCATTTTCCTTTTCTTTCCACTCCTCCACCTCCCCTGCTTTTAATCACACCGGGTTAATTAAAAGGTTGCCGAGTCTTTCGACAGCCTGGCCCCTAGCTTTACAACCCCCTTGCTGTGGTCTGCTGCCTCCTTCAGCTTCCCCCCCCCCCCCCTCTCGCTGCACACAAACATGCACGCGCGCTCGCACGGAAATTGGAGCTCACCTTGGCTATGGGGAGGTTGGACGAGGAGGTTGAAGGGACAAGACAGAGGAAATGAAAGTCAGCGAGGAGAGTGAAAAAGGGGTGGTGGTGAAAGTGGCGGATAAACCGCGCGTGGGAGGGGCGCCCAAAGTTCAGTGTCATTAATTGGTCACCATTTGAATATTAAGTGAAGAACTCTGTTAATTAGCGTGATAATAAAAGTGCTGCTGGCTGGAAGGGGATGGAAGGATGCGGGGACGATGGGTGACTGCAAAGGAGGGCAAAAAGCAGCCGAGGAGGAGAAGCAGAGTGAAGCTGGGTGTCGGGTGATAAGGAGGAGAGAGAGATGTCCGTGGGTAAAGGTCTGGCAGTGGTAATTTGCGGAGAGCTGCGTTAATTGTCATAACCTTTTAAATGGCAGAGTTTATCTGAGCCCTCTAAATGTCCCCACGTATCGCCACGGCAACCCAAGGCCTGCTGCATTCAGATTGGCTCCCTTTGACGAGCACTTAAGCTTGATGAATTTTACATATATGCATTGTAGGCAGCATGTCAAACCGTACTTACAGGACACTTGATTAGGGACAGAATCTAATCCCGTAGTGCAGTTTATATTCCCTTTAAAATTTAATAAAATTTTACAAATATTACTCCCATTGAAATAACATTAACAGATGCAACTGGAGAGCCGTCCCACTTAAGAACGATGACAATGATCTGTTTTGACTGCTGTATAAATCTGACAATGTGATGACAGGTTGTGCTTTACAGCTGTTGAAGCTAAATAATGTAAAAAAAATATTTTCCTTGCAGTATAGTGCAGTTCGAGTCTACATCACTGCTTGTTACTTCCCCTGCCTTTTCACACGTAGCTTTCAAAGTAGTCTGTGTTTTCCTTCCACTCTTGACTGACATTTGCTAATTGCTCGAGCGGAATCCACCTCTGTTATTTTTTTCGTCATTTTTTTCCCACCCTCTTTTTGATTTGTGTTTGTTTTTGTGTAGCTGTACAGCAATTCAAATGCAAATGACCAAAAATGAGAGAGGTGTTTTGGATTGGTTAGGACAGTCATAATGGCTTTGAACAAAGCAAGGCCAGTAGTTAGCAGCGCAGCACCCTGGGGACCTCATTTAGCTGCCATTTGTTAGGAAATACCGTTACATTTGTTCCTGGATACTGACTTCACAGACAAGGAAAGAAAACACACACACACAAAATGTCAAAGTTATGCTTGCCAATGTTCAACCATTGTTCTTCCATGTTTTAGCAAAAGTCACGTGGGTTTACGCCAGTTAGTGTGGGTGTCCTCTTTAATTTCGAGCCAAAGCAATTGAAGTTTGTGCACAATGGTACAGCAGTTTATGGGTGCATTGGTACTGATGACTGACAGATAATAAAAAATCTACGTTGTGATATTTTGTCCCACAACTTTAGAGCTGCCAAGTGTCCCGATTTTGGCGTATTTTGTTATGGGCTGTTTCCTTATGTTCTGCTCTTACGGATGAGTTGAGACTGTTCTGGAGAGGTGTGTGGTTTTTTTTGCATTTATAAAATATGTATTTTCACAATGGAGAAAAGATGAGATAAAATTGCCATTAAATCAATGTAAGATCTAATTTTGCACAGCACTACTTTGCTAAAATTGAGTTGGAATGTAGGTCATACATAATAGGTTAATTTATTAACTAGATGTTATAAATATCAGTGTGGTTTCTGGTGGTGTGTTTTGTTTTCCGCACTGAAGCACAAGCATTCTAGACACAATCTAAATATTCCTGACAAAATATTCACAGTTTTCCTGAAAGGTGATGATAGGGATTGTCATCTCTGAACCTTGTCAGTATATCTGACATCGTCTGAAGGGGAAGATTGGCGCACACACACAGCGTGTCCTTGTGTGTGTGTGTGTGTTTAAACTTGGTTTTATCTGTTTATATAGGCAGAAGGAAATGCTTGCTTGTACGTGGCTATACAGTGCAGTATTTGTGCCCCGTGGCTTCTTGTGCAAAGGTGTGGTGAATTGCTGCATTTGAATCGGTCTGAAGGACACACACACTCAGAAGTGGAACAGACCATGTTTCAAATGGACCCATTAAGATAGACACACACAGATATACACAGGCGGTTCCATGGCCATTTCCACTTTTAATGGTCACCTTTGCCGTGATGATAATAATAGTCTCCAGCCTGGCATGAATGGCTATCATTTGCATGAACTCCAACACTGCTTTTTAAAAAGCGGTCACCGCACATGAAAGTAGGTCTGCTGTTATATATTAGCATTGTATTCAAAATAATCAGTATGTAAAATATGGGTTGCTTTTGTAAAATAACAAACCATCACACAAAACATGAAAGAAAAAAATTTTAACCACACCATGATTCTTCATATTTTTTTGCAACACTGTCCAGGTCCAAGTCAGTGCTTCAATTATGGTTGGGTCAGTGTAATTATCATGGACGTGCATTTCAAAGTCAGTCCCAATATGGTTGTTGTGTGTTCATGTGTGCACGCGTGTCATGATTTTGCCAAATGGTGCATACGTGCATCCACAGAATGACTGACTTGTATCTTCCTGTGTGTTTATGTTCCCTCTCTCGCTTTGTGAGTTGGCGCCTCTCTCCCAAAGACACGCAATTAAGCTTAATGTTTAATGAATATTAATGGAATTAGTGTCAGATTTTGTGAGATGTGCATCTTCCAAGGTGCTGTGCAACAACAGGGACGACTAATTCATTTGGTAGTCATGAGGCTTGAGGGGGAGGAAGACACAAAGAGGAAGTGGGTGGGAGCTGTACTGATGAAGGGAGCAGTGGCACAAGGGGGAGAGAATTATATGTGGAGAGAAAAACAGACAGATGTTGACGGTAAGACAAGCGAATGGCACTTTCTAGATTGGATCAAAATATTTATTTTGAAAAACCCACCTATAACCCAACCCCCATTAATATTTTTAACTCTTAATTGGAAAGTGAAGAATGTTATTTAAAAAAAAAAACAATACATTGTGTTTGCAGTAAGCTATAGTGGTTTTTCTCTTGGCCACGCCCACCACGCCACAAAGTTGAGTGAAAATTGACTTGACAAAAAAGTGTATAAACATATCAAATAAGACAAAATCGATCAAAAAGTGATGATGAATAAATAAATCATACTGGACAGTTTTTATGTTCAAAGACGTCGGCGTTAGTATAAAAAAACATTTCCAGTTCTTCCCCCATGGTCTCTAAACATCATTACAATACAATAAAGGGTTATTCATATTTAATATATTCCATTAGATTAATATTCTTTTGTAAAGAAAAGTGATTGAGGCAGATGTATTGCAAGTAGCTCTTAATTTAAAATAGCAAATTTACGACTTGTTTTGTAGAATGGTGGCTCTGTCATGCCTAGGTAATGTTTTTTTTTTTCTTTTCTCTTATCTTGAATTCTGTTCATCGAGACAGGCAGCCGTGCCGATTGAAAAGGAGCCAACCGTTCACCTTCGCCTCTTCCTTAAATGCAGAGTTCAAAATTCAGCAGTGCAACCAGTCAAAAAGGCCAAGTGCATTTCTTAAATGATGTGAGAGATGAAAAATGTCAAACAGAGAAAAAAAAAAGAAACTGTCGCTATGTGATGGCTGGATCGCTTTTTGGATCAGCGATTCCTTTTAAATAACACGTCGTTTGAATATCAGACAGTTTCGGGGGGGACGCCTTTGACCCCATCCTTTAGGAAATGAACATTTTCATTTTGGGATTAACAAAGGCGAACATCACGCTAGCATACAAGCGGCATTTGAAAGCTGGAACGAGCAGGCCTCATATTCCAAACAAGTGTCAGCGTGCAGCATTTCTGAGCGTCTCATTCGCCGTCTTCCTGTGACTGAGATTAACGCAATGCTGCATTATTGATTTACGGTTGCATAAAGCCTCTCCCGGCTCTATATATTACACCACATTCAGTAGTCATCTATTCAATCAAATCTAATATTACACTGGCTCTGCACACAGCTGTCTAATAGCATTTAACTCACAGTTTGATTCCTCTGCATTCCCTCATGTACTTCAAACGCTTGCTTTCAATATCCTTCATTCGTTTCCACTACGCCAAGATGAAGTCTTTTGAAAAGCACCGAGGATGAATGAGTGTGCACGCTTGCGCAAAAAGTGTGTGCGGAGACAGGATTAGCCGTGGCCTTAGGCTTAAGGTATGGAGCGGCGGAGTGTATTTTAGAAGCTTCTAAATTAGCTGGGAAATGGGATTTTGAGACAATGGAGTGGGGGGGGGGCTCAAATGAAAGGATGCACTCGCAGCACTCCTTTCATTGCCTCTGATGTTTTACGACTTTTTTTTTCTTTTAATCAGCGCTCCTCTCTTCATCTTCTTGCTCTTCCCCTTTCTATGCAGCCGCAGTGTCACCTTACGTTTTCCCATCTCGCCCTCCGCCTACCCCACCCCTTCTCTCTCTCTCTGTCTCTTTCACCCGCTCTCTCTTTACAGTTGACAGCAATGATGTAAGAACACAAGTGTAAACAGTAGTACGAGGCTAACCCCACTTTGACCCACTTAAAACAGAAATCCCCTCGAGCATCCATACACGCACACGCACACACACAGACTTATATGCCTGAGTAAATATTGGACTTGTTTCAGCTTACACTTTGTGCATTTTCCATTCGGTTGTCTGTTCATTGCATTTTTTTTTCCATCCACGAAAGGTAATTTTGAGCACAGCCCTCTAAATAGTAACCTTCTACTAGCTTTAATTTTGTTTTATTTTTAATGTGGCAAAGGACGTTTTCATTTCAACCAAAGCTCTTTTTTTTCTACTGTTGGACCTATACTTTTCAGTTTTGTCAAAAGTGTCATTGAACAAGATACTGGACAGTTTTTCCTGATGCTGTCAAAATGCAGCCAGGTACAGAATTAAAATCTTTAGGCATGGAAGTCAAAACTTAGAAGGCTGAACAAATCATTATTATTATTGTTGTTATTATTATTATTATTACCGTATTTTCCGGACTATAAGGCGCACCGGACTATAAGGCGCACCTTCAATGAATGGCCCATTTTAAAACTTTGTCCTTATATAAGGCGCACCGGACTATAAGGCGCACCATTAATGCATCATGTCAGATTTTTAATCCAAATCAAATCATTCTCCATTTTATCTTTTTTATTTTAACTTCAGACGCAACAAATGACTTTAGAATCACAAAATAATGATCCATAGTCTTTTTGATTCATGATTCATAGTCTTCAGCGGGGGCACTTATGATTGATTTCATGACACAATGCTTCGGGCCAGTTTAAATTTAAGAATTTGGTCCACATATAAGGCGCACCGGATTATAAGGCGCACTGTCGGCTTTTGAGAAAATTTCAGGTTTTTAGGTGCGCCTTATAGTCCGGAAAATACGGTATTTAATTATTCCAAAAATGCTAGTGCCATGGGTTCAAGGAAAGATAAATATTATAAATATAAATATTAAATATACTATAAAGATAAATATTCTTATTATTATTATTATTTTTAATTATTCCAAAAATGCTGGTGCCATGGGTGCCACCTTGTTACTGCTTTTGGGGTTTAATTGGCCGATAATTGAAATGTGGATTTCCAGGAACTACTCTGGGGCTTTTAAGGTCATTACATTACCTTCTCTTAATAATGAATGAGTGAATACATTAACTTTTGTCTCTACGTGCGCGCAGTTGTTAGGGGAGCTCGCAAACTGTACATGCGCTAAAACTTTGGCGGAAAAAGTGGCAAGAATAGTAACTTGATAGCATATTTCACATGCAATCCGGTTTAAGTTCTGCATGAGAGTAATTCACCTCTGCTCCACAAATGACTACACTTTTAATTTGTTAATAATAGATTCACTCCAAGTATCTGGGTGTGAGGGGTAATCTCCTGCTGCAACATGATATCCGCTAGAGCTGCCGGGAGTATTGCCCAAATACTGCAGTCTAATCACACAACAGATAAGGTGGAGGACGAGGGGAAAACTGATTTTAAAAGTCAAAAAATGAAGACGTGTGGCGCATAGATGTGCATGTATGTATGACGTGCGGCGCCTGCCAAACTTTGTGTGTGTGCCTATCAGTTATCACTAATCCTTCCACTCAGAGCTCCATAACAAGATGGCATTGTGCTACTGACGCTTAACATGTTGGAGGAAGGACCTCAGTAGTGAATAAAGCGAAGAAAGAGAGGGAAGGAGACGCTGATATGAAGCGAGAGACTGAGATAGGGAAGGGGTGGGGGCAATACCTCCGACAATGGAGAGAAAATTGCATTACACTAGATAGGCTTGTGATTACAGAAGGAAAGAAAATGAACAATAGCATTGAATGCATGTGTGTTTGTGCGTGACTGTGTTTGGAGCGGTTCAGGCATGAATGATTTTGGGGGTGCGGTGTGTTGATGGACTGCTGATGTTATGGCCCTGCATGCGCTCTATCTGTGTTTGAGGGTGTACATTCTTTTCATCATCTGAAGAAGTCAAGCACTGTGATTGTGGATCAAGACTATTCAATGTCATACTGGGTGTAATAGGAATAATATTGCTGTGTGGATTTAAATGTATTCAAAATCCAATTTTTCATTTTGTTTCAGTATTTTTATTCAGTATCATTGGTATAATGATAATAATATTATTACTTGTGCATTTTTAACATGTACACAACTGTGAGTTAACTACTGAAATAATTGTATTTATTTATCTATTTACACAGGGCAGTACCAGTTTAATGAACACTAAAGATATAGACATATATACAAACATCCCAGTATAAAACGATTTTGTTTCAGTATTTTTATTCAGTATCATTGGTATAATGATAATAATATGATTACTTGTGCATTTTTAACATGTACACAACTGTGAGTTAACTACTGAAATCATTTTATTTATTTTATTTTATTTATTTATTTAGACAGGACAGTACCAGTTTGATGAACACTAAAGATATAGACATATATACAAACATCCCAGTATAAAACCAGTCGGAATTAGCCGGAGCTAAAACTCATATGAATACTAACGCTTAAAAATTTGAATCGACTTGACACCCTTTAACTTATTCATGTTTTCCAAATCTCTTTCTTTTAAGGAGTCACAGCAAGAGAATTATAGCACCAGAGGTCCAGGCCCAGCAAATTCTGGGAAGAGCAACAATGAGGATGGTGTTTCCTCCCAGGACCGCCCTTCGAGTCTGCCGGTGAGTTCCACAGCTTGAAAATATCTTGAATTTGTGTGTGTGTGTTTGTGACAGTCCTGTTGAGAGAAACGGGACTTTCAGCGTTTCTTCACTTCTGAGTTCTCGTCCAATCAAATGCATCTGTTTACCTCCTGGCTCGTATTTTGTGTTTTGCCTATGGTCAATAGCGAGGGTGGCGGAGGCATCTGTGGTCAAAGCATCACGCACTCTGTCTGGCAGTTGCACAACCCACAGGCAGAAGCATATGTACGATCACAAGCTCTCGTGCTGAAGCGCAGAGTCACGCATGGAAACCCACGCGCACTGCCTCTTGGCATTTGGGCTCGCTCAAACTTGTTAAACGGGCTGCCTGCGGGAGTCATTGAGAAAAGCATTGCTCAGGCCGGGATGGTCTATTAGTTTGAGTTGCTTTGATCGTTTTTTTTACTTTTTGCCGGAACTAATCAGTTCAGTTCTCACATGGCTCTTCTGCATTCTAAAGAATGGAATTAAACAACTACCAGAATTTGCTGGAGAGAATATGAAAAGCATGACATGGGTGGTTTAAACTTTTTATAAATGAACTCAGGACGTTTGAATTTGATCTTGCTTGCACTCACATGGAGAGAATGCAATAAATGTGGAATGCAGATAAGGACTTAAATTAGTAGAAGGGGGACGTCAGAAGATGTGGCTTCTGTCTGTATTTTCGAGCTACATTCCATTAAGAACACGAGCTTTCTTAAAACTCACCTCTGTCTTCATATCACACATTTTGTGATGTGTTTTTTACTTTCCACTCTGGTTTTCTTTCTAAAGTCACATCATAAAAGCAACTCCACTTTTTCCTGACAAATGACCTTGATGTATCCGAGTAAATTCCGAGCATCACCGAAGTAAAGGGGCGGGGCTTTTTAATAGCTATCACAATGTTCTCAGAGTGTATGGGATGGCTACAACTCTGAAAAACTGAATTGCTGCTACAGATGGATCTGGAACGGATCCCCTACGATAAGCAGAGGTTCACTGAATATGTGTTCCCCGTTTACACAGACATCTATTTTGGAATATTTCCCAACTTGATGATGGAAACAATTACATGCTGAACCAAAGTTTGCTGGAAACAGAGAAAGAACAAATTTGCTTGGCATCGCTATGTTCTTCAGCGGGCTGTCATGGTGCATTTACAACCTTTTTTTTTTTTTTTACTCATAGCTGTTTCTCTCCCACTCTCGCTCACGTTTGATGTCAGATCTAAAGCTGCTGTCATCTCTTCTTCCTCTTTCTCTGGCAGGTGGGAGGGAGAGCAGGTCGGCAAAGTGTCATGTTGTTGTTTTGGGATGCGTCTGCTGAGTGATGTGGCGGTATTTTTGAAGAGAGACTAAAGGGAACTTTGGTGACTTAATATGAATGCAAGTCACAGCGTCCCATGGGTCTTAAATAGTTGTTGTGCTTGAGCTATCTCAAATTTCATCTCATTGTACAGTGTCCATGCTGTTAATGATAATGACCCACTTACCATTTTTTACAGTCAGTGTGAAGAATTTGTGGGTTGGTTATGATTTATGAACTTGTTTAACATATAACATCGGAAATTGCCTGATTTTGCCATTGCTAAGTACAACTAAGCTAATATACTGTACATATTGTCAAACTAATACATTTGAGTTTAGAAATCCTGCAGCATAGAAGAGCCACTGAGAAGAACATCTGTTTAGGAAAGTTTTACTGTCGTTTTTTTTTTAACCGGCACCATCTTAGAGCATGTCTTTTGCAATTTGCCCCGAAGTATCGGACTTTTTCTGGAAATTCACAGAGTTCCAAAAACATTTACAAAGGTTACAAAGAGACTCTTGACTGCAATCATCTCTTGGAGTCATGCATTTTTTGTGCACTTTCAATGTGTTGGTTTGGTGAAATCTATTTTGAATAGCTGTATTTGTTCAAATTTAGACACATTTGGTTGGAAATGAAAAAAGTCTTTTCACTTAGAGTTGAATCTAAAAAACTCGACCAGTCATTCCTCTGCAGGCCATATTTCAAAATTGGTTTTCTCCCCCAAAAAAATGGAAATTTATCATTACAATTGCCCTTCCGTGGTGGCATCGAAAGAGCACGCACAAAATGCCAAACGCACTGAGTGGATGTCACAAAAAATTTCCTGACGTCGCAGCCGTGGCACTGGTTGCAGTTTACAGCGACAACATCAGTTTTGGAGTACCTCGACCTTTGTTTTACTGCACAACTAGAATGTGTGACAGTTGGATTTTATTTTACGGCAATTGCTCCATTTTCACAGTGCCTACCCAATATTGGGCCAGTAGCGGACCTGCTCTGCTATTTCCTGCTGTGTTTGCTCACTGTTATGACTGTTACTGGAAATTGAACAATCTCTGTGTTTGGCCTCAAGTTGCAAAATGGTAATAGTTCATGCATTGCAAAATCAGTTCATGGGAGGAACCCAACACGCACACACACGCACGCACGCACCCTTGTTCCAGTCACTGCATGTTCCCAGCTCTCCAGCGCTCCCCTGACAGCCTGCCAAGCTGCCGCGCCGCCTCCTATGCTCAGAGACATGGGAGTGGAAGGCCAGCCATGTGGAAAGGCAGTGAGGGAGGATGGGAGGCAAGAACAGGACGAGGAAGCAAATAAGGAGAAAGTGTGTGAAGCGTTGAAGTGAAACGTGCTTATCTTTTTGTCACTTGTGTGAGGTGATGGGGATGCTGCATACAGGCCATGGAGTTCTAGCGGTTGCACGTTTTTCCACTCAAAATCCGAGTTAAATATGTCTTTTTGAGCTCATTTGCCCCACTTGACTTAAAGGAAGTTGTCAAATACTAACTGTCCCTTCCGCTAGCGTCCAGCCCTGCTCTGAGTGTTAGGTCATGAATGATTGACAGGACACAGCTGGAGAGGCCAGCTAACCTCCTCACTCTCCTCTTTCTTTTTCTCTCACACCTCAATCACAAGACACGCACACACATCTTGGCACATAAACATGCATAAGTGCATTGATGCACGTTGCGTCAGCTTCACACGCACACACGAGTGTGTCGAATGCGCGCATGCTCTGTCGGAGCATTTCAGTTTGCCTCGCCAGTATGTGCCCTGACTGGCTCAGACACACTGCTGTGTTTTATTTTAGAATCCCCAGACAGGCCAGCAGGCAGCACACAGTAATGTCATCCAGCAGGGTTACATTCAGCCTCCACATTAACTCACTGGGGGAGTGCATGAAGGGGAGAAAGGAAACAAAGGTACAGAGGAACGACACTGACAAAGTCTCCCACTGCATTTCTCATAGCGGAATAACTGCAGTGCGAGATGTTTCTTTTATCCATTTTTATGGAGGTAGGGCATGTGAAGGAGAATGGGAGTTGGGCCGACACAGAGACAAAATGTGCCCTGAATGCTGCCGCCTATTCTTAGAAGGTGCAGCAGCGCCGAAGGCCACAGCAGCTCCCGGCCACCGCCGTCACCAACACGTCTCGTGTCCGAGAATAGGAGCGCTAATCTGAAGCCACTTTCACATGGAGAGGAATTCTCACGGTCAAACCACAGAACCAGAAGCAACTTGCAATTCGGTGTTACTTATAGTTAGTTAGTTGCTGATTTTTAGAATTGCAGTGTCATTATTTGGATTTGCATCTTAGGACTCCTTAACTTAAGACCCACATTTTCTCATGGGCAGAAAGTCCCGATTCATTTTTAGAGAGGCCAAAAGCAAGCGTGTGTATTTTTTAAAATGCTTTGGAAAAGCAGGTGTCATATTTTTTTAAATAAATACACACAATTCCTTTTGTAAAGTGCATTACAGAGCACATTAAAAAAAAAAATCCTCACTTCTTACAACTATACCATCAAAAATACTTGTCTTTTTTATCACCTGGATATTATGACTCCGTTGGTCAGAAGAAGTGGCTTCATAGAAAATGCAAACCGTCTAGTTTCCCGCTTGCACGCCGACTTGTTTTCTTCTGCTCCTCATGAATCATTTACCGCACACGCAGTTTCATGTGAAAAAATTTTTTCCTCCATCTTCAAGAGTAGTGAACGCGTGTTTTTGCCTGGGCGTACCATGTGTCCCCCCACGGCTTGGAATTATAGCAGCGCAGGAAGCAGAAATGATCTGAGGTGAAAATGTTTGCTGTGCCATCAGCATCCCTTCTGGAGTCTAATTAGAGTCACCAGCAGTTCGAATCCACGCTTGTATCTTTTACTGATACATGATACAAGTCAGGTTTGAAATGAAGAAAAGTTGAAAAGAAACTAGCCATTAGTTGGGCCTTTAGACTTCAGTGTTAACGCCGAATGCCTCCCTGTGCAAACCCACCGCTGACACTGCGCTCCTGTGGAGGAGAGACACACTAAAAGAAAATATCCCAATGGGGTAAAATATTTTCTTTTCTGAAGGCTTTTAGTTGTATCTTGATGGATAGACATGCTTCTACCTACTGGGAGCTCTGCTGGCCAGTGTAGGTTGTTAAAGCAAGCGGGTAACACTAGGCTGAGCAGCAGTAGCAGGGAGACGTGGGAGGTCATGTGTTTTACCAAACTACCCCCTGAAAGACCAGCTGGTGGATAAATGTGTATTTGTGTCTGTGTGTGTCTGCTTTTGCATTAGCTCCAGTATGTGACAGACTTTATGATTTGAGACTGAGGGGAAATGGAGAGGGATGAACTTGGTTAAGAAAACACTAGTTTGGTTCTACTGGCGCCTCTCCATCCGCTACAGGGGAGGAAGGAGAAGAGGAGGAATAAAAGAAAGCAGACTGACAAAAGAAATAAATGTCCCCTGAATAGATCCTTAAAAAAAAAAAATCCTGTGTGAGTTTTCTCCGAGTCTTCTGACAAGGGTTGTTTCTACTTTGTAGCTATAATGTACCGTATTTTCCGCACTATAAGGCGCACCAGATTATAAGGCGCACCGTCAATGAATGGCCTATTTTAAAACTTTGTCCATATATAAGGCGCACCGGATTATAAGGCGCACCTTTAATGAATGGCCCATTTTAAAACGTTGTCCATATATAAGATATATACATTTGGCCCGCAGGCCGGACTTTGGACACGCCTGCTGTAGTGGGTCAATATTGGTCCATATATAAGGCACACCTGATTATAAGGCGCACTGTCAGCTTTTGAGAAAATTGGAGGTTAATAGGTGCGCCTTGTAGTGCGGAAAATACGGTAAGCATACAAACAGGGCAATTTAGTACAGTGTGTACAAATATGAAGAAGAAATTAATATGACTTGAAAAATTGTTAAAATTGCTCAATATCTTAGATCATTTTGTTCATAATGGACACATTTTTTGCCTTTCTAAAAGAAAATGAAACCGTATTATTCTGCACCCCAATTGCAAATACTTGCTATGTAGATTTCATATTCAGCAACACTTAAAAGGGCTGATCTATCCTTTGGCTCTAAGCTTTCTTTTATGAATAGTGATTTTCTGTCATTACTACATTAATTTTTAAATTTGCAGTTAAAATGGTTTCAAGTGTTATTTAGCCACTTTGAGCAGAAGATTAGAAACATCCATTTTATTTTCATTAATAGTCGGACATGTGAAGTAGCCATTAGTAAATCACTTTGTGCGTGTGTGCGTATGTGTGCATGCACAAATGGAAGTATTTGAAGCTTGGTTTTCTTTCCCCCATAACATTTTCTCCAATTTTTTCCATTTTAGTGACATCATGAAACATTGGAAAATAATAGCAAAGATAAGCTACACCTCTCCGATTTTATTCATATCTGCTGTGTTTTGTGACCTCTCCTTCACTGCTTCCTCTGCTCCCTTCTCTCACTCCCTCTCTTCCTGGGTTTATTTTTATGTCTGATTCTGGATGCTTGGCATCCCAACGCATTGGCTAAAATGGAGGAAAAAGCCTACTGAGGACTGAAGGAGAACAGTTAATGAATGTCGAGGCGTTGGATGGAGGAAGCAGTCATTTAGAGGAGGAACGCTGCTGTCATCAGCATGGCTCCCTCTGGCTGCTAGGAGGCTGAAATGATGTCTAACTTTGAAGTTAAGGGCAGCAACCAGACTAGCGTTGCTCTAGTGAGAGTGTGTGCGTGCGTGCATGCCTGCGTGTGCACTACACGGGAGGTTTATTATGCATGATCCACACTGTGATGAGTCCTGATGGCACTATACAGTGCCGCTATTAATCTACTGTCATAAAAAATGTGTGTGCACTTCAAACTCCTTCAGACACACACACACATTAATTTATGCTGAAATGCATTCACAAACACCTTACTCACTCACGACCCAGTTCACAGCTGGATTCCAGCTTCACATCGGGCCTTTTAAAGATTAAGATAAAGTTTTTTGGTTTTTTTCTCGCTCGCTCATTATCTTTGAGAAGGTTTAGTTGGCTGCATACTGTGCTCACAGGCAAAACGCAAATAAAATTGCACACATAGATGCAAAGTTGCACAAATTGGAGATAGCTATGGTGGGCTTGTTTGGCCTACTAATACTCCACTGAGATCTCAGAATATTTTCATGGTATTGGAGAGAGGCTAAGTAGAACTGGGTAGATTAGCTGGATTAGTAGGAGTACATATCACAGTGCAAAGTTGATAAAAAAAAATACAATATAAAGATGCAGCCATTATGTGCAATCAATCAAACTACCGTATTTTCCGGACTATAAGGCGCACCTAAAAACCTCAAATTTTCTCAAAAGCCGACAGTGCACCTTATAGTCAGGTGCGCCTTATATATGGACCAAATTCTGGCCCGCGGGCCAAATGCGGCCCGCGTCTAAATTTAAACTGGCCCGAAGCATTGTGTCATAAAATCAATCATAAGTGGCCCGCTGAAGACTATGAATCATGAATCAAAAAAACTATGAATCATTATTTTGTGATTATAAAGTAATTTGTTGTGTCTGAAGTTGAAATAAAAAAGATAAAATGGAGAATGATTTGATCTAGATTAAAAATCTGACTTGATGCAACCTGGCCTGTTTACTGCAGTCACAAACACCAATATCACCCTTCTTATTCATACAACAATAACAACAATAAAACAAACTTAATACATCTAATAAAAAAATCATTCAACTTTCATAAAATTGTTAATTTGTTATTATTTTAATCTTTAACTTTAACTTTTAAAGTTTACTAATAAAGTAAGCTTTACATGTTTATTTTGTGTGTTGTGTGATATTAACATTATTGATATATTGTTATTGTTTTCACTATTTCAAGTTATTATATTGTGATTGCATTAATGGTGCACCTTATAGTCTGGTGCTTTACGTACTTTTTTTTTTTACGGTACTTTTACTATTAGATGAATCCTAGCACGTCCGTTGTGGATATTGCACATACAATTGACGGAAAAAATTGAGCTATTTTTTTTACTTTTCTACTTGAGCACAAGCATTGGAATCTGGATGGCTTTTCTCTTGGTGGCAGTCAGCCATGCTTTGATGACTGTCCAGTCCATTACCGCCTGTTCCTGACCTGCCAGCCTGATTACTAACAGGGCTTGCCACTGAACTACTGACTATCCAGTGGGACCAACGTGGCGCTTGAGTAACGTTTGCTTTGGTCACACAGTCATACTTGCCTGTCCAGTAAGTGTGGTCACAAACACTTGCGTACATGGTCATAGTCGGTGATGTCACTAATGGCCCGTTTTTGCGGTGTCATTGCTCTCCATGAGGTGTGCGGCCATCTGTCAGACTTGGCTGAATGATAAATCTTAATAGATAAATATATATATATGCATCCATAAATATACATTCATTACACTGAGTGATATTTGTAATATTCTACTTCTCTTATTTATTGTGTCATCACAAACAACTGTTTTGACAGAAAGTGTAAATTATATTCTTCTATATTTACACCATTTAATCATTTTGCACATCAACATACAAAGCACAAAGCTTTTGTATTCTCCTACGGGTTAATTTGCCTGTTGTTACTTTGCATAGCATTTGTCCTAATGGCTTGCGTTTCACCCTAATGTGTCAGATCCATTAGCAGCCACGTTGCTGCCACATCACGGCTTATTGGTTGGGGGGGAAGACCAGACGTCAGGATGAAAAAATCAAAACAAGAGATGGTGAAAGCTGTCTCGGAATTGAGTTATAGCCAATAAGATTTGTTGTTCTCTGTTTGTTATTTCTGTCTCATCTTTCCTGATTCTCATCCTTTTTCACCCTCAAGGCTTAAGCGGTGTTTAGACCTCTAATGAGCCACCAATGTTTCTTTTTCTTCTTTTCTTTTTTAGTTACTGTTGACTCGTGCAAGGTATTCATACTCTCAAGTTGACATTTACATCCTGTTACAGCAGGTTCATGCCAATGACATGCTTGGTGGAAGTAGCCATTGGGGCTCCGATTATTTATGCGCAGTGGCCCATTTTACCTTGTTATATCTTCTCCACCTTATCAATATGCATCTCGCTGGCAGCTTTGCACTTGACATGATTGCTCTGAAAGGGCAAGCATGTTTTATAATGCACGGAAACACAAAACACACATATCGTGCATGGTGTGGTTTGCTCACAGTTCAGTTATTTTACAAACACATACACACACTCATACAAAAGTGTGAGAAGGGAAATAATATTGAAGATAATCTGTTATAAGAGGTATTAAGGTCTAGATTTTATTATTTTGGGACACATTTTAGCGAGAGTTGAAGCTCACAGCTGCAAATCTCCAATCATTTTTCCCTTCCTCTTGTGATGACCAGTCCTTTTTTGTGTACTTGGTTTCTGGCATAAGAAGGCTTGAGGTTTTCTTGCTGAATTTGCACTTGTGTGCATGAGTGGGCTGGTTAAAATAATGTGGAAATCAAATTCACCTTCAAGTGTCCTCTCTCTTCTCACCACCCTTGTCTTTTTACCTTTACTTTGAAAAGACTGCAGCACTCAGTTCAAAGCAAGGCACCTGCACATGTGCGTGTGTGTGTTTGTCTATAGTTTGAGATGGAACAGGGTACAGAAGGAGAAAGACCTGCTCCTGTACTCGTCCAACATCCCATCTCCCCCCTCCATCCATTCTCATCAAAGAGGAGCGCCTGGCTTGGAGGAGCACTTGTCCTTCCACCATCAAGCCGCTCATCAATGAAAAGCAACGTGGGGCAGCGAAGAGGGGAGGCAAGGTCAGTAGCAGGAAAGAACGAAGGATAGGAAAGTTCTTCTTTGAGAAGGATAGAAATGAATTGATTGTGATGGAGAGGGCAGGTGCCTGAGGTGGGGATGCGTCAGAGAGACTGAAGAGTTCTCATTTGGGCTTGGTGACCTTTGACATCCTTCTCAAGATAGGAGGAATTGCTGGGGAAGGAAAAGAACAGAGATGGGATCCTTTTGATCAGAGCTCCATTTTCTACAAGGGGAATTTAAATGTTGTAACATGAGGGAGTGATGTAGCGTGTGTATGTGGTATTCATGCACGGGTGCTAGTTTAGGTTTGGCAATTTTAGTGCTTACTTATGATGCAATAGTTGAGTGCACATTGATTGTGAGTGTGATGGTGTGTTCTGTATGAGCTTCTGTGAGAAAAAATCAAGACACTTGCTGGTAGTAAGCAATCAAAAAAAAATAGTAGACTTTACTATAATTTGTTTTTTGTCATTTAATTGATGACAATCTCTGTTGGGGAAAAAAAAATGTCTGCTGTCATTATCGGGGAAGAAAAATAAAATACTTAAGCCAGTATCTAGTTTGACAACGTAAATAGCTCATCATAAATGAGTCATCTTTTTTTTTCTTTGAGTTTGAATCCTTTGAGTGATAGTGGTGTTATTAAGCACAATAAAAAACTGCAGCCATTCTAACCGCGTCCCACAAAAACTTAGCAGTAAAAATATTTGGACTCAAAGAGAATTTGCCTCCCTGTATTGCCTGGTCAAGAGACAGCTGAGCTTATACTTCTCTCACTCCATTTATGTTTTCCCATCTTTCCATATCATTCATAAAGCATTTACCCCATCGCCTATTTTATTTTTTATTTTTTTGTCTACACTTGTATTCCGTATACCTCCTGTCCTATATTTCAAGAAATGTTACTGCAAATTATTGCGAAACAAAAAACATTAACGACCAGATGAGAATGGTGTATTTTCTAAAACAGAATATTCTGAAATCTGAAATTTGAGTCTAAGAATGTCGACAAAGCATAGGATTTTATATGTAGATACATTTTACAGGTGCAGCCCCAGTTGTTCCATTACAAAGCTACTAAATGCATTTTTCCTTGCCAACTTCCCCAGTGTGTGATGACAATTTACTTTGCTTTTCCACCTCATAGTTGCACCCTGATTCCATCCGTCTTTCCCTTTGACCTCATTACATTGTACTTTCCTGTCCGAACCACTCAAAGACGTCATTTTCCCTTAAAGTACATTTGGCTTGGCTAAGCAGAGCTTTCTTCATTTTTTTTGTTACCACTCCCATTCAACCAGAAAACTCACCAGTCAGCCAGTCAGGGTCAAGTGGCTCCAAACAGGTTTTCTGAAGGCTGGTATTACTCAGTTTGTGTTTCCAATGTCTCATTTTTGTCCTACTTGCAAGCTAACACTAGACAAAGAGGGGTGCACAGGTGGTTTTTGAGTTTGCATTAGTGGTTCTGAGAAGAGTCCTCAAAAGTACCTTGGAAGGCCACTGAAGAAAAGGCGAGACAAGGAAAACACTCCAAAAACTAAATTTGAACCAAAATGAAATAGCTCAATTCAAGGAAAAATGCTTGTTTTTTGTCTGTCGCGATATTTCTTTTTACCAGCCAATTTTTATGTTCGAGCATTTAGTCTCCTTTGACCTTTTTTTAAATGTTAAAATGTTTTTCTTTTAATAATAATTCTATAGCTACACTATACACTCATTTTAAAGACATTGATTTTTTCATCCATGATTATGCATTTGTTTTAAGAAAAAGTAAACCAGATTTTACTATTGGCAGATATTTTTTCTTACAATTAGTAAGATATTTCATTTTTTTTTCTTCTAAGTAATTTGATTATCTTTATTTTTTAAGCTCAGTTTTGCACTGTAATGCAACATTTATGGTAGTAAACATTAAATCTTGTTATATCATACAAGCAGAATGCTCATGACATTCCCAAGTAGCATAATTTATAGGATCTGAGGATTGTTATAATATTCTGTGATGTACTAACCAGTCCATTTTTTTTAGCAACATTCCTATTTCCAAAGGATATATAATTTCTTCTTGGTATCAAAAGATAATGCTAATACTACTGTCGCAACGGTCAGCGTTTTGACAGATGTAAATAGTGTCATTGTAAATCCCCATACATGACGCACATCATTAGCGCAAAGCAGTCAATGAAAAGGCCAGACACAAATTCCCCTGCAAAGTGACGTGATTTGAATTTATTTGCGTAAAATATGGAAGGAAGATTAACGCAGCTATGGGAAATAATTGCACCTGTGATTGGAAAAAGGATTATAGAGTGAGATCCTGCTTTAATGTCTGCAGGACAGCAGAGGACGTTACTCAAACATTAGGCAGTCTCTACTTCTGCCTTTAATTTCTTACTCATCGAGGACTTGCCGGATATAATAAGATTTCTATCCCAAAAATATCTTTCTGCTCTTCAAAATTGACTCATGACATTCAGGTGTACCAAATTTCATAGTGACTGTGTGACAAAAGTCACAAAATTCCTGGCGTCTTATTTTCTTGATGTGCTTATCGGCGAACTTAAACCCCTTAAGAACGAAGCCGCTAATATGATAATCCGATAAGGCAGTAACGAGAATAAACAGCACCGTTTTTGCATATGCTGTATTAAACCTCTATTTCTGTGTTGTCTTCCATCCTCAGTTGCACGCTCCTGCACAAACGCCATCCCCTCGGGACGGCAGCAGCGGTGGCGGTAGAAAATGTCCAAATGCGACAACATAAACAAACAGGCAGACAGCTCTCTGTCTCTCCTTGTGAAGTGATAATGTGTTTCCCTCACTGTTTTTGTTCTCATGCTAATGAAGTGGACCGCATTGGTAATCACTTTCAGAACCTCCGCCAGGGAAAAGGAGAAAAGGCAAAAAACAAAGGCTCGAACAAATGAATGTTGGGCTCGTTTTTGTGTGTGTGTTTGGGAGTGTGGCGGGGAAATGGGCTGCCCCTGTTGTTGGGGGGAAAAAAAACGTGTACGTGTTTATACGACGGTCTTCCAGGCCGCCAGCAATGCCATGGCAGGGCCACCTATCACGAATGGGTGGACTAAGTCTTCAAAAAGATTACACGTATGAAGTAACTTCTGAATGGTTTGTAATTGCGAGCATCCCAGTCACAAATAAGCTTTAAGAACGCTTTGGTATTTTCTAACGAGACTGTATTAGCATAAAACAGCAAGTAAAGTACTGTGCAAAGCACTCACTTGTTGCGTTAATGACCTTTTTAATAGCTGTCATTTTAACACAAGAATAACGTCAATGTGGTTTCTTGTGACGATTGTCGGGATTGTGCAACATGTAACTGGTTACCATTAAAAAGAATTGTGCCACATGGGCCAATGAGGAACTCATTTGATTTTGGTGAGGAAAAGAGAACAGTGAAGATACAGGAAATGTTCATTATTTCACCTCACCTAATGTCCCCCAGAATTATAATTGTGATCTTAATTGACCAACAGATTATTTATGACAAATTATATCTCTTCTGTTGACATTTTGACCTTGGTGGAGATCGGAGGGATGAGCACAAAATGAGTATGAATAATAAATTGGTGTTTTCCCCTTGGTTGTAATGCAAAGCAATACAAATACATTTAGAAAATCTTTATATTTACCAAGCTATTGTTTTATAAACATTAAGAATTGTTTTTTCAGAGAAACCTGCAGTTTGCATTCATCCTCAGGGCTGGATTAAGTATTCTAGCAGGCCAGTTTTGGCCCACGGACTGTATGTTTGACACCCCTGGTCTGTGTTAATGGGAATGTTGTGTGTGGAACAAGTTTTGATTCCTTGTGCGTTAGTATTTGGTACCACAGTTTGCTCAGCTGCCCGATAATCATGCTGTCTGTCCCGAGGTGTACAAATTGGTATTGCGTCAGCTTTTTGCGAGTTTGGAGAGCTCGTCTGCGTCAGTGTGGTGAAGAGAAGTTGCAATTCAAAACTTCACTCAGAGTCACTGCTGGACAGCTTTTGTCTAAAGAGACCCACTTTATCTTGTTTACTAAGGAGAAATGCATTTAAAAGTCTAGCTAGTGTTGCGGGTTCAATTGAAGAAAACTCACTTATGCTACTGACAACATTACAAAACTGTTTCATGTTCAATGAAATTTGCACAAGTATTAAAACATTTGGAATGTGCAAAGATTGATTCCCAAAGCCAATTCAAAATATAATATGAGATCATTACGTCTACCTGTGTGGTACAAGTGCTCCCGGGGATTGTAGACAAAGAGCAAAGCCGAAAACACATCGTAGCTGTCAAGCCAATAACAAAATAACGTATGCATGGCTTATTCATGCTGAACCTGTTGAGGCTTCTCATATTCCATTCTGTATACAAATACTATATCTACTTGTGCTTTTGTTCATCCGTCTGTGCTGCAGCACAAGCTATTGATTGCACTGGGCCATTATGAACAACCAACAAGACGCATACGTACAGCCGGTAATGCATACAAATGTACTTTAATAATACGGTGGCCTGCAAGCATTTCTTTTCCTTACATAGACGTCTTTGTGCTGATGTTTACAATTGTTTGTGGCAATTTCTGTCAACCTGGGACAACCTATTGGACAAACTGTGTATTTTTATGGAGATACGATCATGAAACAACCTTCAGAAATGCTCCCTGTACATTCGCCTTTAGCTCTAGTGAAGATTGTGCAACAATGATCAAGGCTTTCATTAATGTTTCTCCGTCTTCTGAACCGCAGTAGAAGTTTGCCGCGCCTGCAGGTGAATTACATTACAAGACGATACATTCCTCTTCTCTCTCTCTCTCTCTCTCTCTCTCTCTCTCGCTCGATCACATACACACTCACACACACACATATGCACATGCTGTGCCAATGGCGTGATGTTCACGTCCCAAAGGTAATTAGACGGAGGCTGTTGCATGACTGAGCTACAACAGCTCAAATACCTGGAGCAAATCTGTTTCACCTGAATGGAAGGAACGCCCTTTTTCTATAAAAATGTGTGTGTGTGTGTTCTTTGTGATGGCACATGGTTCTAAAGTGTGTTTGACATGCTTTTATGTATGTGTCTGTTTTCACAGAGTTCACAGTTCTTTTGACATCGCTGTGATCTGAAATTTGAACAACAGGGGAGTATATACGATCATCGTGCCGCTGTCTTAAACAAACACACAAAGAAGCTGAGACGAAACGTTAGACGTGCGTCTTATTGTGGAGCTAACATGACAAGACTTATCTGCTATGCTCTTTATGAATATCACGAGATGGTCTTTAGGATAGATGGCAAGCTTTGATGACGGTTGTGTCACTGCTATGACATTTTGTCATTTGTGTACACACACGCGATCAACTACATAATACACCATGATCAAACGCGAGCACAATCACAAACGCGGGGATTTTCGTGCAAGCTGTCGCCAGCTTTCTCACACGTTTACACACATTTGAGGGGAGAAAAGTACGTGTGTGCCACGACATCTCATTTGTTCAAACATACACAGCTCAGTGGTGTGTGTTAGTGGGTGCTGTGAGCTGTGTTCAGCCTACTGAGTTTGGATCATTTATCCTCTTCCTGTTTGTGTTATCTCTTTTTCTCTGCTATGTTGGAAAAGGCTAGAATTGAGATCGCCTGACTCTTCGGGTCTTTGTCATCCCATACCAAACTGATTTCCCTTTATTTGGTGTCAATTTGCTACTTAACCACACGCCAATTGTATTTTTTTCCCCGGATTGATTCATTTGTACTTTTGAAGGATTAAATTAGATATGGCCAAAGGTGACAAGGACAACAAGCTAAATCTGCATGGCAAGGTGGCAACTGAAATCCAATTGGCAATTCTCAGAACTTTAAGGCAAACATGCTTCCTGCATGTTGTTATTTACGTGTTTTATGTTAATCGATCGGCTTAGGAAAACTTGCTTCTTTCCTTCCAGTGCTCGGTTTCAAGGCATGCATAAAATGGAGAGAACATCCACAAGAAAGAAAAAGAGATAAAAAGAATGGGAACAAATGCCAGTTTGTTTGCTTCCACCTGTCTCCATTTGCAAGAAAAAAAAAGAAAAAAGGAAAGAGACGTGCAGACGCCTGGGAAGACTTGAAAACGAGAACAGAAACAATAGGAAGAGAGGAGGGGAGGAAGAGATCAGATATGCGTGTAGCCCCAAAAGGCACATTGCTGTTTGAAGCCAAAGTGCTGGAACAAGCGGCGGCATTGACTTCATAGAAAATAGGTCTCCTGTAAAGAGGTTCCGTGGAGGGAGATGTTGGTATTCTGGGAATGCTGGAAGGGAAATATCATCCAAGAGTTCGTGCAGTACCGTGCACACACACGGCTATATTTCCTGCCATAGCTAAAGGATTTAGATATGTAAACAAGATGAAGCTTTTGAATTTCTCACCAGCTGATGTCGCCTATGCTCTTGTTAGTTTTGATAAACAATTGCCTACTACATTTGGTAAGCCTGGACAATTTAAAAAGAGATTTTTTTTTTTTAATTCTGCCTTGACAGAAAAAAATATTACAGATTTTTTTACACTCTAACCTGCTGTGTAAAACCCCAGAAATTTCCAAAGTGTGAATAGGAATTTGGGGAATTAATGGGACTATGTGGGAATTTACAGGAATTAACAAGAATAAACTGGACTTTTGCAAAACTGTAGGAAACAGCATTCAATATAATCCTGTTTAAGACAACCAGATGTCTTGAAAATGCAGTTTAAATTCTACAGCATACAGTATGTCTAATTTCTTCTAGATGAACTTTTTCTCACTTCAAATAACCAAAGCATGTGTCCTTGCATTTAAAGAAATGTTAGGACAAAGCATTGATATAAAAGCAGCCAAAAAAGAAAGAAAAAAATAATAGGCGAAGGCTGATGTGGGAGAAAAGACAAGAATGAATGAATAGAGAATGAAAAGGGAAAATCATTGAGAGAAGTGAGTGAGACTAACAAGTGAGAGAATTATTAAAATGTCTTTAGAGATAAAAGCACTAAACCATTTTCCAACACAAGCAGGGACGAGTCGGGGAAGAAAAAAAAAAATGAACTCAACTGAATTTTGGAATGGGAAGACATAGCCTTGCTGGTTTTTACCTTTTGCGAAAAATGAATGCATGATGTTTTGTGTGTTAAAAAAGCTCCAAAAGCCACCGACTGTACTTTCATCTCGTTCTTTCTTTAGTGTGTCTGTGATCTCAACTCTGGAGGATTTCACTGCAGCGCTTTTGAAATCATGTCCCCGTTCCCTCTCTCTATTTTGCTTTTCTTTAACCCTGCCCCTGTGCATCTGTGTACCTCATGCATGTGTGTGTGTGTTCCATGTCTGGCTAACAGCAGCAGCTACTCAGATGCGCCGATAGAAATCCAAAGGCGAAAAAGCTCTGAGGGCCAAACACATCCACAATGTGAAAGCAGGGACACGTTCACCCTGGGAGGTTGAGAAAGGACACGAAGATGAATTCTTTTGAGACGCCGTATAGCATTCTCACAGAACCACAACTATATAAAAGTATATCAAAACATTTTTTAAAATGTACCAACTTGCATACCATTTAATGTCTTTTGCTGAATTTTAAAACAAGTGAGTATGTCAACGAGCCCTTCACAAATATGTGCCTCGATGTTCTTTGCTGCTTGTCCCTCCGAGGGGCCATATCAGGTCTTATCTCAGAACGATGCATGCCCACTCAACTCTGACACTGAATATGCCCCACGCGCACACACTGGAGAGTGTATCCGCACATTATTCACACTAAATGACTAAATGCCTGCGTCTCTGCTCTTCAATGGTTGAATGCCGCTGAGATGTGACATTGAGAAGGCATTGTGAGGCTGCTCGAGTGGCTGTAAGGAACGTCTGTGGGCGCTGCTTCAGAGAAAGTGCTGTCACGTGTCAACCGGGAATTAGAAAGTGTTTTATTTGAGATGTGAACTTGCTCTACAAAGGGGCACCTTGATGTCAGAAAGAGCATTACTTAACATCATAGTAGAAAAAAAAAAGCCCAAAAAGAAATGTAAGATATAATTGAGGATCCACACCGTCATGGTTTACTGACCGTATTTTATAAGGCGCACCGGACTATAAGGCGCACCTTCAATGAATGGCCCATTTTAAAACTGTGTCCTTATATAAGGCGCACCGGACTATAAGGCGCACCATTAATGCATCATGTCAGATTTTTAATCCAAATCAAATCATTCTCCATTTTATCATTTTTATTTCAACTTCAGACGCAACAAATTACTTTATAATCCCAAAATAATGATCCATAGTCTTTTTGATTCATGATTCATAGTCTTCAGCGGGCCACTTATGATTGATTTCATGACACAATGCTTCGGGACAGTTTAAATTTAGGAATTTGGTCCATGTATAAGGCGCACCGGACTATAAGGCGCACTTTTGAGAAATTTTTAGGTTTTTAGGTGCGCCTTATAGTCCTGAAAATACGGTAATCATCTGCATTTGTGAAGCTAAGAAAATGCTGCTGTATGCTATTTTCCAGAGCAAAATTATTGACCCCAAAATAATTCCAGTTATACATTTAAAGTATTGTAGTACTGTATAAAAACCCAATCCTGCTCCTTTTCATTTTTTTTACTTATTGCACCAGTGACCTTGCCTTCTGAGCCATCCCCTGTTGAGACTTCTTGCCCTAAACCCTTGTGAACCTAAAATCAATAAGCTAATGGAAAATGCAAGTCCGTGGCTCTGTGTAACGATTTATGCGTGTCAGTTCAGAGGCAATTCGCCTCTCACAGCCCGTACTACAACCACACCGGTTATTGCTGTCCGGTAAAAGCGGGATTTGGGACGACTTAGCTGACTATTCCCATTGCTTCCAAGTCCTTTTGACCACAGCAGAGTGTGAAAAGAGCAAATAGTCACCTTAGCATTGCTACGGTGAGACATAGCTGAGAAAGGGAGTCAGCATTTTCTAGTGATGTGGTAGTATTCTCTGGAATCGCCCCACCCACCTCTTCTTTTCCAGAAAATGCTCACACACACCTTTGAAGGATTTATTGCAACCGATTAAATGTTGGCTGTGTCCAACATTCTACTTTTGGGGATTGTTTCTCCCTCTCTTCTCGAGCAGAAATTGGGATTATTGTGCCCCGCTTGCTTCACTCCTCCTCCAGCCATAAGAAACTTTGCTTCCGTCCCTTGTGTGCGGTGGCCCTGGTGGACAACTGCAAATCTGTCACAGTTACACAGATTAGATTAGAGAAGCGCTGAAACCAAATTGCCCTCTCCTGCTCTCCTTCCAACCCCGTGTACTTGTCCTCCTCTCTTCTGTCTTCTTTCCTTTTCCTATCGGGCTTACTGTCATTGTCCTCTGTTGTGTTTTTTAACCTTCCAGTCTTCATATTATTCCCTCGTCAGTTTGTCTACAATGCCCTGTTGCCATATGTTGGGAGTCCAGAGACCAATTGTAAGTGAAAGCTCAATGTTGTGTTGCAGTTTGTGTTTTATTTTATTGTACTTCTGTGTGAGGATATGTTTCGCGGCCGAGGCACTACCAAAGCTAAAATTATGAGCGTCTTATAAAGCGTGTGCCTGTGTGAGAGAATCAGACAGCGAAGTGAATTTAATTTTTGCAGGCTAGAAAAGGTGTGTGATGTTGACATTGGTTGAAGTTGGCTGCTTGAAAAGTTCTCTCGACCTTGGGTTACAAAAGTTTGTGCACCCCTGACCCGGAGGCCATCCCTGAATTAAGAACACAACTAAAGGAATATTCAAGGTCTTCTTTTAGTTAATAGAATGCTGAAAAATGAAGCAAGATGGAACATGTAACTGAAACGCTTTGCTTTTGAATCAAAGGAAAGATCACAAAGTGACTCTCTGCATTTTCTTGAGGGCAAGAAGTTAAATCATATCATTGAGATAAATCTAACTGTTTATATGTGAGTATTAATTGGCCGGAAGCCAATCATTCAGCAGAATTTTGTGTCGGCGCTTACGTATTTGATCTCTTGCTTAGGTGTTCATTAATTTGGCACGACAAAAGAAGTGTTGTCTCCTCTGAGAGTTGTCCTAATGCAATTTAGGTTTTGGCTCGAATCCCTTGCTACATTTCAACTGCCGCAAAAGCTAAAGCTGATGGACTGAACTAGTAATCGAATTTGCTAGCGCTGTAGTTGGATGTAAATTGGAAAGGAATAGTTGACGAACCAATGGTCAATTACCACTCCGTTCCCAAAAAATACCCAATCCCAATCATTTGTTTCAGTTTAAATTGATGTGTGTCTTTCATGATTCGGTCCAACCAACACTGTCATTTCAATTCTCATTTTAAAAGCAGAAAACACAGTTTTAAGTTGAAGCGTCAAAGAAAAATTCCCTTCGATGTGATAACCAGGCTAGGAGCCATTTTTTTGAGGCCCAGAGACCAACCGACAGTGGAGAAGGGCTGCAGTGTTTCTCTCCACCCCATACTGAGCTCCATTGATCAAAAGATGAAATGAGACTGTGAGGGTGAGAGAGTTTCGTATGAGAGGCCTAATTATGGGGGTCTGATCATTTGCATCAAAAATAATGAAAGTCTTGGAGAGACTCCCAAATCTCTCTTGAGTATTTGCAAGTCCCCCTCCCACATCCCCATATTTGTATCTCTTGGCTGCGTTCTTTCTCCCTTTTTATTTTTAATTTCAACACAATCTGACGCCTCAACCTAACATCGCCATGGAAATGTCAATACATCATTTGATAGTAACTCGCGATGAAGTCATATTTCAGCATTTAGCTCCAGCAGAAGTATGAAAAAGTGAACCGCTCATATGTCCTTCGCTGGCCTAATGGACCTAGAAATCATTCAGCCGTGAACATTATGCTAATACTCGCCAAGCTTGCACCCCTGCCTCCTATTGTGAGTGTCTGTCACTCTATTTAGCCTGATAAACAAGCCTGATTTTCAATTATCGCTATTCAAATGAGGCCTGCGGCAGTATTTGCTTAGAGGCGTCCAAATTGGGTATGTGTGTGTGTGTATTCATTGTGTGCTTGTGTGTTTATGACGACAACCTTGCATTCAATTGACCGGAAGCTTTGTTTTTCTCTTTCTCTCCATGTGCTTACAATCTAGATGGACAAAAAACAGGCCATTAAATGTACACAAAATGACATTATAGCTGTAACAACTTTGTTCATTCATCCTGAAGAACATCTTGACCTCAATGGATCCTGCTATTGGGTCTAAGGGAACTGCTTTATATTTTCTTTCACCTCAAATGTGTGTTTGGGGTTTATGTCAGCAATCTCAGATTTTCATGTGAAATTCTGAAACAATTACCGTATTTTCTGGACTATAAGGCGCACCTACAAACCTTAAATTTTCTCAAAAGCCGACAGTGCGCCTTATAGTCCGGTGCGCCTTGGACCAAATTCCTAAATTTAAACTGGCCCGAAGCATTGTGTCATGAAATCAATCATAAGTGGCCCGCTGAAGACTATGAATCATGAATCAAAAAGACTATGGATCATTATTTTGTGATTATAAAGTGATTTGTTGCATCTGAAGTTGAAATAAAAAAGATAAAATGGAGAATGATTTGATTTGGATTAAAAATCTGACATGATGCATTAATGGTGCGCCTTATAGTCCGGTGCGCCTTATATAAGGACATAGTTTTAAAATGGGCCATTCATTGAAGGTGCGCCTTATAGTCCAGAAAATACGGTACAGTTGACGGCCTGACGATGACGGACCAGCAAAATTTACCTCACCTCAGGCTAGCAGTAAACATTAAGTGTCTTCCGATGCCCTTAATCTGTTTTTTTGAAACACACCAACGGAAATAGCCCAGCCACAGACGGGAATAGCCATTCAGACAAACTATTATACTACTTATTGATCAGGTGCTGTTACTCCAAGTCAATCATGGAGGCACAATGTGACCCAAAGTAAGATAAGAGGCCAACATGATTCATCTTGCTTTCTTCTTCCCATTTCTAGAAGCCTTTCTCCTCTCCGCTCCTCTACCACCCCCTCCCGCTTTGCTTTCTGTCCTCTGTTTATGAATTCCCCTTGCTTGGCACCGAGGCCGGTGGAGAAGTTTTTAGTATGCAGCCTCTCTCAAGGACAGCGCCTTGTTAGAAAGCCCTATTGAGCTGCACAGCAATAGCTTGCCCTAGAAGAGCACTGTAGTCACTCCTGCCTCCCTCTCGCCCACCCTCATTAATGATGTATTAGTTTATTAGGCGTTGGATATTGGGCCGGGGACCCTGTGACGGACTTCATCACACCAAAGCTGTATGGAGAGGAAATAACAGCAGAAGGAATGGAGCGGGATGACATGCATACAGATTCCAGCACAACATACACATTGGTAAACGTGCATTAACGGCGCACGTACGTGTGTGTCAGTATTCATGAACACGAACTACTTACTCTGGAGTGATTTAGTTGGAGTGCCCGGATTATTAACTGTGCTGGTGTGTGCCTTAATGGCGGCGTAAACAATAGCATCAAACCAGGTAGGCAATTTCACGAATATGAGGTTGAAGCAAGGAAGGACAGCGTCACGTTTCTTCCCTTCCTTCCACTTCCTCCTCCCCACTTTTCTGCTAGTTTTTTCATCTTCCGACTTTAGCGCTCAATCTCTGTCTCTTTTGTTCCCGCATGGATGATTCTGTTTACCTACTTGTCATTGCTGAAGTGCTGGATCTCTCCATTTCGTTTTGAGGAGCGTATAGGTGTATGTGCGCACGCACGGAGACACACACACACTGGGCAGTGCCGCTACAGAAACACACACATATTTCAGCTCTCTGGCTGCAAAGTAGGCCTTGAATGCCAGCCAGCCAGCCCATCACATCTTACCATTTTTACTCTGTGTTCTTGGTCTCTCTCTCTGCACAAATATTTCATTCTCTGGTTTTTCTTGGTGCACTATCCTTGCTACTCTGCTCTCATAGGGGGAAAAGAAGTCGTATTTTAGGCCTAAATGGGAAGTTATGTACTCACAGTTTGGCTTTAGCTTTCATTTTGATGCCAAAAGAAAAGACTCAAGAATGTGTGTGTTTATCCAAATACTGTGGGATGTGTGTTTTACTAGTCCTAAAAGACAAACATATGACTCATTGGGGGGAAAAAAGCATGCAATTGTATTGAAGTTTTTAATTTTGGCTTGAGAGTATTGATTTTCATGTCCCGAAATATCTAGAAAGGCATTCCTTGACTTACTCAGAAGTCTGAGTATTGTTTTTGTTTGTTTTTTGTTCCCAGAATTTGTATCCATGTTGTCACAAAACGGAATCAGAAAATCATTTTGGATTTCAATTTGAAAATAATCAAATAGTTGAACCTTAAAATATATTGTGATATGTACCGAATCATCTTTTATTAGAGTGGCTTTAAAACTGTGAATCGTAATCCCACTGAGTCAAACCAAATCAAATCATTCCACGTTTCCAAAACAGCTTTGAGAATTTCTCACACAGATTCGTGGTCTCTGCTATAAGAGTTTAGTCATATCCTACATAACCGTAGAGAAGTGTCTCGATATTTCAGTTTTACAGTGAAGCTGCATATTAACTTGCTTGGACTACTTTTCATTTCCGCTTGGCTGATCCGATGCAAGTTCTAAAGTGTCTGCTCGAGCCTTGTGCAACAAAGTATTAGTCTCCTCTCTCCTTCGCTTTAAGGAACATGAAGTGTGTTCTGCTACAATGAGCCAACACATTTCGCAATGCAGCAGTAAGCCACGAAGGAGGAGAACATAACCCACTCAAACGTTAATTTGCAGCCCAACGTATGCCAATCATGCATTTGGAAATGAACTCTTCGTCTCGCACAACTGAAACAGTACGCTGTGTGTTTCTATTTTGTACGGTGTGTTACAGTCGCTAGACTCGCTCACATCGCGCTCATCAAGTATTTACCGCCTATTCTTTGGAGAGGATGAATAGCAAATTGCTTTTCCTCTGAAGGAGACAGTGGTGGGAACTACGCTTTTTTTGTTTTTTTTTTAATCGTCTCGTCAGACAAACTGGGGGCTTGGGGATGTGAGGTCGTTTTTAACTGCTGGGTCTTGAATTCTTCCAACATACTATACACAAATTATTCAAACTCAGAATATATAGTATAATTTTTTTTCTTTTCTATAACAATTATCCTGTTCAGAATTTTCAGTCATTTATTGTAATTCAGTCCCCGAAAATATCTCTTCACATGAAAATGGCCACTAGCTAAAATGTTTGGGTTCATGCTTTTATTTTCGCACAGTTAGTGGTGGCAAATGCGAAGCTCTCACTTGTCCCACTTCTCCATCTGCTTCCTTTTTCCTTGGCATGTCTGTTCATCTCTAATTCTTTAATTCCCCCTCTCTCCCTTTCCTTCTGTCGATTTCACTGACTTCATCATGCTTTCCCTTTTCTCGGGCTCTTACATTTTCCCCGGGAGACCGCAAAAGCAATAAACAGAGCTGTGTGACGGTCAGCCTGTGTAATGGCGAGAGTGTGAATGATGAGAAGTTTTCCTTCCAACAAACCACTAAAGCCACTAGAAGTATGAGAATGAAAAAAAATGGTCGTCCTTCGCATATTTTTCGTGTATACCAGGCGGTCGTTTAGCGCTTTTCTCGGCTGCATGAGAATGGTGAAATGTCAATGCAAATAAGAACAGAGCGATAGAGCAACATTGTCCCGCACCTGTTAGTCGACGCTGCCGGCGTTCTTTGTATGCGTGACAGGCAGCGGCCTTGACTTCCACTTGTAGTCGAAGCATTAAATGGATGTGCGGAATTGGTATTCACTGGCTTGTGGACGGGGGTTTGGGGAAAAACAGGCTGAGATTGGAAATGAATGTGAACTGCATGATAGTCGGCCTCCTTCCGTTATCCTATTGTTCCGTCGCCCTCCTCCGTTCCCATGTCACCCTCGCTCCTTCCTCCCTCTCTCGCTTTCTTCTTTCTGCAGAGGGATTTGACTCTAACTGGCCCTGGCGCCCGTAATGAAACCAAATCTATTTAAAGCCAAAAGCGATGCAAGTTTTAATTTCCTATTCCAGACTTAACCTTTTTGGCTGCGCTGCATTTTCACATCCACTTAATAACTTTTACCCTCCTCCTCCTCACCCCCGTTCATTCTCTCGCTCTCTGTCACTTCTCCTCCTCCATCACCCCTCTTCCTACCCCCCCCCCCTCCCATTGCTCTCAGTGGCTAGGCACAAGCTGCCTCTTCAAGGGCAATATCTGTCAAATGATTCCCTTGTGAAATTAAGACAGAGGCCATGAAGGAGGGAAGAGAGGGTAAAAGGGAGGTTGAGGGCTCATGGGGGGTGGGGGTGGGAGCGACTGGAAAATGTGTATGAGACAGAGGAAGTTCGAAAGTCAGGTGGAGACCTTCCTCATTACAAACTCTAGGAGGAAAGCAGGATAGTAAGTGCCAGCAGATAGAAGATGATGCTTGAGGTTTTGGATAAGGAAGCAGAGAGGCAAGAAGGGTAACACCTAAAACAATGGAAATGCAATTATTAGTTAATTGTTGTTTTGCTGCACACAGCATTCTGACTTTGACTCAGTTGTCTGGTATGATCAGTAACGTGTCCATAAAAGTCCGTCTTTCAAAATGTAATGTAATTAGCGCTAGAATTGAAATGGAACGTTTGGATTTCTCTTCATGTGTGAATTACACAACATAGGCTGCATTTGTAATATTTAAAAAAATATTAAAGTCCGTTCAAAATATTGCGTGTATTTTCCATGACCAAAATAAGATTATTTTTGCACTGAGAAATAAAGGAAGTCAATTTGAGGGGATTAAAAGAATAATTAAATGGTTTTCCCTATCCTTGTCGTGTTTTTTTTTTTTAATTGGGCAATGCAGCATTGTGAAGCAATGTGGCCTGAGGATCACGTTCCCTGCCTTGCTCACAACAAGGACAGCGCCATCTCCTGATGAGTTTTCATACTACTGCTGGGGAACAACAGCTCTGCTCCATTCTCACCTGCATCACAGTTGCAAACCAAACCTCTCCTTGTCATCTCACATCGTTTTTTTTTTTTCTTTCTATCTGCTCACTTGTATTCCCATAATGAATTGCTGACATAGAATCAAATATCAGGATCAAATATCTCAATTATCGGAGCTCACCAATAGGTGCACCCCGAGAGCTTAAATTTACAGCCTCATTCCGTAAATGTCTGAAATCAAATTAACTTTTAACAGGGAGTCATCTGTGGCTTTTGAGCATAGAGATTGAAGCCCCCGCAACACCCCCCCCCCCCCCCACCCTCGCCACGCGCACACCACATAATGAGAAGCCATTATTAGGCCTGTGATTGCAGTCAGGGTGCAGATATTAAAAGAGGCAGGAGAGGCAATAACAGCGCATTGTCTAATACCCTCATAGGTATGTCATATATTTTAAGACAGCTGGTCTGCTATTTATAATTAATAGCAATTTAGTCCCTCTTAAAAACTGGATGACACCGAGTAGTGAGATGTTATTTTATTAACTTTAGATTCAAAATCTGTGTCATGAGATCTATTGTATTCTGGATTGGCTGGTCCAATATAAATATATGTGTGTTTTGCCCACAACGTGATTCCTCTGATGATTCCTCGGTATAAAAATAACAACAGAAATGAAGTTGGCCTCTGAAGACACATGAATAAAAATAATCTGTCTTTATTTCTCATGCCTCGCAGTCATAAATCACTCCCTCCCCAAAATGACAGTCTTATAGGCGACGTATCACTGTGGCAAACAGCTCTATCTTATAATAGCAATGTAGCACATAGCAATATTATCTGCTGGGGGAGCATTGTAGTGTGTGTGTGTTTGTGCACATGTGAGTGTGTGTTTGTCATAGCTGTGCCCTGCAGCGTTAGCCAGATTACACCGGGCCCAGCGACAGTCTTATAATAAGACTTGGCCATTAAATCATATCAGCGCGGCTTTTTATATCCCAACACCTCAGCTTCGACACTATGAAAGTGTCGATCACGCAGAAGAGCGTGCGCGGGTGTGTTTTATGCGTCAGGCAGGCGTGTGTGTTTTAGCAAAAGTTGTTGCCTTTTGAGCCCGCATGCCTCGCCATCACACGCCGCTTCTTCTTCCTCTTTTATTAGATCATCCACACGCCGCTGTCACCTCTCCTTTCTACGGGCTTACATCACACACGCACACACATCCACTGACTCGAGACCTCGGCGAGGACGTTCTGCTTGGTTAGCTGGTGTTCGCTTCATCATGTCTGGTATAGGGAGAGGGCATCTGGGATGACTTTCCATCTCCAGTCACGGTGTGAATATGCAAACGCCTCTGATATTGATATGAGTGATGAATCAGTGTGTGTGTGTGTGTTGCGCGCTTATTCGTAGATGGAATTAAGATGATATTTGATGTTGCCGCTCTCATTTGCTGCGGTTCCATCTCCTTATCAGAGGGTTTCCAAATGTTACGTTGAAAAGGAGCCTCTAAATGATCCCATTTTTATCACAATTAAAATGCGCCTCTGAGCCCAAGGTTGCTGTCAGTTGAATTTGAATAAAACCAATTGTAATTATACGACTCCATCTCTCATTGCAATGTTTTATTTTCTTTCACAGCGCATACGTTAGCTTGCAATTGTCAGTCTCTGAGAAAGAAAAGGACTTTGAATGTGTTATCTAGCTCTGGCAAGTGAGTAGAGCCTCCTCCCAAGCAGAGTTGTCATGTCATGTTTGTCATCTGTGATGGATGATGTCAGGGGTCTCACAGAGGGAGTGTTAAAGAAACAATCCCACGCAGCACACGGCAGAGCGACTCAAATTCATTTGGACAAAATTGACTGGCATGTTTTTGTTCATCAACACTTTGTACGTCGACAATAGGGAGGGGGGATTTGCAGGCATCGCACTTGACGGCATAATAGTGACGTTAAATCTCGAGTGTGTATGAGATTTCGATTTCAATCTGAAATCTGCAAGGGTGTTGTCACCTGGCAATGTGCATCGGTGTATCATTTTGTTGTAATGTACGAACAACCATAAGACATATGTCATTGAAATTGAGAACAAGATTTTTTTTTCTACTACTACTAAACAAACCCAAATTATCCACATTTTTCCTTCAACAACAATTGAGCAACATCACATGAGAGGGATTGATGTTATACTTAGCAACCTTTCTTGAAAGTGATTCCGTTTGGTCAAATAAAAGCAGATGTTTGCAAATGTCTTCTTTTGATTGAACACAAAAGATGATCAGTCTTCTTTCATGAAGGACTCCAGAAATCAGAATACTCAGAGGATTTGGACCGTTATAAAGAAAACAATGGCTCAAAATGAAGACTTGATGATTAAAACTGTTGTCGATTAATTTGCTATTCGATTAGTCATTGATTAATCCGATAATTAGGATATTGTTGATTTTCCCCAAATAATTAGTTGATGATACATTTCCCACTTTCATCTTACACAAATGATCACAAAGTAGGATTTTGAAATTCCACTGTTTTCATGTACGGGCGTCTTTCCTGCCCTTCACAAATCTTCAGCGCACGATTCAATAGAAACATGTTGTGCGCACACACACACTCACACAAAATCAACCGCTAGACAGGCGGAGACACACATCCAACGTGACGCTGGAACATGCTGCACGTACAAAGCAATACACATGTAGACGGACAGCCTGACAGACAAGGAGACGTGCGAGCGTGCACACACACACACGTACACACACACACACACAACCGTACACAGCATCCCCACGTCTGGGTTAATCCAAGCTGTCAGTCAGTGCTTAAGGGCCTGCATGCTGCTGTTTGATTGTAATTGCAAAAACCCGGAGACAGTCGAGGGAGAGCCGGGGCTGTCAATAAGCTGGCATAGGAGTCCGCCCGCCTTACCCACAATGCTCAGCACGCCATGTGACTTTATGTCACCGGTTTGTCTCATGCATAACTAATGATTGTTCACTGGAGAGGGCGGGCTTATGTCTGCCACTTCCCAACATTTTTTTATCTTCAGCTGAATTCCAGACAAATGAAATTGTGCTGGAGGTGCTTGTGTAGCAAGGCCATTGTCTGAGTTTGTCTTTAAAAAAAAATCACAAGCTGTTCAAGACCCAGAGGTTCCCCCCTTTCCTCACCCTTTCCTCCTACAGCTCCATCTGTCTTCTAATTTAAGTTGGGGGGCCCGTAATAACTAACAGTGAATTATTTTAATGATGAACAAAGAGCAGGGCAAGGGCATCCAGTCACATTGAGAAACAAGAAATTGGAAAAAGGGGGGAAGAAACTGTTGTGTAAAGGGGACAGGTTTTCCAATTAGAAAGTATTTTTTTGTTTCGTTTCTGTACTCATGGACAGTCAGTCGCATTTGCTTTGTGGAGTGTGTGATGAATTACAGCCCTCCGCTGCTTCCCCTCCGTCTTTGTTGTGGTGAACCTCCGACTGTTTGTATCTCCAACGCGAATTCCCCATTCCTGTTTACCAAGCAGGCTGCTGTTTGAACTCCAATAGAAGAAATAGCTTTTGAAAAGTCTCTTTGATGGTGAGCCTAATTTATTTTCACCATTTAAAAGTTAGTTTAAACACTTGCAACTGTGGACTGACGCCAGTGTGCATGTGTGTGTGTGTGTGTGAACATGTAGATGTTTTTGGTGATTTATTGACCTCATAACTGTCAAATGCCCAAGTGGAAAAATGGCTGGATGTACAAGTGGCATATACTAATTGATCATTTTGTTTCATCCCTGGAAATTTGCTTTGCGCTATATCTGGTGGATTTGCGGCAAATCCCAAATAAACATGCACTTTAAAAAAAATAAAAAATGTTAGGACTTGAAATTAAAATTGCAATTGGAAATAAAAGGGATTGCAATAATCACAGAGCTTGTTCCGAAATGGCAAACATTAGTTATTAGAAGACATTCAGAAACGTTCATTTTAATTCATGTTATGTGAATAGCATTTAGCATAACTTCCATTGTCTTTAAAAAATAAAAATGGGGATTTGGAAAAAATATATAATAAATGCAGGTGATGGTATGGCAGCTTGCACATTTAATGACTTTATAGTTTAAGTGTTTAACGTTTTCTATTCCTTCCTGCTAAATTCTCATCAAGGAGTGATTCCACTGGTATATTCAGATTTTTATGTGTCATTTTTCGGAGTCTGCTGAGTTGTTAACTTTAGTAGTAACACAGTGATTGAGTGATTCTCCACTCAACTTGTAAATTATTTAAGTTAATTCTTTAATTGTTTAAGTTTATGGAATAAATAGTTGGATGTTGTTGTAAAAATTAGGGCCTGACTGATTTGGATTATTTTGTGAGGGCAGCTTCAGATATTTACCACTATAAAAATCAGACAACCAATTACTTAGCCGATTAATTAAAATAATATGAAATAAATGGGCTAATGTAAAACATGTTGGATTAGTTTTAACCCAACAGTTTAAAGGTTGTATTTTCCTGCTATATAATTGCAGTTCACTCTATGTAGAACATCACATATATCAAAAAAATGAAGACAAAATATGCCTGTGGACAGTCTTGAGTTTAACTTTATGCCAGTTGAAGGTCAAAGTCAGTCGTTAATTTTCATTTTTTCCACCCGCCTACACATATCTCTCTACGAGGTATGTCTCAGAATTCCACCGATCACATTATTGATCAGCAGCGGGAGCTGATGGATTACCGAGGCGGACACGCTGACAGGCATGTCCAATGGGAGCAGCGGGGGGAGTTTAGCATCTCTCCAGTCAAGCTGAATCTCCCCCTTCCCTTCCCTCAGCTCCCTACCCGCCTCCCTCCTTCTGATCAGTCATTTTGACAGTGATACATACACGAGGTTGGCTGGCTGACAAGAAATGCCACAGATCCCCGGAGTCATGGAATGAGGGATTAAACAGTGAAAGGCATCCCCTTAAAAAGAAATCAATATTTTCTCCCTCTGTGAACAGTGGGAAATGTTTAACAATATTCTTGTTTTTAAAGACACTTTTTCAGTTTGGTAAATAGTTAAAATGCTTTCAAAACCTCATAACACGATTGTAATGATCAGTTATTAGTATTACCACAACATTGCTGAAAAAAATATCAACAAAAAATGTTATATACATCTAAAACATTGCAGATTTTGTCTTGAGTCCAAAAATTACCGTAATTTTCGGACTATAAGTCGCACCGGAGTATAAGTCGCACCAGCCATAAAATGCCCAAAAAAGTGAAAAAAAACATATATATGTATATAAGTCGCTCCTGAGTATAAGTCGCCCCCCCACCCAAACTATGAAAAAAACCGCGACTTATAGTCCGAAAATTACGGTATATACATCTAAAACATTGCAGATTTTGTCTTGAGTCCAAAAATTATTAAAAAATCAGCAAAAAAATAAATAAATAAATAAAGCAGAAATCACTTTTTCCATGTTAGAAATTGTAAACAGCAATAATCAACCCTCTTATCTCAAGTTTGTGCCCCTCGTATTCAAAAATCCACTTGACACCTTAAATCTAATTATTACTTTCACCTCTTTTGCTATCTTTGGCTGCCTTCCCACCGTTTCACCAAGCTACCTTTGAGATGGAAAAATATCCACTTTATGCATCAAGTGTCAGCCATGTGTTACGGTGGACATTAAAGAGATTTGAGTAAACACGAAAAGCAACTGTGAGAACACAAAAGGATAGCACTGCAGGTGGGAACTAACCTTGCCGGGGTTTTTTCTGCTCCTGTACACACTTCAACACACCTCCAGCGCACCCGACTCTCTACATCATCCCTCTCGCTCTCTTTCTCTCTCTCTCGCCTTCCTTTTCTCAGTTCATCCTTTTAGTCACCATGTTCAGAGGACGCCACCAAAGCCTCTGAGGAACGGGGTGTATTAAAGCAAATGTTGTCTCACAAAAAACGGTCATTCTTCTTTGAGCAGGAAATCCAAAGGCTGTGCAGAAACTGTGCTTCAAAGCTGCCCGGAAAACTTCTCATAAAACAACTTTGATTGTCTGCTTCTAAAAGGGACTAGTGGGGGGATTTTCCCCCTGGTACGTCTGCGGCCTTTCTTGTATTCCTTGACTATTACTAACTTTTTCCCTTTGTTGTGTATTTAACGGTAATGGTTTATATAGCTTTGGACAGTCAAAGAATTTCCTGTAATCGGCCAATGGGGAAAAATTAGTCGTTAATTGTGAATGAATTGGTATCTATTTAATAATTGCCTTTTAGACACTGAGGGACAAGAGCCACAATAGCTAAATAATGGGAGGTGCTTGCTTAACTTGGATTACCTTCATTTTCTATCGGAAGAGATGAATGAAAATGTATCATGATCAATAGGAATCGAAGGATATTTATTAAATAATTAATGAGAATAAACAGAAAGTTGTTGTTGTGACTTTTGACTAGTTCCTTCTGGAATTGCCAATATAAGTTATATATATAAGTTAAGTATATATATTGTTTGTTTGGCACACCTTTTGTTCAACGGATGCCCAACCTGATGCAGTGGAGACATTTTTTTTTTTTTTTTTTAATCCAGACATGGGAAAAATATTTACAACTAAAAAAACCTAGAAAAGGATTCCTCAAAAGTATTTGAGATTTTTTTTTTTTTCCAAAGCAGTGAGTTTTAGAACTGTTCAAATGTCATGTCCTTCTAAAAATATTTTTTTGTATTATTCCGTCAATCGTAAACTCTTGAGCTTTATTTTCAAAGCGGCAATATTGACCTGAATGCCATTTTCCACGCTTTCATACTTTTTTATTTAAACAGAGAGAAAGAGAATTTTCAACAGCGTACACGGTGACAATCTTTGACCTTTTGAACAGAATAGGAATGCTTTTAATATTCATAGGGAAATAGAAGCGACTGTACAAAGGAGGAGAGCGTACATAAGACGAGAGAAGTTAACCTGCGTGTTCAAATGTATATTAGTTTGAAGTTAAGACTGCAGTTAGATGGAGTGTCACATCCAACCAAGTCATCCAACCTCTACCCTCCCACCCCCCCTCGCTCTTCCAAATGGCCCTGTCGGTGTGCCAAGGGTGGTGATTACAGACACTCTCCCCCAATTATGGGCTGATTATTCCGCTGCACTCTAATTGACTGGGGAGATATGCAAATGGGTGTCATTTGGGATGATAAAGGATGCGGGTGCTGGATGCCCCTTGCATTATTTAGCCTCGGCTGTACGCAGCGTGAAGGATGTGGCGTGTGCGTTAATTGCTGAGAAGAGAGAGGTTAAACTGAACGAGCAGCTGAATTAGAAATGAGGAATTTGGGCTCTTTATTTTGTTCTTTCCTTCCATCTCCCACATTTGATGCTGCATCGTGTCTGGAGTTCTCTCGGGTGCGTGGGGAGGCTTAGAATGGGTGGCTGTATGACATATACTATAATCCCATCAATATATATGTCAGAAAATATATTTTTTATTTTTATTGTTTATTTAATATTTTTACATATATTGTATTATATATATTATTATATATATCAAAGTCAAAGTCTGCTTTATTGTCAATTTCTTCACATGTCAAGACATACAAAGAGATCGAAATTGCGTTTCCTACTATCCCACGGTGACACGACATATCAAATATTATATATATATATATTATATTATATTGGTCCATGGACAAACAAAACATTCAAGTAAACAATACAAAAAGTAAAAACAAGAAGGCACATACAATGAACAACAATATATGTATATTTTTATATATTTAATTTTTTTTTTTTTTTTTTACTTTTTGTGTAAATTAGAATTAAATGATGAAAAAAATGTAATTAGCAAATCCAAGCTGAACATACTGCATGTTGTATGCAATTGGGTCTTAGAACTCCTCCTACTTGTCATATTATCAGTAAGAATCAGAAAAATTCAACATTAGTCTCTTGTTTGGAGACAAGCAGCACCAGATTTGAGTGTCTGCAGGGTTATGGGGCCACACGTGACCCTTTCAAAGTAGCCCACCCTGCATCACACTGGCAAGAGTTTTAAGTGCCTCAGCGCTTATCGCTCCGTTAGCCCACTATCTTACAACAAACAATAACAGCTTGTGCCAAGGAGTTAGTGTTACTATTACAAACAGATTATCTCAGTCCGTCCAAATCCTGAGCACACACAAATGTTTGCCCCTGCCAACAACATTCCTTGACATTTCAATTGTTGCTTTGCTTTCCCATTCAGGATGTTGTGCTGTTGTTTAGAGATTGTTTGGCCAGATTTTTTTGACCAGTTTTACTTTTTAGACGCTCTTAACGTGGTGTTCTGAGTTTGAGTTTCATAAAAACAGAACGGAGAAAAGAGTGTGTAATTTTTTAAAACGCCACTTTCCCTCTGTAAAGGTTGTCTGTCTCTAAATGTGCCAAATAAAAATGGCATTTTAACAGGGATGTGGAGATTTTTTATATCCCTTTATGAGATTATATATAAGCATTGTAGCATTGAGCTGTAAATTGTCAAGCGCACACACACACTCACACACACTTTCTGCCGCACGCAAAATTGCATTATTTCATTGATTCATTCTACTAATCTTTTTCTGAACAATTTTGAACAAGCATCAGTATTTACCCATATCACATCTAATTGTTTCACAACAAAACTGCTGAATGGCATTAAAACATTATTTTATAAATAATGTGGATTAAAATGCTATCCAGTTCCTTTTTTTCCTCTCTTTTCCCACTTAATAGCACTTAGTGAAGGCTAGTTCAGTTGCTGCTCTACAGGGGTGTTGCATTAAAAACCTCACGCACATACACGTTCACAAACGCACATTAAGAAGTCCATTCGGATTCATTTGCATGGCCTTTTATTTGGATTTTGCCTCCGACGACAGTTGGGCGGAGGATGAATAAACATCTTTATAATAGCCTTTCCCCTCAGTCTCCACAGCACAGTAAAGATGGAAAGCACGGCGTCCGGAGCCGACAAATGTGTGCATTGCTGCAATGAGCAGAGTTGTCCCTCAGGCCTACCAAGCATAGCTGTTGGACTTAATTACATTTCACATCATCATATTTACCCAGAGAAGAGAAACAAAGAATAAAGCGCACCTCTGTGTCCACAGAGGTCTTATTTCTGTACGTATATTGAGTACCACTGTGTGTATGTAACATTATAATGTGCTTTTACTTTTGACCCAGACAAAACGGGTCCTATGGATACATAAAAGGAGATCAGTAATAATATAAACTCTGGAAAAGTTCTCTTCAGTAGCTGCTGGAGAAGGCAATGCACTTTGTCTTTTCTGTATACACTTGGGTTGAGATCAGGTGCCTGACCTGGCTATGAAAAATATTTCATTTATTTTCCTTTAATTAGTCTCATTTTATGAAAGACAATTACATAAAATGGATGACTGCAGAATCCTTTTTAAATATTCAGTCATTGTAAAAATACTTGTGGACCATACTGTACGATCGTCTTTGGCACACTAAAAGTAAATAAATAGAGTGGATTGTGCAATATGCACTGAAATCTCAAGTATTTGGCACAGACGCGCACGCATGCACACACACACACACACACACACACACACACACACACACTTCATCTGTCCCCCTTGGCCGCATCAGTAGCCAAGCATGTCTCTCTGTGACAGCCCAGCCAGCCTCATTGTGTGTATGTCACAAACGCCCATAGAGTGCAGACACACACACACACACATACAGTCATTGTAGGCAGGTGCCAATGCCAGCAAGGTGAAGGGTCACGAGCAACTGCCTCTCCAATGTTGTGTGAAATGTGTCAATTGAAGTCTTGGGCCATTACGTACAGTGTGTGTGTGAGTGTGCGTGCATGTGTGTGTTTGTGGGCGGTGGCCATCTCAAAGTAACTTGCTATTATCACCTCGATATTTTTCTTATTATGACAATTACATGCTCCAGGAGTGAATTAAGCGGTACAGGACGCCAAGCAGGAGAGGTTGACAGCTATTTGGAGACTCAATACACAGAGCAATTTGCAGCCTAGAGCCAAACAAATTGGATTTAGGCCACTTTGGATCGGTGCTGCCGATTGTCGGGCGTTTGGATGCTGCAACAACATGTCTGTTTGGATGGTTAGCTGGCTGGCTGGCTGGCTGGCTGGCTGGCTGGCTTGTGTGACTGCAGTAGACACAAAAATCTGTGGCCTGTGACAAGGATTAAATGTAAAGGATGTGGGTTGGAAAACATTAAATGAAGAAGCACTGTCGGGTTTTTTTCATGATGGTGTTTCACTAATATAATGGGCGTATTTAGAATGAGCATTTATATAGTCAAAGGGTGTTAAGGTTTACCACCCTTTTATTGTAGTAGTTCTGCTACCCTTTTGGTCTTGGGCCACACAGCTGTGCTCAAGTGTGTGTACAATCCAAACGAGCCACTAAACAAATTACTGATACGCATTTCCCCACCCCTAAACTGGCACAGGAAAAGCTGGCAACAGCACCCAATTAGGCGAAATGCAATTATTCCCATCCATTCACATGATTAGCCCATGGGTTAACAACCTAGCAGCGGATCACGCTAGCTCGTGCTTACTCTATTTGGAAAAGCCATCACCATGGAGACGCTGGCTGTCATGGTAACCTGTATTGTGTAAGGCAGCATTCAAGCAAACGACTGCTGATTGGAAAACTAACTTCCAGTCTTTTTCGGAGACTGCTTGCTCCGCTCAGACAAACGGTTGACCTGATTGGCTGGGAAAGGGAGCGGTAACGAGGGCGAGACAGGAAAAGATGCAAGCAGGTGCCCCATGTGTGCAAGGGTAGATGATGCCAGACGACAGGCTGGCAGAGCGGGTGGGCACTCATCACAGCGGCATGATGCAAAACAAAAGCTTTGTGTTTCGCCGTTGAGATCGCATTAACCACAACAAGCAGCCGCGGACGGAAAGGCGCTTCTGTTAAAACAGAAATGACACCGCTACAATATGAATACAAAACGAGTCCTGAAGGGAAACTGGTTAGTGAAACGTGATTTGAGTCAACAAAATAATAATAATAATCATCATCATCTTTGGAATGTCTACTATGTATTAAAATGTTACAATATTTTTTGGAAGAGAAGGCACAATTAAAATTCTTTATTTTTGTCAAAATTAGACAGTGCACCTTATAATCAGGTATGCCAATTTGCCCTATATATGGAAATTTCCAAAAATAGAGACCGTGCCTTATTGCACTTTATAGTCCGAAAAATATGATAACAACCCCGACGTAAATAATAATGATGACCTTGATATAGATAGCTTTAATGTCAAGTCTAAGCTCCCGTTTTAGTTAACATTGTCTGAAAGCTATTAATTTCATAATTGTAATTGTTATAGAGGTATAGAACTGCACTTTATCATGCTAAGATGTGATATTTTATTTACTACATGAGAGTGTATGATGGAATGCAATACACTACTTCTGACTTAAGGCAAGGTTATGTTGTGTCATTTTATAAAATGATAGATAAGGCCTTTTCTTCTGTTTTGTTAAAGACAGATTTGCTACTCAACTACTTTTTTCATAGGGCACTTTAAAACAACCATTCCTGCAGAGAAAGTGTTTTACATAAGCGCACAACCATAGCAACAAGGATAGAGTACGATGATTCAGAAAAAAAAAAAAAAAAACAGGGTGACAAACTGATCTTGGCCGGTGTCACAATGTGGGCATGTGTCTCAGGTGGATTCAGACTGAAGGGTCAGCGAGCTTGTTTTAGCAGGTCGCATCAGCTGGCATTCACCCGCTACTCCACCTCCCTCAGCGAGTACTAGCCAGGAAACCGGGCTCACTCATAGGTGACTTCCCCCTCAAATTTAAGCTCAGGCTCAGCTGTCAGTCGGAAAATGTGTGTGTGTTTCACGTGTGTCTGCGTGTGTTAAGGGGGTAGCCGTCAAATCTCATCCCATCTATTTTTTTCCTCACATTCTAGCACTTTTGCTGTTCTGTTGCCACTCGTGGACATTCCCAAATACTTATGCACAATATTTATGAGGGTTCCCTGGATTGAGATAAAAGCACGACTAAGGACAAACACGTTGCTCTCTGCTCACCACAGGCAATCAAAACTGTCATTTTATTAGAGCCTGTTCCAATGAATATTGTTATGTTTTTCTTTCTGCTCGATTGAATGTAATTAAATTTACATAATTATGTTCCAATTTGTAGGACAGTGAACGAGTTGTTAGCACATTTGCCTCACAATTCGGAGGCATGTTCGAATCCCAGCTCTCGCCTCCTGTGTGAGGTGTGCATATTCATATTCATATTCCCATGTGCTTGGGTAGGTGTTCTCCAGGGTCCTCCAGCCTTCCTTCTACAATACATCATAAAAATATGTGCATTAGGTGCATGAGCCATGTTGTTAAGAAAATATTATTTGTGTAGTTTTTTTTTTTTTGGTATGTTACTGTATGCTTTTTTCGGCGGGGGAGGACGGGGTGAGACAGGCAATGTCAGCGTCAACTGTGACCGATTCCTTGTTGCCATCCTGAAAGTGTCTTGTCGAATGTATGAACTTTGTAGTATTAACTCACTGGGGGGAAAAAATCAAATTCAGACATTGCAGAACATAAGAGAGGAGCTATTCCTTGTCTTTAAAATGTCCCAACTTTGAATGACTTTTCCACCAGCTCCAAACGATTGACTATACCGATTATATAAGCCCACGTTATCACACATTTAAAGAATAAGGTTAGTTTTCCTCCAGAGGGCGGAAACCAAAAACTAATTCCCAGCCTGCCGTGCAATGGAGGCTATCGACTGGGTAATCTTGCGGCTGTTCATGGCCATGCATTTTTATTTTCTTAATGGTTGCATCACCTTTATTTAATGTTTTGTTCCTCTTTTGCAGGATTTGTCTGGCTCGATAGATGACCTCCCCACGGGGACGGAAGCTGGTCTGGTATCAGCTGTCAGCAGCAGTAGTACCCAAGGAGAGCAAGGAGGCGCCAGCACCCAGAGACAGTCTCCTTTCTCTCCCCACGCCTCGCCACACCTTCATAGCCAGAGGAGCGGACCTTCACCCTCCCCTGTGGGCTCACCTGCTGGCTCCACTCAGTCCCAACAGTCTCGTTCGGGCTCGGGGCCCATCTCCCCCGCCAGTGGCCCCACTGCTGGCGCCAACACACCAGGTAGAGCTGCCGAACTCACACCATATAAAACTGTAGCGCATCAATTTAGCATATCTAGACTTTGATGCGTCTCGTTCATAACAAGAGCTGATTCAGATTATTCCATTTCTTTTCAATGGTTCAAGAATTTGCTTTGTATCCTCTCTAAATCCAGCAATGCAGATCACACAGAGCACTTCATGTACGGCTAATGTTCCTTCTTTCTTTTAAATCGATTATATCTGGCGTATTACATGGACTAACCTTCCAAATTGGAATCAGTGTGTGGAACATCTCTAGTAAATTTCCACAAAAACGTTCCAGATATTTTCAGTTTTTCATAGGATTTAATTAAAAAAAGGATTGTTTGATATTATCACATAGGCTGAGTTGCTTTAAAACCAATCTTTTGAAAATGAAAATTTAATTAGTTAGTAGTACCTAAAATCGTCTTCAATTCACATTCATTGGTTGATTTGATATATTATAAAAGTCGCTCGGACGGGAATGGAACAACTGTGAGAGGGGAGCGCTATATAAATCTAGAACTGTTTCGTAATAAGTGTCTGTCTATGATCAAAGTCAAATCTGCTTTATTGTCAATTTCTTCACATGTCAAGACATACAAAGAGATCGAAATTGCGTTTCCTACTATCCCACGGTGACAAGACATATTACACCCAATTGGTCCACAGACAAACAAAACATTCAAGTAAACAATACAAAAAGTAAAAACAAGAAGGCACATACAATGAATAAATAAGAGCAATGATGGTGGGATCATTTAGCGCAAGGCTTCAATAAAATGAGTGTAGATTTAAGATGTGTGTGTTTGCACACACTCGTGCATGTCCATGCCATTCCAGACTGGCCTCCCTCATCATCCGGCCACCTCTCCGCCCCACCGAGCCGTTGAGCGACATATCAGCGCGCCTCAGCGCTGTCATTCAATGTGATGAGGCGGGGCAAAATGTCTTGCGTGAGATGCTGATGTCAGGCCTCCTCCCTCCTCCTCTTCCTCCTTACCGACGTGATTGACGCTAATGAAAACTGGGACAGTAGTTTTGCCTACGATCGTGCCGAGAATTTCGATTAAGGTGGCAAAGACGGAAAGCGGAACTGATTGCTGGGACATGATTAATAAGAAAATATTTTAAAGTATTCCCCGCGCCACATAAATAGTGATAAAGTGTGGAGCTGTGCGTAACATTTGGCGCGCCTTCTCGGCCTTACTACACTCACTTTGAATTAGATCAATGCTCAGCCAGCTTGGGAGAGACACACAGGAGAGCTAATGTGGTTAGAACATATCTGATTACTAAAGCCTCCACATTCTAACTCTTCATCACAAGTTAAGACACTTTCATTAATATGCTTGTTCGAGTTGGAGGGAGAGAAAGAGGAGGCAAAGCAATACGTTTTGTGTGTGTCTGCGCCTGTGTGTGTAATAAGTACATGCATAACTCCCGCTTCATTATTCAGTTTTATTAACAACAATCTCCACTATATCAACAAAACATTAATAAGCGACTTAATTAGTGAGTAAAACAAATTGTTTTACGCTGCATTACTGACTGGGCATCAGTTGTCAAAAAGTCATAACATATTTTGTGCCGGCGCCATTTCACTCCGCTTTATTAATGTCATTGCTGGCTCTGCTATGAAGGATTATGGCTTTTGAATGAAATTGCACTGATGATTGGGTGTTTTGACGCTTTTTATCTGATTAGACTCCATTGTGGTTGTGCTTTAAATGCCAACTTGGTTATTTGTAAATTACATTCACTCTTTCTGTAAAAACACAAAATGGCAACTAATGTTCTCTGAGATGACAACAGAAATCCATGAGATGCGTTGTTACAATTTGTTTTTTCATTTTATTATTAGTAGTGTTTAATGTGTGTTTTGCACTTTTCTAGCGGTTATAATTATTCAGATATAAAAAACATTGCCTGCACAGTTAAGGGATTTATGATAGGCCACATTTTGACCCTGGAACTAATCACAGTGCATCTGCAAATTTGTCAATTCACAGGAACCTATACTTAGTTTTTATTGTGGAAAACCAAACTATTTTCAGTTTTTGTGTCAAATATAAAAACATTGGCCTAGCAAATATGTTGAGTTGATGGAATTAGTTTTAACTCGTCAGTCCACAGCAATTTTTAATAAAATTGTTCTTTTCTCCATCTTGTGACATCTATTGGCAATTACCTTTTAATGGGCGTCAATAACTTGCAGGTTTTTATTATTCGCAACAGTGTAACATATATAATATTCCTTATTGGAAGCCAAACTTTTTATTTCCTAAACATTTATGGATGCCATGTTAAGTCTCCCAAGCATTTAAGCAGCAGAGTGATGTTGTCATCCTCTCTCACGTCACACGGCTGAGCTCTCACAGGACGACACGCACCATGGCAGCGGTCAGAGAGCAATTTCATCATGTCATCCTTTCACCTGGCTGTCAAACACCTACACACAATATATTTGAAAAATAACACAGCAGCTAGGCAGGGCATCGGCTTTGTAGCGGCACACATGGTTGCACATACAAATCACTTATGAATGCTTGCTTGCTGGGATGTGACTGTGATAGAGCTGCAGTCAGAGGTGAGCATGTGGGAGACTGACATTGCCTGGCTATCATACACCCATACACTTACACAAATCTATCAAGGCATGCCTGCCATTCCCACATTTTTGCGTTCCTCTCTCTTTCTCAGTCGCTCTGTGAAGAAAATCCAATACACTGGAACATTATCCGGCCCTCGCCTTGCTCTCCTGGAAACCAAAAAGCACACACTGGGCCAAATTGATTTTCCTGTTGCGCTAGATTTGTGACAATCGAGCAGAAATCACATTGCTCAAGCGCCAACCTCCTCAGTTCCACACGCATAAACAAACACCTTCTTCACACTGACTCGTGTTATTTAAATAATTGTACCCTTTTTTGAAACTTTGGGAAGAAGGTGAGAAGATATTTGACTCTCATCCAGATGAGTGCAAAGTGGAATGAAACACCACAGTTGGGTTGCTTGAAAAGAGTCAAAGATTCAAAGTTCTCAGTTGGAGTTGTTTGACATTAAGCAAAAAACATGTTTTTCTTATATATAGGGAGCATCTCACCTGTGACATTCAGATAAAATGATGTTTATATCGTTGGAAGTGTGTGTGGGCTTGGTTCTGACAAGGCGCCCCCATGGACTCGTTTCAACCAATAACGTGTTGAATGCTGTGCACAATGCCGTGAACACTAACTAGCTAGCTGACATTAGCTTCAATCGTATTACTATAAGCAAAATTATTATGCTAGTTTGAACTAACATGGAGAAGAAATGTGGCCATTGCCCTCAGACAGTCAGCACCAGTTTGATACCAAAACAACACTTTTTTTCAGTTTTAAATGGTTCCCAGATGTCTTAGGAACACATAATTAGAATAAAAAAAATTATATATTATATTTATATGTATCTTGCTATATCATTTGATCATTTTGCAGGCATGGCCCGATCTCAGCGCTTCCATTTCCATCCATCCGTCCATTTTCGATAATGCCTGTCCTAATTATGGACGCTGTATATGTTCCAATAAGAGTCTCATCTGTTCACACTATTTCCATCTTTTTAGGATATGAACCGTATTTTCCGCACTATAAACCGCACCGGATTATAAGGCACACCTACCAATCAAATGGCCCATTTGAAAACTTTGTTCATATATAAGGCGCACCGGATTATTAGGCGCATAGAATAAATAACTCAACGTTGGTCAAACGTTAATGCAATCACAATATAGTAACACTCGAAATAGTGAAAACAACAACAATATATCAATAACTCAACGTTGCTCAAACGTTAATATCACACAACACACAAAATAAACATGTAAAGTTTACTTTAATAAATTAGTCCTCATCCACGAATCCATATTGGTCCATATATAAGGCGTACCGGATTATAAGGCGCACTGTCGGCTTTTGAGAAAATTTGAGGTTTTTAGGTGCGCCTTATAGTGCGGAAAATACGGTAAGCAGATATACGGCACTGAGCAAACAAGGCTGAAGTGGTCCAATCAGTTCGCTCAAGGGTCCAACTTATTTTCCATTCCCTCTCCATCATTTCGATCACAGCCTGTGGTTTACTTGTAATTTGGGCAAGAAAACACATTAGTATTCCAATTTCTGATCATACGAGTACCGCCGATGTTAAGATATCTTTTCCGCACAAAGGTCAAGCACAGACGCCTGGAAGGGATTCAGCACAAATGAGAGCGGCATGCTCCAAGGTAGCCATTGTTGATAATGCTGCCAGTAAATGACTTCCCCGAGCACAGACGGAAACTCATTTGCAAGCTAAAGAATATCCAAGTGGAAAACATGCCACGGGAATGCTCATTCAAACTTATTTTTCCTCTGTTAGGGGTGCAAGTTATTACAAGAAGGCTATGAAAGAGAGTAGGGGGTTGAATTTTGATGTTGTGGGGAGGGAGCGGAACAGATTTTTTTTCTTTTTCCTGGTCGCACCACTCCCAAAGAGCCTTCATGGGAACACGCCTGTGGCACTGCCTGCCCCTCTGTCGGCCTCATATTACTTTCATCACGCTCTTTCTCTCTCCTCTGTTCCCTCTTGTGTCTCACTTTTCCTCGTATCCACCCCCTCGACCCCCTCTCTGTGTTTGTATTCGCTCGGAGCATTGCTGTGGTGTTGGCCTCCCACCGAGGAACCGGGCCCATCTTTCCATCCCCGTTCTTGCCTGTGTTTCCCCTCCTCCCTGTTTTCCTTCAATTGCTCCTGAAGCGCTCTTTTCCCTCTTCTGCCTTTCTGTTTTATCTTCTTCCTCCCTTTCCCATCTGCACATTAAACCTCCGACCATTTCCAATCTTTCTTTTTTCCCACCTCTCTGCCCCTCTGACCTAAAAACAGAAAAATGTCCTCCCCTCCAGTAACAAATTCACACAGCAAATAAATACATATTCGAGAAGCCATTTTGTAAAATATATTTTCGGACTCCATCCAAGTGGTAGATTCAAATTGGAGTACAGTGTTCAATTATTACGCTTTCCCCAACATGTACTTCCCTTTCCCTCCTCTCTATCCTGCTCGCTGAATTTTTAGCTTAAGCTGCACTTTTGTTTTACTTACACTTGCTACTCAGCGCTGAAAGTAATGAGGATCTCTGGAGAGTGAGAGCGCTTGTTTTGTGAGCCACTGCAGGCCTGCATTCGTCCCCTGCAGGGCTAGTTAAACTGGCATCAGCCGCTGGCTTGGAGAGACATTGGCTTATACCCATTGAGAGCTAAACCACCATTACTGCAGCCTCTTGTTTATTTTCCTCTCGCCAATAAAGTCAAGACGGAGATATTACCTTGTTGTGGGTGTGTTGGCTGCGGACGGTGTGTGTGTACATTTACAGCCGAAGGGTTGCATTAAGAGACAGTGCTGAAGCAGCCCTTTCTCTCTTGAGTTCACTGTCATGTCCTGACTTTTGGAAAAATGTCCCATGCTTCTTCAAAAGGGCAGGGTTTATCACCCACAAGAACATGTGGGAACCCTTAACCGGTACCCAGCTGTTTCCGGCTATGATTAAAATAATTGTTCCTCACGCCTCCTTTTAACCCTTACATATTGTTAATTTCCATGTGCACATATGTTGTGGGTCAATTCTGCCTGTGCAAAGAATATCCTCATAAAAAAATTCTGTATCAAGGAAGGATACCAGGTATCGGTACGGGGCTTATTTTTAGTTATTGTACACTTATGGAGGTTGCCGATACCAGCCACAATTACTTAAAATACTTAAAATCTGACACTGAGTAAGTCCTCCAAATCATCATCTGCAAAAAGTAATATTTTGTCATTGTTTTAATTCAATTTTATGTGTCAAACGTACTGGGTATCTGTACTCTGTATTGGACAGTGCTCAAAGATTATAAAAGAAATTATGATAAATTATATATTATATTTCATATATTACAATAAACAGATTATAATAAATATTAGCTCCGTTTTAGTGGACACGGGTCAAATTTGACGTGGTGCAGCTTCAGTGTTTAAAACCTAGTACTTGTGCAAAAATAATAATATTGTAATTTGTGTATTTGAGGTCATTTTGGAAAAGGTCATTAAATTTCAATAACCTTGAAGGATGTCAAAATGGGTCAACTCTAACCCAAACAGTATGCAAGGCAGGGGTCACCAACGTGGTGCTTGCAGACACTAAGTAGCCCCTGAGGACCACTTGAGGAGCCCGAGGGACTTTTTTTCAGGGCACTAACAGCACAGTATCTGCTCAGGTCTGGTCCAAAATTCTATATTGGACTTTTTATCATTGGCACGACATGCACCATGGCACATAGACTCATTTGTAGGCGCATACACGCCCTCGCAGTTACTCTGAAGCTTAATATTAGTCGAGCCCTGAAACAAAACAGAAATATGGCCACAAGTCCTCCCCCTCAGCTTTGAACTTAACAAGCTTTTGCGTTTGAAATCCTGATGTAAAAAAGCTTCAAAGACTACATTCCCTCTCTTCAAAAGAAAACTCCGCGTTGCCTTAATAGTACTTGCGGAAGAGGAATATAAAATGTGTTTTTGTGTTTTTTTTACAGAAGAGCATTATCTCCCCAAAATAAATGCAATGAACTTCCATTACTTTTTCACCCTGCTGCCTCATAGCGTAGGAAAAATATGGCGACATTGTGCCCATTAAGTGTCTTTATATACCAATTGAATTTGTGTTATTTGGCTCCTCAATGAAATACAAAATAACTCCTCGTTATCCTCCTGTTGACGCTCACACTCGGACTTTACCATGCAGGAAGTCTTTTTCATAAACTCCAACACATTAGGAAGATGTCTTCTTGATAAAATATAGCAAACGTTTAGTATTCGCCCGCAAACATGCATAGTTAGAATACACGAATGCATAGATCAGGGGTGTCAAACTCATTTTTTTCGCAGGCCGCATTGTAGTCATAGCTTCTTTCGGAGGGCCATTATGACTGTCAACCCAAATCAATGTATGAGCACCTCATTATATACAGTAAAAGCTACAAATGAAAACTGACAAGTAATTCATTTTCAAATCAGACGAGTAAAGACTGGTCAAATATTTAAAAGAAGAGATATTATTAAAAGTGAAGACAATTTGCAATTCTAGGAATGACACATGGATTTGATGCACAATTTGTCTTCGCGGGCCCCATAAAATGATGTGGCGGGCCGTATCTGGCCCCCGGGCCTTGAGTTTGCCATAGATTATGCAGGTCAGGTAAAAATATGCACAGTGAGTCTCCTACAATTGGATAAACACAAGCTTTTAAATGACACACACACGCTCACATGCAAAGCTAGTAAGACGGCAGAAGCATTTCCATATAAACTATTATTATTTTTCGCGTGTATACAGGAAATGATATACTGCTGACATTTAGTTCTCTCTCCCGGCAGCACATGGTGAAGAACTGCGTGTCAGAGATTCAGTGTATGAATTATTAATGGTACAGATTAAGCGTGCCAGGACTCACTGTGGAGCCTGTTTGTTTTATTTAAGCATAATTATTTAATGGCATTTCGGGTGAGGAGAGGCGGGAGGACAGGGGAGACGAGGTTGTCAGGGAGAGATAGGCTTTGTTTGGACACTAATTGGTAGTGAAATAATTACCAAGTGCTGGAAGCTGAAGTCAGGGAGGGGCTGAAGCTTTATCAAACTTGCGCTACTCCTTTCTTATCTGTTTGCGATGTTCTCCTCGTCATTGAGACTTTTTGTCTTGTATTGTTTTTCCATTTTCTTTTTGTCATCACACTTAATCATGCTCGCATAGATACAAAAGCCTCGTTGTTGTTGTTGTTGTTGTTTGTCTCATGTAAAGCAAAACATTGCATCGCTTTGTAGTACACGGTGCATAGAAGTGCACACACAAGCTCCAACACAATCTGCTGCCACTATCAGTCTGCCATCCAAGCAAACAGGGTCTGACAGCAAAGCTGATGCCTGGCATGCATCCCTGCGCGCAGGCACACACACACACACACACACACTCACACATCGGCAGGTCATTGCATTGTTTTGCAGGAAACGTCCACATTATCTGCCCAACTAAGCTAGTGTTGTTGGACAAATAGTAAGCAGTTGTTTTCTGTGTATAGGTTTATTAGCATGTTTGATTTTTATATATATAATATACTTGCCGTTTTGTGTAGCATCATTCTGGAACAAAGTAACAGAGTGTACATAATCCAACCATTTATATAGAAATATATAATGTGCATATGTCCACACTCATCCATTTAAGCATATAATAAACACAAAATACATAAACAACTGTATGAATACAAAATTGCATAAATAATTTTCACTTTTGTTTCCCATCCATTTCCATCCCGTTAGCACAGGGGCGTCAAACTCATTTTTGTCACGGGCCGCATCGTCGTCATAGTTTCTCTCGGAGGGCCATTATGACAATGCCTTATATTATATACAGTATAGGCTACACAACAAACTGATGAATAGCTAGTTTTGAAATCAGAGACTAGTAAAAACTTTCTAAAATTTCTAGCAATTTTTAAAAAAAAATTTAAAAGTGAAGACAATTTGTAATTTTAGTAATGACACAAAGTCGATGCAAACTTTGTCTTCGCGGGCCACATGAAATGATGTGGTGGGCCGTATTTGGCCCCCGGACCTTGAGTTTGACATCTATGCGTTAGCAGTTAAGTTTCTTGAATGGAAATGTTAGATTTAATTTCACTTGGATTCTTGCTGAAGGAACAACTTTTTTTCCCCGTCTAGTCAGACTTTGTTTTGATGGATTGATTACATTTTGAAGGAAAACAGTTTTGTTTTTCCGATTCTCTTTCATGAAACATTCATAAAACGCATTACGTACTACATGTGTGAACTCATATGGTGAACTTAATTTGTGTAAGGCCACAAGAAGAAAAACTGTGGTGTGCTTGTTAAATCAGTCGTTCATTTTACTGACACCGCTAAATAAAGTCAATAAATATCCAATGTGGGGTGACATCATCAGTGTTCCTGCAATACTGTCGTTGTGCTTCCACACAAACATTAGATGAAGTATTTTCATCCTCTACACACAGAGGCATGCAGATAACGTTTCCCCTGTTATCTGAGGGTTGCTTCAACGATTGCACACGGATGTTTTCCCTTCCCTCCTGCCACATGTTGACAGACTAACTAATCGAATATTCTCTCTTTGAAGCAGTGCTGCCGGATCCACTCATGTGTGAGGCAGGGGTCCGTGTGTGTGTGTGCGTCATTGAGATACATTTTTTGGCACATACCCAATGCCTTTGTGTTCATGTGTGTTTCCTTGTGTACTTTAGCGTGTTTATTTACGTGTGTGTGCAATTACTTTTATTACTTTCACGTGTGTGAGTGCCTGTGACTGTAGGCGGCCTGGCGGAATGAAATGTTGTTTATGTAGTTTTATGCGAAGCAATTATGTTGACTTAATTGGGTTTGTTTATGTGGAGTGTGCCACCTCCAGTCATGTATTAACGCTACTTTTGGCAGCTACAACACATACACACATAGGCACACATGTAAAAATTAATTGATAAATATTCGGTAGTTATACACATCGTCTCTGCTGCACGATCGCTTAACATCCACCGAAATCATTTTGTAAATGGATTTTCAGCCGAAGAGTGCCAACATTTGTTTTTTGTGAATTATGCGTCTCATAAACAGCCAGTTTGAAGGTGGGAAGCTGTTTAAAGGCCTGAATTCAAAAATAAAAGGTTACATTTGCGTCTCTCTCTCCTTGCTGCAAGCCAAATCAATCTACTACAGCCCTTGTCTGCCATTGTCCTCATCAGACTCTCAACTTCTTATTGGATTTCAATAGAACCTGCACAGCCTGAAGATGCACAAGCACAAATCGATGAGCCTCAAATGGCTCCGGGTTCCCACATGGGACGGTTCCCATGTGTTAATGCTTACGCAAAGTGCTGGCACAGGGTCAAAAGACTCAACATGTCCTTTGGAAGTGCATTTGATTGTGAACACATGGAACTGTTCGGATGATGATTGAGTTGAGTGCTCCGTGTGATTGTGAAAGCCCTCGTCTCTTGATAAAAGCGTACAATTCATTTGTATGATACACTGTAAGATTTCTGTATTTTCATATTCTGATTTTGTCTTCCTGAAGGCTCCACCTCTAACCAGCAGAGCTCTGGGAATGGATCAGATGGATCACGTCCACCAGTCACCCGCTCACCTATGGCTCAGGAGCGAGGTATGTACACAGTACAGACATCTAATGTTTCTAGTTCTTTAAAAATGTATATATATAATATAAAATGTAAATGTAAATATACATATAAATAAATAAGAATAAATAAAAATTCTTGATGTATATGTATATGTAAATATACATTGAAATAAATAAGAATAAATAAAAATGAATAAAAATAAAGAAAGAAAGAAAGAAAGAAAGAAAGAAAGAAAGAAAGAAAGAAAGAAAGAAAGAAAGAAAGAAAGAAAGAAAGAAAGAAAGAAAGAAAGAAAGAAAGAAAGAAAGAAATAATAAATGAATGAATAAATTATTCACTCACCAGTCTCTTCATATTCATATTACCATATTTTGTATGGGTAGGAAGAATAATGCAATACCTTCAGTGTGTTATTTTGATCAAAGTTTAGTTTGTAAAAGTTTAATATAAAGTTATTCTGTAGGTGCTTTTTGGTATTGACGGTCAACTCTCAATTTGTAGACACAGCAGTGTTCATCATTTTACACATTGCCACAAACACAACACCGACCGGGATCTAACGTAAACGGAATGCTCTCCCTGTGTCAGCATCAGTCAGACGGACAGGGGGAGTGGATGAGGGTGCATCTGTGGAAGGTTATTTCTCAGCAAGATGAAAATCCACTTGGAGATTTAATGCTGTTTTCTAATGCCTCTAAACTCTCCCCATTCCGGTCGAAAGAAAATACAATGCTGGTTAGAAAGTGCTGTTTTTTGTGGTTTCCCCGAGCAAGAATTACGCCCCCTCGCACACACAGTCACACACAGCTCTCACCCAAACACACCCACTTTGCTCAAGTGCTTGCCTCCCTTAAGAGCCTCTCTCGTCTCTTCATTTCGATAAATATGCTGAATGTCTCTTCCCACTTTTTTCCCATGCATCCTTTGCCGGGCTGCCTTCTTTGTTCACTCTGCCAGGAAGAGCGAGAGCTTTGTGTGTACTTATGTGAGTGTGTGCGTCTTTGTGTGCATACTCGGGGAGTGAACCAAGCAGAAAGACAGAAATCCTTGAATGTGTTATTTGCTTTTAGTGCTTTCTACACATTGTTCTTCTCCTCCATCCATTTTCCAGGCAATTTAAAGTGCGGTATTACATGCTATTTTTTTCCCTCCTCCACATCCTCCTCTCCCAACATCCTCTCATCCTAATGGAAGCAAAACATTACAATAATGTCCTCGCTCCTTAAACCTAACACTCGCAGCCTAAGCACTTTCAGGCCCCAATCACTGCTCTTTCCCTCCCACACACACTTTTTCTCCAACTGTCTTGGTCTCTGTCTCCCCCCCCATACACACACACACTGTATTTATTGCTGCCATTGTCTGTTATCTGCCCCCATACAGTCAGACGCACAATTATTTGCACACAAACAAGCACACGCAAACACATACTGACCAATGCATTAGGTACACACTCTGAGCAGTCTAATGCAAACCAATACATTATGCCAATAAAAAAAGAAAATAATGCAAAGTTTCAGCTGACAACCGTTGCATTTTATAATCGTGTAATATTTTACTCCTCTCTTGGTAATCTGTAAAAAAAAAAAGAACACATTTTTGGTGTTACTCTAAAAAACTAAGTTCATTTATTCAAAATAAAATATATAAAGTGTGCAGTTGAACCACAGAAATAAACATATTGATTTAATATTTTTTTTACAAATGTCTCTTGTCTTGGATTACACAAACTATTGCAAATCCCCAAACTCGCAAAAGAGTCTGCTCCTGGTTGCTCATGGAACAAAGTGGATGCTTATCAAAGTTTATGTTCAAGCGTACAAATCCATTTGCACCTCGTCCGACACACTGAGTCATCTAACACACAGATGCACACACTTTTTTTTTTCCTCTTTCAAGGGCCATTTAGCGACCTTTCCCCATTTGTGTTGGATCGCGAGACCTTTCTGTGGGTTTTAAAAAAAGAACATGCTGGCTTGAGAGTGTGGATCCCAGACGAGGATTGCTCCAAATGTCAATTTGAATGGTTGAGGCAAGTTTTAGCCTGAGAGGCTTTGAGGTACCCATTGACGGAGCGGCTTAGAATAATGAAGTAGCCGTGGTCAAATCAGCAGCTTATTCCGTACACGCAGAGCTCTTTGCCCACTTACACAACAATGTTTAAAGCCACCGTCTGCAGTGGGAGCTCACACAGTGTTTACTTTATTTCACAAGACATTGTGACTTAAATCCAGATTTTTCCAAAATCCTGATCCCAATGTCTTGTGTGTGAATAGAAATTCAGGTCAGGTGACACAAGGAAAAGTTTAACCCTTTTGTCAGCAAGTGACAAAAGCAATTTGAGATCATGAGTGATCAATTTTAAGAGCTAGAGTTGTGAGTAGATTTTTTTTTTTTGTACGTCTGAGGTTGCAACACGGCTTTCAATCGTAAAGGGCTTTTTTGACTTGTGTATGACAACATTACACGATGTTTGATGTGTGTGCAAAGTTTGGTGACTTTTTGTTCATATTTAGGGTCGCAAAAATGTATTTTTTTTTTGTCGAGAAGAATATAATCAGAATTTCTACAGAAACAGTAGAAACTTCATCGAAAGAGATAATACAAATGTATCCAAGACGGCTGCTATTAACTTTCAAGCGAGGTCACATGAACAAGTAGTTATTATTATCTGCCATATGCAACCCGCCCACAAAGGACATATTGCTTTGTTTCACAGCAAAGGGATAAAAGAATATCAGAGAGAGAGAAAGGAAAAAGGAAATCTTTCTTGTACGTGCACTAAAGCAAACAGAACACATATTCTTCTAACAATAACTTACTACACCATCCATCCATCCATTTTCTGAACCACTTTATCCATTATTTTGTAATCTAATTATAAATGCGAACATCAAACTAGACTAGGATAACCCAAATAAACATTTAAAATGTAGTTTGTGAGTGATTATGTTATTTAGGATGGGGGACTGTTAAAAGCTCCCTGCCTCAGTTAGTATTTCAATATGATAATTGATCCATCTACAAAATGTCTGTATTCTGAGGCTGTTTGGTCTCATACATGTAATACAGATAAAGTAATAATCAAGAGAATAATTATATTTATATACATGAATCATGGATATATGTTCTTTGAAATTAAGTTTTAATTGCGGTGTGAATTCCAGGGTTCGTGTCCAACATGCCAAGGAACCAGGCTGGCTCCCAGTTCCCATTGTATCCCGGGATGGGTCCCTACTCCCAAAGTGGCCCCACGGGCCCTTACGGAGCTCAAGACACCCAGTACGGACAGCAAGGTTAGAACACTAAAAACCCCGTAATTGTCTAACATCAACTCCTTGGAGATGTTTTAACTGCATAAAACAACTCCATCCGACTATTGAAAAGGTTTTTGTTTGAAATAATATTAATGAAATCCACTTCTTGTGTTGCCTTGTGTCGTTCAATCTTATTAAAGTCACAGAGGATTTTGGCCTCGATCTAATGACAAAATCATATTTTATTCTTTTATTGGCTTTTTTTGGAATTGGCCCTTAGTTGGCAATCACACTGGGTCTTGGCATGTCATTCCTTTTGTGTTAATGAGGAACATTAAAGGATTTATTTTGAAAGACACATCCATGCTCTTTTCAGCTCCCACTTGCTCACATACACACACACACACACACACACACATATACACTTTTTATACACGATCGTGGCTTGTCTTGTATGGTAAGTGTGACTCTCTGTGGGTTTTACTCTAAATATTAATGAGACATTTGAACTGCAGACTAACCTCTTGGCCCTCCTCATGCAAAGATGGTGAGGTAGCTCCAGAATGATGATGATTTTATCAAGGTTTAGCTGCGGAATTGTGCTATTATAGCCCATGTCACATGACACATTTTAACATCAGCTTCTCAGAAATTGTGACACTGTCTGATTGCTATGTGATGGTTCTTATTCTCCTGAGTTTAACGCTTTAAAGTGCACTTCAATACTTATAGTTTAATTGTGTAAAATTGTCCTTCATACCTTATAGTAGAGATAGACAGCACACAAATGGACTGCAGACTGGATGCAACATCAAAGTTAATATTGACAAAGTGTTAAGTGGTGAGAGAAAAATCTGCTACACAACACTGACCCGAAAAATGTTCGTTTAACCTTTTACAAATATAGGTCTCCATTACAATTCTTCACTGCAAGCCATTTTTAGATGCTCCTTTACCCCATCATGTGAAAAGAAATAATTATTTAAAATACATTCCTTGGCTTAAATGTCTTGATTTATAGATTTATGTCAATTGCAAAGAATGAGTAATAAATAATCTCGAGCCTCAGCTCCAACTTGGGGAAATACACGACCATTCAAAAGATTGGGGTCAGTTAGAAATGACCTTATTTTTAAAATAAAATAAAAAAAATAACAACAAATAAAAATTTCAATGAGGATAACCCTAAACTAATCAGGAATATACATTGTTAATGTGGTAAATGACGATTCTAGCTGTAAAAATCTGTTTTTTTAATGCACCATCTACATAGGTGTATTCCTGCAACCATCCCTCCAGTGTTCTATGCTCCATTGTGTTTGCTAATTGTGTTAGAAAGCTAACGGATGACTAGAAAACCCTCAAAAACCCTTTTGCAATTATGTTGGTTTTCATGGAAAACCAAGATGAACGTACGCTAATATCAGTTTTAATGTTCGACCTTAATATAAAGCTTTTAAACAGCTAAAAAAATTATCCAAGTGTTGAGGTCTACATCCATATGCAGGCAATTTCCTTATAGCACCAACTGGTGAATAAAATTGGAATTCCAGGACATACCCAGGACCCATATGATAGTAATGAATAGAGTGAACATCTGTTGCTAATTTTTCTTTCTTTGTGACAGCTCCATCTGCTTCCCTTCCCTTTCCCGAGTGCACCGACAAATTAATAAGCCATTATCCAATACAGAAAAGCTCTCCAAGTTCCTGAACTCTGCTCTTTGCTTTTCTTGGCTTGCCTGCTAGCCCGTGTCAGGAGAGTCCAATCAGTGACCAATCAGTGTGTAGTGTGCAGTTGAACATTTACAGCAATGATACATGCCGCACACATCCACAGATTGATATTGAAAATTGTTGGCTGATCCACAAGGTATAGTTCCGCTTTTTGCAGTTTTTATTGTTACAAGAAATCCCAATACAGCAGACAAGTATAACGGAATGTGAATTTTTTTGTTGATATCACGCTCCAATCCCAACAGCTGTTTTGCAGTCCTGTGCATGGTCTAGAGCCAGCACAGACTGACTTGGGAGGAAGATGTCATACCATTACAGGAAAAGTCCATCTGGGCTGTGCTCTTTCTTCCACCCATTGCTTCACTTCCTCCACACACCGAGCTACCTCACCCGCATCCCCCCACCCCCAACTTCTCCTCGAGGGATTAAGCACTCCACTACTAATGACCACGCAAGCAGTGCTTTTGAAACCTCAGTGCATTGGCCAACCTGCAGAGTTTCTAAATTCTAGCCACACACGCATCACCTAAGATGGACAAGTCATGACTCAAGCCACATCCTGAGGGAGGGAGTGCAGTATTTGGGAGAAAATTGTCAGTGTGTGGAACTCGTCAGACCATCTTTGGTTTGGACATGCCAGGAAAGGTGCTGAGGTGGCTGTAGCGAGATGTTGGAAGGAAAAAAAATACAACCCACACACATAGACACATTTTTGGTTTCTTTATTTGGGGATTTTGGCCTAACCCTGACCGCCATTTTTTGTGGAAGCTCATATTGAATCTTTTCTTTTTTAATTTGTAGGGTTTTAAAAAAAAAATCTATTTCCAATGCATTTCAACAGGTGTCAAGAATACACACATTTCTGCTATTTGTAGGCTGGCCTTGCAAATATCGGACATTCAATCGACAGCAATCTAATACAGGGTATCTTTCGTTTACAACGGAGTATGGCAACCTAAATTTTTATCTAAATTGGAACATGAATTGGTCTATCTAGTAAAGTCAGAATTACATACCACTTCTTTTCAGTTATCCATCTTTCATTGTCTGTCCAAAAGGGTGAACAGGATGTTCTTAACAAGACATGCATAGTGTTCCGGTGCTGCTGGCCTTGGCATCTACAGCACGTAGCCATGTTATCTGTTCTCTAATCTATATTGCTGGACCTCACAAATCAGGAAAGTACATCATGAACCATCACACATTGCTCCATCATAGCCTGCGGGGTGTGTGTGTGGGGGGGGAGTGTTCTTGGTGGCTGTTGATGAGTGTCTCGGCTGTTAGACATGCTCAGTCCATCCTGCTGAGGGAGCAATGGACAGTAATCTTTTTGGTCACACTTGAGCTCTCCCACGCGACTCCAGAGATTAAGACCAGGACTGAATATAGTGTCCGACCGATGCGTGACTTTGCTGGGAATTTCCATGTAATTGTGAACGAAGGACCATCTTTCTTCTTCTCCCTCCTCTTTATGCTATAAATAATACCATGATTCCCCAAAGGTAGCAAGTTGCCGAGAAGCAGGCAGGAAGTTGACAATGAGAACGAAAAAAGACAGAAAAAGGGACAAATGACACGAAAATTCTCTTTGTCCTTGTTTTCTACCAATCCTCAAAAATCTGTTTTAGTTTTTATGTGTTGCATGGAGCAAAAGGCAGCAAATCACACACATGTATGGAAGTACAGAAATATGGTTAAATTATATACCGTATTTTCCGGACTATAAGGCGCACCTAAAAACCTCAAATTTTCTCAAAAGCCGACAGTGCGCCTTATAGTCCGGTGCGCCTTATATATGGACCAAATTCCTAAATTTAAACTGGCCCGAAGCATTGTGTCATGAAATCAATCATAAGTGGCCCGCTGAAGACTATGAATCATGAATCAAAAAGACTATGGATCATTATTTTGTGATTATAAATTAATTTGTTGCATCTGAAGTTGAAATAAAAAAGATAAAATGGAGAATGATTTGATGTGGATTAAAAATCTAACATGATGCATTAATGGTGCGCCTTATACAAGGACAAAGTTTTAAAATGGGCCATTCATTGAAGGTGCGCCTTATAGTCCGGAAAATACGGTAATTGACTGGGTGTCGTCCTTCACCCAAAATCAGCTGCTCCAGATCACGTGAACCCAATGATCATCGAATCTGAGTGGTACCAAGCCCGGAAAAAAAACTATCATACCTGGCCTACAATTTCATTATTATACTTTCAGTAAGTGTCGTATCTGTCCTTGAAGACAATCTCTTGACAAAGTCACAATCCTTCAAGATGTGAGTGATTCTTGTCGGGATAGAGTGAGACTTTCAGAAAAGCTTAGCGTGAACGCTGTCTAGAAGCTGCTTTGTCTTTCTTTTGTCTGCTGAGCCAACATCATCCATGACTGGAGCTATTTAGAAGGTGCTACATCAGGGCAGCACTCTGTTTAATGACATTTTCTTTTATTTCCACTACCACAAAGCTCTGCTGTGAGATTTGGCTCCAAATAAAGACTTGTGAACACTTTTCAGACACGATAAGTCACTTTTGAGACACGTTCGCTAAGATAGGAAAAGAATGGAGATGGTCCAAATGGTACTTAGTAATCTTCGCAACTCCGTGGGAGTTATTCTGCAAGTTAAGTCTGTCTCAGGGGCCAGGAAATCTAAAATGTCCACCCAGCGTATGGCACCAAGCCATAACCTGGGGCTAAACAGCTGTCCAAAGACAGACGGCTGTGAGAGGTTCTTGACTGCGGCCTTATTCATCTGTGGCAAACTGTCCACCCGGGCTGATAGGAAAGACGCCACGAGGCTCCATTCCCAGAAATCTCCTCATTGTCTGAGCCAGTGCAAGAAAATATGTCTCTCATTATTGCAAATCTCAGACATGGTAATAATGCATTTTTATTCCGGAGACTGCCATGGAAATAAGAAATTACTGTATAACTTTCAGATTCTTCATCGAGTCAGGAAATTTTTTTTAGTCATTGATTGATAATTAAGAAATATAGAAATGTATACTCGAGATCCGTCATTGTGTGCATTGAGCGGTAACCCCTTCCTTCAAATCTTTCCTCACAAAGCAGTGACAGGCGTCAGCTTACCGGCTCAGCAAAACCCGCTCAAAAATAATTCGCTTCTTCTGCCCCCGTTTCCAATCGTGGATTTGGTTCGAATTTCTGGACAAATTCGACCACAGCTGTTCGCTTTAGGGGGAAGACTTTTATTTTGATCCAATACAAATCCTGTCTCTGTGCTTTGGAGGACAGACATTTTACCCCGCCTGTGTTACTCTCACTCTCTCTGCCTGTTAGACTTGCAGGCTTATGTCATGGAGAAAGAGAAGCCTTTTCCATTTTCTGAAACATTTTGTGGAATATTGTCATTTGGAACACCAGTGGAGGAAAAGTCTTCAGGTTTTAAAGGGACTTGATCCCCTTTTCCAGACATATTCTCAGAGGATTAAGCAGGGAGGGCCTACTAAAGTACCCATAATCAAATCAAAAATAAATAGCCTCCATCACAATGAAAGATGCCGCATTTCCATTCTATACTTTTCAAGGGATTTGTCCCAGGGTGGAAGATCTTGGTGAAAAGAGCCCAGTAGCTACAGGGCGTCACGTAATGGTCTCTGCGTGCGAGCGAGCTTTTGTGCATGTGTGTGTGTGTACTGCACTTATTGTGTTTTACTGTGACCGAATGTATGTACACATTGTCTTTGACAGGCTGGTGATTTTCTGTCAGCTCTCATTGCAGCAAATGCTGGAGTGAAACTGGGCTTTTAGAGCCAAAATGGAGGGGTTTAAGTGTGCCTTAGGAAAGCCTCTGGCTTGGCAGGCATGCAGCACACCAGGGTAGCAAGAAAGCATTTACTGCAGATTAAAGCTTGTCTCAAGTGTTTCGCAAAGTCAGCCTTAAGCTTGGCAATCGTTCCCTAGGCGAATCGGCAACCTGCTGCGATGAAGAATGTCGCCAGGCCAACAACCGCAAATGATTTCTGGCCCTCCAGTGGAGGTTGTGATGGCCGTGAATCGGAATTAAACTCAGTTCTTTACACTTTTCATTCTTCACCCGTGGAGGGATTACTAGTTTGATGGATGGTTTTGTCACTGATAGAGGTGTAAGGATGTCTAGCCAGTAAGTGATGTGTCCTACTGCTTGTATGTGCTGAGAAAAGAGAGAATGTGAAAAAGTGCATTTTATTCAACTGACCTTGTCTTCACTAGGGAACTACCCTCGGCCTTCCAACTACAGTGGCACAAACAACAGTCTGGCAATGAACTCAAGCAGCCCCATGCACGGCCACGGCCCTGGTCAGACCATCCCCGGAGGACGTAATCATGGACCGGGAAACCAAAACAGAGGGTATCCCACCGTGGCACCCAGCTCCCCCAGCATGCCTCAGCCAGCGGGACCGGGAATGGGCCCTCCTCCTTTGGGCACTTCCAACCGCAAGACACTGGAGGTGGCAGCAGCAGCCCCCATGCCAGGCCCAAACAATGCAACGCATAGCAGGTACTTGCAATTAACTATATCCTGAAAGTGAGTAAAGAAAATTGTCATACCCACAGACATGAGCTGTGATTGGATGATCATGATGCAGTGATTGCTGCATCCATACATTTTTGTCTTTGAGTTTGTTTCTAGCAGAAAAAAGTCCAATACTTCACCTATACTAAAATAATATAGTATTTCCCCTCTTACTAAAGGGAGGCTATGAACGAAAGAGTTCATTCTCAGGGGTGCAACACTATCATGAACCATTTGTCAACTATCCCTATTTTCACAAAACTAGTAAAAAAGCGTGACATTTTGATAGCAGACACTGTACACCGAGTGTCATTTCTTGCACAGAGAAATGATGGCTTGTGCGAAGCTTTGAATGCCGCACTGTCGAGACATAAAAAAAGAAGTAAACCACAGGTTACACAATGAAAACGCAAGAGACAGAAAAGCCGCCGAGCAACTTCACACGAATGCAAAGCACTTTGATGCCATAACAGTATACGAGTTTTGGGATATTATTTTTCCATCGGGGCTGAATATATATTTAGTGTTTGCAATGGTGGGGCTGTTTTGGGATCTTATGTGTGGTTGTAAACTCCTGCTGAACCTAGCCAAGGGAACTTGTGCAAACATGGCCACCTCGAGAGAAGAAGGGCTGAGTTTCCTCCTGTTGGTTTTGTAAAAACACATCAAGAAGGGAGGCAAAGAAGGTAAATTGACATTTGTGAGCATTTATTCATATTTCAAATTTGAGGTTGATTTTTGAAATCAGCGCAAATGACAAAAACACTGTATACATATACCGTATTTTCCGGACTATAAGGCGCACCTAAAAACCTAACATTTTCTCAAAAGCCGACAGTGCGCCTTATAGTCCGGTGCTCCTTATATATGGACCAAATTCCTAAATTTAAACTGACCCAAAGCATTGTGTCATAAAATCAATCATAAGTGGCCCGCTGAAGACTATGAATCATGAATCAAAAAGACTATGGATCATTATTTTGTGATTATAAAGTAATTTGTTGCGTATGAAGTTGAAATAAAAAAGATAAAATGGAGAATGATTTGATTTGGATTAAAAATCTGACATGGTGCATTTTATAGTCCGGTGCGCCTTATATAAGGACAAAGTTTTAAAATGGGCCATTCATTGAAGGTGCGCCTTATAGTCCGATGCGCTTTATAGTCCGGAAAATACGGTATGTGCTCTATGTTGGCTATGTTCGCATTTCTTTGGAGCTTCATTAGGTAAATTGGATGTTATTTTCACTGCAGCATCATTGGAGTAAAACCACAACTGAAGTAAATGTTTTGAAAAAAGAAACTCTTAAATCTGCTCGCCATAACTGTTGTTCTGATGTGCTGTCAATCATTCCGCGCTTGTGTTTTCCCTCCCCCTCACCTGTTTTTTTTTTTTTTTTTTTTTACCAGTGCTCCCAACTGTATCCCCCTCTCCGTCTCTGCTCTGTTATCCTACCCTAGACTCTTTTATCCCGTTCTGTCTTTCTTCCTCCCAATTTGCTTTTTTGTTCCTCGCTGTTTCCAGAGCTGCCTTGTTATGTTTTCCTCCCTCAGATCCCACTTTAAAACATCTGAGGGAGATCAGGGGAAAATTGGCCTTCGAAAACCTACAGTTAAAGGCTCCAGTGCCCCGTTTGCTCTCCCGGATCTCAGTGCAACATTCCGAAACGTTCAGACCTAGTTCCTCCCCGTCTGAGAAACAAGTTGTTAGCCGTTGCACATGTCGGCTTTCCCACTTTGATGAGTCGACCCCGAGTGAACTGCACAGCTGCCTGCTCCCTTTGTTATAGGCAGAGATACAAAAACAGACATCATTGAGATTCAAATTGTATGTTTAGCGTACAAGGACTTATCCTCGGTTTGTAACCCGAACGGATACTAATTTGTACCCTTGACGTTTCTTCCTTACATGCATAATATTGCACATCGACAGAATTACAACAATCAATTAATCAAATGCCGATATGGAGGAATTTTGTTTTTGGCTTTTTATGAAGGGCTTTGGAGATATGATGGCAAATTATGGAAAGGAGAGCAGCCAGAATAATTGAAAGGTATAAGCTTTTGTTGGCAGCATCTTCTAAGGACAGAATTGGCTTTTCAAATGACTTTAACGCTGCCGGCGATACTCTACAAAAAGTTCCTGGAGCTGTAGGAAAGGGCGCTGTCGATAAAATAAGCACTTAGCAGAAGAAGAGCAAAGCTTAGCGAGGAAAGAAAAGCTATAAATCAAAGGAAAATTGCAGGGAGAAAAATGTAAGAAGAGAGGAAAGAAGTGCTCCGAGGCAAATCCTTGCCAAATAATTCATTTCTGACCTCCTTAGTAAGTAAATTTCCTAAATAAATAAGAGGAGTACTTGAATGTCAGGAATGGGTATCGTGCCTTTGGCACTTTGTCGCTTGCAGTCTTGGCAGGCTTGTGCAGCGCTGTGTTTTCATTAGATGGGCCAAATAAATGGATTCTCCTCCATTCATTCTGAGCTGTTTGATGTTTGAGGGGGGGCGGGGGGAGTAGCAGAGTAGAGCGAAGAGAAGAGCAGCTTTTCTCAGGATTTAATATGTTAAAAGCTGCCTTTATTTGTGTGCAGGTGTGCACAGGGGTCCGTTTTTGTGTGTGTGTGTGTGTGTGTGTGTGTGTGTGTGTGTGTGTGTGTGTGTGTGTGTGAGTGTGTGTGTGTGTGTGTGTGTGTGTGTGTGTGTGTGTGTGTGTGTGTGTGTGTGTGTGTGTGTGTGTGTGTGTGATTTGACGCCACGAGACCGCTTGCCCTTAGAACAGATTGGCTCCATATATAATTCATGGCCTCCGGCCGATCCAGTCCATCCAGCAACCTTCTTTGTCTGGCTCTTTTTCTGACACTTTCATGCACGCACACACAGTTTTGGATCGATGGGTTGCCATCTTCACGCTTCTCGTGGTCCCACTGCATGCGCTGTCTCGTCCAGTTAGCAGCGCTGGGAGGCTTCAGCCTGGCCTGTCACCACCCAGAAAGGATGCAAGGCGCTGCCACTTGTAGAGAAAAGGAGTCAGATGGTTGGCTGGCACCTCGTAACCATGGCGATCCCTTGGCAACAGCACACACGCCACTGTGCATCAACACAAAGACGGGCACACAAACACTCACTGCACTGCCCCGCGGAGTGAAAATGGACTTATCTGATGTCCTTCACACTTTTTGTGGTTTGAGTATTGTTTGTGTTTCAGGTCACATTTTGTGATATTTTCTGAATGGTTGCTGGATTTAAAATGTCGATCTAAATGTTTGATGTAGTGTCATAAAAAAAGTGTATATTTGACTTTTTCTAAACATTTCTACTTTTTTGCAGTTTCCCAAAGTTGGTTGATGGCCAGACACCCGAAATGATTAGCTTAATGATGCTTAACCTATAAAAAAATAGATTATTTTGATAATTTAATTATGATTCAACTGTGTTTATTATAAATAGTATAATTTACATCTGTGTATAACTGCACTGCCTCAGAGCAGATTTTTCATGTTTCTTTTTTGCCTAAATAAGGAAGTAACTAAAGGTCTCAGTATGATGCAGTGCAGTTTTACAACCACAAACCACAAGCAATTTGTCAGGATCCCAAATAGCAGGCATTAAATTGCTTGTTCAGATTGTGCACGCTGTTGATGGGTGTGTTGCATATGATGAAGAAACCTAAATGCGAGCACGAAATTGCATTCAAACAGGTTGTGTGTGCTGTTAGCAAAAGGTGTAAACATGGTAGGAGACAGTCAAATATAAAAGAGAGTTGTATGATTTACTTTCATTGATGACCTTCCGAATTGTCCCTCTTTCCTTTTCTTCTCAACTCCATTGCTTTATTTTCTTTCCATCTTTCAATCCCTCCCTTTTCTGCACCAACTATTTTCCCCTCACTGGTGCAAAGGTGCCTGAGAGCAAGATGAATTCGTTTTGCTCATTTTTTTTTCCCCCCTGCCTGATAGTTATGCATGCATATATTAAGTGTGATTAAACACTGTGCGGCGCCTCCATCAAGTGCTCGCTAATGGCCTTTTTTTATGACATGAATTAGTCATAATGGGACAGCGGCACAGTCAAAAGCTTCCAACCACTGTTGTTGTTGATTTGATTGTTTGACCGCTCACATGAGACCATGTCTGCTATTGTTATGAGTGGGTGCAGAAGGGCTGGAAAAAGTAGATTCCGAGGCACTTAGCTGCAAAGAAAACATTTTTAATGCGAGAGGTCGAAAGATCAAAACTTACATTTCTGTGTGTTGACTCACTGAGGGCTTATTAAGGAAGGTAGGCAGGCAACGATGGAGTTTATATAGCCCCGATCATTGGGAATTGGGCTCAGATAAACATGGCTTTGGTGCTAGTTGGTGTCTTTTCCACAGGGGCCCCCAGTACACCTCGTCTCCTCCAATAGAGGGATTACATATGTATCATCACCCGTGCTCTATGACTAATTACATCTGTGAGATGAGATTATAGGGAGGTTTACCATGCCAATCCCTCCTCTTAGGCTAAATGTATCAGTTCCAACATGAGGCATTACGCTGTGTATGAAACGGAGTCTGATGCCAGTGAGAAATGATCTGAATGGCATAAACCCAAAGAGAGTTTTTGCTCGTCGACAAAAAAAAAAACGTAAAATCTCTGCTTGTGTTCTTCTGTACCAACTTTCTCTCTTTTCATGTTTCTTCATCTTATGCTTTTGAGATGTGAGTGTGTATGCGTGTGCGTGCGTGTGTGTTGTTTGAGGTCTTATTTATTACCGTATTTGCCGCACTATAAGGCGCACCGGATTATAAAGCGCACCTTCAATGAATGGCCCATTTTAAAACTTTGTCGATATATAAGGCACACCGGATTATAAGGCGCACCTTCAATGAATGGCCCATTTTAAAACTTTGTCCATATATAAGATATATACATTTGGCCCGCGGGCCAGACTTTGGACACGCCTGCTGTAGTGGCTCAATATTGGTCCATATATAAGGCGCACCTGATTATAAGGCGCACTGTCGGTTTTGAGAAAATTGGAGGACTTTAGGTGCGCTTTATAGTGCGGAAAATACGGTAATTATTTCTTATTTACCGAGGTTTTGCATCAATATTTTTGTCTATGTAGTGTCATGTCCTGCACTCTGCTGTCACCATATTTGCTCTACAGTTTTCCTATGAGACCATTTTCTACTGTGTCCTCATATCATGTTACATCTTTCCACTTTCACTTTAATATGGTCATCCGTGAGATTATCTTAGCTTCAGACCCCGATAGGCCAAATTGTTGCAAACAGTCTTCTATTTCAACTTCTATGTCGGTGGCTTAGGACTGCCCAGCATGTAATGAAAGATGCTGCCTTTAATCTCAACCCTCAGCCCAACCACACACACACACTTACACACACACACACACGCCGGGCCTAGCATTCAGCAGGTTGCAGATAAGCCCCTCTTATGTCGCTTGCAACGCTGCATGATGAGCCGTGAGACGAGGGAAGCTGAAGGGAGGGCGATTGAGCGGAATTGATTTTTTTTCTCCGTTACCATGGAAGCAAATAATATGCGCCACTCCAAAATCACACCTTAATTAGGTAAATTATGACCTGTGGGAGGGGAGGAAGAGGATCTGCAGAGAAGACGATAAGGGAGATAAAAAGAGATGCAGCTCAGCCGTCTGCAATCTTGTACAGGAACTGTGGTTGATCAGTTGTCATCTCTGTTTAGAGATAAAAGTTGCAACAACATCATGTGACATATGTTCTTGTGCATTTTTACAGACTGTCATCATAGCTAAAAGCTTGTTTCCTACAAAATGATCCAAATTATTAACTTGTCCTGTTTTGTATAGGCAGGGCAGCTATCAAGGACCGAGCGTCAGCCAGCCAAGCACCACAGTTCCCTACAGCCGACCAGCGGGCAACAATGTTTCAGCCATGGGCAACGCACAAGGTCCAGCCTACAGTGTGCTGCCTTCAGGTATGATGGCTAAAGATAACTAGCTATTGTGTTTATGAGTCCATATTTTCATTTTTATTTTTCATGTTGACAAAATTTATAATTATAATTGCATCCGTCCTCAGTTCAGGTATATTCAATTTTCTATATTTCTAATTGATTAGAAAGCTTTGGTTTAAGATTGAAATTACCATCACAATAGATTATACTGTAACTTGATCTTAAAACATTTTGTTTATTTACCCGACTTAAAATGGTATTAACGATTATTACTTTGATATTTTGAGTTCATCCAACTTTTTTTTTTTACAGTATTTCTTTTATATAAAAATACCTGTTAAATTGTGAATAATTTTGCACACAGCACAACCTGCTTTTGCCACTTCAACAAAAAAATATGCATGCATCCTTTTTACATAACAGTTCAAAGCTACTTTGCAAGAAGTAAGCTTTATTTTGAAGGGTTCTGATCCTAAGTGCTCCGCTGACCTACTTCTTAATGTAACATAGAATACTGCAAATTACTGGAATTAAAATTGCCCCTTGTAATTCAGGCCAGTCAAGATAAACCTCCCGATGTTGCATGTGATTATGTTGAATTTACACACATCTCAAAGAATGATGAGTGGAAGGGTCGAAGTTGAGGGCCAATGCCTCTCCACCAGGCCATCCAGCAACAATGGTTATTTTTTCAGCACTTGGTTTTTACGTGGAGAATGTCAATGTAGAAGTTTCTTTCAGCCCTTCTCCTTGGTGCATTGTGACTAAAGGCACCTCTAAGGGCATTGAATGAATAGGCCCCTTTTATTCAAAGCCAAATATTAGAATGTTTGATATTTGAGGAACTTGAAATGAGTACCAAGGTTTCACAGCAGTTTGCCCAACAAGCAGTAAAAAGCCATTAGTCTGTTAAGTCTTGCAGTGCTGCAGGAAAAAGAAAAAAAAAAGAAAGCCTGGCAACCAAGGATTCTTTATTTTGTTTTATGAGAAACGTACAGCTCCCACTATGAAATGTAGTCATTGACAATCTTTTAGCTCCTCTTCAACTTGAACCCAAAGGCAGTTATGCCAATGTCTTTGAAATGATAAGAAAAACGTCTATCGTGTGAATGCAAACCCCGCCCCCATCGCCCATTGTGGCTTCACTTTGAAGGCGAACTTTTTTATTTGGATTTCTCCCAACAAAATCAAAAGACTGCACCGGCTTTGTCTTGAGCAGCCATCTTTTAAGGAATATTTTCTTTTCCTGCACTTGTAAAGAAATAGCAGACATAGTTGAGAGCGAGGCTTTGAGAGAAACATGTCGATACAATGAAAGGCGAATGTCTACTATGACGTCATACAAGCCATTATGCTGAAGCTTTCACACCTCATAAAGGACTACCATTTTTTTCAGAAATGAATGAATCGCACAAAAACAGCAGCGGCGGAAGCAGCAAATCACTTGAGAGAGCATCGAGCGATCATGGTAAAAATCATTGATAATTTGTTTGAGGAAACTTTTTTGGTAAGTCTTTCATTATCTTCTTTAAATGTTTTATTTTTCCTTTGTGAAGGAGCCATTGGAATGGCTGGGGATAGGGTGATGAGTCCAGATGTGAAAATGAAAGCAGATGCAAAAGATGACAATGGCCCCGCCAACGACACTCACAAGCCAAAGGTAACAGAAATTATATTTATGCCCCCTCCCTCCCCCCTCTCACTTTTATCCTCTTTTTGTTTGTTCTTGTGCCCTTAATGAGTTCTGATCATGCTGGCTCAGTGCAGTGTGTTGTTTCCCTGTTGTTTTCTCACCATCCTTAATGATTTGTTTAACATTTACCATTCCTAATGTTTTCCTCGCTTTGTTTTGGCCGCCAGCTCTCTCTAGCCGGTGTTTTGGCAGCCCATGCTGAACACGAGAGCTTGGCATCTGCAGCACACACAGGCGCTTGGACACAAAACGTGCATAGAAACACAAAAAGTCACACAGCATCCTTTGACTTAAACATGGCTTTAGCTGCACACTCCCAAACACAATGCTGACCTCACATTTTGCCTCAGAGTTGCACCTTGACTTGGCTCAGCTCAGCTCAGCAACAACAAAACTGCTCTTTGCTCTTTCCTCCCTCCTCTCAATTGTTTTCATGCACCTCCATACATCCGCTACACGTCTCTTTCCTCCAAATCCCTGTCTTTTCTTTTGCTGATTACGGTAGTAAGGGATTTTTGAATTATTTAAAGGTATTTACAACAAGCCAGCGCGACCCCTCGTGCCTCCTAAAGAGATGATCTGTCTGCCAGGATTGAGTGCAGAAACACAAAGACAAGAGAGCCAGAGAAGACAGACTCAGGGAAATAGAAAGCAGGGGAAAGCAGGGAAGATAAGCTTTTGCTGACTTGGACATTCCATAGAAAGACCCGGAGCGCTTGTCAAGCTGTTGTTCCGTCTATAGCGGTGTCGTATTCATGCACATGCCTGCACACATATGCGTCTTTTTACTGGCAGATGACACACACTGATCTAAATTAAATTCAAATTCAATTTGGATATGCATGTACAGTACATGCAAAGAACACACATCTGTGTTGTATTTTCAATATACACTTGCGTATTTTATTTCAAATACATCTGGCAAAATTAGGTACTTATAAAATCGAAAAATATTTTTATTATATTCAAAACTAACTCGCCCCATAAAGCAAGATTTGGTCTTTCCAATTCTTAGTCTCAATCTCATTCAATTGTGCAAGTTGTTGGCCTGTCGGTGTCAATGCCCAAAGAGTTACGTAAACTCATATATTTGCTTTAAAGTTTAGTTTCCCATTAAAGTTGAACATAATGTATCATTACTTGCTTATATTTCAAAATGTTAACATGAATGGACCATGTCAAACTCATATATTTGCTTTAAAGTTTAGTTTCCCATTAAAGTTGAACATAATGTACTTGCTTATATTTCAAAATGTTAACATGAATGGACCATGTCCACATTATATATACATTTTGAACCATGAACCAATAAAAAAAAATTGTCATAAACCTCGATTAAAAAAGTCAAATTATTTTTCCCAGATGGCTTGCGTTGCACTGCATTCTCCGCTGTTTACCGGTACATTCACTATAACTCTCACAACTGTTGCACAATGCCATTTTTGCACACGCCAATATTGCACATCCCTCACTTTGTAGTTGTATATATTGTGTATATATTTTGTTTTATATTTTGTGTTTTTACATTGGATCCGACTGCCCTCATTTATATATTTAAGATTCGGTATGATCCAATGATCCAATTTTTCTTTTTTAATCTTCCTTACCTTGTCTGGCATGCTAACGGACAGCGAAAGAATTTCATTGTACAAAGAAAAGTGCTTTCCTTTTGTACACATGACAATAAACGCATTAAATCTTGAATCTTTTGACAAACACAAAATTCACAGTCACACCTACGGACAACAAGCATGTTTTTGGATGTACCTTTAGCCACTTAAAGTATATTTCTCTGTCTCTCTCCACACCAGTTACAAGACGGTCACACTAACAGCACCTCCGGCCCCCAGCAGTGTGCGTCTCAGCCGACCACGCCAAGCAGCGCTCTGCCGGTCCCCTCCCCACTGTCGCCCAGCCCAGCCAGTTTGTCCTCCTACCACGGAGATGATAGCGACAGCATAAGCAGCCCTCCTTGGCCAATCAAGGCCCCTCCAAGTCCAGTAAGTAGCTTGGTCAATTGATTGGTCTCACAACAGGAGGACAGTTAAAACCTGTTTTGTTGGGGTTTTTTTTTTCCTTAATTGTATCATGACATATTTATTGCAAATGGAAAATAATCATTGCTCAGTTGGTGGGTCCCTTCACACAAAAAACACAGCCCCTTTAGGCAATGTCACAAGTCCATGTTGTGAACTGTATGAACTAAATTCTTTCAATAAAGTGTTTGTTTTAGTATGTCTGTATAACCGAGAGCCATGTTGTAATGAAACTTAATGACTCCGATGGGGAGAAAGAATTGTATAAGTACAAGGTACAGCAAATAGACTGTGTAATTGCCTCTATACAATTCATATAAAATATAGGTCATTTAAGAGGCAAGAAGTATGACCATTCTTATTATTGTAGGGATCCGAGAGCTATATACATTAACTACCAGTTTAAATCACTTTCATTTTTCAATCCCCCTTCTTTTTTTACTCTCTATATTTTTTGACAGAAAGCCAACCCAAACTCATCATCGTCCAGTGGCGAGCGAGTCTCGCGATTATACGAGCTGGGTGTAGAGCCAGAGCGGCGGATGTGGGTGGAGCGTTATCTGTCCTTCATGGAGGAGAGAGGAACGCCTGTTTCCCAGCTGCCTATTGTTGGGAAGAAACCTTTGGATCTCTGGAAACTCTACATTGCTGTTCGGGAGATTGGAGGCCTTGCCATGGTAATTCTTGTTTGATGACAAACACCATCACAGACTATTTCAAAATTGATTCAGTGGAATAAAAATGATAATCCTCAAGGAAAAATGTCCACAGTCCACATTGGCCCATCTTACACACTGTGTTCATCTGTGAGGAAATAGAAACAAAATCATTATTTTAGTATATCATTACAAATCATTATTTAGTATATCATTCCAAATCATTATTTTAATATATCATTATTTTAGTACAGGGGTGTCAAACTCATTTTTTCACGGGCCGCATTGTAGTCATAGCTTCTTTCGGAGGGCCATTATGACTGTCAACCCAAATAAATGTATGAGCACCTCATATTATATACAGTAAAAGCTACAAAACAAACTGACAAATAACTCGTTTTCAAATCAGACGAGTAAAAACTGGTCAAATATTTAAAAAAATAAAAAATTATTAAAAGTGAAGACAATGCAATTCTTGTAATGACACACGAATTTGATGCACAATTTGTCTTCGTGGGCTACAGAAAATGATGTGGCAGGCCGTATCTGGCCCCCAAGCCTTGAGTTTGACACCTGTGTTTTAGTATATCCACTTTTGTGACATTTTTGGTGTGCAGTGAGATTTTCTTATGTGGTCTTTAGGTCTTGGCTCAATAAAAGTTGCGAAACATGGGTCAGAAATGACTGCTGAAATGTAGTTCAACACAACCATAAACCATACATAACAATACATAAAAAAAATAGATGGCAAAAAATAATATTTTGTCACCCTCCACAGGTAAACAAGAACAAGAAATGGCGGGAGCTGTCCAACACGCTGAGTGTGGGAACATCAACCAGCTCAGCAAGCTCACTCAAGAAGCATTATATCCAGTTCCTGTTTGCCTATGAGTGTAAAATGGAGCGAGGCGAAGAGCCTCCAGCCGACAGCAGCAGCAGCAGCAGTGGAAGCGTGGCTGCAGGGGACAGCAGGAAGCAAGTCAAGATCCAGCCTCCATCACCTGGTAAGGATTGTTCATTTCTCATCACTTCCCCCAACTGCATGCCAGTTTATCAAGTTTCAAGTCTCAATGGTCTTGCAGTGTTGTCAACTTGGTCAACTGCAGCTTATTCAAGATCGAGTGCATCTATGATGAAATATTGTAAATAAACAACATTTGATGAGATCATTTACCAGTTAATGAAGGTCAGCTACGATAGCATCCTCATTTAGACCTAAAGCCTAAGACTTGCCTTTTTTGGATTATTGTGTGATTGAGGTTAAGGGAGGTTATGCTGGTCATATGTTTGGTATTGTGAACAATTATGACATGAGGATCAGGAGTGGAGAGGAAAGAAAAGAGTTGGTGCATTAAGGGCATGCCTCTAATTTGCAACTGAGATGAGAAAGGTGACCCCGGCTTTGTGAAAGAACTTTAGAGTACTTCACCTGCATGAGATACTGCAGATTGCTTTTCCTGCTGGTGGAAAAGAGCATTGGCTCCATTTGCACAGATTACACGTACTGTATTCGTGGGCCACACACAAACACATTCCCTCGGGTTTATAGGGTCCATATTTCAGCCTCATCTCCTATGTCTTGTCCTAAAGCAAAACAATATATATAATCATATAATGGGACTATCAGAGTTAATATTTCCATGTGACATAAAACATAGAAATGATATAGAGTAGTACATGTTCATTTGCTTGTGCACATGAAAGATGACCAACATTACTTTGATGTCAGAAATTATTTTATTGTTGGTAGTATACCATCATAACTGTTGTGGAAAAAATAATGTGAAAAGATTTAGCTTTTCAAGACTCAACTAGCAGCTACTCATGGTACATAGTAGTAAGAGAAGAAAGGATGCCAAGTCGCTGCAGTTTACAGTACATTGTGTTACTCCGACATTGTTAGTGACGCAACTTTATGACAACACAAATGAGATTTGTTTGTGATGGAAGGGGGCAAAAAAAAAGTTTCAGATCCAAAACAGGGGGAAAAAAAGGTTTGGGAAAAATTGCATGTAAAAGGTTGATAATGATTGCCGGTTATTAGGATTTTAAATAAATAAATAGTTCCCTACATCAACTTTAATAGACGTTTGATACTTTGAAGTTATTATATTTAGTGTAACTTGTGCACTATGAGTTTTTAATCCTTTTAACTTTACATCATGCGCCATCTGCCTTCCGAAATCCTTGCCAGTCTATTTATAGACTTGACAGAGCAATGATGTCACAGATGGAGTGTGTCCAGCGGGTTGGTAGCGCGGGCAGAGCGTGTTTGTGTGGAGGAGTCATTAATGAGGCCTGGAATGTATAATGTAAACAAACCTGACCTCCCCGTCACCTTTCATTCACAAAAATGGCCCGGCTGACTGACTCCCACCCATAGCCCCGCCTCTCTGCCACTATCCCAGTGGATTATGTCACCCGCTGACAGATGCACACACACACACACACACACACTGCACATAAATGTCAAGCACGTGACTCAAACGCACACATTTGTCATTCTTCTCCCTCGAAATGTGGAGCAAAAGGGCACTCGGGTTCACGCTGGCGTCCATCTCCCCTCCGCCTTCTTCACCTCACAGCTGAATATTCTGTGTCAGCCTGTGTGCTCTTGAAGAATGGTCAACTTCTGAACCTTGGTTAAAGTAGCTCTTGTTTACATGCGGTATGTGAGCGAGAGATCTTCCACCTATTATAAAATAATCATCTCGCCCTCTATTTCAGCCTCTTTTTCCTTCTCTCTGTCTCCTATCATGTAGAGGCAGGGAACATCATTGAATAATTTAGAATTACCAGTATGAATTTTTAAAGCTTTGGTCTCTGTTTTTTTCCGATTGGAAACGTGCGGTGCTGTAATAGGCCACCGAGGCTGTTCCCGTGGAAGGCTTCTTACGCTAAACTGCTCATTAGGCTGTTTTCATATCCTCTCTTGGTCGTTGTCATCTTTTTAGTCAAACGGTCCTCATTTTCCATTAAACTTGCTTTAGGGAATTAGTATCCCTTGGTTTTATGAGCTTGTGTTGCCAGCCTCATGTGTACCTTTACCCCTAGAATTCACAGAATTGTGGCGTAAGAACAACTAAATAGGCTAACCTAGTTTTCCCTCTGTTCCATTGTTTGTTATATTTCATTACAAAGGAGGTGCGTAGTTTTTGTATCAATAAGGCTTTACAGATTTTATTATGTATGTTTATAGCAGTGTAGTGATTTGCATATTACTATGATGTGATGATCATGGGATCAATTCACAAAACTAAATGTGAAAAATGAAGGCGTTAGTATGAGAAGAGTGCTCGGACTTAACGATGCCAGAAAATCTTGCCAGGCTTCAGTTTATTGAGCATTGACAATTTCAGATCTGAAATTACCGTATTTTCCGGACTATAAGGCGCACCGCACCGGACTATAAGGCGCACCTTCAATGAATGGCCCATTTTAAAACTTTGTCCTTATATAAGGCGCACCGGACTATAAGGCGCACCATTAATGCATCATGTCAGATTTTTAATCCAAATCATTCTCCATTTTATCTTTTTTATTTCAACTTCAGACGCAACAAATTACTTTATAATCACAAAATAATGATCCATAGTCTTTTCGATTCATGATTCATAGTCTTCAGCGGGGCACTTATGATTGATTTCATGACACAATGCTTCGGGCAAGTTTAAATTTAGGAATTTGGTCCATATATAAGGCGCACCGGACTATAAGGCGCACTTTTGAGAACATTTTAGGTTTTTAGGTGCACCTTATAGTCCGGAAAATACGGTAATAGGCGGGTATATAATTTGTTAATCTTATTTAATTTATGTAAAGTATATTCATTCATCATTTATACTGTACAATAAGAGCTATGCATGAAGCCCGTTGACATCACCTCAATCTTTGTGACTCCTACATATCAACTAATGGACAATATTGTTTTGAAATTAGAACAAATTGTAATCAGTCAAACAACTTGAGGTGTGATTGAATGTTGCGCTGTGACTTTATTTTCCTCCCAAATCTTTGCCGTTCCTGCAGAGAAATTCATCTCTGCTGTCTTATCTGCCCTTCTCCCCCACCATCGGCCTTTCATTAACAGCCATGTTGTTCCCATATAGTGATGCCCATATGTGGGCTGTTTGCTTCAGCTCACTTGTCATGTGGGTCATTACTGCCAGCGCTTTGGCCTCAATTCCAAAGTATTCTCTCTAATACGGAACCTTTGTTGAGCCAAAGCCCACGTTAGGAGTTCTGTGGACAAGCGAGCTGACTTCAGCTCATAATCATTGCCTTGCACGTTTATAATATAACTATGGCTACAGTCATAACATCCCATTGTTTCAATCTTTTAGCTAACTCAGGCGGCTCCCTCCAAGGTCCACAGACACCGCAATCTTCTGGCAGCAGCTCCATTGCAGAAGGTGCAGGGGACCTTTTACCCCCCACCCGTGCTACCACCCCTCTTGGACAGGGCACACCTGTGGCTCCAAACAGGTATCTTAAATCATTTTTTCCTCTATCTCCACATCTAATGACAACATTACTTGTAGCTAAATTCATTGCTTTTTTCACAGCGTGCAGCAGCAGTAGTCATCATTCACTACATTTCACATTTAATGTAACCGCTTTGCCTGTAAAATATCTTTTGACACATTCAAATTGATCCATGGAAGGAAGGGAGAGTTGATTTACAGACCTAAAGGTCACACGAGACAGATGCGAGGAAGCCCTTGGTACACTTGATCAGTTATGATTTGAAGATAAAGTAAAGCTTATATTCCATTTCATTGCATTTGAGGATGTTAGTCTTGCAAAAAAGACAAACTTCCTCATCTGCTTGTTGTTTTATTTTTAGGTAGGTATTCTATTCGCCCGCGGGTGTCAAACTCAAGGCCCGGGGGCCAGATATGTTCCGCCACATCATTTTATGTGGCCCGTGAAGACAAATTGTGCATCAAATTCGTGTGTCATGACTAGAATTGCAAATTGTCTTCACTTTTAATAATATCTTTTTTTTAGATATTTAACCAGTTTTTACTCGTCTGATTTGAAAACGAGTTATTTGTCGGTTTGTTTTGTAGCTTTTACTGTATATATAATATGAGGTGCTCATACATTTATTTGGGTTGACAGTCATAATGGCCCTCCGAAAGAAGCTATGACTACAATGCGGCCCGCGAAAAAAAATTAGTTCGACCCCTGTATTCGCCTATGCTCACCTACGTAATTACCAATGTAGCCCGCTACGCAAGATTCACAGCATTCAAGAAAAAAGAGCCCATTGTGTTCAACGCAAAAATATTCAGATGAGGCAATGAGTGGCTAAATATAGTATTTTATTAATGAATACACATTTGTCACACAGTTCCTCTTCCCACTTTACTCCTTCTTGTCGCTCCATTTGTAATTCCCTCCCCCTTTCCAGGAGCAGCGTGAGTGTGCAGGATCCTTTCTCAGAAGTCAGCGACCCAGCCTTCCAGAAGCGTGCTGCCTCTCTGCCACCCTCTGCGCCATACCAGCAAGGCCTCAGCATGCCTGACATGATGATGAGGATGCAATACGATGCCAAGGATCCCTTCGCTGGCATGAGGAAGAGTGAGTGAGGCCAACACAAAGCATGAATAAATATTCATGATAGAATGAAATGTTTTGAAGTCATCAAAAATCTTCAAGAATTCATACACAGCAAATTAGTACTATCAATTTTTTTAACATTGTCCATTGTTGAAAAATGAACCTTGTGTTACTGCTAATGGGATTGCCCCTGATAAAATTACTCTTGTTGTTATTTTATTATCAAGTTAAACAAAATAATAATAATAATTCAATATTGGTCAATTTCGGTTACCGCCCACACCTTCAAATTACATCAGCTGCCTTGATGTTCTTATAGCTCAGTATTTGTCTCATTTTAGCTTGTTCATTCCTTCCAACCTTCCAGACTAAAAATTGTCCGTAGGTGGGACTCACAGTGTGTATAAAGCTGTGACCCCAACGAGGGACAAGGATTATACAAAATGGATAGTTGGATTTAATGAATTTGCCTAATAACGGATTAAGATAAGTGGAAAAGTGGAGCAAATTAGTTGGGCAGATAGCAAATGTTCTTTATACAAATTTTACAACAAATAAGGCCAAAATATACAAAGTTGACCCTTTTATTTTACGGAGTATTATGGAATCAATGGTATGTTATAGTATTTTTGTGAAGCTAAAGGTTAAGAGTTTTGTAGGACATAAATTGTGTCGGCCAAAAACAGTCCCAACCAATGAACAAGTGGAAAAAATGGTGAATATATATTAGGGGATGCTGCCACCTGCTGGCACGACTCCTTTACAAAACGCATTTTAGGCCTCAGTTGAGCATTTTACTTTTTTTCAATCGTTTTACATTAAAATGGTATGTTTTACTCGTATTATCTACATTGCTACGTGTATGCACATTTGTGCATGTGACGTACTCATATACATATTTTCATTTTTTTGTGCCCTTTCAGTGGCAGGAGCGGATCCCTACATGCCTGGCCAGATGCCTCCTGGAGGTGTGCAGGAAATGTACGGACGACCCACAGCAGCACTTAGCCTGAGTCAACGGTCGCAGTACCCATACGGACCAGGCTATAACAGAAGGTGAGCATTAGAAACAAAAACATGATGAAGTCGTCATGCCTGACACTCGTTCAATCTCCGGGGTTTTGTGCAAGTATGCAGAATTTTACTCCTGATTTCATTTTCATACTCCAAGGTTGTATGACCTCAGGTTCCTTCAACTTTGTATTGGTAGAGACATAAAGTTTGACTGTTTACTCTCCAGACCGGACCACTTGATGGGGATGGAGGGCGGCCTGGGTCCCCCTGGAAATCAGAACAGCATGGCACCTCACAATGAGAGTAGCATGTATTCTTCCAACAGATACCCTTCACAGCAGAGGTCAGAACCTGTGTGTGATGTCATAGATTTGTCATGTTGCATTTTCATAACAATTTGGAAAGCAGTAAGTGTTACATTTCCACTTGTTTTATACATTGAAGACATGATGGCTACAGTCCGCAGTATCCCGGCATGCCGTATGGAATGCATCCTTCTGGGATGTACCAACAGCCACAGGTGAGATTCCGCAATTTCTGTTAAATATGTCTTCATAATCGTTAGTGTAGGATTAAAAAGTGTAAAGTTGTGAAGTTTAAATCAACATTGGCTCATTTAGAAATCAACGGGCATCTTTCGGTGTCAGTTGGCTGCACTGAGAAAAAAGAATGCCCTACTTTTCAGTTATTTGTTAAAAACAAAATTCAAACTATCATTTCATTCCACTCCACGATTTTATCACACTTGGTGTTGATTATTCACAAAACAAATCCAATTTTGTATCTTTATGCTTGACGTATGACGTGTGGCAAAAAGTTCAACGGGGGGCTAATATTTTCAGAATTATATATACTATATATGTATATATATATTATAGATACTATGATTAATTCACAACAATTGAATTATTTAATTGTTGAGATCTTGTTTACTTTAAAATTGTCAGATTCCTCAGAAATTTAGCCTCTCAATAATACTCTGATTTCTGAAGTCCTCCGTGAAAGCAGACTGATTCGCTTTAGATTGAATAAAAATAAAACACTTGCAAACAATTGCTTCTCTTTGAGTTGAGTCCAAAAGAAAAGCATTAATCAACAAAATAATCAACAGAAAGTCTATTAAAATAATCAGCAGCGCTATATACTGCACATACTGTACAAATATGTATGATTGTATGTATCCGTAATGTTTGTTCAAAAATTCGTCACAATGAAACGAATGATTGACCAATTGTGTGTTGAAACAGTTTTGCTAACATCCACCTTTGCTTCAGCAGGGCTACAAACGATCCATGGATGGTATATATGGTCCTCCACCCAAGAGGCATGAGAGTGAGATGTACGGAATGCCGTATTCCAACCAGCAGGCAGACATGTATAACCACTATGGCGGGGGCTATTCAGGCTCAGATCACAGAGCCATCCAAGGACAGTTCCCTTACCCTTATCCCCGCGATCGTATGAGTTCTTCAATGCCAGGCCAGCATGGAATGATGGGTGGGGGGCCGCCTCCTAACCACACGGCTGATGGTCCCAACATGTGGCCATCCAGGACAGACCTCAGTTATCCCTATCCCAATCGACAAGGACACCCCTCTCAAATGACCCCTTACGGCTCAATTGGCAGAGAAGACATGGATGGGCGCCCGGGGCAAGATCACTGGCACCGGCAATCTCCTTATATGTCATCAACAGGCGGTATGCCTCCCTTTTCATCACGCCACCCTCCATCGTCGTATTCAAATTCACAATCCATGGCAAACCACCTGCCCAGAGCCCCCAGTCCAGGAGCTTTCCAACGCTCCTTGGACTCACGCGTGTCACCCAGCAAAGCAGCTTTCCTGTCAGCCATGAAGATGTCAAAGCCTGGGATGTCCATGATGGGCTCTCAGGGATGCGGACCTCTGAGTCAGTTCCCTCACAACCTGAGGAGGGACCTCAACCATCCACTTGGAGCCGTGGAGGGCACCATGCCAATTCTCAGACCTCGACGCAAGCTTACCTCCAAGGACACAGGTGAGACACAGTCTCTGTTGTATTACCTGTCCAGTTTTATAGAAAAAAAATCACCCCCCAAAATTTTCTTTGTTAATTATATGTTCTGCACAGCCAGAGTAGTCGAAACACAGCGTTCTGATTAATGTTTCATTTGTGGGATATGAATCAAACAGACAAAATCCACCTGATTTTATCCATCTCAGGGGCGGCCATTTTGTCACTAGCTGTCGAATGACATAACAGTTGCCACAACCAATCAAAGCTCACCTGTTTTCTGAAGCTGAGCTGTGATTGGTTTAAAACCTGGCAACTCTTATGTCATTCAATCCACGGCAAGTGGAGAAATGGCTGCCCCATGAGATGGATAAAAACTGGTGAATTTGGCATCTTAAATCATATTCCACAAACACAATACCGTGTTTAGACTAGCTGGGGAACAAACAACATATTACTGTAAAGAAAATCGTTCATGTTCTCTAATAAAGTACGGTATATAGTAACACAGTTCTGGAAATTTCTTCTGGAGGATTTCCTGGGGCATTACTGTGCATCTATGGAAAAAGCCAGGAGTCTTTAATTTGCAGACATGAACAGGAATTGGCAATTTATTGAATTGCACTTTGTAGAATAAAACAACAAGGTAAAATGCGCTGGGTCAAATTAGCAATCATTTAATTCCTTTTGATTAAATGTCCTCTGAGTAATGTTTTTAATAGGATGGTCTGGGGTCTTGTTTTAATAACTCTTACCCCAGAGTAGTTGTTATATCTTCATGCATTTATCTGAATTAATCAACACAGATCAATTCTAAATGTTCAATTAATGATCATGTGTGTGACAATGATATCCTACCTTTGCGACCTAACCAATGATAACTTTTCTCCAACGGTTCTCATCTCAGGAATGCCTGAGGCCTGGCGTGTGATGATGTCTCTAAAGTCTGGCCTCCTAGCAGAGAGTACATGGGCGCTTGATACCATCAACATTCTGCTTTATGATGACAGCACCGTTGCTTCATTTAACCTCTCTCAGGTGAAACAGTCTCTCGACAACCCCCTCACTGATGTCCTCCTCCTTTATCTTTTATTTTAGATGTATCTGTGAAGCCACAAATGGGGGGAAAAAAGCATGTCAGAACAGTCAATCAAAAAATACTGAGAATATTCTTTGTATCTTTTTACAGATTTATGCTCACGGTTGACGTTTACATTTTCTGTTTGTGTAGTTGCCAGGGTTCCTGGAGCTCATTGTTGAGTACTTCCGCCGTTGCCTGATTGAGATCTTTGGCATCCTGCAAGAGTTTGAAGTGGGACCGGTGACAAAAGAAAGCTTGCTGGACCACAACTCTAACCAGAAGAAAGAAACTATCATGAACAATGCAATGGTACAATCTACATCTGAGTCCATCCCAACTTTGAAGATGCCAGAGGACCTACCAGGAAACACTATGAAGGAATATCTTGATGTTTCTGGAGAGCCTCTCTCACCTAAAGGGATGAATAAACCTGATCAGTGCTTAAAAAAGGATGAAGACAAAGAAAAGAAGGCAGAAATTAAACGCGAGTGTGATGCTGAGCTGCTTCTTACTGAGCTGGAACCAAAACTCCAACAAGCTAGCAAATACGACAAGTTCCCAGTAACCATTGTTGACAAAGACGTTAAAGATATGACAGATGACCTGGTTGACGAGTTCACCAGTGGGCTGCTCCACTGGCAGGGTGGCGGGGGCGACACTACAGCTCACATACAGACGTACTTTGAGCCCCGCTGTGATCCACCTACCAGAGCGGAGGGTAAGATGCTCATAGAAAACAAGGAGGACGATGAGAAGGAGCAACCGAGAAACCGTATCACGGCCACCATAGACGACGTCCTGTGCGCGCGGGTTGACGCCCTGTCGAACGCACACCCTGCTCGCTCGCTGCCGTCCTACCCTTTCAGGGTGCATCCAGATGGTGAACAGGACCACATCACCTTGCTGGAAGATGAACCACGCTGCCTGGACGAAACCCCGCTGTCCACAAGCTCACCCTGGCAGGACTCGTTGGCCAAACGCTGCCTCTGCATCTCCAACATTGTCCGCAGCTTGTCCTTCATCCCGGGGAACGACTCGGATATGTCGAGACACCCAGCCCTGGTTCTTCTTCTGGGTAGGCTCTTGTTGCTGCACCATCAGCACCCTGAGAGGACCAGGTTGTCCTCCAGCTATCAAAGAGATGAGCAGCAGGACAAGGGGCTGTCGAGCAGTCAATACGAGTGGTGGTGGGAGTGTCTGAGTCAGCTCAGGGAGAATGCGATGGTAACGCTAGCTAATATCGCAGGCCAGCTGGATCTCTCCACTTACACCGATACCATCTGCCTCCCCATCCTGGATGGCCTCCTCCACTGGATGGTGTGCCCTTCAGCTGAAGCCCAGGACCCCTTCCCTTCGGCAGTGGCCTACTCCCAGCTGACTCCTCAGAGGCTGGTTCTGGAGTGCCTTTGCAAGCTGAGCATCCAGGAAGGAAACGTGGATCTCCTCCTCGCCACGCCGCCTTTCAGTCGACAAGAGAAACTCTTCACGGTGCTGGTCCGCTACGTAGGGCAGAGAAAGGCTCAAGTGTATAGAGAGATGGCGGTGGCCATCACCTCTCACCTGGCACAAGGAGATCCCACCGCGGCTCGTGTCATAGCCATGCAGAAAGGCAGCGTGGGTAATTTGGTCGGCTTTTTAGAAGATGGCGTCAGCATGGCACAATACCACCATAACCCTCACAGCTTATTGCACATGGGACACCCTCACATGGATCCACCCAGCGTGAGCATGTTGTGTAGAGCAGCCAAAGGCCTGTTGGCCATGGCCAAAGTGGAGGAGAACAAAACGGAGTTTGTCCTCTACGAAAGCAGATTGTTAGACATTTCTATTTCTTCCGTACTGAACGCTGCAGTGGTGGCGATTATTTGCCAGGTTCTCTTTCACTTGGGGAAGTTATGACAGGAGGACTTTGTTGGCAAACATTAAGCTGGACAATTCACTTGTTTTGCTATTTTTATTCATCAAACTGATCAAACATGTTTTTTTTTATTCCACTTAAACAGAATATCTATGTATGACCTCTCAGCCCTGTTGAATGTGGGTTTGGGGTTTCATTTTAATACAAATATTTAATACCTGCTGGTGTTGGTCGTTGATATTATGTTTGACATTTTGTTTACTTTTTTCACGCAAAGCTACCGCCAGATTTTGGTGCTGACCTATGTCGAGGAGTTTGTTTTCGGTTTTATAAAAGCTAAAATATGCTCATCTACTTTTTGTTATTGGAGAGTATTTATTTTAAAAATGTGACACTGTACAGGAGTTTTAACTTTTTTGTCAGCACTTGTGGAAAAATAACACACTGACTGTTTGAATTGAAATCTTTATGTCTCGGTCGCTGGAAGAGAACTTGTGCAATAGGACTAGAACAAGTGGTCCCTTCTATGAACCAGATATTGAAAAACACACCTGCAGTGTGTATTTTAGGCCACAAGGGGGCAGCTTGCACGCGCCAATCAACTTGAGAAAAGTGCAACTGTCAAAAAGAAACGTCTAATTTATTAATCATTGCCTCAACGACTTTGGAACTTTTATCTCATCTACGCTTGTTTCATCTTGTCTGTGTTATTTCATTACTGTATACAAACTGTACAATGGAGGCACATGATTCTGTCCATCTCAATCAAGCATAGCAAGAACTGGGACGATTAACAAATGCTTTTATTGTTGTTAAACATTTGTTATTGTTATTATGAATATTTTGTTAATGGGGTCTGACATTTGAAAATGGTAACCAATGTTTCAATGTAAAAAAACAAAAAAAATACAAATAAAAGCCTGTATGCATTGTATTATAGCTGAGAAAACAATCGCTTTGGTAATCAAAACAAAAGTGCCAGGGTGAGAGGATATATATAAGTGAGGTTACATTAAAAAAAAAAGTAAACATATTTCTTTTTGTTAATGTCCTCCATTCACATTAGCGGGCATATTTTGGAATGCCCTGTAAAAGAAATGTGTTGGAAAACTTCAAAATGCTCATTGTAAAATTTGCCTTTTTCGTATGACTTCAGTATGTCTCTTTTATCTGGTATATACATTTATACTCTGTGCTGCACATGTCACAAATAAATGTACTATGGACATCACCAAGCATCACAGATACTGCATTATGGTCAGACAATCTACAGGCCAATAAAACATTAGCTATCTACAGCGGTGTCAAGTTTAAGTTACCATCCTCTTATAACTGGGGGCCATAACATGTCATTGTGAGATTTCAATTGTGTTTTTATTAAACACATGACTAAGGCTGCTCAACTATCCATCCATTTTCTAAACAGCTTGTCTTCACAATCATGAGGACGATTTTGGCTGTCACCTATCAAATAAACCTCACTAATGTTGCTCATATACTTAAATTTCTTATGTTCATTCCCCCAACTATTATTGTTGTACAATGACAAACAGATTTCTAGCAGTTTAGCAAAGAAACCCTATGGCTGTGCTTTTCCTTTTTGACAGAATTCATTTTGCCTGTCCTTTGTCTATTCCAGGATGGTTTTATTAAGAGCATTCCTTAGGAGGACAACATGCGTCACATGTAAAGAAGCAGAGGTTGAATTCCAGAGCAGGTATTATCATCGCTATAATTATTAAAGCAAGATGACTGCATACAATAAATTACAACATTCCTGAGGGTCCTTTCACTGCATGTCAAGTGAACATCAAAATGAGTGAAATAGTGGTAAGAATGTCCGGTTCTCAGTCATGGGATCTGGGTTTGCCATATTGGCTCTGATGACTACCATATTTTCCGCACTATAAGGTGCACCTTCAATGAATGGCCCATTTTAAAACTTTGTCCATATATAAGATATATATATTTTGCCCGCGGGCCGGACTTTGGACACGCCTGCTGAAGTGGCTCAATATTGGTTCATATATAAGGCGCACCTGATTATAAGGCGCACTGTCGGCTTTTGAGAAAATTGGAGGTTTTTAGGTGCGCCTTATAGTGCGGAAAATACGGTAGTTTAACGCAGAAATTCCCAACAATTGGCCTGTTTTCTATATCCATTGTACGGGTCTGGACGTTGAAAACGCAGACTCATTTTAGTGTTCCTCCGTCATTTTGAGTGGGTCACACTTCTTGCTGTGGTGATGCCGGATGTTCTTCACCTCCTACACTTTGCCTCTGAGAAGCTGAGTCATCACACTCTTACAGTGTGGATGTGATGGATGAGAGAATGTTGCGTTTGTTACCTGTAGGTAAACTGTCTTCTCACCATTAATGTAGGTAGATGTGTGAGTAATTGGGTAAGGATGATGAGGTTGATTCACAAATCAGGTTGCACCCACTGAAAAACCTTATTTGTTCGTTCATGGTAGCCAATGCCAAGCAATAATGCCTAGGCGCCATTAAGCCTCAGGTTGTTTTGGAAAACCCACTCAGAGAGAGAGAGTGTGTGTGTAAGGGTGTGAAATAGCAGACAGATGAGGCTGGTGATGCAATCAATCACAAAAAGGGGGCGGAACAGGAAATTGCAACAACACAACCTCTGCAGAGGTTGGCATGGAAGTAGGAATATGTGGTAACTGCCTGACTCATTTCTCAGCACTCTGTTTTCATTTGAAACAAGATTAGCAAGTCGCTGCCTCCATTTGCGGAACAAAATGTTTGTTCATTCTCCATAAAAAAAAATATATATTGCATAACAATTTCAACACTGTTGAGAGGACAAGAAAAAAGACAGGGAATTTCTGCTACAAAAACAACTGGCATCAATGATCATTTTTATCTTGAAAAGAAAAACACAATAGCTACAATTATTTTTCGCAAAGTGGCGTTTCCACCAAACAGTACAGTTTAGTTCATGATGCCATTTATTTAGCGTTTCCGCTAGAGCCTGAACTATAGGGATTTTTCTGATTGACATTTGGCAGAATACAATTCTGATAAACAATTGATTGGCCGGTTAATTCAAAAGAATATATAGAATGAATAAAGTATTTTCTTTTTTGGTCCACTGGCACCGCACCTACAAAAATGGACTAGTAATGGTCCAGCAACCATCTGTCTCCTGTTTGTTTTTAGTTGTGAATGAAATATTTGCTACTTTTGGTATTAAATTACAGTACATATATCACAGCAGGAAATCGCCAGTAAATCCAGATTACCCAATCCGGCCTGGTCTGCAAGAATCCCCCCAAATGATTTTGGGGTAAATTGGAAAAAAATGCAAATAAAAGATTTCAAACAATAGACAAACCGCATAGATGTCAAACTTAAACCATGTCACTGTCTCATTCTGACATGTTATGCAACATAATACGATTTTGGTTGCATGGGATCGTAAAAACTGGAATAATATAATGATATATTATGAATGTGACCCAGTTGTGCAACTTTGGGAAACCCTACATAGAGATGGTCGAAGCGGGGCGCCCCTTCGACGTTGTCTTCCAAGAGGGAGGAGCTGGCTGGGAGGCTCCGCTCTGCTCCCTTGGTGATGGTGCTAGCGAGGGTGGCACTTCAGCCCGCGTACCGGGACACAAATGTGAACGGAACGCCTCGTCCACCGGATCGTTTGAACTCTCATTTTGGGAACGTCCAACTTTTTTATTTAACACTCCATGGAATGCTGACGATTTGTGGTGGAGCATTGAGGGTCGTTTTGGGGAAACGCTGGCGCTTTTGTGGACCCGCCGCCGGAGGCTAGTCTGGATGCTGGAGCTCGCCTGCGAGCACCCCGGCCGTGTATGTCGTCTTTTTCCTCGGATTTGCCTTCGAGGTTCTTCGACGGCCAACTCCACATTCAACCATCTAAACTTCTAAAATGGTGTGTTTCACCTTGTCCTCTGCTCGGTTTAAACCTGGATAAGACAGGGAGGAGCAGCGACGACGTGACAACAATCAGACACGACGATCGGCGTTACTTTCCCTCGGTAAGGCACCGAGCGAGATCAGCCACCGTAAAGCAGCGATCACATACACATCCTGGACAAGAAAACACTACACTGCCTGTAGCACATTGTTGACAGCCTACACACGAACCTCTTTAGTTTCGATTGTGCGTAAAAGGAGTTCCATACCTGAAAACAAAAACAAGACGCGCAATTATATTTGTCTATCTGTAAAATAGCTGCTTTATCAAAATACAAACCTAAATACATTTACTAAATTGCTAGTCGTGTTAGCTTTAGCTTCACTACAGATGCTATACGAAGCTAGCCAGGTTGCTAACAAATATCTACCACATTGTTGGCAAAAGGTGCAGCCAACGTTTCATTTTCTACACATACTGAAGATCTGTCTCGTTTGAGTTGATCTCCACAATCTTTACTTTTTTAATCCCAGGTTATCTGAACTAACCTCCACTTGCATGATGTTTTCACAGTGGCGGCTCTTCTAGCCTGGGATTCTCTCGATAAGGGCATTTAAAAGAGCAATTGATGCATCTTGGAGTGTCCGAGTCAATGAGAGAGTGCGAGTACAGCCAAATAAGCACTCGCAGCTCCACTCCAATGGAGACCCCTTTCAAGAAGAAGACCCCCAAAAAGAGGAAGTGGGAATCCTTCCCTGGTCGGAATAAATTTTACTGCGATGGGAGGATAATGATGGCCAAGCAGACAGGGGTTTTCTACCTCACCCTTGTCCTTATTCTTGTCACTTGTGGACTTTTCTTCACCTTTGAGTAAGTATTCTTTTGTGATCCAATCTGCTATTAACTTGTGCACTTTGACCCAAAGGATTAGCAATTTTGTAGGTTCATCATATGTCAGTGACCCCTGCGAAAGAACATGTACACTAACCCGAGTACGGCCAACACATAGGTTTACTACAGTGCATAGTTTCTCACACCCTCTAATTACTGTCCTCACAGCAACCCGATCACCACTAGATAACAATCGTGCTCCATCAGGTGGCTTAGTTGCTCAATCGGCCCCGTCTGTCAGGGTAAAGTGCTTTGGAACCACATATAGTCTAATAGGCAAACTGCTGCGTATGCAACGGATAATGGCTACTGTTCACTATCTCATGGTAAATTTGCTCTTTGTTCCATTATGTCATAGGACCTTAAGACCAAATGTCGAGAGAAGGACCAGGACAGTCACGTCTGACATGTTGTCAGTGCTTGAGTGCAAATCATTAACAATTTGGTATTACTTTATATGACGCGTATTTTATTTGAACATGTCCGTACTGATGATCTTAACATGGTGTTCTTTTCTTGGAATGCTTCATTTTTGCGTGGTCCAGTTGATGTGTGTGATTTTTGTCTGTTCTGTCCATCTTCCCAAAAGCTTTGTTGCACGTCAATTTCCATTGTGGCAAATTTCAGTCTGGTTTTTGTATGATTTGCTTCCGTGGACATCTCCCGTCATGGCCACTTTGGGAGACAAAAAAGAAAAGAAAAAAAGACAGATGGTGCTATTAAACACTGATGTGTCTTAACCTTGGAGTTACCTTTCATTTTTATGGAGGTGGGTCAGGGCTCTTTGGTTACCTTTAGTATTAGCCGTCTATCTTTTTCATATATATGTTTCTCAAATATATATTTCTCCTGTATACACACGTACGCAAACATTTGTATTATTAGTTTGGTGTGTTTTGCTATGATTGAGGTGTGAAATTGTGTGCGTTGTGTGTGCAACCTACATTACCACAATCTATAAGTATTGACCTCTGGACTACTTAATCTTTTAATACATTGTCACCTTAACAGACCAACACAACCATGGTCAAAGAACAGTCTATCAAAAGAGCATGCGTGTCATGCTCTTTTTTTTTTTTTTTTTTTTTTGCTGCCATGTAACAAACTGTATTAAAATGTATTAGATGCTCCGAATACGACATGGATATTCTTTTCATTTTTGGTCCTGTTTTGTTGTCTTCTGTTTGTTTTCTGACTGCATTGGACATTTTTATATTGTATAGAACCGAGTAAACTCTTTCAGCTGCAGCTCTGCCCTCCCTGCCTCAACTGTCCATGGCCCAAGGCTGAACACGGTGTTCCTCACTCTCTTTTTCCCTTGCACCCGACACCAATCAGCTGAAAGGATTAGTCAGCAGATCTGCACATTGCCATCTGCGTCATTAACGTTATTGTTTCGAATGAATACACCAGACCAACTCAAGTTAATACAATCTGGGGTTTTGTTTTTTTTAATTATTTTTAGTTGTGTGATCTCACATTGACCACATTTTGTTTTCAGGCATCCCCCAACAACTCCCTGCCAATTTTGCTGTTTTATGTTTTGTATTGTTTGTTTTGTCTTGTTCTTTTTCATCAGAGGGGTGATTTTATTCTGTTTATTATTCTGTTTCAGGCTCCCACAGATGCACGTGTGCCGTCTGAACATGTTGCCTTGTCTTGCGGCATAGTTTACTTGGACAAATAATATTTTCGTTCATACCATTTTGTTATCTGAAAGTTGATTGCATGTAGCATAATGGCGCATCTGATTGTTTTTGTAATTTATTACCAAGACTTTTTTACTTCTGCCTTGAAATTGTGACACGTTTTTTCTGTCGTGGGTCCCCTCATCATAACGTGGGAGATACCTTAAACACCCGTAGACCTCCCCCCATCCAATCAATGCCAAACGCAGCTATAGTTAGTCGTCCCAGAAGTTCCCTGTTGCATGAGGCCGATCTTCCGACAAGTTTCATTGGCCAGCAGTGCACATAAAAATTGTCTTTGTAGAGTCACAATCAGAAATGTCACACCAAAGTACCGTATTTTCTGGACCGGACTATAAGGCGCACCTTCAATGAATGGCCCATTTTAAAACTTTGTCCTTATATAAGGCGCACCGGACTATAAGGCGCACCATTAATGCATCATGTCAGATTTTTAATCCAAATCAAATCATTCTCCATTTTATCTTTTTTATTTCAATTTCAGACGCAACAAATTACTGTATAATCACAAAATAATGATCCATAGTCTTTTTGATTCATGATTCATAGTCTTCAGCGGGCCACTTATGATTGATTTCATGACACACCGCTTCGGGCCAGTTTAAATATAGGAATTTGGTCCATATATAAGGCGCATTGGACTATAAGGCGCACTGTCGGCTTTTGAGAAAGTTTTAGGTTTTTAGGTGCGCCTTATAGTCCGGAAAATACGGTAATGCACATTGTCTGCAGGAACGTCAATCCTGCTTTGCAATCAAGTAATATATTCTTTTACACCCTATAGTGGGATTTTGTGGCTGTTCTGCTGAGACAGCTCACTCCTGTAGCTGTTTCCAGGGTTACCATATTCCCTTTCTGACATTGTATAGATTCTCCCCCTAGCAACATAAAATTCCCTCAATATCCTGCTTTCAATTGCATCAAAGGTTGCATCATTTGTACTGCTCGGATTGTTCCCGGATGGGAAGATCTACTGTCTCTTGCCACATATTTATTGATTTGTTTCTGTAGGAGACGCTGTCCTCAAAATTGCATCCAGCCTGCTCAAATGGCTTCCATTGAATTCCGCCATCACTTTGGATGGCATGACAGCCTATTCAATATTTTGTTGATGTATGACTCAGTGTCTCAAGACAGGTTTTGTGCTTTTGTCTCCACAACTGCTCCAGAGAAAAGTTGACTATTGTCCTTAAACTTTTAAAATGACTTATGTCATAGAGCACTTATGTAAATTAAATGTTCTGATATTTTTTTGAAGAGAATGACACACTTCAACAGTACCACTTTGGCAGACAATACAGTACAATGAAAACGGGAGACAATGCAATAGAATATATCTTGATGCTTGACTTTAATTAACATGGACTCAATGTAAATGTTGTATGTTCATTTTTGTCCCTTGCTTTCTGCTTTTGTGGAACCCAACCTGGCGAACCTAAAAATAGTTTGTGTGAATAACCGAGCCTGGCATACATAAGCGGATGTAACCGTATCACCCTATGCTCCACCCCACCTGAGGGGTTGCCATATGACAGCAAAATGTAATTTATTTGCAAGCAACAGTTACACATGATATTGGGAATTAAATGACTTACTGGTGAAGGGGCGTGGTGAGCATCGGGAATTTGATAGAATTTTTCCCGAAGCTTCGGGCGGGTCACAACGTTCCTCTCTGATGACGATCTGTCATGACCCGATCTGACTCAAATGCAAAAATTCAGCTTTGTCGTTCATTTTGCAACTCACTTCGAGTCACCTGTGATTTGTTCACAGCTATATGTACTCGTGTTGTGCAGTATTATATTTTTCTATGTAACATCTTCCCATTGATCTGATCACTCAATAATTAACTTTTTTCTTTTATTGTATGATTGACTATAAAGTAGTAATTCACAGGTCCAATTGTGACATCGTTAATCAAATCCTCAGAGACATTACAGCAGCAGTGTTTCCCACACGTTTATCTGTGGCAGGCTGCCATAAACGAGTTTTGTTCATGACTAATTTTGTGAACCTTTCTACATGTTCAATTTGTTGCCCCCGTCTCAAATGGCACAAACGCCTCCATAGCCAACTCAATAAGACACATTCAAATATAATGGGTACATCAACATGTGCCTCCACCTCTGTACATTTAAATGTGATAATTCTAAAGCATTGAAGTGTTAAAGGGATTACTTGCATGGGATTGTTTTATTAGCACAGATTACAATTTGGGTGACTGACCTGTGTGGGAATTCTATCCACTTACTGGTCTTAAGCAGCAAAGTGCCTAATCTGGATGCATTACACTTAGCGTGCATTAATTCTTTTTTACTGTACATTTATGAGAAGGTTGTTTTAGCACAGACATCGTTTATCATTTGTTCTTTTCCTAATATTATTGCTTGTCTTCTCAGTTGCCCGTTCCTGGCTGAGCATTTGACGCCGGTTATCCCAGTGATCGGAGGAGTGCTTTTTGTCTTTGTGCTGGGAACACTGCTGAGAACCAGCTTCAGTGACCCAGGGGTGCTGCCTCGGGCCACTCCAGATGAAGCAGCCGACCTGGAGAGGCAAATAGGTAAGAAAACCCTCCAATTACATTATTGGTAATGTGAGTTATTGCCACAAATAGAAGTGATGAGACGGGGGAGTACAAGGGCAAGGTTGGCACTTTTTGGAAGAAAATTAAAACTATTTGGACGCAACAGGAGCAACAGTATTTTACTCAAGAACCCTTCACCATCTCAGAGGGGCTCTGGATTGAAATTACAGCCTTTAGATTGGTAATACAAAATACATATTATTAATAATAATACTTATAATAATACAGATAATGAAAATACAAGTTGAAAAAAAGTCACCAAGACCACTCTACTACCAAAGCCATGCTGCCCGATAATCCACTCTCGCCATTAAAATTATTTCTAATACATTATAAATCCGGTTTACAATGTCTGAACATCTGGTGTATTAAAATTCTTAAGTGTGTCAGTTAAGAGTTACATATAGAAAAGTCCACTCTGTTTGCAGTATGAAGTATCTTTTTCTAATTGCCAGTCCTTCAGGTCACCAAGGCATCATTAAACAAACTCTGGAATGGTTTAATTAATCAAATTAGGAGACTAAGCTCCTAATTAGCTTTTGCTATAGTGGTGGAGCTCAGAGTGCCAAGCGGTGTGCTGCAGAAAAGCACTCTGGGATAAAAAAAGATCAAAGTGACATTTTCTGCGGATAAACAAATTTAGTAACTTGAAAACATAAACAACTTTGACCCAAATTGCAAACTGCCACCAGTGACTTTTGTGTCCACCAAGTAACTGTTGGTCAACCACAAAATATTCCTGTCACCAGTAAGGTTTTTTATGGACTCCTGGAGCCAAGTTTGCAGATGCATTTTGTTAGAGAAATGTTTATAAGGTTTTTCCCAAAGTAAACGGGAAAAATTATCACCGTCACCAACAACGGCAGACATCTAATGACACACAATTAAAAACACGTCAGACTCGAAATTTTGCAAATATATCAAGTAGGGATGGGCGAGTACAGCTACCAGGTATTGGTATAAGGCCAATAGCAGTCTTATTTGAATAGTTCATATCTTTATTTCATTTAATACTTTTTCTTATTTTGAAAACATGAGAAAAATCTAAATATCAAAAAATCCAAATACCGTAATTTTCGGACTATAAGTCGCGGTTTTTTTCATAGTTTGGGTGGGGGGGCGACTTATACTCAGGAGCGACTTATATACATATATATGTTTTTTTTTCACTTTTTTGGGCATTTTATGGCTGGTGCGACTTATACTCCGGTGCGACTTATAGTCCGAAAATTACGGTACATTTTTCATATCACTCTGCCCTATTTACCAACTTAGTGTTTATTATTTAGAACTTCAATTTACTTTGAACAAAGGCTAAAATTTTGGAAGTTGACAGTTTTATTCATCCTATTGTTCATTTATTACAAACGACTCCTAAATTCGAGTGGGTTTTTTATTTTGAACTTAAATGCTCTACTGTAGGGTGATTGTTCTGCCTTTTGTCAGAAATAAACAAAAGGTCTTTTTTTGTGAGGTTTTTTACTTTGGTTTAATTGAAAATCAATGGATTAAATAAAGTCCATTGGGTATCGGTTACTTAGTATCAGAGTGCTCATGTGTTAAATACCCATACTGGTATGGGTCTGAAAAAATTGGTGGAAGGTGACACGATACTGAGCTGTGCATCACTGTGACACTCACTCACTCACTCTGGGTTCAGTGCGTTGTCATGATTCATGAATTTTTTTTTTTTAAACGAGTTGGCTTCTACACTGTTGGTGCCACGATATATGTAATACGTCACACTCGTTCCAGGCCTCTTTGCTATCGTTTGTTCGCCTTTCAATAAACACTGCACAATGACCAGCCATCTTATGACGCGTCTTTATGTGCAGTGCTCATAGTTTGACTACACAGTGCTGGGTTGGTCTGTTATGGCATCTTAACAATGTACAAAGTGAAACTTCTGAAACTTTCCCATCCCTTTCCTCTCAGCTTTGTTGTCCAATGTGTGATGCAGCTGGCCCAAATCTTGGCATAGCGGGCAGATTTACATGCGAGACATTGCAGGCACATCTGTTTGCTCTTATCCCGATCATCCAGCCTCATTCCGAGCCCCAATAGCAATCAGCCTAGCTGTGATTTGCAAGGAAAAGACTTCATGTCCTTCATTCTTTCTCAATTTTAATTGCACTACGTTATTTGAGGTATTTAACAAAAACTATTTGATCATCAATCGGTAAGTAATAGGGGTGTAAATCCCGGGTTTTGTAACGATACGATATCGTATCGATACAAAGGATCACGATACGATATTTGCCGATATCTTAAAGCCTGCTGTGATTCATTCACGATACATCACGATATAGTGCTCTACGATCGATATAGAACAATATCCTGATTTATAACAATTCATACGCAAAATCAACAAGGTACTGCAAACTCTTTATTTAGGAAATTACAAAGTGCTTCCAAACGAATGACTTGAAAATTAGGGTTAGGGTTAGGATTAGGGTTGGGGTTAGGGTTTCTAACTAGGCTTTGAAAACTAGGGTTAGGGTTAGGGTTAGGGTTAGAGTTAGAGTTAGAGTTAGGGTTAGGGTTAGGGTTAGAGTTAGGGTTAGGGTTAGGGTTAGGGTTACTAACTAGGCTTTCAAAACTAGAGTTAGGGTTAGGGTTAGGGTTTCTAACTAGGCTTTCAAAACTAGGGTTAGGGGTTCCGACTAGGGTTTCCAAGGAGTTTTGCCATCGCTAATTAGGGTTTCAAACTAGGCTCAGGGTTTCCGACTAGGGTTTTAAACCAAGGTTAGGGTTTCAAACTAGGTTTTAAAGCTAGGGTTAGGGTTTCCAACGAGGCTTTCAAACTACTTTTAGGGTTTCTAAGATTGGGGTTTCTAACTAGGCTTTCAAAACTAGGGTTAAGGTTTTCGACTAGGGTTTCCAAAGTTGTTAGGGTTAGGATTAGGGTTGGGGTTAGGGTTTCTAACTAGACTTTCAAAACTAGGGTTAGAGTTAGGGTTAGGGTTAGGGTTAGAGTTAGGGTTAGGGTTACTAACTAGGCTTTCAAAACTAGAGTTAGGGTTTCTAACTAGGCTTTCAAAACTAGGGTTAGGGTTTCCGACTAGGGTTTCCAAGGAGTTTTGCCATCGCTAATTAGGGTTTCAAACTAGGCTCAGGGTTTCCGACTAGGGTTTTAAACCAAGGTTAGGGTTTCAAACTAGGTTTTAAAGCTAGGTTTAGGGTTTCCAACCAGGGTTTCAAACTACTTTTAGGGTTTCTAAGATTAGGGTTTCTAACTAGGCTTTCAAAACGAGGGTTAGGGTTTCCGACCAGGGTTTCCAAGAAGTTTTGCCATCGCTAATTAAAGTTTCAAACAAGGGGTAGGGTTTCCGACTAGGGTTTTAAACCAAGCTTAGGGTTACAAACTAGGTTTTAAAGCTAAGGTTAGGGTTTCCAACGAGGGTTTCAAACTACTTTTAGGGTTTCTAAGATTAGGGTTTCTAACTAGGCTTTCAAAACTAGGGTTAGGGTTTCCGACCAGGGTTTCCAAGGAGTTTTGCCATTGCTAATTAGAGTTTCAAGCTAGGGTTAGGGTGTCCGACTAGGGTTTTAAATCAAGGTCAGGGTTACAAACTAGGGGTGTAAATCGCGGGTTAGTAACGATACGATATCATATCGATACAAAGAACCACGATACGATATTTGGCGATATCTTAAAGCCTGCTGTGATTCATTCACGATACATCACGATATAGTGCTCTACGATTGATATAGAACAATATCCTGATTTATAACAATTCATACGCAAAATCAACAAGGTACTGCAAACTCTTTATTTAGGAAATTACAAAGTGCTTCCAAACGAATGACTTGAAGCCCAAAGGGGAGCGAATTTCCTCATCTTCTTGGACAGACACTAGCCATAGCACCAGCCCAGGAGCCGCGTAGTTGTCGGCTCCCCTTTCACGTGCCTGCTCTGCTCACAACACAACACGCACTGCTCCCGGAAAGAGGAAGCAAGCAACAATGAACTGGATTTCAAAATAAAGTCGCGTCTAATGTCCGAGGTCAAAAACGGGCGATATAGATCGATGTTTACGTTTAGCATCGATGCCAACAAATCGTAGAGCATTATATCGATTAATCGATGTGTATCGATGAATCGTTACACCCCTAGTTTCAAACTACCGTATTTCCCGCCCTAAAAGGCGCACCTAAAAACCTAAAATTTTCTCAAAAGCCGACAGTGCGCCTTATAGTCTGTACTGATCTCCCTGTGCGTTATGTACTTCGTGTACGTTGTCACAGTTCATCAGCCAGCCAAACTCATGTATAGAACACGTGAGCCAGGTTCAGAGCGTCTTGCTCCCTTTATTTCTGTTCAGTGCTAAACACAACGAGTGAAACTGCAAATAAAACAACAAACAGTTTCTACTATGAATATTCTTATCTTATAAACAATAATAAAGTTATCCAATAACAATAACTTACAGCCGTTGATTCCGTGGGGATAAGGAGAGGAGAAAGATTCGTTTTTGACACAAGTAATGCTAACGTCTCTACTCATCAGTTGTCAAGTCGCTTTCACAAGAACATGCGCAGCTTCCGGTGCATTTCAAAATACATTTCCGGTTTGCTTCCGAACGACAAATAACCATTGTGTATTCTTCTTTTCATAGAAAACAGTTCTTACGTCATGAAAACAATTCTGAGGGCAGAACGTAGTCCAGTGCGACTTATATATGGATCAATTGATGAATTTGTTGATCCATACTGGTTGTACACAGTGCTCTGCCAAAATGTTTCAGTACGTTTTAGTACGACTAGTAAATTACAAGGTCGCATCGCTTCCCAACATTACGGTAACTGTAGTCAGGGGGGCGTCACCGAATAGCTGTTGTACCCGCGAGGCTATTTCATTTCAAAATAGGCTGCTCCGTTAATGTTTCGAGTAAATTTACGGATTGATATGGAAGGGAAACATAGGTAAGCAGTACCAATGTGTTAGATCGAACTTTAGTCAGTTCCGATCATTTTATAGGAGATCGTTTGAGAAACGCGATTGTTTACACTTTGCTGAGGCTCATGGGAGATTGCGAGCTGAGGCTCGTGGGACTTTGCGGATGGCTAATGCTATAACGATAGCTGCTATACGTACCAGGGTATTTCATGTCAAAATAGGCTGCTCTGTTAATGTTTCGAGTAAATCTACGGATCGATATGGAAGGGAAACATAGGTAAGTAGTACCAATGCGTTAGATCGAACTTTAGTCAGTTCCGATCATTTTATAGGAGATCGTTTGAGAAACGCGATTGTTTACAGAGAGCTCGTTGGTTATTGGCTAGTGGATGCATACCGCAACCCTAGTCAACCTCAGTTTGTTGCAGTATAGCTTCTATTTTATGCGCCTTATAATCCGGTGCGCCTTATATATGGACAAAGTTTTAAAATGGGCCGTTCATTGAAGGTGCGCCTTATAATCCGGTGCGCCTTTTAGGGCGGAAAATACGGTACTTTTAGGGTTTCTAAGAATAGGGTTTCTAACTAGGCTTTCAAAACTAGGGTTAGGGTTTCCGACCAGGGTTTCCAAGGAGTTTTGCCATTGCTAATTAGGGTTTCAATCTAGGGTTAGGGTTTCCGACTAGGGTTTTAAACCAAGCTTAGGGTTACAAACTAGGTTTTAAAGCTAGGCTTAAGGTTTCCAACGAGGCTTTCAAACTACTTTTAGGGTTTCTAAGATTAGGGTTTCTAACTAGGCTTTCAAAACTAGGGTTAGGGTTTTCGACTTGGGTTTCCAAAATTAGGGTTAGGGTTAGGGTTAGGATTAGGGTTGGGGTTAGGGTTTCTAACTAGGCTTTGAAAACTAGGGTTAGGGTTAGGGTTAGGGTTAGAGTTAGGGTTAGGGTTAGGGTTAGGGTTACTAACTAGGCTTTCAAAACTAGAGTTAGGGTTAGGGTTTCTAACTAGGCTTTCAAAACTAGGGTTAGGGGTTCCGACTAGGGTTTCCAAGGAGTTTTGCCATCGCTAATTAGGGTTTCAAACTAGGCTCAGGGTTTCCGACTAGGGTTTTAAACCAAGGTTAGGGTTTCAAACTAGGTTTTAAAGCTAGGGTTAGGGTTTCCAACGAGGCTTTCAAACTACTTTTAGGGTTTCTAAGATTGGGGTTTCTAACTAGGCTTTCAAAACTAGGGTTAGGGTTTCCGACCAGGGTTTCCAAGGAGTTTTGCCATTGCTAATTAGGGTTTCAATCTAGGGTTAGGGTTTCCGACTAGGGTTTTAAACCAAGCTTAGGGTTACAAACTAGGTTTTAAAGCTAGGCTTAAGGTTTCCAACGAGGCTTTCAAACTACTTTTAGGGTTTCTAAGATTAGGGTTTCTAACTAGGCTTTCAAAACTAGGGTTAGGGTTTTCGACTTGGGTTTCCAAAATTAGGGTTAGGGTTAGGATTAGGGTTGGGGTTAGGGTTTCTAACTAGGCTTTGAAAACTAGGGTTAGGGTTAGGGTTAGAGTTAGGGTTAGGGTTAGGGTTAGGGTTAGGGTTACTAACTAGGCTTTCAAAACTAGAGTTAGGGTTAGGGTTTCTAACTAGGCTTTCAAAACTAGGGTTAGGGGTTCCGACTAGGGTTTCCAAGGAGTTTTGCCATCGCTAATTAGGGTTTCAAACTAGGCTCAGGGTTTCCGACTAGGGTTTTAAACCAAGGTTAGGGTTTCAAACTAGGTTTTAAAGGTAGGGTTAGGGTTTCCAACGAGGCTTTCAAACTACTTTTAGGGTTTCTAAGATTGGGGTTTCTAACTAGGCTTTCAAAACTAGGGTTAGGGTTTCCGACCAGGGTTTCCAAGGAGTTTTGCCATTGCTAATTAGGGTTTCAATCTAGGGTTAGGGTTTCCGACTAGGGTTTTAAACCAAGCTTAGGGTTACAAACTAGGTTTTAAAGCTAGGCTTAAGGTTTCCAACGAGGCTTTCAAACTACTTTTAGGGTTTCTAAGATTAGGGTTTCTAACTAGGCTTTCAAAACTAGGGTTAGGGTTTTCGACTTGGGTTTCCAAAATTAGGGTTAGGGTTAGGATTAGGGTTGGGGTTAGGGTTTCTAACTAGGCTTTGAAAACTAGGGTTAGGGTTAGGGTTAGAGTTAGAGTTAGAGTTAGGGTTAGGGTTAGGGTTAGGGTTAGGGTTAGGGTTAGGGTTACTAACTAGGCTTTCAAAACTAGAGTTAGGGTTAGGGTTAGGGTTTCTAACTAGGCTTTCAAAACTAGGGTTAGGGGTTCCGACTAGGGTTTCCAAGGAGTTTTGCCATCGCTAATTAGGGTTTCAAACTAGGCTCAGGGTTTCCGACTAGGGTTTTAAACCAAGGTTAGGGTTTCAAACTAGGTTTTAAAGCTAGGGTTAGGGTTTCCAACGAGGCTTTCAAACTACTTTTAGGGTTTCTAAGATTGGGGTTTCTAACTAGGCTTTCAAAACTAGGGTTAAGGTTTTCGACTAGGGTTTCCAAAGTTGTTAGGGTTAGGATTAGGGTTGGGGTTAGGGTTTCTAACTAGGCTTTCAAAACTAGGGTTAGAGTTAGGGTTAGGGTTAGGGTTAGAGTTAGGGTTAGGGTTACTAACTAGGCTTTCAAAACTAGAGTTAGGGTTTCTAACTAGGCTTTCAAAACTAGGGTTAGGGTTTCCGACTAGGGTTTCCAAGGAGTTTTGCCATCGCTAATTAGGGTTTCAAACTAGGCTCAGGGTTTCCGACTAGGGTTTTAAACCAAGGTTAGGGTTTCAAACTAGGTTTTAAAGCTAGGGTTAGGGTTTCCAACGAGGCTTTCAAACTACTTTTAGGGTTTCTAAGATTGGGGTTTCTAACTAGGCTTTCAAAACTAGGGTTAAGGTTTTCGACTAGGGTTTCCAAAGTTGTTAGGGTTAGGATTAGGGTTGGGGTTAGGGTTTCTAACTAGGCTTTCAAAACTAGGGTTAGAGTTAGGGTTAGGGTTAGGGTTAGGGTTAGAGTTAGGGTTAGGGTTACTAACTAGGCTTTCAAAACTAGAGTTAGGGTTTCTAACTAGGCTTTCAAAACTAGGGTTAGGGTTTCCGACTAGGGTTTCCAAGGAGTTTTGCCATCGCTAATTAGGGTTTCAAACTAGGCTCAGGGTTTCCGACTAGGGTTTTAAACCAAGGTTAGGGTTTCAAACTAGGTTTTAAAGCTAGGGTTAGGGTTTCCAACCAGGGTTTCAAACTACTTTTAGGGTTTCTAAGATTAGGGTTTCTAACTAGGCTTTCAAAACGAGGGTTAGGGTTTCCGACCAGGGTTTCCAAGAAGTTTTGCCATCGCTAATTAAAGTTTCAAACAAGGGGTAGGGTTTCCGACTAGGGTTTTAAACCAAGCTTAGGGTTACAAACTAGGTTTTAAAGCTAAGGTTAGGGTTTCCAACGAGGGTTTCAAACTACTTTTAGGGTTTCTAAGATTAGGGTTTCTAACTAGGCTTTCAAAACTAGGGTTAGGGTTTCCGACCAGGGTTTCCAAGGAGTTTTGCCATTGCTAATTAGAGTTTCAAGCTAGGGTTAGGGTGTCCGACTAGGGTTTTAAATCAAGGTCAGGGTTACAAACTAGGGGTGTAAATCGCGGGTTAGTAACGATACGATATCATATCGATACAAAGAACCACGATACGATATTTGGCGATATCTTAAAGCCTGCTGTGATTCATTCACGATACATCACGATATAGTGCTCTACGATTGATATAGAACAATATCCTGATTTATAACAATTCATACGCAAAATCAACAAGGTACTGCAAACTCTTTATTTAGGAAATTACAAAGTGCTTCCAAACGAATGACTTGAAGCCCAAAGGGGAGCGAATTTCCTCGTCTTCTTGGACAGACACTAGCCATAGCACCAGCCCAGGAGCCGCGTAGTTGTCGGCTCCCCTTTCACGTGCCTGCTCTGCTCACAACACAACACGCACTGCTCCCGGAAAGAGGAAGCAAGCAACAATGAACTGGATTTCAAAATAAAGTCGCGTCTAATGTCCGAGGTCAAAAACGGGCGATATAGATCGATGTTTACGTTTAGCATCGATGCCAACAAATCGTAGAGCATTATATCGATTAATCGATGTGTATCGATGAATCGTTACACCCCTAGTAAGTAACACTGGTCAACAGAACATTTTAAACAGAGATGGATATGTGTCCTTAAATTTATTTTTGATGCTGATTTAAAAAAATATATATTTACTTTTTTCAAATTTCAGTTTTTTTTTAAATATGTTTGTATTAGTTTTTATGTTTGACCTGTAAAATCTATCTAGAAAAAGTTACTTATCTCTGATTAAAATCAAGTTAAAAAAAAAATTAACCAGTGTATTTGTGTTTATACAAGTTGTTCCCCTTTTTGTTTCCTTTCGTCACACAGTACTTGTTCCTAGTATTCCCTTCTCTTCAAACAATCCGATTTTATTCATTTTCATTCTTTCATTTTTTGTCTTTAATCAGATGTTCACTGCCCTAACAAATTACTTAGACTAACTGAAACATCCTTGCATATATTAATGTAAATTACTTATAATACTAAATATAATTATAGTAAAATTGGGCTAATGTCCATCATGTACTCAATGTACAAAAGGCCTGTAATTTATTAAAGAATACATAGGTCACCAGTAATCCAAGAAAGTTAACACTGGGCATTGACCTCAATTGTGTATGTTAAGTTACTCCTATAGGTTTCAAGTTCAACACCAGTACTATTGAATTTCTTGCAAAACAACAGTAGACCTAATGTCTGAACAACAAGTGACATCATGGTATTGTCATTCTCCCTGTACGGAGCCTATTGTGATGGCTATGACTGATCGAAATTGTCTGTGCCATCTGCCAAATGTTGCCCTCACTGTGTAAACAGGCGTCCTGCTAATTCATTCACTTTGACACTTTTATGTGCTTTGGCTACTACAATTGGGGAACAACACTCCTGAGACAATAATGTCGTAAACACTGAAAGCCCATTCACACAAACTAACGGCAGGTCATCAAAAGAAGCCAGGCGCATTGATTTCAAAATAACACGAATCCTGCCATGTGGTCTTGATCAGTTCTTAGAATGACCAACCAACATAAGTTTTGCATTGTTTGGGGTGAGGAAAACCTCTGTTAATCTAAGACAGGGGTGTCAAACTCATTTCTTTCACGGGCCACATTGTAGTTATAGCTTCTTTCGGAGGGCCATTATGACTGTCAACCCAAATAAATGTATGAGCACCTCATATACAGTAAAAGCTACAAAACAAACTGACAAATAACTCGTTTTCAAATCAGACAAGTAAAAACTGGTCAAATATTATTAAAAATTAAGATGTTATTAAAAGTGGAGACAATTTGCAATTCTAGTAATGAGACACGAATTTAATGCACAATTTGTCTTCACGGGCCACATAAAATGATGTGGCGGGCCGTATCTGGCCCCCGGGCCTTGAGTTTGACACCTGTGATCTAAGAGGCTTGCTCAGAGATTCATTTGTTTAACACAAGCTAACAACAGATAACTTGCAGCAATTGTCATGGATATGCTTATCGATTGATAATGTGTCTTAAGAAAGCATAATATTCATGTTGATAAATGTAGAGCCAGATGTTATTTTGGCAGTGCTTCCCAATTTTTTTTTCTTACGCACTCCCAGGATGAACAAATATTTCGCCCCACCCCAACCTTCTTCTGTGACTATAAATAGTGTCATTTGTTTATAAAATTGGTTTAAGTACACCTCTGCAGAGGAGCTAATTAATACACCTTGTCCACTCTGACACTGCCACCTCCTGTATTGGATGTATAATTACACTTTATTTTAGTACCGCCCCAAAAAAGCTTTAGTTGTTTTTGTTTTGTATTGGAATGAACATATAGCACAATGACAATGAAAAGCACCCTGTTGATTGAAGAAATGGTCAAATGAAGGCTCACAGCTTGCCTCTCTTAAATTGGATGCAGTTATTTTTTCTTCATTTCTTTATCAATCTAATATCAGTGCTTGCCTGCTAGCTGGCAGGCCCTCTCCGCTACAACTTGCCAAATCCAAAAGACTCTCTGAAGTATTAATCAGACTGAGAGATGGCCGGAACTTCTTTCCTTCCTCCTAATACGGGCCAAGCTGGCTGCCGAACATTAGGGCAGTAATGGTGCCAGCAGAGGAAATGGCTTTTTGATGGCTTAAGGCTCAGATGGTAAAAGGATGCCAACGTCAGTCAGAGATGCTGGAAGGTTTACGTGTCATTCAAAAAAGGCGGTTTGAAGTCGATGATTTACTGCAGTACTCTATGCCAGCAGCATAAAGTGATAGCCAAAACCCACACATGTGGCCTGACTAATTGTTTAGATTTGAGAAAAAAATATTTTATGAAACAATTATAGGAGGATTTAGCCTAACGGCAGTGAAAAGTTAATGCTAATCTGATCATTTAGCTGCCATCTCTCCCAGTATGTGTTACTTTTCTTCCACCAAAAATTATGTCTTGAATGGATACGCCTAAATATCTCTGGCCTTAACATCCTCTATCCCCATATTTTGGGAAGGCATTTGCACGATTGTAATGATCATTTTCTGTAATTTCAGACAATAGAGCAAGGAAGGTTAGGTTTGATTTGAAGCAACCAGATGTATCCAAATTATAATCAAGCTGTGATCGCCATCGCCTTTATTTCAACTGATCACATTTAATAACTACCAACACAACAATAGAAAAAAAAAAATAATCCTACACTAACTCCGTGCATGTCTGAACATGCCCATAGACGAAGCTTTGGCTGGTCTTTTTATCGTGTCTGTGATTCACTTACTTCTCGTGTCCTTCAAAAAGAAACAACCTGCTCCGTTAAAAGTGACAATGGCAGTCTTCATCGTGATTTTCATTTCCTCCCAGTGTTGATAGTGGCATACCGTGAAAAAGAGAAACAAGCAGCCTTGTGTATGAAATCCGCTATGTAAATAGCACTGCCATTCCATGCCTTGTCACTTCCTGACTGCCTTGCATCAGTGCACTTGCACTGTCCTCATACACATATTTTGCCACACAATTTGTAGAATTCATTTTAATTAATATTATTGAGTATAATTTAGCAACATGTTATGCTTTTAACGAATGTTACTCCCCCCCCTCCCCACATACTTTAGGCTGAAGTAATGCCTCGCATTGAATGGAAGAGGGTGTCCAGTGGTTTACATTTTTTGAAACAAGGCCAAAATAAGCTAATTTCAGCAAGACGTGATTATTTTTTTATCCTTGTGGCGCATTTAGCAGTAAGGTACATTAAAGTTTTTAACTGTGTCATAAAATGGAATTGTTTCATTTCTATTATGATAGTCTACAAGAATAAAAGTCCTTTTGAGAACATCAGCTACTGTCTCTCGCTATTGTCCTATTCTTAAGTCCATGCGGCACTAAGATTATATTATTGTGCAAGTAATTATCATGAATAAGTAAAGTCCTCTCCAGGTATCGTGCGTACTTGCACACAATATGGATGACCTGGCGTGAGCGTAGCCTAAAAATGTCTTAGTAAGCATAATAAATTATGATTTGTTTGCAATACGTTTATCCAAGCTTTGTGGAAATACTTTCTTCTCACCTTTACATGCGCAGTTGGGTAGCAATTCGTCTCACATTGAATGCCAGAAGGCAACAATATGTGTAGTTTGGCTGACATTGAGGCCTCATCTGTGTTGTTTCATCACTTCCCAGTCTACTTGGCCTTTATCCTCTCATACAGACCACTTACTGGTCAGGGATGCGAAAATGCTTAGGTATGGAAAAAACAACTACCGGCATTGATAACTAGATACTCTTGATTAGTTGGCATACCTGTAAGAGTTGTTACTCTTGATAGACAGATCGATGAACTGAAGGTGAGATGGTACAAAGATGAAAAGCCTGTTCTTCTCTGTACATTTTTTTCTTAATTACCGTATTTTCCGGACTATAAGGCGCACCTAAAAACCTAAAATTTTCTCAAAAGCCAACAGTGCGCCTTATAGTCCGGTGCGCCTTATATATGGACCAAATTCCTAAATTTAAACTGGCCCGAAGCATTGTGTCATGAAATCAATCATAAGTGGCCCGCTGAAGACTATGAATCATGAATCAAAAAGACTATGGATCATTATTTTGTGATTATAACCTAATTTGTTGCATCTGAAGTTGAAATAAAAAAGATAAAATGGAGAATGATTTGATTTGGATTAAAAATCTGACATGATGCATTAATGGTGCGCCTTATAGTCCGGTGCGCCTTATATAAGGACAAAGTTTTAAAATGGGCCATTCATTGATGGTGCGCCTTATAGTCCGGTGCGCCTTATAGTCCGGAAAATACGGTATATAACATGTGAACACGCCAACTGCATAGTGTCAAAAGGGTGGAGCATTAATTTGCTTCGTCCGTGTGTACACACCTCAGGTTTTTGTCGTTTGTGAGAAACTGGATTTACTCATCAAACTGTACTATAACCTTCCCGCAGTAGAGACAACTTTCTGTAAATTAATCACACTGTAATCGGGTGGTGACTGGTGTGAAGCATGTGCATCAATGGCTTTTCTCATAATAAACATGAATATTTATTTAATCAAAAAAAGCTGGTCATTCTGACAAAAATTAATGTACCGTATTTTCCGGACTATAAGGCGCACCGGACTATAAGGCGCACCTTCAATGAATAGCCCATTTTAAAACGGTGTCCTTATATAAGGCGCACTGGACTATAAGGCGCACCATTAATGCATCATGTCAGATTTTTAATCCAAATCAAATCATTCTCCATTTTATCTTTTTTATTTCAATTTCAGACGTAACAAATTACTTTATAATCACAAAATAATAATCCATAGTCTTTTTGATTCATGATTCATAGTCTTCAGCGGGCCACTTATGATTGATTTCTTGACACAATGCTTCGGGCCAGTTTCAATTTAGGAATTTGGTCCGTATATAAGGCGCACCGGACTATAAGGCGCACTGTCGGCTTTTGAGAAAATTTTAGGTTTGTAGGTGCGCCTTATAGTCCGGAAAATACGGTACTTGTCATACAAGCATGGAATTTTTTTGAAACTATTTTTTTTTCATTAAAAGTGATATTCTTTGTTAAATTAGGAGCAATGCAATTACTAATGCAAATCTAATGTGTTGATTGCAATTTTATCAAATTTTGTGTTATCTCCCTGAAACATAACTGTATTTGTGCAACTTATCATCCATTTGTTACCTGTTAGCCAAATTCTCTTTCACTTACAGTGTGTTTTTTTTCCCTCTGTTGCTAAGATGTGGCGAATGGCAGCACAGGCTACAGGCCACCACCCAGGACTAAGGAGGTCGTCATCAATGGCCAAACTGTCAAGCTGAAGTACTGTTTCACTTGCAAAATCTTCAGACCTCCACGTGCCTCTCACTGCAGCCTCTGCGATAATTGTGTGGGTGAGTGAAGCACTGCAAAGATCTTTTCTTTAATTGAATGCATTCGACTTGTGCTTACGTCAGTAAACATCTATGCGATGGCTGGTTGAAGAGTGGTTTTGCTCTTTGGTTATCAATATATATTTTTGTTTTTTGATTGTAAAGTAGGTGCACAATAAGCTTTTAAATAAGTAAGCAGCCTCTCCACTGGTTGTGGACAACATTCGGAGTGAGAGTGGGAACTAATTAGAGCGCATCGTATTCAATATGTCATACTGTAGTTAGACTCTAAGTATGTGTGTGTCTGTGTGTGTGGGGGGGGTCATGCACATACCAAATTGTTCAGTAGGGAGCTATATATTTGCAAATTATCATTTTGTGGACCTTATATTTATTTTTAATACAAGTGATAGTAATAAAAAATAAAAGTTTCATGTTCCCTGATCTCTAGTCATTCTCAGATTTCAAACAATCTATGGCAGGGGTTATCAACCCTTTGCAAAAGCTGATTTATTGCAGTTGACCCCACCCATCCTCCCGGTGCCCCCACCTTCCCACCTTGCATAGATGGATAAATAAAGATAGATATTGATATATGGGCTATTATTTTTAGGCGCACGCTATTATTATTATTATGACTTCTTGCTATTTTTTTCACTCCATCCCGTAGCCTACAAAGGCCAGTGCCCACATCATCCATCCATGCCCTCAAAACGTTCTCTATCCCATCATATATAAAGGCCACAATTTAGTCACAGTCACGCTTTCACTCATTTTGCACCACTGCTATTTTTTCTATGCGCTAGCGTACAGACATTTTTTCACATTGTGTGTCTATTTTGCCTGGGCCCTGTGGGACAGTTCACTTTGCCCCACATTTTGCACAGATGTGGATTCCCACTGTGTAGTTTACAGTACATGCTCTCAAGTAACTGGGGTATTACATTCAAACAAGCAATCTGGTTTTCTTACATAAAGTCAGGAATAAGGGCCTCATGTAGCTACACTGTTTTTTTAGTGTGTGTAGTCCTATGGTATATGTCTAGTTTGCAGTATGGGGTGCGCTATATATGTAAATATAAACATATCTATATACTACATATATGAATATACTCTACATGTATGCACATATATACATACAGTGTGTGTATGTATATGTACATATGTATACGCACAGTTATTTCCATATATACACACTGTTTTTTTCTTTTACACAAATACCCTACAAATGCATTTCTGGTGATCAAAATTACAAAAATCTTTTGTGTATGGGCATCCCATTAATTAATATTATTCTTTTTCTGCTCACACAGAGCGTTTTGACCACCACTGTCCCTGGGTGGGGAACTGCGTGGGAAGGAGGAACTACCGCTTCTTCTACATGTTCATCCTTTCGCTGTCCTTCCTCACCATATTCATCTTTGCCTTTGTTATTACACACATCATTTTACGTAGTAAGTAAAACACACAAATGCACTCACCTTTGTACATAACTATTTATAAAAATGATTATTCATTTATGTCAAAACTTTATCCAACAACCAAAAATCAACCACTCAGAACTACCATCAAAACCTCTTACACAAATTTGCACAAACCCTGAACTGTGTGATGCATTTCTTTTCAATTACGTTTGTAATACTGAATCCAAAATTAAAAATACAATTAAATTTCGATTAATTGCTCAGCCCTACAGTCAGAACTGTACACAATTGCGCTTTCCTTTTTTGGAATCTGTTCCTCTCTGTTTTTACAGGCTCTCATCGAGGTGGATTCCTCAATGCCCTTAAAGCTAGCCCAGCCAGATATCCTTTTACTGCAACTTAAAGTTTGCCTGTATGTATGTCAAATGTTCTGCTATTCATTTGCTGTCCTTCACTCTCGTGACATGGTTCGCAAGTTTGTCTTGAATTATTAGTGTTATTAGTATTATAATTATAATAAAAATTATTTTTCCTTCTTATTAGCCTATCTCTAATTCTATCCAACTGCATCACTCTGAGGCTATGTTTACATTATGCCCAATTTGGATTTGTTGTTTCTCTTCAAATCAAAATCTGATTTGAAACCCAAATGCAACTTCTAATGTGAATGCAATGAATAAGTTATAGGGTGGATTGTATTTATTTTATTTCAACAGCTGAACCAACAGATTCCTATCCAGTCCAAACTATCAAACATGAACCACTATCAAATCTAGGGCGTCCAAAGCTCTCTTTTTCTGCCATCCTCTCAATGGCTGGGTGCCATAACACTTTGTCTGGCAGAGAACTGAGTGACAAACTGAGCTGAGATGGGCCTGTCCAGCAGCACTTGAATAAAATGTGTATCGGAGTCAATATAATCACAGCAGTCCTTTCTACAAAATTAATGATGTTATAAGAGTACATAGTAGGGATTACAGAATGTGCTTTAAAAGATTTACAAAAGGATATTGTAGGTCAGTTGCCCGCAAAGAAGATATTCAATGTATTCATAAGCTCAGTGATTCATGTGGAGCACAGCAAATGAACAATGTTCTGCATTCCTAGAAAAGTGACGTGATAGCAAAAATCTATTGGCATGAGGACAACAGTCCTCCAGGCTATGGGTCAATATGTTATTGGCACTAGTGTCCATGTGTGTCCATGCTGCACTGTCCATTCTGGGATTCTTTGTGTGCATTGTGTTGATGAACTCGGTAGAGAAAAAGTTCTTCCTTGACCGTACTGTTACCGTGTTGGAGGTGGTGGTGTGTTTCTTTTCTGTGTGGTCTATCGTTGGCCTTTCAGGCTTCCATACGTATCTTATCAGCTCCAACCAGACCACCAATGAAGACGTAAGTACAGAATATATATCAGTGTACTTATGTGCTTGCATATGCAATCAATTTCATGTTACTATTTACATTTAAATTTATTTGACTAGTCTGGGTGGTTTACTAGATGGTATACTTTTTTGTGGGGTGTTTTAATTACTGTCTCAATTTCCATAAATATTTGTTTAATATTAGATTGAATCGAAAGCATATTGTTCCTCTTGCATTTGTAGAAATAGTCATATATTTGAGGACCCTCTTAATTTTAGTACTAATAAAGGCGTGTACAATAATAATAATTAATATGGTCTATTTAGCTATGGTGTAATAATAATTGATATGGTCTATTTAGCCTATCAAAGCTTGAGCCAGGCGAGAGGCAAACTGCAAGTCTAGACACTCGACATGATTTTCAGCTAAAGCTGTGACTGATGTCTTCTCCAGATAAAAGGTTCATGGTCTTCTAAAAGAGGGAAGGACAACTATAATCCATACAGCCATGGCAACATAGTCACCAATTGCTGTGCAGCGCTGTGTGGCCCTCTGCCACCGAGGTATGATGTCTATCACTGAACATTTCATCAGAACTGGCCCATGATTATCTGCACGTTGTAGCTGTATAAAACATTTCACATTCGTTCAGATGTCAGGAACTGCCAAGATACCGTAGAGCTGATGTGAAGAGCTGTTTTGGCTTGAGTCACCTCCAGGCGTTTTGCCCTGCATAGCCACTGAGACTGCAAGAGCTGAATGGATTTCAAGCATATCCGCGACGAATCTCAGATCAAAGTCTATAAGAGTGACTCGATCTGATGCTTAGGCTGTTTGTGATGGGGGGTAAAAAGTGAAAAAACATGCGTGCCAAATTACAACCAATCGTGTAAGTGGATGGATTAAGTGGAAGGCCATTACTTAGTCATTTGCGCTGAACATCGCCAAAGACTCCCATTTATGACTTTTATCAGCTAGAAACATTAAGTAGCAAATATCTTGTCTTTGTAGTGTATCCGATTGGATATAGGTTAAAGTATTTGCAAATCATTGTACAGTGATCCCTCGCTACTTCGCGTTTCGTTTATCGCGGCTTCACTACATCGCGGATTTTTTTTCCAAATTAAAAAAACATTTAAAAGTCAAAATAAAACTTCTAAATTGAGGAAACATGTGTCTAACCTTTAGGACAATGTAGTATTGCTCCAAATGTTCGTTTACATTCCTTGAGAAGTCCGTTTTCGCGTGTTAGCGCGATCGCGAATGAGCGTCTTTCCGCTAACTCGTTAGCCTGCCCAGTACTTCTTGTTGGTGACCGTACTTTTCGGATTTCACTTATCGCGGGTGGTTTTTGGAACCAATTATCCGTGATAAACGAGGGATTACTGTATTCTGTTTATAGTTACATTTTACACAACATCCCATCTTCATTCATATTGCATTTTGTATTTTCAAACAATGACCAATAATGCCTTCCCAATTCCTCCCTGCAGTCTCATTGACCGACGTGGCTTCATCCAGCTGGACACTCCACAGCTGGCACCGCCAACCAATGGCATCACTGTGTACGGTTCCACACAGTCTCAACAGAGCCACATGGTAAGATGTTCACTTTTTTTTTGTCACACTTGTAGGATGACAACAGTATATAAAAATGAATATTGGGCCTCAAAGCAACATGCGTACTTTTAAAAGCATGTCCTTCACTACACATAGAAATTGCGAGGGAAGATGCTCTTTTGCGACTGACAAAATCCGGAAAGTAGCGACTGTATCTTTTATTATTTGTATATATATATTTTAAGTTTAATGCAGAATATAATCATCCACATCTCCCCCACTAAACTACTAGTGATGTTGAATGTGTGTGTGCCTTCAAAAACAGCTTTTCTTATGCATGTCAGCTCAGGAGGCAGTACGAATTGTTTTTCCCCTGACTTTATTCTTGAAGGCTGTTTTCAGATAATGTGATGGGCACCAGTCAACACTATCAAAGTGTGAAATTGGCAGATGTTTTTTTTTTCTTTTCTTTTTCTTTTTTACATGTTTTGACAAGAAATTTTGCTATCTGTGATGTCTCTGGAACCGCATGGAATTCTGATAAGCGGTTGTCATGGTAACAGCATGTGCATTGTTTTGCACGACACCTCAATGACATGCTTTTCATCTGGAAAGTAATCAGAGTGTTTTCCTTTTTCCACATTTTTATATATTATGGCCTCATTTTGTAATTGATTAAGTTTATGTTTATCTCAAAATCATAAACAAATTAAAAACTAATTAGAAATCACATGTACGTAAGTACTCACAGCTTTTAAATTTCTATCCCGTTTTGATGGTCCAATTGGAGTCCAAATTTAATACATACCTGTCTACTGTACTGTTTAAAATGCCACACAGTTGACAGTGCATGTCGGAGCACCAACCAAGCATGAAGTCAAAGGAATTGTCTGTAGACCTCAAATACAGGATTGTTTCAGGCCACAGATCTTCTGACCCAGCACAACATTTTACGTTGTCAGGAACAATAAATAGTCAAGTTCAACCATGTCGTCTGGGGACTTGTTTATGGTAGCAACTCTGTGAGCGTCTCTTTTTATGTGTGAATCACCATCGTCCTTTTTTACCGGAAATGTCATCCTCACCTCTCAGGAACATTCTGCTTGTTTTGTCATGAACATTTGCGTCTCAGCCAAATCAACAAATGTGCCACTAGAACAACTCCGAACAACATCAATATTTCCATGATGTTTGTATTAGTATTTTTCTTTGTCAATATCTTGGCACTATTGTGCAGATAAACAAAGTGTTACAAAGTGTGCTCTGAAACATGTAGTATGTTCTTTTCAGATGTGCAAGTTACCCCCGTTACAGATGATGGCTTTTGAATTGAGGAAAAATACAGATGGTTCTTTTCCAATTTGGCCTGAAGGAGACAATATACTTGATTTCTGGCAGCTAGATGACATTTTACCTCAAGTATTATTGAGTCATTAGTTATTTTTCAATGATTGCTTGCAGAGTGTATCATGTATCACAATAGACCTTTATGAAGACGGCTGGCAATTTAAGGTGGCAGTGCTGATGAGTCAGTGTAGTCAAAACAAAACTGGATGAGAAACAACTAAGGTGAAGAATCTTCGACCATGTCTTTCGATTTAAATATCTGCAATCTCATCTTTTAGGTCAGTGAGACTGAGACAAACAGGTGAGATAGCCAAACATGCTTCTTCAGGCTTTTCTCTTTGTCTGATGCTTATTCCATTTGGAGTTGGACTTTATAGCTGCTTACTGCCATTATTATGTCTCTCCATTGGGGTTACCACTAGGGTTGTTGGATTGCGGGGGCTCTTAAATTCCGAACTTTCCATGGGAATTTACAGGACTAAACAAGAAGTTTACAAAATTGAAGGTTGGCCCTTAATAGTGAACTCAAGTACCGTATTTTCCGCACCATAAGGCGCACCGGATTATAAGGCGCACCTTCAATGAATGGCCCATTTTAAAACTTTGTCGATATATAAGGCGCATTGGATTATAAGGCGCACCTTCAATGAATGGCCCATTTTAAAACTTTGTCCATATATAAGATACATACATTTGGCCCGCGGGCCAGACTTTGGACACGCCTGCTGTAGTGGCTCAATATTGGTCCATATATAAGGCGCACCTGATTATAAGGCGCACGGTCGGCTTTTGCGAAAATTTGAGGTTTTTAGGTGCGCCTTATAGTGCGGAAAATACAGTATGTTTATTTGCAGAAGGTCAAACCAGCTTCAGGTATTCTGTATAATATGTGATACTGCCCTCCCTTATTTCCATGCTCTCAATTTTACATGGATGACCGCTTATAAGAACTTTAATTACCCTCCATTTCCAATTTCCCCATCTTAACTTCCCATGGAAATTCACCCAAAAATTCACTTCAATTCACTGGAATTCTTCCACATCCTTGCTATCTGACACACTGAATGAAAATAAAAATGGTCATCCCTTAAACCTGTTCCCATGCTCCACTTTTTAGGGGGTGTAAAACCGGGCTCAATAGGCAGCAACTTATTTTTCGACTTTACCCACTTGAGCTTTTTTCTTGGTGTCCAGATTCTTTGTGGGCCTAGCATTCTAATGAGGGTACTAAAATCTTATTTCTTCTCCCCATTCCCCTCTGCAATCATCTGCTTCTCTCTTATCCGCCATCACATCTCCTCTGCCCACTCCTCGTCTGCTTTCAGTGTGACCAAGACCAGTGCATTCAGAGCACTAAATTCGTTTTGCAGGCCGCTGCCACGCCTCTCCTCCAGCAGCAGAGCAGCGAGCCAGTCATCATGACGGCCTCCCCGGAAAACGGAGTATCCCTCCCGAGCCGCACCTCACTCGGGCTGGGTGGTCCTTGCGCTTCACTGCCCCTCGGACAGCCCACGCCACCGACTTCCACGGCCAGCCTTAGCTGCCAGGAGGCCACCAACATGCTGCCCATTCACACACGTGGCCACTCGCACAACCACAGTCGCCCCCTCCAGGAGCAGGTTGCACATCACCACTTTCTCACACCAGAGGACATACCCTCACCCCCAGGTTTGCTTCCCTGCAACAGCCCCCTGGGTCACAGCCACACTGTGCAGGCCGGCTTTTACAATCCGGCCAGCCAGGACTCGCTGCACGAGGATTCTGTCAGAGGACTGGTCAAACTCAGCTCTGTCTGATCACAAAACTGAAACTACCCCAAAAACGTGCCACTTTCTGACAAGGGAGCACTCACCTTGGATTTCAGGTTCCCACCAATGCCATGGTTGGAAGTAGGAACCTGATGAGGGACCTGAACACCACCTAAGTGGGACCAAGCCACCTCAGTCAACATCTTGCCAAACCTCTCTGCTGTGTTGCCACACTTGACTCCCTCTGTACGTGGGAAATCTTTCCCTCCTCTGATGTGCGCAAGGGTTTGCTTGTCAAAGTGGTGTTTTGTCTGTTAGACGCAGACATTTCAAGCAAAAAAAAAAGAGAGACATTTTTGATGGGTCTTGACATTTTTGGTCAAAAATCTGAATTTCTGTCGGTCTCACTGTTCGTTGTTTTTTTTTTTTTTTTTTTCCATGAGATTGTCTTAAGTTTGGTTTATGTTTGACACATTTGTGAGGTCCACACAGTGAAATTACATCAGCCACCACAGTTCTGCTTGCAGGTGCACCAACAAAAATGTGTAACCTCGTAGATGGTTCCGCACCGGAAAACATGGCGGATGAACGAGAGCTGTTCACAGTACTCTTGACATTCTGCCTCTGTTTCATTCTTTTTTTTTAATTATGTATATGGTTCCCCCTTATACATATTTTTACACACTTATATTTTTTTATTGTTCCTGTAAACTGTTGTCAATTTTATTTAAAATAATAAGAATAATAAGAATATTATTCCTTCTATTGTGGTGAAGTGTTCTTCATATGCCATAGATGCTCTTCACTGCCCCCTTTGGTGTAGGAGAATATCGACTAACAGTAGGGTCAAGCCACACAGAGTATAAATGCTGCAAAAGTCGGGGGCTTGATTTCACACGTCTCATTTTGCACAAAACGTACACACGTCAAGCATAAACCAAACTTTACACCTATTTGCCTGTTGTTAATTGGACAGCAATTTTTTGTACACTCAGCGGTGACAATGATTGATGTCACTCTATTGCATATCATTCAACTTTTTTATGTCGGGAGTGTAATGACAGTTGTATTGTACCGAGGTTATCAAAAAAATATATTTCCTGTGGATATAAATAAAATCACTTTTTACCAGATGCCAAACTGTTGAAGTTCCTAACCTGTGCAGTGAGAACTTGAAATTAATGCTTTGTTGTGAACCAATTAGTGTGATGATGGTCACACGTCATGGAGGGCCTTCTCCCTTCAACAATCCATCATTATTCAGTCTAACTATTTCCGTTTACTGAACCAGTTGTCTATTAGATTGTAGTACACGTCTGACACCTTGTGGTTAAATGCACGAGGTGCAATTTGACTTTTTACTAGTATTTGAATAAAGTCCCACACATTTTACTATTGTAAAAATTGGTGCGTCCATGACGTAAAAAAAAACGCATTTACTGTTTAAATCTTTGCTCATAATTTTTTTTATCAAATCCGTATTAATATTATATTACATATGGTCCCCTTTGCAGCAGTGGAAAGAAATAAGACTTTTTTGATTACTGCTTTGTACAAAGGTGATAAACCATGTGTGAATGTGAACTGTGACGAACATTGTTCCCTTTTCATTGAAGTATTAAAGCCCCCTATAATAAGTCCCTCAAGTATGATTGTTCTCCACTATTGCAAGCAACAATGTGAGGTTTTTTTTAGGCTGATGCTGATTCTTGGCAAAAAAAACAAACAATTAATCAGCTGATCAATCTTTAAAAAATATATAATGCTTGTATGAATGTTGTGTGTGAATTAAAAATTGTCAAATATTTTGCTGATTATTTTGGCTGATGTTTGAAGGGCCATAATCAGCTGATTCAATCGGCAAGTCGATTAATCGGTCAAGCTGTAACACTGTTACCTTTGACAGTGTCATTTACACACAGCACTATTTGGATTGGACAGTAATCCAGAAAAGGCTTACTTGTTTCTTGTTTTAATAATGATTGGACACAAAATAGTGGTGAATAAAGGGCTTTCATTATCTTGAAGTGACGATCAATGATGCTGCAGTACATGCTAAAGAAAATGAGCAACAAAGGCATTGTATTCACCGGTTTGTGTTTTTTTATTATTACTACCATTATTATTATATAGTCACAAATTCGATCTGCTATACTTTATGCTTCTTGCCAGAAATATGAGAGAGTAAACATGTAAAAATGGAGGAAATTATACACTCATTTTCTCTTTCCTTGTTTTTTAGCAGCAGAGTCGGCTTCTTAAATTAGTGGTACAACCTCTGAGTCTCCATCATAAAGGTAATGTTTAAGAATTTTAACTGTCATGGCAAGTAAAAAAAACACTACTGTATATACAGTACCCAAATGAGAAAGGAAGGCATGATACAAAATTGGTTTGTGTTGCTGATGTGCCTCACATGGCTCATTTTTTTAACACAAGGGTAAAAAGAAGCTAGCCAGTGTCACTAGTGACGCAATAAGGCCTTGTTTAGACTGCTAGCCAAAATATGATTTTTAGTTCATCCAGACTGAAACAAGTCTCTTTCGTAGTCCAGACGGTCGCTAAACACATGAAATCTGGTATTTGCAAAATGGATTGAAACTACATGTATTGCAACAAGTACATTTATGGAAGTATTTTGTGTGTTGCCGCTATTATATGACGTCAAACGGTACACATGGTGGACGATCCTTCGGTTCCGACATCATTGCTACATAGCAACTTGTCAAATGGGTCAATAATGTGGCCTAGTCTGAATAGGACCAGAACCGCTCAACCTGACATCGCGTCGGGGTCACCAATTGTTGCGTTTTGTTCAAGATGTCCGTCGTTGAGCAAAGAAAACAAAGATGTGGAGTAATAGTTGGTTCTTTATTTGCAAGATCTTGGGTTGTTCTCATCTGCTGAAGCGCACTTGTACTGACTGCCGTGAAGCAACCCAAGATCTTGCAAATAAAGAACCAACTATTACTCCACATATTTGTTTTCTTTGCTCAACGATGGACATCTTGAACAAAACGCAACAATACTTGCTAAAAACAGTGCGGACAGTCAGCCCGAAAATTGAGACTTGAGACGGAATCAGATAAGCCTACAGTCTGAACACATCTTAAAAGACTGAAGTCACATCAACACAACTTCTAAAATAAATGTGTGTGATGAAACTCAAGTAAAGCAACTGTCTCGATCACCACAGTTTGACATCCATAAGCTCCAGGTCTCCCATTATCTCCAGCAGGTCGATGGTGCTCAGGTCCTGAACCCGGTGTTTAAACTCAAACAAGTGCAAGCCGTTCACCGCCAGCTTGAACTGATGTGCCTGGCAGAGGAGGAGAATCTGACAACAAAAGAAACATTTGTCAGGCCTTTTATTTTTCAAGAAATACAACAGTATAGTTTACCTCAAAATACTCTCCAGGAGAAAAGGGGAAAAAGACCAACTCCCGCTCCTCCTGACCCCAGGATTCATTCAGGTATGAGTTCCTGATGAATGTGCTGGATTTCATGCGAGGGTTCAGGTGAAGAGCAATGCTCTCTGTTCTGCTGTTGCAGAGGTTCACTGTAATACTGCAAGACATTTAGAGCAGAGCTTTAGTCAACTGGTCAGCAGCAGCAGACCATTTTGCCTTTTCTGACAAAGATGGACAACATGCAGTGTTACCTGTGAGGATACATGCTGATCTGTCCTTTGATGGTTATGTGCTGCCCAGGGCTCAGGCCTTTTAGTATACTGCCTTTGTAAGGGAGGCTCTAAGGGCAGTCGGACAACAATTGCTTGCTTAACAGCAGCATGCATACAAACATAATCAAGCCAAAAACTCTCGTACCGTATTTTTCGCACTGTCACTTCATAGTGTAAATCTCATTTTGGGGGAGGAATTATTTTACACAAACCAAGAAGAGTAGAGCTCCGACTTGTTCCCAAAATCCCCGTTCCCGAATTGTGGGTGCATACAGAAATGTACTTGGCGGCAAGCTAAATTAGCAATAGCTCACGCTCATTCATTGCCATGACGACGACTTCTTTTTTTTTCCTCCTTTGACTGTCTTTTGGCAGTTACCAAATACTCTACACAATTAAGGAATGAGGGTTTTGGGTGCCAGTCTTAGCTCTAATTTGAATACACACAAGTCGTAGTTGAGTGAAAGAGCAAACCATAAAAAAGAAAGTGTGACTTAGAGTCCGAAAAATACGGTAATTGTAAAGTAGTACAAAAGGGAGTGTCTTTTCCTGTGTTTTGGAATAGTTCATTTCCGTTAAGTGTTAAGAGCTTCAACTTTCAGTAGCAATTATGAGCAGTCAGGGAAAAGTAAGTCTTTGGCACTAAGAGAAAAACTCACCAAGTCACTAGACTCTGAGTATATTGCCTAAAAGTGACAAAAAAAACAAATTTAGTCACATTAAAGGCAAAGTGAGGTTCTCCAATGACAAAAACAAACTTACAGAGTTTGGGATGTAGCCTATAGCCTGCACTTGGACCTTCCCAGACACAGAAAATGTGTTGATCCTATTTAGTGGGATTCTATGTTTGTATTCCAGGAGGTGAGCTCCGTTTACTGCTACCTGTTGGTAAAACAACAAAAAAAGCCATCTCAAAGCAAAGACAGTGTGCTACATTGAGGAATATTTGATAAGCCTATCTGTATCATGGTTCAAGATGTCCCTATTTCTGGCATCTCTGACCTTGAAAGTGTCCTCGTGCACCAGGATGATGGTTTCGAACGGGGCCCCGCATTTATAGGGCAGCTGTTGCAGGGTCTCCTCTTGGCCCCAGCTCTCCTGCAGCAGGGAGTTGCATCGCACGCAGGGCGAGCCCTTGAAGTGAGCGCTGAAGTGCAAGGCCACGTCAGAAGGCGGCTTGGTACTGCCGCCACAGGATAGGTCAATCTGGAACCTCAAGAGACCATGCACGCCAAGGCATTACACATCTAAGATATTATATATTATTTAGATATTATTTACACATGGTTTGTCTTGGTCTAGTTTTTTTTGGGGATCACAAAACCATTTGAACAGGACTGTGCTGACCTTTGACATTCACTATTTTTGTGTACATACTTTGTGATCTTTGTGAAGATTCTTTCAGTTCCTCAGACTGTCGAGGACGTAGCTACTGTACTACACATTTCTGTGATGTCTGTCACAGGCAGAACAATTAAATGCTCCCCCACTAGATGGCAGAAGTTAGTTAACCTGTGTAACCACCGGAGACATTTTTGTTTGGTAGTGTGCCTTGAAATGGTTGTGTTTACTTCCACGCTTGGCTATTGAAACAATTGATTTGAGTTTGTGTGTGTGCATCTAAATGCACCTGTTGTGTTTGTCACAGCTCACCTGTCAGCATTTGATAGTACAGTGCCCTGAATGATGATGATCTCTCCAGGGTGCAGGCCTCCAGGAATAGATCCTGTATATGGGATCACCTGAGGTGGACAGGTTAGACCACTTAATATTGGGGAAATAACAAAATACACAGTTATTAGCGTTATTGGCAACAAGACTAGTATGTATCTGCGTCTAGTGAATCTTAAAGCAAACACTTCCCACTTATCTGATAATATTTGATCTACTATCTGATAGCCGTACTGGGACATAAACTTGCAACAATGACAATAATATAGGCATTACGCATCTCACCGGCTTCAGGACACTTAGCTTCGCGTTTGCCACCGACATTGAGCTTCCTGTGTCGGTCTACAAACAACTGCTTAGAGACAAAACAATGGAGCGAATTAAGTGATGCGATCAAAATCACCCCTTATCTCACCCAGCGTTAAATTGAGATCACAGTCGTGCAAATTGACGCCATGCAAGCTTCCAGAGACACGCATGCGCACATCTGACACGTGACCGGAAGCGCTTGTTAAAACAACAAAATCCGTTGCAGCAGTCAACCATAAGTGTGATTTGAAAGACACAATTGAATCGAATTGTTGAAATGGCACTCATTGTAAAGGAAGCCAAACTGGGACCACCCAGCTCGCCCCTTGCCCCCCCCCCCCCTGTTGCGACACCACATTGACAGTCCTCCGAGCCAATGAGCTTTGTCTGGTGTTTCTGACCAATTGCATTCGCTAGCCATACGGTTATAAATGCCTGGCAAGGCAGCTCGTGTGTAATGTGAAAATTTCAGGTCAAGCCAAGGCGTTTTCCAGCCCTGAAAACAACACAAAGAAAATGGGATTGCGTAAGTAATATAAATTACTCTTTTGTTGATATTGAGAATTAAATTACGTCATCTGACAAACATGTAAATTCAACTTTAGTTAGACTCAATGGGCAACGGTGAAATCTTAAGTTTTCTTAACGCCAAAGTACGTATCTGTGGCCAATTTGAGTTTTTAATGATCTTAAGTTTTCTTAACTCCAAAGTACGCATCTGTGGCCAATTTGAGTTTTTAATGACGCTGAACGACATTTACTGTTTTCCGATCTTTTTTATTATCGTGAACGTTTTTTTACTATTTGATTTGATCAGAAGTCCGCGAATTCAAACTGGGACATGTCTGTGCAGCGTCGCTTTCCTCTGACGTGACAAAGAGGAAAGGAAAAAACTGTGTTGGACTCGCTATATTTTTTTAGATATACAATTGGTTTGTAATTTTTATTTGTGATTATTATGGATTATGAATAAAGGGCACAAGCAATGTTCGAATGAAAGTTGCCTTCTCTTGTGTTTCAGTTTCAGCACTGGCTGTTGCTGCAGGCGTAGCGGGTGCAGCAGGTAAGAACTCCAAGGAACTTTTTTTTATTATTATTTTAACGTTATAGAACGATTTCACAGAGTATATTAAATTGAGGCCATCACTATTTCAGAGTTGTGCTCCAGTAGGCTTGTCACAAGGAAATTTTGAAGAAAAGTCATGAACAAAAATTGTGTTTTCCTGCTTTTGTCTAGGAGGAGCTATTATTTTTGCTCCCGTTGCTGTTGCCACTATTGGCTACGCAACTGCAGTGGGCGTCACTGCTGTGGTCAACGCTGGAGTAGCGACAGGCACAGCAGCAGCAGCAGGTATAAATGCATACATACATTTCTGGGTTAGCCTAGACTCAAATTCATGTGACCAAGATCCAGCTATGATCCTAGTGAAGACAAGTGCTGGATGCAGGTTATAAACAGACAATATAGAATAGTAGAAGGGCCAATATGATTCATGAGTGTGATAGAATTGATTTTTCTCTTGATTCTAAAGTGTGACCTCTCATTTTAGGTTCAGCAGCCGCTGCAAGCGCTCCTGTCGCAGGCATTGTGATGGCTCTCTTCTGAATCCTTAACACCTAAAACTTGTCCACTACTTCAAAGAATACAGTATATGTTATAAACTCTGTGCCATGTGGTGCTGAAGTGCACACTTAAATTTATGGTAGATTTGTGTTAAAGTAATTGCCAAGAGAATGTTGAAGATTGTTTTCCTTGCCTTTCAATTTGACTGAATAAATGGCTTCCTAAGTTTGTGAGCAGTACTTTTTTTGTTTAGTTGCAGTACACTGAGGCAAAGTGCTGAGAACATTCCCACATCTGGTGTTTAGAGCTGAAAGGTTTCATCTAACCCACTAAGTTTGTGATTGAAACAGAATACTGTAATGATAGATAGATAGATAGATAGATAGATATGGTACATTTAAGGGAGGGGACAACTTGTTTTGGACTGTCTATATTTATTATCTATATTTAGAACATGCATACATCTGATGTTTAGAGCTGAAAGGTTTCATCAACACCGGTAAATTTGTGAATGAAATGGAATACTGTAAACATATATATATATATATATAGTGCATTTAAGGGGAAAAAAATGTTGGACCAGCTATATTTAGTCCTCTATTAAAATATACAATTGGTTTGTCATTTTTTTCTAACCTACTTAAAACTGTCCAGTTCCAGTATGCCAATTTCTTTATCTGCAAATTCCTCTGACATGCTGTTTCGTGACCCCACCTAGACATATAGTACAGCATTGTATACATTTTTTTTTACCTCTTTAAAAAAAGATTAAAGTCCCAATGATCGTCACACACACACCTGGGTGTGGTGAAATTTGTCCTCTGCATTTAACCCATCCCCGTGTGATTTTAATCCATCCCCTGGGGGAGAGGGGAGCAGTGAGCAGCAGCGGTGCCGCGCTCGGGAATCAGTTGGTGATCTAACCCCCCAATTCCAACCCTTAATGCTGAGTGCCAAGCAGGGAGGCAATGGGTCCCATTTTTATAGTCTTTGGTATGACCCGGCCGGGGTTTGAACCCACAACCTTCCAGTCTCAGGGCGGACACTCTACCACTAGGCCACTGAGCATATTCACATAAGAAGCCCGGGTCAAAATTGTACTCTGCACATTACATGAAAAATCAGTACAAAAAAATCGGCAGTGATGTGAATGTAGCCTAGTAAATAGACAGCAATGTCCCTAAAAGCACAATCACTAAACTGCAGCTACCTAAAACATTTTTTTTTTTTCATTTCGCCTGAGTTGCGGCACATGTGAAGCTCTCTCTTTAATTCTAAAGATGGTATTGCAACATAAACCAAGAAAATTGGGGCAGAAATACGGCGGTCTTCTCTTGCAAGCTATCTTGCCCTTCCCAAGCTTGGTTTTATATTTATAGCTCTGTTGTGATTGAGTCGTTAACCTCACCCGCTCACCCCTCCCCTCCCGTCTTTTTGTAAACGCTTTCATTTCTTGTGAAACGAAACCTAACAATCGTTAGACAGAACCAATAACAGACTCTTGTGTTTCTGACCAATCAGCTTTTTGCTCTTTTGCTTAAAAAAAGGAAAACAAATGTTAGCTTAACCCTTTGCTTCCCAACACACAGTATGCATTCTCATAGCTGCTCTCCCAATAACATTCACATTACAGAAAAAAAAACTTGTATAAAAAAAATAACGTATTCCACAAATTTGTGTTTTGTATGCGCTGTGGTTGTTAGTCTCACATATGAGTTACTCCTCAAAGTGGCTACATTCTTTCTTTTCATACACATATGTCAATAAATTCAGTAAGAAACAAGTCAAAATTATATATAAGGAAAGAGAATGACAAACATATGTTCAGGTCATGTTTCACAGGTTCCTTGCCGACCTTTCATACTTTGATAGCTTAAATATTCACTTGGTTTCAGTTTTATGACTCCCTTGTGTGTCAACAGGAATGGGGTCAAAAAACAAATAAAGAACAAGATAAGAAGCACGTGAAATCGCTCTGCACTTGGATTATTCATTTAGCGGTTCATCACAGGTTTCACTTGGTACTTTTTGAGTCAAAATTTACACTTTGTACCTCATTAAAACATGTTGCTTAGCAAAACTGAACAAGTACCAGGGAGATGAGAAAGAGGATCAAATCACCAATCTTGATCTCATTCTGAAGTACTGCTATGGTTCAGAACTGTTCTTATATTTTTGGGTATAACAATTTTGTTATTTCTACATCGGAAATAATAAGATTTGATATGATGTAAGCAATATGAATGACTTAATTAACACAGCGACATATGAATCTAATTACATATATTTGTGCTGAACATAAATTTTCACTTTTTGAATTCTTGACCTCGACTTGTCCTCCACAGCCTGTGAAATTCTCCCTAGAAAGTCCCTGAGAGAAGAAAATTCCCCAAGTGCAGCTGTCCCGAGGCCGACTATTGACTTCCCCATCAGGAAATCCCCTGACGGTTCATCAGCGAGTCACACGAGGACACTCCCCCAAAAGGATGGTAAAGCCCGCTTGATTTGCAACGTTTGCTTGACTGAATTAAATCTTAGCAGTGCACTACAGTTTTTTCCAACTTGTTTGCAAGATTTCTTAGCAAGAAACTTAAGAAAAAGCCCCAGACATCTGTGAGAACCTTTTTGAATTCCTCAGATAAACTGTGTGTATCCTAATTATAATAATGTTCAAATATTAATCGTTGACGGATGACGGGATCTGACCTCAATTGGTGTGAATTGTTCTGCAACCAATAAGACTGCCTGAGTCTTATCAGCGCTTTAGCTATAAAAATGTGACGACTGTTTTGATTTTTCAGACGACAGCTGAAATTCTTTGTTAAAACAGGCAGTTGAACTAACAAAAAAAGACAACATGGGAAACGGTGAGTAACACCTTTACTGCATTTTGAATTTAACACTTTGTTTTTGTGAACATTCTGATATAGTTGAAGGATATTCTTTGCCCAATCAATTGGTGTTTAAAGTGAAGTTAGTGGGTCGCTGTCGAAAATATTTTGTCATGTCTTATTAGAAATGAAAGGAAAAGTTCAAATGTCAACGACTGCCTAAGCAGTCACTGCATCCAAAATTTAGGAGCTGGCTGTTGAACTTGAGTTATTCGTCGAGCTTTAATCCGTGCACCGTGTCAAAATTTGTTTAACCAATATAATAGCACAGGATCGGGGAAATGAGCTAAAGTTTCAACTGGACTAAAGACTGCGACTTCTCCAGTCTCCATACAGACCACATAAATGCTTCCTCATTTTACAAACTCAAGTGTGCAATTTCTTTTTCAATATAAATCAAAATGAAACATATTCTTTTTTGTAGGTCTTCCCTCTCCTGCACCAGGTAAAATTTACTGTGAAAATTACCATTCTAATTTCAGAAACTAATGCACCAAATAACTTGTTACTTCTTTTTACAGCTGTAAATCCTGTTCTGTTTGCGCCCCCGGTTGCCACGACGATCGGTTATCCCCAACCGAGCCCCATTCTTGTAACACCACCAGCCAACACTGGATTGACACCATTTCAAGGTACACTTTTGGTTTACCACGACAGATTATGGTCAAATTGTAGACAAAATGGCAGCCGTCAGATTTTTAGCACCCAAGCAGGCAACAATAGGTGCGGGCATCACCTTTAACGCTATTGCAAATGTGTATTTGTATAAATCATTTGATTTAATCTTTTTAGTATACTAAAGTGTGATCTCGTTTTGTAGGTTCACCTGCATTAAATCCAGGCCCGATGAGTCCGATGGGCCCGGGAGGGTTTCCTTGACGTCATTGGTTTTCTTTCTTTCTAACGTGTTTTTGACATTCAACTGTGACTCATATGTGGAATCATCAACTTGTATACTTGCCTTACTTTTTTTTTTTTAAATCTTTTGTTACTACAGGACTGATTCTTTGTTGCCTATGAATGTATAATATGTAGTCTTCTTTTTTTTTTTCCTGATGTGGAGTTGTAAAGGGCAATAAATGTCTTTGTGACATTTGTGAAATGCTCTTTCATTATCATAAGCACTGTAGCCACCTGTTGCCTTCCAAACAACAGAATAAAACATGACTTCCTGCGACTAGTATATCAGCGTTTTATTCAGTTAAACAGGCCAAGAGGTTAAATACTTAAATTTATGGGTAAATTTAGACTCCCCTTATTTGCATGCTTTAATTCTTGCACTGTTAACAACAGGTTGGTCCCATTTCACTGCAAGTGAAAGAATATTGTTTTTGTAATTATTTGATTAACATAGAAATGGTTACTTGTTGAAACAAAAGCGACTATTTGATAATGAGGCCTTTAGGATGTTATCATGATATAACTCAGAAGCTGCTGTGAAGAAAACAAGTCCTTAAAAAAAACAAAATGGAGAACAGTGGAATTTTCCGACGGACATAGGAATGTTGTTGACGTCAGTGGACTTGTTGAACTCTTTATCAGCCGTACCAGGCTTCCTCCCACACAAATGTCTAATGAAATGAAAATGGTTTACTTTGTAAACAATTATTGAAGGTTACTGTGCTTTTTCTGTATCTGGCTGAGGGGGGGAACGTTTGAACGTGACCTGGTAATAAATGCACACATCTCCATGCTTTAATTACTCCTCTGCACTGAGAGACGTGTTGGCATGATTAAACAGTATGAGCATATGCAATCGAAAATACACATTCTTTATACTGCTTGAATCTATAGAGACACATTAACAATAGGTAAAACCTTGCAAATACCATAAGCTCTTACAAAAATGACTAAATATTCAGTTATTGTTCGGTTGAATGTATAAAAGTATCGAGACAAAAAAAAAAAAGGCTTTCCGGTGTAAATAGGTGTTGCCAGAAGCTGCTGCAAGCAAAACAAGACCTTATAAGGAGGGAAAGGAAGTCAGAGAGGAAAAGCTGTTTACATCCATTTGAATGATTTAGGAGAATTGTGTTATTTAATGTGTTTACAAAGTCGGTGTACTCAGTACTATTTTCTCTAACCTGGTTACAATAAACTTAAAAGTAGCTGGAAATACATCATTTAAAAAGGCTGTACTTGAAACTGATAACAGGGCAGCATTACAGTGCCTGGATATGATGATCATAAAGATCAGACTGGCTGGATTTTCAGTGAGCATTAGAGTATATTAGAAAGAACGAGACAGCAACGTATTTGGCCTTCTGGAGACACTTTCACTTTTGGTTTCACCAGATATCCGATTACCCCCTAACCGCCCCCGACCCCAATTCAGAGAGCCAATCAGAGCAGTGGAAATGACCCGTCATCGCCCACCCAACAGGAAGCTAAACGACGAAAAACGGAGTGCAGCAGCTTTGCACTTGGTCAAAACGATTTCTGGTTGCTTACGACGAGAAGAGAAAACAAAAGGAAGTCGACATGGGAGGTAAGAAACGCGTTTGTCAATTATGATTCGTAGGATTAAAGTACTTCAAAAAATGGTTGCGCATATTCCAAATAAAAATTGCTAACTAGTTTCTGAATTCAAAGTTATATTCTCCCACATAAAAACATAATTTTTATTATGTCTCATCAGGCACTTCATCTGTTCCAGCCGGTAATATTTCTTTATGTTTATTTTTTTTTCCTATCACAATTTAAAGTACAGGTAAAACTATACATTTTCAACTTGCAATTTGGGTCATTATAATTTGTAGGAGCTATGCTTTATCCATCCCCTGCTGCGACCACGATTGGTTATGACGTAAACCCGAACATCAACATCCTGGCTCCATCTCCTGGAGCAGGGCCAGCTGGAGCTGCTTTAGCACCTGCAAGTAAGCATTGAGTCACTTATTTTTGAAAGACTGCTGCATCGCAGCTTAAGTTTAAGGTGATGTATGTTAAATAGATTTTTTATGTACTTTGTCATAGTTGCTGGCTCGATAATGGTTGGTAACTAGAATTATTGTTCAAAGGTTCCATGATCTTGTGGTCTTCTACTGAAAAATGCTCAGGCAATGTCATTACAGGGTTTTAGCGCCACCTTGTGGAATTTTGGGGTTTGATAAAGGTACAAAAATACATCTGAAGCCTCACGAACAGGCAAGGCACAGCCCAAAGACATTCAAAGTAAACAGAAGCAGCTTCCTAAGAATTACTAAACCTACGTATAACAACAACAATTAATGGGATAGGATCTCCCAAAAATCTGAGTTATTGAATTCTATTTCATGCTGATAGTGAGTAGTTACGGTGTTATTGTGCCAGCCACAGTTTACATTCTAATGTGTCACATCTGATTTTAGGCCCTAGCGCTGCTCCCCCACCCACCCCTGGCCATGTGATGTCCCTGTTCTGAGTCCTCACAATGGAATCTCCTCAAACCTGTTCACCATTTTCAATGGCCTGTTCTCATTACAAAGAAAACATTACAAGCTAAATTCAATGGAATCGTTTTGCTAAAGAAAATGTTATGTGGTATTTTTGTGTGAAAGTCCACAAATAAAAAATGAGACTTATATCTGTTTGAAAGAATCTTTGTTACATGTTGAGCATATAACATCCATACATGATTTGATTCTTAGGGCTTCAGTCATCTTCAGTGTTGGCTCGTGAGTGAACGATGGGTTCAAAAGAACGAATCTTTTCAGTGAACGAGAGTGAACGGATCACTTCCTAAAGTGATTCGTTCTTTTATCAGTTCATATGACTTCAACCAGTCGGTGTCGGTAATGCCCATTGAAGCTGGTGCCACCTTGCCGTAAAACAAAACGAAGAAGAAAATGACGTAACTTCCCATTCACGAACGAGTCGTGAATTGCATTTCCCGTTCACCAACGAACAAATCTGTGAGGGAACGAATCAGTGAGTGAGTGATTCGCATTTCCAGTTCATTGCCAGAACGGATCAGTGAGGGAACGAATCCTAACTTTCCCGTTCGCGAACGAGTCAATGGGTCAACTGCCTTCCTTCCCGTGCATCAACGGATTAGTCAGTGAACGTGTTGCGTCTTCCTCCTGGCGTGAACTATGTAAGCCAGAATGTAGATTTACGATTTGCCAAGGAAAGAAAGAACCACTCACTGAAACACCACTTCTTTTATGCGCGTTTTCTCCAAGCTAACGGCTAACTTTAGTGCATGAAGGGATGCGCCGTTATGCAACAACGGGGAGATTATGCTTCTCTTTGGGTAATCTTGATTTTATAACACTTATAGTAGTTTTTGACATGACATGAACTGAAAAAAGCACGAATCACTTTAGGAAGTGATTTGTTCACTCTCGTTCAATGAAAAGATTCGTTCTTTTGAACCCATCGTGTGTAGTTGTATTGAATTCTTGATTCTTGGGGATTCTTGAACGATTCGTTTGAACGACTCTTTGGAGTGAACTGATTCTAGAGATTCAGTTCACCTAAAAGAACTGGAATGCACATCACGACTTCTAAAGCTTTTTAATGCATCATTCAATACACAAGCGCAACATTTGACACAATATTACGCCCCATAAAGCGATTACCAATCAGCGTGTCATCAAATGATAATAAAGACCACTCATTACACTGAAAATAATATTTTAGAAATCAGTCTATTTGCTTATAACTTTTTTATCTTAAATGCTAGCCAGGGTGGACCACTGGTTAGATGATCCCCTTCAGTGTTCAGAGGCTCCGGTCTTCTTGTATGGAGTCAGCTGACACATTTCAAAAAGTTGCTGGTTAAATGAATTACAGAATCTACATTGTCCATTAGTGTGAATGTTTGTCTGTGTGACCTAAAACCAGTTGGGGATCAGTTCACGATGTGCCCTGCCTCCTGCCCAGGAGTCACCTGGCTGGGATAGGCACCACCACAAAGACCAAGCAGAACTGAGAATTAATTGATGGATTAATATGTTTGCTTTATATATTTTGATTACCACTCCCACAGATTTTTTTTGTTTACATTACTTTATACCTGAATTACTATCACAATGGCAAATGGTTTCCTTTTAAAAAAATGCAATGAAGAATTCCTGCACAGGTTATAGAACAATGGGCAAAACTTGTTTTATTGAGGCGGGCCGTCTCTTAGGTCGCCCATGTGATGATGATCATGTGACGTCAGGCTTTGGGTCTCTTCCGGAAAAACGAAACTAACCTCCTATCCAATGAAAAGGCTCCCAGTCGATGAAGGGAAGTTTCGTTTCTCCTGAAAAAATGCAAAGCTTTTCAGATTTTGGGGGCGTAGCAGATTGACATTTTGTTTGCCACCGGACTCACTTAAATATCGAGCCTGCTGGCTGAAAGTACACACGTCTATCCACATAAGGACAGAAAAGACAACATGGGATTGCGTAAGTATCGCTCGCTCTTTACACCCCATTATAACAGAAAATAGTTTAACATGCGTGTGTTTTTGTTTGCAGTGACGGGTCTTGCTGCGGGCGCTGCGGCCGTAGGTAAGATGTATTTTGCATAATCAAAACATATTTTGGGCTTATGCAGCCTTTTGTGGACGTGCACTAATGTGGGTGATTTAACTTTTGGGGCAGCTGGTTCGGTGATTGTGGCTCCGGTGGCCCTGGGAGTTCTCGGCTTTACTTCAGCTGGGATAGCGGCAGGTTCCATCGCCGCGAGCATGATGTCCACCGTAGCCATCGCCAACGGAGGAGGGGTGGCGGCAGGGAGCGTGGTGGCTATCTTGCAGTCTGCCGGTAAGCCGCGGAAAAACCATGCAATTCCACACTTTATATTTGATACTTTTGCTGTGCTATTAAAGTTACACTAGACTAGAGTAGATAAATGCAATGTTACTTTTCTGTAGGCATGGCTGGTATACCGGCTGCGGCCTCTGCAGCTGCAGGAGGTGCGGCAGCAGTCATTGGTGCAATCGTCTGAGGCCAAACCTTTTTGCCAAATGAATACCATTTCATATAATATCAATGATGTGATACGAATATGAATCCTAATTCAATAAATGAAATTGGCCAATTTCATACTTGGTGTCATAATAGTCTGTGGTACATTTGAGCATGTTTGATTTTGCTGATTAAAGGCAGATAAAAGTCAAAGCAAGACTCGACGACACAGCTTGGAGAATTTAAAAGTCAATAACGATGTGGAAACTGTTCTATAGTAATGAGACGAATATACCTTTTTTAAATCTCACAACATCTAGATTTGTAATAAGTTAATCAACCACAACAAGTACATGTCACCGATGTGCAAGATTAAAATAAAACTATAAAAACCGATATTTAACAAATTTATGATAGACAAACATTATAGACGGACAATTCTGGAAATAAAATAGCTTTTTTGTTTTAGTGTAATGATATTAATTCACATTAGCATAAATGTTTTGTTTTTTTACATTTTAGAGCATTTCCACCATTATACCTAAGTAGTTTCCTCTACATCCTTATGTATAGGGCCTCTTGATCAATCTGGTAACAGAGTCATTTCTTTGCAAGTCTCTGTGCAATGCCGTAGGGAACATGACAAGCCACGGTGCCAAGCTCAGCCGCCCCTTCCACGTGAAACATCTGATCGTCAAAGAAAAGGTGCGGCCTGATCTTCTCTAGCATGGGGCCTTTGGGTGCTCCTGCTAGAAAGAGCGCCTCATCAATCTCCAAACCCCACGACCGAAGCGTTTTTAAGGCTCTGGTACCGGAACTGGCGGCACTGCGAGCCGTGACCAGGTAGGTGCGGATAGGGCAGTCCATGCGAAGGCCCCTGTCAAAAAACTTCCTTTGTAGTTTTCCCAAAGCCTCCAGGAATCCCTTCAGTGGGCCCTGCAGCAAGATGGAAGAGCATAAATTTGAATTGTTAAAATCATACTGTACTTATAATAGGGATCTGCCATTCTAAATGGTGCTTTCATTATTTTTAGTATCTAATCATGACCCTCTAGCAGGAATCAAATAGTTTTATTGTAACTGCCACCCTTTCGAGGATCCAAATATGGTTCCTTTCTTCTGCAACAAATGTCCACAAATCGCATTCTATTCGAACCGTTCACTGAGTGTGTATTTTACATGGTCCAGAGGCTTGTTCTCGTGAGCCTTCTCGTGCTCAAAGAATTTGTCCAGTCCGTGGGCCTTGAAAATGCGTTCCGACTCATCTGAGAAAAGGACAGCGTCTCCGTCAAAGGCCACACGAAGCTGAGTGTCCGACACTTCTTTCATCTTCTCCGGGGTGAACATAGTGGCTGCTGCAATACCTAATACACAAACACAGTTATAGCCTTTATTTAATTCAAGCCATTAGTAATATAGTACTTTTATGGCTTTGCACGGACCTTCTTCCAATGCTTCTCGCACCTTGGTGGAGTCAGCAGAAAGGTACAAGTTTGTGTGGTAAGCTTTCAAGTAACCTATAGGACTGTTTCCTCCAGTCATGCAGAAGCGCTCGATCAATAAATCTGAAAGAGAATCAAAGAGAAACGTAGAAAAGACAAAGTGTCATGATCTGTGTTTTGGTTGACTTTTCCATTGTTTGGTTGAATTTTGTTTCATTTCATCCTGTGTGGTTTTTCCTGAATCTGTTGTTCACGTCTTGTTTTTGTGAATGTGGGTGGAGAAACGTAGAAAAGACAAAGTGTCATGATCTGTGTTTTGGTTGACTTTTGCATTGTTTGGTTGAATTTCCTTTCATTTCATCCTATGTGTGTTTTTCCTGAATGTCTTGTTCATGTCTTGTTTTTGTGAAATGTGCGTGGCATCTGATGAATAAGGTGCATTACCGCCACCTACTGTGCAAACAGTGTTGTTCAGAATATTGTTCATGCCTAGTCAGGTTTTTATTTCCACTTGTTCTAGTCAGACCTGTCTCTTGTATCAACCAATCAGATCCCTCCAGCCAATCATGTCTTGTTCAAATGTTGCTCATTGTCGCCTGCGTTTGCTTGTTTTTAATTATCTTCCGTGTTGGTTAGTAAGGCTTTTTTTAAATTATAAAAAACATGATTTTTTTTAAAGAACTTGTAGAATGAGGCTTTTTATTAAAAAAAAAAAAAAAGACCATGTATAGTACGGACTTTTTATGTATAGTAAGGCTTTTTTATTTAAAAATAAAGACCATGTATAACAGGGGGTGTCAAACTCTTTTTTTTTCGCGGGCCGCATTGTTGTCATAGCTTCTTTTGGAGGGCCATTATGACTGTCAACCCAAATAAATGTATGAGCACCTCATATTATATACAGTAAAAGCTACAAAACAAACTGGCAAATAACTCGTTTTCAAATCAGACGAGTTGTTTGAAACCCTAACTCTAACTTCCAGGGGTGTCAAACTCCAGTCCTCGGGGGCCGCGTTCCAATATGTTTTCCAAGTTACCCTCGTTAAACACACCTGAGTGAAAAGATCAGTTCATTTTCACGTTCTGCAGGAGCCAAACTTTTGACACAGGTGCACTTAACGAAGGAATCTTGGAAAACATGTTGGAATGCGGCCCTGAGGACTGGAGTTTGACACCTGTGACCTTTGACCATGATATTTCCCTAATAAAGTGGCCTGTTATTAGGTACACTTGAAAATGGCGGTGTACCTAATGGAGTGTCGGAGTGACGTCACAGATCAAACAGCCAATCAGAAAGTGGGGGTGAGGGCGGGTGTGGCACTTTTCACTTTCATTTAAGCTTTGACCATAATTTTTCCCTAATGAAGTGGCCTGTTATTAGGTACACCTGAAAATGGCGGTGTACCTAATGGAGTGTCCGTGTGACGTCACAGATCAACCAGCCAATCAGAAAGTGGGGGTGAGGGCGGGTGTGGCACTTCTCACTTTAATTTAAACTTTGACCATAATTTTTCCCTAATGAAGTGGCCTATTATTAGGTACACCTGAAAATGGCGGTGTACCTAATGGAGTGTCCATGTGACGTCACAGATCAACCAGCCAATCAGAAAGTGGGGGTGAGGGCGGGTGTGGCACTTTTCACTTTCAGTTAAACCAGAGGTGTCTACCTTCAGTCCTTGGGGGGCCGCGTTCCAATATGTTTTCCAACTTACCCTCGTTAAACACACCTGAGTGAAAAGATCAGTTCATTTTCACGTTCTGCAGAAGCCTAACTTTTGACACAGGTGCATTTAACGAGGGAACATGTTGGAATGCGGCCCCCAAGGACTGGCGTGCTTAAGTGTTAACTTTGTGGATCAGGTTGACACCCCAATATAACTTGTTTTCAAACCAGACGAGTAAAAACTGGTCAAATATTTAAAAAAAAAAGATATTATTAAAAGTGAAGACAATTTGCAATTCTAGTAATGACACACGAATTTGATGCACAATTTATCTTCGCGGGCCACATAAAATGATGTGGCGGGCCGTATCTGGCCCTCGGGCCTTGAGTTTGACACCTGTGATGTATAGTAATGCTTTTTTAAAGACCATGTATAGTAAGGCTTTTTTTTTTTAATGAAAACATGACCATATATAGTAAGGCTTTCAAAAAAAAAAAAAACAGCATGAGGAGGAATCAATTCCATGTTGCCTGCTAACAAGACACCTAGACCATCAGCAACTTGACTATGTGGGCAATGTCTGTGTTGGATCGTCCTTTTTCCTGTTGCGCTCTGAGTATTCCAGTGCTTGTTACTTTGAATCTTGTTTTTGGACTTCAATTAAGTATTGTTTGTTAGTTAAGTATTTTTTATTGTTATTAGAAACCTGTTTGCCTATTTTTTGTACATTTTATTTTAGAACTGTACATATGCACCCCTTGCCTCCTTGCACTTAGTTTCTCCACATTTTACACAAGCCCACAACTGTGACATTTTTCTCCACTCTGCTTGATCACACCAGTGATGGCTGTGGCGGTCCGCAATTCTCTTGGGGAGCATTATTTGGTGTGTGGATCATGAGAAAGAGCCTGTTAAAAAAACAGCAAACTGGGAACTGGACAGCAAGAGGGACTTAATTAAACCAAAGCAACTTTTGCACTATAGGATGAGAATCTACATCCATTTGTTTTCCTCTTCCATAAATGTCAACACAGGATACTAGGGTGTGACTTCCTGCAAAGACTGGGTCATGGCATCAGAGTGAAAGGAAGCTAAGCATGGCAGCAAATGTCATATTTAAATGTGCCCCAGAAACATTACAGACATATAATTTGAAATGAAAAGTTTTTACTCACGATGATGATTGATGGTGTTGATAAGGCGAAGGCCCACGTATGCGTGGTTGTTTGTCACGAGCACCACGTCAAACAGCTCCTCGCTCTGTGGGTAAAGCTCCCGTAGTCGGCTGTTGACAGCTTCCAGAGCCTGGGAACAAGACCAAGTGCGTATTCAAGATGGAAATATATATAAACCTCCTGAATACTCGGGGGAGATGCACGTGTGTGTTTGTTCGTTAATCCTTATTTTTCTTCACCACCTTCAGATGTACAAAGCGTGTTAAAATGCTACGGGGGCGGGTTAATGACACATTTTGTGGCATACTGAGATATTTTTGATGGCTGGATTATTACACCATATCATAACCATGTCATATGGCGATTTAATTTGTACCTCCCACCATTGAATTGCACTACACTGGGCTTTCTCTGACCTTGACGAAGGAGAAGGCAGGGCCAGGACTGAAAGGCTCACTTTCATGCTCCAGCTGGTACTTGAGATACTCCTCCATGCCTTGCCGCTCGTAGATCTGCTGCTCACGTTCCATGCTGAAGAGCACCCGCGACGACACGGCGATGGTGATAGCGTTCTCAGGTTTGGGCTGAGTGACGACAGAGTACGTGAGTCCGTTTCTGAGTCGACAACGGTACAGTTGGCAGAAGTTCTCGCTCTGAAATGTACTTTAGTGTCAAAGTAAAAATACATTTTGTCAAGCAGATATTACATTATTCGTGATTATATACGCTATTCATAAATATCTGAGTTATTTGTAGTCAAATCCTTTTTTTTTATTCTTATTGTATGAGTTACGGTATTAAATTTAAATGAATCATTGCAATCAGTGTCCTCAGACCATTTGAGTTGAACTAACTCATCAGGTTTTAGCGTAGCACTTCCCGCTATGGCCAAGAGTCATTTGTTGTTACCGAGCTGGCAGTGACAAGGTGACAGTGATTCAAAACATTTCATCCCTCTGCAGGGGCACATACCACAATGCCTGAAAGTTAACACTGCAAACATTGACTTGATTTCTTGACTGAGAGTTTGGTTGAAAGTAAGCTTCGCCATTTGAGTTGTTGGTTGGTTAAGTTGGGGTAAATGAGAAAATTAAAATAGAATAAGAAACTTTTATCTATCAATTATTGACAGTTTATCAATGCCAAATGTGTAACCGAGATGATGCGATGCATCTTGCAAGCAATGTAGCGTGTACTTTTTGATGTGGATGCATCCACAGGTTGCGCAATGGAGTCTAGGAAAATCAATCAAGCATACTCACTGGTTGAAGCTTCCGAGTCGGAGTAGAGGGCTTCCCAAGTCTCTTGGTATCCTCCCAGCTGCTATTTGCTCCATTTGGGTTCTGTCCACTGACCTTGGAAGTTTCACCATTGTTTAAATTCATTTTGGAAAAAAATCTGTTTCCTCCTGTGTCGTCTCCCCACCAAAGTGCTGTCTCACTCATGCACAAGAACAATTTGAGTTGAGTGCACGCAGCATAGAGGATCAATCAGACTGCAGCAGCACGGCTGAACACTCTGGAAAAGGAATAACACGCAGAAGCATACCAAGATGTGTGCCCTCGTTTAAGGAGAAGCCACATTCATGTTGACAGTTCTTCTTACCCGCAGCATTGCGCTTGTTCTTTTTAAGATCTTCTATGCTTTTCTTTCCTCTCTCATCCCAACTATTGGCGTGGAGTCAATTGGCATCCTCCCCCTTGTTTTAACCCTTTCAGTGTTGTGCTGCATTCCCTGGAGCAGCAGAGCATCTGACTGAGTGAGACAAGCGCTTGTTGCATGACTGAATGGATGTCGCAGAGTATTGTGACAACAATGTTTCACATTTATATATGTTGATTCGATATGTATAGTTTTGTATATATATATTTGGGGTTTTTTTTCTAACAGATTGCATGTTCGTACTATGCGTTTAGATTTTTCTACCATGATAAACTGCTGCTTAGCAGTGTGGGAAATTGAGTCCTCTATGCGTGATTTACTCCCCCCTCACAGTCCCCTCTGGCTTTTTTTTTGTCTCACCTCTTATTATGTCAGCCCCTGCAGGATGTTGCCACCAAAGCAGCACTCGGTGTTGCCAGGCAACAACCAAAGACTAGGTGGGAGGGACCACTGGAAGGGACACCCACTTCCAGGATCTGATCGCACATGGGAACAGCATTCACTTGCCATTACATTAGGTACACCTGCACAATCCAGTGACTTAGGAGAAGACTTCAGATCATTGTGGTTGGTGCACCTGAACATTGCAGCATCTAGCATCAGACAAAGAAACAGACACACATGAAACAAAGATGAAAGTGTAAAATGTGCTTTGAAACTATTAAACGTATTACAGTATAACTACAAACCAATTTAGAGCAGTACCAGGAGGACTTGTGTCGATGATGCTGAGCAGACATCTTTGTAGAGACTCAAGGATGAACAGATGCTTCATCCATTTATCCATGTCATTATTATTGTGTTCAGTCACAAATGGGCCTGGAACCAAGCTGACAGAGCATTTTTTTACATCAGGGTAATTGTGAATAAGAAGCAGATCACACAACTTTTCATGTATTGCTCAGAATGTGCAATTTTATGCTTTGTTTGTCACACGGCTCAATAAAAATAGTCAACAAATGTTGGTACTTTTTGCAACACCAAACTCTCGCCCACACCACTTGGTCTTTGGTCCTTGTTCTGATGCCAGACATTTTTCTGTTTATCTTTCCCTCTGGTCACTATTAGAAACAGGATTTTGCACACCCACCCCGAGCTTTAGTGGGATCATTAGACTGTTACACTCTGTGCAATATTTTTGTTGTCCATTGCTCTTACAATACATGTTTAAATGTATTTGTATGTTTTTAACAGTGTGTTTAAAGGCCTAAAAGGAGCAAGTAAATGTTAAAAGGGTAGAAAATACAACAAAAACGTGTCCAGAAAGTATTTAAGTACCGTATTTTCCGCCCTAAAAGGCGCACCTAAAAACCTAAAATTTTCTCAAAAGCCGACAGTGCGCCTTATAGGCCAGTGCGCCTTATATATGGATCAACTGATGAATTTGTTGATCCATACTGGTTGTACACAGTGCTCTGCCAAAATGTTTCAGTACGTTTTAGTACGACTAATAAATTACAAGGTCGCATCGCTTCCCAGCATTACGGCAACTGTAGTCAGGGGGCGTCACCGAATAGCTGTTGTACCCGCGAGGCTATTTCCTGTCAAAATAGGCTGCTCTGTTAATGTTTCGAGTAAATCTACGGATCGATATGGAAGGGAAACATAGGTAAGTAGTACCAATGCGTTAGATCGAACTTTAGTCAGTTCCGATCATTTTATAGGAGATCGTTTGAGAAACGCGATTGTTTACACTTTGCTGAGGCTCATGGGAGATTGCGAGGTGAGGCTCGTGAGACTTTGCGGATGGCTAATGCTATTGCGATAGCTGCAATACGTACCAGGCTATTTCATGTCAAAATAGGCTGCTCTGTTAATGTTTCGAGTAAATCTACGGATCGATATGGAAGGGAAACATAGGTAAGTAGTACCAATGCGTTGGATCGAACTTTAGTCAGTTCCGATCATTTTATAGGAGATCGTTTGAGAAACGCGATTGTTTACACTTTGCTGAGGCTCATGGGAGATTGCGAGGTGAGGCTCGTGAGACTTTGCGGATGGCTAATGCTATTGCGATAGCTGCTATACGTACCAGGCTATTTCATGTCAAAATAGGCTGCTCTGTTAATGTTTCGAGTAAATCTACGGATCGATATGGAAGGGAAACATAGGTAAGTAGTACCAATGCGTTAGATCGAACTTTAGTCAGTTCCGATCATTTTATAGGAGATCGTTTGAGAAACGCGATTGTTTACACTTTGCTGAGGCTCATGGGAGATTGCGAGGTGAGGCTCGTGAGACTTTGCGGATGGCTAATGCTATTGCGATAGCTGCTATACGTACCAGGCTATTTCATGCCAAAATAGGCTGCTCTGTTAATGTTTCGAGTAAATCTACGGATCGATATGGAAGGGAAACATAGGTAAGTAGTACCAATGCGTTGGATCGAACTTTAGTCAGTTCCGATCATTTTATAGGAGATCGTTTGAGAAACGCGATTGTTTACACTTTGCTGAGGCTCATGGGAGATTGCGAGGTGAGGCTCGTGAGACTTTGCGGATGGCTAATGCTATTGCGATAGCTGCTATACGTACCAGGCTATTTCATGCCAAAATAGGCTGCTCTGTTAATGTTTCGAGTAAATCTACGGATCGATATGGAAGGGAAACATAGGTAAGTAGTACCAATGCGTTGGATCGAACTTTAGTCAGTTCCGATCATTTTATAGGAGATCGTTTGAGAAACGCGATTGTTTACACTTTGCTGAGGCTCATGGGAGATTGCGAGGTGAGGCTCGTGAGACTTTGCGGATGGCTAATGCTATTGCGATAGCTGCTATACGTACCAGGCTATTTCATGTCAAAATAGGCTGCTCTGTTAATGTTTCGAGTAAATCTACGGATCGATATGGAAGGGAAACATAGGTAAGTAGTACCAATGCGTTGGATCGAACTTTAGTCAGTTCCGATCATTTTATAGGAGATCGTTTGAGAAACGCGATTGTTTACACTTCGCTGAGGCTCGTGAGACTTTGCGGATGGCTAATGCTATTGCGATAGCTGCTATACGTACCAGGCTATTTCATGTCAAAATAGGCTGCTCTGTTAATGTTTCGAGTAAATCTACGGATCGATATGGAAGGGAAACATAGGTAAGTAGTACCAATGCGTTAGATCGAACTTTAGTCAGTTCTGATCATTTTATAGGAGATCGTTTGAGAAACGCGATTGTTTACAGAGGGCTCGTTGGTTATTGGCTAGTGGATGCATACCGCAACCCTAGTCAACCTCAGTTTGATGCAGTATAGCTTCTATTTTATGCGCCTTATAAGCCGGTGCGCCTTATATATGGACAAAGTTTTAAAATGGGCCGTTCATTGAAGGTGCGCCTTATAACCCGGTGCGCCTTTTAGGGCGGAAAATACGGTAATCTGTATTCCACATTTCACTTATTGCACTTATTGATTGATGGGAGTTTACTTTAATCACGTGATCACTATGTGTTGACACGGTAGATGATTAATTTCTGAATATAGTGTCTTGGGTTCCCCTGGCTAGAAACAATTAATTAATTATAAGTAACAGCTTTTACGTATGTTTAAACAATTAAAATGTACAAAGTAAAGTATTGCAATTTTACTACAGAAATCTATGTAGAAAAGTAACATTTTAACATCTAAAATGCCACTATCTATAAATTACATTTTGGGTTCATTCAAAAGTTAATTTTCTGAATGGCCCATCAAGGATGTTGCCCTGCTGTGTCATGAATGGCACAAGGTTTGTCTCAATGGATTTGTTGTCCAATTTTTGCAGCTCAGCGCAGTTGAATTATGTTGCATTAGCATCGTAGAAAAAATTTATCAACACAACAATAAATACTAGGAGAGAAAAACATTGCATTTAAACAACTAAAATAGAGACAGAAAATTAAAAAAGATATGTGCTTTAAGAAGTCTCAGACAACCACTAGAGAGCAGTAGAGGACAAGGGAGTCTGTCTGGTGCGGTGTTCTGACCTTAAGGTCATTCCTTCTGCAGTCAAAAATACATATATATGGGAAGCAAATATATGTATACTATCTGTATAGTTTTTAATGGTACTTGGATTTCGTCATTAACTTAAATTGTAATTGGACAGACAGTGTTCTAGTGCATGTCCAGTAGTTGTTGTTTTTTATTGGTCGGCTAAAATTATAAACAGCATGGCTTTGTTTGGCTTTATTTATTTATTTATTTATTTATTTATTTAATTGTGTGCGACTGTCAGTCCGTGTCTCTCTCTCTTGCTCTCTGGATCTGTCTGGTTTTTTTTTATTTTTTTTTATGAGACCCGTACTTAAATCAAGGTTGCGCCTTTGTGTTGTGCTTGCAAGGCTGAAGACCAGAGAGGGTTAACAGGAGACAGTTAGAGAGGGTTAACAGGAGACAGTTGGGCCGCACCCACTGAGCTGATTTAAATAACGCCGGCATTTTGGCGCGAGACTAGGGAGCCAGACCACGCCCCACGCTCTGCAGCCTGGGTGGCGGGAAATGCTAGCCCAAAATATAACACACACTCACAGAAGAGCCTGCTCTCGTGGCTCACTTACTCTAGTTTACCTGCACTGTTGGGTTGCCCTGGAAACATGCCCGGTAGAATAGACGGTACTTTAGGAGAAGGAATAGTCGCAACGCCAGCCATCTTGTCTCAGTGGGTGGGGATAAAATCCAGAATGAGTGGAGTAGACTACACAACAAAGAGGGTACACTTACCCCAGATCGAAGGCCGACCCCCAAAATAAACCTGGTGGCTGAAGCCAAGACTGTGAAAATGTATTAGAACTTTAAACATACCTTCAGTTTGCCTATTTGCAAAAGTAATCGCAATCTGTGCTTGAGTGATAATTCAAAAACTTGTGTCAGAAATTTGTCTATTTTGACGGACAAATCAGGATTGAAATGACAACAGGTCCACAAAAGCAAAATAGTTATCATATTCTTGAGACGTGTTATCGGGCCTCCAAGGAACCAACCGTATGAAGGTCACACGTGGTGCACAGACCACTAAAAGCATCTGCAGAGCACTCAAGTAATTTAATTCAATTTGTTTGCATTGCTTTTCTCAAATGTGATTGTCCAGCCAGCCTGGTGTATCTGAGTCAAAGTCAACAGAACAGCAGTTCATCTCACTTCCTGCCTCCATTGGGTTCAACACAAAAACAGGAAGTGTGTGCTGGATGTGCGTTTCCTGGGCGTTTAATACACAGGTTGTATAGTGGGAGGTATTTTGATTACCTAAGCTCCACTTTTGCAGACGATGATGACTACGGACGACAACAACCCTCGCATACACAGTCCCTGCCTAATCAAAATGATTGCATGAGTTTGAGATTAGATCTGCATTCAAATGCATATTGATGCAAATACATTGTCGTCTGTAGTCTCACAACGCAGTAATTGGTCAATAAATTGCCTTTTGATGTGTTTGGGGGTGGGGAATGGGGGTCATCTGATTAGGCCTAAGGGGGGCACAAAGAACACAAACACTAAAGTAGATACCTAGTGTGTTTGTGGGGGTGGAGGCAACAAAGATGAGGTCTGCAGGGGGTTGGAGTTGGGGGAGGGCAAATCCCCTTGACTCAGCTAGTAGCTTGGGGGTGCAGAAGGCGCTGGGGGTTGGCGGCGACAACACTCAATGGGCCTACAATCAAACGGTGCGGCCCATGTCCCAACTTCAACAGAGGCAACTTTACACCGCCGAGCAGAACAATAGAACATCTGCTGGCTGACAAAGCAGAGCGGCTGTGAGTTTAACTGCTTCTCAGCCCTCAGTAACAAGTTACAACTTATTTCCATGTCTGTTAATACCTCTCATCCTCTAGCACATCAAGACACAATACAACACCTTATTAGCAATGAAACAACTGTGAGTAGCATTTTGTGTGCTGGGGATTCCCGTAAAGGTGTGAAATGTGTGTCAGTGAAAAGTTTCTGAAACTAAATATGATTTTTTTATACAGTGATGTGAAAAAGTATTGGCCATTTTCTCATTTCTCTTTTTGCATATTTATCACATTTGAATGTTTCAACTCATCAACCCAATTTCTGTTTTTAAAGTTATTTTAGGGATAGACCTGCTTGTATGTTTTTTGGTAATGCTAATACAATTTTGTTTTTCCTGCTTGGTTTACTAATGATATCAGGCTTCAAATTACGTGGCAGCCAGTGGAGCCGACCCCCCACAAAGCAGACCCATTTCCATTATAGTGTATACAATCATGATGGGAACATGAAGCTTCAATTTTGCTTTCTGAACCAGTTCTTGAATCGTAAGTTTAAATAAAAAGGTTTAGGAAATGGCAAGTCAGTTTACTTTTAGCTCAAATTTGAACAGAAGTCCACCCTAGAGGAGTCAAAAATACAGGTTCATGAAGCAAATTTGAAGCTTCAGTGTATATTATAGATCACATACTGTACAACAAAATCCACCTATTTTATGTACGCTGTGTTGTCATTAAGGTCACAGGTCATCTGGAGCCTGTTCCCACTTTCTGGCAAACTCACAGAGGTCTTGTCAACAGTCATTCTCAGGGCGCAAACAAGCACTCTCACTCACATCAACACCTTTGGAGCCTTCAAATATATATGTTTGTTTTTGGAATGTGTGATAAGGCTGGGGTGTCCAGAAAAAAAAACATCCTATTGTAACTTGTTGCCCTAAAACTGTCTTTCACATGTCATCCAACTTTCTGCTCACTGTCAGTCTATAATTATGTACAAGCCACGTGAATAGTTGTTTGACAGTAAATTACTCTAATGTAGTAATTAAGTACAGCCTAGATTGTTAAATTATGTATGTTATGTATACCAGGAAGTTATGCTTCAGCTCTTTCAAATTCTTTGCCAGGCTTCATAATCACGCGTGAGACGTTTGTCGTCATCGCTTAGAAATGACAAACACAATCCTCTTTACACGTCAAGTGTGAAATCAATTTGTAATTTAATTATGTAATTAACATTCTTAAATAGCTGAGATGATTGTATGTGTGTGTATGTGTACACATATATTTATATATAAAACTTTGTTATATATAACTTTTTTTATATAACTTTGTTATATAACTGCACTTGACAACAAATGTTCTTATACATTCAAGACATCCAATCCTCACACGTGTAAGCACAGAAGAAGCATTGACTAAAACCAAGACTAGGGGCTGTACAATGTAGTTTCATGACAGGAGTCAATTCTGTGAAGCGTGTGGCATAGCTCTGTGCGGAGGTGGGTCACAGTTAAGGTTGGTAATTTCCCACAGGAGTGCAGGACAGGCTACTTTCATTCTCTTTAAATGTAGTAATGGCACACTAGAGTCTCGACATGTCAAAAGCTCATCCCTACCAAGAGGTGGGCACCAATCATTCATATCTTCATCTCATAACTGTGTTGCCCAATGAGGTGATCCAAAAGAATATGATACGAGAGGTTGATACACAATGTTCATATATTTATGGATTAAATATGTTGTCTTCCCTGCGCCAGCTACCAAATTCACAGCCTATCAGGCACATGTCCAAAATATTCCTTCTGATGGATCAGATTAATAACATTTTAGTACATTTCAACAGGGAAACTTGACTTGAGTAAATCAAGTTTCAAGACTGGTCAATGAACGACTTAAATTGGTACGTTAAAGTACTATTGTAACTATTTATGATTGTCATTGTGTTATAAATTGCCTATCCTTTATATCCATAAATAATCTTTCGCTCATTTACAGAACCTTTCCGTCCTCTTTGTGATTGTGTCATAAGTAACATTATTTTCAGACACTGAACACTCACAGTTTGACATCTTGAAGGCCTTTTGATGGGTTCATTAATATTGTTTGCAGGCACAGATGGCAAGCAGTGTTTACACTAACAGGATTAGGATTATCACCAGATTAGACAGGCAAATTGATAGGTCTGATCCAGTGACATTGCATGGCTACATGGTTCCAATTAACACTCTGTATTTAAATCAACTATGAAAATCCAAACAAAATTAACATTGCATTGTAGACTAACACAAATCATGTAAAGCACTGACAGAGATAACAAATTCGTGAAGAATCCAAACAAAGCCCAACTGGTACTAAAACAGGAACATGTGAGACTGAGTATGTTTATTTGGTCTTGAGAGCAAGAGTGTGACTTTCCTGAAGTGAGTGCCATAACAAGCCAAACACTATTTTAACAGCAGCCCAGTGAAAGGGGAACACATGCAGCCTGTTACAACTGAATCATCACTGTTATGTAACACCGACCTTTGGACTCTTAGGGCAAGGCATGCATGGAGGAATTGAGCAAAGAAGCGTGACCCAGATCGGCAAACGTATACACACATACCTGGTGAACAACAAACTGTGGCTGTCAGATAGGAAGTCGATAAAAGAAGATAAAAACAAGGAGAGTGTGGGAGAGGCTGACAGGGAGGAGCAGTAAGACCGTGTTTAGATTAAGATTATGACCGTGAGTAGTGACTGACTGCCGGCTCAGTTCCAATGACACAATCCTGCAGGAATGTGGGTCAGTAGGCATAGCGAGAGAAAGTACAGTATGACTGGAGAAAGTTTCCTTAAACCTGTGTCTTTGCCCCCAAAAGGCCTTGAGCATCTCTTCCCGCTTGTGTTTCCCACAACTTCCTTGACCGTCAGCCTCCTGAAAATAGATTTAAGGGAAGGGCGTGCGAGCCAAAGTGTTGAGCAAGTTTCAGGACTTCTTCATCCAGCCAAGCATTCACCCGCCAAAAATCTCTTTGCACAGTGGTTAATACAATCCTGCCATTTACACACAGTGAGTTTGATGTTGCCGCAAGATAAAACTATTCATCTTCCGACTTTATCACGTGTCCCACATTTAGAAAATGGAGGTCAGTGATAAGGAAGATTGCCAAAGGAATCACGAACCAAACCACACCTGTGTGTTTGTTTATGGTTATTCTTCACGCCGCCTCCCAATGTAAACACACAATACAAGATGGGCCAGATAGAAGACAACCATGATAGAAATATTGCTTGTGTGTGTATGTGAGTGTGTGTGTTTTAAACTACGGAGACAACTACAGGGGCAAAAGACTCAGCACAAGCTAGCGGATGTTGCAAAACTTCATCCTCCTTCGTTCCAAGAATGAAGATGCAATTTATTGCATTGCGCAATTCAAAGGCTTGAAAAGGTGAAGTTGATTTTTATCAGCACTCACGTATAAGATCCATGCCTATTGGACAAATTTAAATTTGGTGTGTAAATTTGGACAAATGGTCAATCTATAAAATGATGCGTGTCTAAAATAATTGAGGTCAAAGGTCAAATCATCCCATTGTCACTCTTCTATCAGGCTTTCACTTTATATGTGATTGCACCACATCTCAATGTCACACACACATAAAAAGCACATTGTCAGGGATGAGATTGAGCGTGCGTGGAAAGAGGAAATACAAATCCTCCATCCTCCACAGTCCCACCCTGATCGCATACATCTAGTATTCAGACAAATAAGGGAAATCAATGATCCTTAAAATAATGGAAGGGAAGCAAGAAAACAAGTATTTAAGTAAAATGTTTTGCAAGCATAAAATGCTTCCTCGTGCATTCCAGATGGAGACTTAAATATTCTAGATGTGTGTATGCACAATTGTTTTCTAGCGCACGTGCATGTGAGTAAAAGCGTTCACATGTGCACTTCTGAACTTCTGCGTGGGCGAGATTCAAACTCAGGAGCCGAATTTCTGGTCTGTCAAGTTTGCAGGGTTGAACCGGCAGGTTGAACCCTAGACAACAAGATTCACTGGTACTACTTATTGTGGAAGGTCTGCTTCTTAGGTCGTTCGGCAAGATGCAGGGCCACCAAACCTTCAAAATTAAAACACAATTGCTCATTGAAACACAATATTTTGCAATTGATCTGAACAAGACCAATGCAATTTTACAGAATAAAAGAAGCCAGCACGACTCTTTTGGGTACAGGTCTTTGGATCTGAGCAGCATTGGATCAGAACAGCCTGTTACTCCACATGAATGTAAACATGAGGATATAAACATTGCGCATATTTCTTCCTGGTCTGATATCAGTCTGCATTTTCCTTTCACTTCCTGGTGTAGTTAGTACAAGTGCAAATAATATGGCCACTGACAAAATGAAGGGATGACTCATATTTTTAACGTGATGGACGGCATTGTCAGATGTCTTCACTGCATTGTTATTTCCAACATAATAAAAGAAAGAGGGGAATGTCCCCTTGTAATGATTTGGATGTCCCAACTGTTTTCGTTGAGTTTTTATAGCATCAGCACACTTTAAAACTATATATAAATCATAGTTTTTTTATTTTAGATCGATGAAATATTACGTAATGTTAATCTGTAAAGATATGGTATTTTAATGTGATTAATTAGACAATTGAACACATTTTAAATTTCTACATACATCAACAAACACCAAAAATTAAAGCGTTTTAAAATAATGTAATTAATAGCTACATAAACAGACATTTAAATGATATTTATAACACACAGTAGTCCTCAGTGAAATCTGACGGATTATCTTGTGTGAAAGCAAAACAAAACATTTGCCAACATCTGATTTGGAAAACAATGATCACCATTTTAAAAAAAATCATTAATTTAAGTGGTGTAATTTTTTGTCTACAATAAAACGCTGATAAAGTTATCTTGAGGATATGTTTTTATGTCTCCCGAACTATGAAAAAAATGTAGGAGTGTTTCTTCAAATGTAAAATTGCAGCCAAAATGTATCAATTTCAGTGTGTACTACTGAATATTTTGTACATGGTTTCTTTCAACTGCAAATATATCTCGAGGGAAAGTGCACAGGACGCAGGTGAAACACCAATAAAGCCTTGACAAAGGAAAAGTGCGTGACGGTTGGAGTGCAGGGTGTGTCATGCTCGTCCATCAGGCTGTACCTGAACAAAACTGTGCAACTGACTGTGAATTCCTCAGCCAGAATCAGCCAGGCTTGCTGGGACTCGTCTGCGGGGTCATCAACACGGTCATCCAACATACAGAGAACCTTAGAGCAACTAACTCTCGTCAATGCAGTCTTCCTACATTAGGAGCGGAATTATGACAAAGTGCAAGAAGTTCTTAAGTACAATGATTCTGACTGGACCCAGAAGTGTGCTAGCAGTCGACCGCGACTTACTGGCTTTATTGAATGCATGGTCTTCGTTGTTTTTAGCTTCTGTAAAAGTGGGTCATGTTTCGGCAACAATAGGATAACGCAGTTGAGAAATGGACGCAGAGGTCCAGATTGACACCACGCCACTCCCTGGAGTGTAACAGATGAGAGAGAAAAATCAATGCAGTAGCTACAGCAGCTAGGAGAACTCACAGCGTAGTCAAGGGTAAGTTTCAAGGGCAGGCTGTCTAACGTTGTGTTGGCCAGCTGCTTTGCAATGTACTAACACTAGACTAGTGACTCAGAAGGCTTTGTTCCTCTTGGATCTGTTCAACAAACAGCTGACAAAAGGTTGCCGTTTCTTCAGTTGAAATTGGCCGTTAAACACCTATGTAGATATTGGATTAAAAAAAGATATTTGCATCAAGAGTAATTTACATTAACAATGTAGGGTGTATTCCTGATTAGTTTAAGATGATCCTCATTGAAAAAAAAAAAAGTAATTTTAAATAAATAAAAGGAGGGAAATTTCAAAGCAACCCGAAAGTTTTGAATGGTAGAGCAGATTTGCTTTGCTTTTGAGAATATATTTAAGAAAAAAAAAGGTCTACCAATATTTTGGGTGAAAAAAAGAACAGCTTCACATTTGGTTGCAAATAAGGTATCAAAATTTAATGTTGCTTTTGAATGCACATGTTTAACAAATCAATCAAAACCATCAGATGCATTGATTTTCCAAAGTGACGTGTGAGTATAAAGTACAGCAGTGCAACTTTTTTTTTTTTTTTTAACTCCACATTTTCTTAAACAAAATAGAGGCTCCTTGATGCCCGGTGGGCAATCAAACAGAAAAGTAAAGCTCAGCAGCAACTGATGATTTTTGTTATGCTCCTGCAACAGAGAGCAGGAAGCTATTATTTACTGACAAATGTGAACAGCCACACAAAAATCAAAACAAAAACAACCAGCTCATGCACTCGCACCATACATGGCACTCCATTCGATTATTAATGTGCAATGACGGAATGAATTCATCTCAGCTCATCTCCACACGTACTCTGAATGATGTGTTAAACCGGTTAACACACAATGGAGCATCTCAGCTCCCATCACAGCATATCAGAAAATATCTTCTGCCAAGCTACAAAAATGTTTGCATCATCCTCACTGAAAAACTGTGCAAAACAGGAAAACAAACCCCACTGAGATAACAACCCTTCCATCAATAACAGGCTCAGGGTAACAATTCTGCTACAAAATGTATTTAAAAAAATCAAAAACAAAAACTGGAGGCTGGAGGTTGTCGTATAGTAAAAAATGTGGCTTTGCAAAATTGATTAAAGTTCTTATTTGGAGGTTCACAAACGCTTCAGTGCAGCTAATCTGCGCAGGAGATGATGCTTCCGGGCTTTGAGGCGTTTGCGCTCCTGTTGCTGTTGCTTCTCCTTGGTGTGCAGCTCCTTGAGGTATTCCGTGGCGTGGGTCAGAATGGCAACCTTGGGGGTCTTGGTGGATTCAAGACCTGGGATCTGATCTCGGAGGGCCAAGAACCTGGACTTGAGGTCGTTCCTCCTCTTCCTCTCCAGGTAGTTGTGGTTCTTCCTGCGGTCTACGTCCTCCATGTCAGAGTTCAAGGAGCTTCCCGAAGGTGAGATCGGACGACTGGACGCCGGGCTCGTACGCTTGCTTTGGAACTCCTCCAGGTCATCCTCATCCTCATCATCATCATCATCATAAGCATAATCGTGAGCGTCGGGCTTGGTGTCGGGGGAGCGGGCTGCATAGTTGTGCTGCTGCTGGTGAACCAAGGCGTGGAAGCTTTTAGGGAAGGGGTCCGCACGCACTGTGAGGTTCACTGGCTTGTGGACACTCGCCAGTCGGGCCTGGTTGTGTTTGCTCTCCACCGTGACAACATCAATTTCTTCTTCTTCTGTAAATAATACACAAAAACAACTTTTAGGGGAAAGAAAAATCAATAATTATACAACAGACATCGCGACAGTGATTTTTTTCACACATTGACAAAAAATCCACAACAAATAACATCTGTTTTTATCTCTCTATGCCAATGACGTGTAGTGACAGGCATAACAATTAAATAGTCTTCCACTAAATGTCAGCAAAATTAACTTGGACATCTAACTAATGACACAAACAACAAAGAATTGGCTAATCGTGTGTTGTAGTCAAGACCACACCAACCGAGACCAAGATATTAATTAGAGAGACTAGAGAATTGAAACTGGGATAAGACTTTTGGGGGTCGAGATTGAGACTAAGGCGTCTACCAAAAAAAAAAAAAAAAAGTGTCATTACATTTGCAACAAAAACAAATACAACAACTGAAGTTTGTGCTTAGTGCACACAAGCATCAAATTATAGAAGCCATTGAAACACATCATACATTACTCAGTAAGCTACTTTCACTTTGAAGTGATTTCTCTTTTAAATGGCCTTTGACAATACCATTATAGAGTTTCTATTGTCCTGGAAAAAGCATTTTTAAGCAATATTTGTTATTCAACAAATTTGATGAACCTCCCAAGTAACGCTGACCAAGATTGTTCATTGTTTGTTTTTGTGCTAGCCTGCTTTTGACAGCAAACTTGGGTGTAATATTAAATTGCTGTCAGCTCTGAACGTTGGTCGGAAAACATCGCAGGTATAAAACAATTTCTCAATGTCTTAGAATGTAGTGTTCTGATTTTACCTTTGCCAGTGTGGTTCATTTAATGGTTACTTTACCTGTAAGGCGATGTGTCAGCACCACAATTTGCACGCTGCTATCTTTCCGCTTACATTTTGCTTGGCAGATGAAATCGCTTTGGAAGCCAAATTCAATTACTGGACGAGTTTGTTGACATTGTTCCTTATTTATCTGGCATGCTGCGTCTCGAGTAGTCTTCCCTCTCACTCTCTGTGTGCAGGGGGCGTGGCACTCCACACGACACAGATAAAGTGCAGCACCCGGTTTCTGTGTTTCCCATTGATCAGTTGTACTAGCTTGGTATCAACCAGCCTTGATAAAGAAAAAATTCAAGTCCGCCCTGTCTGACACTGAGGAAAAACGCCTTCGATTTGAGGGGAGATTAACCCTAAAAAGTGGTCTCGAGACCAAGACTGATCTCAATAACTACGCAAGAAATAATTAAACTAAAAAGAGCATGTATGATACTAAATAAGTAAACCACTGAGTATAAATTGAGATCAATAACATGACAACATTAAGTATGAATACTTTTGGTTGTGTGCTGTGCCGCAAGACTCTTCTTGTTCTTCTGGGTTCGAACCACTGGATTAGGAACAGTAACAATCCAATTTAGGTGACAATAGGAAGTGCATTCCAGAGTCAAGCAAGCACATCACTATTTCCCCCACACAGCTTCGAGGCATTGGAGCAGAGAAGAATTTGAGCCTTTGTCATGGACCACAAGGAACATTCATCAGCAATTGTAATGAGTGGACCTGATGGCCAATAGGCGTGCCCCAATTGAGAGACCTGAAAGGTTGATGCTTTTCCATCACAAATCACAGGGGCTCATCCAATCAAATGTAAAACAGAGGTTGCTGAAAGATTGGGGGGGGGGGGGGGGGGTGCAGCCTCGGGACGCATGTGGTACACTCAGTTACGCAATGTTTTCACATTACGTATTGTTAAAAAGAAAATAATTCAGAGGTCAGGCTGCGCCCTTACCGGAAGAGTCAGTCCGAGAATCGGAGCCAGATGACGCTGTTTTCCTGCAGCTAATCGTCGGGTAGGCGAGAACATCCCCAGGGTCAACAAAGTCCGCAGCTGAGAAGCCGAATGATCTGCTTGGCCTCGCGAGGCTCTGCGAACCAGGGCGAGCTGCTGGGGGCTGAGGCGGAGCCGACTGCTTGCCGTGCATGACCTTCTCCAGCGCTTTGCTGGCTGAGAAACTACTCCACATGCAGTCCTGGATGATGATGGAGCTGATGTTGGGGACCGGCCTCTGAATCTCGCACTCGTCTTCCTGAGCCAGGACTCTGGATAGCCAGCCCACGTTGCCGTCCCCGCTCTCCAGAGTCTGGAGGGGAGACGTGGGAGGGGAGGGCAGCAGCTCGAACTTTTTCCAAATGTCCTCGCTTGGAGCGCATGAATTGTAGAAATCCTCTTCGGTATCAAAGTCATTGAAAAAATAGTGCTGGTAACAGTCGTACTCCATTGTTAGGCTGGTGATAAAACAAAGCAAAAATAAAATTCCTCTTTGGGTTTAGTCCTTTGAACCTGAAGGAAACATTGCAGGAAGTTAACCGCTTTGAATTTCCAATTGATTGTGACGGTGACGCCGCAAAACATGAGCATATTGCGCTAAATACTCGAAATAAATTTCCGCGGTAACTACATTTAACTGGAAATGAAGACTGGTCCGTTCAGAACTCGAACGCCACAAACATGCAACGTGCAAAGTTCTCTCAACTCGATCCAAACAAAACTTGCACAAAAGATCGTGCACAACCACAACTCACTGACTCCAAAAAATGCAGGTCAATAAACAAATCCACTGGAAGCGTGCACGGACTAAAACCTACCCGAGCGGTTTTGTCTTTTGTTTTAGTTGTGGCTCGAATAGCCAACAAGTCGCTGGCTGCAGTTCCGCCCCGCGACGAGTACGGAAAGCCACACTATGCGTTTTTCGCGCCAGTAGGAATCCTGTTATATGCACGACCAACGTGTAGGGAGGGGCTACCAAATGGATGCATCAAACTGTCCCCAAATGCTCTGTTGTCTTTTATTTCTTTGTTGTCTTTGTCTTTTATCCACACATGGACTTTTCTTGTACCAATATGTACCAATTTGATTTTTCAGGTTGGCTTAATTTGCCAATATTTCAATGAGTCTTTATTTTGGAATTTGATATATGTTTTGGCCTTTTGTAAAGGTCATATTTTAACAAATTCCTAGAAATGTAGGTTTATTGCAGCTAGCGTAAAGGTATCAAACCTAAGGCCTGGGGGGCCAGATCCGCACCATTTTATGTGGCCCGTGAAAGCAAATCTGTCATGACCCTCGCTAAAATCTTCATCAAAATGTTTTCTCATTTGCAATAAATAATATTTCGAAAGATTTTATTTACAATCACTTGAACAATAATTTGAGAAACTGATATCATTGACATCTGAAAGCTGTGAACGTATCATTTTTTTGTGTAATATATGATAATTTGATGAAACATTTGTTTGGTCTCATCGTCCTCACGGCCCTCCGAAGGAAGCCGCATTTACTAAGTGGCCGTCCACAAAATTAAGTTTGACAGCCTTGAGCTAGCGTATTGATCAGCTTGAATCTTGATCATCACATGACGGTGACACCCCTGTACACCGACTGAATACTGGGCTATGAGATTGAGGCGTTGAAATAACAAACCTTTAACATCTAAATTAAGCAGGTCGATGTAAAAACTATTGGTGGGAAATTGAAGCTTCAGACTTGCTTCATGAACCACTTGTATATTTTTGACTCTTGGAGATTTGGAGACACTAACTTGCCCTTTCTTAAACATAGAAACTTGGTGGCAAATGTGCGCTGAATTATTTAATATGAGTGACACGTCCCAGTTATAAGAGGATGTACACTTGTGCAACCACATATCTCAGTTGTTTATTTCTACTTCCCCTTTTGAAAAGACTCCACCCTTCCATTTTGGTTGCACAGGTTTTAAGGGTGCAAAAGTTTGAAGTGATTTATCTTAGTGTCGTTTTTTGATATCACAAACATCCTGGCATTTTAACAGGGCTGGGCAGATTTTTTATTAACAAATTTCTGACTGGCACTGCCCCCTGCCTCCTCATATCATCACTGTATGCCACCTGAAGTTTATGCATACTGTTTTTCTGTAGCACCTCCACAGGTGGGCAGTATAAATCCGAGTACATATGCTTTAAAAAGTGCTATTTTAACTGAGCACATAGAAAACTTTCAAATAAGCATGTTAGCTTGTCGCATACAAGGGAAAGATAGTTTTATGTCTTCATTATGCCTAATGAATATAATGTTGCTGTTTTTTGCATTGGACGTTGATAGTTGTATTGACAACTCGACATCCAGTCCTACGTTCATTCAAAGGCTTGAATAAATCATCCATATACACATTAAAAAGGCAAGGAGACAAAATGCTGCCATGTCGCACACCGTTATCAACATAAAAGGGAGATAAAATATAAAATACATTTCCCCACTTCACAGACATCATTTGAATCAGCTCAAATTCTATATTATATTTTTAATGGATTTAATGGTAAGATGATAGTATTGATGAAGACAAACTTGTTTTGAAATCCAAACAGACCTGTTTTCTAGCCTACTTTCGTAACATTTTTATTGATGCCAAGGGAAAGAAGAAAACAAGAAAATCTGAAAATTTTATTTTTCCTCAGCTGGAACTTTGTCAGGGTAACAATGCTTAACACTAACAATAGGCCACTCCCTCTGTCACCCCTCCATCCCCTTCAAGTGGCCACTATTGTCTTTTATTGTTATAGTAGCATATGTGTGAGGATACTCAAGAAAGGAACGAGGGGGTGGGTTTCACCTCGGGTGAGCACTCGTGTTAGTCACATGACCCATGGAGGGGTATCACACAGTTGGCAGTAAGGGAATTTGGATGGTTGGATGTGATCATGTTATATACAAGAGGAGCCCTCCTTTTCCCCACGACCTCTGTGACACTCACACTACCCTTTGACCTGTACATCCCGATCCCGAGCAGGTTTCAAAACAGGTCCAGTCAACCAGAGACTATGCAGTTAATGTGAATTATTCACACACGTTTTATTGCTCCCCCGAGAGGTCAAATCACCACCACTCAGACACACCCCAAAAAGAAAGAACAGGCCGGGTAACAGCTTCACCTGCCAAAAATGACATATAGCTGACTTATTTTTTGTCGTCCCATAATTCTTACTATTATTAAATTATGGTTATTATTTCTGACATTTGGGGACCTTTGTAGATTAAATCAGGACTGAAACTCAAAGCCAGTGAGCTCCAAATTCAAATCAACCCCATAAGATTTTTTTCTAATGGATGACAACTTTTTAGGTGTTCTGCTTCCACTGAAAAGAATCAAATAGCTAGTATGTGCTTATTGTATCCAAGACAGCTGGTAGTAGCACGCCGCTTGGTGGCTAACATGCGCAATTACATGCTTGTGAAGACGGGAAAAACGCTCGTCATAAGGGGTAAAAAGAGTTCAAATGTCAATGTACTTTTGTAATTTTGAATTAACCACATGTATATTGAATATAAAATATTGTGAAGATCTCTATATAGATTTGTTGTTCGTAATATATTTAGTATAGTACTACAATCCATTATTTTAACTGGGAAAAAATCATTTTCCGTTTATATTTGGCTGAATTCAATTTAAAAATTCTCACGACGTGCTGAACTGTGTCCTTGGAGTTTCTTTTTAAAGAAAAAACAGGGGTAATGAAAAAAACACATGGCCCGTACGGGGATCGAACCCGCGACCTTGGCGTTATTAGCACCACGCTCTAACCAACTGAGCTAACCGGCCACTATACATGCCACGTTGGTGTGATAGCATTTAGAATACATCAAGTATGGCTGGGACGAGCGACTTACTGAAATGCTAAAACTAAAACCCAGAAAAAAAATCCCAGCTGACATCTAGAAACATATACGTTATGCAGTACTCTCCTGTTCTATCGACTACTTGAGCTAACACATAGACGCCGCCACATCCCAGAATTAACTGTTAAATTAAATTTAAATCGAATTCAATTTATGAAAACCGATACGTAGAAAATACATTTTCAATGCGCATGTAGTTTCCTCCAATAATGATCTTTTTTTTCCACCCATCACCTCTAATAACCTCCAGCTGTGAACGTGCGTGGATTTACGCGCAACGAAAAAAATGACAGCAAAACATCTGTCCACTTTATTTTGTGCTTTTTTACTTTTCAGCCTCGGTTGCTGCAAAACGGGCACTGACGGCTCAACGTCTGCCGTATGGCTAAATCAATCAACTAAACTAGGCACCCCGAAACCCAAACCTAACCCAACCAAACCCACTCGTGTGTTACCAACTATTAAAAACACCGGCTTCGGCTTGACAAACCTTCCAGACGTCTCCGTGACATGCTCCGCGTCCAACTTGCTCGTCCGGGTCAAGCCTTCTTTCTACGGCTTCAGCGCGGATGAGTCGGAGCTCCAACTGGGCCCAAGCTGCAGAAGCAACGGTATCCTGAGACCCTATGGAGATCTGCTCTTCAACTATCCCCTGACGGCGTGTGGCTCCCGGCAAGAGGTAGACCTATATGCATGCATATCCATGGCCACTTTTTGTACTCAGAAATAACAACATATCCCCACCATGACGGCAGTTGCAGCGCGATTTTATTGTCTACAAATTCACTCTCCATTATGAACCTTCAACCGAGAGGTTTCCAAGCGGAGCGTCTCGGATTGACGTCGTCATTCAATGTCGTTATCAAAGGTATGAAGAGGTGACAAGAGTACTCACACTCGTTACTTAAGGAGAAATTAAGTGTAAAAAATAAAATCAATGGCCGTAATTCCTAGCGGCCCAACAATTACCAATTTTCCCAATAGGTAAGACAAACTTGCCAATTAAGCCAAATAAGCCAATTAAGGTACCACATACAACTCAATGTGAAAGTATTTATGAAAAAACAGCTAAAGACATTCAATGATAAAACAAAGAATATTTTTCTATGAGAACTTAACCTACATATATCTCATGCTCTTTTTTGCCAAGGTATGGGCATGTGTACCAATTGGCAGTCAAGCCCACCTGGACCAGTGCAGTTGTGCGTAAAACTCTAAGAGCCAATCCAAATGAGTTTCAAATCAATTTTATGGATGGTATGTCGAAATACAACTTGACATTATGTGCATCATATCACACTAAATAGTGTGTCAAATTCAGATTTATGGAGCACCCCGATCAAAAATCAAGTGTTCCAGCTAGGTCAGAAGGTTAACGTCCAAGTCTCTGCTCCACATCTGCCCACTGGAAGGAAACTGTACATCAGCAGCTGCCACGCTTCACCAGACAGCGAGTCTTCATCATCCCATAAGTACACAATCATTGGGAATTTGGGGTATGGATTGTGTACAGCAGTTTATTATTCCCCCTTAGTGTTCCAATTGTGATGTCATGTTCATGCCATCCACAGTTGCATGCTGGACAGTAAGCGAGACCCCGGAGGGGCTTCTCAGTTCATCTCCCGTGTTCACGGAACCCTGAGATTCTCATTCAAAGCCTTCCAGTTCATTTTTGACCCTGAGAGTGAGGTAAGAATCAGCAGCCATGTCCTTAAGTCAAAAGTGACCCATGTCTGTGTTTAGATCAGCCTTCACTGTCAACTATTTGCTACATCAAAAGAGCCAGGTCCAGCGCAGAAATCATGCACATACAAAGAAGATAGGTGAGATTGAATTCTAAATCAATTTATTCTTCCCCAAGTGGATGGGGTTTATTTTTGATCATCTTTTGTTAGGTGGAAGGCCCTTTTGGGAGATGACTCTATTTGCAAATGCTGTGATTCTCAGTGTGTGAGCTCCAAGTCAAAGAGAACAAGAATGGAAGGTACTCAAGTTATTTTTCTCCTGTGAATGGTTTTAATCCACACGTTTGTTATTTTACAAAGGTTCCGTCAGAAGTGGCTTGATGGTTTCGGATCAGCCGCTTGTTGCAGAGGAAGGCTTCCTGCGTGTCAGAAGACTGAACAATCCTGTACGTGATGTGCTCAGGGATGACATCACATGGCAAAATGAAGACATACTCGAGATTGATGGCAAAGAAGAAACAGAGAGTAAACAGGATTATGGAAGAGAAAGTGTGATTGTAGGAGAAAAGATGAGACATGACACGATTGCCCTTCCGAGTCAAAAGCCTGAAGAGAGAACTTCGAGAGAATTCACAGAGGATGGATCTGGAGATACATTGGAAGGAAGAGATGCCGAACTGGTATTCCAAGAAGATAAAATAAAAGCGGTGAAACACATTTTAGCATCACGAGTCACTCTGCAAAGTGATGCACCACAACTTGATTCCAAAGTTGAAGAAAACTGGAATCGCTCGAATGGGACTGAAGAGACAACAAGAACGAAGTCCTCTGTCGTCCACGATGAGCTGGTAAATGATGAAGAGCCGACTTGGTATTTTACATGGACATAATTTGAATTTCATCAATCATTCCACTCTGCCATCTCAATAAATTTGACAAATACAACAGCAGCAATGAAGTGTGTCCATAAATCTTTATTTTTTTTCCCTTTCATAAATGATTTATTTCATTAGTCTTTTAAAGTCTGAAGGGAAACATTCAAAGCAGAATGATTCCACTATTTGAGACATAACAGCAGCAGAAATTGTGCTCTAAATAAGGAATTTCCGTATTACTTGACGATTATTAACTGACCCAGGACTACACAAAGGGCCATGAAAACAGAATACCTGAAATTAAAGGATAACCTTGTAAATTGTTGCACAGAGAACAAATATAAGTGATTTATATTAGAGATTGACACAAGTTTGTAAAGAGGTCTGAGGGGACTCTTTTTGAAAAAATAACTTATTTGTTATCTTAATGTGTTAGGAAACATCTTTGGTAAATTACAGAATTTATTGATATTAGCTGTATTTACAGAAATGCGCCCCCCTGAAGTCCCAATGTCAGAATTCTGACAAGCACTGATTCAGCAGGACACAAACATTACAAACAGTCAAGGGCAGCATATTTCAATGTTTTGCACCAGTAAAGCTCGGAACACCACGTGGCGCGGAAAACGTACTGTATCTACAAAACTGTTGAATGTGCACACAACCCACACCATTTGCATCAAAGTGTTTTTTTCCCCCCCATCTTAGTAACAAAAATCCATCTTGTCTTCAGTGTGAAAAGGTTCATGTCCCTCCTTCTTCAGCAATACCCGCCTCGGCACCATTTGATTTCTCTGCTGCATCTGAAGATGAGAACAGAAGTTGTTGTGTTTAAATTTTGGTCAATGTGCTGCTTTGGGCACTGTGACAGTCAGATATAAGTGTCTGATGCTGCCCCCACGTGGCCAAGGCGGGAACAACAGAAAGAGCTTGATGGTGCAGTGTGACAAAAATAGTATAATTCATTTTGATTCGTGTATGTTTTTATAAAGTGCAAAATTTGGAGTTATATTTTTCCTCATTAAATTAGATATCTCATTATTTTTTGAAGAGAAACAGTTGATACAAATGTTTTAAATTACAAGTAAGGTCAGGGAATAAATTAAACTCATATCTCAAGGCATCAATGTACTCGTCGTAATTAATCCTTCTAAAATATTTGGCACTCACTATGGTTGCCGTATTCCAACTCGACTCACATAAATTCAGATACAAAAAAAAAAAAAAAAGATAATTTTCTTACCCCCGATGCTGTCGGACTGTGCTGGCTGTCCCGCAGTCTGCTCCATTCCATCGCCGTTCTCCACATCTGTGGACTTTGTTTTGGGTTTCCTTGCAACCGGTGGCGGCATCTTGACATTCTTTGTCAACTCGACTTCCTTGACCATCTTGGTAGAAATGTTTTGGGCTTTCTGTAAGGGAGCCTTGGTGTCTAGCCCCACCCTCTTGTTCTTCGAGAAGATGAAGCTTGCCGTGCTGGTTGGAGACTGACAAAGATCTTTTGGGGATGTAGGTGACTGCAAGCTGAGGCGAAGTGCGGGGCTGTCTTTTGATCTGGCAGCTGTCCGCAGGCGGATGACCTCCTGGAGGTTCATGGAGGGGGGAGGAGAGGTGATTGTTGCCGGAGACTTGAGGGCTGCTGGTGATGGTGCAGGTGGAGGTGGAGCAACAACAACAGGCTCGGGCAGCGCTGGTACGGAGGTGATGTCAGCAGGTGAAGATGTGGACGTAGGCGAGGATAAGATCAGAGATCTTCTAATGGGCTTCTGTGGGGCCTCGTTATTAGCTTGGGTGGATGGGACGAGGTTGTTGCGTTGTTGGATCGTCAAAACGTCTTGAGCTTGCTCCTGAGCTGCAGGAGGTTGGGGGCTGCTGTTAACAGACCGCAGCTTGACCATCTGAAGAAGGGAAGGGGTAACCACAGGGATGGGTTCCTCATGAACATTATCAGAAGAAAGTTCAGGGATTTTGTTTTCTGTACTTGCAGTGTTTGTATGGTGCAAAAGCAAAACGTCTTCAGCTTGAGCTTGCTCCTGAGCTGCAGGAGGTTGGGGGCTGCTGTTAACAGACCGCAGCTTGACCATCTGAAGAAGGGAAGGGGTAACCACAGCGATGGGTTCCTCATGAACATTATCAGAAGACAGTTCAGGGCTTTTGTTTTCTGTGCTTGCTGTATTTGTTTGGTGCAAAAGAGTAGCAAGACCCTCAACAGGAAGAGGTGGCGGTGCAGGTGGAGATGACCGCGGTTCCTCAGGCCTCTCTGGTAAATTTGAAATGGCGGCCTCAGTGTTTGGGACTTCAATCGCAGTTGAAGGGAGAAGTTCTAAGGGTGGCAGAGGTGGAATACTTTGAGGGGGAGTAAGAATACCCTGACATGAAATCAGCTGACTTTGAGATTCAGATGAGATGCTCTCTTGTTGAAGGATGACCTCTGAGTCCGACTTCAGGGATTGACTCGGGGGTGGCGGTGGAATGCTTTCTGGCGGATACAGTTTGGAAGACCGGGTTTCTTCTCCCTGTGAATTCTTTTCTTGAGAAGATACTCTAACAGTCTCTTCAGAACATGGTGCTGGTTCTGGAGGCACGTGCGCTGGAGGATCTTCTTTGACAGTGACCAAAGGTGGAGGCACGTGTTTTGTTATCAGAGAAGGCAGTACTTGAACCGGTCGTGAGACAGACTCTGACGGGACTACTTCTGGGGGCGGTGGAGAAACCTTTTGAATTATCGAAGAGACCTCTTGATGTGTAGAAGTAATGATTTCTGTCATTCTCAGAGGGGTGGCAGCTGGAATTGGTGGAGGCGGGGCTGCATACGCTGGTGGAGGGGGGACATTCAAGGGAGGTCCAGGTGGAACCACATGTGGTGCTACGGAATTTTGTGGTTCCAGCTCCGTGGTCACAATAATTGTCGGGGCAGGTACGGACCTCGTCGGAAGGAACCCCACGTCACTAACTAAGGGTGGAGGTGGAGGAGGGAAATCTACCTCATCAGGTACGCTGAGAACTTGGATTATTGGTGGAGGTGGTGGCGGCCAGGATGACTCCGGGGACGTCGGATTCTGTTTGCCGGGGGGCTCTGGGGGGAAGTGTGCAGGAGGAGGAGAAGGGGACGGGCTCGTGCGTGTTAATGAAATGCCATGTTTGATATCTACTTTAGTATGATTGCCCACGCCGCTCCTCATCGCCAACCTTTCCTCCCTTTTCTCGACAGCTTTCACTAACATTCCATTCAATACGTCACTTACGCGTACCTTCTCGTCATTGGCTTCCACTTTGCCGTTTCCTTCTAAATCTACATTCTGAATCAGTCTTTCATTGCTGATTTTGTGAACCTCGTTCACATTCAAAAGTGCACTTTCTTGAACCTTCTGCGTTCCTACCTCAGTTCCTTTCGTAGACTCCACAGTTGCAATGGGATTTTTTAATTTTCTTTCTCCGCTTAAACTTTTCACAGAGCCCTCTGCGGACACAGTTGCAGAGGACCTCCTCCTGTCTTTCGGATTCTTTTTTATGATGGCATAGACGTTGTCTGGGGCTGGGGGTCCCAGAAGCAACTCAAAGGTGCGTTTGCTGTGAGCCCAAACTTCCGGAGGAGGGGCTGGAGGTGCATGGACTTTAGGGTGTGGAGGGATGTCAAAGAGTTCCCTCAAGGTCTTTACAGAGGGGCTGACACTTTTACAATCTGTTTCTTCTGGTTGAGATTTTGAGTCCTTGGAGGATTTCGTGTTTTCAGTAGTTTCCAAATGTGTGAGGAGCGATGGAGATGAGGCACCAGGAAATAACCTTTGAAGCTTTGCCAGAATTCCTCTTTTGTGTTTTGGTGAAGAACTGTAAGGCTGAAGTTGTGGGGATGTACAGTCTTGGCTGGAGTAGCCACTGGACGGGGAGGTTATTTTGCTTACTTTATTTTCCTGTGGTGGTTCCCACTTTTCTTGTGAAGAAGAAACAGTTTTGTCCACCTTGGCTGAGTCACCAGCCATTGGTGATTTTCCCATGCGAAATATGACCGAGCCGGTTGAGTCTTCTAGAGAGCTGGTGTCTCCGTTGTAGCCGGGGCTTTCGACGGTCCTGACAGGAGAAGTCTCGGGCTCATCAGTTCCCCCGCTTAAAGCTGAGCCGCTTTGATGAGAAGACTCCTTTGAAATGACCACCACCTCTGCTAAATCTCGTGACCGCCGTTTCATCTTGTTGTGCAGAGAATAGGAGCGGCTCGGCGGAGGCGGTGCCCGTTTGGATTTCATAACAGAGAGGCTGCGTGCAAAGGGCCCCTCCTGCTTAGCGCCACGTTCCTTATTGATGAGCTTGCCGTTGACAGTGATTTTAGTGGGATCTCGTGACGTCTCCTTTCTAGAGATATTGCCGCTGGAGATAGTTGACGAATCCGACACCAAAGTCTCAGAAGACTCAGAGTGGCTCCAGCCAGAAGCGTCTGACAGGTTGTAGGGGTTGTGACGGCAGGTTGAGCTGATTTTGGAGATTCTTGAGGTACGGGATGGGGAAGGGCTGGGCAGATAAAGGCTGCTCTTGCTGAGAGTGCGGAGGCTGTTGCGGCTTTGGCCTCGGCTGATCTCCACCACCTCAATAGATGGCGGCAACACGGCATTGGGAATGATTTTGGACATGTAAGCAGCCTGAGGGGACATTGACATGACCGGGGAGGGCATCTCTTCTTGGCTGTTGGCAGTGGTCATCGAGGCAACTGCTAACGACCGAGGCCTCTGCCCATCCAATAAATCAGGACCCAGTCGGCGCAGCAAGGCCAGGTCATCCAAATGAGCAGAACAAATCTGTTCATCTTGGTCCTCGCTGATGACATTTTGATCGGATTCCGATCCTTCTGGATGCTCACTGTCACTCTTGTCATTGAAATGCTCATCCTGGTTCAACTTGAAAGACATCGCACGGCCAACTCTGTCCAAACCTGATGGAAGGAAAATTAATTAACATAATAACACACGTTAAAACAAACAACGGCTTCTGATAACCGATACACAGTTGAATGTTTTTGGGAGTTGTGTTGACTCGGGGTTCCTGCCTGACAAACCGTATTTTCCACATATAAGGCGCACCGGATTATAAGGCGCACCTTCAATGAATGGCCCATTTTGAAACTTTGTCCATATATAAGGCGCACCAGATTATAAGGCGCACCTTCAATGAATGGCCCGTTTTAAAATTTTGTCCATATATAAGATTTATGCATTTGGCACGCGGGCCGGACTTTGGACACGCCTGCTGTAGTGGCTCAATATTGGTCCATATATAAGGCGCACCTGATTATAAGGCGCACTGTCGGCTTTTGAGAAAATTGGAGGTTTTTAGGTGCGCCTTATAGTGCGGAAAATACGGTACTCTCTTCAAAGTCTGGAAAGTTTGGGAACACGTTGCCTCTCCCCTAGTCGTAATAGCCTCGCTCTGCCCCGGTCATCATGATAACGAAAGCCTTGCTGAACAGAGTGAGCTATGCATCATTTGCATGAGACATAACTACACCTCCATAAAGACGTGGGCGGACTGTACAGTAGGTGCTCTACCCATTTATCTTGTTTTGAATCAAAGTGGAAAATAATCCCGCCTTTAAATGTTTTGTACCTATGTGAATCATATCACGGTAACTCGTATATGAAATACGCTATAAATAAAGCTGCCTTGCCTCAAAATCAGATATGATTTTCCGTGATGAATTACGAACATACCAAGTTGTTGTTGAACATGCCGAGGGATGCTTCCCACAGTCTTCCTGTGTCGTCTTCGTGTCCGGCCTTTTTCTGATGGCTTCCCAGAATTTAAAGGCCTGAAAGTTGATCCTGTTCAAACAGAAAGGGGGCAAGAAAGGTCTCTTAAGTGTGCCTCTCACCAACTTTATGTTTAAAATCAGAGCTGTTTTTTTCTTTTTAAGTGCCAGAAGTTGTAAATTGTGGTTTATTTTGCAGTTACCTTGCCTGGTGAGACCAGAGCGGGAGGATCTGGTGGACACAGACGATCGCATAGAAGCAACAGAAGATGAGTCAGGAATGGTGCTGTCAGACGTGAAGCCTCCACCTTCCCCATCTGTCTGGGCTGTCATTGTCGACTGACAGGGCATAACACAAAATCTTCAGAAACTAGATTTACCCTAGAAATTGTGAAATTTAGATTGCACTGTCACTTACAGTTGTGCTTTCGTTATCTCGGAACTCCACTCCAGCATTGTTATCTGGAAAAAGAGTAACAGTTTTTGGAATAATAAGGCATCAGATTTATAAAGCGCTTTTCTAGATACTCAAAAATGCTTCACAGTGGATACATTTTTCATGCACTCACATATTCACACTCTGGTGGTTGCAAACTATGTAGAGGCGTGGCTCCGACCACTACCAAACATTCACCAGTGTGTCACCTTTTGAAGCAAAGTTACGGCATGCAGCACCTCTTACCTTCCTGTTGCATCATTTTCAAGCCTTCCAAGGCCTCAGTGTGAAGGTCCTCAAGGTACTTGGGCCTGCTGGCCTCGATGAACACGTTCTCCTGGAGCAGTGGAGGAGGCGGGGTCTTTTCATCATGCAGATTTAGCACAGCTTGACAGAGAGAGAACAAGAAAGCGAGGGGTGATGGTTAGCATTGTTAATCTAACAGATTAGCTGCCCATATGGACCCCAAAGAGGAAATCATGTTGTTACTATTTAAACCCAAACAAGTAAATGTTATGAGCATACAACAGAAAGAAATGTCTGAGCCATTAAACCTTTGTTTCACACACAGGATTAAACTTTGCCTTTGACAAAGGTGGATTATCAAATCAAAAATCTACTTTCCTGCAATTAATGATGGGATTTACAAATTTTTCTGGACTAGATCTAATCTCATTAGACAGTGAAAAGGGAATTCGTTAAACTGTCACATGTATAAAAATCTATTTTTGCTCAGGTAATTCAGCAATGACATAAGAACCATGGATTCAATCCAGAAAAAAAAAATCTGGTTTGAGATACAAATGACTTTCGGTCACATGTGAAATTCAAACATAAAAACCTGAAGAACCACTTTGAATGGCTAATGAATGTGTCGCATTCTCATGCTCGGATCACAGCTGCTTTCCATGCTACTGCACAGACACAACCACTTGCACAGTGATGTAATTTTGGTGAGACCTGCTAAGACACTTTTATGTGATGCTGACAGCCGCTCTACATTTAGCCACCTACTATCTTCAATTTGACCCACAGTCACTGTTAAGCCATGCTGGAATTAGCCTCACTTGCCACATGCTTAACTGTTAACTTCCATAACTATTTTGTAACAGCATTCCACGAGGACTAGACATTTTTTATAAACAATGTACCTTTCTCTCCTGCCGCATGTATACATCAGTTACCGGGTCAAAATACAGAAATTGACAAGTGTCATCTACAGTGAAGCTCATTTTCATGAAGCAGTCCTGCTCTCGTCACATAAAGCAATCTTATTATTAAAAGGATAATAATCCATGTGTTGCCTTCACATACCTTTCTTCCTGACTGTAGGAAAGCAGTAGAAATTAAAACTGAGGTCATGAGTCAAAAGCACCACCATGACTTCTTTTCGAATCCAAGTCAATGATCCAAAAGTGAAACAAAATGAATGAAATGTCTTAAACTAAATAAAAAATGAAAAAAAATCCACATTCACTGTAAACAGACAAAATGATTATCTGTGTTGTTATTGAAAAGTTGTTTTTGTCCATTCCATTCAAAGAGGAGAATGTCTCAACCGCCAATGGACAATCAGAGCTCAGGCGTTAATCCTGTGCAGCCTAATTCCTGCCATCCCTCTTGCTGCCCGTCTGCAAACACCCCGATTGGTCAATGGGGATCAAACATTGCTCATACTTGTAAACAAGGAAAGAAAACTTGTTTTCAGGGAGTTGTTGAACAACAGAAACTGAATGGAGATCCCCCAATTTGAAACAATGGAATTGTGAAAACCTGAAGTTTCCTCACGAGGTCTTATCCACAAGGGGGAGCATGTACACTGAGGAAATGAATTCCTAAACCGAGATTAAAAACATGTTTCAAAAGAGGCCTGAAGCTCCACAGCACATGGTCACGCATGTGAAATGTGTTCCTGTAGTCTCGGGACAAATTTGCTTAAGATGTAATAATGTGCACAGGCAGCAATAGGAAACCATTTTATTTGTGATCTACTCAGTAAAAACTCTGATAATGAGCTGACGGATTTCATTTGTGACTTTATTCAGTTATTTTCTATTTACGTACCTCTTCAGTAATGTATTGTAAACTTTCTGAACAGATGCGAAAAGTTCCCATGCTTGTCTAAAATAAAAAGCAGTTCATAGAAAAGCAGAATTAAATTGTACCTGATAAATAGGGAAAAACAAATAAACGAAGAAAATTAGCTGCATAGTGGCACACATAGAATATATAGAGTGAGTTGATATGGATACACAGTGAGACAAGAGTGTTTAGTTACCATGACTGAACACGCTTGACAGGACAGGCATGGGCGGGGTGCGACTGGCAGTTAATGAGGAGCTTCCTTAACTATCACTGGTTACACTCAAATATGTGTGGATATTAATCACTGACCTCTTAAAAGTACCATCTGTCCGTGGTGGATTGACAGTATTACCAGGCTGGAAGTGATTATGAATCAAATCCGGGCTGATGTTTACATCTTGGATTTGAATAAACTTACTAAATCCACTGGACATGATCCTGTGTAACCAGTCGATTCAAATTCCAGAGATCAGCCTCCAGAAAGGCAAAAACATTGTGTGACAGATAATCTGCTTATGGGAATATGATTACATTCAAGAGACATACTGTTGATAATTATTCTCTTTCTATTTGGAAAAAGAAAACAGGGTTTCAAAATTATGTAAATAAATGAATTGATGGTCATAACATTAGGTACACTACATACTGTAGAATGTTCCATATATTTATGATACGGGAGATTTTGACAGTGCAGCTAATGAAGTTGTTTGTTTCCATTAAATTTTAAAACTTTCCTTTTCATTAATAGTTAATGACAAAAGCATCGTCCACTTGAACTTGGTCACAATAATACGGTAATTTAATACGGGTCATACTTGTTACACTACAAGGTTGATTTTATTCACCTGATGGTCTGCTGTATAAGAACTTTCATAGCATTTTTCAATCAATTTGTTCAAATTATTGTTGACTTTGAAGAAAATCTACAAATCAGCCTGTCATATGAAAACATTTTTTAGACCTGCACAGTACTTACAATGACACCATACTGACTTGTTAAACCTACTGTTGACAAGTGGGGATTACATTTGTTGCTGCTACACAGGGGATGTCTGACATTATACTATATGCACCACTAGAAAAGTTTGATGCAAATGAATACCAAAAAAGTCAAAAAAAGTAGCATTTTGAGCTGTTTGTAAATGTGATACGACTCTTTCAACAACTGCTTCATGCACATAGTCTCTATACCTCAAAGACCCTGCCCTATAACCTTTCCCTTTCAGTTCTGAGACCCCCTGGCTTTTAAATATTTTTGTGAACCAGAGACAACCCCCCTGAGGCCTGAACACAACCACAGTGGCAAACATGAATGGCCCACTGACTGACTGTATTAATGATTAAAAGATCTGCACTCATGACATCAATAGCTACACCAGTGACATTCCATTAAAATCCAAAATAATCATTACAGTATTCCTAAAATGTTATGGTTGAAAACATAATTGTTTAGTTGATCAGAGCAAAACTGTTGTTGAGCAAAAACATTTGTAGAACACATTAATATATTTAATAATCAACATCTCCATTGAGTATGATGCATTTTATCGTATTTTTTTATGGATTTATTCTATTTTTGAGGGTCCAAGAGTTGTGTAGACACTTAAACCACCCATCAACCATTTTTAGATAAACAGTGTTGTCGAAAAGGTCTCTCAGGGCCATCCCCACACGAGGCCATTCAAACCGCGCCAGACTTGGCGGCCATTCCACCTCCCTTCTCCTGTCCTTCACTCCATGTACACTGTTTTTTTAAGCATTCAGAATTCATCTCATTTTGCCATTGCACTATACAATCCAATTGGGAAAGGTGACTGTTGCCTTATATGATGTGCACGCCAGTGACCAAGCCTGTTGTGGCCTCTTACAGATGCTAAATTATTGTGCGTTTTATTATAAGTCAATCCTTTCACAGAAGTCATGTTCCAAAACTTAAGGACTTGATAGTATAATCAAACATCAGCAAGTAACCAGAGTCCAATAAAAACAGGAGAATGGAAACTATTTAAGCCTTCTAGTGTGTGTGTAAGTAGCTTTACAGACTCTTACTGTATGTTATTCAATGCAATAAAATGGGTGTGAAGTTAGAATGCTGTGTCTCGCTATAATGGAGTCGAGACATGTTTAAGTAAGACTGAGTCATTGGAATATCAGAAGAGTGTGAGATTATCGCAGTGGGTTCCTGACCTTGAGAGACTCCTGTGTGCTAAGAGTGGAAACAACCGGCACCTTTGTTTTACTGAAACCTTCTGTACTAGAGTGCCAAGTTGTCATCCATCCTCTGAATTCCAACTCTTAAATCTTGTGTCTTAGTGTTCAAAAGCACTCTGCATTTATTGGTGAGTCACAAAACACACTTATCAGTCTTTGTGTGTACTTGCTACACCGCACCGTCAAGCATTGTCCTTTATTGACAATAGTTACACTGTAGCATATTTTGCAAGTGAACCGTGTGTGATGTCATCAATGGAGGCCAGCCAGCCGTCTTTTTAGCTAACAACAGACAACATGGTAGACTGCAGTAAAAATATAACAGAATAGAAGGAAGTAGGAAATAGTAACTGTTTGGGTGTGGTCACTACCCCATGCAAAATAAAAGGCCCATGAATATCTGCAAAAGTTTGTTGCCATGCATAGGTATCATTTACTTTCAGGCAAGCTAAAGAACCTCTGATTACATCATCAAGCGTCATCACAGCACACGTTGCGAACCAACTTGTCTTTTTGAGACTGACTTGAACCTGTACTCAAAGGACAATGCCTCCCTGAAGCCAGTGCTAAAAATGTTTTCAGTCACTTTCCATAATGAAAGGAGTGCGCCAAACCAGTTTGTCCTTATCGTTATTGCATCATCGTCACAAAGACAACAATGACAAGGTAGTTTGAGAACCACACACAATCTGATGAACAGTAAGCGTAATAATAGTTGTTTATGATGGGGAAAGCGTCACGTTGGAACAGATCATTAGCGTTATTTGTTTAGCACATGCCTGTCATTTTATTGGAGCTTTGGGAAATTGTGCTACATAAATTCTGCCTAGCAACAAATGATCGTAAAAACGTGTGACTGGGAAAAAAAAACATCTGAGCAATTTTGTTGATATATATTGCACCTAAACTGTATTATTTTTGTCGATGCTTAAGTTTAATTCATCATGCAAAAAGTTTTTTGTTGGTGTTTTTCTACTGTTGTCTGTGCAAGTGTTGACACAAAAATTTCACCCGAAACTTCATTTGGCAATCAAAACAGAAACCTTGCGTACCAACTTACTCCTTGGTGGTTAAAAGGTAACAAATTTGAAAGATGACATCATAATCCCTCTACATTTTCTGCTGCACAAATGCCTCTTCTTTCACTTCCCCAAATAAAGTCAGTATGATTCATTTCCTTGCCCGCCATCTCACAGCTAAAAATGCCACTATTTTTACACAAAGCTGACGTTGGAATTGAACAACCCGTATTTGGGACGGTAGCAACGACAGCACACCTTTGCACAACCTGGACATCAATGGAAATCCACCCAATCGCACAAAGGCTCCTCAAATCCTCCCTCCTCGGACAAATAGTTTTGTAAAGGTCAGGCATGTGAGGAATCTTAGAATAAGCCTTTTGGAGAAAGCAGGTGACCTGCTTATATCTCAGGAGTGTATAACCGCAACTATCGTCCACTGACCTCACTCGAACCGTGCTTGTGCCTAAATGATATTTAAACATAGCTTAGTATATCAATTTGACTAGTGGGAGTGCTTTAATGTGTACTCAGAATCAGTACACTTCCCCATCTTTGACACACTTAGAGAAGAAAAACTTGTTTGCTCAACATGGTTCATGCACATATAATATAGTTGCTCTAAGAAAAATGCTCGTATGTACATATATAATTAATGCGACGACAGAAACAAACACAATTAAAAATGAATCTCTTTCAAAAAAGTCAACAGCACACTCCATGTGCAGCGTACAATTATATAATTCATGCAATTGCTCCTCTTATTAATAAAACCTTGGACACCTCACCTGCCACCTTGCACAAAATAAATAAACTGAGCAACTAGATCTAGAAGTGCTTATTTTTTGAAACACAATGTTGGTTACCAAGGAAGAAGATGCAGAATGACACTAAAAGATCCAAAAGGTCAGAGGTTATCACTTCAATCCATCCACTGTGCTGTTCAAATTCCATCTGCCTTGTTTAAAGAAAAAAACATTCCTAAACGAGGTGAAGGGTCAGACAAACTTTACCATCTCGATGAGGGGTCACAAACACGTGTGACACGACAAGCTGCCAGAAGCACAACATGGAGGGTTACTTGTTTGATTTAACCTTTCTAAATAAGTTGATACATTTATGTAATTGTATTGTTATAGTATACAGAAAATATGTCATTTAAAAGACAAACTTTTCGAATGAATCAAGTGAGGTCCTTGGTTTTACACTTTGGAGTTGCAATTGTAACATTCAGGTTGTAATCAGCACAATTCTTGGATATTGCTATAGTCGCCACATTGTGATCCTTGGTGGGTGCCAGTTTCTCAAAGAGGAGGAATGGTGAGGTCAGGAAAAACAAAACCTCTTGTTCCTCCGTCAATGTAACAGTGCATGGCATAGCTTTTTTAATGAACTGGCCGTGTGCCAGGCATTGAGTGACCAGGAGGCCCCTTTCTGGCATCAGTACTCATCATCATCATAGTGGAGGGATCTAATTCTCTGAGCCAGTGTGTTTCACTCTAACGGGTCCTGCACCTGAAATGTGTTACTTACAGAAAACACAGGGAGAGGAGTTTGCATTGCTTGTTACCAATAGCAACCATTTGTATACAAACTGTTCATTGCTAAGGGTTGCAGAACTCCACAGAGGCATCACGGTGCAATGATCCTAAATGAAACTGTAATTATTATTATTATTATTGTAGTAATTATACTGTATTATTAATATTATATTATTAGTATTAATATTATTTATAATAATATTATATTATATTTCTCAATGTATGTGGAAATTGTGCAGACACAGAAATAAACATGGCCCTGCTTACGTGTTAACGTACAAGCTGTCTTTGCAAAACGATATCTTCTTATCAGCGGCTTAGTTTACTTTCTCTTACAAAACTCTCAGCTTTTTGTTGCAGTCGCAATGAACCGCATGGGGCACTATGAACTGCAAAAGTTGCGCAACAAATGTCTGCACGCATCAGACACTTCATTAGGTACACATAAACGAAAAGGAACTAATGTGACAGCTCTATCAACAACCTTTTTACAACGATAACCCGCCTGAGAAAAGAAAACAACGAGCCGTGTCGTCTAGGTTTCCGTTATGGATTCAAATAGTTATATCTGGACATGTGTTCTGATTTAACAGTTGTGGAAGTGAAACATCTGTGTGAGCTGACATTATTTTGGGCTCTGCGGAAATCCCCTGACACCTACCCTACTAGGTTTTGGGTTCACACTTTGAGAAGTAGCAGTGAGCATAACAGTCTCGTCTGGAATGTAATCATCCAAAACAATAAGAGTGCTTGCTGCCAGAACAACATGGACAAAAAAAGAAAAAAACAGTCCAAAGCAAGCAGTACTTTTGTGTTTTTTTTTTGCAAGAGCCGCCTCATTTGCAAAAAGCACTGCTCGTGTGCCTGATGTTTCTTTTTTGATTGTACCTGTGACAAAGACGTTTGAGTAATGACCATGTTAAATTTAGCATAGACGAAAGTATGCCATTTTCCAGTTGACAAAACGGAATGCACAGACTATGAAAAGAAAACTGGTTTGGGGTTGTGGAGCCGGCATGTGCAAGCTCAGACAAGAACTTCTGCACACACCTCTGGGAAAAGTCACTTTTTTGCAGGTGAGTGTGAATCTTTTTTTTCTTTTTTTGATGTTTAAAGTCTGTGTTTTTAGACCGCCTTCATACGGGAGTGTGAGTGTACCCTCACGTCTGAAAAAGCCCTGATTCACAGAGTCTGAGAGCAACACTTGGCGGTGTAACACGAGGAACGGGTAAGGCGGTGATTGTATCACAGAATGGGATAGAGCAAGCAAGAAAGCAAACCTAAAGGTTAGCAGGTGAGCAGGAAGCTAGTCTGCTCAAACAGCACTTCAGTGAACAAACATGTATGCCTGGGGCGAAGGAGCGAGTCATTTCACTGGTTTGCATCAACCTAGAAAATGTTGTGGTAAGACATTTGTGTTATTTTGTATCAATACAACATTTGAAATCAAGTTATATTTGTGCATAAACATCGTTTCCTTATTTGACGCAATACAAAGATATTCAAAACTAACTGGTGATGATTTCCCAACATTGGCACAGGCAGCTATTGAATTTTGCATGACCGAGTTACATAACCGGAACATGAACAAATCATCAGCCCAATTTGAAAGGTGTGAAGGAGAACTTGCAAATGTATATTTTATCCTTGAGCTTGAATTTGAAACTTAAAAACAACAGAAAAATGGCTGACTACAATCGAATGGTTATTGGACAACTGTATTTGAAGAGTTTTGCTTTTTCTGTGGTTTGCTGTTGAAGGAAAAGCCTCAACAAGGGGATATAAAAAGAAAAGTAGAATATACTCCAGTTACCTGGAGGAACTTATTATTGTCAACAGAAAACAGTTGGTATCCTTTTTGTTACTGTAGTGCGCCGATGTCAAACCCAAGGCCCAGGGGCCAGTTGCGGCACAGCGTATCATTTTATTTGGCCCGTGAAAACAAATCATTTATGTCAAGTGTCAACTTTCATGACTTGTGCTAAAATCGGTACCAACATTTTAAATTGTCATGTATAATAAATAATGTTGAGGTTTTTTTTTGTTACCGTTATTGCAGTAACTTGATCAACAGTTCAGCAAATGACTATTCTTGACTTTGGATTTCGAAGATCTATCAATTTGTTGTGTATTATGCAATAATATGATGAAACATTTGGGAAAAATCCGGCGGAAGTCGTAACCCCAAAGTGGGCCGGGACAAAAATGAGTTTGATGCCTGAGTGACTTAAGTGACTCGCGTGAAACAAATCTGCAAAATGAATTACATTACACCATTGTCATCTTGTATTGTTTGTGCATACAAAAAGGCAGCTACTGTCTCAGAACAAATTGTATTCTACTTTGTTTACTTTATTTTGTAACAGCAAAAGTCAAATGCATGAAGAAGAGGCCAAACCTTGCAGCTGTAGCAAAAAAAGAAAACTACAGGGTCGCGAGGGCTTCTTACCATGACTGTTTCCTTGTGTCGGAGTCTGTCTTCCTGACTTGTGTCGTCCCTTGTTCCCACTGTGATGTGAAGCCACGTGTCCATCCAAAGCCAAGTCCAACGCGGGGCCGAGACCTGGGTTCTGTCCATTAGAGCCGAGATCCTTCCTTTTTTTGCCCTTTAGCCAGCCCAAGGCCCGGCCCAGGGAGTGACTGCGCTTTTTCCTCCCCTTTTTATGATGCTTCTCTTGGGCAAAGATCTCAACCACATCGTGGGGAATCAGCTCCCCAAAGCCCAGCGAGTCGCGGTTGGACATCCCACCACTTGCTGGATTTGAGCCCTGGAACGGACACACACACAAAAATAATAGGTTTGTTAACAATGCTCGTGTTATTCCTCAGTGTCTGGTTGGTAGGTTTTAAAGATTCACTGGATACGCGACAAAAGTAGCGTGACATTGACGGATTATCAGCGATAAACAAGTTTGAAACCTCAGGTCCATTTGTGTGCCTGTGTGTGTTTGTGCTACTTTGTGGGCACGACTCACTGAGGCGGCCACATGGCAGCCAAACTTGGTCCCCTGTCCAGCCTCTAAACCAAACTTCACAGTTTTGCAAAGAAAGACCTGGCACCGCTCCCTTCATTCCTCAACACGGAGTCATAACTCACAAAGCCGCACCCCACAGCGCACACACAGCGCACACTACTACACACAGGCACAACTACACACAACCAAGCTTAAAGCAGGAAAATAAACAATCCCTGTTGTCCATCAACGTTCATATCAGGGACGTTTCCATGTTATTTAAAATCACCTCGGCCGTTTCATCTTTGGCCATGATCTCATCATCCTCCTTCATCCTCCTCCACTTCACCTGGATTTAACTACTACTCCCTCCTGGGACTCTGCAGCATTTACTGGGCGTCTTCCAGCCGCATACTTTATTGGATATTTATCTACCGCTCACAGGATAAAAGTAAGAATGTGCTTCCACAATGACAGCAGTAAGATCAAGCAAATAAGCGAGGAAGTAAAAACCTGACAAAAGTTGGGTAAGAAAGAATCATAAATCTTAGCTTGATTTGTCAAGATCAGTTGCTCAATGTTGTTGGCTCATGCTATGCAGTTAAGCATGCTAACCAGCCCCCCCCCTCGAAACTAATTTCAATATAATGGGGGTGCGGTGGGGGGCATACTTGTGTCCTTCAGCGTGAATCACACTGAAAGAAAACATTTCCAAATAAACCCCGGTTGTCAAAGCAGACATGCAGAATAAACAGAAGAACCCATTTGGATGCAACATGAGGAACATTTTGGGCAAATTAACATTTTAGCAATCACATCTTGCCAAAAGCCAGTGAGGGAAATTCATGGGAACTAGAAAATATGCCTCTAAATGCCATAAAAGTTAAATGTGGGTCTGGCCTCTCGGTAAAAGGGTGATCCACATAAAATATGCACACAGCAATGCTTAGCTTGTTTGGGGGTTGCCTTAGTTTCACAGGGCCGAGTTCAACTTGTCCGGAGCATTTCGAGTTTGAGTGAGTCATCGAGAGAAAGGCCTTTAAAAAGACAATGCATACATCTTGATGAGACAAAATTACCAGGTCAACCTTGCTTCGCTGATCCCTGTGTTTCTGCGGCTTTGAATTACAGTCATTTAGCTATGACGAAAACCTGTCCATGTGTATTGGAAGAAAAAAGTCAGACGCCTCTCTATGGAGACAGGGGCTGGTTCCTTTATTTACAGCCCAGGGGCCGATGTGAGCGCCACAAACTCCCTGATTATTTGCTCCAAAGAGGAACCAGAGAAGTTCCTCTGTCGTAGGATGTGGTGAAAGGACCACCCAGTGACTTAGCCAGGAGTCCGCTCTCAAGGACTTGACTCATGATATTTCCACGGTTACACTTAAAAGCCTCCCAAGTATTAGTCTTGCAAACCCATTTAAAAAAAGAAACACGCACTGAGAATAAAACTGTCAAACTCACAAAATTGATAGGATCCTTTTATTGTACACTTAGCGGAGAGGTTTACATAAGCAAGCCAGACAAAATGTTAAAAATCCTAACAGTGTTCACTGTCGAGAGGATCTTTTACAAGCAACTCCTGCATTGTAACACGTATGTCCCATTTTGTCGTGAAAACTTAGCCGCAGTACAATATTATTCATGCATCATACTGCATCCCTCCCTCATACAAGACAAACACAACCTGTGTTTTTTCTAGTCATGTTAGTCATGTGTTCCAACGTGCTGTTTACTTATCCTTCATGATGGACGTTAGACTATCACTCTGGATAGGAGACACAGTGCGGACCCTGAAACAATGCAGTGGCAGTATACAGAACATCTAAAAAAGTTGACGCACCCCATTCAAATGTCAGGTTTTTGTAAAGTTACAAAAATAAGATGAATAATTCAAAATTAACATTATGTGTACAACTCAATTGGAAATGATTTTTTTCAAGAGGGGAAACAAGTGAGAACATGTGGTTGCATAAGTGTGCACCCCCCTGGTGGGAGGTTTGATGAGCGAGGAAGTTGCAAAAAGAGAGATTTGGGGAATCATTGCCTTTCTATACCAAATTCGTTTTCGGTGTGGTCCGATGAACGCAAAATTAATTAATAAAGTTGTACTATAGGTTAAAGGTCACATTAGTGTCGAAAAACGTTTTGAATCTACTTATTTTTGTTACAGTTTTCTATCCTGGCATTTGTGTTGTGTTGTGTTTATCTTGACTGTACAGCTTGTTAGTCAAAATGTGTGTGAAGGGTAAACTTTAGATAGTCTTCTTCTGAATTCCTCTTTTTGAAGTAGCACTCTACAGCTCAGACTCATACCCAAAATCCGCGTTCCATAATCGATTTGGCAGCAGCGAAAGATTAGATTTGAAACATCCGGGTTAGCATCAGGGTTAGGCTTCTAACAGCAACAGTGAGAGTGAAAAGATAAATCTCTCACTGAACTTTGGTAAACGTGAATAATGCAAGGTCCATTTTGGGAGTGGGGTTAGCAGACTGATTTGTGTGGATGAACCACTGCCAAGAGTGCATGGCAGAACATAGCGGCAGCCATCTTTGTTTGGACTAGAACAAGCTCAGTTTAACCATGAGAACGTTCACATCTAGTACATGCTGTGGTGCCTCACATGGTCCTGCATAGCAGTCTGTGATCAGCTGGATATGGTTAGACGGTGTCTGTAAGCGGGAAACAACACATTAGAAAGCACAATAGTGTCCTTAAATAGTAGTTCGTTTTGGATTGTTTCCAGTCTCCTTTCACCACACATGCAGATGTTTAACTTTGCTTTGAATACAATCGTTGTGAGGATTCAACTTCACGTGGATATATGTATACACTGTGAAAACACTTATTGGATGACAAATACATCAATAGTGTGGAATTTGGAGAGTTTCAATTATGCCCATCAATAATCTATACAGGCGGATGCCTGCTTATTATATCTGTCTCACAGTTCAGAGGTCGTGAAGTTTATATCTGGGGTTCACTTTCATGTTTACCGAGTGGACATTTGTTGACTGACCGTCATGCAGCAAATTACATTTATTGATGATGTTATATTATGTGAATATTGTTTCTTTCTAACTAAAGATATTTATTTTTGTGAAGTCTCTGTTCAAGTTCAGGGTTTTTCACAACATGGAAGAAACAGATTAATATCAATATGCAACAAATTGGATAGCTGACACTTATGATTATGGAATCACATCATTTTTGTCATCTTAACAGGATGGTACGGTACTTGGTTGAACACTCTATATACATTTTAAGACAAACAAAAAAAAAAAACCATTGCTAATCTATGCATAGATTCTTACCAGACTGCTTAGAACGTAGATTCTTGGTGGCCAGATTTATCAACGTAATGGGCCGTATGTGGCCTGCGTGCCATATATTGCCCACCGATGGTCTAAACTATGGCTTGTTGGTTATACACCAAAATACAAGAGCTACTTATCAGTTATCAGTAGATACAGTTGAAGAATTAACTAAGATATCAAATGATAGGAGAACTTTAGAATTTCCAGTCTCCCGCAAATTGATTCCAGAAAACGTCATATGATGTCACTTTTGTCTCAAGCAAAGGGGATAAAGTATCAGGCAGAGAGAATGCAGTCTTCAATACAATGATATACTGTAAATAAAGCATAAAAAGGCGACCAAAGTGAGCTGAGTAAGTTTTGTCGTGCCATGAGTCCACTGTAGCCTTGCAGCAGCATGTCTGCTACGAGAACAGGCTGCATTCCTAAGAGATTGATAATTACCCACTGAGGAACACTTCCATCCAAATTTGCTTTGCACCCTCCCACCATCTCTGTCTGACTGGCCTCCTCCCTTCTCCCTTTCACCACCTGACTGTATCCTCAACTTCTACATCCCTTCATACACTTGAGCACGATGGACCAGCCACATGCCGCAACAAGTCAATGGATAGAGTGGAGGCTTGAGTCATTTGAAGAAAACTAACATGAACTGTAACATATTTTCTTTGTGATCAAAAGTTATTCATTTCAATTATGTTGGATTTTGCCTCACAATTACTGTTACTACAATGAAACAGTGCAATTTGGAAAAACTGCAATGTCAAATTGAAATGGATAAACTGTTCAGTCCCACGTCAATCACAGCAAAATACAAGATTAGAATCATTTACAGAGAATTGACAATCGGGCCTTTCCTGCTCTTCTTGAAAATTGCTCAAATTCATCATTGTTGTTGGTGCATACGCATGTATTGTACGACACCCTCTCAGAACTAAATTGAGCCAGTCTAACAGTCGAATGAAGACTAATATAATTAATGTAGTTATAAAACATGGTAGCACAAACTTGAGTAAGTAAAACTAGCCATGTTTGCGCATGCCAAATACTGTTTGTGATAAGAAGCTCCTGCTGAGTTACTCATCAGCTAAGCCTATTGATCAACATTGTCACTCATCAGTCTTGAGTTTTCTCCTCGGCTCACTCACACTTAATCTACATACAGACACATGCTCACATGTCTACCTACTGTAACTAACAGCTTGTAGTTCTTCTAAACACCTCCAAACCCAAGTCAAAGAGAAATAAAAGAGCTTCACCTCAGCAGGAACCATGTTTCTGTCTTCTTCTGTCTTCAGCCCCGTCAGTGTTACCGTCTTCTCTCGCACTTATTACGGAATATCTCCCTTTCAAGCAGACGCATCTGCTGTGCCTGAGGTGATTGCATAATTCACCTGTAATCTCCATGGGTACGTACATACATGCCCCGGCATGGCAGGCTGGTGAAGAAGGAGCACCAGTATGCGACACACCCTTTCTAAACAAATGGCTCAGCCTCTGCCTCACCTATAGCGTAAAGTACACCAACTAAAAAGACTTTTCCTTCCAGTGTGACCTGATATGTTGGTACTAGTTCTTTTTTGTTCTGTTTTGGTTTGGTGTAAAGATAAGGCTTTTATGCTCATAAAACAGTATGTTCCCAATAATGTGAACAGAAAATACTAAATTAGCTATGAAAATAAAAAAAAGGCTTCAAGCTTGTCACAATCACACACACAATGCATTCAACACAAATCATTTTTGTTGACAACAACGTTCTTTAAATAAAACCTATGGTGGGGAATACAGTGATCCCTCGCTACTTCGCGTTTCGTTTATCGCGGCTTCACTACATCGTGTATTTTTTTTTCCAAATTAAAAAACAATTTAAAAGTCAAAATAAAACTTCTAAATTGAGGAAACATGTGTCCAACCATTGGGACAATGTAGTATTGCTCCAAATGTTCGTTTACATTCCTTTAGAAGTCCGTTTTCGCGTGTTAGCACAATCGCGAATTAGCATCTTTCCGCTAACTCGCCCAGTACTTCTTGTTGGTGAGCGTACTTCGCGGATTTCACTTATCGCGGGTGGTTTTTGGAACCAATTATCCGCGATAAACGAGGGATTACTGTAACCTCCTTTTCCCAGTTGTCATAATGAGAGCTCCATGGTTCATGTTCATCCGTATTACTGCTGCCAAAAGTAAGGCAAGTGTATGATGACTAGTAAGGAGTAGAAATGATAACATTTCTGTTTTTTAAACGTGGGCAACAAAATAAAAAAATCAAATGCAGCTACCTGAAAAATCTATTTCTACACAGTAAGTATTTGTACTTTGTTACTTCGTACCGCTGACACACGCACACGCACGTCACTGAATGGATTAAGCCAAGTGTGTGAGCTCCACGCTGTCAGGCCAAACCAGCGATGAGAAACAACACAATAGTCTTCATTGTCATGAGCTCCGCGGTTGAGAGAAGCGAGACAGGTCTTAAATTACCTATACTTGGTATCCCTCAAGGCCAAGCTGAGCAAATGTCCCACACCTACTTTTCTTCCCCCATACTTGCCTCGACTTAACCTGAATCAATTTCTCACATTACACTTTGGTACTCGAGCGTCACCATCTGAGCGAGCAGGGTAAAATCGATTGAAAAGGGGATTTAATTCATTTTTGGTGATTTAGATTTTTAAATTGGTGTATTAGTTCCATTGCAATGTGGCGCAGCGAAATTGAAATTCTAAATGTGACCCAAAGAAAATGCTTACCTTGTTAAACTTTGATGATTCGGATGGTTTGATGTCCCTTCAACCCCTCTCCATTTGCAGCCTTTCTTTCCACTTTGAGTCCAAAACTTTTCAGCGACCCGAGCATGCAAACTTCAGGTGAGACATTTCCGCAAAAGGCATTGAAGAGTCTGGAAGGCTACACTGCATGAGAGCGTCGACGCGCTTGGTTCGGAGGTCAGCTCAAGTTTTTGTAACCCAGCTGTCAGCTGTCTGATGACGCCCCACCGGGCCGCGGAGTGAAAATGGCTAAAAGAGGTGGCGCTCGGGTGAACATGTATCGGCCCACCTGGAGAAGGCTGGCCGGGTTTCGCTCAGGTGTAGATGCGGCCATGCTTTGCCGTCTGTATAAGGACGACATCTAGAGGTCAATAGGGAGAAATACACAAACCATCGCTAACTCGAAGTAGGTAAAAACGCCACAGACGCAATCATAAAAACACTCATAAAAAAGGAATATTGAACTTTCTAGTGGAATTTGCTATTATACTATAACGTTTACAGGTGAACTTGACCTTCATTAAATTGTTTATATCCACATATTCATTTTTTCAATATTTCAGTAGATCTTGATGTTCTGTTATAAGCTGAATGGCAAAATTATTGAATTATTTTTGGAGGTCATTTTAATTAATCAATAATCGTAAAAACATTCGACACTTAATTTCCTTTTATTAATCTGTTATTTTTACTGATATGAGTATTTGAATTATTGGCACTTGTTGGCAATTGGTCCAAAGGGGGAAACAAATTCTAAAGTAATACTTTTCAAACTATAATGCCAAAATATCTTTACTGTTATGTGTCCCAAATAAAGTTTCATGATTCTCCACATGTTTTCTGAATATGCTCATCAAATGCTTTATATATAAGACTTTTCTCTTTTTACTTATGTGAATTTTCCATGAAACAACAGAGTTCCTTTTTCTGCTTCTTTTATAAATATAAATATGCGACTCGAGAGTCTCTTTTATGTTGTGGCGGCTATTTTGCATTACACAATATAGTAGGCAGTTATTTCTGAGATATGTGTGAATGTGTCAAAATAATTGCATGCCTTTATCATTATTGTGATTGTTTAAAGACAAGAGTCTTGGGTTTGATGAGTAGTTAGGATTATTTAAAGTTAGGGCTTCAGACCTTATAGGGCAACACATAAATTGTGCAACACACATGGTTGCTATGAAGCTATACTCTTATGCAAGAACTGTATTTCAGTGGGCTGCCACCATGTAAGGATTGCCTCTATATTCATTCAAGATTTTAATCACCAATAACTTTTTGAAAATCAAATGACTTTACCGTTACTGCTCAAATTATGAAAATGACCCACTTTGTTGAAAGGTCATACAGATATACATACACAGTATGGCAGTCTGCAAGTGGCACTGACACCAATTTTTGATCCCCCGTGGGGGTCTGACGGACTTCAGCCTAACCCAGGGATAGGGTTACCACACTGACTCCAGTTGTTATTAATACGCTCCAAGTGGGCCTCTGTTTTGCTAGCGACATAAACACAGCCGGGAGATTCTTTAAACCACCAACAAATTCAACTTACCGTCTCTTGAAACTGCCATCTTCAAACTGCGTAAGTATCGGTTGAGGATAAAATGACCAATTAATCAATCGTATTTATTTACAGTCATCACTTATATGGTAAGATCATTAGCTTTGACTTTCTTTGTACTTGTCATGCAAAATAACTCCAGTCAGCAATAATCTAATCTTGTACCATTGTGATTTATTTCATCTGATTAATGACTTGTTAATCAGTCCTCTTTTTTTTTCCCAGTGGGTATGGACAATCAGGAGAAGGCACCAACTGAGGAGCCACCCATTCATTTTGTTGAAGACATTATACAAAGCACTGATGATGGCATTTTGGACAGCGACATTTCAAATCTGGACAAGCCAGATATGGAGAATGTTGGACAGATGTTTGAGGACTGCATCGAGCAAGTGTCCAATCTAGAGATACGGAGAGAAGAGTTGATACAAATGTTCCTGTTTCTGCAGAAGCCCATGATGCGAATTGTGGATGATCTGAGGGAAAAGCTGATGGAGAAGCGGAGACTAATCACCCTGGCTCAGATAGATCATGCGGATGTGTTTCAGGAAGTGCAGCAGGTGAAGAGGAAACTCTTCAACACTGCCAGAGACTGTATCCGCAGTCAGGTGATGCTGGCTGAGCAAAAGTACCAACTGGCTCAAGCTGCTCTAACAAAGGTCTGATTTATTGTATTCTGCAGTGCATTTCGTGCAATATTAATCAGGCTTTACCATGATTATTTGATTTTGCATGTGTGCAGTATGTATATAACATCCTACAATTATTTTTATATTAAACCTTGAGTTTTATTCATACTAGGAACTTTGGAAGATATTTTTTCCAATTATATTTACATTTTAGTTTAAGTGAGAAGAAGCACACTCTGTGTTTAATGGTCAAAAGCTGTAAATTCAAAGAGTAACTTTCCCTTCATGAAACTTGAATGTCTTCATTTTGTGGGTACTTAAATGTAAGAAATTCCACAATACGTATTGATGAAATTCTGAAACTTGACTGAGCTTGATATATTTTTTTAATTGAATTCATATTTTACAGTGATAATATTTTTAAGAGTCATCTTGTCACAGGAGGAGCTCAAGGCCCAAGTCCAATGTCTGACAGAGGAGTTGCTTCAGCTCCAGGAGTCCCACCGAAATCATCTGAACTCTTTAAGGGATCAGGCCAAGAACCCGTGTAGACCAAGAGCCATGAGCGATGTCACCCTATGCCGGCAAGCTTCTACTCGTCTCCAGCGCCGGCTCAGCGTCAACCTTCAGGAATTGGAGGGCTGGTACGAGCCCCGACTTATAGCCCTGCTGAAAAGGAAGCAGTTTGGAGAGAAGGCCTTGAGAGTTAGCAAGGAGCAGGCAGCAAGCTTAAGTGCACAACTGGAGCCCCTAAAACAGGAAGTACAAAAACTGGAGGAGCGAAGGTTCTGTCTGGAGCGAAGGATCAACCTGATGCAGCGGGAGAGGGAAGAGATGATCACACAACACAAGGTACAACACATCATAAACTGAATAGATATAATGAAGGCTTCATACCCATCAAAATGTTTTGCCACCCAGGAAGCTGAGGAGGAACTAAAACAGGCTCTGGGAAAACTAGTACTGGACTTTGAGGTTCAAAAGAGACTTAAAAGCGACTTGGAGGCTCTCATAAATTATATTGTTGAAGAGATGGGAAATCTCAGGTAAGTTTCAACAATGGAGATTTTGACATTCCCCTAAAAATAAGTCATAACATTACATTGTGACTTTGTAGACTGGAAGTTTTGTATATTTTTCACCACACAATAGCATTTGTGAATGAATTCTGGACTTCGTGTGTGAATTCACAAGAGTCTGACATGTACATATTCTTTCTAGAGTCTGTGATGAAGCTACAGCAGAAGAACAGCCAAATGATTCAACCTCCTGTCAATCCACCTAATGTTGAACAGCTTTGCATGAAATTTGTTTTATAAAGGTAAAGAAAATACAATGCATGAAGTCTGTTGTATAAGGACTATGATTCATTTCTTTTTACATGCCATCCATTCATATTCTACGCACCTCGTTAGGGTCACGGGTGAGTTTAGCTGACTTGGGGTGATTGGTGGTCACACCCTGCTCGCAACTCAATTACATGGATGATACAGTGACGAACATCCATCCACACCACAAAGCAGACCCATTTACTCCAAATATTTATTATGAATATAAGTACAAGAGTTCAGATGCAGCACAACAAAACAGAGAAGAAAGAGGGAAAATGTATTTGAGATGCAACACAGCTGGAAAATCCTGACTACTTTAGCACAAAAAGTGGAAACCTTCATATGTACATTTGTATAAAAATGGATCTTAGTAGAAATGTGTTGAACTTAACTAAGCAATTCCAGAAATGAGGAAAACACACAACAAAACCAGAATGACATCGGGGTTGAATAACTTGGATCGTGATGAACTAACAAATCTAAAAGAATTGGAAGCAATTCAGACGAACCACAACAGCTGAGCATCTTATGATTATCTCCAAAAACACCGGTGCCCGAAATGTAGATTTAAAAGAAGTGCTTATGCACCCAAGAATGGCAAGATCATTTGAATAAGCAGGTCAGAAGAAAAGATGAGAATGAATTCATGCTTGAACCTCAGAATCTGCTACCCCTTCAGGGTCTTCATCGTTGTAGATGTTTTCAGCCTGTAGAAGAAAAAAAAGGATTAGCATATTTTCAAAACTTGTCATTGGTACACATGTAATCACAACGTTGGCCAGACTTATTAATTACCATTTGCCACACTTGCATGATGTTGTCCTCCGACACAGAACAGATGACCCACGGCTCGTTGGGGTTCCACGAGAAGTCTGATATCTTCGCTGTGTGTCCACCATGGATGAACTAAACAAAAAAATATTTGTGAGGAACTTATACATCCAAGCTAAACGTCCAAAATTAAGATAAACACTCCAACTGACCAGCAGCTCTGGAGGTCCATCTTCTGCATCTTCAGGAGACTGCTCCTCCCCGATCTTACTGAGATCCCACACGTTTAGCCTTCGGTCTGTGCCACTTGAGGCCAGGATGGTTTCGTTATGAGGAGACCACTGCACCTGTTTTACAAAGAAATGGGACCAATGTGACATTTCCACTCCAAGACTGGCTCACAATTAAAATGCTAAACATATTTCAGAAATATTTGGTGCCAGGCACAGAAATCAATGGGCCTACCCACCAGACTAATATTCCTTACAATGATTTTGAAACAAAACCACCAATTAATCACACAGTCAGATCAAAATCACTCTTACCTGGAATATCTCATCTTTGTGAGACTCAAAGGAGTGCAGCTTCAGCTTTAAGTTTCTCAGGTCCCACAGAGCCACGGTCTAAAAACACGTTCACATTAAGTCAGTCTGATAATAGTCAGAACGGCGTGAAGAGCGAAAACCCACCTTGTCTGCAGAACCAGTGGCCAGTATGAATTCACTGTATGGATTGAAAGACAAGCAGTTGACCTCAGCAGTGTGGGCATCCACAGCATGACTGGGCTTGGAAGTGTTGTTGGATCGTGTGTCCCAGCTTTTCAAAGGAATAAATCAGCAGGTTTGAAAACAATGCTGCGGTCTAACATTTACACGCTGTTCAAGATGGCTTACATCATGAGTTTCTGGTCATCGGCCACAGATCCAAAGAGTGACTCGTGGAGCAGGTGCCAGGAGACATCCTCCACAACAGCAGTGTGACCTGTGAAGATGGTCTTGGCATCCACTATCTTTCCCTCTTTGGGCACCGTGCTAATGTCCCACAAGCAGATAGTCTGAAAACGAGGCAGACAGCGGTAAAACAATGGCACAAAAAAATGATCACTTTGCTTGTTTAGTTTATTTAAAAAAATAAAATAATTACATGGTCATCCGAAGCACTGAGGAGGCAGCCGCTTAGGTTTGGATTCCACGAGAGGCCATAGCCCTCTTTCTGGTGACCCCTCAAGCGAAGGTCTGGAGTACACTCTCCAGAAGGGTCTAGAAGGCAACAAACAAAACAACAATAGTGATAAGGCAGGATGAGGGAGGGAAATGACGCGGGTTAATTGAATACAGCAAACCATGGCCTGATTGTCACCTGGCTTGGATGGGTGCTTAGTATAATCAAAGACCAGCACATCACTGGTGGGGGTCTTGGTGGCGATAATGCAAGGGTTCTGGGGCATGTACCGGGCTCGGTTGACTTCTCCTTCATGGTTGATTTTGATCTCAATTTCTATCTTTCCACTCACAGAACCAAAACCACCAAACTCTGTAACAAGGCACACGGACACAAATAAAGATTAAAACTTAAAAGAAAAAAATATATATATATTCAGATCAACAGGTAAAATATTGAAGTCAGGCTGAGACTAAGAAATACCAGATCTCATCTAATAATATCTTAAGGGATTTGATTTCTCTTTATTGTCAAATATGTGCATTGCGTAAATATTGATCAAGATTATACTATCCCTTACCTCCTTTCTCACTGTCATAGTGGGAGGCATCGAACTGGGCGTCATCATTGGGGAGCTGAACGCTAGCAATCACAAGATGATTCTGCTCATCTGAGGTGTGTGTCCCCAGAACCAGCCTGTGTACACTGTAGTCCTTTCCTTCTGGTCTGTGAACACAATACATCTCATTTCCATGTAATTCTTTGTTTTAGTGCAGGCGGTGTGCACAGTCCACCCACTGTACCTGGTGACATCTGGCAACCACTGGGCAGTGAGACTGGGCCACTCCAGGGCATGAGTCATGACCAGGTCATAGAGAAATGGAGTGTTCTTCTTCCAGATCTTGTACTCCTCATTGATGACCCTCTCCTCCACAGCATCGTCAAAGGCAGCTGCAGACAGGGAAATATTGCAGATCAAATTTCTGAGTTCCCGAAAGGTTCTCCAACTAGGCACGATACGTACAAAACACTATTAAATGCGGCAACACACATGACGGATGGTTGATTTATACTGCACAACAACCAAACAGTGCATGACTTGGTAATTAGCTTGAGGGCTTCATTTTGATGTTAAGCTAACACTGGTGCACATTTTTAAAATGACAAAAATTAAAGAAAAAAATAATAAAGAAAGAGACCGCAACTACTGCACAAGTGCTATTCACTACTCCCAATGGATCAACTACTTACCGCAAACTAGTAGATTCAAGCCTGTTTATTTGACACGCTCGTGGCAGCTAACGCTACAGTAGCTAACAGCTATCTTGCTCGTTTGTAACAATGAAATGAGACGCGAGCCGACGCACCAACGCCGGTCCAACTAGTCCAACAGTTTCGGTATTTCAGGGAAGCCATATACCAAGTTTAGCTCAGTAAAGCATAAAAGTCGCCATTCTTACCGTCTTTGTCAGCCATCGCTCCTTTGTTGAAACGCTAACACTCGTCCAAGTGCGTATTTCAGGGGCGAGCGCTTTCGAGACAGCACCGAGCGCTTGCTATGGCGCCAACTCCGTAGAGCACGATTATCCAATCACTGTTGAGGAAACGTGACCGGAAGTGCGACATAGCGTTCGGGTCCCGCTAGTGATGTACATTCCAGTTCTTAGGTGAACTGGATCTTTAGAATCAGTTCACTCAAAAGATTCGTTCAATGAATCCCCCCCCCCCCCCCACACACACACACACATACATTGATGTTTTAATTTTGTATTTGTTGGATTGTAGTTGATGGTGTTATTATATCGAATGTGTTTGTGTTTGAAAAAAAGGTTGGGAAAAAAAAAACGTTTTTTGCCGACATTTGTTAATTTTGGGATACCAACTCATATAACAACGTAAAATACATATACATATTGTCATATAAAGCAGTTAACCAAATGTCTGATTTTTATGTTTTGATTGGCGAATATAAAAACAAGGAATAAAACACCAGACAAGTTATAACATAAGAACTTTAGGAAGTGATTCGTTCACTCTCGTTCACAGAAAAGATTTGTTCTTTTTGAACGAATCGCTCACTCACTTGCCAACACTAACACGACAACCGCAACGACGAAAGAGGTAAGTTACGACGATGGACCTAAGTTATCAAGTTAGCAGCACGTTAGCAACGTTATTTGTAGTACTGCTTGGTTGCAGTACAGAAGTGCGGGCTGCTTTCATTAGCATGGTAGCTACCACAGTGCTAATTTTATGATATTTAGCTTGATTACCCTCGACGAATGTTGGATCTCAAATGAGCCATCATCACATGCTGGTTCTTACCTGTACCAAGAGCAATACTGTGGAAATACTCAAAGTCGAGGATTAGCAGTGATAGTTGCAGGCAGGGATGCTCTGGATTTTAAATCTCAATGCCTTCATGCACTCGACCGGATGATAACGCGTAATCAGGTTTGCTAAAACGGGTCCGATCTACATGAGATTTTGTTTCGTGTATTGGGTCGCTTTAAGTTAACGTTGTAAACAAAACAAGTATTGCGTGTTGTTTGAGATGTCTGTCGTTCAGAAAGAAAACTAAAGATGTGGAGTTATAGTTGGTTCTTTATTGGCAAGATCTTAAGTTAAGTTAAAGTCCCAATGATCGTCACACACACACACACACACACACACACACACACACACACACACACACACACACACACACACACACACACACACACACACACACACACACACACACACACACACACACACACACACACACACACACACACACACACACACACACATCTGGGTGTGGTGAAATTTGTCCTCTGCATTTAACCCATCCCCGTGTGATTTTGATCCATTCCCTGGGGGAGAGGGGAGCAGTGAGCAGCAGCGGTGCCGCGCTCGGGAATCATTTGGCGATCTAACCCCCCAAATCTAACCCTTAATGCTGAGTGCCAAGCAAGGAGGCAATGGATCCCATTTGTATAGTCTTTGGTATGACCCGGACGGGGTTTGATCCCGCAACCTTCCAGTCTCAGGGCGGACACTCGACCACTAGGACACTGAGCTGGGTTGTTTAATGGCGGTCAGTAGACGCAGCAATACAGCAGATGAAACAACAACCCCCACTCTCCAGGTAAGAAGGTTTTGTGCTGTCAGGAAAAAGCGGAAAAGCAAAAAGATGTCCTTATAAGGCACAGGTGTCAAACGCAAGGCCCGGGGGCCAGATACGGCGCGCCACATCATTTTATGTGGCACGCGAAGACAAATTGTCACTACTGGAATTGCAAATTGTCTTCACTTTTAACGATATCTCTTTTTGAAATATTTGACCAGTTTTTACTCGTCTGATTTGAAAACGAGTTATTTCTCAGTTTGTTTTGTAGCTTTTACTGTATATAATACGAGGTGCTCATACATTTATTTGGGTTGACAGTCATAATGGCCCTCCGAAAGAAGCTATGACTACAATGCGGCCTGTGAAAAAATTAGTTTGACACCCCTGTTATAAGGTAAATCTCTGCTCTGCTGTTTCCTGACTATTTGGTATCGTCACCTGACCATTTGGTATCTATGCGAGAGTCACTGCCCTATGTGTGTGTGTGTGTGTGTGTGTGTTGTCAGTGGTCTGTGCCTATGTGTATTGGAAGGTTACACAGCTCTGTATACTGTTGGGAAAAATATACTTTTTATCATTGGATTCTATGTATCTACTTATGTGTGCAAGATCTTCTACAGGATGTGACATTTTGACCTCGTGATGTTGACTTGGGAGCAGATGGCTGGCTAAGGAGCTCATGTTTGGAGTCACGAGCCGCGCTATACAATAAGCCCCATTTCTATTACTCATAAACAGGACATGAGGTTGTCATGCGATAACTGAAGCAGACAAACGTCCTATTTAAGTGGAGGTCATGAGAACGCCACAGGGGTATCCGTCCCATAGGCATTAAGACTACGTCTTTCTTCTAGCTAAAGTCATGAGCCGACCATATCGCTTCTGTCCAGATAGTATCCTGTTGTGCTGTGGAATGTCCTTCCTGTCTAAAGAAGCTATGCATTCATGTACACTTGCCCCATTGTTTGTTCCTCAATAAAAGGCACGACCAAACTGAAGGAAGGGCGCAGATCTCAGCCACACTTGCTGTGTGTGTCTGGATTGTGCCCATCTGCAGATGATCGCTTGCCATCGAAGACATATCCTGCCTCTGTGAGATTCTTTTCAGATAAATGTTGTGAACCCAACATATACGTGCTCTGATTGAGCAGTCATGTTTATATAAAATAAGACGAATGGCCTCAATCAACAACAGTCCATAGATAAAAGCTAAAGTTGATCTAATTATTCCAACACCTATTTTTATTTTGTTAGGAATTCCTAGGTACATAGGCGTTGTGAAACAATGCGAGCGACTAGACCAGACGTGGCCACATCCGGCCCACGGGGCCGTTTAATCCGGCCCGCCAAACCTGAATAAATAGTAGTAGGGGAAGCGCCCGCCCGCGCATTTACTCCCGGGAGCCGTGTCAGAAAGCTCGGTGCACACTCACAAGTGCGTGTGCGTACTCAGGAATACATAGTAATTTCATCTATCAGTGCCGAATTTCGAGTGTAGGCTGTGACGTCAATATTCTCGTAATTCGTAATTTTCAGATACAGTTTTACGCTAATGCCACCCACAAACCTTCCCCTGGAATCCTTCCATTAAAATGAGTGGCCCGAAGAAAAGAAAGGTGGACACTGAGTGCCGAATGTTAAAAAAGAGTGGACAATTTGGCTCGACCTACGTGTGTGAGAAGACGTTCAGCCACATGAACGTCAACAAAGCCCGTCACAGATCTAGGTTAATGGACCGACACCTCGGCTCTATCCTAAGAATTACCACAACAAATTTTACTCCAGACTATGATGCACTAGCAAAAAAGGGAAACCAACAATACTATTGATTTCTTTATTGCTTTATTTAGATGTATTCTTTCACTGATTCTTCAAGATGATGTATTTGGTCAGAATGTTTGCCGTTAGATGTGATTTCGCCTCATTAGATAAACATATTTCATAAATGTGACCTGCAGGCGTGGAAGTGATGGAAAATGTTATTCATCATAACAGTGTCGTATTTAATAAGAATCACTGATAGTAGTTTTTTGGTGAAATATTGTTTTAATGCTGTTAATAAATGCATTTGTTTTCAAAAAGCTTTTTTTAATATCCATGCTTTAGTATCTACTAAAAGTAAAAACCTTTTATGCAATGACTTTTACATGTCATTTATATTACTTCACACAAACACTACATCCATCTGCTCCTGGTTCGGCCCCCCTGTCAAAATTTAGAACCCAATTCGGCCCGCAAGTCAAAAGGTTTGCCCACCCCTGGACTAGACTCTTTTGCTAAGTGTATTTTCTTGCCAAACTATCTAGCACAGCACAAAATACTATCGCGTAAATACGAGATCACCTATATTCAATTACTTCAACAAATAGCTCACTCGCCGCTGTCCAAAAGACACTTTTGTTAGCCAAACATCGTTGAACAAGTGTTGTGATTGCAGTGTGAAAATGTCTGGGACCACAGCAGAGTACGTGAATGAAAAGGACCGCAGTCGTCGACGACTGGAACATCTTTGGCTGCAGCCTTATGTTGTGTTGCGCAGAGCAGGTTAGTACACGTCTAGCTTCTATACCAGGGGTCTTATTGGCCCGCAGCAAATTCTGAAAACATAATTGAATATGGCCCGCACAAGAAGCTTGAGCTCAACTCTGTTGCACTTCTCAGTTTCCACACTAGATGGAGCCCGCCACACAAAGCGTTTGACGTCCCATTGGAGGTGGACATATGCTCGATATCATTTTTCATTATTAAATTGAAGTATATGTTGAATGAAATTAAATAAAAATTTTGAATTTTGCATCGATTTTGGCTGATTTATTGCATTTTTAAAAACTGCGTACTTTATGAAACACCCTATATTATGAATCCTCTTCCAGTGTTTATTTTTTAGTAGAATTCTATTGAAATCCTGTGTGATATGCTGATTGAAAAAGTCCTTGTATAGGTTTTGCCAGTTTCTCTTCAACTGTAACTTTCATTGTTAATATGTGTTTGTCTTGTTTTGCAGACATCAGTGAAGCTATTCGTCCTAAGCAGGAGGAGCCAGACCGCACTCGCATTAAAGAGGAAGATGTGGGCAAAGAGGTCCACCACTTCAATGAACAAATGGAGCAGAAGTTTCTATGCACTATAAAAGAGGAAGAGCCGGAGCGGCCTTGTAATGAAGAGGAGGGAGAGGACTCTCGCGACATTAGAAAGGAGGAGGAAGATACCTGCAAGATGCCATTGACTGGTGTTCCTGTGAAGCGTTTAGATGAGGGTCAACATAAGGTGAGCACATGGGCGAAGCCTCCCAGCTGCAGCTCAAGTCAACAAATGACCAGAGGTGATGGAGACCACTGTGGAGGATCACAAGCAGCTCCACCGTCAGATAGTGATGAGGTGTTGTCACATGTTCCTGCTGCTGCTGCTGCTGATGATGATGATGATGATGATGACGATGATGATGATGATGATGATGATCCTGCTGCAGCTGCTGCTGCTGCTGATGATGATGATGATGATGATGATGATGATGAAAAATACTCTCGGAGGGAACATTTAACAATGCACACAAAAATCCACACTGGCGAGAAACGTTTTTCATGCTCAGTTTGTGGCCAGAAATTCTCTCGGAGGGTAAATTTAAAAATGCACATAAGAATCCACACTGGCGAGAAACCTTTTTCATGCTCAGTTTGTGGCCAAATATTCGCTCGGAGTGAACATTTGAAAAGGCACACAAGAACCCACACTGGCGAGAAACCTTTTTCATGCTCAATTTGTGGCCAGAAATTCTCTCGGAGGGTAAATTTTAAAATGCACACAAGAATCCACACTGGTGAGAAACCTTTTTCATGCTCAGTTTGTGGCCAAATATTCTCTCAAAAGGAAAGCTTAAAATCTCATACAAGAATCCACACTGGCGAGAAACCTTTTTCATGCTCAGTTTGTGGCCAACAATTCTCTCACAGGGCAACTTTTAAAAGGCACACAAGAATCCACACTGGCGAGAAACCTTTTTCATGCTCAGTTTGTGGCCAAATATTCTCTCTAAAGGAAAGCTTAAAATCTCATACAAGAATCCACACTGGCGAGAAACCTTTTTCATGCTCAGTTTGTGGGCAAAAATTCTCTGAGGTGGGACATTTAAAAATACACACAAGAATCCACACTGGCGAGAAACCTTTTTCATGCTCAGTTTGTGGCCAAAAATTCTCTCAAAGTGGACATTTAAAAAAGCACACAAGAATCCACACTGGCGAGAAACCTTTTTCATGCTCAGTTTGTGGCCAAAAATTCTCTCAAAGGGTAAGCTTAATCAGGCACACAAGAATCCACACTGGCGAGAAACCTTTTTCATGCTCAGTTTGTGGCCAAAAATTCTCTCAAAGGGTAAGCTTAATCAGGCACACAGAAGCCCACACCTAACCCTGTTGCCTGCTCAGTCAGTTGCCAAAGAGTCTATTGAGAATTCTGAGTGTCTTGGGTAGATGAGCAGTGATCCATGAAGTTCTCACCTTCTATTTGAGCAGACTTTATGATAATTCTATTCTAGTATGCACCTTTTGATTGAGATGCTGAACTCCTTCCCTTTACTGCTGTGAGAAGTTCATTTCATTTTAGTTTTACCAATGAATTTGAAAATAAAGTTAACTGGCCTTGAGATGATAATAGTTTTGTATTTTTCATTACACTTTATTTTGTTTTTAGTTGTGTGTTCATATTCAGGGCAAGTTGCTTAGTTTTTATTAGTGGCTGTTTAGGATTTTGTATTGTTCTGCTTTTCATGTTCATGTGGATCAATAAAATGAAAAATAAAATAGTGTTGGATATCCCCCAGGCGGCTCGTTGGCGCACTGGGTAGCACGTCCGCCTCACAGTTAGGAGGTTGCGGGTTCGATTCCACCTCCGGCCCTCCCTGTGTGGAGTTTGCATGTTCTCCCCGGGCCCGCATGGGTTTTCTTCGGGCACTCCGGTTTCCTCCCACATCCCAAAAACGTGCTTGGTAGGCCGATTGAAGACTCCACGTTGTCCCTAGGTGTGAGTGCGAGTGCAAATGGTTGTTTGTCTCTGTGTGCCCTGCGATCGGCTGGCAACCGGTTCAGGGTGTCCCCCCTGCTCTGTCCATAATAGTATCCCTGTTGTTCTGTGGTCATGAGATGTAATGTCTGTTGGGAAAAATATACTTTTTATCATTGGATTCTATGTATCTACTTATGTGTGCAAGATCTTCCACAGTATGTGACAGTTTGACCTCGTGATAATGACTTGGGCACATATGGCTGGCTAAGGAGCACATGGCCGGGGTCATGAATTGCGTTATACAATAAACTCCTTCGTTAGCTAGTCATGACTAGGTCATGAGTCTATTATGAGATTGCTAAAGCAGACAAATGTCTTATTTAATCTAAAGTCATGAGTACGCCACGGATGTATGCATCTCAGGGGCACTAAGACCCTCCTGCTTAATCTGGTTAAAGTCATTAGACGACCATACTGCTCTTTCTATAATAGCATCCCTGTTTCTGTGGTCATGAGATGTAATTATGAGATGTCATTCCTGTTTAAGAAACCATGCATTCATGTAGACTCCCCCCACTGTTGTTCCTCAATAAAAGGCACGACCAAACTGGGAGAAGGGCGCGGATCTCAGCCACACTTGCTGTGTGTCTGGGTCGCGCCCTTCTGCAGAAGCTCGCTTGCCATCGAAGACATATCCTGCCTCTGTGAGATTCTTTTCAGATAAATGTTGTGAACCCAACACAAACATTGTTGAACAAGTGTTGTGATTGCAGTGTGAAAATGTCTGGGACCACAGCAGAGTACGTGAAGGAAAAGGACCGCAGTCGTCGACGACTGGAACATCTTTGGCTGCAGCCTTATGTTGTGTTGCGCAGAGCAGGTTAGTACACGTCTAGCTTCTATTATGAATCCTCTTCCAGTGTTTATTTTTAGTAGAATTCTATTGAAATCATGCGTGATATGCTGATTGAAAAAGTCCTTGTATAGGTTTTGCCAGTTTCTCTTCAACTGTACTTTCATTGTTAATATGTGTTTGTCTTGTTTTGCAGAAATCAGTGAAGTTATTCGTCCTAAGCAGGAGGAGCCAGACCGCACTCGCATTAAAGAGGAAGATGTGGGCAAAGAGGTCCACCACTTCAATGAACAAATGGAGCAGAAGTTTCTATGCACTATAAAAGAGGACGAGCCGGAGCGGCCATGTAATGAAGAGGAGGGAGAGGACTCCTGCGACATTAGAAAGGAGGAGGAAGATACCTGCAAGATGCCATTGACTGGGGTTCCTGTGAAGCGTTTAGATGAGGGTCAACATAAGGTGAGCACAGGGGCGGAGCCTCCCAGCTGCAGCTCAAGTCAACAAATGACCAGAGGTGATGGAGACCACTGTGGAGGATCACAAGCAGCTCCACCGTCAGATAGTGATGAGGTGTTGTCACATGTTCCTGCTGCTGCTGCTGCTGCTGATGATGATGATGATGATGATGATGATGAGTCTCAAAACAAACACAGGCAATGTTCTCACTGTGGAATTTGTTTTGCTCATAGCAGTAGCTTGAAACAACACATGAGAATGTACACAAGAAAGAAAAACTTTTTCTGCTCAGATTGTGGCCTAAAATACTCTCGGAGGGAACATTTAACAATGCACACAAAAATCCACACTGGTGAGAAACCTTTTTCATGCTCAGTTTGTGGCCAAGAATTCTCTCAGCGTGGACATTTAAAAGAGCACACAAGAATCCACACTGGCGAGAAACCTTTTTCATGCTCAGTTTGTGGCCAAAAATTCTCTCAAAGGGTAAGCTTAATCAGGCACACAAGAATCCACACTGGTGAGAAACCTTTTTCATGCTCAGTTTGTGGCCAAATATTCTCTCGAAAGGAAAGCTTAAAATCTCATACAAGAATCCACACTGGCGAGAAACCTTTTTCATGCTCAGTTTGTGGCCAAGAATTCTCTCAGAGTGGACATTTAAAAGAGCACACAAGAATCCACACTGGCGAGAAACCTTTTTCATGCTCAGTTTGTGGCCAAAAATTCTCTCAAAGGGTAAGCTTAATCAGGCACACAAGAATCCACACTGGTGAGAAACCTTTTTCATGCTCAGTTTGTGGCCAAATATTCTCTCAAAAGGAAAGCTTAAAATCTCATACAAGAATCCACACTGGCGAGAAACCTTTTTCATGCTCAGTTTGTGGCCAACAATTCTCTCACAGGGCAACTTTTAAAACGCACACAAGAATCCACACTGGCGAGAAACCTTTTTCATGCTCAGTTTGTGGCCAAAAATTCTCTCGGAGTGGACATTTAAAAAGGCACACAAGAACCCACACTGGCGAGAAACCTTTTTCATGCTCAGTTTGTGGCCAAAAATTCTCTCAAAGGGGAAACTTAAAATCTCATACAAGAATCCACACTGGCGAGAAACCTTTTTCATGCTCAGTTTGTGGCCAAAAATTCTCTCGAAGGCTAAGCTTAAAATCTCATACAAGAATCCACACTGGCGAGAAACCTTTTTCATGCTCAGTTTGTGGCCAAAAATTCTCTCAGAGTGGACATTTAAAAGAGCACACAAGAATCCACACTGGCGAGAAACCTTTTTCATGCTCAGTTTGTGGCCAAAAATTCTCTCAAAAGGTAAGCTTAAAATCTCATACAAGAATCCACACTGGCGAGAAACCTTTTTCATGCTCTGTTTGTGGGCAAAAATTCTCTGAGGTGGGACATTTAAAAACACACACAAGAATCCACACTGGCGAGAAACCTTTTTCATGCTCAGTTTGTGGCCAAAAATTCTCTCAAAAGGTAAGCTTAAAATCTCATACAAGAATCCACACTGGCGAGAAACCTTTTTCATGCTCAGTTTGTGGCCAAATATTCTCTCAGAGTGGACATTTAAAAAAGCACACAAGAATCCACACTGGCGAGGAACCTTTTTCATGCTCAGTTTGTGGCCTAAAATTCTCTCAAAGGGTAAGCCTAATCAGGCACACAGAAGCCCACACCTAACCCTGTTGCCTGCTCAGTCAGTTTCCAAAGAGTCGATTGAGAATTCTGAGTGTCTTGGGTAGATGAGCAATGATCCATGAAGTTCTCACCTTCTATTTGAGCAGACTTTATGATAATTCTATTCTAGTATTGTTGGGGAAAATGTACTTTTTATCATTGGATTCTATGTATCGACTTATGTGTGCAAGATCTTCCACAGTATGTGACAGTTTGACCTTGTGATAATGACTTGGGAGCATATGGCTGGCTAAGGAGCCCCTGACTGGAGTCATGAGTCGCGCTACACAATGCCCCATAGTTAGCTATACATGAACAGATCATGAGGTTGTCATGGGATGGCTGAAGCAGACAAACGTCTTATTTAAGTAGAAGTCATGAGTACGCCACAGAGGTATGCATCCCAGGGGCACTAAGACTACGTCTTTGTTAAGCTAAAATCATGAGACGACCATACTGCCCTGTCCATAATAGTATCCCTGTTGTTCTGTGGTCATGAGATGTAATTGTGGAGTGTCCTTCCTGCCTAAGAAACTACGCATTCATGTACACTTGCCCCATTGTTGTTCCTCAATAAAAGGCACGACTAAACTGGAGGAAGAGCGCGAATCTCAGCCACACTTGCTGTGTGTCTGGTTTGCGCCCTTCTGCAAAAGTCGCTTGCCATGGAAGACATCTCCTGCCTCTGTGAGATTCTTTTCAGATAAATGTTGTGAACCCAACATCTCCTCTCTTCCAAAACGTTTATTGAGTGTTATTAAAAGGAAAGGACACAGCTCAGTTTGTCTTCAAAGCAACCCACAATCAGTTCCCCATTACACTCAATAGCTTTTACAGGAGAAGGGAAGACTATCACTGTCATAACACCAGAAATAATGCTAGACTTAAGTTGCCCCCCACACGAACTTCCCTGTCCAAATTTAGTCTTCATTTCAGGGGTGCCAAAGTATTTAATCAACTTCTTATCCATTTCTTTGACCTTTTGTCCTTCATGTTTAAAACTGCTGTTTAACGACACGTATTCACAAATGACATATGCACTATGAACTATAGTAGTATTACTTGAGTTAGGGTGCTTGTTTCTATGGCTACTGTTATTATTTTGCCTTGATGATATATTGTCTTTGTAGTGTATTGGATGTTCAAATCATTGTATTTTGTTTTTATTTACATTTTACAAAATTTCCCAACTTCAACCGAATCCGGTTTGTGTGTGTGTGTGTGTGTGTGTGTGTGTATGTGTATATATATATATCAATATATATATATATATATATATCAATATATATATATATATATATATATATATATATATATATATATATATATATATATCAAAATATATATATATATATATCAATATATATATATATATATATATATATATATATATATATATATATATATATACGTATATATATATATATCACTGACTCGTAAAGTCCCTCCTCCATCTAACGCTCGCTGGCGCTGCTGATTGGTCGTTCGCGAAGATTCACGAGTGAGTGACAGACAGCGTTGCCGCTATGCCATTGCCAGCCGACACACTTTATGCCGACATTGAGGTTTTAATTTTGTTTTTGTTGGCTTGTAGTTGATGGTGTTATTATATATCGAATGTGTTTGTGTTTGAATAAAAGGTTGAAAAAAACCGTTATGCCGACATTTGTTAATTTTGGGGACACCAACTCAGATAACGTAAAACACATGTACATATTGTCATATAAAGCAGTTAACCAAATGTCTGATTTTTATGTTTTGATTGGCGAATATAAAAACAAGGAGTAAAACACCAGACAAGTTATAACTTAAATGTTTATAATAATAATAATAATAATAATAATAATAATAATAATAATAATAATAATAATAATAATAATAATTAAAGTACATCTCGAACCAGCAATCTAATGTGAAACTGCAGTCGATATATTGGATAACAATATTTAGGCATATATATGCATCCACGTTATTTAAAACCTGCTATAAGTAAATCGTAAATCTACGTTCTGGCTTCCATAGTTCACGCCAGGAGACGCAACATATTCACTGACTGATCCGTTGATGCACAAGAAGGCAGTTCACTCATTGACTCGTTCGCGAACGGGAAAGCCAGGATTCGTTCCCTCACTGATCCGTTCTCGCGGTGAACTGGAAATGCGAATCACTGAGTGAATCACAGTGAGTGATTCGTTCACTCACAGATTCGTTCGTTGGTGAACGGGAAATGCAATTCACGACTCGTTCGTGAACGGGAAGTTACGTCACTGACTCGTAAAGTCCCTCCTCCATCTAACGCTCGCTGGCGCTGCTGATTGGCTGATTTTCTTCTTCGTTTTGTTTTACGGCGAGGTAGCACCAGCTTCAATGGGCATTACTGACATCTACTGGTTGAAGTTATATATGAAAGGAAAAAAAGAACGAATCACTTTAGGAAGTGATTCGTTCACTCTCGTTCACTGAAACGATTCGTTCTCTTTGAACGAATCGTTCACTCACGAGCCAACACTAGGTCCCGCCCTATCAACCATGTTGGAAACCACTGAGAAGTGCGACATGCGGGAAGTCTCTTTCGGATCATCTCTACACTTGACACACCGCACAGCCCTGAAATGGACGATCGCGCGTTAGATCTGACAGATGCGATGAAAGAAACTAAATCCAAGTATCCTTCAATTACAAAAAAATATGAATGTAAGTTAAACTTTAACTAGAGTTTAAGTGTTAGCTTAAATTGGTGACACTGTACGGGTGTGTACTTGATGTTGAATTGTCGTCAGATGCTCACTAGGGGGCGATATGGCTGGAAAATAAGAATTATTTCAACATAAAAATGTGATTTACGGTTGACAAAATAGGCTTCTTTGTTTGCCTATCTCAGCAGTGAATTTAAGACACACTTTAAACAAATAAACAGAATTTTGACTCTGATGAAGGCGGAAGAACCCGCCGAAACATGTCAGGTAAATACACCTAAAATAATTTGTTTGATATAGAAGAACCAGTGAAGTAAATAAACAGAATGATCTGTGATTTTTTAAAATCGTCCAGCCCTAGTAATAAGTAAGGCTAATTTTGATTTACAGTTAAAATAAAGTGAAGTGACGTTCTAAAGTTAACATTACCTGTTACATTGTTTCAAAAGCAAGACCTGAGTTTTGTCTAAAATAATGACCTTGTGTTCATTTCTTACAGATTTGGATCATACAGCCGATGTACAGTGAGTGCCCTATTATGTCAAGAGTTTATTCACAGTTTTAGGTTAGGTCATGGTTGTGTTAACATTTGGTTATGCTTTCTCAGAATTCATTCCTGGGGAGACACTCTGGAGGAAGCCTTCGAACAATGTGCCATGGGCATGTTTGGCTACATGACGGACACCGAAACAGTGGAACCCATCGATACTGTAGAAGTGGAGTCAGAAGGTGAGAAATCTGAATGCAGTCATTAATTCTCTATAAATAGTCATACTTTTCTCCGGATGTCTACAGGGGAAGACTTTGAATCATTACTCTTCCACTTCCTAGACGACTGGCTGTACAAGTTTAGTGCTGATATGTTCTTTATTCCTCGGGTGAGTATGTTTTTCACAACTTGCCTGTAGCTTCACAAAAGCAATAAACAATCAGTTCCTATGCCAACTGCAAGATGAGGAATTTTGCATTTAACACATAGCCGATTAAACCTGATACATTGTTGGAATGTGTGCGACAAGTCAATTATTACTATACTTCTAAAATAACAATTTGATTATATTGTTACAATCTTCATTGTGGTTTCATTTATGTTTCTTCCAACAGGAGGTCAAAGTTTTGTCTATTGACAGAATGCATTTTAGGATTCGCTCCATCGGGTAATGTTGACCTCTTCAGGACTGTTACTTACTGTTATGTTGCCTAAAATTACCTCACAATCTTACCCACACGTTTTGTGTGTTGAAGGTGGGGTGAAGAATTCTCACTGTCGAAGCATCCACAGGTACAAATCCTGACAAAAGGTTGTTCAGAGAAAAAATGACAAAGTAACAAAAATTGTTTTTGTCTCCTAGGGTACGGAGGTGAAAGCCATCACATACTCTGCAATGCAAATCCACGATAAAGAAAAACCAGAGATATTTGCAATTATTGATATCTGATACCTCAAAATGATGGTCACACAGCTAGTTCATTAGGACTGGAGTACATTTATGGCCAAATTAAATGGCCTTTTTATGTAAGAACTTGATGATTTAATTGTAAAATATAATTTGCTGCTTTTGGGTTCTGTGATAGGTTAGAAATGTATGATACTACATTAACTATTAATAGCTTATGAATTGTCTGAATATTTCAATCATGATTAATTTTTGAAAGGGTTATCAATGTTGTTGTTTTTTACTGAATATTTATTCTATTAAGAAAAACAATGCTTCTTAAGTCCATCAATCAAGAATTTCCTTCCATACGGGATAAGGTGGTTAGAAAATAGATGGAGGGATGGAAAATGCACTCCTTTAACTTTTTCTTGAATCTTTGTACATCAAGGGTCACCAAAATTGTGCTTGTGACCTTTTCCAACCATAGATGATGAGTAGTTTTATAAAATCTGCTATTTCAGATGTATGTATCAATCTGATAGCACAATTGCATGAATTACGTACCTCAGTTAAAAAAAAGGTTGCTGACCCCTGATTGAATGTAAGTAAATTGCCTTTGCATTGTTTTGTGGTAACTGTTGTTGGAAATTAAATATATTTTGAAAAAATGCAATCTTAAAGCAGTTTCAGCAGTGTTCTTTGGATACTTCTGATGACACATTAATGTTACTCCCAAAAAGTGATAGGTACCTATCGGATTCTGAGAAACAAGATATTCCTCCCCCTTTTTTCTTTTTTTTTTTTAAAACTCATTAGCAAATCCATGTCATTGTGGCATATGGTATGTAGTTTTTCATAGTCTGAGCTAATGTAATGTGTGCATTTTTTCATGCCAAGTAATCTCTGTTTCTAGAGCACTTAAGCAACAGCTGCAAGTGCTGTATGTAAAACAATGTATTAAAATATTCTTTTATAATTCTATATAATTGCAAAATACATTGTTGATTGGATTGATCAATAGACTTGGAACTTAGATATGTCTGACTTTAACTACATTTCAGATTGTACTTTTTTTTTTTTTTTTTTTTACTTGTACAGGATAATGATTACCTTAATCGGATTTATTTATTTTATTTATTTATTATTTAATTACAAGGGTTTAAACTTTTAGATTGGTGATTAGTACGTCATTTCCGGCGGCTGCCTCTCTTTCTCCTCTCGTTCATATGCAGCTGCGCCATCTCCCCATTGTCCGTTGACGGAAGGTAACATCACCGCCACCGAACCTCCACTGGACTAAATTATCACGACGCTGTTGATCACGAGGACTATTGTTCGCTTTTTTGCTGCTGTCTTGAGTTGCACGAAGCCTCAGCACGGCGAGCGACGCTGCGTTTGTTCCATCCAGTGGCGTTAGCGAGGTTTGAGCTTAGCAAGTGCTAACAAAGAGGCCAATTGAAGTCCGCCATCGTGTGAGACCTGGTTACGAGGAAAGCAAAATGGAAGACACAAAATACCTACCGGAGCTCCTGGCCGAGAAGGACAGCTTGGATTCATCTTTCACCCACGCCATGAAGCTTATTTCTGCTGGTAAGTTGATTCGTCTGGTGATGAGCAACCCACGGCCCGTTTTTTGAATCATTGAAAAGCATTGCAATGTGTTCATCCAAAACATTGGCGTTTTAAACACGTGATGTCCACGTGAATCATCCATGATTGCGTTATGATTTCTGAATATATTCCTGATTGACTACTATATTCTTGAGTTAGTTGTGGTTATTTTAGTATTGTGTTACCGCCAATTCTTAGCGTGACTGTCATCGCCATTTGATGGAATAGGTTTGGAGTATCATTTGTGCCATATTAATATTAATAATCGTAACCTGGATCTCCTTTGGCCAACAAACTATCTTTATTGTCACTGTTCATGTTTCCCATTGAGTGTGCCCCCGTTGTGCCAACATTGAGTCGTTGCATGTCCTCGTGTCCTGGTTTCTATGTTCATTGTTCACCTTCTGCAGAGATTGACAGGATCCAAAAAGGTGAACCTAAGAAAGAACAAGACAAAGAGAAATACTTGGACCTCTTTGCTACAAAAACTCTGCAGCTCAAAGAGCGTGTACTTATACCATCCAAGCAGTATCCCAGGGTAAGTCAATCGTAAAATAAAATGCCGCTATTCTGCACTCCCATTGTATAATTATAGCATGATAGATTTGGTTTTGTGATAATCAAGGATAGTAATTAGTAGAGGTTTCTGCATTGTGCTCATCTTAAATGACTCAAAATAAGTTCATGAGTCTAAGCTGATTTCTGCAAACCAGCCGGTTTTGCTCCTTAACTGGAGGTCACCAGGGAAGACTCTGTGCTAAATCGTTTCTGTTTAATTTCAAAAGGTCAACTTTGTCGGCAAGCTATTGGGGCCACAGGGTAGTACCATCAAGAGGCTACAAGAGGAAACTGGTGCAAAAATTTCAGTTTTGGGAAAAGGTTCCATGAGGGATAAGACTAAGGTATGCACGTAATTTAGATGTTCTCAATTCTATAATGCATGATTTGCCCTTTGTCTTTAGTTGTACTAGAGTTTGAATTGTCCTATTAGGAGGAAGCGCTACGTAATGGCGGTGAAGCAAAGTATGCTCACCTTGCATTGGAGTTGCACGTTTTCATTGAAGTGATGGCGCCCATCCCAGACGCCTACCTTCGCATGGCTCATGCGATGGATGAGGTCAAAAAGTTCCTGATCCCAGTAAGTCACTCATATTTTACATAACACTGTTTTACTTTGATATTGTCAATGCTTTGACAAGAATTTGTTTTTTAGGAACCTGGTGAGTATGACCCATATATGGACCCCCATTTCCTGAATGGCTCTCACGACGGTTCAGCCAGGGGACGTGGCGGGCCTATGGGAAGAGGCCGAGGTGTACCACCAGGTCCCGGGCCGAGGTAAAACTGATGTAACTAGTGATGCTCCTTTGGGGCAAAAAAGTGCCAACTGGTCTGGTTTCCACAGAGGGCGTGGACTTCCCCGCGGTGGTCCTCGTGGGGCCATGCGCGGTGGCGGCCCACGAGGAGGAGTAAGCCGGGGCAATTCTCGAGGCGTGCCAGCTGGTAGAGGTGGACCCACGACTCCCACTCGAGGAGGTTCCTCCTCACGGTCCAGACCCCCTGCTACCGGGGCACCGAGGATGCTCCCCGCCGCTGCCCTTTCACACCAGCAAGTCCCCCCGTCGGGCTCCCAATCCAAACCTGAGTCCTATGAAGACTATGTAAGCTATTAAACATAGCTTTCTTATTTAGACATCTCAATAAATGGTTTATCAAACACACGTCTTGACATCTTTTTGCCAAGATAATGTACTCAGTGATTTATCTTCCTTCCAGCCTGCTTATGAGGATTCATATGCAGAGCCAGCCTATGAGGGATATGAAAATTATTATAGCCAACAACCTTTACCCACGTAAGTGAATGTTATAACAAGAACTTGCCATTACATTTCAGCACAATATACTTACATATGAAATCTCTTTACAGGGATACTGAGTATTATGACTACGGTCATGGAGAGCCCCAGGAAGCCGCCTATGAGCAATATTGTAAGTATTCAATGCTATTTATGTCCAAATTTGAAAGATAGATGAATGTATTTTTTTGTCTTAATTTTCCACCCAATTAGCTCAGGAGGACTGGGAGAGCACATGGGCCGCCTCTGCAGCCGGAGGCAAGGCTGCTCCGGCGAGGCAGGCAAGAGGAGCCTATCGAGAGCATCCCTATGGAAGATTCTGAACAGCTACCGGTAGAAGGTTGCCACGGCAACTGCCTTCGATTGTAACTCACTTAACGTTTCAAAAGTAATTTCCATGGTTTTTCCCTTCTCTTTTTATGGTTTAGTTTTAATAGTTTCTCATTTTTAGCACAGATTTTGTTGCACGTGTTCAATTTTCCGGGAGTAAAAAGTGTGGTTTCGTAGTAACTGTTAAAATTAGTAGTTGGCGGTTCCATCGTGACAAACCTCCGAGGCATTCATATTTTAGCAATATTTACTGGTTATGTTTTAATTATCATAACAAAATTATCGTGGCAAAAGAAATCTAGCTTCCATATCTAGTTCTTACAAACGGAACAAAAGAGCTTAGTTAATTTGAAGTCTAAAAAAAATTGTTTTATGGTCCAACACGAATCTTATATAAGAGTTTTTGTCTTCTAATAGGTCAATCATATCTTATTGTAATAAAATACAACAAAAGGAAAAAAAATATGCTTGATAATATGATTTGTCACAATTAACTCTCAAAAATACTGAAAGCCAACCAATTCTCAATGTGTGTGCCAGGTGGCTGCAGCCTTCTCAATAGTTTGTACATAACTGTAGGACAACTGTGTATATTGTAAGACACGTAAAAAAAAAAAAATGCTTAATTGTGTACGTTTGGCTAAATAGAATTCTAAACGCGTTTATCCAAATGTCTTTCTGCATTGCGTTGTTTTAATAAAGTTTCTAGTTTTGAGTTTAAACTTGATTTAAAAGTGGTATTTTGCCTTTGTTTGTACCAAAAAAAAAAAAAAGAAAAGATTTCCCTTGGTGAACATGTAAAAATGTATTTGACGCTGAACAAGCTACCTGTGTACTGTCAGTAAGATTTTTCTTTAAAGCAAAACAAAACAGTGTATGGACTTTGAACTAAGTATTGTTTTTCCAAATTTCCTAAACTATACTTGTAATGTCACTGACAATAATAAAGTTCATCATTCCACGAGGTACGGTCTGCCAAATAGAAGTTGGATTTGATGATCTCCTGCTTGAATATGCATTGTCGTCAACCTTTAGTGTATCTGCAATCCTAGAAGGCGTCAGCCACTTGAAGTAACAACAATATTTCAAACCAAGCTTGCAGGGGTCTTGACTTTGAAGCAAAGTCATGCTGGCTGCTTTTTTATAAAAGACAAAAATCGCTGAGGGGAGGATTCTAAAAGCCAAAAGATCGCCACATGAAGGTAAAACTAACCAACTCTCATCTATTAGATTTTTGTTTTATTTTGTGACCAAGTATAAGGTAATTAAAAAAAAAAGTGCAAAATGGTATCAGCTGTTCCGAGCAAAATAAGCCGTACAAAAATAGATCAGAAATTGTGATGCAACTCTTGCTCAAATAAAAATAAGTCGTAACTTAATGCAATACCTTGACAATTTTTGGAGATTGGTGATGAATGAAAATTCATTTCATAATATATCACCTAACAATACTTGTGATTAGTAATATCCCAATAATGAAAATAAAAAAACATGTTTGAGTTGCTTAAATCTTTAGATCATGTTAGATTTGCATGTTTGCCCGTGTGAGTACGAATCCATGTTCAGTGTGCGTATTTGTGCTGCTAAGAACTCATTTTGTCTTCCTTTTTAGGTGTTAAGTGACATGTCTCAATGCTGGAGACAAAACTGCTTCCAAGATCCCTAAGCAATCACGGTTGGTGAAAAAAACATTTTATTACATCCTGTGTCAAAGAAACTAAAATTTGCTCTGTTTCTTACTCAGGTCATTCAAGTGTCCTTTTGAAAGGCGGGAGAAACTTTGTAGCAGTCAAGGCTGCTTTGTCGTCACTCAACCCGCACTTTGCTTTGCAGAATGTTTTCTGAGGAGACAAGTCATCTTTCCTCTATGAGGATTTTTTCAATATCTATAAAAAAATTTACCCAGTTCAGTCTAAACTTGCAATGTTAATGTTGACTTGAATAAAATATATTTATTGGAATTAATGCATCATTGACTTATTGCACATTTTTTATGGTTGCCAAGAGATGAATACTTCCTTTATCTACAGATAACCAAAATACAATGTAAGCAAGTTTACAATGTAACTTATGAGGAAGTTGTATTATCATTTTTGATATGTTTGACCTTTTGTGGCAGTTTAAGATCACACCAGATGCACTGGGATTTCACAATTGAAAAGTTGCATTGGCCCATGAACCTCCAGCTCACAATATAAGTAAATTAGACTTATAAAGGATAACTAATTGTTCATTCATATTTTGTCATAAAAATTAGGCAGGATGTGCTGTACTGGTAGTCAACTGCAAAACATTGCGTAGTCAAGTGGTGTGCAAACTTTGGCACGGGGGCGTCAGTAGCCCGCTGCATGTTTTCAACATAGTGTTTTGAAAATATATTCCAAAAAATAATAATATAATATAAACATTCAATATCGTCCAACAACCTTAGAGCTAGGAAGCTGACGTTCTGGCCTTGAAGTGTAGCGTTATGACGTTGGCACTGTATCTTTAACTGAGACTCCGCCCCCTTGGTTGCTAACATCTGCGTTGCCGTCTATCAGCGCTTGTACAACAACAATGAACGCCTTTGGTGATTCCAATAAAAAACACGCCAGTGTCTCAATAGATCTTCTTAAATTTTATTGTTTTTAATTGGAAATTGATGCTGCGAAACATTATTTGACGATCAGTGTGCTGGTAGGCTTTCATCTTTTTTAATATATCCTAGCTGAACGCTCGTTAGCTCGCTTCATGAACTCTTAGCTTAGGCCTTCGATCTTTGTATTTAATCAAGCATGGTGCTTGGCGGAAAGACCCTCCCGGCCCATTCGTCCTTGTACGATCCCCCACTTCCCTGCAGCTTTTGTCTTATGGCTTGGATGATTATGTTTCCAGGCTCATGTTGTACAACGGCTTTGTGACGTAGCTCAGTTCGTGAAATTCTAAGGGATGACTGTGCAGCAAGTGCGAAATACTATACAAGTTTGTAATAAGGTGTTTATTAGAGTTACAATTTGACTGCAGAGTGAGTTACTATATTGTGAACGTATATTTCCGGAATAGCGATTGATTGCTTGTGCTTGTTTAGACCACACCTTCGAGCAAAATAGGATTCCTAATGTGTTACTTGCATGCTGACGTCAGCTACTTATATAGCATCATTCCATAGGTGCTACTCTGGTTGTTTTGACACTTTCCCCCTTCTCTAAACAGGTCTCATAGAAAGGAGAAGATCCCTTTTAGGAGTGAGCTGTTGGTGGGTGTCATGGCAGGTGGAAGGCGAGGGGCCAACCGCACGACTTACTGCAGACCCCCACTTGGCAGTGAACCAGGCTCAGTAAGCAATGGCAACCACTCCACCAGCTCCCCTGTTACCGGGGTTCGATCTCGCACAAGGTTGTTTGAATCCTTCGGTTGCAATATGTAAAAAAGCGTCAAGAGTCTAATCCATTTATCCCCCACTTGCAGGAGTGGTACGGGAGCTTGCATGTCCAGCCCTCCGTTGGCTGCGCAGACTGTCGTGCCCTTGAAACACTGCAAGATCCCTGAGTTGCCTGGGGATCACAATGTGCTGTTTGAGCTCCATCTTTTCTTCTGCCACCTCATTGCCCTCTTTGTCCACTATGTCAACATCTACAAGACTGTGTGGTGGTACCCGCCATCACATCCGCCCTCACACACTTCACTGGTGAGTACCTGAACAGCGACGTGGATATTATTGTGATTGTCATGTGAGTTAAATCTAAAAGAATGAAATGTAAAACTTACCGTATTTTCCGGACTATAAGGCGCACCGGACTATAAGGCTCACCTTCAGTGAATGGCCCATTTTAAAACTTTGTCCTTATATAAGGCGCACCGGACTATAAGGCGCACCATTAATGCATCATGTCAGATTTTTAATCCAAATCATTCTCCATTTTATCTTTTTTATTTTAACTTCAGATGCAACAAATTACTTTATAATCACAAAATAATGATCCATAGTCTTTTGATTCATGATTCATAGTCTTCAGCGGGCCACTTATGATTGATTTCATGACACAATGCCAGTTTAAATTTAGGAATTTGGTCCATATATAAGGCACCGGACTATAAGGCGCACTGTCGGCTTTTGAGAAAATTTTAGGTTTTTAGGTGCGCCTTATAGTCCGGAAAATACGGTAAACTGATGATCAAGAATTGCATGTGTTTTACAGAACTTCCACCTGATTGATTATAACATGCTCGTGTTCATAGTCATCATTCTGGCTCGGAGGTTAATCGGAGCAATCGTCAAAGAGGTGAGAACATTTATTTTCCCCCTTATTTAATGCTGCATTTGAGGAGTTTTGAGTACTCAAATAAAAATAACTGATGTTGGAATTTGAGCAATTCTCTTGTTACTGTTTGACTTTGATACATAATGTGATAGAAACTTAATGTCCTCTTGCAGGCATCACAGAGTGGGAAGCTCTCATTTCCTCATTCCATCTTCTTAGTGACGGCAAGGTTTGCTGTGCTTACGCTAACAGGCTGGAGTCTGTGCCGCTCCCTCATTTATCTCTTCAGAACTTACTCTGTGCTAAGCCTGCTCTTCCTTTGCTACCCGTGAGTACCATCATGTCTGCTTGGTTCAGGGAACTTTGGACCTTGAGCTACCGAGTACGCTTGCATGGACACTTTGACATAGTTGACCTGGTATTTGTCCCCACACCACCCTGAGTTTATCTGATTAACAATGTGCTCTTCCTAAATCAAGGGCTAGTTATGTCACCAGATATGTAGCTGAAGGAGCAACTGCAATCCTTTTGTTGTTTTTAATAAGCAGTTCTTGTTTGCCATCCAAATACTTGTTTTTTCACATTGCTGATTGTTATTCTTATCTCTATCACATTACATTTACAACGTCATTACCTCTGCTGATAAGACGCAATGCCTCAGTTTTTTTTTTTTGACACATTTTTAACACTGGGACAATTAAAAGTTTGAAAGTTAGTTTTCATTGACAATTACTTGTTTCACAGGCTCAATTTGGAATTATTAAAAAATATTATTAAATAATTATTATCATTTAATCTTGTTGACATTTTTCCCCTCCGCACCATTTACATTTCATACATTCAATCCTAAGCACATTAGTTGCCCTTGTTAAAACAGTTTGGTTCATGAGTAAAATGTCACCTTACTCAATAATGTGGAGAACACTTAACCATCATTTTTTATTTATTTCCACTGAAGAATGTGTAGAATAATAGCATATGAATTAAAATATGAAATGTAAATAAAAGGGAACATTAGGATGAGTGTGCCCTTTTTGGAGGGAAACAATTTATTAAATTAATATATATTGGTCCTGATTGGAGCCATTGGGTTTTAGCTGCCCACTTAACCCATAGTAATTGTTTACTGTACAACTCTAAAAGCTATTCTTGTGCATCTTCTCTACCACAGATTCGGGATGTATATTCCATTTGTCCGGTTGAGCTGCGACTTGCGTCGTATAGGTGCCCTCTCCCCCATCGCCAGCATCGGCTCCAAGGAGCTTGGCGGCGTAGGCAGAGGGCGGGACTATCTGACGGTGCTCAAGGAAACCTGGAAGCAGCACACCAGTCAGCTGTACGGCGTCCAGGTTTTGCCAACTCATGCCTGCTGCCTTTCTCCAGACTTGATTCGCAAAGAGGTGGAGTTCCTCAAAATGGATTTTAACTGTAGAATGAAGGAGATGCTGCTCAGCTCCATGCTGAGTGCTTACTATGTGGCCTTTGTTCCCGTCTGGTTTGTCAAGGTGAGATTTTAGAATATAATAAAAAATACCCCCCCGCACCCGACAAATGTTAAATGTAAGAAAAAACGTTTAAACCTGCTGGTTTTCTTTGACGCACCACTAGAGGGAGCCCCACTCATAGAATCACTGTCCTGGTTACCAGAGGATTAAGCCACACCTCATGGATTTTTTTCTCCTTTGTTTTTGTTTCCTGTTTAGAGCACACAGTATGTAGACAAACGCTGGTCTTGCGAGCTATTCATCCTGGTGTCTGTCAGCACGTCGGTCATCCTCATGAGACACATTTTGCCACCTCGCTACTGCGACCTGCTCCACAAAGCTGCAGCTCACCTGGGCTGCTGGCAGAAAGTCGACCCGTCCCTCTGCTCCAACGTCCTCCAGCACATGTACGTAACACTCAACAGTTCAGAACTGCAGAGGCAACTCAGATAAGGCCAATTGAGAACAATTTGAAATATCGCCTCTGTTGTGTTTGCTCTCAGGTGGACGGAAGAATACATGTGGCCACAGGGGGTCCTGGTCAAACATAATAAGAACGTCTACAAAGCGATGGGACACTACAACGTCGCAGTACCATCAGACGTGTCACATTATCGCTTCTATGTGAGTAATACTAGAAGATAAAATAAAAAGGGCTTGGTGCCTTGATGATTAGCCAAATTGGCCCCATCAGTAAAGCGGCGAGTACACGTTGAGTATAGTGTGCTAGTTTTCGTCATCAATATTTAAGAGTTCCAAGCATTAATTAAAATTAATTCCTCGCAACTGACTCATTGTCTTTTCCACCTGCAGTTCTTTTTCAACAAGCCCCTACGAATATTGAACATCCTCATCATCCTGGAAGGCACCATGATTTTTTACCAGCTCTACTCGTTGATATGCTCCGACAAGTGGCATCAGACCATATCGCTGGCACTGATCCTCTTCAGTAACTATTATGCCTTCTTCAAGCTACTGAGAGACCGAATTGTCTTAGGCAAAGCGTACTCCTACTCAAACAGTCCATCAGAGCAGAAAGTCAGTTAAGTATAAATTACTGTGCGTTCAAGACAAAGAGGCTCAAGAGGTCTGTATTTTTTCTACAAATTGCATTTTGTGTCATGCTTTTGTTCTGATCTGTCATAATAAAAAGGAGATATTTTTGTATTACTTAAAATGTGGTCTGGTTGTAAATTGTTTTCTGACCTTGAAGATTGTTTGTCCTAACATTGTTGCCACCCTGGATACCACCGGTTTCTGCAGTTAAACATTTCTCTATTAATTTGAGACCTGTAAGGTAGTTTTACCTCCAATTTCTGTTTTCACATAACGAGGTCAAGGAAATAATAAGGGCGTCCACGTACCTGTCAGACATAGACCAGGGCGAACATTTCAATAAGTGTACTGTCTCTTTAAGACCGCTGAAGGCTGCAGCTGCGCAGAGAGCGTCGCTCGTCGCAGACGCGATTTAACACAAACATTTCCACGGATGCATCGGTTTTAAATACAACTTGGTTATATATTTCTACCCTCATAAATGAGGTGAATAACAAGGACAAATTTGATGATGCAACCATTGCATCCCCTCGTGCGTAACTGATTCGGTAAGTGCCATTTGTCTCATCGATTTTTTTCCGCATGCATGTAATCGGTGTATTTACAAACAAAAGACACCCAATTTCAGGCAAACGATAGTTTTAAATTTGACTTTTTAAAGTGTAAATATTTGTATCCCAACGCAGATTTTTTTTCCGTGTGTACTCTGTTTAATCCATAAAATAACTGCCATTAGTATTGATTTAATCTAATGGGATGAAGTGGCGACATGATCGTAATCCCATTTACGTGTCCAACTATAAAATTGCACTCCTTATGGTTTGCCCACACTAACTATGGCTGCAGACATTTTACATAAATCTTATTTGAATATTTCTATTGCTTTTGTCCTGAAAATTGATTTTTTTCCCCCATCCCACCGCTGGAAGTCTTCACATGAGGTCCATTTGAAAAGAGTTGTTGGCACTGCACTAGCACAATCCACAATATATTATGTACAAAACAATTAGTCTTTTCAAACATAATGGTCACTTTTGATTTACACTGTAATGGGGACCAAATAGCGAAACAGAAACTATGTATATTGTTGTAAAGTCATTTAAATACACGTAGTCCTCTACTTGGTGGTGGATCTCAAACTGGAGGCCCGAAAAAATGTGTAATAAATTATGTTTCATCATTTTGATTTATGATCACATGCATGGATATTTTTTTGGCAGAGTTGAGTCAAAATAATTATTTAAACAGGTGTAAAATCATGTTTTTTTAGTTAAACAAAATTGTTCGGAAAATATAGTCATCTTTTTTTACAATAAAGGCATCTTTTCCAGAATAGTCATACATTGTCAAATATATAATTGCAAAATAATAGCCCCAAAAAATCACGTGCCTATCCACTAAAAAGGCTCACCAACTTTCTGCTGAGCCAATTGGTGAACGATGGAGGACAAGCGCAAGAAAAGGAGCCCCAAAGTGTCCCTCCCGCAGCCACCTCCTCCCCCTATCAACCCACGGAAGGTCTCTGTCCTACCTGCCAGCAAAAGCGCCACCTTCTCTCTCGGCCTGCCGCAGCCCCCCTCACCAAAAAACCGAGGGAAGTACAAAAGGTCTGTTGGAGTGGCGGGACAACCCAAAGAGGTGTTCGCTGGAGTGGTGGCTCCACCCAAGACTACCAGGTAAATGTACTTTCATGCACTGAAATACCACTACGTCCCAAGATTGCCGTTGGTAGTATTTCCCCTAGTGGTACATAAAAAATTCACAGAATTACATTTTCAAACTGGGCATATTGTTAAAGTAGCTTCACTTTAATGGGAAAAAATCTTGCACAGTATTTATTCAGTGCGGTTCAGTTGTATTTAACTTTTAATTATAGTAGAATACATTTGCATTTAATCATTTTGAATTATTTATTTACAAATATTTATTGCAAATCCAGTCGGCGCTGCTGACCTTCTATGGTACACTGTAAATGGCTTTATGATCTGCGTGCTTTCTAGTTTTTTTTTCTCTTGCAGGGCTCACAAGGACAAGCCCAAGGCCCCCCAGCCTGCAGGGCCCAGTAAAGTAGTGCAGTCGTCCCCCCTGCAGCACTCCTTTCTTACCGATGTGTCCGACGTGCGAGAGATGGAAGGAGGCCTCTTGAACCTCCTCAATGATTTCCACTCGGGAAAGCTGCAGGCTTTTGGTAAGATGAATTTCAGCCATGTCTGCAGCTCATCTCACAGAATAGATCTAATATCAGGGTCACTGCACCAACTGAAAAGTTCCAAGTGAACTTTCACCGGTCACAATAATGCATTAACATTTACTACTAGAAGACTGCGTGTTCTCTGTTGAACTATTTAAGGGATGCCAGAACGATTGAGACACGGCCGTGGGGCCTTATTGCGGAATTATGCGGAAGAAGGTCTCTAAAATGATTTTTACTCTTATACTCTCTTGGCTGCATTCATAATGGAGGGCAGCTCCGCCTCGTTCACGTAACAATGTGTGACCCAATAATCTTCACTGGCGGAGCTAGAGGGGTGGTCGGGGGGGGGACAACGACCCCCCTCTCCATGTGCCAGGCCAGATAATTGTATTTCCTTATTTTTACAGTATTTTCTTTCCACATTTGCACCCGTCCCCCCATATAGTGAATCTTCAGGATTCTTTTTTTACGAATTGTTGGAGTTTGTAAAAAAAATATTGTTTTTGTTTCGCGGATTCCCTAAGTTATCATTGTCAAGGAAAAAAATACTAACTCGGCTAGTAACGGTCTTAACTAGTTTCAACTTTTAAGTGTGAAAGGGTTTGAATAGACAGGACAACATAGAACCAAGAAAAGGGTCACAGTGACACAACGGCCTAGTTCAAGTCATCTTCCAAAGAGGCCTAATCTAACAATCCGTAGTGCTAGTTTTACCCGTACGGAAAGATTTTCTGTCTCGTTGCGCAGAAGATGTGCATGTGATCATGGCTGTGTGTGTGGCGCAGGTAAGGTGTGCTCCTTCGAGCAACTGGAGCACGTGCGCGAGATGCAGGAGAAGCTGGCACGACTTCACTTCAGTATGGACAGCCACGTGGAGGAGCTTTCCGAGGACCAGAGGAAGTGTGCTTCGGACCACAACTTGGAACACCTGCTCGGCAACGTAAGCACAAAAGTGAACAGTGAAAACAGTGATTTGTTTTTTCTAAGTCCTTTGTCAAAAGAACCATAGTTTTTTTCCAAACAACATTTTTATTGCTTGCTGTTATAGCATATACAACTCAATTGAAAAAAGCAGAGATGAAATACAAACTAAACTGGTTGCACAACCCTCTATTAACTGGGGATGCAACTGGGTTGAATGACTCACTCACATTCCAACTGAAAAATATTTCTTTTTAATAGCTTTCAAATGCATGCAGCGATTTTGTGTCATGTTTTATTGCACAGCATTTGCTGAAGGGTTGAGTGCCTAAATCATGCTCCAGAAAAATGTCAAACAAGAATGAGAACTGGGCTATTGATGTGGTTAATTAGCCTTCATGGAAAACTCATGAAATATTTAATCGGGCCAAAACAACATTGTAATCGTCCCTTTTGCCTCCCCCTGCCGGGAGGTGAGCTCAGTCCTTACCGCTGTGGCTGAGCTCGCCTTGATGGGCATTACATGGATGTATCGACACGCAAATGAGTTACGCAATATCGCATTACGGATCAGTGTCAGGTTCGGTTTCCACTTATGCACATCAAATTTTTCTTTTGTCTCTGCCCGTCATCTTGCAGCTGGAAGAGCTCAGCACATCCATGTATCCTTTTTCGTCGATTCAGGTGTAAAATAAACCCGAATGTTTGTGGTAGTCTTTAATGTGCGTGTTCAGACAAAAGCTCCACTTGGCTGAGAACCAAGACCTGCCCAAGACATCTGCTCCCTGACTAAGTGAGGTGTTAAGGCTGTAACATCCCAGCTGACGCGGTTACCATGGACTTACTCCACGCGGCTGCCATAGTAACACGGCGGACACATAAAAGGGCGGAATGTACTTTTCCTGTTAAGTCACTGAAGGTGACAAATGACAAACTTATTCTTAGCACAAGAAACAATCTGAAAGTAATTTATGATTCCATTGAGTCTATTTTTCAATTTCAAAACATTTCAAAAGCATTGTGACTTTTTTAAGGACAAATGACACATTACCCTTGACCTACATTGTGGTTCAGTCAGACACTTTATATATTTGCTAATATTTTGAACAGGATAGAATAAGATGTTACTGTAAGACAATCTTTACCTAAAGACCAAATGTGCAACTTGGTTGTTGGAATCCAGATTTCCAGTTATGACATAATGAGCCCTTCTAATTTATCTGGACTGTCTTTGGGGTTTAATTAAGATGTGTATATTATACTGTGTCTTTATAATAAGGATTCAAAATGGCAGCTACTTCAAGTTTAGGGAATGTAAAGGGTGATAACAAATGCGCTCCATGACAGGCAATTTCAAGTTATTGCTTGGCCCAACCAATTAATTTTTTGTCTCCTGTGACTCTATAAATAAACTCCTTTGGGATTGCCTCTTGGAATTGCACTCCGCTTTCATTGTGAAAGGCAACATGACAATTTTTTTTTTAACCTTCGTTTTGGACAACATAACTTGCAAAATCCGTGTATCATGTCATAAAACTCGGGTCAACTTAAAATGTGTGTAGAGTACTTGATACTCAATGGCCCCAAAAACATGATCTATCTACAATACTTTTATCATTACTAATTAATTTAAATTAGTTTAGGTCAATTTAAATTAGGTAAATGAACTATCAAATGAAGTTGGCAATGAGCAATAGTATGGAAACAATGTAGACAAAGGCACAGGAACGAAGTTCAATTTACAGAAATAAAACACTTTTTATATTTGTATTTATATATCAATTTGTCCTTGTCATCATTTGCAAACAAGTTGAATATAATTTAATAGAAGACGTTAAAAGGCTACTTGAAGACTGGCATTACTGTGAATCCTCCATCCGTACCTTCTGTTTCTCATGCAACAACAGTCATACCCAAAACTCCTTTTCAATAGTCTCGATGTAGGCGTCAATACACAGCTAACCGTTACAGTGTGCCTTGTTCCAGAGAAATGATCATGCAAACAAACGCACGGGTCTGCAGCACATCAACAAGATTTAAAAATTATACAACAGATAAAATTGCTAAATGAACATCATACACCTAATGACTACAGCGGAAGCTAATACTGTGCAAATACATACATACCAGCTGTACAGAAGTATTTTGTACTACATGTAAATCTCATTTGATGACTCAGCAAAAAACAGCCACATAAAACATCATAAAAAATATTTTCGGACACCGCAAAAACACGATACAACTTTCCAATCCCTGTCTGTCCTTTTTTGTGCATTTAAACTTTACATTCTGCAAATGGCTCTGATTTGTCGCGTTCACCGGATGAAGTAAAGCGGTGACTGATTCGTGTGTGAATCTCGTGTTCATCATAATGAGCTACCTTGTCAATGTGCAAAGAGAGCAATGCTGTGTGGAAGCAGGACCTGGTGTCAGGATGTTGCAAATGTCCCGGCTTCTGTACCAGAGGAAGAAATATCACTGAGAAAAGAGTCAAAGTTCCTCATCTTCAAAGACTTTTCTTTTCATTGGGATAAAAGTGCAGGCACTAAGAAATGTTGAACATCTCTGTCTTCAAGTAAAGTCAGTGTTGTGTCTATGTTCTCCTCCGACCGCTTTGCTTTTTATCTTTTGGATGCTTGCTTCAGAAACTCGTTTAAACCTTTGTGGACGTTGGCCGACTGGGATGCGGCGCATTCGTTCAGGCTGGGCCCCATTAGGGTGTGAAGAGCTTGGCACAGGTTAGCGGTGGCGGCGCGCACGCTGCCGCCGCGTCCGTGAACGGTGCCGCTGTGGCCTGATGTGCTAAGAAGGTGCCACAGTAAGGGCAACACTTTCTGCTCCACCATTTGGGGCTTGCGAGGGTACAGCTCGCTCACAAGATCTGGAAATACAAAGACCGGATGGTCAAAAAAGAGCAACATTTGAGCAAGTTCAGGTTTAAAATTACCGTATTTTCCGGACTATAAGGCGCACCTAAAAACTGCGCCTTATATATGGACCAAATTCCGGCTCGCGGGCCAAATCTAAATTTAAACTGGCCCGAAGCATTGTGTCATAAAATCAATCATAAGTGGCCCGCTGAAGACTGTGAATCAAGAAGACTATGGATCATTATTTTGTGATTATAAAGTAATTTGTTGCGTCTGAAGTTGAAATAAAAAAAGATAAAATGGAGAATGATTTGATTTGGATTAAAAATCTGACATGATGGAAAAAAGAAAACATCATGTCAACAGCCCGTATCAAGTATTATTGAACCCAGATGAGGTTTCGTGTAACTGGTGACACCGGAAAATCGTTCCAGTTTCTCATGTGGCAGAATTATTTACCCACAACAGCTCTACTGTAATGTATATCCTTCCATTTTCTATGTTAGAATGAATACAGAAAAGTAAAACAACAAAACTAGCACAGATGTTTCAGATTTACCTTCAACCTTCTCAACAAGATCCACCTTGGCTTTGCCACTTGCAAACTGAGCCTTAGTGCAGAAAGGCTGAAGAAGGAGACTGTTATCTGCCAATAAGATTAAATGAAGTTGAATGAAGACGGTGAGCCAAATCAAACAATGAAAGACTTGTAGATTCATACCAAGGTTCAAGATAAGTGCATCAATGGTTCCAATAGCAGCAGAGTAGATGGCGTTATTTTTAGAGTTAAGGTGATTGTCCACAATGGCCGGGACGAGAATGTTCACCACTTGAGACAAGTTATCTTTCATCAAGGGAATGATTTTCTGCAGCGACTCAAGAGCGTACTGGTTGACCTTGCTGTTGGCTTCCTGCAGCCTGTCTTTGAGCGCATCAAAAACCTAAAAACAAAGAGCTGGGGTCAAAAGTCTCTCTTGGTGGACAATTAGACGGTTAAATAGCTTTCTCCTTACCGGGAATAGATTATGGATGACAACGTTGCGGTTGTGCTGGCAGTCAGCCACGAGCTGGTCCATTCCCTTGATTCTCTCTCGGAAGTCCTTGGAGCCCAGCAGGGCTGTTATGTACTTGAGGTATTCATTCTTGTCCGTTATACTCCGCGTCTGAGATCTGTTGCCGTAATTACTGTTGGACAATCTGTAAAGGACACACAATCCATCATGTGATTCATTACTGTCAGACGAGCCTTGCATGGTATATAAATATGTACAAAACTTCTTTATCTTCATTGATGTACATCGTTTTGGTCAGTCCTATGTTTGTGGTCGTCATTACCACTTTTGACCTGTCAGTGTATTTATGTGCAATTTATCTTTTTTTGTACCGTATTTTTTGCACCATAAGGCGCTTCGGGTTAAAAGGCGCAGACTCAATTCCGGGGGGGTTTCTGTACTTAAGCCACACATAGGCCGCACTGCATTACGGTAAAAAAAGAAAAACGTCACAGGAACAAGACAGTGAGTTCAGTTGTACTTTATTCTACTATTTAATCATCTACTGTATTGTACTCGCATTGTTAATTGATATTAATATGCAAATCCAAGTACTCATCTTCTGTATCCAAATTGAACAGTTGGCCATTAAACATGACAAGTTCCCTCTTGTCATTGTCTCGTTGTTGTCACGTTATTTTTCGGCAATGATGCCGGCTTTCCAGAAAGCTCGAGTTGGGCCTCGTAAGCATGTCTCTTTGTCGATGCCATTTTAGAGGGTCCTAATGCTTTCCACAAACGATAGTATGAATTTATCAATGGTGGCGGAGGTACGTACTCTACGTGTTATGTACAATCCTGATTTTCTGCTCCGATCTACGTAAAACGTAATTTTCTTTGATTGGTTTATCGAGTCTACATATTACGCCAGTATATTATGTCTCTGTGTGGCGGAAGCTACACAAAACAACTTTAGAGGTTTTGGAATTCAGTCAAGGTGCACCTTATTAAAATGCGCACCTTTGTTTTTTGATAAGATTTTTAAGTGCGCCTTATGGTGCGGCAAATACGGTACTTGGTTGTAGCAACACACGCATACCTGACGTTGTGGTAAAGTGGCTCTCTGGTGAGAGACAAGGCTCGGACCGTACCGCTGCCTCGGAGGGAGCGTCGGCCCCTGGCTGACTGGCTGTCCTGAGGGATCTTGCCGAGCCCCTAACACCCCCCAATAAATATAGTTAAGATTCAAATTAAACACAGCACTGCTGTTTTAAAGGTGTGGTGGTTGTACCTTGGTCTTGAGAGTGAAGATGGTGTCCATGATAGGTTGGAGGTCTTTGGAGGGGATCGTTCTTTCCAGGATCTTCTCAAAGTCTGGGTGGCACGACAGGGACAGCAGCATTCGGCGGCCATGGTACCTAAAGTTTAATTCTTAGTCAATTCCAGACCTTCAGACAAGTACATGGATTTTTAGGCAAGAAAGACAGGGAAAGTCATCTATAATTTTCCTTCTATTCTGCTCCTCTTTTGCTCTCTCTGGTCCAGTGACTACTACATCATCTCAGTTCAATAAGTTCACAAACTACAAGTCTTTGCGAGCCTAAGCAGTCCCAAAAGTCAGAAGGCATACCTTGCTTCCTGTGAGGAATCCTGTGACAGCTTGGTGACTGCAGGTAAGATTCTTTCGGTTAGATCCTTACTTCCAGAAAGGAGGCGAGTGGCTCCGACCTGTTCCACCAAATCTGCCAAGTGTTGGGCAGTGCACTTCCTTACCAGTGGATTGAGATGACTAGCAAAAAGCAAAAGCAAATTTATGATCCCAATTCCAGGTTCTGAGTAACAGCATATTGCTGTGTGCTAAAAGGATACTGACCTAAGTCCTCCAGAGAGTAGCGCATGAATGCCTCGTGTTGGAGTGCAATGCCGTACCATGTTGTCTAATGCACCATCAACCGCATCCCTCATAAAAGCTTTGCTCACCCCCACCTTGGGCAGCAAGGCTTTAACAGTCTCATCCAGGTCCTGGTCCATTGCCTTCTGTAGGTGCATGTAAAAGTCACCCAGTGTATACACGGCAGTCCTGGACACGACTGACCTCAGGTTATTCACCTGAAAAAGATTTCGATACTCATGGAACAGCCCCTAAATGTGGCACATTTTGGATTTTAAATCTGTTAAAATGTTAGTTAAAATAGCCCATATATAGTTGGTTAGTTATGAGCCTCAAAGGGATGATTACAATTTCCTAAATACTGTACAAACAGATCAGAGATGCATAGACCTATGATCGATCACATTGTCATTACGTGAGGTACAACCTCTTCAATGAGAAACAGGCAGACATCCCGAAGCCTGCCCTGAAGTGTGTCAGCGTGGTACCGGGCCAGAGTGCGTAGAACTGTAAGACCTTCAAGCTTCTTTTCCCTGAAAAGCAGGACAGTAGCAGAAAGCATGCTAACATTGTTAGCAATTTTTAAAAGAACCATTGTTATTCAATGTGATGTCCAGTAAATTTACAGGTGGGATTTGAGACAATAAATAGGATTCTTTACTCCATCAAATTGAGTTATGGGATGGATTTTTTTCTGAAGCTGTTGCTCACCACTTTGTTGAACTCAGCAGGTCGAAGCTCTGCATCAACGCCAGGTCGGGTTTGGAAAAGGGACGCAGTTTTGGTGACGGAGAGACATATTTCTTGTGGTCCATAGTAACGGGGGACAGCTCATCTGAAAAGGCCCACAAAGACAAGAAGACTTGCATTTTATGAGTTATCAAAACAAGCCACTGTTGCATAATTGACAGAAGAAAAATACAATTTCCTCACGCTCCAATTGCTTTAATGGTCTAGCAAATGTGCCAAGTCCAGTTAAAGCGCTGCTTTTCTAAATGCATAATTACAAACCAATATATAAGGTGCAACAAAGACAAACTCGTTGGCCACAATAGCTAAAGCTCCACATCTAATGGGATTCAGTACAATTTGTTGAATCACATGAAAATTCTGCTGCAGATGGCCTTTACTCCTCAGTTGCCTGAGAAACAGTGAAAGGGTTCTTCTTCATTCAATGCTGTCCAACACTTCTGCTGTTAAAGTAGATTCATTGTTTGTGAACATGAAAATATAGCTGAGACCAAACAGTGTAAGAAAGCCCAACGTAGTGCAGGCGTTCCGAACGCTGTGGATGGTTTTTTTTTTTTGCATGTTAATACCCGACTCACCTGAGCTGTGGGACAATGAGGGCCGCGTTCTGCTGAGGCTATGAGCCCTCCTCATACGGGAAAGTTTGTTGGGTTTGGGAGGCACTGTGGGGGGACTTGGTTGATGGGGTGGAGTCAGGCACTTGACAGGGCTCTGGGGTCCAAGTGGACTGACCGAACTGGTGAGGCTTAAAGGTGACCCGTCCAAGGGGAGGTCTTCCACACAAGAAGTGATTGCACTACCATTCATATGCGGATCTAAAACAGAGATCATCATTGATATGACAAGAATACATAAAAATGTCAGCCTTCATAAAAATAATGCTCATTTTTAATTGATACAATCATGTTGTCCAGAGATACCACACCTTTATTATTTATATTTTTTTCATTGGGTGAGTCAGAGAGCATCTGTCTGACCCGGTGCCGAATCTTGTCCCTTTGACTGGACTGCCCCTCAAGCTGATCCAGATGCTGTGGCTGGATCTTATCCCGGATGAACCTCTATGGAAATACACATTAGGCACTGTTGTGACAAATGCAGATGTCTCGTCGTCATCTGAAAGATAGAGCCAAATGTTACCTCATCTGGATAGAAGTCGTCACGGCCCCGGTGATCACCGGAGATAACAGGGAAGGCTCCTAAGGGATCAGCGGTGGGTTTGGCCACTGAATCACCCTGCTCCAGTGACAAGGCCAAATCCGAACGAGGGGAGGACACTACAGTACCAAACATGCCTAAGTCACATTAGCCGGACATTTGCAGATAAATTATGTGACCAGCAAGAAACAAAATTATTCTGTTGAGAAAAAAAAAGGCATAACTAATAATTGGGCACACTCACCTCTACCAATGACTCCCTCGGGCATGTCTGTGGCTGGCAAATTCCTCCTTTCATTGCTTCGGGGTCCTAAAAAAGCAAAAACAAAAAGCTCAGTATAGCCCTGAAAACTGTCATTTATTTCTTTAGCGGCTTACCTTTTGTAGATTTGACATCACCTAACAATGGTTTGACCAATGGGGGAGAGGGTACTAATGCTTCTTCACTGGCTCTGAGCCCTCCATTGGAGTAAGTGACTCTCTGCCCAACAACCCCCGTCTCAGATGACAAGTCATTCCTCTGAGATAGTCCTTTCAGATACAAAATTTTAAAAAGGCAGACAAATTTGAATACAAAGCATAAAGTATAGGTGTCAAACTCAAGGCCCGGGGCCAGATATGGCTTGCCACATCATTTTATGTGCCCCGCGAAGACAAATTGTGCATCGACTTCATGTGTCAATACTAAATTAAAAATTTAGTTCACTTTTTAAAAAATAGTTATTGCTAGTAATTTTTATTTCCATTCATTTTTAAAAATATTTTAACCGTTTTGACCCTTCGAAGGAAACTATGACTATGATGCGGCCCGCGTCAAATATTAGTTTGACACCCCTGGACTAAAGCATTAAAATTGACTCCTACCTGGAGGGTTGCTAAAGTCCATGGACACAGAAGACCTCAGGTTTGCGGAAGGCACTCTGCGAGGATTCACTCCCGGGGAGGCCATACTTCCGGAACTGTTGACGGGTGCGAAACGTTAGTTTAACTTGCATCCTCACAAATTCACAATTGCCACCTTGCTGATATACAAAAATCATGTGCAATAAATTAATTGTAGGTGTTCTTTAAGCTTGTTTTTTTTGTTTTTGATTTTATTGAAGGGGTGGGGGTCTTAAAAACAAATATTGGTTTGCATAATTTTTGGGGCACACTATTTTTTTTTTAATTGAAGCTTGCATTGATTTGTAATCACTGTAATCATGGTACTAAAATAAAAATAGTATTTAAATAAAACGTATCTACTCAAATGTAAAAATTAGTCCGCTACAATGAAAATGTTTTTGAGTCCAAAATATTAAATTTAAAAATGTCCTGTTGGTTGTTGAGCAGCAAAAATCATATTGCATTTTGCTTTATTGTCTCTTTTCTGGAAAAATAAACTTTTAAAACGAATGGTCCGTTTTGCCAAAATGTCGGTGCTTAAATTATCTTTAAATTCAAGCGCGATCATCTACAGTACCTTTGTTTTTTAGCGTCACCTCAAATCCACCAGAATCTTGCACAGTGAACCATGAATTAGATTTTCTTTATAAACAACACCGTACGGCGTCCATTCAACAGCCGCGGCAATTGTAAAAGGGTTGACGTGCGCTGGTTTCCGAGCGTCACCTTAATATTTGTGACGGGCTTCAAGGGGAAGTCTTTAAAAAAGCGCTCCCACGAAAGGTGACAAACACTGTGGCGTGGATGACGTTTGACAAACGAGGCGACGGACTTGTCAACATCCCGTCATCGGCGCTAATGAGGTTATTTGTAGTTGTCGTTATGTCTACAGCAAGTATGTGAAGAGTCGACGGGTGACGACACACACGCTTTGTCGGATTACTTTTGGTATAGACAGCTCGACAGACGGCGTAAATGTTACTTGCAGGCTAATAATAACACGACGAACGTGGTAACAAAGTCGTGCTTTGATTGTTTGGCATAAAAAAAAAAAAAAGCAACTCCAGTGAACACTGCAATAAATGTGCATAGTATATATTTGCAATCAATATGTATACAGTGATGCCTCGCTACTTCGCGTTTCGTTTATCGCGGCTTCACTACATCGAGGATTTTTTTCCCCTCCAAATTAAAAAAAAACATTTAAAAGTCAAAATAAAACTTCTAAATTGAAGAAACGTGTCTAACCTTTAGGACAATGTATTATTATTCCAGATGCTCGTTTACATTCCTTTAGAAGTCCGTTTTCGCGTGTTAGCACGATCGCGAATTAGCATATTTCCGCTAACTCGTTAGCCTGCCCAGTACTTCTTGTTGGAGACTGTACTTCGCGGATTTCACTTATCGTGGGTGGTTTCTAGAACCAATTATCCGCGAAAAACGAGGAATTACTATATCTTACTATCATCCGTATTTATGCCTGTGGTATTCATTGGTCAAATGTGACTGTATCTAGCAAAAAACGTTTTTGTTGAGCAACTGAGGTAATCTGAAACTCCTGTCATTTTAATCGAACCATCTTTATGCTGTGCATTTTCTTCATTTTCCAGATAACGGCCATCTGATGTAATAGAGAAAAGTGAAATGGAAAGGATAGCCAAGGCATTAAGAATAGCCTTCATGCATGTTTTATTTTTTATTTTTTTGCTTGGGTAAGTTCAAGATCCTTTTGACATGTCTAAAAACAAATTTCAGGAAAATAGTTGTTTTATTAAAGGCAGGATACACCCTAGACTCGTCGTAACCAACCAATTGCAAATCTTGGGGAATATTTAGAGACCTTTTAAAATTAATTGTAATTATTAATGCTTGATAGCCAGCTGGCCATTATCCTGGAGGTGGAATCAAAAGTAAAATGAAAAAGAAGCCGTAAAAGAAAACAGAAAACAAAAACACTATCATTATCTCAACTTTACACTATTTACAAAAAACAGTTTTAAAAAAATCTGTATGTAAAACCAAGATAACTAAAGAATCAACATACAGTAGGAATGTACCGTATGAGGTTATTTCTTTTCAAACAAAATAAGATAATGAACACAGAAAATTAAAACCTTTTTTACTCAACAGTAGAACAAATGTCGAAAAACAGAAAATAACAGTGAACAACTAAAATAGATCACTCAGAAATAATAAATATACCAGTGGGAAAAAAATACCCCATAAAGAAATAATTCTTTATTATATGTGCCACAATTATTAGCATCACTGATATTTATACTTTGTACAACCCCCTTTTGTTAATGGAACATCAGCTAATCTGCTATAATATTTCACAAGATGGCAGAATAGTGGAAGAGGATCTTCAAATTGTCATTTTAAATATAACTCCTTCCTCCCACAAGACCCCTGATTGACCTGGTCTTGCAAATCGTGTGTTCAAATGAAGTGCAAAAGTGATGCAACCAGAAGAGATGGATGCTTAATTACCTTTTGATGCCAAAGACACTGGAGGTGGTGGGGCTCAAACTGGAAAGCCCACTTTCGCTGGTTGAGCTGGTAAGCATGGAAGAGGTGTGCACCTCTTGACTGAGTGGTGACCTTATGGCAGAATCTTGGCTGTCCTGGTCCGTGTCTGAACTGCTTAGGCTCACTTTGGCCCTCTTCTTAGCAGCGCTGTTGCGCAACGAACGCAGCGAGTTCAACATCTGTGAGAACATCAGACGTTACAGACCCGATTGGCTCAAGACTAAGGGTGTACAGAATCATCAGAATACCGACAACACAATGCAACGCTGTTTACCTCCTGCACATCCAGAGGCTCCTCCTCTTCAGTATCATGTGTTGTGTTCGAGCCCATGGGCTCTAATTGAAGGTCCCTCTCTAGTCCCTGATTCTGGGGGCTGCTGCGTGCACCGGGCCTCGGGTCATTGTTATAAAATTGCTCTCCGGAAGGAATGACTGGTGAGATGGAGAGGGACGTCCTGCTGCTGCTCAGGACTCGGCGGAATGACGATGTTGACGACGATGTTGATGAGGAACTCTTTAGGGAGGCACGGATTGGCCTCGGAGAGCATCTGCTAGGGAAGTCCCCTGGTGCGGGCAGAAAATTTATCATTGCAAAATCAAGACCAGCTAATTTTACATTCAGCTGACAAGCTAACTCTTGCCTTTGACTGCAGCGTCCCCTCCAAAACTGGGCTCTCTCTGGTGAGGGCTGTTCTCCCGCTTGTTGGGCCAGGTATTCGACATAGAGAGGGACGTGTCGACATGGCGATGGGATAATGTTGGAGTGAGCACGCTTCCTGGGAGTGCAGCCAGAGGGTAGGAAGGCAGCAGAAAGGAGCCCGGTATGGTGTGGTTGGACGGGAGAGAAAGTGTGCGCTCAACACTGCCGTTCCTTGAGAGCATGTGTCCTTTGGATAACGCTGGATAACAGATTTTTTTTACACATTAGGACATTCAAACTAAAAGTATAATACTGTCGTAAAGATAAGTTCCACATGTAATTAAATAACAAATACATATTGCCGTACCGCTATCAGACTCAGTGAAGTTCGTGGTTTTGAAGACGTCAGGGTCCAAGTTGAGGCTTCCGCTTCTTCTGAGCCGAGCTGGAAAGATCCTCTTGGATGTTTGGGGTGTCTGTGGTTCTGCAGAACCTTTGAACAAATGATTATTATTATTCACAGCATTGCAGAATAGTCCAATGGCAACTAACAGGGCAAGTAACCAGCCCGTCAACACAGGGCTGGAAAAGCCAAATTGTAAATGTCCATTTAATTATTATTTGTGGCAAAATGTCACGTATGGTGGGTATCTCCCAGGTTCCCTTTCAGCATTTGACTCGTTTAACTCAAGACGCTAATCCAATTCCAAGCGGCTCTAATATGTGACAAGCATTCAACTGTACTTCGATTAGATCGACATAGATGGATTGGCACTTACTAAAAGTGGATATGTAGGTCTCTGGACTCAACTTTCTGGACAGCGGAATAACTTCTTCAATGGTCACCTGTGAAAAGACAGAGATGGTTTTGCATTGATTGCAAGAGGTGAGTGGTTATTGAGTGGAATTTGTCATACATTTCCCCCATTTGGCCACACCCAGAGAAGTTGACAACAGCCTCTTTTGGATTAAATGTGCATTTGGAGTAATGAGAGCTTTTTTGCATCTTTTCAGCTCACTCTTACTGAAAAGTTACTGCTCTGCCAGCCTGCTTTCTTGATTGCACTCCAGCACATATACGAGCTGTAAATAAGCAAGTCTAACCTTGTGATATGCTATTTGCCAAACACGCAATCACACATGCACGCACACCTATAAGTGGTGCTCTGCAATCATGGGGTTGCTGGGAAACAGACGCTGCGGTAAACACACGGTTTTTGAAACGAACACGAGCACTACGATACTGGCCAACAGTGCCCGGAACAGAATTTAGTCAATTAACACCCCCGTCCTGATCTGTGAACATCATTAATAGAATGTGTTTGATAGCACTGCTGTTAGTTCCGTTGGCTTGGTATATACGTACAGTACATGGTGTGTAAAAGTGTTGTTGGGACTAAAATAAGAAAATGAGTCACCAGCAAATACAGACCTGACAACCTATAGAAATTCACTTCCAGAACAAGTGATTCCTTTTTTCTCTTTCTCACCGGTTTTACCTTTTGGAGGCGCCCTTTGACCATCCAATCACATGAATATGACAACTGAAGAGTGTACATATAAATAGCTTAAAAAGATACATCTTTTGATCGAGTGTCATTTTTTTCAAGTTTTTTCAACTGTTCTAATATCTAAAAAAATTCCAAATGTATTTTTTATTTTATCAACACTATTCTAATGAATACCCTAATAGATATTTATTTAATAAATATAAATGACACACAAATAATTTAAAATTGTTTAGGTGTGAGTGATTATTCCAGTTTTGTACTGATACTCAAATACTCCTTGAATCTGATTTTAAACTGCTCCAATATGTTGATAAGAGACTCAGAGAATGACAGCAAGAGTAGCGAGTAGTTTGACCTCACCTGCTCGGAGCACTTTCCATTTGGGGAGTGGCACTGATGGTTATTTTCAGCCAATGAGTAGTCCAACATCTCCCAAGGTAGTTTATTCTTCCCTTTACCTGCGCTGACAATTCTCCTTTGGGAGGGAAGCTCATCAGTGAGGGATCCTAAGCTGCCATAGCCATACGGTCGCTCATAGTCTGGTTCAGTTCGATGACTCCTTGCACTGCTAATCCGTCCTCCAGTCATCACCCAGTCAAGATCATCTCCTGAGCAACTGGCCTGCGTGGCGCAGTGCAGCCCTGATTTAGGCACTAACAAACCATACTCGACCACTCCCTCAGGTGAAAGTTTGGGGAGAACGTGTCTTGCACGTCTGGCCTGTACAGCTGCCATAAGACCCTCAGCGTTTTGTTTGAGCTCAACGTTGTCCACAGCTTTGGTGAGAGGCTGCTTTTTCCCTGTCTCGAGGCAGGAGTCAAAAACAGCAAACAGCTCAAGCGCGGCGTGGCGGACGTTCCTTTTGCTGTCTGCCAGAGATGGTGCAACTTCAAAACAAAGCTTGGGGATGTTGAACTCTTTCCTCGGATGAGTGAGCATAGCTGCAATAATGATGTTAAGAACGTCCTCCCGGACTCGAGAATTCTTGTGTTTTAAATTACAAATTACAAGATCTAAAACTTGTTGCGGGGCCACATGTTTCATCATCAGACGAAACATGTTTATGTATTCATTCCTGGCGATGGTACGAGTGTCGCCTAAAGCCTTGACGGCCACCAAAGCTATCTGTTTGATATATTTGTGAATACTAGTGTCTAACCTCTCAATAAATATGTTCAAAACTTGTAAGGTGCCATACAATACTTTAAAATTACTGTCATCCAGAAGTCTGGGAAGAAAATTGATGAACTCCTCAATACTGTCAGAAGGAACCGATTTCAAGTCCACGTCCGAGAGGACTCGCTTGAGTTCTTCCACCCCATTTGTGCGATTCTGGTAATTCTTGGGGTCCAGAAGTTGCTGGTATAACTCCTTGGAGATTATTCCCCGTATCATTATTGGTGATCTGACGGATGTGGTCAAACATGAGAAGAACCAAGGGCAATCTTGCGAGGATGATTATATTCCTCTTCCTTCCCTTTGGCATTCATTCTGAGTGGTTGGCGGTGGGAACTGCGAAAAGAACATATAAATCACCAATAACACAGTATTTGGAAAATCATGGGCAGAGTGTCAAGAAATATTTAATCTGTCTTTTTTTTCTATTCCGGTTATCCCCATTGGAGTTGCATCTATCACCACACTAAGATCGGAGCCCGGATCCGAACCCCAAACCACAACAATGAGGCACACAACACAATAAAACAAATGCACAATGAAAAATGAATCCACATAAAAAACATCATGGAGACAGACTCGTTGATGCAATCATCTTGCTGCACTGATTCACGATAGCATTATAGGACACAACACACTTATCTTGAACATCCAACCACTTGTGGCTGTTTACCATTCTGGAGCATGGCTCTGAATAATATATCCCGATCTACACAATTCCCTTCAACATATTAAGTAACAGAAATGTCGACTGCGGCAACCCCACGCATCGGAACGTTAACAGTGGCTTCAGTGGATTTCTATCAAGCGACCCCCCTACGGCACCCTAAAGAAGACACAAACTCGATATATTGAGTTTTCTGATGTTAATAACATTGTGTACATTGTGCTAAGCTAGCTCACTACTCGGTTATATAATGCTGGATGACTTGAGCTAGCAAAGTTAAGGTAAAGCAAGAAGAAAACAAACCTTGTAGTGTCTCGCGTTTCTTACTTCGACAGCGTTCGTCGAGACTATTACAACGTTATGTCGGCCGCGTTCCCATGTCCGGTTGAAAAGCGGAGTGCTGATTCTCCAAGCGTGAACATTTTGGTCGTGTTTAGATGGCGTGTGTTGTGTTGAACGTTCGGAAGCTACAGAGGTATTTTCACCGACAGGCGCCCACGCACACACACACTTTGCACGCACAAGCACTCACACACACCATACAAGCGCACGACCGCACACACAAAAGCACTGGGAGGCAAAATGGCGTATCCAGGTCGCAAACTGAGCGCTTCCATGGTGACGCGAACTGCGGGATCGTGCACGCGCTGCCACCGCTACACTGTCACAGGCGCACGTCGCTGGGAAGAGAAGGGAACGAAACGTCCAATATATACCATAACAAATATGCCACGCATGCGCTTTCAAGCCACTACATAGATTCAGAATTCGAACAAATCACTTCTCGAACCGCCTTCTGGAACGGATTGTGGTCGAAAACCGAGGTTTGACTGTGTGTATATATACACACACAAACCGGATTCGGTTGAAGTTGGGAAATTTTGTAAAATGTAAATAAAACCAAAATACAATGATTTGAACATCATTTTCAACCTATATTCAATTGAATACACTACAAAGACAATATATTTAATGCTCAAACTCATAAACTTTATTTTATTTTTCCAATAATAATTAACTTAGAATTTCATGGCTGCAACACGTGCAGTAGAAGTTGGGAAAGGGCATGTTTACCACTTCGTTACATCACCTTTTTTTAATTTTTTTTAAATTTTTTTTTATTTAGCACACACAAAATAACACAAATGTCACATTTCACACACAAAAAAAATAATTTAAAGAAAATAGTCATGCGCAAGGAAGACTAGAAACCCTAACGGGCTTATAAGGTGTCACCCTCAGACTTCAAGTTAAAATTAAAGAAAGTTTTATAAAAAATATATATAATCAATCAATCAGCCTACCATTTGAAGTAGGATTAAAATCAATGTAATTACAAAGGGATGGTAATAATAACTTAATAAACAAATAATGGTAATAAATCCTTAGTAAACAAATAATAGCAACATCAAGGCAAAATAATAACAGTAGCCATAGTAACAAGCACCCTAACTCAAGTAATACTACTATAGTTCATAGTGCATATGTCATTTGTGAATATGTGTCGTTTAACAGCAGTTTTAAACATGAAGGACGAAAGGTCAAAGAAATGGATAGGAAGTTGATTAAATACTTTGGCACCCCTGAAATGAAGACTAAATCTGGACAGGGAAGTTCGTATGGGGGGCAACTTAAGTCTAGCATTATTTCTGGTGTTATGACACTGATAGTCTTCCCTTCTCCTGTAAAAGCTATTGAGTGTAATGGGGAACTGATTGTGGGTTGCTTTGAAGACAAACTGAGCTGTGTCCTTTCCTTTTAATAACACTCAATAAACGTTTTGGAAGAGAGGAGACTAATTCTCTTAGCTTCTCATGTGGAATTCTTTCCCATTCTTGCTTGATGAACCGCTTCAGTTGTTCAACAGTCCGGGGTCTTCCCTGTCGTATTTTACGCTTCATAATGCGCCACACATTTTCAATGGGAGACAGGTCTGGACTGCAAGCGGCCCAAGGGAGAACCTGGACTCTTTTACTTCGAAGCCACTCTGTAACACGTGCAGAATGTGGCTTGGCATTATCTTGCTGAAATAAGCAGCGGCGTCCAAAAAAAAGACGTCGCTTGGATGGCAGCATATGATGCTCCAAAATCTGAATGTACTTTTCAGCATTTATGTTGCCTTCACAGAAATGTAAGTCACCCATGCCATGGGAACTAATGCACCCCAATACCATCACAGATGCTGGCTTTTGAACTTTGCGTTGATAACAGTCCGGATGGTCCGCTTCCTCTTTGGTCCGGAGGACACAACATCCAGTGTTTCCAAAAACAATTTGAAAAGTGGACTCTTCAGATCACAAAACACTTTTCCATTGTGCAGCAGTCCATTTTACATTAGCTCGGGCCCAGAGAACCCGACGGCGTTTCTGGATGTTGTTCATAAACGGCTTTTGCTTTGCATGGTAGAGTTTTAACCCGCACTTACTGATGTAGTGACGAACTGTATTTACTGACAGTGGTTTTCTGAAGTTTTCCTGAGCCCATTTGGTAATATCCTTTACACACTCAAGTCGGTTTTTAAGGCAGTGAGGGATCGATCGAGGGTCACGGTCATTCAGTCTTGGTTTCCGGCCGTGGCGCTTACGTGCAGTAATTTCACCAGATTCTCTGAACCTTTTGATGATATTATGGACCATAGATGTTGAAATCCTTAAACTCCTTGCAATTTTGCTTTGAGAAATGTTCTTGTGGTAAATTTTTATTCTGGTATCATGCAATGTAGTATATCTCACTAGTAAGCCTAAGTGTGACCAGGTCATGTTCGGGTCAGGTTCGTGCGGGATTGTTTGGGGCTTGGTCCAGGAATGTATACTCATTGGCACCAGACACATCTGGTTTCCATGAACAACTGACAAGATATGCACCGTGTAGAGTTGGGGAGGCTGACTGAGGGGTCATAGATCATCCAACAGCCCCGTGTGCACGCACCCGAGTGAAGGGAAGCGCGGGGGTGTAGGTTTTAGGGCGAGAGTAGACAAAGGGACTCGACATCTTGGCTAGGGCGCGAGACACTTCTCCCTGACATCGGTTGAATAAAATCTTTCCCCTATCAGCCGTGTGTGACTGAAGTTTTCCTTCCCCAAGCCAGCCACTTTTTCACCGTTTGTTTGGAAGACCAGCTGACCATCGAAGAGAATTCCCCACATTCTTAAACTGTTCAACTATCTTCTCACGCAGTTGTGGACAAAGTGGTGAACCTCGCCCCATCCTTGCTTGTGAATGACTGAGCATGTTTGGGGAGGCTCCTTTTATACCCAATCATGGTACCCACCTCTTCCCAATTAGCCTGATCACATGTGGGACGTTCCAAATAGGTGTTTGATGAGTTTCTCTCAGCTTTCTCAGTATTTTTTGCCACCTTTCCCAACTTCTACTGGACATGTTGCAGCCATGAAATTCTAAGTTAATTATTATTTGACAAAAAACAATTAAGTTTATCAGTTTGAACATTAAATATGTTGTCTTTGTAGTGTATTCAATTGAATATGGGTTGAGAAGGATTTTCAAATCGTTGTATTTTGTTTTTATTTACATTTTACACAATTTCCCATCTTCAACCGAATCCGGTTTGTGTGTGACTGGCTGGAAATCTATATTGACCTGGTGAGTAGCAAAGCGGCGGCGTGGGGAAGGAATCGTCACGGTGAGAAAATGTTGGGTACACGGTTTTCACATCTAGCATGATAAATAAACGCACCCAAACTTTGCAGCAAAAGCGTACAATTTGTTATCAAATGTCAGTTTAAGTTATATCAGTGTGACTAGAGCACGTACAAGGTTAGTAATGGTAATGAGCGTGGGCCCCAAATACTAATTAGGTCATTAGGTCTACCTGTTTGGTAGAAAGTGACATATATCCAATTGAACTCGCTTATTACTCCCACTCCCACTTACATTACGTGTAAGAAAAACATTTTGTGCACGTTTCCCCCCCAAAAAACAACAACTCAGATATCTGAGTGGTTTTTAACATATGTCAATAGCATACTAGCGTGCGTTTGTCGTGCGTGTTGTTTAACACGAGAGGGACATGTTACGTAACAACAATGCGCACTCGTGAAACTTAAGTCGTCCAGCAAATGTTAAAGTTCATTGGATAATGTCACATAGTTTTTCCATTGAGAGGACCTGTGAAACAACGCCGTTGCGTCCTGCCCAAACACGGTTTCCTCAAGCGGCTCAGATCTCTGGACATCACATTGCAAGAACAGAAACTGAGACTAAAACAACAAATAGTCTTAATTAGGATCCTATTTAAAAAGAATTTAATATAAATAATATAAATATGAAGCAGCAAATGAGGTTGAGACTTCAATATGAGTACTGTGAAGTAAACAACTCTTTAATGAAATGTCTTAATGCATCTCAAGTACATTTTAACATTATTAGCAAGGCAAAGTAACAAAAAAACAGTTGAAGAAAAATGGGGGATATCCAACACGATTTTATTTTTCATTTTATTGATCCACATGAACATGAAAAGCAGAGCAATACAAAATCCTAAACAGCCACTAATAAAAACTAAGCAACTTGCCCTGAATATGAACACACAACTAAAAACAAAATAAAGTATAATGAAAAATACAAAACTATTATCATCTCGAGGCCAGTTAACTTTATTTTCAAATTCATTGGTAAAACTAAAATGAAATGAACTTCTCACAGCAGTAAAGGGAAGGAGTTCAGCATCTCAATCAAAAGGTGCATACTAGAATAGAATTATCATAAAGTCTGCTCAAATAGAAGGTGAAAACTTCATGGATCATTGCTCATCTACCCAAGACACTCAGAATTCTCAATAGACTCTTTGGCAACTGACTGAGCAGGCAACAGGGTTAGGTGTGGGCTTCTGTGTGCCTGATTAAGCTTACCCTTTGAGAGAATTTTTGGCCACAAACTGAGCATGAAAAAGGTTTCTCGCCAGTGTGGATTCTTGTGTGCTTTTTTAAATGTCCACTTTGAGAGAATTTTTGGCCACAAACCGAGCATGAAAAAGGTTTCTCGCCAGTGTGGATTCTTGTGTGTGTTTTTAAATGTCCCACCTCAGAGAATGTTTGCCCACAAACTGAGCATGAAAAAGGTTTCTCGCCAGTGTGGATTCTTGTATGAGATTTTAAGCTTACCCTTTGAGAGAATTGTTGGCCACAAACTGAGCATGAAAAAGGTTTCTCGCCAGTGTGGATTCTTGTGTGCGTTTTAAAAGTTGCCCTGTGAGAGAATTGTTGGCCACAAACTGAGCATGAAAAAGGTTTCTCGCCAGTGTGGATTCTTGTATGAGAATTTAAGCTTTCCTTTTGAGAGAATATTTGGCCACAAACTGAGCATGAAAAAGGTTTCTCACCAGTGTGGATTCTTGTGTGCATTTTTAAATTTACCCTCCGAGAGAATTTCTGGCCACAAACTGAGCATGAAAAAGGTTTCTCGCCAGTGTGGTTCTTGTGTGCCTTTTAAATGTCCACCCCGAGAGAATATTTGGCCACAAACTGAGCATGAAAAAGGTTTCTCGCCAGTGTGGATTCTTGTGTGCGTTTTAAAAGTTGCCCTGTGAGAGAATTGTTGGCCACAAACTGAGCATGAAAAAGGTTTCTCGCCAGTGTGGATTCTTGTATGAGATTTTAAGCTTTCCTTTTGAGAGAATATTTGGCCACAAACTGAGCATGAAAAAGGTTTCTCGCCAGTGTGGATTCTTGTATGAGATTTTAAGCTTTCCTTTTGAGAGAATATTTGGCCACAAACTGAGCATGAAAAAGGTTTCTCACCAGTGTGGATTCTTGTGTGCATTTTTAAATTTACCCTCCGAGAGAATTTCTGGCCACAAACTGAGCATGAAAAAGGTTTCTCGCCAGTGTGGGTTCTTGTGTGCCTTTTTAAATGTCCACTCTGAGAGAATATTTGGCCACAAACTGAGCATGAAAAAGGTTTCTCGCCAGTGTGGATTCTTGTGTGCGTTTTAAAATTTGCCCTGTGAGAGAATTGTTGGCCACAAACCGAGCATGAAAAAGGTTTCTCGCCAGTGTGGATTCTTGTATGAGATTTTAAGCTTTCCTTTTGAGAGAATATTTGGCCACAAACTGAGCATGAAAAAGGTTTCTCGCCAGTGTGGATTCTTGTATGAGATTTTAAGCTTCCCTTTTGAGAGAATATTTGGCCAAAACTGAGCATGAAAAAGGTTTCTCGCCAGTGTGGATTCTTGTGTGCATTGTTAAATGTTCCCTCTGAGAGTATTTTTGGCCACAATCTGAGCAGAAAAAGTTTTTCTTTCTTGTGTACATTCTCATGTGTTGTTTCAAGCTACTGCTATGAGCAAAAAAAAATCCACAGTGAGAACATTGCCTGTGTTTGTTTTGAGATTCATCATCATCATCAGGAACATGTGACAACACCTCATCACTATCTGACGGTGGAGCTGCTTGTGATCCTCCACAGTGGTCTCCATCACCTCTGGTCATTTGTTGACTTGAGCTGCAGCTGGGAGGCTCCGCCCCTGTGCTCACCTTATGTTGACCCTCATCTAAACGCTTCACAGGAACCCCAGTCAATGGCATCTTGCAGGTATCTTCCTCCTCCTTTCTAATGTCGCAGGAGTCCTCTCCCTCCTCTTCATTACAAGGCCGCTCCGGCTCTTCCTCTTTTATAGTGCATAGAAACTTCTGCTCCATTTGTTCATTGAAGTGGTGGACCTCTTTGCCCACATCCTCCTCTTTAATGCGAGTGCGGTCTGGCTCCTCCTGCTTAGGACGAATAGCTTCACTGATGTCTGCAAAACAAGACAAACACATATTAACAATGAAAGTTACAGTTGAAGAGAAACTGCCAAAACCTATACAAGGACTTTTTCAATCAGCATATCACACAGGATTTCAATCGAATTCTACTAAAAATAAACACTGGAAGAGGATTCACAATAGAAGCTAGATGTGTACTAACCTGCTCTGCGCAACACAACATAAGGCTGCAGCCAAAGATGTTCCAGTCGTCGACGACTGCGGTCCTTTTCCTTCACGTACTCTGCTGTGGTCCCAGACATTTTCACACTGCAATCACAACACTTGTTCAACGATGTTTGGCTAACAAAAGTGTCTTTTGGACAGCGGCGAGCAAGCTATTTGTTGAAGTAATTGAATATAGGTGATCTCGTATTTACGCAATAGTATTTTGTGCTGTGCTAGATAGTTTGGCAAGAAAATACACTTAGCAAAAGACAGTCTAGTCGCTCGCATTGTTCCACAACGCCTATGTACCTAGGTATTCCTAACAAAATGAAAATAGGTGTTGGGATAATTAGATCAACTCTTTAGCTTTTATCTATGGACTGTTGTTGATCGAGGCCATTCGTCTTATTTTATATAAACATGACTGCTCATCAGAGCACGTATACAGCACAAAGAGCTGTGTAACCTTCCAATACACATAGGCACAGACCACTGACAAACACACAACACCACACACACACACACACACACACACACACCACACACACACACACACACACACACACACATAGGGCAGTGACTCTCGCATAGATACCAAATAGTCAGGAAACAGCAGAGCAGAGATTTACTGTTAGGGTAGTGCTCACTCTAACTTATTTTGCAAGAACCACACTGGAGACAAGTTAGTCGTTTCAGACACCTGCAGGCGGAGAGTTCACTCGTCGCTGTGCTTACAGCGATGGTCGAATGAAGTCTGACTCAGGCCTCATCAGGTACATATTTATTGAGAAGAAACACAGTGGGGTTGAAAGTGGAGGTGTGGGAACACAGGATGGGGTGAAGCCGCTCCCCTGCTGATCAAAGCATAGCAGGGGGGCCTTTTACGACTTTGTGGAAACAAAGCAACTTTGATTGCTTCCTCTGCAGCTAGTCAATCAGGTGAAAAGATCTTAGCACTTTGGTCTACTACTTTTGGTAAGACAGAACAAGCTAGGTAAATTATTACAGGTTACATTCCAACATAATCAGAAGATGAAGATATTCTGCAAACCCTAACATTTACCTTATATTATAAGGCTTATTAGGACATCTTTTTGCTTTTCCGCTTTTTCCGGACAGCACAAAACCTTCTTACCTGGAGAGTGGGGGTTGTGGTTTCATCTGCTGTATTGCCGCGTGTACTGACCGCCAATAAAGAACCCAAGATCTTGCCAATAAAGAACCAACTATAACTCCACATCTTTAGTTTTCTTTCTCAACGACAGACATCTTAAACAACACGCAATACTTGTTTTGTTTACAACGTTAACTTAAAGCGACTTAATACAAGAAACAAAATTTCATGTAGATCGGACCCGTTTTAGCAAACGTGATTACTCGTTATCATCCGGTCGAGTGCATGAAGGCATTGAGATTTAAAATCCAGAGCATCCCTGCCTGCAACTATCACTGCTAATCCTTGACTTTGAGTATTGCTCTTGGTACAGGCAAGAACCAGCATGTGATGATGGCTCATTTGAGATCCAACATTCGTCAAGGATAATCAAGCTAAATATCATAAAGTTAGCACTGTGGTAGCTACCATACTAATGAAAGCAGCCCGCACTTCTGTACTGCAACCAAGCAGTACTACACATAACGTTGCTAACGTGCTGCTAACATGATAACTTAGGTCTATCGTCGTAACTTACCACTTTCGTCGTTGCGGTTGTCGTGTAGCTAATGTTACTGATCAGCCACAAAAGTTGCGTGTTTATCGGATGCAGCCGAATGGAAGGCGATACGCTTCTGTTTGAGTGCTTTTAACCGAGTGCGGTTTTGTTCTCGTCGCTACTTTCTTCTACGTAATGATGATGTCATTTGAGTGAGGTCCCGGACGCCCTCTAGCGCCCAGGTGTCAAACTCAAGGCCCGGGGGCCAGATACGACCCGCCACATCATTTTATGTGGCCCGCGAAGACAAATTGGGCATCAATTCGTGTGTCATTACTTTGGGATGTGGGAGGAAACCGGTGTGCCCGGAGAAAAACCACGCGGGCCCGGGGAGAACATGCAAACTCACATAGGGAGGGCTGGATGTGAATCGAACCCACGCCCTCTGAACTGTGAGGCGGACGCGCTACCCAGTTATTATTATTATTATCATCATTATTATTATTATTAGTAGTAGTAGTAGTAGTAGTATTAAACGTACTTTACTGTAGTAGTGTTCGTGTTAGTAATTATAAATAATCTTTTTAATTTTTTTTATTGTTTTTACAGTACTCATAATCGCATTATTCACATCCTTATATTTGAAATAAAACCAAATAATAATAGCTTCTATTTTGAAAGGAGTAGAAGTGGTTGTGCTGTTAGTTTGAAAGTAACGGAAGTGGTGTGCTATTTACACGCTCATTATAAAACCAACTTATCTGTAGCTTTGTGGCTAGCTTGGCAGTGGGTTGTTTTGCTTGATAGCCGCCCGGGGTTCCCTCTCGTCACTGCTGAACTGCCGTCACTGCAAAATCGATCACCACAGCGGCTCAGCAGACGGCGTACGATTAAGTTCCAGGTTCGTTTTGCTTGTGTCGCAATGACACGCAACTTATTAGCGGACAGCTTACCAAAACGTTACGTTTTGTCTGTCTCTGTCAGCCATGTTACTGTATATCAATCAATGATGCAGCTAGTAACCGTGTTTATTTTTAGCAGCTATTTTCTGCAGTGCTACTACATACAGAACATATAGGTCTAGTGTTTTTTTTCTTTTTCTTGTAATGTCATGTTCCTGACAATTCCGCATTTTCGTGTAAATGCTAACACACGGCCGTCAGAAATGTGTTAGTGCTAAATTTAGCGGTGTTTGGGTTGACTGTACTAGCTAGCGCTCAAGCTGATGTGACGCTAAGAGGTAGTTAGCAAGCTTTCAATCGTGCAATTATTTGACAAAACCGTGTAGAAGCACTTGCCAATAAACTCGCTACCCTCTCGATTGTGATAGTCTATTGTCACACACGCGCTGTAGCTCTAGACGTTTAATTAAAAAACGTTGCCTGCCATTGAACCTGCATCTTTAGCACAAGATGCTCATGCTTCCTTAAACCTATCAGCTGGTCTGAATGATGGAAGCCTTTCTCCAATATTTTATGGATCTAAAACAGCATGTCATTTCCTTGCATGTCCTTGTCTTTTCAGGTGTCTAACCACAGAAAAATATTACATATTCGAGTTTGGCTTCGAGAAAAACTGTCAATATAACGTTATTTGATGTGCTTCTGCTTCCAGATGGACCAGCAGGACCAGTCTTATATGTTTGCCAGTCTCACACGGCCGCATTCTGAACAACTGCTGCAAGGCCTCCAGCTCTTGCGGCAGGACCACGAACTATGCGACATTGTGCTCCGGGTGGGCGATGCCAAAATCCATGCCCACAAAGTAGTGCTGGCAAGCATTAGTCCCTACTTCAAGGCCATGTTCACAGGTAACCTGTCCGAAAAAGAAACCGCTGAGGTTGAATTCCAGTGTATTGACGAGACAGCCTTGCAGGTAAGATGGAAGCCGCTTAAAATGAAACAATAATTTTTCTACCATTATTTTCCTGACTCTATTTTTCACCCCTGATAGGCCATTGTTGAGTACGCATACACTGGCACAGTGTTCATCTCCCAGGAAACTGTGGAATCTTTGCTACCGGCAGCCAACCTACTCCAGGTCAAGCTAGTACTAAAGGAATGCTGTTCCTTCCTGGAAAGCCAGCTGGATGCTGGGAACTGTATCGGTATCTCCCGTTTGCAGAGACATATGCTGTCATGATCTATGCCTGGCTGCAACAAGTTCATTTGTGAGAATTTCGAAGAGGTCTGTCGACTGAAGAGTGTTTTGAACTGACTAGGGCAAGGCTGGATGAAATTGTGTCCAATGACTGTCTTAAGGGTGGTACGGAGGAGACTGTATTTTTATGCCTTGGAGTCTTGGATAAATACGATGTAACGGAACGACAGCAGCATTTGGCTCAGCTGCTGCACTGCGTACGCCTTCCACTTCTCAGCGTCAAATTTCTAACTCGTTTATATGAAAGCAAATCATCTCATACGAGATGACCAACAGCGTGAAGCACTTGCTCAACGAGGCCCTCAAATATCATTTCATGCCTGAGCATAGACTCTCTTATCAGACTGGTGTTGTCTGCAAGTACCAAGGTGTGCCCCAAAGGTACTGCTGGCAGTAGGAGGCAAGGCTGGACTATTCGCCACATTAGAAAGGTAATAACCAAATGCTAGCAGCTGTTTTCTTCCCTTTTGTATGTTAGCAGTGTAGCTAACAGATGTAATCTGCTTTTTTTCCTTGCAGCATGGAAATGTATTTCCCTCAGACGGATTCATGGATAGGACTAGCGCCTCTCAGTGTTCCCAGATATGAGTTTGGAGTGGCAGTGCTTGACCACAAGGTGTATGTGGTGGGAGGCATCGCCACACACATGAGACAGGGCATTAGCTACAGGAGGCACGAAAGCACGGTGGAGAGCTGGGACCCTGAAAGTAACACCTGGTCTTCAGTAGAGCATATGGCCGAATGTCGCAGCACACTTGGCGTGGTGGTCCTGGCTGGAGAGCTGTATGCACTTGGAGGCTATGATGGCCAATATTACCTCCAATCAGGAGAAAAGTACGTCCCCAAATTGAAGGAGTGGCAGCCTGTGGCACCAATGACCAAGTCCCGCAGCTGCTTTGCCACCGCTGTGCTGGATGGCATGGTTTATGCTATTGGAGGATATGGACCGGCTCATATGAACAGGTACGATTCAGTTGTGAAATAACAAAATGTGGGACGGCATGAGCTGCTTTATTAAAACCAGGAAGTGGCACACAAACGAGAGTTTGGTAGTTTTTTTTTTAAATCTACTAATCAAAGCGCCGGATGTCGTGTTGCTGAGAAAATGGCGAGAGGCTTGTTTATGAGTGAAGTCAAAAGTGAAGTGGAAGCTGAAGTTTCAGTGAGTGCCGTTGCTGTGGCTCTTTGGTAAGCACTGTCTCTGTTGCTCGTTTCCTTGACTCCCAAAAGCCTTCAGGAGTTTGTGTTTTGAACAGAAACCCTCAGGGGACTGATTCCCCCCCCCTTTCCTCCCAATGGCTTTTCTCTTGCCTCGTGCAAAACAATCCCAGATTGCAAATGTTCCAGTTTGTCTTTGGTAGGATTCATTTAATCGATTTGTATGAAGCCAAATTTATGTTGCATGGGTCACAACGAGGTGCGGTTCGTTTTATTTGGTTGCAAATTATGTTGGTACAGTTTCAACAAATATATTTAGAAATTCCAAAGTGCAAACAAATTCCATGCCGTCGTAGGTTACTTTTACTATCTTAACGGCTACTGTCCAGTAGATGACTAGTAAATGTTACTCATGCCTCTTTTTCATACAGTGTGGAGCGGTACGACCCGAGCAAAGATGCCTGGGAAATGGTAGCCCCCATGGCAGACAAGAGGATTAATTTCGGCGTGGGTGTCATGCTTGGCTTCATATTTGTGGTGGGAGGACACAATGGGGTCTCGCACCTGTCCAGCATCGAGAGGTATGACCCACACCAGAACCAGTGGACAGCCTGTCGACCAATGAACGATCCACGTACTGGTGAGTTAATATTGTACAGTCGTTGAAATTACATTTAATATTGCCGGGCCACATATGGTATCTATTCAAAATTTGGAGAAGCCATGATATTTAGCATTAACCTGACTCAACAATTAAATGTTCGTTCGACTTTTCCAAATTGTCATCTTGGCATATGAATTATATTATAATTATATAAATTTGGATTCAGTAAACATTCATAGAATTGTTCCACTTTTTGTGTCTTGCAGGTGTGGGTTCTGCCATAGTGGACAATTACCTCTATGTCGTGGGAGGTCACTCAGGATCATCTTACCTGAACACTGTCCAACGCTATGATCCCATCTCAGATAGCTGGTTGGACTCCAGCGGCATGATTTATTGCCGCTGTAACTTTGGTCTGACTTCCCTTTGACCCATGGCCCAGCCAACGAGCACCTAATGAGTCAACTTGAACACGAAGCTGCAATCCCCCCGCCTCCCCCCCGTTGAATCCTTATTCCGTCCCCACATCCTTTTCATCCTCGAGGTGCAAAGGATTGCCAAACACCAGCATAGGCAGCAGTGGACAACAAGCTTGCTGGCGGGATGGATGCGATCGGCTGGCTTCCTGGCTGGTCAGGTGGGGTGTTGGGGGATGCGTCTGGAGAGAAGATAAAGAGCCTTGTGCTGACATGGCAATGGCTGCTGCGCCGGCCATGAGGACACGTCTGCTTTATGTCTGCTGGACCACAATGAAGACTTGGAGCCATTTTCCAGAGGATTATGGGGGGGGAAAAAAAAAAAAAAAGAATTGTCACGGTTTTGTTTAAAAATTCTTGTACTTGAGCAAACTGTTTGCCCCTATTTAGCCATTGATCATTTATTTATTTATTTTCTACTTCTCCCCCCCCGCTGCAACGAGGACCTTGTGTTCAACTGCTGCAAAACAGTAGACGGTGTAGTCGTATGAATGTTTGTTGGCCAGGTAGCTGTGTGTCCGTGCGCGTGTCCGTGTGTATGCTTAAGGGGTATCTGCATGTCGGATAGGATTGTTTTGGTTTCGCGTCTGCATGCAGAATAGATACTCGTGCGTGCAGACACGAGGTTCTGCATTACGATATATGCTTCACAAAACTAGGATTTCAACTCTTTCTATTTTCTCAACAAGGGCTGCGTTTCTCTCACTTGTAAATAGTCTAAATTAAATGTATAGATATAAATATATCCTTAGTGCATCGCCTGTAAATGTTTGATCACACTGGGTCAATCGTGTGTATGCGTGTGAAGAGGTGTCGCGTTCCTCCATTCTCTGTTCTCACCCCTTTTGCATCTTTAAAAGTCACATCGTGCTCTCGCTTGTCTTTTGTCGAACCTGACCCTTTGTGCACCCTTTGGTCTGTCTGCAATGCCAACTGGTGCTATATTTAGGATTCAATGCGGGTCTGTGTTGCCTCGCACAACTGGGTCAACCTCTGTCTGCTCCTTATAGCTGTCTGGTGTTCATCTGTTAAAGCACATGCACCATACAAAGAGCACTGAAAGAGAAGCTCGCTCTATCTCTTCGAAGAATAGCCACTCCAAAGACAACAAGCAGACTCATTGACCACCTCCAAGCAGGTTAAAACGCATTCCCCATTCAAGCAAGACTTTGGTCACAAATATATAAATATATAACATATATATATTATATATAATATATATATAATAAAGTGCCAAAGCATCTTTTTTTTTATCCTAAATTGCAGCCGTCAGTCCTTGTGTGCCACAAACTCAAAATGTCTGTTTTTCTTTGTCATGGCGTTACGTGCAGTCATGCTGTCTAACAGTTGCGCCCCAGTAGATTAATGGAAGTGTTATTGATTAGATTCTTATTTTCAGACAAATGATAGAAATGTTTTCGTCGTTACCTGCTGCTGACAAGTTCGACTGCGCACTCCAGTCTTCCTCAGAGCCGTCATCCGACGTGTTGGTGACGCGTCATTTATTCATTGGGCGGCTCGGCAGACCTTTCAAAGTCCGCTGAGCCGGCCCGTCCGCCCCTGGTGATTTTTGACTTGTTGTTTTCCTTTGTTTATGGCCCATCTTGGATATTGACAACGTGTGAGAGCTTGTTGAATGTGTTTTTCCTCCTCCTGTCTGTCTTTCTCTTCAGTTATGGTGGTGGTGGTTCGGTCGTATAATGTTCTGACTACTGATAGTTTGTGTGCTATGGGGTGTTCTGATGTCCAGAGGAGGTACTGGTCCGGATGGGTGGGTTTTCTGTAAACTGTAATCTTGATGCTGCCGTCGTCTTTGTGGTGGACGTTCATGTCCAGGAAAGATATGGTCCGGTTTATTTCCTCTTCGTGTGTGAATTGTATGTTGCCAGTGTTGTCCATGGTGTTCAGATGGTTGGTGAGCTCTTGTGTGTGTCCAGATTGATTTTTTTTTTTCCCAGGATGTCGTCAACGTATCTTTTCCAGAATGTGGGTTTACAGAGAGTGGGTGCTGTGTTGATGGCTTTGGTTTCCAGGTCCTCCATGGAAAAAACTGCTCATTATTGCGGATAGTGGGTCTCCCATTGCGAATCTTCCGTGATGGCACGTTCTGTTGAGTTGGACAGCTCCTGCTGATTCTCTGATTTCTTTGATCTTGCCGCCCCCTTTGCCGATGAGCGTGCCGCACTAGCTGGCAGGCACAACGAGGCGCATGGTGACTGGTGGTTTGCTGGTGGCTGTACTGTTAGTCATTGAGGTGCTGATGTCCTCCAGTTTCTCTATGATCATGGAGAACGCTTTGAAAATGGAGGTGGTGGGTCCTGCCAGGGTTATGATCCTCTCCGGACAGTTCCCATCAGAGATGTTGATGTGGGCGCCACTTTCTTCTCTCATTTTCTTCACTGACTCTCCTTTCTTGCCAATGATACTTCCAACCTCCTTTCCATACATGAGTAACGTGATGGTTAAGGTGACATTAAGTCCTCCTTCAACTCGACTTGAGTCCATTGATGAAGCTGGATGTGATATACACAAGTGAATCTTTGGTCACAGGCCAAGTGCCCGAGCCGTCTTCACCAACGTGGAACCGTTGGCCAGGAAAGTGCAGCGGAATTTGGCGTCTTCTGAGGAAGACTGGAGTGCGCAGTCGAAACTGTCAGCAGCAGGTAACAACGAAAACATTTCTATCATTTGTCTGAAAATAAGAATCTCATCAATAGCATTCAGAAGACATTATGAAACTAATCGAAATAATGGAAGTGTTGTTCATGGTTGAGTGTCATCAACATACTAATATGAACACTTTTGTTTGCAAGGTCCGAGTTGCACTAACCCCCCCCAAAAATGTTTGACACATATTGTAAGATGCGCATATATGCATTTACGATAATGGCATTTACGTCATGCAATAAGAAAAATATGAAGTTGTGCGTCTTTAAAAAGCCAAGGCAATCTTGTTTTTGCTGTAACGGAGCACGTGTTGATTTAACACTTGTGGCCGCTAATGTCCGATCAAAGGCTAGTTGATGACGTGAGACTCATTTTGATGTGCATGCTTGTTCATTCCATTCATGTTTTCTTTTTAGGGACAGGTAGATTCAAACGGACTGTTTCATGTGTACAAGAATTGCAACTTTTTGTGTATTTGTGTGTATGTGCATTGTCGCTCCAGAGAAGATGCGTTCTTCTGCATTGCCCCTGATATGCTAAAGGTAACCGTTTAGTTCTTCAATTAAAATAAGAGACTTTAAATTAGGTTTAACTTATAAAGGCCGTGACATTTGTGTTTTTCTTTCAATTTTTCAAACATGTAAGATGTGAATGGGTGCTGTATTTATGATTTTAAATTTTTGTTTCATGTCCTGTAGTCTTATCAACTGTTTTTTTGTTAACACCCTTCCAGAATGGGCTGCACAAATTATGCAGGCGTAATTTTGTGCCGTCACCATTATGTCTGTTAAGTACAATGTTTTTGTTTTATCTATTCGTGTAGGCCAAACTGCTTTTGGCGTGAAGCTGATAGTAAATCTGCAAACGTAAATCTGCAAAAAGAAAAAGGATGTTAAACCCGAGTTTGTACACTTGTGGCCTATCTAATGTCATTGGCACCACTTTCACCAAAGTGCTTGTTCAAAGAAATCTGATGGACGACCACTTGTACGTTTGTGTAAAGAAAAAAAAAAAATGATGTCAATGTTTGCCAAATGACCACTCTGCTTCTTCTTCTTTATTTTTTCTATGTCCCATTGTGCGACGGGCAATGATGTTGAATTTAACTATCCTGTGGATTAGTACTGGAAATACATGCTAACCCTAGCAACAGTAGCCTTCCACTTTCGAATGAAATCCATTTTACATACATTGTAGTCAGTCTGTGAGGTGCAGTTGTACCCAGTTTTAAAATAAATGCCTGCCTTAAACGGTACAGTCTGCTTTTCTTATACATGTCAATACAATGCAAAGTATCATCAAATGCTGTGTATTACAAATAAACTTCACATATACGCAGAAATATAATAAATATAAGAGATTGTGCAGCTAAATCAGGTGCCATTCTTAAAAGCCAACATGCATATGCAATCCAAATGGTAGGGGCACAGGAAATAATTATATTAATACCGTATGCGCCTCTTTGTTCAAGAGCGTAGCGCCCCCTAGTGTGTACCTACGGGTAAAACACCTATCAGTGTCCAATCTGTTAGAATTTTCTAATGTAAAATGCGAGCTACGGCTCAACAAAGGGTAAGGAGTACTGAGCTACACACTTTATTGAAAAGAAAACACGACTGACACTAAATAATAGTATGTTTCCCTTATTTCAAGTGCGACGTTTTAACATTTTGCACCAATGACATTGAAGAAACGCCTTTGCTAAACACCAATGGTTGTTAAAAGCAAATAATGGAATCTTAATTGGTGGATTGAATCTTTAGTCGGGCTAAAGCAAGCACTCGATTGGTTTTCAAGGAGTGACAGTTTCACAATAACCCCGCCTATTTCTGTGATGAGCACGCCGATTGGTCAAAGTGAGTACAGTGATCGCGGATAGAGCGTTTTACGTCACTTTTGTCGCTTTACGTCCCAAAAGTCTTTTGGCATATACAGTATTTTAGAAATACAGCAGTGCGCGTGGTCCAGAAAGGAGATACGAACGATCTGTCAACCTACTAAGATGCCAGCACAAGTCATACTTGGGAAAGAGGTTTCGGCGTAAGTCTATTTTTTATTTTTGAGTTTTACAGTCATGTGCCTCAAAGCAGTGTTGACTTGACCGAGCTCACCGCGGCATGGTGGTGGTCATGTGTGCGGGACGATTGGCAACTACACTAAGTCAAGCATTGCCTCCTTATCCTGCAAAAGCAGAATTACTTTTGTGCGTCTTACCTGAATATATTGTGAAATCATCATACCACATTTGAAGAATAATTATTAATGTAAATTGCGGCGTCTGCTTGTGCAAGGTGTAGACCACGTGAGAGTCGCATGTGTTTAACAAATTAGATGTTCATAATGTGATGAGGATTACCCTGCCGAGGAATCTTTATTTTACTAATCGATTAACAAAGATCTGTTATGCAATATTGACTTCAACAGGCCTTACTGTGCAATGAGTGATGAGTACCGAATGACGCAACAATTTAGGGTACTTGATCTTTGTCCTCTTTGACAGTTAATCTCAAATGGCTCGGTTCGTTAACCAGGAATATTTGTCAGCTTCTGTTAGTTGCAACAACATAACGTCTGATGTTAAAATATATGTCAGCAATAATTGTAACGTTTCTTCTGATAATCAGAACAATTAGTTGCATTGTGCAGTAGTCAGAAGACCTGGCAGCCATGCACTCATTAGCTGATTATTTATTACACGAATCATTACACAATCTGGCATTCTAATTCTAATTTCCATTTTATACTATTCAACTGATATTCCCATAATTTTTTGGTGAGGACCTAAAGTTTGCTGTTACGTTTTCAAATAAGTACAACAATCAACTAACTTGTGGTTTTATTCACGTTTCCAGACAGCAAATGGATATTTCCCTCCTAATTTGTCTGGGTAAATGCTGTCATGCATGTGTAATCAAAAACTATTAAATGACTTGCTGTGTGCAACTCGTGCAAAGTCACGTTCACTCCAGCTTAGTTAAATTAGTTCCCTTCCTTTAGAAAGTCATGGTTTGTCTCTCATTTTCATCTGATGTGGCTATAATAACAATGTGGGACTTTGTTTTGTGCCATAAAACAAATAATTGCAATCAGTGTTAAGATTTATTCACAGAGAGGAAATGATAACAATAGTTTGACTGCTGCAAAATAAAGTCCAGTGAACTCCATCACCTTTGTCTTGTGCGTTTAACTTTTGATTGACTCAGCTGACTTAGTTTAGCCTCAAGAAAAGTTGCTTTATTTCACCAATTCCTGACCATTAAATGATTAACGTTAATTGTTTGGTCATCTTAGGTGGACTGTATTAATATTTATATATTATGGCATATATCTTCATTTGATATTACACACAATATAACCTAATATATTGCACAAATAAAACTACAAATGCTACAAAAACACAGTTATATAATTCATACATAAATATATCCAATAAAGTAACACAATGAACTATTTGTATATATAACACTCTTTCGCGACAAAGATTAAACAAGTAAAATTTGCTTTTGTTTCTTCTTTGTCAGGCAGGTGAGGGAGAACTTGAAGAAGGATGTAGAGCAGATGAAGCTTCAGGACCCCAACTTCCAACCTGGTCTAGTGATTTTACAGGTGCATTATTTGTTCACATGAGTTGCCATGCGTTTCTCCTATTGTTTCTGCTTTCCAAATATCTCCATATTAAAGTGGATCTCTGTCAGAAGTCAGTGTTTTGTAATTCTTGAAGCAATGGTGTGTTTGTCTCAATAGGTTGGAGATCGTGATGATTCCAATCTCTATATTGGCATGAAGCTAAAGGCTGCATCTGAGGTAAGTGTTTTCTTTCCCAGCTTCACTTGTCCTGTAAGACATATCAAACGTGACCTCTTTGTCTTGTCGAGTAGATTGGAATAAAAGCCACACACTTGAAACTTCCCAACACAGCAACTGAGGAAGAGGTGAGAACACTGTCTGGAATGTCGACGCCTTTGTAATGAACTTTTAGATTTAGGCTACCGAGGCCTTAAAAGAATGTGGCACAGAAGTTAAATTAACAAGTTAAATTTGAACAAGTTTTTCTCTCCTCAGATTCTCCACAGCATCACAGAGGTGAATGAGAATTCTTCTGTCCATGGTCTCATTGTCCAGTTGCCCTTAGACTCGGTCCACAAGATCGACACAGAGAAGGTGACAAATGCTGTGGCACCTGAGAAGGATGTAGATGGGTAAGGACATTTTCTATTTTTTTCTTCACTTGAATATGCATTGTTACTTATCGCTATCTAGGTTATTCAGTTAGTTATAAGAATGCGGTTGAAAAAAGAAAGCTTAAAGTTGACAGTAAGGATCGAATAATTGCCCTGATATGTGTTTGTGTCTTGTATCTGTTTTAAGGCTTACAAGCATAAATGCTGGGAAGCTGTCTCGTGGAGATCTGAGCGACTGTTTCATCCCATGCACTCCAAATGGCTGTATGGAACTGATCAGACAGACTGGTAAATAGAGCAAGATACTAACATCACTAAAGACCCTGTAAAGTAACAAACATTTTTTGTAAATTTCACATATCACACATTACTGTTAACAAGTCTGCCAAATTTGAATGAATAAAAAAATTCCAGGGCTGCTTGCGGCTAATAGTGGCCAATAGCAACTAGCCACCATTTGACTTTACAGGGGCTTTAAAGAGGCTTTTACAATATACCTACAGCATCAACAATGAAAATGTCTCTTTCTCTCCTGCTTCCTTGCAGGTGTGTCAGTGACAGGTAAACGTGCAGTGGTGATAGGTCGTAGCAAGATTGTAGGCGCACCAATGCATGACCTTCTACTGTGGAACCACGCCACCGTCACCACATGTCATTCCAGAACTCTGGAATTGGCTGAGGAGGTAACTGCTTGTCAGATCGAAATTATTTTCTAAATTGGGGGCAGGAAAAGTACAACCTTTAATCCAGCCCACTGAGTTTTTTTTCCCCCCATTGAAACTTTGATTAAATTGAAACTGTCAATTAAAATGTAGGCCTATTTTCATCAATTTGTTTTTTTAGTTCAGGTTTTATTAATCTCGTTAAATAATTGTTTCATTTATTGTGAATGGTACGGTTAAAACAGTTTTACATACGTATAATAGGTGTCTCTTATATTTTATTAAATTTAATTAATTTGATTTAATTCTTATTCTTGCCTCTAGGTTGGCAAGGCAGACATCCTTGTTGTTGGCATTGGAAAAGCACAGATGGTGAAAGGGGAATGGATCAAGAAAGGAGCAGTAGTTATTGATTGTGGCATCAACTTCATTCCAGGTTCCATGTTTTGAAAAAATCAGTGGTCATTTCTTTTTTGTAAGTAAATCTGTTGTAGTTACCTTAAATTTTTGTGTTGCAGATGAGAGCAAACCCAGTGGCAAGCGGGTTGTGGGCGATGTGGACTACAGCTCGGCCCAGGAGCAAGCAAGCTTCATCACGCCGGTTCCTGGAGGTGTGGGACCCATGACAGTGGCCATGCTGATGGCGGTAAGGTTAATTCATAATGACAACTACTAAATGGAGTCATTTTATTTTAAAGAATATCACCGGAACATTTATTTTTTGCACACGTGCATGTGTTTAGAATACAGTGCTGAGTGCAAAGCGTTTCTTGGAGAACCATCAACCAGGGAGGTGGACTATTTCTTATACTAAACTCAAACTCCAGAATCCTGTGCCAAGGTTTGTCATCTAATCTGTATTTAAAAAAAAAAAAAAAAAAAAAATCAACAATCCACAAGCAATTAGACATGGGTCTAATGTTTTCCTTTTTTTTGGGGGGGGGTGACCTTTGTGTACACACAGCGACATCGTGATTTCCCGCTCCTGCGTCCCAAAGCCCATCGACCGTCTAGCAAAAGAAGTGGGTCTGCTCTCAGATGAGGTGGACTTGTATGGTAAAACCAAGGCCAAGGTCCACCTGAGCATCATTAAGCGGCTGGAGGCGCAACCAGACGGCAAATATGTGGTGGTTACTGGGTACGTTGCACTTTCAGACCCCTCCACATTACTGTTTGACTTGACAGTGATCCATATTGAAAATGTGTGCTTGTTTTTGGCTATATAGATATCCTAACTTGTAACTTAGAGCAAAATTCACAGAATTCACTGACATGATTCTGCTTGTGTAGTATTACTCCGACTCCACTGGGAGAAGGAAAGAGCACCACCACCATCGGCCTGGTCCAAGCACTGGGAGCCCACATGAAGTTAAATGTTTTCGCTAACGTCCGTCAGCCTTCACAGGGACCCACATTTGGCATTAAAGGTGACCTGAATTAAGATCTGCAGAAATTTGAACTTTTAGTGTCACACTTTTTATACTGAAGAGTTTTGCTTTATGTCCACAGGTGGTGCTGCAGGAGGGGGATATTCTCAAGTCATTCCAATGGAAGAGGTACTGTCCTTCAAAATTCTGACTTCTAATATATGAAAAAAAGAAAAGAAAAACATGGCATGTGAACCCAGCCCTGCCGCAAATGGCCGAATTCGTCTCCATGAAATGCCCGACTCACTTTAAGTTGATTCTATGGCACAAAGTTGCCACTAGATGGCGTCAGAACAGTAGTAAAGCAAGGGCAAGGCAAGGCAACTGGTTTTGGTTTTAAATAAATCTTGTGACACCAGTCCTTAAATGTTACTGACACGCCCCGAGTATACTGTATATGTATTTAAAAAAGTTTGTATTTTTTAAATAGTAAACTAATTTTCTTTTCAGTTCAACCTCCACCTCACAGGTGACATCCATGCCATCACTGCAGCCAATAACTTGGTGGCTGCTGCCATCGATGCCCGCATGTTCCATGAGGCCACGCAAAGTGACAAGGTGGCTCCTCTCTTCTGTCTGTTGTCTATTTTATTTTTAAATTACAATATTAATCGCTACTGTCTTTGTGTCTGTGTGCATCTTAAGGCTCTGTACAATCGCTTGGTTCCCCTCAGTGGAGGACAGAGGACGTTCTCCCCGCTCCAGATCAACCGACTAAAAGTACTTTCTCTCATTAGTCTCATTGTTTCCCTCTTTTCTGCATCTTGTTCCATTGCAGTGCTTTCACATTTGTGCTCTGTGCTTTTTCATTTTAGAGACTAGGCATTGACAAAACGGATCCCACCACTCTGACTGAGGATGAGATCTCTCGCTTTGCGCGTTTAGACATTGACCCAAGTGCAGTAACCTGGCAGAGAGGTGAAAACAACAGACTTTTTATAACCCCCATTTGTGTATACGTGTTCATTCAATTGTTATGTTGTTTTTCTATACCACAAGTGCTGGACACCAATGATCGATTCCTTCGAAAGATCACAATTGGACAATCGCCGACTGAAAAGGGCTATACAAGAGAGGTATATAGAAAGGAAGCTATGCAACATTTTTTATGCAGCTCTTGTGTTGGAAGTCTTCAGATTATAGGAATTTGTGACTGAATTTTTTTTTGCAGTAATTCTGGAGGCATTGTTGTACAAAGAACATGCATTTTTTATGTCTCTGTTACCCTCCAGGCCCAGTTTGACATCACAGTAGCCAGTGAAATCATGGCGGTGCTCGCCCTCACCAGCAGCCTGCAGGACATGCGTGAGCGGCTAGCCAAAATGGTGGTGGCCACTAGCCGTGGAGGACAGCCCATCACCACTGAAGACCTGGTTAGCAGCATTAAGTAACTAGAACTAACAATACAGTGGTACCTTGACTTATGGACTTTTGGAGTTACAAACTGTTGCTCAGTAGATGTGCATTTACAAATATTTATTAAATAAGAAAAGTAGCCAAATACAGAATGATAACCTGGCAATGAACCTGTAGTAGGAGGGGCCAGAGCTCCTGATATCATTCAATGTACCACTGTAAATTTTCACGCACTGCATGACAATTAAACAAGATATACACAATTTGTGATAGGATGGTAGAAAACATTGTTGAGCATTTGTTATGTTTTTATGTCTTCTAGGGTGTGTGTGGTGCTCTAACTGTGCTCATGAAAGATGCCATCAAGCCAAATCTCATGCAGACTTTGGAGGTGGGTGGAACGTTATTATGTTATCAACTAGTTTATCACAAAAAAGAGAAGAGTGTGCAGACGATCCGATTTAATTTAGCAGTTTTGAGTCTTATTTGAGTCATCCAATTTTACAGGGAAACCCTGTATTTGTCCACGCCGGCCCTTTTGCCAACATTGCCCACGGCAACTCCTCCATCTTGGCTGATAAAATTGCTTTGAAACTGGTTGGACCAGAGGGCTTTGTTGGTAAGTGGAGAAAAACAGTTACTGTTTGCGTGTGCTCTCAAGAATAAATTTCTTGGCAACATAACTCTGTGTACCCTCCAGCTTTGAATCAGATTAACTTACACATATTGTGACTTTTACCACACAGTAACAGAGGCTGGCTTTGGAGCTGACATTGGCATGGAGAAGTTCTTCAACATCAAGTGCCGATACTCAGGCTTGAGACCCCACGTGGTGGTTTTGGTGGCCACTGTCCGCGCCCTGAAGATGCACGGCGGGGGGCCAACGGTTTGTTTTCCCTCAACCACTTATCCACACAATAATTATTTAATTTTAATAATAAGTCAAAGTCTGCTTTATTGTCAATTTCTTCACGTCAAGACACACAAAGAGATCGAAATTGCGTTTCCTACTATCCCACGGTGACAAGACATATTACATATTATATATACGTATATATTATATTATATTGGTCCACGGACAAACAAAACATTCAAGTAAACAATACAAAAAGTAAAAACAAGAGGGCACATACAATGAATAAATAAGAGCAATGAATAAATAATAAATAAATATATGAGCAACATGGTTGAAATGGAGCAATTGTGCATAATAATAATTGCAATAATTGCTTTCCCTTAAAACTGGTGCGTCTTCATCATTTAGAGTGACTTTGAATATATTCATTCTATTAATGGATAGATCTAAAGCATTAACAATGTATTTATTTATTTTTCAGGTTACTGCTGGAATGCCGCTACCAAAGGAATATATTGAGGAGGTAATGTACTTTCTGCTGATGGACAATGTTTCCCACCCACAGTAGCTACTGTGTCCTTTGTTATTTTCGTTAAGATCAGTCATGTTAATTTTAAACCTGTGAGAGAATATTATCATATTTTCATAGACATCTAAACAGTTATCTAATTAATAGAGATGACATATGTGATATGGGGTTAATATAGTGTGGCATTTACGTGGGCCCCATCTTTCGTTTTGTTGAATTAAAAAAAAAAAGTATGGTGCATTGTTAGCTTGAAATTAAAAAAAAAAGTACACAGATCAGCAATCAAACTTAACTTAATATGTGCATCTGTGATTATTTGGGTAGAACCTTGAGCTGCTGGAGAAAGGCTGCAGCAACATGAGAAAACAGATTGAGAATGCCAAACACTTTGGTGTGCCAGTGGTGGTGGCTGTCAATGCTTTCAAGTAAGTAGATCCTCTTTTTTTCCCCAAACACTGCTGTTCATTTTCAAGCTGTTTTTAAATTGAGGAAATAGAACATATGATGAATTCATTTCTTACACAGGACTGATACTGATGCTGAGCTGGACCTGGTCTGCAGCATGGCCAGAGATGCCGGTGCCTTTGACGCTGTGCGTTGCAACCATTGGGCTGAAGGTGGAGCAGGTGCTCTTGCTCTGGGACAGGCTGTCCAGAGGGCCTCAAAGGCCCCGAGCAGCTTCAAGTTCCTTTATGACTTGGAGGTACAGTACATGTTCAAGGCAGGCCGCCAACTGAAAATCCCACTTTGTGTTCAGCCAAATAATTGTGTGTAAATTCCTTCTTCATTATCAGCTTCCTATTGCCGATAAAATCCGAATAATCGCCCAGAAGATCTATGGAGCTGATGATATTGAGCTTCTCCCAGAGGCCCAACACAAAGTGGAGCTCTACACCAAACAGGTCTGCAGCTCATCCTGTCTGCCTTTTTCCCCTCTATAGAGGGATGAGAGTCATCCCAATTTGCTTATTAGGGAAGATCAATACCACTTCTTTTTTCTCCATTACTAGTACGAGTTCTTAATTATGGTATCGGCCGCCATTGCGAGTACAATAACTTGAAATAAGGATGGTATAGGTACGATACCTGGTATTGATATTTGCTAATTCCTCTTGCTGATTAAATCACAAGATCCACATCAGCATTGCCAAGGTAAAAAATGTGTTTTTGTTCACTTCCTTTTCCCTCAGGGTTTTGGCAACCTGCCAATCTGCATGGCAAAGACTCACCTGTCGCTCTCCCACGAGGCAGACAAGAAAGGTGTGCCCACAGGCTTCATTGTGCCCATCAGAGACATCCGAGCAAGCGTTGGTGCAGGCTTCCTCTTCCCACTCGTTGGCACTGTAAGTTTTTCCCTATAATATACTGCATTAGTGCATGAATAAGGATTTCATATTGTGTAATTACAATGCCCCTTTTTTTTTATTTTTTTTTATTCTCTTGCTGCTAGATGCCCACAATCCCTGGCCTGCCCACCAGGCCTTGTTTCTATGACATTGACTTAGATCCTGAGACTGAACAGGTCAATGGGCTCTTCTGAGCTGGATGCTGGTAAGAACGTTTCCTTCCCATATCAGTCGTTCAGCAAGCACTGTGCAAAAGTCGTAGGATTTTTTGTTTTTGTCTTAATTACACCTTTCATGGTGGTAGTATTTTTGACTAAACAAAACAAAAATACCACCCACAATTATAATGGCACCATTATGACCTCATTGAATCAGCAAGTAGCCTTATAACGGCCGGACAAAACGACAACACACAATTATTTTCACTTTTGTTTGTTGGAATTATGAGTAAATGTAATCAATGTTTTGATTGCCCTCCCCTCTCTCTGTTTACCAGGCTGGTACACTGCTGTCTCCTGCAGATTCATTATCAAGTTCTACCCTAGAAGCACCTTTGACTCCTGTCTGTAAAAAAAAAATGACTGAAATTTCTTCAGATAAACATGCATTTTTCTGTTCCAAAAAATATAATTCAAAATTAAGGGTTAGTTCCCAGAAATCCAGATCCATCAAGTTAATAGGCTGATAATACTTTTTTTTTTTAAAGCATCGATACTCATATGAGAATTTGCTGTTTTTGAAGGGCTAGTTTGAGTGTGTATAAGTGTGTGTTATTCTCAAGAAATCACAGCAGATTTGCCTGGCGACTGAACGTCTTGGTCCTTTGAAATTAGTAATCAGCAATTTTGTCTTAAAATAATGTCAACTCCACTTTGCCCCACTATATTCCGTATTTCAAAAGAAAACAAAATAATGCCCTCTTTAAATTGATTGTTCAGTATTTCTAACACTGTATGAAGGTGTCTAAAACTGATGTAATATCAGACAAGTCTGCTCTAATAAAATATTTTTATCAAACCATTGCTTCCTCTCCATTTCTCTCCCACTTTTCCTGAATGTTATTTCATCTTTGTCTCTTTTAGTAGGGTTACTGATAATGTAGTGGTATGTTCATGTTGGCCGGACTTGTGCAAGACTTTGGTCTTGATAATGAAAATGGATTAACTTTTAATTGAGACCAAGTCAGCCCAATCTCCAAATGTGTCATTTTTAAATGTATTTAGACAACAAACACATAGCTGCTCACCATCAATCCTCACCTGATGGAAAAATATGACTCAAACGGTATGTTGTCTTCTGTCAAGTGACTTTTTGCATCGGACAGGTTGTAGATGTAGCCAGGCCTTGGTGTAGCCCAGGGGTGTCAAACTTATTTTTGTCGCGGGTCGCATCATAGTCATGGTTTCCTTTGAAGGGCCATTGAAACTGCCAACCCAAATAAATGTCTGAATGTCTCAAATTATATATAGTGTACGGTACTCAACAAACTAGTGAATGACTAGATGAATAACTAGTTTTCAAAACAGAGACCAAGAAAAACTTAACATATTTTAAAAATATGAATGGTAATAAAAATTGCTAGCAATAGATCTATTTTTTTTAAAAGTGAAAACAATTAGTAATTTTAATATTGACAATTTGATGCACAATTTGTCTTTGCGGGCCACATAAAATGCTGTGGTGGGCCGTATCTGGCCCCCGGGCCTTGAGTTTGACACTGGTTTAGCCGGTGAAAATGAACTGAATAATGTTACTGGCCACAGTAAATTCATGATTTAACAAAGGCAACAATTACTTTTACCACTCAAGATCAGGTGGCTTTGAATAGTTTTTCCCCTCTCAAAAATCACTATCTCAAAACTACATTTTGTGGGGAATAAAATCAGCTTTTGACAGAACAGGGGAGTAGTGATGTGCATTCCAGTTCTTTTAAGTGAACTGAATCTTTAGAATATTTTCACTCAAAAGATTCGTTCAAACGAATCGTTCAACGAATCGTCCCCCCCACACACACACTGAACCTTCATTTTTTTTTATAAATCAAATAATCAAAAATCATGGTTTTTATAAATCAAATAATCAAAAATCATGGTCAAAGCTTAAATGAAAGTGAAAAGTGCCACACCCGCCCTCACCCCCACTTTCTGATTGACTGTTTGATCTGTGACGTCACTTGGACACTCCATTAGGTACACCACCATTTTCAAGTGTACCTAATAACAGGCCACTTTATTAGGGAAATATCATGGTCAAAGGTCACATGTGTAAAACTCCAGTTGTCAGGGCTGCATTCCAACATGTTTTCCAAGATTCCTTCGTTAAGTGCACCTGTGTCAAAAGTTAGGCTCCTGCAGAACATGAAAATGAACTGATCTTTTCACTCAGGTGTGTTTAACGAGGGTAACCTGGAAAACATATTGGAACGCGGCCCCTCGAGGACTGGAGGTCGACACCCCTGGTTTAAGTGAAAAGTGCCACACCCGCCCTCACCCCCACTTTCTGATTGGCTGTTTGATCTGTGACGTCACTCGGACACTCCATTAGGTACACCGCCATTTTCAAGTGTACCTAATAACAGGCCACTTTATTAAGGAAATACCATGGTCAAAGGTCACAGGTGTCAAGCTCTAGTCCTCGGGGTCGCATTCCAACATGTTTTCCAAGATTCCCTCGTTAAGTGCACCTGCGTGAAAAGTTTTAGCTCCTGCAGAACGTGAAAATGAACAAAATCTTTTCACGCAGGTGTGTTTAACGAGGGTAACCTGGAAAACATATTGGAACGCGGCCCGTCGAGGACTGGAGGTCGACACCCCTGGTTTAAGTGAAAAGTGCCACACCCGCTCTCACCCCCACTTTCTGATTGGCTGTTTGATTTGTGACGTCACACGGACACTCCATTAGGTACACGGCCATTTTCAAGTGTACCTAATTTATTAGGGAAATACCATGGTCAAAGGTCACAGGTGTCAAGCTCTAGTCCTCGGGGCCGCATTCCAACATGTTTTCCAAGATTCCCTCGTTAAGTGCACCTGCGTGAAAAGTTTTAGCTCCTGCAGAACGTGAAAATGAACAAAATCTTTTCACGCAGGTGTGTTTAACGAGGGTAACCTGGAAAACATATTGGAACGCGGCCCCTCGAGGACTGGAGGTCGACACCCCTGGTTTAAGTGAAAAGTGCCACACCCACCCTCACTTTCTGATTGGCTGTTTGATTTGTGACGTCAGACGGACACTCCATTAGGTACGCCGCCATTTTCAGGTGTACCTAATAACAGGCCACTTCATTAGGGAAAAATCATGGCCAAAGCTGAACTGAAAGTGAAACGTGCCACACCCGCCCTCACCCCCACCTCCTGAATGGCTGGTTGATCTGTGACGTCACACGGACACTCCATTAGGTACACCACCATTTTCAGGTGTACCTAATAACTTTATGCATTTTTTGTGCGTGTCAAGAATACATATTTGACTACTTGCTCTTTATTTTGGGGGACACCAACACATTTTACACAATGTAAAACACATACATATTGTCATATAAAGCAGTTAACCAAATGCCAGACTTTTGTTTTCATGCCCAAAAAAATAAAAACAAGGAATAAAACACCAGACAAGTTTTAACAGGTTTTAATGTTTAGTAAAATAATAATAAAAGTACATTTCAAACCAGATTTTTGTTTTCATGCCCAAAAAAATAAAAACAAGGAATAAAACACCAGACAAGTTTTAATGTTTAGTAAAATATGAATAATAATAAAAGTAAATTTCAAACCAGCAATCTAATGTGAAATTGCAGTAGATATATGGATAACAATATTTAGGCGTATATATGCATACACGTTATTTTAAGTGTTATAAAATAAAGATTACCCAAAGAGAAGCATAATCTCCCCGTTGTTGCATAACGGCGCATCCCTTCATGCAATAAAGTTAGCCGTTAGCTTGGATTAAACGTGCATAAAAGAAGTGGTGTTTCAGTGAGTGGTTCTTTCTTTCCTTGGCAAATCGTAAATCTACATTCTGGCTTACATAGTTCACGCCAGGAGGGAGACGCAACACGTTCACTGACTGATCCGTTGATGCACGGGAAGGAAGGCAGTTCACCTATTGACTCGTTCGCGAACGGGAAAGTCAGGATTCGTTCCCTCACTGATCCGGTCTCGCGATGAACTGGAAATGCAAAGCACTAACTCCTTCACTCACATATCCGTTCCGTTCAGTTGGTGAACGGGAAATGCAATTCGCGACTCGTTCGTGAACGGGAAGCTACGTCATTTTCTTCTTCGTTTTGTTTTACGGCGAGGTGGCACCAGCTTCAATGTGCATTACCGACACCTACTGGTTGAAGTCATATGAACTGAAAAAAGAACGAATCACTTGAGGAAGTTATTAGTTCACTGTCGTTCACTGAAAAGATTCGTTCTTTTGAACGAATCGTTCACTCACGAGCCAACACTACAGGGGCGAGAATTGGTTGTGTTTAGCCAGCAGGGGGCAAGCTCATACAACATATGTTTGCACCTGGAGCTTAGCATTTAACTGAAGTCGTCGTGTCTGCAGGGTATCATCACTCATGGTTGTCAAAAAAGCATTTTATTTTCAGCTGTCTGGAAGCAAATATCAGTGTGAGTGAAAAGAACAAAACAACATTCAAAGTAAAAAGGACCAAGTGTTATTTTAACTCCTACATTTTGTGTCTGCCACCATTACCGTTGTGCAGTTTGTGAATATATTTTCTATTCACCAAATCATAAATTAAAATAAGGTACGTGTTAAAAATCAAACATGCTGATGTCCCAGAAAATTCTGGATTTTTTTGGGAGGGACTGACATCAACATTTGATACATATATTGATTATTATGAGTAGTATTTTTGTCAGGGACAAAACAAGCCAAGATGAGCATTCTATTCTGTTCAAGAACACTGAAAATAAAATATGCAGTCTTATATTTTTCCCGTTATACTGCCTGTTTTAGTAGATATAGTGTACACAGTTTAGCTAGTGTATATAATTGCAGTTTTATCAATAACAATGACCTTGAAAGTTGCACAATTGCCGAGTCATCAGGAATCACACAAAGTGTTTCAAACTTTTTTTTAATCCAAAAATTTAATTGTGAGAATAATTTACATTGTATGACGATGGTCATGACTAAATTACTCAAAAGACACAAACTTCTTTCAGTAGGTTTTTCATAAATAAATAATAGCAAATGAATAGGTGCACAAAGAAAAACATAAATCCGATCCAAAATAAATAAGATATGCAAGCTACATCAGTAAAATGACTTCTAATAAATAAATAAATAAATAAATAAATAAATAAATAAATAAATAAATCTACATTCAGATTCATTATGCATGCCATCATATCAGTTTATAAAATATTTTTAAAATAAGTGATAACAGAACATGAGCAACAGCAGAAAATAGTTATGTTTTGGTGAAGCATATTATATAATTATATACTGTATATCTCTGTACTGTATATATATATATTTATTTACAAATAATGACTATTTGGTGTTATTCATCCACACTATAGATATGATATACATAAGTTGAAAATATTTTTTGCTAAACAACTACCTTTTTTTTTGTTCAACAAGTTTGCCTTGTAATAGAATTGTTTCACAGGTTCAAGGAAATCTTGAAGTTTCTGTACTAATGTTTTGATTTAGAAAATGTCCCACTTTAAACATCTCACATCTAGTTCTTCATTTGAAAGCGGAGGGATCCAGAGATGAAATATTGAAAATATGATGGCGCACGCGTCAATGGAGCAGAGATGATTTGCTTATGGAAAATGGCTAAAGGATGTGGCTGATGTTTTTACAGCGTGTCAAATAAGTGAAAAAAGATGGCAATTCTCGTGGATTGCTGCCCTTACCGTATTTTAATGTGAAACCATCATTTCTGCCCTTAGTGTTTTACGGTGGTTGACTTGCTATTAATTCATTCATCATGCTAGTGACTTCCTGCCAAGGGGGATCTCATCCACTTCTCAGATCCTCCAAAAAAAAACCCAGCCATGGCCGATGTGAGTAAAATGGGCTGAAGTCTCGGAAAATCTAGACAACAATACAATATTTCCAACAACTGTGCGATGCTGGCCTTGCTATACCGCATTGCTTCACATGGTGGTAAGGGTCATTCATTTCCTCATCTGAAGAGTAATTTAATTGAAAGCATATTTTTGTACAAATGCTCATGTTTGGGTGATTGCTTGAGAACTTCACATTTAACTGCCTCACGATTGCAGTTGCAGTTCTCATTAATGTAATTGGGTGAGTATGAACAATATTTAGAGGGCATGTAAAAAAACATATTTTTTCCATGTGTAGTTTTACCACTTTCATATGCTTTAAATTCATTTGCACTTATTTGAACACACTAATCATATTGGAGCACATACAAAACCATAAAATATATGGGAGTGCCTGTGTGTTACATATTTGCTTGTAAGAAGCAAGGCCTCGACGTTGGCAAGTGAGCTGTGGTCCACAGCAGCTTGAGCAGTTTTGTGGCATCCATTGAATGGTAACTTTTATGCAAGAGAGCCCTTTGCAGTGGGAAAAAAAGTTGTTCTGCTGTTTGAAACCCTTAGTTGTTAGGTTAGATAGTGGAACTTTTAAGTGTGCATTGAAAAATCTATTAAGAAAAATGAAATGTATATAGGGCATGCATTTTGCACACATTTTGTCCATATTTAAAATGGCATTTTTGTCATGAGCGTGGTCCTATGTGGCCATCCAATAGCACTGGAGAAAAATTGTGGTTGCCTCCAACCTTTAATTTATTTAACTATTCCTCTCACATGTGACTTGGCCCTCATCTCACTGGCCATTTGCAGCGATCAGCTTATTTTCTACTTGTCAGTTGTGGCTACTTTGTAGTATGCAGAAGGGGAAAAAAAAAATCCTCTGAGAAATTCACTCAATAGCATTGAACAGCAAAGGCCAAGATTCAGCAATACATTTATCAACAGCGGCTTTCGGAGGGCCCTGTGAGGCTGTTTGCTTGATCTCACCAAGGACCCAAAATCTTACATAAGCTGCTTTGCCTAGTGAAAGGCAGACTGAAAATACCCAGCACAGCGAACAGAGATCCTCACATAACACCCCCCCGCAGCTACACAACAGCACATAACGCCAGCAGTTTGGGGCCCAACGCGGCGCTCACGTCTCCTCTAAGCCAGCATATGTCAGGCCGGGTCTGTCTCTCTCCTGTCTGCCTGCCTCTGTGCGAACAGCAGGGGATTGTCTCTGCGTCTGCCAAATGGCCGGCATCACGTTCACACACTCCTTCTGTCAAACTGTTAAAAGTCTCTCAAGTCAAGTGAGCAGTAGATGTGTGTCACTTAACGGAGAAACACACACAGTCTGGTTTGAATGCACATCTTTTTAGACACACAAAGACACGAACCCATCACACACTTTGATGTTTAGAAACAGACGGGAAATTGAGTCAAAGTGAGTCATGTATTTTCCGAAATAAAATCAGTGGGTACAGCCACACAATATCATGAAAATATTTAGGGCGGTAGGGCCATCAAGAGGAGTAAAAAAATATAACAACTGATTCATGAAGAAGATTTGAAGCTTCATTTTCCCATCACTAGCTACATGCAAGCCTGGTTAGCACATCCGCCTCACACTTCAGAGGGTGCGGGTTCGATTCCACCTCCAGCCCTCCCTATGTGAGTTTGCATGTTCTCCCCGTGCCTGCATGGGTTTTCTCCGGGTCCTCCGGTTTCCTCCCACATCCCAAAAACATGGTAGGTGGGCCGATTGAGCACTGCGGATGGTTGTTCGTCTCAGTGTGCCCTGCGATTGGCTGGCAACCGGTTCAGGGTGTCCCCCGCCTACTGCCCGATGACAGCTGGGATAGGTTCCAGCAAGGCCGCGACCCCCGTGGGGACAAAGCGGTAAAGACAAAGATGGATAGCTACATGCATATGCTTTAACACCATCATACTATATATGCATGTGAGGTCCAGGTATTATTTTTGTCCACTTGAGGTCACCATCCTCATATTGTAATATCCATGACTTTAAATCATTACTGGCGTGACGGCGTCGGTTAAGGCCATCGGCAGGTTGGCTGAGAATGTGCTTGTGCTTACTGTATTTTGTTACTGTTTGTTCAATAAAGCCATTGAAAGTGTACCAGATGATGTTTCCATTCCCCCTCTATCCTAACCACCTGTTATGGATTACAATTGGTTCTAACTCGCGGTGGTAAGCGACACAATTTGCTAAGGATGCTTATTTGATCATAGTTGTGTTATTTAATCCACTTGTACTTTGCAATAGACACTTTGTACTTTAGATGATATCATGAAATGATTCTAAATTTTGGATATTCAGATTTTTTCCTTCTGGCGTATAATGAATAATCCACCATATAAGTATGCAAGAATGTGTGATTAACTGAGCCTGCAAAAGGTGAACTGCGATAGACTATGTGAGTGGATGACTACATTTCTTCATTATCTCTTGTCCTCATTAGGATAAGTTTGAGTTTGGAGGAGACAATAAATATCCACTGTTGTACAAGATGCATGTCTTAAAAAGATATTTTCAAAAAATGCAAGGGGTGTAACTCGTCAGTATTAATTTACGGTAGGCCGCTTTTCAGGTTTTTTGGGGCGTAAATTTAAACTGCATTATACATTGTGCCGATGTATGAAGTGTCTGGTGAATGTATGTGAGTTATATTCCAAAAAAGACCTTATCTTGGTTTCAAAGAAGTGCTGATGCAAGACATGTGCATTGCGTGCGTGCGTGCGTGAGACGAACGATATGCCACCGGAGGGTAGCGGTGGTGAAATAAAGTCAACACAGCCTCTGACCTGTCATCTTCTCTTTGTCTCTGTCAGCACAGCAGTACTAAAATACACCAAAAACTAAAAAATGTGTTCTCTTGCTCTTTTCTTACGTGTTATCATAAAATATATCACATCATCAAAATTTGGAGTTACGTGAATGAGAAGAAAAGTTAGACTGGTCATACAATAAATGTAAGTAATACCGCAAAATGAGATGTAAAAATCTTTCAAAATTCTGCCAAAACAAAGATAAAAATGCTCAGTTTGTGTGAAATTGTCACAGCGGTATTAATAATTATTATTTAGGACTCATAGTGTGATACATTATACTATTTTTATTATTACAAATAATTTTTATTATTACAAAAAATAAAATATATTATTTTTATTGTGTTATTTAGCTAAATGATGGGGCAAAAATAATATCTCTCATTCACACTGTATTTCTCTTGAAACAAGAATAAACACATTGATAAACCAATTGTCTCTTTGACACCGAACCTTATCTTTGTAAAGGCAGAATTTTAATCTTAATGTTCCATTTTATTGAATTGTACTGATTGTGCAAGGTGTCCTTTATAATGTGGGAATCGCTTTTACACTTGATCATTTTGCTCTTACATGAGGGTTCTGTTATGGTTATCTTATGACTTGGTAAGACTTTAACAAAAACTAAAATAATATAAACCACCAGGAATTTTCTGTAACATAATCTGCCGAAGGATACAATTTGCCTACGCATTAGCACTGTGAATTATGGTGAAATAAAATTAGATGAGGTGTGAACTATGGACATGGTGGGAAAAACAGTTTAAAATTCATATTGAGGGGAAGAAAAAAAACTATTGTTACCTTCAGTTATGTACATTTCCCTTCTGAAACGTGGAATTTGTAATAAGTGCATTAGTGCAATCAACGTATTTTCATCTAAGGACACAAACAATTTTTCCTACTGCAATGATGTCAATATTCGATAGTTTGTAACAGCAGATGTTCAGAAGAGGTGTTTATAATGTGCATGATGAGGTCATTTTTCTAACAATTAATCCCATGAAAAATGACCATTCGATTTAGTTAAAAAAGAAGAAGAAAAAAAGAGCTGCATTTCCAACACGGCCGGGGCTCATTGACTGAGGTATTTGAAGCATTGGCACTTTTAACAATTCACATTAGGTTTGGGAAATAAAAGTCAATTAATGAAAAATTTAAAGAGTTGTAGATTTCCTTAATCTATTGAAAATACTCTTTGTAGCTCAAAGGCTTGGTTGCCAATCGGCTTCCCAAAGCTACACTTTTAAAATGGCACTTTGCAAATGTTGGAAAAAGACGGAACGAAAAGCGATGCGGTATGCGAGTGTGGTAATCTAGTGAGAAAACTAGTCAATCCGTGCCCAACATAGAGCTCTACTAACTTGGGGACGTGAGGCACATCCTACAGGCCGATGGCGTTGGCGAGGGTCACTGAGGATGGCTTTAAAGATGGCCCTAATAAATAAAGGAGAGAAGAAAAGTCTAGAAAAAAAAAAGGCGAGCTGAGCAGGGAGACAAGTTTCCCTTGAACCTAACTTCTCAAAGTCGAGTCTGAGCCTCGGGAATATAGATCTCGATGCTGTCCGCTCGCTCCGAGGAAGAGTTCTGGCGGAAGGAAGCCGCCCGCTTGGCTGCCATCAGCCGTCGACGCGCCTCCTGCCGGTGCCTGTCGGGGAGGTCCAAGGACCTTTCCCTTGTTATCAGACTCTTCTGTCGAATTGTCTTCTTTGGTACTGGAGCTAGAGGCTTTGGAAAACAATGGCAAACTAATTAGGTGTAGCTGAATAATTTATAAAGAGAAACAAATTAATCAGAACACGATAAACAATCATCACAGGATAAAAGAACATTACTCATTGTTATTTACTACTAATTCCACCTTGCCAAAGTGGCAGCTGAAAAGCTGATCATATTTATGACAACTCACTAATTCATCGCATCTTTTATTACGGAGCACTTTGCATCCATAATGTGTTTTGTCCTTTTGGGGCATTGGTTCTCAACTGTTAGCACACTGGGACTAAATAGTTTTATGAGTAGCAACCCACATTGATAGATTTTAAGAACAATAAATGAAACATTTTGTTCAAAAATAGAAAATAGCATTAATGCATGTATTTAATAGGGCTGTACAATATATCGAAAAAATATCGACATCACGATTTTGGACCATGGAACATGCATATCGCAAAGACATGCAATAAGTTTCTTATGGAATTGTTTTGAGGATCTATCTTTTAATATTGATTGATGCAGGATTATAATAATAAAAAAATCTCATATCTCTGCAAATTACCAAGACGACATTTTTCCATGTGCATAATAGGGCATGTATATAATATATATATTATTTTTACATTCATTTCAGCAGCAGAAAAAAATCTGTTTTATTACATTTACCTTCTTGTCTGGACTATCTACTGGCCTCCAGTTGTTGCTCTTGATCTGCTGCAGTTGGTCAAACTTCAAAGTGACGTCATCAACGGAGAGCTGCAGCAGGTCCCAGAACCCAGCCAGGTCCTGTGAGGTAGGCCGCGGCATGGCACTGGGGTCCTCCACGATGTAGTGAGGACAAGGGAGATATGTGTTAGTTCTTATCTTGTCTTGTTCTTGTAATATTTTTTTTGTCTTTTGTCCTTATTTGAGTAGTACGTAACTTGATGTTCAGTAATTCCCACTGAATGGTTAGTTTCAGCTGCCTGCATATAATTAGCTGATTCATAACAATAGCCCCATCTTGCCCATGTGCAACTGGCAGAGATATTTACTCAGATCCATAAAAGGCTTTGTACAATTTTCGTTTTCTCTCACAGCACGATCATCCAAACTACAAAACATTCATCTTCTCTCATGTAGTTTCCCCGCATCGCTTTCCGGCCAAAACTAAATGCCCCAAATAGATATCGATTCTCATTTTTGTTGCTTTCCAGAATCAATGACTTTCAGTGGGGTTGATTGAGTCTGTTCGCGTGTCAATGTGCATTGCAGTTTTGTAACGAAAGGTTGCAAAGAAAATGTGTGTGGCTGAAGTTACTGAATAACTTGGATAAGTGTCTCTATATCTAAGATGTGTTTTTGTTGACGCTAAACTAATCCATACTTTTAATATTCAATATTATTGCTTTCTGCATCTGACATTATTCAAAAGAATTTTATTTGAAATTATACTAAACTGTTTTGGGATCATCGATTGTGGTGTTAAATACTTTTTGATTTTCATGCTTTTCACGATAAGGCCCAGTTACTCGAATGAAATATTTTGAATGAATGATGAATGAATGAAATATTTTCAATTTAGCTGAAAGTTGTAACTAGCAGAGCAATGACAAAGGAGGAGGACATCGACTACCTCAGCCATCTTGTGTTGGATGCTCAAAACAAAAAGGGTTCTTGCTTACATCTGCTATTACAATCTGTGGAGTTGTGACAAAAAATCTTTTCCGAAAGCACCCACACTTACCAGATTTTGCTGACAGAGCCAATAAAACTGCTGGAATTTCTGCGACATGAGCAGCTGAGCGCTCCCCACGGCACTTCGGATTTTTCCCAAAACTGTAACACAAAATACATGACATTGTATTTAAAGCTGGCATCTTTTATTTTGTACAATTTTTTGTGTCACTCACTCTCTTCTGACAGATCATTTTCTTCAGCTTCTGCCTCCATCTCTTTACACCAGCCCTCTATCCTCTTGGTCTCAGTATGAAGCAGCTGCATGAACCAGCTCCCGTCTCTCCTCAGAGAAGGGGAGCTACGCCCCGACTCACCAGATGTGACTGTATTCTCTTGTGGCGAGGGGGGCTCCAGCTGCCACGTGGGCTCACTTGTGGTCTCTCTGGGACTGGGGGGCTCAGCTGGGGTCCTGTAGTCCTCACGGTAACTGAAGAGCCCCTGAGTGCGTACGGTTCGCACGGCTCCATACTGGGTGGGCGTGCTGGGCTCTGAGTGACGCTGGAAGCCCCCGCCGAACTGCAAGCCTTTGTCTTCCATGGTGGGGAAGACCTCCAACTCCATGTCGGCTTGCACTGCTGTTGTCACGCTGTTGGAGCGCTTGAACCGGCCTTGTCTTAAGGCCAAGGAGGTAAAATTGCATTGAGAAAAGCCAAGAGGCAATTAATAAAAGTTGTTGACAGCAAAGACTCAAAAGCAGGATTTTTACCCTTTCTTGTCATCCTCCACCTGGATCCCAACTGAATGGTATTCCCTGGAGCCTTTGCTTTCGGATTCCGAGTCTGTTGCAGCCTCCACCTAATGCACAGAGCCAATACGAGGCAAGATTGCTGTCATTATGTGAGCCACATGTGCCTTTATTGAACTGGGACTGAGCTTAACTGTCAAAGCTAGTCCGTAAACAGCTCATGATTTATCGAGGTTTATAAGACATCACGGTTTCTTTCTTTGGGTCCTGTTTGCTTTCTTAAATGGTTATTGCCATATATGAGTTCATCTAAAAACATTGAAGCAACATCAAAACTTAACTTAATTACACAAATGCCTACCGTATTTTCCGGACTATAAGGTGCGCCTAAAAACCTAAAATTTTCTCAAAAGCCGACAGTGCGCCTTATAGTACAGTGCGCCTTATATATGGACCAAATTCCTAAATTTAAACTGGCCGAAGCATTGTGTCATGAAATCAATCATAAGTGGCCCGCTGAAGACTATGAATCATGAATCAATGATTATAAAGTAATTTGTTGCATCTGAAGTTGAAATAAAAAAGATAAAATGGAGAATGATTTGATTTGTATTAAAAATTTGACATGATGCATTAATGGTGCGCCTTATAGTCCGGTGCGCCTTATATAAGGACAAAGTTTTAAAATGGGCCATTCATTGAAGGTGCGCCTTATAGTCCGGTCCGGTGCGCCTTATAGTCCGGAAAATACGGTAATTTCCCATTTTTAAATGTCACTTTGGAGATACCACTGATTTTCTCCAATCCTCTACCTGTATTGCTGTTTTCATTGAAAATGTATAAATCCCCCGGAGTCATGAGGCAGCAAAATATCACAAAACAAATCTCAGCCATTCATTTGCTCAAATAAATGAATCAAGACAAGCAGTCTGTTCAGATCAAATGGTAAAATTTGAGTCAATATTGAATTTACATTCATGAGAGGGACAGAACTACTTCCAATGTTGCAGAATGAGTGAAGGGACAACTGTCAGCCAGTCAATGACGGAGAGCTAGATAGAAAGCTAAATAGATACATATGAATAAATATTCTTGTATCTGTAGTATTCTCTAGAGTTCCATGATTGACAATGTTCCCATCTCTTTCCAGTCGGTCTCATTTTTGTGTTTACTCATTTCCTCCTGATCTAATTTTGTTGTTTTCTTTGTCGAGTGATCATAATTTCCTGTATGCTCAATGTCGCAATAACTCGGTCTGTCTGCACTCCCGGGTGCCCACTGAACATTTTGTGTCTGGAGAAGAAAGGCCTAACAAATTAAAGGTTTGGTGGCACACCAAATGTGGATATTGAGACATATGGTCACTGCTTGAAGGCAATGTTCCATTTTGTCCCTTTGCTCATTTGAAACCTTTTTTTTCTGTAGGTTTCCTCACAGAGCAATAACAGAGCAGCACATACAAGAACTGGATGACATTTATACATCTTCGGCTCAGTTCACTTTTATCACTAAAGGGGTAAACTGCTGATGTGGAACATGACACAAATAAAACGTGTTTTGGTATTTTGGCAGAAAGTCTGAAAGTTGAGTCACATGTTGGAAGCAAAACAAAAGGATGAGCAATGAGGGAAAAAAATTGGTTGTAAAAACAAATAGAAAATGTCTTACGAATCACGTGGCGTTTTATTAAGATGCACGAAAGACTTTTGAATTTATTGTTGGTCCTGGACAATACGAAATGCTTAACCAATACTAAGTAGAAAGTCATGCTAGAGGTGAATAAAGATGACAAAAGCATTTTCAATCACTTAATCTTGAGGGCTAAAGTGAATTAATGAGGGTTACAAATCCAAAATCTCCCAACGTACACCGCAAAAAACACATAAAAAATAGACAAACGGGCAATCGTTAAATAAACTGCATTTTTAGCCTTTGCTCATTCATCACAAGGTAGGCTTTGGCGTGTTTTTCCTAATGAACTGATTAAATGCAAACATAAATGAAGATGGAGTGAATGAAGCCTAGAGGGAACCATTCACTAGAACAAGCCATAGCATGAGTTGAATCCTAATTGATGGATTGTGGGATGATGACTCACAGGGCCTATTTTTAGCAGCTGAATTGACTACTATGTTTCTCTCTCGTGGTTGTATATTATTAAGCAAGAGATGCGGCTTCCGTCAAGACTGACCTGGATCCCTATGGAGGACCGAGGTGTCTTCAGGTACTCCTCAGCCTTAGACACCAGGATGGCCTTGTCGCAGGTGAGTACCGAGCTGTGGCTGTCTGTGGACGGGTGTCTCTTTCCAGCCATGACCCCAGCTGCCTCCATGGCTATTGTTACAGCCTTGGTGCTATCCAGGCTGTCTACTGAGTTATAGAGGGCTCTGCCAGGGCTCAGGCCCAGGGTCAGGCCATCGGAGCCCCACATCCCGCCGTGGAGGTGCCTCCCTTCGTGGTAGGCGTCCTGGGTGGACTCTGTGCTGCTTTGGGCTGTGATGGAGATGAGGGGTTTGGAGGTGGTGCGGGGCGGGACGGGTGGAGGGGGCTTTTTGTAGCTTGGCGTGTAGCTGATGGCTGCAATAGAAGACAAATATAGTGCACAGAATGTACATTAAGCGATACATAAAATTACAGTTGCGCTTGGTGAAGGGCAGTGATTCCCAACTGCTGTGCTGTAAGCAATTATTGTGCCACGGGATATCATCCAAATCCTTGAATTGGACTATAAATTATCCATTTATTGTACTATGAATAATCTTTGTTTATCTATCTATATGAGCCATGTTTAGTGGCAAGCAGAACAATTTAATGTTCTTTCACCAGATGACAGAAAGTACAATTACCCTGTCTACTGACATGCGTACTCATCAGAATAAATAATAGCTTTGACAGATTTCATTTTGAGCAAATACTTTTTTCAGAAAACTGAAATAAGATCATTATTTATATGGTGTGGTATGAGATTTTTTTGAAATGTAAAATAAGTGCCCTAGCTATATAAAGGTTGGAGAACCGAGGGCATAGAACGCATTTTTCTGATTTGTTTTCTTTTTTTAATTAACAAAATTCTCTTAAATGCATTAGCGTGCCTGTTTTTTGTTTTTTTTCAAGTTACAGTATGATTATTCTATAAGTTGTCACCGATGCAGCAGCCATGTTGACACAAGTGTGCGTGAACACTTGTTACTGATGTCATTAATTAAGCATGCCGGAGAAGCTTCATCTTGAGTTTCACAGGAAAAATGTGTTGGAGTAACATTGACTTACTAATATTAGTCATTTGAACGTGCAAAGCAAACAACATAGGACAACAAATAGTGCAACGATAAACAAAATGCAGAGACAAACAAAACAAAAAAAAACCAATTTAACCTAAAAACAACAAAAACAATGGTAAATCTCATTGTGCTTATTATCGAATTACCAAAAGCAAGTCCAGTGAATGCCACCAAGTTGTGATTCACTATTTGTGAACTTCTCAAATAGTGAGGTTTATTTTGGGGTGGGTGCCTAACTAAATTTGTTATCCTGAAAAACTCACCTTCAAAGTATGTCAAATGAGTAACAGGAATGGTTGAACCAAAAATATCTTCTGAATCCAAACTATGAATTTTCTCTTCAGATGTCTACAAAGGCTACTGCAAGTTGCTTCAACGTGACAACTTGCCTGCTCACAACGCCCTGAGCATTCGACAATTCTTGGGTGAGAAGAACATTCCCGTGGGTGCTAAAGCAATCTCCCCATACACCTAACCTGGCTTAGTGTGACCAGGCTTGACGGTGACCCGGCCTGATGGAGGACTCCAGTTGAGGTCCTACAGGCAATGTCCTTGTAGGGTTGAGAAAGCAGTGTGGTAAACTTCTCAAGAGGGTGCAGAAGAAAGTATCTCTAAGTCAAATGTGCTAAAATTGCTAAAAAGGATAGTAATTGGTATTTTTAAAGTGTTGTTACAAAGAACCTGACAAAAACCCCATCAAGTGTAATCAAGTACAAAACTAATCCTTATAATGCACATGTTCTATTGTTGAGATGGAATATGAAAGCTAGCAGAAGCCTCTGAGCAGGAGATACAAGAGGAAGAGCTCCTGGCCACACAATTGGTGAAGCTTCAGGTTGCCTTTGGCAAAACTGCAAAGAGCTCTTTTGATCATCACAACTTACATAAAAAAGGGCAATTAATGAAGCGCTTGTGGGATCTCCTTTGGGTTATAATGAGAAGCACCCTCCACACCAGGCCCTCCCAAAGGTTGGCGCCAAATTAACAGCATTTTGTCCAATTAAATTATAGCCTGAGCGACACAATTACCGAGAGAGACCGCTATCAAAAATGAAAGGAGAAAGATTTGCCAGTAAAAGCAAGCTCATCAAATGTCTCAATTCATTCTGACCTCCTTCTCACCCTTAAATTTGGTTGTGTTTATTAATAGCCAAAGAAGTCACATCCGTGAAGATTGTTCCGCTTCAGAGAATCGATGAGTCACGCAGCTGTCCATTCACAAAATGAATTTTCCAATAATGAAGAGATGCATTAGTGGTAAGAAACAGGAAAAGTGCATGTGTACATGTACAGACAAGAAAATTGCGTGTGTGCGTGTGCATCCTATTCAGGGGGCCATGACTCAGTAGGAAAACCAAAAATAGAATCAGTAAATTGTGCTAAGGAGGGGCTGGATGCTACCTTGGTTCATAATCCCGGCTCCTAATTTGACACAACACCATTACGCAGCAGTTATTAAATCCGAAGCGAAGTCAACCAGACTCAGACATCGGTTACATGACACAGTTAAAAATAAAAAGCGGCAAAAATCATTATGGTTCTTCAGATAGTTCTTACTCCACAACAACAGCCTTTAAGTGGCAGACTGTCAAGGCCAGCAAACTCTTATCTGCTGGCCTAGACAATATCAGAAGCACTAAATCTTCATTTGATGTACTATATTCTATATTGTAATGCTTTTTCCATGAAATTGCATTAATTTAATATCAAATGGGGCTTGCATACATATAAGCAATGGAGCACCATTTCTTTGGCTGGCCGAGTGACCTTGAAGAAATATCATGAACAGTTAGTAAAAGCCACGCCGATAATAGACAACAAGTGACGGTGATTATTTTTCTCACTCGCTCCTGCAAGTGCAAACAACTAGCACGGTATTAGCGAGGCTGACAAACACAACCCCTCCATCTTTGTTAGTGCCGTTCTATCAGGACTGGCTAACATGGTGGTAAGGTAGAGAGTAGTTGAGTGACACACCATTAACAGTCTTTTTTTTCCCCCCTAGCTGGATTTATCATTGTAAAGGCAATGCAGCACTTAGTTTTGCAAGCAGGCTATTAAGGGTATGTAAATGATAGGGAAAGCTGGAAGGACTGTAAACAAGACATTACTGGCATTGCCACTTTGTATTGCTGCTAAGAAAAATACCAAAAAGCTCAATACACAAAGAATATGTGAGAGAGAGAGAAAGAGAGATGGGAGAAGTCAGATTATAACGACCAAATTGCATCAATACAAGAAGACTGTGACATCATTATTATTATTATTTTAACTCCACTATATTAAGGGTTGTTTGCAGATGATAGCAAATGCGTAAGCACAGACCATATTACTGACATATCAAGAATGTGGATGATGCTTTTTTTTTTTTTTTTTCTAAACCAGGGGGATGCTGGGGGTGGGGTGTCCAGTCAATACGGCTGCAGTTAGAGGAAAGGCAGAATTGGATGCTTGGATAGCAAGGGAGTAGGGTGGGGATTCAGAGACGCGGGCAAACTAGAAATGATAAGCAAATGAAGATTACTCTAATACACATGTGTCAAACTCAAGGCCCGGGGGCCAGATACGGCTCGCCACATCATTTTATGTGGCCCGCGAAGACAAATTGTGCATCAAATTCGTGTGCCATTACTAGAATTGCAAATTGTCTTCACTTTTCATAATTTTTTTTTTTTTAAATATTTGACCAGTTTTTACTCGTCTGATTTAAAAACGAATTATTTGTCAGTTTGTTTTGTAGCTTTTACTGTATATAATATGAGGTGCTCATACATTTATTTGGGTTGACAGTCATAATGGCCCTCCGAAAGAAGCTATGACGACAATGCGGCCCGTGAAAAAAAGGAGTTTGACACCCCTGCTCTAATACATGAGCATTTGGGTTGCATTTTAAATATATTTATTTTGGTTTACTGCACAGCTGTTCACCACAAGATGGAAGGTTGGTAAAAATCATCTGGGAATTGTGGTCCTTTTACCGTGTGTCGCCTTCAAGCGATATGATCGAGTGGCAGCCAATGAACAAGCGCCACCAGATGACACACGTTTGATGTATTTGTTATGTCTGGCCTGAATTTGTCACTTAACTCAGCCTGAACTATGCTGGGTAACAAATGCTCTCCTTTTTAGTTCGTGTATGAAAAAAAAGTTTTACGTTTTCAGCTAAATAAGCCACAAGCACTTTTCATCTACTTTTTCTTTCTATCTATTCTTCACCCATCCAAATTGATTATGAGTGACAGGTAACTGGAAGTTGGGGTGTGGGAATTTGGATTTAGTAGTGTGTTCTCAATGAAGAGGAGCACTGAGAACCAAACCCAACCAAACCAAACCTAAACCAAACCAAACCAAACCAAAACAAAACCATCTCTCAAGTATCTGTTCAGACAAAAAACGAGCAGCCATTTTCTTTAAATAATTGTGGGCATTTAGTTGACAGCAGATATTTTACAGTCTCTCATCAGAATTTTGGCTTCAGCAAAACTGACAATGACTTTCATTACAAGTTCTGTTATTTGACACAGCTCTATTCCATTTTGTTTGATTAAAAAAAAGTAGTACAATGTAGGAGCACATGTTATAGTACATTCTGTTGGCATAGATGTTTTGAAAATGAAAAGTTGAATGTGGATGAGATGTGGAGGGAAGAAAGATGGCGCTGAAACGACAAAACGAATACAACAATACAGCTAATTAACTTCCCATGGCCTTAAAATCTTTCTGCCGAAGCCAATTTAGCAAACTTTCATGGTGCACCGAAAAAAATTCTTTTTTCCGGAAGCACACTGATGCTCAGCTCAAAGGTTCCTTTTGTTCCAGTGTGCTTTATTAGAGCACAGACTTCAGTGGGCATGTGGAGCCAACTAATTGGAGACATAGGAGAGATATAGTTTGTGATTGATTGGGCTTTCAACTATTGCCTCCTCTTAATAGAATTGTGCCGTCATTGGCTATGCAAGAGCTTTCTTTCAATTGCCCTCATTCAAAGGCAGAAATTACAAACAGGCTCAAATGCAGATTGCGGCGCATGGAACAGTTTGAATTACTGATCACCAAATGCCTATATCATAATGTCCAGGAATACTCTGGATTATTATGCCATTCTCCTCATTCTGTGGGATTACATTCACAGTCTTTAAATTCCTGAGCCCAATATTATTTTACAGTAAAAATACACTCAACATTTCCTTTAATTTTAATGTTACTAATTTATTGAGTATTTCGTAATAGGTTTACTTCTTTTTTTTACTTTTCTGTGTTTCAGTCATATGTGAATATGATTATTTATTGTGTGTGTATATAGAGCTACAGTAAATTTACAGTATATGCCATTGCAGTTTTACTTTGGGAATATATTTGAGCAACACTGAACTTTCATTAACAGTATTCCAGCATTTTCGATTACCATCAGTTCATATTTCATACGACTCTTCATCCATTAGCTCACATAGTAAACACCCTTGCAATTCATAGTTATATAATAACCATCCCAAAAATATCACTCCACCTTAGAGTGACGATATACACACATTCGTTCGTACAAGCAAAGAAAGGAAGTTGTTACTGCAAAACTGTTCATCTGCAGCATTTTCATAGTCCAAAAGAATTCCTCAAAATAGTTGGCATTACTTGAGTCCTTGATTGGAAGTCAGTTTTTGTTGTAACATTTTCAGTGAATATTCTTGGATTATTATTGTTAAGTAAATATGTCACAGCTGAAGACAGTTCTTAGAATGATAGCTCTCGCTGCTATAAATACAGTTCTTCTTTGTGGAATTTTATGAGGAAGTCCTTGCTTTGAATGCCAATGATCTTATTACATTTGGATCGGCCCATTGCTCCACATCACTGTGGCGGCTATTAACTGTGAATTACGGATATACTTTGGGCTACATTCTGTCTGCTGAGACTGAAGTACGAGCTCACAGAGTGAGGGATACATATGTGATTTCTGCACTGTTGTATTCATATCTCCCACTCCAAAGTTCTACACTTGCACTCCTCTGTACTGATTTTTTCTGTTGGGTCCTTTTCTGCCACCGGTACCAAAGAAAAGCTTCCTCGTACGAAGACCGATCCAGACTATCCGTGGGGTTTTCCTTCACAAGTTCCCCATGCTCTTGCGAAGACGTCGTGGACTCAAGAGACTCTTCTATTTTCTCATACGGCTTCATGCTTTCCTGGATTAACGATATTACTTCAATGTCCTCCGGATCATGTGAAGATGGATCAATATCACATAATGAAGGCTCTGGTGATGGACTTGTGGGTTCAAAATCCATTTCCAATGAGGTATCAGGGGATAGTGAACTTGGGGGTGATATTGTGACAGTGATTTGTGGTAGTTGGGGTTCCTGTGAGACTGACACGCTACCAAGCCGACTAGAATTTGAGCAACACTCGGGAGTTGGTATAAAACAGACATCATCTGTTGACAATGATGAATCCAAGGGGCATATTGTGGCAGAGTCTGCAGTTTCACAGCAATCTGATTGGTCAAAAGGATTGTCCAGGTCCAAAGTAGATGGAGTATCAATACTTAGATCAAATGGCTCTGGTTCAGGGTCCATGAACACTGAATCAAGATCATCTTGGTCTAGAGAAGTCAACATGACCAGGTCAAAGTGAACCAGATCGGCATGATATATTGGAGTGCGATCAAGAGGCTCGGGAAGGGGTGGCCACTCTGAGTCTTCCATGTCTGGTTCAGTGTTGGGTTGAGTTTGTGCAGAACTAGGTGGAAAATCTGAATCCAGGTGCATTTGCTCTGAGAAAGGACTTTCCGGAAGGGACACGATGGGGTCAGGATTTGGATCACTGTCGGTTGGACTCTCTGGAGAATCTATGTCGAAGTACTCGGTTACCACAATGGAAGGACATTGCTCCACGTTACACGATGCAGAAGTATCTTGATCAGTTGTGGGTACATCATGAATTAAAATCTGGCTTTCGTCAATTATGTCGGACGCTGATGCCATACGCAAGTCTATATCTTTTGATTCCGATTCCTTTAGGTCTGTTCCTTTTGACTCTTCTAATTCCGTATTTGTTAGCGACACTGGAGTTGGTTCTGGTTCCTCTCCAGCAGAATGATACGGGAACTCAGAATCTGATGTGATGTCGTTCTCATGATCCTCGGGCGGAGACACGGTAACTACAGGGACTGGATATGGCAGGCGGATATTTTCCCTCTCAATGAAGTCCAATTCTGTGGATTTCGATTCAACTTGATGAGATGGTTTAGTATCCAAGTCATAATCATTTGAAGGGTTGTCACTGCTTTGCTGTGGAGTAATTCCCATGTCTTGGTCAACTGTAACCAAATCTTGTAGCCTCTCACAGGACATTTCTCCGAGCTGCACCATACCATCAGAGGTGAGTGCCTCTTTCGTCACAGGATCACACGAGGCCCCGGCATCCTGGTCAGGTAGTTGTTCCAGTTCTGCTGATAGGCCTACATAAGGCAATTCCAAAGGCCTAGTTTTGTCTGCTTTAGCAGAGAATGGGATAATTGGATCCAATGAAAGTGGTATGGCACTTTCTACATACATTGACTGCGGACGTGCAAGAATACTTGGATCCATGGAGAGCTGCTTTGGTAGTTTTTTTCGTGCCCCTTTCTTCTTCTCCTTCTCTTCTGGGCAATTAACGGCGGCATCTGCAGTGCTTTGCCGCACCAAAGCTTTGCTTCTGGCCTGAGTCCCCACAGAAACTTTAGATACATGTTTTGTTTTCTCCTTAGCTCCTCCGGTGCTTTGATTTGCTCCAGGGTTTCCAAATCCTTCAGCACCCAGTCCTGCATGGGCACCTGTCATTGCCTCTGCCGCACCCACTTCACTCAAATCCACCCCTGCGGGCATTTTACAACTTTGGGGAGACCATGTGTTGTAATGCTTCGTGAATGTATTGAAATTACTGTTGAAAGCACGAAGCTCTTTACAGAGGTCCCTTCTGAGTTCAGCTAACTCTACACGCATGGCAGAGACCTCTTCCTTCCATTGCATGCTGATAGCTGCAGCCAATGTTGCCGATTCTTTAATACTGGCCTGAATGGCTTTTGGTGAAGGCCTTTCTGCTCCAGTAGGTCTTGGAGATCTGAAGAGGATCGGAGAGACGGGTGGTCCAGACAGAGGTTTGGCTGTAGCCACCATGTTATCTTGTTGGTAAGACCTGTCTCTTCTGATGGGGCAGCCTAGATCATCATGTGCCAAAGGGGCTTTATCTGCTGTCACATCCTCATGTGCTCTGGCTTGCTTGGGTAAACAAGAGTCTTCCTGCACATAATTTCTGTCTGCAAGACAAATGTAAATATGTATTTGTAATATGGCCACAGGTGTGAGCAACTGGAGAGAATGTGCTTTTTATTGCCACAGAGCAGTAACATCAAGTCATGCACTAATTGCCATGAGTCAAAACAAGATTACAGCATAAATCTACACTACAAATATTGCTATTTTGACAATTTGCTCATATCTAGCCTAAATATTGCATTCATGTTTGTAATACCATGATACATTACTTAAGTGTTTCCTTAATATTGATTAAGCACTCCCATTTTGACTCATTTGATGCTTTACACTGCCTTCTCAACATTAAAAATTTAGCATGCATTCTTAACATCTTTTCAATGCACAAAGGAGAACCTCTTAACCTTCAGAACAAAGAAAATATTCATCATAGAAGGGATGTTTAAAAAAAATGCATGCTGTTCTGCTATCGGGTAAGATCCAGAAATATGAACTTTGTGCAATGAAAAGAGGCAAAGATGAGCACAGCTTCCAAACCTTCTCCCACCAATCAGGTAGTATAGTATGAACCCTATTGAAAATGTGATGTCCACTCTGACCATTCCAAAATCTAATTGCCTCCTGTCTAAAATAAATTCCATCAATAACCAAGTTTTGTCTATTAAAAAAAGTTTACAGAGAAAGCAGTGTAATCAAGCACCAATAGGGAGGAAGTATTAATAATAAGCACATCTCCAGATGGACACACCTCTAACCCTCCCTATGTTAATCCAAATGTTGCGTGGCGAGGGGGTGGAATCCATTTGGACTTCTTTCCTGGGTGCCTTCTCTTCTTTTTCCCCCTCCCCTAGTCTTCATCTCTGCTTGGACGTATCATTTCCTTGGGAGAAGTCATGAAACCACCAGCAGCTTCCAATTTATAATCACCCCTTTGTATGAGAAATAAATGGAGGTGTCAGCTGAGTAGGTTTAGATTTATTGTAACAAGATTTTATACATAAGGGGTGATTAAACATTGTGATTGTTTCAAAATGTGTACATTCAACTGTTATTGATCTAATTTGCATAATGGTCAGATGATACTGAAGCAACCTCAGGGCAAGGAAATCCCAGAATATATCCTGTGACATTTACAGATTTCCAGAGCATTGTAAATTGGGTTTACACATTCACCATACTTGTGCCCAATTTACAGTAAAAGTCAGAACATTCACCTTGCGGCATAACAGAAAAAGTCAGACATCAAATGAAGTGGAGAAAGCCTGTCGCCTGATTTTTCTCACTTGAGATTTTCAATAGGGTTCATAGCTTTACTCTCTGATGCATCCGATGGACGGGCAGATGACTCAATGCATCCAAAATACAAGAGGATGAACTTGCACAGCTCAAAAAGTTGGAAGTATGAAAGTCTTACATCCATCCAAAACAATGGAAACATTGAATAGATCATGCAAGGATTCAACATCTGACAGTATCACCGTTTTATGCTCGCCATTATCCCAAGTTCATAGCAAAAATAAGCTGTTGTGTCAGATGAAAAGAAGACATATGAGCCTTTACCTGTGGTAGATCTGATGGTGGATGTGACAGTGGAGGCCATGGGAGGGATGCACTCATCATCTTGAGAGTAGCCGGCTTGAATGGCTCGCAGGTAGCTGTGGCTCCGTGTTCGAAAACATCCGGGTAAATCCAATGCATCCATGGCCTGTGATTCCACCTCGCTGAACACAGACTCACAGACTGATTCAAATTGGCCATTTATTTCAGTTTCGCTGACCTGTGAAGAGTAAAAGCCATCAGAAAGGACAAAAACACATAAGGAAGAGAAATTTGAAGGCGAACCTGGCTCACGCAGCTGGCCTGGCTGAGAGTGCTGACTGCCCGCATGTAGCTCTGGTTCCTGGAGCGAAACTTGGGGGAGTTGTAGTGTGCAGCGGGGTCCAGGGCAATGCTTGGGTGCATGGCTGTTTGCAAGTGGTAGCTCTGACTAAAGATAGAGAAAAATAGGCCACTCAGGATTTTAAAATTGAACAGCAACTTTAGTGGCTGGCGGCGACGGGGGATACTAACAAGCGCAAAGCACCGGGTTTCCCCCATAGCAACCTGAACTTGAGAAGAAAGCTGTCAATGAGCTTTCTTCCTCAAAAAACAATACACCTTTTGTGTAGCAGTGTCCTAAAGAAGGTGATTGGATTTATGTTGTGCTGACACATCAAATCAATGTGTGCAAATGAGGGGAGCTAGTTAGTGAGCAAGCACTTCAGGGACAACCCCGTTATCCACCACATCAATTAAATATGCCAACCAAGCAGAGAAGCAGAGTTCTGTTCTGGACTATGTGCCAGGGAAGGAATATTCCAAATTAATGTAAGAAAAAGAAGGTCGGTATATAACCCTAAGTGACTTCAGGAAAACAAAACGGGATTTCCCACTGCCAGAGCTCTTTCTGGCATCCGGCATGGATGAGTTAGAACCCTTCCATGGAGATAAGTGCTTGACAATAAATGAAAAAAAAAAAAGGCTGTGATACATCATGTCAGGCTGGAGAATTCCTCTACTCTATGTTGGCAAAGCCATTGAAAATAAAGGCATCAAGATATTAATGAGGCAAAAGCTATTGAAGGAAATGTTCAAAATGCCTGATCATTTATGGATCAATTATTTTTTGTGTGTGCCCCAATTCCATTTCCAAACAAAGAGAAAACTTAATGGACCGTGTTTGAATTCAGAGTTTTTTTTTTCTCCCATCTGTTTTTTAATCACTGCATGAGAAAGACGCCAAGTGATCTCTTATTGACCTTTCATTGACGTAAATAGCGAATTGTCAGCAAAGGCAGCGAGTCAGCCACCTCTGACATCTGACCACTGCAACGCGGCAGCAATGAAGAGCTAACTGGAGACACTGATCGCGTATTCACCTTAAGTCTGCAGCAAAATTGGTGATGTAGTTACGCATGTCACTGTTGATTTTATCCAGGCGATAAGAGCTGTGGGCAGAGAGGAAAACACAGTTACAGGGTCCTCACAAGTGGGAGTTGGATGGAGGTGACTCCACTGGGCATTAGCCTGCTGGAAGTGGTTCTGTACAGAAATTGGGGTGAGCTCAATGTTTGCTTGCGAGTTTTCACCAAAGTGCTGCAAACATTAGGGTGACAGAACATGACCAGCATGGATTCTGTGTGATGAATAAAAAAAGGGACAATGTTGCAGTAACATTAAATTGCCATCCAATCTAAAGGATGATGAACATACTGTAAGTGGGAAACACCCAAAAAAATGTCCACGAGATGACAACACAGCTCACCACAAATATCTCTAGCGACAATCGTGAGTCTCCTCCCCCAAAACAGAAGTGTGGACTGTGAAAATAACATCAACAACCAGATGGTTGATGATTAATACGTAGAAGAAAGTGTAGTCGCAGAGGAAGAAACAGAACAAGTAACTTATCTAGCTTATTGTTGACTACATTGCAAACTCTTTGCCTAACCACAGGCGGTGCTAGAGGGGGAACCTCGAGGGCACTGCCCCCTGACCCCAGAAATCTGCTCTGATCAAAAGGAAGGAAAACGTCTGAATGGGGATGGAAGGTGTCCATAATCGTTGATTAAAACAATGATCTAATGTTCCCTCCTGGCTGTTCTATCTGAGCAGGCCTGTTCTTTACGAGTGAAACAAACAAAGAGGCGATCCAGTCAATCACCAGGGCCTCAAAAAGAACTTGAAAGCGAAAATGATGGAAGGTGACACAACCTGACAGCTTGTTCTTGACTCACACACATGCTTTGCGTCAGCTGTCAAATTTGAGTGTGACCTCTCTGAATGCCTCCATAGAGCATCAAATTGTCACAAGTGCAGGGGAAATCCAACTCAGACCATTTGTCTCGACTGCGATCTAATTCCCTCCCAACTAGTGAACCATGAGAAATAGCTCTCATGCTCTTGCCCGGTGCACGGGCAGTGTTTGTTGAGAATCATTATGTGTCTAGCTTTCTAGATTCAAAACGCATTTGCCTGTAGGAATGTAACGAGAATATTGTCATCTACAGTGTCTGTTGTGCTGGTTCCACTCTCAATGAAGTCATAAACACATCATTTGTAGACATTATTCCACGATGACTTTGAGTACGCATTGTATGAGGTAATTTCTTTTTTGTTTGATTCCACGGTGTATTTTACTGAATATCAGTAATTACAGTGCAAATCCAAATTATTGTCATGTTTTTTAAACAGGTTAGACACATTGGACAATGATGGTTACTTAAAGTTACTCATATCTTGTCTTTTCACGTTACTAAGATCAGATTCTGCGGGTAAAATTGCAATAATAAGGTGACTTGACTTGACCTATTTAAGGACTTGACTTGGACTTGACCTATTTAAGGACTTGACTTGACTTGCCCAAGAAAAAAATGACTTGGGACTTACTTGAGACTTGAAGGTTAAGACTCGAGACTCATTTGAGACTTGCACATGAGTGACTTGGTCCCATCTCTGCACAATTGTATTCTGAATTGCTAATGCACAAAGCCGATACGGAGATGGCTTTGCTTATGCGCACTACTCCACTCAACTAGTTCGAAAGAAGTGAATGTATGTTTCCCGTGACCATGAAGAGGATGAGTGGTATTGAAAATGAATGGATGGATTGCTTATGCCACAATACAACTATATCAAGCAGGCCTTCCTAAGTACCTTCTTAATATTTAAAGAATTGTTATGGCTTATACCTTCACAAATCCTAACAAAATTTCCTTCACATCTTTCCTGGAAATCGATCGACGACGATTACAGTGCTATCTATTACTGAGAACGTACGTGTCCCTTTCAACAACTTGACATATACGAGGCTGCTGTGCTGAGGCATGTTTCCGCAGCTTCCAAAACTGGCCCAGACTATCCATTTTGAATGGCTGTAAACGCTATGATGAATGATTCCAAATGATTCAACAGCAGGGAGTGCGATCAGCTGCAGTTATTGCACTCCAAGGCCTCTCTGAATAATGACTGGCTCAGTGCATAGACACAGACTGTGCTGGGCTGTGCTGAAAAGAAGCTATTGACCAGCATGGATCGGGCTGTGAGGCCCGACTCGGAATCCACTGATTGCAGCTGCAGTACTATTGAGTCGAGAGGAGCAGCTTTGTTATTGAATTCATTTCAAACACCAGGAGTGGCCCCAAGGGTGTCATTACCGAGGAGTTCTTGAAGAACGCCTGTCATTTCGGGGGATTCGGTATTAATATGCTCGCTCTGTGAACTCTCTGAAATCTGTGCAGCTCTGATGATAAAGTTAAAAGTAAGATGTAAAATGGTCTGGTAATACTGTATTAGTTTTTTTTTTTGCTTCCACTCACCATGATGGCATCACAGGATGGATAAACCACCCAGTCAATGCCGGAAAAAAGCTCATTTGAATAAAACATTTTCAGTGGCACAATAAAGCTTTCATAAGTGTCTTGGGCTCACTTGCTGAACATTTATTATTACTTTTTTTTTTTATGATTCAGGTACAACAGCTGGAAAAGCTCTGTCACCTTGGGTTTTATAGTGGTAGCAGGGACATGTAGACATTTTTTGCTTAGAATACCCAAAAGACTAGTTGGCTGTGTTAGGGAAGAGAAGGTCAGCAATAAAGTGCGGTGTTTAAGCAAACAAGACCCAGAGGGACAGTGCTAGTATCTTATAATCAATAGTTAATTTGCTGTAAAAATTTAAACTTTACAGTGATAGAGAATTGCAAATACAGTGTACCTTCGCATAATTGCGGTTAAAATTACCGTATTTTCCGGACTATAAGGCGCACCGGACTATAAGGCGCACCTTCAATGAATGGCCCGTTTTAAAACTTTGTCCTTATATAAGGCGCACCGGATTATAAAGCGCACCATTAATGCATCATGTCAGATTTTTAATCCAAATCAAATCATTCTCCATTTTATCTTTTTTATTTCAACTTCAGACGCAACAAATTACTTTATAATCATTGATTCATGATTCATAGTCTTCAGCGGGCCACTTATGATTGATTTCATGACACAATGCTTCGGCCAGTTTAAATTGAGGAATTTGGTCCATATATAAGGCACCGTACTATAAGACGCACTGTCGGCTTTTGAGAAAGTTTTAGGTTTTTAGGTGCGCCTTATAGTCCGGAAGATACGGTAGTCACATTTTTGAGGGCCTAATCCTGCGTTTTGTATGCACATAAAATCTGAAAAGTTAGATACAGTATTTTAAGATTGCCATCCACGATTACCTAAAAAAATGCTCTGTAGCGCCTCCTACTGAGGTTTAACGAAGTTCTTCCAATACATTTTAACTTGGGCTATGAAAACTGGGGTAATAACCTGAAACATACCAAAAAAGCTGGTGGCCGTATCCTAATGATATCCAACAGAAAAAAAAAAGATTGGATGTCAAAATGAGGAGGCCAAATAACTGAAGCAAAGTGAAGATATTAGTGACATCATGCAAGCAGAGGTAGAGGCAAACTCTACAGGAGTTGCATGTGATGTACCTCTGAGAGTCCAACAGCTCTCTGGGTCTGATGATGGCCTTTATGAGGGCATCTGGTCGCACTGATTTCTGGGGTGATGTCTTGGGGCTTGAATCCGACTCGCCGCTCTCTTCATCCCCCATGGCTTTGACGTAGCTGCTGCTGCGCATGCGACGACAAGGAATCTCGTCGTCCTTTTCGCCTCCGGGATATCCTCCCCACTCATCCTGTGGAACCTGGAGATAAGGACCAACAACATTTTTAGCGTTTAATGATGGCCCTAATATGAGCAAAGCCCCCTGGTCAAGTAAAGTTGATCTAAAAAGTCTGCACACCCATTTTCAAATGTCAGGTTGAGTGAAATTAAATTAAAATTGAAATGAAAAAAAACAGACAAAGATATTTTTTCAACATATTTTCCATCATTATTGTGACCTATAAACTGTATAGCTCAAATCAATTATTTTCTACCCTTATTTTTTTAAGAGAGGAATTAAAAACAACTTAGATAATATGGTTCACACACTCACTTATAACTGGGAATGTACAGTCGCTGTGTTCAGAATATCTCATAAATCCACAAGGTAAATTGCTCATGAACACAATTTTAATTTTTGTATGTTTTGAAAGCAGTTCTTTGAAAAATTTACTTCTGCTTGTTTGTTAATGAATATGTTATATGATTAAATCACACTTTTTGTCCACCCCCATCTTTTATTTCCTTTCTTTGATTCATTGTTTATTCCTTAATTTAATTTCTTTAAGGGAAAAATAGTAATGGTGTCCGTTGGGTCACCATTTGTTCAATTCTAACGCTGATTGACTATCTCAGCAAATCACTCATGCCCCCTCACAAAGATTGGGTTCTGTCATTACTTCCATCACTGGTGAAATGTGCCTGCATACTCCCGTTGCAATCAAGAGAGGGAAGCCTGGCTGATACTGACATTGCAAAAATGAAGTTGCATGGGGACAAAGGCAAGTAAAACCCTCTAAATAATCAGAAAGTGAAAGTTTCACTGGAGAGAAAATCCTTATCACGACTGAACTTGCTCCATTTCTTATTCTCACTTTAAAAGGATTTTAAGTGTTCAGCAAAAGATGCAAGTAAAAAGGGGGCACACATCACATGCAAATGTTAATAAAAAAAAACATACCTACTGTTCACGATAAATGTGTCAGAATAGATATTTTGTATCGCATACTACACTTCAAAAATACTCCCACAAACGTGGACTGTGATTAAAAAAAAGCCACAATTTGTCAGGGTGCACAGTGACACTGAGAATTAGAGACAGTAAATTAGATTAGTTTATATATTATTATTTGTGATGTGTTAATCACGCACATATTAAAAAACCCACACTGGAACACACTTTGTGATACAAGTAATTTATCTCTTTGCCTAGGACGGCCAGGGACAGGCTACAAAACTGAGTCAAAGGGTTAATGAAGTCTTGGAGGGCTTCGCTATTTTTAGATGTCTAATTAATGAACGGACCGCCAGAGGTGAGGCACAAGTTGCGGTGAAATCTTTTAAAATTTGGATCGGCTGATAAACTGCAAAGATTCTCAGGTCCCTGGTGAGATAAAAAAAAAACAGGCAAGGAAGTGAATATCCTCACCCAAGATGTGAGCAAAGACACAGTTCTCACGGGACAGCATGCGAGTGTAAGCACACGCTGATGGTGTCAACAGAATGAGCAATTTAGGTCAGATGATCAATCGCTGATGATCAATGATTTTAAAAATAAAAAATAATTCTCAGCCTTGAAGAATTCCAGCTCCTAAAATGGCCACAAGTGCATTTTTCGTTTATATACATTTATATATTTAAATACTTCAATACTCCAAATCAGGATGTTTTGTTGATGCATTTTAATAATTCCATAATTGACTTATTCTTTGAAGGAATCATATTTTGTGCAATTACAAAGCCTAATTTATTTTTGTTATTGAGGTTAAGGACACAGCCATGAAAGCAATGGCACATTATAACGACACCAAATAATCATTGAATCCTATCAAAGTAATTTAAAAATATGAGGAGAAGACTCGGTACGTGCATTGCATTAGACTCCGGTGTATTACTTGCAATTGTTTCCTTTGAAGCCCGGAGAGAGCATGCGTGTGTATTTGTGCACGCTTGTTAGGGATCGGCCAATGTTCCGACATCAGCAGTGCATTCCATTGATTAACCCTGCAGGCTTTACCCTTACGCATCACCTCTCTCACTAAAAAAACAAAAAAAAACAAAAAGGTCACTTCCATTAAATTAAAAGTAGTGGCACAGAGCGAGAGATGTAGAAATAGATGAGCACAGAGGCGAGAAAGATAGGGAGTGCTCTAAAATGGTCAGTCATTGTCAATCCCAACAATGGACTTTTCTTTTCCATCGCGCAAAATTGCAAGGAGAGATTGCGTGTGTTGGTGCAGGTGCTGTGTTCCGTTTCTACTTTTAGTTCTTTCTTGGATCATCATAGGGAAGCAAGAATGACAGTGATAACACCTGGCGAAGGTCTTACTCCAAATAAAGTATGCTTACGTGCACAAGGGACACCACTGTCATATGAAATCACGTAGTATAAAACTGCAAAAAAAAAACTCTCAGAGCTCTTCTTATTTATTAGTCGACGCTGACAAAAATTGTATTAATTCTTTCCTTTACATCTGTCTATGTCAAGTTGTCCGGGTTGCGTGACACTAATGTTAAATTAAATTACCGTTTTTTCTGGACTATAAGGCGCACCGGACTCTAAGGCGCACCTTCAATGAATGGCCCATTTTAAAACTTTGTCCTTATATGAGGCACACCGGACTATAAGGTGCACCATTAATGCATCATGTCAGATTTTTAATCCGAATCAAATCATTCTCCATTTTATCTTTTTTATTTCAACTTCAGATGCAACAAATTACTTTATAATCACAAAATAATGATCCATAGTCTTTTTGATTCATGATTGATAGTCTTCAGCGGCCCACTTATGATTGATTTCATGACACAATGCTTCGGGCCAGTTTAAATTTAGGAATTTGGTTCACATATAAGGCGCACCGGACTATAAGGCGCACTGTCGGCTTTTGAGAAAATTTTAGGTTTTTAGGTGCGCCTTATAGTCCGGAAAATACGGTAAATGAAATTAAAAAAGATGCATTTACAAAGCTTCAGACTAATAATGCTTGTGGTAAATCAGTATCCTTGACTCCCTAAAGCGTGAGCTGACATTCACTTGAAATGGCAACGATTTTGTCAGAACTCGGCAACATGTCCTCATTAAACGAAAAGTAAAGGATGGTGCTGAATGCTTGATGGAAGGTTACCGCTCTTTTTCCATCAGGCTTCATTACTGCTGATCAACCTAATGCTATGTCATTTGTTCTTTGACGGCAGTGCACGCCTACATGTTGATTTGATTCTCACCCTTCCTATTTCCCGTCAGACTAGATCTTAACTAAGAAGTGGTTAGGGACAGCTATCTTAGAATAACACAAATCGACTCGACTGTGTTAATGTAGTGTTCTTTCTGTCTCTCAAGCGTAACCTTTGGCACCTCAACTTTCCTCTTAATTGTGCCTTTAAATCCCTTTGAAACATCCTTTGAGCAAAAACGTCACTGTGTGATCCACTTTTGAATTTGCATTGGGAGAGAAAAATCGACTTTTATTGACTGCGAGTGCAGCACAATATTGAGAAAATCTTTGGGACACATCTCACCATCTAATGAGCAATCTTGCAATGGTTGTTTTAAAGTTAATTTTAAGACTTGTGACAAACATCTTGTGCAAAGTTAAAAAAAACGTAGAAGCTGTACAAGTTCCAAAGGGGAGCCAACTATCATATTTACAAAATGTTTGTTTCTATTCCCAGATTTGAGAAGATCCAAAGAGCATCTTGGAGCTTGAAATACCACCAGATGGGTCAACTGGCAGCGGCAGATTGATGTGTTTAGGCTACTCAGTGCTTTCATTAGGCACACGTGAATAAATGGAAAATATGTGTGTGAGTGTGTGTGGGGAAAGGCTAACTGGGGCTAATTTGTGAAATGACTTGGCCACAGACAAAGAGTGATAGCGAACGTCTGGCCTGATTCTGCAACATTTGTCATTTCAGAGAAAGATCAGCCTCTATGAATCTATCATTGTCTAACCCAATGACCATTTAATCGATCTATCATACGAACCCTCAGACACACCGAGCGCCTTCTTCATGCTCACCACGAGTTATTCATATATTTCTGTCCTCTCCATAATACTTTTCGAACAATTGCAAAGTTGTTATTTCCTCTGACATCAAGCAAGGACACAAACAAGGTGACTCAAACATCATCAAACCATCCGGCGTGTGATGAATGCTGCACGTCCACACACTCAGTCTCACAGACAGACAATAAGAGCGGACAGTCCCCTGGACACTTTTTTGGTTGTCCCAGTGATGAAAAGTTGTGGCTGATTTTAATTCAGCGACCGCAGTAAAAATAAAATATCAATGTGATGCATTGTTATGTTAGTGGATACACAAAAAATAATCATTTTGCATAGTACTATACCTTTTTATGCTGTCTTTGGCTTTTCTTATTTGTTCAAACTCGATTATAACATCGATTCATAATTTGGAAAACTTTTGGGAAAGGTTTTTTTTTATCACAACTAACTGGCTATCATGATTTTAACAAGATTTTGAGTTATAGCATCCATTAGACAGGCTGCCAATGAGTTGACTAATTCCATCTGAGCTGTCACTGGTGAGGTTTGTGAATGGGCTTGAGGACCAAAATGATTCCTTTCCTCACACAAACTCTCAGGAGGCTCTTGTAATTTACTTGATTGTATCTCCAACCACCTCTTCTTCACTTCCGTGCACGTCTATGTATCTTGGGGAACACATTGATTTTCCTGCAAGGGGGAAGACGTGTCACCCCCGTATGGATTGGATTGATAACGCGGGGCTAAATATAGCCCTGCGGCAGGATGCAGGAGAAGAAGCTATTTTTAGAGATGTTTATGGTGCTGCAAGTCAGACACTAGCTAAAGTGAGTGGACAAATATGGGGGGAGGGGGAAAGATTCACTGCAGAAAACGCCACTTGACTTGATGGAAATACTGTCTGGCTATATCCAAAACTGTCCTCAAAAGATTTTATGTTGAGACAAGCTTAAAGTGAGTGTTGTTTTGGCTCCACTGAGCAATTTGATGAGATGTATTGGCTTTCTGTTTACAACACACTCAAATCCATACAACACACTCTCTGTCTCCCCCAATATGCTGACATCGTCATTTTATTTGGGCTGCAGGCGGAATGTACATGAAGCTGTCAGATGTCATATTGCTGTAAATTACAAAGATGTAAACTCATATTGATTCTTCTAAAACAGCCTTCACATGGTTGTAATTTTTTTTTTGGAGGGGGGCAGAATTTTATTATTATTGTTGACATTTTATGAGTTCTGGTCATCCATCTGTGGTCCCTTCTCAAGGTTTCTTCTATTTTTCCCCCCATACGGGGATTTGGGTTTTTCCTTTCCAGGTTGAGGTTTACATCAGGGGATGTTGATAATATTTATCAAGTGAAGCCATTTTACTCTTTTTTTTTTTTTTGGGACTATGGGCTATACAAAATTGTCTTTTACTTGCAAACTTCCATCAAAACCTATCGGAATGTATATTGTTAATGACAATTACAAAACTCCAACTATCACCCTGTGATAGACGAGCACGATCTTAATGTGGTGTGAATAAATGGATGCATGACAGACTTTCTCTCTGAAGCTAAGCAGAGCTACATTTGCAAACAAATGGGAGACATTAAGTAAATTATACAGAAAAAAATATTTCAAAGACTTTCTAGGACAGGGGTGTCAAACTCATTTTTTCCGCGGGCCACATTGTAGTCATAGCTTGTTTCGGAGGGCTATTGTGACTGTCAACCCAAATAAATGGATGAGCACCTCATATTATATATACAGTAAAAGCTACAAAACAAACTGACAAATAACTCGTTTTCAAATCAGACGAGTAAAAACTGGTTAAATATCTAAAAAAAGATATTATTAAAAGTGAAGACAATTTGCAATTCTAGTAATGACACGAATTTGATGCACAATTTGTCTTCGTGGGCCACATAAAATGATGTGGCGGGCCGTATCTGGCCCCCGGGCCTTGAGTTTGACACCTGTGCGCTAGGACATAAAAGGAGACGGCTCAAGAATTTGATTGCAGATATTCTGACCAGTGACACTCACCTGAAGATAGTGACACGGCCTGAGGTTGGACTTGAGGTCTGTTGGCGTCATGGGTTTCTCCAAATTAAGCGAAGACTTCCTGTAGGCCTCCTTGGCTTGGCTGACTGTTAACGTGGACCAGGAGCTCCTCTTCATGAACTTGCCTTCCGGTGTCATGCTCTCACACGTCGAGCACTTGACGTCGTTGTTACTTTTGGAAGTCTTTAGCGACAGGTCTCCGGTTAAGTGGCTGTGCATGGAATCAGGGTAGCATTGACTGATTTGGTCCACAGGGTGTCGCGACATAACACTCAGCGGTCGGTATGTGCTGTCACTGTCCAAGTTGTCGTCGGAACTCCACCAACCTCCGGAACGCTGCCTCCCGCTCCCGTCACCTTTGCGATCTTTGCTCTTGCTGCGCTTGCTGTGTTTGTGGTGGCCTTGGTGGTGGTGATGATGGTGCGAGCCATCCCGATGCGAATCGTTTTTTGTACCGTTCATCTTGGAGGAACCTTCCAGGGAGTGTGACTTTGTGAAGAGCTTCTGCACCGAGTGAACGAGGTGACGGATCCTCCCGGGACTTTCATTGCGCTGTTCTGTGGTCGTTGTTGTGGTGGATGTGCGTTGGTACTGCAATGTGTGGAAACCATCTCGGTGAAGCGGCATCTGCTTCTCAAATTGGTCCAGTAGATTGGCTGGGATTCGGTTCATTTTGCCGCTGCCGCCGTACGAGGAAGAGCAACCGTCATCCCTGCCGCCGGAGGTTTTACCTCCGCTTTCCCGCGACGCGCTTCCGTAATGCATACGTGGAAAAGTGCTACATGCGACAGAGTGATCGGTGGGCGCCATAGACACCGGCATCACCATGCACTCCGAGTGGATGGAACTCCTCGGGGAGAAGCGATGGCGACCTTCAAGGGGACAGCTCTCGGTGGGGCTGAGGAGGTAGGACGGGGGCCGTAAATGATGCTCCAGGGAATGGTCAACATCGCCAAAGCCACATGTGTGGGCTGAGGTGGGAGAGGTGAGCTGGTGGTGGGCGGGACGGCCACCGGAGAGACCCTTCATGTTTTTGCGTGGAGGGGAGTAGCTTTCCTCATCGAAGTACGGCGAGGTTGACCATGAATACTGATGGTCTGAAAATGAGTGGGAGAGAAAGAATATTAAAAGAGCTCAGAATTAAAACTGTGGATTAGCGTATACTGATAATAAAATAAGACCCAATTATACATTTAAGAAATTGATGATAGGTACATGTCACAACTTGATCAAAAGAAGGCAAACAAACATTACTTTTCAAATGACATGACTCACAAAAGAGTTTGTCCACTTTCACCATATAGCAATCATTCCCATTGAAGTCCCTAAAAACATTTTCCACAATATCATTCGGAGATTTTCTCCCCTGCTTTGATGTGTTAAGGCATACGGCTAAAAAGACAATCGATGAAAAAGACAAATAAAAACAAAACAGCCGGCGACAGATTGAATGGAGCCTGCAATGTCATTTATTCAATTCAAGGTGAAATAATAGCCCATCAGTGTGCGGTTCTGCTGTGATCAATCACAGCCCAGAAGAGAGTGTGAGAGATGTATAAACATCCTGGCCAAACTACTCGTGAATTGAATGTGACTTGAATTTAACTCTCAAACAGGTCTGACAGTATTAGTGGAATCATTAATATTTTAGTACTATTGATATTTTTGATGGTCATACCTTGAATACATAACTTTCCTCAAAGGATTTTTTTTCTCCATTTAATAAATAATTTATAGAAGTTTTTAGATTGCATGTTGAGTCAACAAACTTCCTGTATACTAAACACGATGGGAAATAAAAGCCTAAAAATATAATTGTGTTGTCTATATTCATCATTGGCCTCATTGCATCTTGACTAAGGGTGGTTGTTGATTTTTATCTTTCAAAGTGGATCAAATTTATTCCACTCAAACTTCTTTTTAATGAGGGCTAAGATCTCAACCCCTGAGGTGCAGCCGTGCTCCGCAGTTGTTGTCGTTCTCCATCTGTTGAGATGAAAACGAATTCTCGTTGTTTACCAGGGTTACAGGAGGAAATCCACTTGGCAGGCTGATGTAAAATTAATCTGGGCTACTCTATGCATGTAAAAGGGGTAGAAGGGGGGGGGGGGACATTTTCCCTCAGGAAGTTGCTTTTGTACACGTGGCATAAAAATACTTATCAAAGATGTTCTACAGCGGCTGGGGTACATCAGGTGAACCTGTTAAACTGGAGTTGACTTGCGAGTAATTGCCTCTGAAGGATGATGGTGGATTATTGATGGAGATGATACTACATTCGTTTGCACCAACTTCCGTCACTGCCTTACTTCTCCTGACTGTGGACTCTTCCATATACACCAGAGAGCTGCACTGAATATATTATCTCCAGGCAGAGTTTTGGCATTTCTAAGGATTAAACCACAGATGACAGGCTAATCTGTTCCACCCCATTCTTTATTACCCAGTTTCTCTGCAGAATGTTGCAGTCTGAAAGGAAGGAAAGAGGGAGGAAAAAAGACGACGTATTATTAACAAAATCATGCAAAATATTGTGAGAATACTATAACCCAGTTTACACAAGATTAGTCTCTCTGTGACAATAGCTTTGCCAACCCTGTGACAAGTATGCGGGCAAGGAAGGAGGCTTGTTTCTTTTAATGTTAGGTTGTTTTTAATCGTTATGTCAAGGACCTGACAGAAAGAGTTTGAAATCAGTAAGAGTTGGATTCAAAATAGAATTTGATAAATATCATATTAATGATCACCTAGTTAAAGTATATCAATGGAAACTGTGTCGTCAATAATGTGTCGAATAATCGATTGGCAACTTTAAATCAGCATCAGAGTATGCAAAGACCCTATAAGTCATCCTATATTTTTTAAAGAGGTGTTTGTCGTTTTGTTAAAAGATGGGGTTTTGTATGAGAGATTGTTTAGGAATGCGAGTCTATTTAAAAAAGGCTGTCTAATTTTGGCCTGGAATGGACCGGCCGTTCGGGAGTTTGCCCAAACTTCCCAATGACCACCTGGTACGCACATAAAGATTTTTCAAAGTTTATTGATCTGTTATAGATAGAGGCCTATTTTTGGGTTATATCAATCCCAACAGTAACTTCTGCCCCTACCAGCATTCTAGTAGCATCTCTTCCAGATGCCCGCAGTAAACTCAGACTCGTATTTTCTGAGCAAAGCAAATCAATAGAGAGGCTTTCTTATCAATCTCCTCAAAGGTTAAATGTTCTCTCCTCAGATTTTTGGCCTTTGTCTAGGTATCCATAGGAAAGAGAATTGTGTCTACAACCCTCAGGGCAAATCAGCAACGGCCTGAGTCATTAGATTTGAGAGGAAGCCAAGGGAAAAAAGTGTCAAAGCTGCAATCTGTCAACTGGGAAAGCCTTGTAATGGTCACCATAGCTTTTTTGATCAAAATAAGGCAGCGGCTTATGGCTTTGGCACATATCCCGCTTACTTGTCCATCGAAGTGACAGCACAGCATGATTCATGCATACATTTCAAATGTGACGACAGTGGGCTGAAAATGAAGCCGCAGCACTGCAGTTGGAACTGCAAGCGTTTCATTCAGCACAATAACTGAGAGCAAGTTACTGCTGTGTGCCTCCATGGAAATTCTGTCTTCAAGATAAAAACCAGAAAACAAAACTTTTATTAATGAGTGCTGACACAGCATGCTTTAAATTACACCTGGTAAGTGCTTAAAAAAACGGAATGAATATTATGTAAGCCGTCGTCACATATGTGGGCCATTCAGTAGGCAAAGTGTTATCCCTTAATAATAAAAAACTTTGTATTAATTTATTTCCGAAATATTGATTCAAAATAAAACAATCAAATCATTAGGATTGTTGTTAAGATTTTGTTTTATCGACCAATTTCAATTATTGTTGCTTAGTCTCTCCGATGATTGGTATTTTCGGAACCAGAGATAAAGGGGCTCAGCATCAATGAGCAAATGCATTCACATAAACATAAAATCGGACTCTGGGAGTAATCAGACAATTTTAATAATTGGATCTGAGGCGTAAGTTAGCCTGCCCAGTTTTAGCATTGCACAAGATGCAGCTGTGTTGTCTCCTCTAAGCTAAGATATAATCATAAATAATACTGGATTTTTATTTGGGCATGCTTTTCAAGACCCTCAAGGACAATGTACATTAAAAAAATTAATTAGAACTGAATGGCGTTTCAGAGCTGTGGAACAGAGTGGTTTAAGAAACCGCTGTCCGTGGTGCTGTCCATGGTGCTGGATTTTTATTTGGACATTCTTTTCAAGACCATCAAGGACAATGTACTTTAAAATTTTTTTTAATTAGAACTGAATGGCGTTTCAAAGCTGGGGAACAGAGTGGTTTGAGAAACCGCTGTCCGTGGTGCTGAAAGGGCCAGGCGGAACGGTCAGGTGAAATGAGGAAAATGTGAAGCTTTCATCTTGCAGACAACGTTACAAAAACCTTGACTTGTTTTAACAAAGAGAATGTTTTGTTTTGTTTTTTTGTTAACAAAAAGATAACTACAAACAGTCCATTCTCATAAATATGCAACAATGACATCAAAGTTAGGCTACTTTCAATTTGATATTTCAACACAAATAAGCCTTTATATTACCTTATAAATATGAAACAGTGACATCAAATATTTCCAGTACAGAAATATCATTCATTATTCACTTTGTCGATGGCTGTGCATCCTTTGCACGTTCCAGTGTAGCCTCAGGCGCTACTCGTTTATTTTACCACACTGCATGCACCTAGGGGGGGTTGTACAGATGCGAGACATGGAGGTACTAAAATCCCTGCTGCGTGGAGGTTTCTCATGCAAGAAGAAATGGATGGATTAAGACTTAAGAGGCCATCCGAGATGAGGCTCAAGGTTTGTTAACAACACGTAAATACAGTATCAAGGGACAATGATCAAGGAACACATACGTGGATGGTCTCCATGGAGGATGTTGAATAACACAAATTTAATGGTTGAGCAAACTTCCATGTGCCATCAAAAAGCCTGTCGACGCTATTCTATCAGCACAGTACTATGATGGAGCTATTAGGCTGTCCACAAAAACGTGAATGGTAATTTTACACAACTCTAACAGTTTTACCAACAGGGTTGTGAGCCACAGCATTTACTTCAGAGAGATGATTGTGACCCGATAAGTAGAAGCTGCTGAATGCTTGAATACTTATCACCAGCCCGTTAATGATGAAGCATGTTATCGGTGCTGTGCTCAGCACTCTTCATAGCTCTCAGTCTCCCTGGCAATCAAAAATGGGAACAAAGAGGGAGATGTCAGAAAGGAATTTGATTTGTCAGGGTCCGCGTTCTTTTGTTCCTCCAGGAAAGACAACACTTGAGGCTTTTGTGCTATTTGACATTCTGGTTGCTCTTTTGTGCAATACGTTAACACATAATTTAAAAAGTGCAAATTCTATTACATTTCATCATATTCTTTTTTTTTAATGGTGAAAAAAATTGCTATTTTTTTTTAAATTACATCACTGTTATCCACAACTCCACAACACTTGAGGCTTTTGTGCTATTTGACATTCTGGTTGCTCTTTTGAGTAATACGTTAACAAATAATTTAAAAAGTGCAACTTCTATTACATTTTATCATATTCTTTTTAATGGTGAAAACAAATTGCAATTTTTTAAAAATGACATCTCTGTTATCCACAACTCCACAACACTTGAGGCTTTTGTGCTATTTGACATTCTGGTTGCTCTTTTGTGTAATACGTTAACAAATAATTTCAAAAGTGCAAATTCTATTACATTTCATCATATTCTTTTTTTTAAAGGTGAAAAAAAAAGCTTTTTTTTTTTAAAATTACATCACTGTTATCCATAACTCTGATTTGTTTTTTATTTAAAAAACAATCTTTGCACTGCTCACAGCTTCTTCATTTCCTGCATACACATTGACATGTACATCTTTAGCACAGCGTCTACTGCACAAAAAAAATCAGAACACTGAGGTGATGCAAATTATACGAGTGCAGACTTTGGTGCTTCAGGTTCTCATTCAAGCAACAGCTGTGTGTGGTACATTATGCCTCTCACCCTAAGGCTAATTTCCACTGCATGTTTACCTGCCTAATTCCAATTCAGAGCCTATATGCGTCTATTTATATGCATATCCAAATATCACCAGAGACGTTAAAACAATCCGCCCACCAAATTGCGTGTAAATTACTCCACAGGCATCAGCACCAACAACACATAGGTACACAATAAGTGAGTCGCTCGCATGAATTGTTCGGCACACTTTTTACGCTCGATGCCCTTTCGGACATAACCTCCCTATTATTTCTCCTGGGCTTAGGACTGGCAGTGTTGCGTATTAAGGCACCGACAAGTAATGAAACCTGCGAAATATAGCAGCACGTACCACAACACTACCGGTGGAAGTAAACGGCAATAAACCAATGATACAAATAATAAAAGTTACATACCACTGATTGACTGAGTCATTCTCATTATGCTGCCATGAAGCATATCCTCTTAGCCTGTATCAGTTGGGAAAGACTCCAGCCTCTGCCATGACCTTGAAAAGGATAATTGGTATGAAAACTTACGATCACATAGAAGCAATGTTATAAAACTGTTTGAGGGACACCGCAATCTCCGACCGAATCCCCTAAAAGCTTAAACAGCCATATAAATGTTCATAGAATCCAACAAGGCCCTTGTACATCGCTCATACCAAGTGAGGTACGACACCGCACGTGTGCATGCTGGACTCAAAAATCCATTGCAGCTGTAGTCATAAATTTAGAAACACAGGAAAACCCTGCGTAAATGTGAGAGAAGACAAGATCACGTCGTATGAAGCAGCCACTACTGCATTTTTCAAACAAAATTATTTGTGGCCTCAGAACCATTTCTGGTTACCACGGCAACACACCAAGAGGTTCCCTATGCGCCAACTAAGGGATTTAACAGGGATTAAATAAAAAGATAATTGAATCAATATTAAACTAACACATGCCCAATGCAGTCAATCGGTCACACAGACAAAATCATTAAAGGTCTTCAAGCGCTGTTTGAATTTACTCTGTCTGTCCAGAAAAAAACCACACAAGGTATTTCCCTTCCTGATGCTCAGTTTTTCTTTGGCAACCTATTTCCACACTACGGCTGCATAAATAGAGAATTCAACCTCAGAGGCTGGAAATTCAGACCCCCATGCAAAGCCTGTTAAGATCACATCTACAATTATTTTTCTGAAAGCACCCATTTGTTTGCATGGAGACACTTTTAACACGTATGTAATGGTTTGGAGTGAGGAAAGTTGCTCCGTGTCGCTCCAGGGAGTGGAGGTGAATCTGGCCGCGTCTGATGGTAGAATGCAATTAGTTTAAGTGCCTGTCCCAGTGTTTTACTGGCCTGATTTCACAGCAGGGAAATGAATGAGGCACTATTGACAATGCCCTGGGTGTGCTCTAAACACAGCATACAATAAATATTGAGCAGTCAGTGGCAAGCAGCGCATATGCCCACTCAAGTGCTTTCAGCGGCAAATATTATAATATGACTGCATTCAATTCGTGTCAACTTTATTTATACAGTATCTTATCACTATGGCAATTACCTCGGGGGCACTGTTCATATAGAGCAACTTGAACTAGTCTGTTACACACCAGATTGAATGCTTTGTGAGATTACAAACCTTTCAAGATGTTGATGCTACTAAGAAGCACAGGAAATCCCGTTGTTGTTAGAAAACTGAAGGACATTTAGTGACAGCTACAAGATATTGAGACCATCATTCCTAACCAAATATGTATTAATTTTATGGATTAGGCCACAAAAAAAAGACACAGAAAGCACAAAGTGACTTTTGTGTTTTGTTTACTTTCAGAGACATATTAATGATTAATCTGGAAAAATTGTGAACTGAAGAAGCAATAACAAAAAAAACAAAGTTGTCTGGGGGCGTGATGGCAGCTGACACGTTCATGAATCAAATTTAGCAACGGGATACAAAAATTACTGGCCTAGAAATACACCAGCCATTTGGGAAAATTCGCCCGAAATTCCCGATGCCCACCACGCCTCTGATCAGAAATCTCCGACAGATTATGACTAACCATCCGGTGTGTTGTGCGTTAAAAGGAATTTTCCCATCCCTGATCTACTTGGAAATGAAGATTAATTTTTTTATTCATGCTCAGTACAATTGCAAATCCTCCGTGATTGTGATGTGAAACGAAACAATAGCTAATTACCCTCTCATTTGGTCACAAGTACCCCAATTTGCCACAGTAAAAATTATTAGCAGATTTGCAACCACAATCTAAATTAGTAGCTATGGGAATGCTCATTTTAGCTTCATTTAGTCCTTATACTGCTTTTCTTTGTATTTTGTGGCTGTCTGGGTTGCCTGTGGCACCGTGCTACATCTCACAGGTTAGTCTTGATACTGACATCATGTCTTGGTGTTCAGCGAGGACACTTGCGATTATCAACGGAGATATTATGTGTGGTATGCTGTATTGGTCGTCTCAACTGCACAATAAGAGCAGTAAGCCAATTTTTTTCCTTGCCTTGGGGTCTCTCACATTTTAAGAAATGGTTACAATCTTACAAAGCATTATGTGCCTACCCTTATTAAGATGACTACTAAGGGAAATGTAGAGGAGATAATCATGTTGATGCTGACTTGACAGTCAACATCTGTCCCAAAGCACCCTTCTGGGAGCAGGCACACGTTCATGTGCTTCCCCAGGCAGTTACTAAAAGCACATGATTCGAGTAGTAATTCAATGGAGGGAGCAGGCTGATTTAGTTTCCCTCGCAGATCCACAACGCTAGCAGCTCTAATGGGATTGCCGTGAAATGCGAAAAGCATGGACGGCGGATGTTTGGAATCACTGGATTGGATTTTAGCGGCTGTCACCCACTGCCTCACACTATAATGTATGACAGAAGGGAGCAGGAAACAAACATTGACAGCAACAGTTCAGTGTATGATTGGTAACGGAGCAAACTATTGTGTCTCTCTTGTTGACAACGGGCACTGGTTAACTGCAGTCCATCGATTTCTGTAAAACTGAAGACACACCAACAATTTTAGACCATTCCTCATGAACAAACTGGCTCTGGCTGTCTCAGTTTTGAAGGGTTCCTTCTCCAGACTGCGAAAGACTATTTTGTGTTATTTATTGCATTGGGATGAAGATTTAAACTAGCACATTGAGTCAAATTCTGGAGGTAAAAACTAACTATCCATACCGGTCAGGGGTCAACACAGCAAGTTACTTACTGAGCATCTAGCCGGCATTAACATTTTCTAAGGACGATACATTAAATTGACCTCAATTTAAATACACAAAACTACAAAATGGTAACCAGCTTCAGCTCCAAATTTCAAGCTTCAACCTATTCTGCTGGGTCAAACTAATTAACCCAACCTTGGAATTTGTAAAAATACAACGATTCACCACAATAAACACCTTCCAAACTTAATTACCTCAATATTGACCTCACAGCTACTGTGCCTCTTCAATTATGCAGAAAAACATTCCCAGCACAGAATGCCCTCTGTGTGTCACTATTTAACTGTGCGGCCATTACAAATGCACAACATGAGGGCGGTCTGAAATCAATTAAAGTGCTTGTGATATCCTTCCCCACCCTCGTTTTCATATCCAACACGATGTGACATAGAGGGTAAGCGCCTATCATCGTCATGTCTCTAAATTAGCCTCAAATGTTGGTCCCTAAATACTGAGCTCGTCATGTATGCCATCCACAGAGCCACATACAAAAAAAAAGAAGCCTGAAATAAACATCACCATGACCGTGGTTCTATTTTATTTCAAAATACCACCTGAGACGTGTTGATTTATTTGATAAGCTAACCACAACTGGTGTGTTTTGTCCGTCTGATAAAAGCAAAAATGGAAAAATCACCAGCTTGAGTTCATAATGTGAGCTTTTAGAGCGAGTCGAGTATCACTTACAAAGACGTAGTGGGCCACCACTGACACTTTAGTACACAATAGGATTAGGAAGGCTAAATCTGTAAACACTCGTGCCAGCCATGTTAAAGTGAGACTATAACAACTTGCTGGGTTTTCAGCCAGAATGAAAAAAAAAAATAAGCTGACACCTCAGCTTTTTGAATAGCCCCCATAATTTTGGAATTAGTAATGCATCATCAGTAGAATTGTATGAACCCGTCGTATTGCACCTCATCTCATTTACAAAAACTGAACCTCATGAAATCACTGTTGCAGAGTGAAATTACGTCCATGCCCCTCCTTCACCACCAACACCAGCACTTCAACTCGAAGAAATGTCAGGAATGCTATGGACTATCAGCTATCATTTAAACCTAAAGCTATGATCCAGCAGGATAAGCAGTGTAGAAAATGAATGGATGAACTGAGTTAGTATCTGGAAACATAAAATGACAAGTGTTCATAAGTCTTATGACACTTTAGCTGTAATTTCTACAATATTTTTTTTTTAAAAGAAATGCATTGTTTTGTGGAAGAGAAAATGGAAGAAAGGGGAAAAAAAAGATCATTTTCCTTTTTGTGTTATATATAGTGTCCATAAGTAGCTTGTGCACCGCCTACCTTTTATTATAATAAAGCCACTGGAAAAAGACATGATATTTTCGACTGTCTGATAGATTTTCCTCGGCAGACAATGAAGGAAAAACACTTCCGTGGGTGTATGCATAGTTTTGACCCACATTCGCAATTCTTCCTCTCAGTGGTCGACCATTGTTGTAAAGTGTCACAAGAGCTCAAGCTCTCCACGATGAGTTCTAATTCTCATTCAAAAATAACGTCTAAAAAATACTAATGGAGAATGACAAGGCAAGGCAAACATCCTTCGTCCACATCCACACACTGTGCCTCAAGTGAAAGGGCAATCAATGTGTCCCAAAGTCCACGTCAGACACCTAGAGAGTCCTTGAAGAAATGAAATATGTGTGTGTGACGGTGGTGGTGGGGTCTTTAGGTTCAGGACACCGCACACACAATTAACCCATGTGATATTTTGGCAAACAGTAGGTGGTTGGTTGGATGAAAAGGGTCAGCTATTGTGTCCTGAGGTTGGCTTGACAAAGGAAGTCCTTGATTGAACAGTCGCTGACCCCGAGCGTCAAGTCAGACAATTTTTTTTCCAAATAAAGCGATTTTTTTGGGAATGACGTGCTAATTATGAACAATTTTTAACAGTAAAAATTGAATGTACTAGGATAGGGGAAGGGCAAAACTTCCTTTTGAAAATAGTTTTAGGATTTTCCTGTATTTCTATTATTTTCTTTGGGGAAAAATGTCATCACTGGATTTGCCGAACTGATTGTTGCCAAAATCCGAATTAGAATTCAGCGGAATGAAAACAATAGAATGACAAAAATGTTACTTCTCCTTTAGTAGGACCACATCCCTGAGTCAGTTGTGCATCATTTCCTTTATCCAACACTCTATCCAATTATAAAGAGAATATGTATGGGAACAGACAGCACAGGCACACCACCCCATAATGACACTGCCGAAAGTTACTGATCCAAATGACTGTGTAAAGTTTAATAATGCAAGACCCAGTTTTGTTAGCGATTATGAAGACGCTGTTTCCCCAGGATCAATTTCCCAAAGTTTCACTTTTTGTTCCGGTGGGCACGTTTCTAGGTTGCTACAAAGCCCGAGTCAGACTGGAGGCAGGGGATTTTAAAGCCACTGGGAAATGTGTCTGACCCCACTCAAATCAGTTGTTATCACTACTGTGCACACAAGTTAATAGCGAACAGAGCGGCAGATTTAGACATATATTACAGGAGCTTGTTGGGCTAGGAAACCAAGTTTGGAGTGCTGGTAATTCATAGGTCTCTGGTCAGGCCAAAGGTGGTCAACTTTTAAAGGGTTGTACCACGGTGAATAAATTCTCGAGGACCATGCCGTAGTAATGAGGCTTCTTGTTTCATAAGCTGCTCTGGCAGAGGAATGTCAAATGTCAACGATGTCAGCTCAGTGGGAAAAACAGAACTAAAAGAGACAACTCTACTGACAAAAATTTCTCATTTGGAACATGATGTGCAAATTCAAATACAGGTAGGTGAAAATGGAAGCTCAACGAGTTACCGAAGCTGCGGCGAGACAGCAAGCATCAGTCATCGACACTCCCAATCCACTTTGTCTATTCATAGCCACAGTGGTCGTGATCCCGAAGTGAACCGGTCTGCTATCTGCAGTCATTCCTTCTGCTTGGTTAGCCAAGCAATGAATTTTCCTGAATAAAAGTGCAGAGATAAACTTTGATTGTAATTTAAAATGATGCTAGCCTGAAATACTGTGATGTAGATTAAATCATGTGCTCCATAGCACAGTACGTATTGTGCTGAACTACTAGATCGGTTGAGAAGTTTAGTTCCTGTGGGAATATCACTTTGTGAAAATTTCCCACTCAATTGACAAATAGACTCAATAACAATCACAACAGGCAATACATTACATAAAAAAAATCACCATGAAAAGCATTGCCATTACAAAAACCCGCATAAACTCAATTTCAAAGAATGAGGTAATTGTTCCTCCAGATAGCTTGGAATAAATGGAAACCAGAAGTACGTAAGGAGCTGCTGTGCATAGGGTCAATTTAAAAAAACAACAACTTTATTTTCACATTTTCCCTGGAAAAGACACCCAATTCTGTGTCAATAGCACTACAGTATATTCTTGAAAGAAAACAATGCCTTTTGTTCTTGAAGAAAATTCTCTGAAAAAAAAATACAACCCTTTGTTCTCGTGAAGAAAGGCCTTTATTCCTGTAATAAAACATCTGTATTCATGCAGGGATGATTTATGTGATATGTCACAATCACAACAGAGCTTTTAATGACCCAAAGCTGAGGTAAGGAGGAGTAATTGGTTTATTATGTTTGTTTTAATGGCTGCCAGTCCCCAGGTAGGTACTATGCACTTATCATGCCAAAATCCAGACCAGTTTTTTTTTTTTAATTATTATTATGATTATTATTATCCTTTGGGCTTAGACTGACTGCTACTGTTCTGCTACTGTATATTAATTTGCATTTCTAATAGCTGTTTTTGTAATAAGTTGTAAGTTGTAATATGATGTGTTTAAAATAAGGAAAGGAGGACGAGAACGATGGAGCGAACACGCAAGCGATTAGGAATCACCAGTCCTTCATTCCAAATTATTGTCTGACCTGATCTGAAAAGCAAATGCTCAATTAAAGGTGGCTCAGAATCTTCAGCCTTGGTTGTATTTTAACAGGGTTTGAAAAATTGCTTTTATATTGGACATTACACGTCAGTCAGAGTGACTTTTCTTTCTCTTTTTTTTTTTTTTTAAATCTGTCATGCTGGTCATTAGACTCACATTAAGATGATAGACTTCAATGGACTCATGTCCATATTTCCAATAATGGTTTGCGTTTTTTTTTTTATTATCCTAATTGTATGCTGAGTTCACAGACGGTCTGTTCTGAACTGGCAGGCCAGATGTTATCGTATTTCTTGCTCTAGATTGACTGCAATGCCTCGATTGCAGCTGCCAAGTCAAGTCAAGTCAAGTTTATTTGTATAGCCCTAAATCACAAGCAGTCTCAAAGGGCTTCACATAGACGAAAATTGACAATTATTCTCAAAGCATCCCCTGATCTTAAGCTCCCAAAAAGCTAACATACTGTGTATCACGGCTTTGGGAAGCGTTCTTAAAAGGTTTTTAAAACCATGCCATGACCAAGTGAATTATTTAAACCCAATGGTTCCTACAACACAAATACTCTCTTTTGCGTAGGGCTTGTTCTCCCTCGCTGTAGTAGAGCCCACCATTTTGCTGTTCAGTGCGAAGCAATTTAGCGACGCTGACATAAAAAAAGGCACCATCGTAAAAATTCCTGCTGTCTCATTTACAGACATTGATACAGCAGCATTATGAACTCCACCGCAGAGTTCTCTCTGTAATGTCCTGTTAAGCCTTTCCATAAAAACAGGTGAGGCGTAACATTACCGGATTAAAACTCCTATGTCAAAGAGGGCATGTTTTTCCTCGTTTAAGTTTCACAAGTGACATTTTCTTTCCAGACAATACAGATCTGTCTGTATTGAGCAAAATTATTAACTGCGTTGTTATTAATCATGTGCAACTTTGCCACCAAGATGGCGGGTTTAGTGATTATCTTATGCTAATTTCCAGCCGAGCGTGAAAGAGAGTTGTTATAGTTCACCCCCCCACCACCACCACCACCAAAGAAAAGATCCACACAGTCATCACTGTTTCTCTGCGACAACTTCTCCCTTACAGTTCCCAGCCTCATTATTTTGCCAAATATGTTTTTTTTCATGTCACAGATCATCTCACAGGAGGTCTCCCCTTGTGGAACTGAGATTTCCAAAATGATACTGAAGGGTGCTAGTGTTAAAAATATCAAGGTGAGGAAGACAATGCAAGCTGAGAGAGCAACTTGCATTTCTTGGTGATGAGTTCAAAAGATTTCTTTGCCGCTGCACTTTCGCTGACCGAAAAGAAATTGCTTGCACTTTTAATTGCATGGCGTCTTACTAGGCTGCTGCAGGAAATCTTAAAATGTCAGATTTTCTTCAAACATTCTCTCCTCCCCGCTCTCTCTCTCTGAACTAAAGAGTGATGAGTCGCCCACCATTTAATGACTTAATGGCTTGGCTTAAAAGCAACCAAAAAGTACATTTTGAAGCCTGTCATAATAAAGGGAATCTGTACTCTCCTCACATATGACCAATCCTCCTTTGTTGGACATCAACCTTGGTCAGCAATGTCGTAACAATCCTGTTTGTCTAGCCATGACACAATGTCATTTCTTGGACTTAAAAAAATGATGTTCAGTTGAATGGAGGACAGGGCATGAGGAGAGTGTCTTAATTGTAGGTCCAAAATGTCCTCCATTTTTTTTATCCTTGGTTTGTTTCCGCAAGAGGTACTCATCGTTCTAAACCGGCACCCATTGTTTCGATCAATTCCCCTGTTGCATCTTCCCTTTTTTGTCATCTCTGTCGGAGATAAAATTTGGTTAATGATAGATATTTGTGCCTGTTGACAGAGGGTAAATTGTCCTCGCATCAGCTCAAGGATGGGGCTCATATTTAGGCTCAGAACAAGTCTGCTTCCATCCATCCATCCATTTTCTGAACCGCTTAGTCCCCACGGGGGTCGCGGGAGTGCTGGAGCCTATCCCAGCCGTCATCGGGCAGTAGGCGGGGGACACCCTGAACCGGTTGCCAGCCAATCGCAGGGCACACAGAGACAAGTCTGCTTCGATGTGAGAAATTCAAAATGAGATGTCAGACTTTGACAGAACGTATTCCAACACACGTGAAGGCTAATACATAGTCGTGTGTGAAGCTTTCTGATTATTCCAGGATGCCAAGGTGAATCTGGAAATTTTCCAGTGATATTTATGATCAAATTGCCCCATCATGGTCCAGTCTGTCATTACTCATTTTTGACCAGCAAGGTTATATTTTAAATAGCCCATGTATTGTCTTGACATTTCAGAACTTTTTGATGATAGTAAAAATCCTCCATTGTTGTCTGATGCTGGATTTACAATATGATTGAAGAGATACATTTGCTCAGTTGGGCAGCATAAATAGAAAGAACACAAAGAATCCGATGTCCTCGGGTTTGAATCAGACGTTGATGATCATTTTGTGTATAAATACAATGACTGGGGTAATTTCAATATGAGAGGGGTGATTGTAATACAGAATTATATTACCTGTGAGACCTCATTGAATGTGACAATTCATCTTTTCTGGACAGTCTTTCCAAACTATGACTGCATACACCGCAATTTCCAGGCTACAGTAAATTTATGGATTTTTACTTACACGCTTTGTCACCAGTGGATTTATCAATATTCTAGTCACATCTGACCAATGAAAATAACAAACACAACAAAATGTACCAATGATGCTGTTCCAGTCCGCACTCATACCGAATATTGATATTGTCATTTGCGGAATTCAGTGGGAAACATGGATGATGAAATCTTTTACCGCTATACCTCTGTCAGAAATCCTTGTGATATTTTCAGTTTTTGCTGTGACTTGAATAAATAGCACAAAACAGGTTCTCACTCTCTAATATTTTCACTTACACATACTGTTTTTGTATTGCGCAGCTGTTCCTAATGTTATGACGTGTGAGTGTTTGCAGTGCAGTGATCCTTTTTTTTCTCAGCGGGCAGCAGTTATTCGCAGGTAATCTGGCCGCTTCTTAGAACCAGATGTCTCTTTGCAAATACACATTTATTGCCAGCCTTGGTCTTGAACATTTAGCGACTTTCGGCTAATTGTGTTGGGTCTTTGCCATTGTTCTTTCATTACATGCTGGAAGATGAAGTATGCAGAAAACTACTGACAGACTTAATGATTGTTTAGGGAAAAAATATTCCAAAAACTAAATAATCTGATATTGTCCGGAGAGAAACAAAACACTGCTATCTGAACATCAACAATCCATTAAATAGATTAATCTGATTTGTCAAGTTGATGAAAATAATAAGTTTGTTCTGTTCCAATGCACAGATAAATAGATAGAGAGAGAGACAGATAAAGAGAGAGAGAGAGATAGATAAAGATAGAGAGAGAGAGAGAGAGAGAGATAAAGATAGAGAGAGAGAGAGCGAGAGAGAGAGAGAGAGAGAGAGAGAGAGAGAAAGAGAGTGAGAGAGAGAGATAGATAGATAAAGATAGATAGATAGATAGATAGATAGATAGATAGATAGATAGATAGATAGATAGATAGATAGATAGATAGATAGATAGATACGTTAATATACCGTAAATTGATAGATATGCTCTGTGTTTTTTCTGAATAAGACTCTCCTACACGCACACACGCACACGCGCACGCACGCACACACGCACGCACGCACACACACAAGCACTTTTTCTCCCATGATCTCATAACTCCCCCTCAAGCCCTGCAGTCCCGATGTCATAGTGAAGCAACACTGAAGGGCGCTTGCTTATTCTTCCAAAGTAACACACAAACGAATGCGGTTTGAGTCTTTCCGTCCTAGTTTCTTTCTGTTTGTCTATCCCTCTCAGGGGGAAGGTCACTGTTATCACGCTCAATTTGATTATGTCTTAATCCAATCAGGCAAAGCACAAGCCCCATTGATTTCGGAGACATAGAATAATGCTTATTGGGCGTACAGGCACATTGTTGATTCCTGGACAAGGTTAAGTCCGGGGGAAAATATCTTATCTGACACTGAGCCGTTCACTGAGCATGTTTGCTTGTTTCCTCGATTCACCTTTCTTGAAGCGAAATGCAAAGTAAGCTGTCAGCTCGTGTTGTATTCACGGGCCATTTCTGCCCACTTGTGTTTAGTGAGAATGTTACTAACAGCAGACTTCCAACCAGAATCCCACAATAGCCCCAGAAGATGAAATGCCTGATTGCACCTCACAATATAATCCATCCAAGAGGGAGCGCTTGAGATGCTGGCTGGTGAGCCAAACAGCAAAGATGCACCCAGGAATAGTTTGCATTTGGAGATGGATGACGAGGCAGCGTGAGCTGCATGAGAAGAGCCCCGGAATACAGAAGAAAAGCGGGATGATGGAGCGCTAAGCAGCTTTCTGTCTCTCAAATACATCTGAAGCAATGTGACAACACACCAAAGAACATGGAAGTCACATGTGCACATAAAAGTGAAATGAAGCACAGGCACGTGGTGAGTCAGCACTCGGAAGATTTGCCCTTCAGCCGTCATGCTGCCAATCAGTCACTTAAAAGCACATTAAGATAGCGGCCTGCTTGAAATTACATTTAGATGACCTGCCTTGCCCTAGTCTGAAGCTCACAGTCTAGGACAGTTGTTGGATGTTAAATTTTCACTGAAGCAAAATCTGGCTGACCTTTTTTTTTTTAAGTCTCCCCACCTCTGAAATGAAAATAGAGGAGCAAATGTGCCTGCAGTGTTGTGCCCCCACGCATTCCCACCCTCTCGAAGCAGCATGAGGCAAGCTGGATGATGACAAGAGCTTTTGGGGAATGGCCAGGCCCACTCACCTTCTGGTTCAGCACACAGTGTGCACAGTGATTCTAGACAAGGAGCACAGAGAAATAAAAGGGACATGGTAAGGGACAGGTAATATATAATGCAAGTTTTATGACTCTCTTTGTGAGAGAAAAAATTATCTTTTCAGAGCAACACCCGTGTGGACCACAATTGAGACCATCATGTATATTATGACTATCAGCGACATGCAGCTGCTTAATAGGAGATTACAATGCAATGTCAGGCACGAAACCAAAATGAAGAGACAAGACCCGGCATAATATTCCTTCGGATAACCATTGCCCTATAAAGTAGACGTAACGTGCGCTGGCAACAAAATGAGCACATATAGTGGCATCTCAATTCAAAGCTGGTGCAACATGCACGTTATCCTTTATTTGTAATGGCCGTGTTGTATACAGGAGCACATAATTTACAGCTTGAAAACCGGTGTACTAATAGAGGAAATCATGTCTGCTTTCCTCAACAGATGAGAAGCAGCCATTATCCATTGTGCTTATTCACACAAATACTAGAAGCATGTTATTTCTTCCAACAGTTATATCAAGCCAATTTCATTCATTCATTCATTCATTCATTCATTCATTCATTCATTCATTCATTCATTCATTCATTCATTCATTCATTCATTCATTCATTCATTCATGTATTTATTTATGCATTTATGTATTCATTCATTCTTCTATTTATTTATTTATTTATTTATTTATTTATCTATCTATCTTAAGGCAAGAATCGCTTAAGTGCAAATGGGAGAACATGGCCCTAAATTCATAAACATCAAGTTTAAATATATTTTAGATTCAATGAAAACGGTGCTTCACCCTAACAAAACTAACCTGAATAGCAATGTGTTGTCCTTTTTTGTGAAAAGCACTGCACACAACAGTTTGTGATTCAATGCATAAATAGGGTGAAGTTATTGGAGCAGGAAAGCGTAATTAAATGCAAATTGTGGCTTCTGTCGTTCGCCTTCCATTCTCAAAGCATATCAACGCAAGAGAGACCATTGTTTGAAGTCCATTCAATAAGCAACAGTGTGGTAAATTCCACCCTGCTCCAGCGCTCTGTTTTGAAATACTGCAAAAAAAACAAAAAAAAACAGGGCAAAACAGTGCTGAAAAGTGGGTTGAGAATTTTGTGCCAAAAAAATGAAAACAACTGAACTGACCCCAGAAGAGACTTATATAATTTATGAATCTGTGAGCAGCAACCAAAAGTTGCTTGGCTATTAATCGAAACTAATACCTTTTCTAAATGCCAAGATTATTACCATGCATAGTGGTGATGAAGTAATAAGCGATCATGTCCACAGGCTGTATTTGCAATCCCAAAACACCTACTTGGATCTTATGACTAACACAACTGAAGCCAGAAATGCCTGGGTTGTTTTTGATGCCAAGGCTTTTTTTTCTCCAGATAATTAGTGGTTTATTTAGATTATCAGAAACCTTTGTTTTCTACCTATTTATCTTTAGATGTCTTGTGATTTACATGACACCCCTTTAAGAAAAATAAACAGTATCACTAAGTAAGACAAAGGCTGATTTATATACTAAGTGTAAAGCCAACACAAATAAATATCTAGAAATAAATCAATCTAATAAGGGAGTAACAGACTAAAATCATTTGAAAATGTGTGTTTTGAGGTGGAATTTATTTAAATAAATAAATAAATAAAAAGACAATATCTCTAAAATGAACACATCAAGTGAAACTTTTTTTGTTTGGATTTCTGACAAACACTTCGCAAATTGTGGGAGCGCAGTGGCAGACATCTGAAGCCTAAAGTAAATTTACTGGTTTAATTACCTTCCGTTCCCTACAGTATAATTCCAGAGCCAGAGCAATTGGTGCACTCAGCTGGTCATGCTTGTTAAAATCTAAAGCTCTTTTAAATTTCCCTGCGTAGCGCTAGTATTGATCTAGGTCACATCGCTTCTTCATTGTGGGAACTGGTCTTGAGTAAGTCTCATTGACTTTCAACAACAGGTTTTAAAGTGACTGTCGGCTGTTAATCCTCAGATAAACTTAAAAGGTTATCGTTTTTGAGCCATTATGCGCTCATAATGGTGTAAATCTGGTTCAACTTTATCTAATCTATAAAGATCTTAAAGGCTCTGAAAATCTTCTGTATTCTCTAGATGAATAAAAAAGAAAATCTAATGAGCAGGGGATTACCTGTACAAGTAAGAGAGATTTAAAAAACTGTGGTTACCACAAAAACATTTCAAAAGAAATGATACAAGGCAATCCGCACGCAATATATTTATTCAAAATAAATACTAATAAATTCACAAGAATACAATCTACATTTACACAACACTGACAGTACTGATTTTATGTAGCTTAAAATTTCCCTCCAGGACCTTACATGCTCTTGAAACACTGGCAGATGTTTAAAGCCATTTTAGGACAAGAACAAGAAAGGAGTATCAATCTCATTGTCAAAGGAATGGAAGCATGAAATAAAGAGCAGCGTGTGAAATGGAAATTGCAGATGAAGGACAATTAGTTCACTGATGACAGGTGATTTAAACTAAACAGCGATAAAACTTGCAGCGGCTCTTTAAACCATAGTAATTTACTATCCAAGCCTGTGTAAACAACCTTAAAGCAAATCTTGGTGCTGCTGATTGCTCGCTGGCTGAGCAGTAAACTAACACACAATTCATGAGGGTCTGCGGTGTCCCCTGACATCATAACATCTCCAAACAAAACATACAAGGGGATCAAATCTAGTGCCTTGATATTATAATGTGTTCATCCATAATTAAGGCCTTCATTTCCATATTAGCGGGACTTGGTTCCACCTTCCCTGTTATCAGAGCCCACACATCTGGAGACGAGCGAGAGGCAGGGAGGCTAATGAGTAGTGTTTGGCAGCAGTTACCATATTTTCCGGACTATAAGGTGCACCTAAAAACCTAAAATTTTCTCAAAGGTGCGCCTTATAGTCCGGTGCGCCTTATACATGGACCAAATTCCTAAATTTAAACTGGCCCGAAGCATTGTGTTATGAAATCAATCATAAGTGGCCCGCTGAATCAAAAAGACTATGGATCATTATTTTGTGATTATAAAGTAATTTGTTGCGTCTGAAGTTGAAATAAAAAAGATAAAATGGAGAATGATTTGATTTGGATAAAAAATTTGACATGATGAATTAATGGTGCGCCTTATATAAGGACAAAGTTTTAAAATGGGCCATTCTTTGAAGGTGCGCCTTATAGTCCGGTGCGCCTTTTAGTCCGGAAAATACGTGACGTTACAAGAAGTGACGTTATGGCTTTAACTATAACACTTCTCCGTAGCAACTGGCTAACATTTTAACATTATTAAACATGAACAAAAGCATCTTTGAAGGGATCCTGAACCACAACTACCCATCCTGGTGCAGAATGGTCAACCAAATATCCAAATACTTGAAACTAGGCTTGCGCCTGCATAAAAAATGGCTATGCCAGCACATCTGCAAGTATCGTCTACGAAAATAGAGCAGATGTCTAGTAGAGTGGAGGCCAATACTTGAGAAATTACAAACTTTTGGACATTATTGGTGGTGGTAATAAAAGCTTTGTTGACACGGGGTTAATAAATGGAAGTACACACTCGCGATAAGTTGGTTCCACGATGAACATGAAACACACACAATCAAACATACTGCACACACAATACACACACTATATATGCTCCTTGTTTACTCAGCTTCATTCGAGCAAATCTCCAGCGAGACCATCAGACTCGCTACTCTCATCTATGTGGACAATCACCGATTTCAGTTTACCTTCCCCTTGACTGGCACAATCCATCTTCAGCAAGCCCCACTGCGTCTGCGTATATCAGCGCAGGCTTGTGTGAGGGCAGCCTCCCCATGGAGCTGATTTAGCACTTCTCAAAGGAGAAGCTGTGTCGAGCGCAGGCCTAAAGGAGAGCTCATTGGGTCGGCAGCGTAAGCCTTTCCGGCCTCTTTGGGGCCTAATTACAGTGCACCGGCACACAGATTTACTCTGGCTCTCTCTCACTCACTATATAATGTAGATAATGTCAGTGTCAAATAATGCAACTAATTCAAAAATATGTTGTCTTTATGATTTTATGCTTTTCTGGTAAAATTAAATCTGGCCTTGTTTATAGTACCGTATTTTTCGCACTATAAGGTGCACCTAAAAACCTCCAATTTTCTCAAAAGTGCGCCTTATAATCCGGTGCGCCTTATATATGGACCAATATTGAGCCACTACGGCAGGCGTGTCCAAATATATGGATTTATATATGGACAAAGTTTTAAAATGGGCCATTCATTGAAGGTGCGCCTTATAATCCGGTGTGCCTTATATATGGACACAATTTTAAAATGGGCCATTCATTGAAGGTGCGCTTTATAATCCAGTGCGCCTTATAGTGCGGAAAATATGGTAAATGGGTTTTTAGTTGTGCACTTGTCTTTGTTTGTCTGTAATTTAGCCATTTTACATTTTTCACATGTTCTTGTATTCGTGCACTCTTGTACGCTGCTGCGAGAAGAAAATTTCCCCACTGTGGGATAAATACAGTTCTATCTAATCTAATCTTAATCTCCCTTTTTTTTTTTTTTTACATACATCTGGGAAACTCTAGTTTGCGATGACAACATTATTGTACTTTGGAAATACCCTTGAACATATTCTGAAATCACACCATACGGCCACCCACAGTTGTAGACCAATTTACTACAGGGACACTAAAAGCTGTTACTTTTATAGACATAGGGCTTCTAAAATTTGGTACTGGGGAGTAAACGGTTTAAAAGCCTCTTAGTGAACAGAGAAAAAACAGACTGGTGGTTCACTATGACGCAGCGATGTAAACACAAACTCTATTGCTATTCAGTGGAGAGAATACGGTGGAACCATCACATATGCTACGCTACCTGTCCTTTGAGGAAAACATTGTGAACACGTGTGCCTACGAGGAAAGTGATGCCACATGAAGGAATATCTTACTACAAAGAGAACTTTAAAACAGCCCTCATGGGAAAATTGCAGCTGCTGAAGACTTTCTGCAGTGCTTGCAAGTTTAACCCTTCACAATTAATCTACTTGCATGCGGATAAGAATGAATAAACCATTTTGGGGTCAGTTACACCTAAGCATAGTAGTATTTATTGTCTCCAGTTACTGTGATGCCACAATAGCCAAAAATGTAATCAGAGTTTAGATAAAGGGCACTGGCAACCACTGTTGGTCTCTATTGGTCCATCCAAGGATAAGAAAGCCATTTCCACTCTATGTAACTGTCTATGCATTCACTAAAAATAACTATGGTGCATGCATGACTGAAACCGCGATGAATATTCTGCATTAAATAACACTGATCAACACATTTTTGCTAAATATTTCAAACAACAGAGGAACTTTGTGCGCTTATTTCAAATCTGACTTTCTCTGGCACATCAGTTTTTCATAGCACAATAGCAACCAGTGGAATTTTTTTTAATATAAATTACAACACATGGTAAAAATCCATATTATACTTAAAAACAAACAAAAATCTCCAAAAACGGACGTGCTAGAAAGTAAAGTACATTTTTAAATCAGCATCAAAAATACATTATTGGGGCATCTCAAATCTAAATTTCCTGTTGACCACTGTAATTAGTGTGTCACATTATCTCAAATTTGCCCCCACATTACATTATTGTTACAGTGAATTAAATTATATGAAAAAGTATATTTAATTGTTTCCAATTTTTCGCTTGATGCAGTTCTCATCTTGAAAAATAATAATTCCTTCATTTTTTTACCATCCTAATATTCGTCATAGGCGAGCTCGGGGAGCTCTATTGTAGCAGACTTTGGGTTAGTGCAGGGGTACAGTACATCATAAACAGACTGGTTACCAGTCAATCACTGAAAGGCACATTACGCAAGCAAGGAAGAACATGCAAACTCCACAAAAAAGCATTAAAGCAGAGATTCAAACCCAGAAGCTCCAAATAACCATACGACTACATTCATTAGATGTAACAGAAAACAATAAATCATTTATAATCAAAAAGCACTTGAAGGGAAAGGTAAGTGCTAGAAATGGATGAAAAATGTACAACTCTACATTTGAACATGCAATATGCATTTAAAAATTTATATAGGTAATGTATAGGTACTATATGGGGGGAATACATGCATACATATTTATAGTGCACTGGCACTGTGACTGCATGACTAAAGATAAGAGGCTTTAAAAAAACAAAAGCGAAAGAGTGGGACAATTTGGATGGTTGATGGTAAAAATAGTCTGGGCGGTAACCCTAATGTGGCTTTTCACCTCCTGGGTGATAAAAGGAGACGAAGAGGGGTTTTGCTGAATGATTTAAATTGCGAAGGAACATTTCAGATAATAACTTTATAAATGGGGACGGACGATTGAATGATTTATCTGTGACTGGATTTGAGTGATTTACTTTCAGTGAATGGAGTTGAAAAATGAGTGAAGGAGAGATAAGTTACAAGGACGGGCTGGGATGCAGAAGACAAAACGAGCGGCAGGCCAAGACTTGATACGAAAAGTATATTGATGGTCTCCTTCACGCCCCAGCAGCTTGCCGTCTTCGGGCCAGTGGATGAACATATCGGCACATCCTGACTGAGAGGGAAGTAGCCATCAATGGACCGCCTAACTGCTCCTCCTCCTAAATTCTAACGCCCTTCTTGGTCATGCCAACTGCCAATCCGTCTGTCACTTATCATTTACGAGTAACACTGTCTTTGAGTCAGACAAACTACATCGAGTAAGAGGTGTAATTGATATGCGGAATACCAAGCCGAAAAGGAAAATCACAGGCTTCAGTTAAAACATTTCTGCCGGATTCCCCATTATGAGCTTTGGCATCATGACAATATGTTGTATACTGTACCATCCAGATTTGGATTGATGTTTTTCCCAAGTGAAAATTGGCATTTAAAAAAAGGACAACAGAGAACTCCTTCTTCACTACTTCATCAAATAAAAGCTTGGTGCTATTTTTTCTCTTTGTGTTGTGTTGGTTGAGGAAATGTGTCATCAATTCTATTTAACTGCTTTTATTTCGCTGAGCATTTAAGTGATCCCCAATCACATCACATTTGCTCTTCCCATTCCGCTTTCAACAAAAGGTTGGACACTTCCTCAAAAGATGTTTTTTTCCAATCCTGCCATCTGGGTTCTTTTTCTTAGTAGTTACTTCCCAGATGGTTTAACAAAGTTAAAAAACTTTGTGTAAGGAGGAACTTATTGATCACTGGAGTAGTTATCCAATAGTAGGGTCTTAACTATCTGCTAGGTTGAATCCCATTGCTCACAGTTGAATATAAAAATAAAATAAAAAATCAGCACGTCACATGTGAAACTGGAGGGCAGTCGTCTAATCGCAAATTTTTCTATTTAATCGGATTTATCAACTTTGACTCAACTGTCAGCGTACTTTGTGTTTAATCACTCCTATTCATTATACTGCTCACATTTTGACATTATGAGACCAAGACAACACTGAACAATTGATCAGCAATACCTCACCATTGTGAGGGTTCAAACAGGATGTTCTCCGAGGATTTTTTGTTGTGGAGGTTCATGTGATAAAACCTGACATTTTGATTGGCTATAAATGTTGCGGCGATTGCGACGCTTATCATTTGAGGCTGGCTAATCAAGCCAACTACAAGCTAGGTTCAAAACAGAACAAATGATAAATGACCCAAATGACCCAGACAAGAGTGCAAGGAGACCAATCAGGAGGCTGAGAGCGAGGTGTGAAATACAAGGGCAGGTTGATAGCTGATTGGCAGGCAGGGATGTGCTGATGAAATACGAGCAAATCAAATAAAAAAAAAAAAAAGAGAAATATCAAGCTACTAAAAAGCCAGAAAGCAAACTGAAACTCAGCTCCTAATTTGAGACTGCTGTTCTGAGTGTTGTTTCATCAATCTGATTTGTTTGCAAATTTGTGTTCAATAATTTAATTTGTTTGTTATTTGTTGTTTTGATTGGTACCTCAAGGACACCACATTGCAGTCTTGTGAGTGTCTGAGAAAAACAGCAATGTGATCTGAGCCAACCACCAACATTGTGGAAGGCAGGTTCTGCCAATGTGATGTTGTGTAATCAAACATATTTATTCAAACTGAAGGCCTTTGGTTCTTTCTTCAATAAAAAAGGCATGGTGCAAAGTCAACATATGTATAAAAAAGATACTAGTTAAAATTGTTATGTCAGAATGTAAACATTCCTAATTCTCAGTAAAAAAGTATTGTGCTTTGAGCGATATCCAGGTCTGCTGCTTGATTGTATTGAAAATGAGTAATTCACGAAAACTTATTTATCGCTGCTCATTTCATCTATACCAGGGGTGTCAAACTCATTTTTGTTGCGGGCCACATCGTCATCATATTTTCCCTGATTGTCAACATCTGCTATATACAGTATAGGCTACAAAACAAACTGATGAATAACTAGTTTTGAAATCAGAGACTAGTTAAAAACTGTAAATGTAACAAATAAAAATTACAAGCAGTATCTCTGTTTTTTTTTTAAAGTGAAGAAAATTTGTAATTTTAGTAATGACGATACAAAATTTGCCTTCGTGGGCCACATAAAATAATGTGGCGGGCCGTAACTAGCCCCTGGGCCTTGCGTTTGCCATCCACGATCTCTGCCAACAATGTTTGTAAGGTATAGGTAAAACAGTGTATCCACTGTTTTATTTGGTTTCCCTTCCAAAATGTGATCAAACATATTCAAAGTAGGGTGGAGCAACTTTCAATGTTATTCCCATGAATCAATTATTGTAATCAAGCCTGATCGCAGCCGCTTGCTGCCGACATGTTCTGCACAATGCTCAATAACGGTGGGCGAAGGAGCAGCGAAAGGAACTTGTCAAGCATGAAAGTAATCAGCAAGGTCGGCAGCGGTGATTGCGGTGCGACTGTCTATTACTCAGACATGTTAGTTTTTGTGCAAGTAGTACAATACATCAGGGGCCTAGCAATCAATATGTCAGGATGATTGATGATTTGTATTATAAAATGAAAATATGTTCAAAAAAAGACAAGATAATCTTTTACAAGATAAATAAAGAGATTGTACGGTTGATTTGGTATTATCTTAATCACACCTGTGCATTTTTAATCCAGTCCAAGAGAAATAAAAATGCAAAATAATACAAGCAGAGACAATATTTCTATATCCAAAAATATAAATGATCAGATTCAGTTGACAATGTCCAAAAGGTATGACTTCAACCATTAGTTAAAAATAAAAAAGGAGCATTACTATCTCTAAAGTAAGTTCAAACTGCATATATCAAATTGGATATCTGCTCATAATGAATGATGTGTGGTTGTTCAGATTACTTTTCAAATGCAACCGCTTTCAGAGTCCGGCGTGAATTTACTACAGCCCAACGTGACCTGCGCGAGCAGACACAGTTGCGTTCTAATAAATAAAATGCGACCTCGCCTGACTTGTACAAATCACTCCAGGCAGCAGATCGCACCCTGAACAAAGAACAGCAGCTATTATTTTAAACCTTGAATAATATTGAAATACAACATGCCAACATGTGTGGGTTGTACTGGAAAATCCAGATATAATACTAATGAAAATCCAAAACAAAAACAAACAAATAATGAGAATAGACATGTACAAGCTGTGTGTGTTGCTCTAATTTGCTCTTTCAATGGATGATGTCACTGGCTGGTCTGTTGGACTGAGGAAATCAACTCTCAGTTTTCCCTGTGTGGATTTACAGGGCCATCACCCTCTTATTTTACACTATGTCACATGGAGGGGACAGCGGGAAGGTCCAAAGAGGCAAGAAATGACTAAGAGCTGTTCCTGACAAATAACTGCTTGTCTCTTGGCTCCGCAAAGAAAGCTATTAGCAGCAACATTGGATACTAAAGTGTGTGTTTAGTTGTCCTCTTAAGTAATCACTCCAAACAGAAACAGCAGTCAGTAAAAAATAATAATAATATGAGGTACAGAAATTAGATTTTTTTTCCCCAGATACAACTTTGCAAAAAGATGCTACTTCTATAGGCTACCAAGTGGGTGCAGTGTGGCGGATTAAGAAAAGGCATTTTGCGCTGTTGTAGGTGTGAACACAGGCGACTTGTTTTGCTGCCGATTGAAGAGGCTCCTCTCATTCCCTTTAAATTCATTTTACGAGCAACACACTGATAGTCCTTGACATGTCAGAATAAGAAACTGCTTTGCTCGTCTCCTGTGGCAGTTCAAAGCACGCAAAGTACCGTAATTTTCGGACTAAAAGTCGCTCCGGAGTACAAGTCGCAACAGCCATAAAATGCCCCAAAAAGTGAAAAAAACCCATATATAAGTCGCTCCGGAGTATAAGTCGCATTTTGGGGGGCAATTTATTCGACAAAATCCAACACCAAGAACAGACATGAACGAGCAACAACAGGCTAAACGATAAAATTACGGTATTTTTCTAAGAAATAGTGAGCACTTCCACTCTGATCGTTTGTGCTGTATGTCAAAGGAAAACGCCCTCGTTATGCCAGAACACCCACGGTGGCGCAGTACGCCCTGTCAAATTCCCAATCAGGCAAAATTAGGCAGAAAAATCAAGATGCGTCAGTTTTTATGCTCCAGCACTGTACGAGTATGGAGCCCATAGTGCTAACTTATCTGACCTGTTATTATCACACTGCTGCACTGCCTGTAACACCTCCCTGCTGCTGTGACCTGTCCCTTGTGAACAAAGGAGCTTTTGTTTGTTTAAAAATCTCTGCATGATTCACACCAGGAGAACATAACAAGCTGCAAGACAAGAACAAGCTTACATTTCACAAGCGCCAATCTGACAGAGTATATCTGCATTCTTTTCAACTAAAGGAACAAACACAACATGCAACTGCAGTACAAGACAGAATTTTCACTAATGTCAGTCAGTGTGGTGACTTCCAAAGCTCCACAATGTAAAATGCGACAAATGACAACGAAGGGATCCTTCAGGGGGTTCTCCGTGTTTTTCAGTATCTTAGCAACCGAAATGCAGCTTTTTTTTTTGTTTTTTTGCTCTGCAGTGGTACAAGAAGGAAAACACTCCCCCCGTTGCGGCAGGTTCTAACTGCAACATGCCCGAGAGCTGACAAGTCACACAGGACAGGAAGGAGTCTTAAAAACTCCCCCAAACTAAACTGAACCAAAGTGACACAATAGTCAAAGACTGGGAAAAAAGCTTAAAACCACATCTTGGGAGACTCGGGAGGCCTTTATTATACACACACACACACACACACATACACACACATACACACACGCACACAAACACACAAAAAGCTAACACAGTTAAGTGAATACAGAATACACGCACATGCCCACAAACCATAGCTCTCGTATGAAGATGTCCTGTTGCCATGACGATGGGCGAGGATGTGTTTGCGGAGTCTCCTTCCCCGTTGCATAGTGTTTTCCCTCTTGCTCGCCCACTCAAAGCAGATGCATGAGTATAAAGCTAATCTGCTGTCTCCACCAAGGCTGAATTAATGTGGCCCACTTCTATTCCTCATAAGGAGATGCCAAACTCGAAGATACTAACGCTATGTGCTGCCTTTTCAAACCATGAAACACTTCACAAAGGTCTCAAGTTATTCTGGGGTCGATCAACCCTGCCCTCATCTTCCAAGTAACTGTGCCCCAGTGGTCTGACAGCATCATCTGACCTGTCTTTTAGTAGATATGACTAATTGGTAGCTAGCTCTCGGTGGACCAAAGACCAAATACTCCAAATCACTCGAGCAGTCTTGAACTAAACCAAAGAGATCAGTCATAGTCTTAGCCAGATGTTTTCGGATGTGATGAATATTCCTCACTGTCTCTCCAGTGATTTAAACCGTAGAGAGGTTGACAGCTGTGACCACCCCAAGGAGCATTCACATGATTGTACTTTATCTGGGAAGATCACAATTATTTTGTGATGCATTTAAATAAATGGCCAGCTTTTAAAATTAAGGTGGGGGCACATCTAACATTTTCATCTGAAAGTTGAAAAATCAAATACGCTATCAAGTGAAAAGGTATTTAATTCTTCGGTCCGTCATTTAATGATGTTGACAAAGATGAAATTTTTTTATTATTTGTGGTAAAAAATATTTTTTTAACTACCGTATTTTCCGCACTATAAGGTGCACCTATTAACCTCCAATTTTCTCAAAAGCAGACAGTGCGCCTTATAATCAGGTGCGCCTTATATGTGGACCAATATTGAGCCACTACAGCAGGCGTGTCCAAAATCCGGCCCGCGGGCCAAATGTATATATCATATATGGACAAAGTTTTAAAATGGGCCCTTCATTGAAGGTGCGCCTTATAATCCGGTGCGCCTTATATATGGACAAAGTTTTATAATGGGCCATTCATTGAAGGTGCGCTTTATAATCCGGTGCGCCTTATAGTGCGGAAAATATGGTAATTAATTGAAATTGGATAATAATGTGCTGCAACACAGTGGTTAGGCACCGTTACATTATAGCATGAGCATATTAAAATTTAGTTTTCATCCACTTTTAATAAATAAACTGATCCTCACTAAAATATTTGCGTGAAATGAAGTTTCAAACATGAGATACAAGAAAGCTCCAACTGTACTTAAGTCGAATGTGAACATGAAAGACAACTTGCATAGTAATGTTTGGAAAAAAGGGAACTTGAATCAACATTTACCAGATGTTTGCAGCCCAGGGTTCACATTGAGTAGCTCAAAGAGCCATTTCATAGTGAAAAAGAGATAAGGAATGTCGCCTTGCATCTCCATTAGTCAACTGTCTCTTTGTAGACAGCAAAAAGAGACTGATAGGATGGCACAGCAAGAGTAAACAGCCATGCGTCTTGAATTCCAAAGGAGGAATTAAAACCTGACCCATCAAGGTTAAATATATTTTAATAGATTTAGCATTACTGCACACAATTAATCAGAAATCTGTTTCCAGGGCAACAAACACAGCAAATTTATAGGATGAAATAAAATTGGTTCACACACTGAAATGTGTCTTTATTAGTAAGGCTCTCTACTTACAGTACATGCTTGGATTAGATTGTGGAATTGTTTTAGAACGGTAAAACAGAACTAATTCCCCATGTGTGCATGTACCCACAGGCAAACACAAATAGCTTCTTAATTCCAGCCAATCTGATTGAAGGCAGTGCCTCAAAGCCATTATGGGGCTGATTGAAATCAGATTTTGTTGACGTGGAGGTCGATGCATGGGGCTCCCAGGCATGTTATGCACATGGGAGTTGAAATGCTTGATATTAATTAAATCACGCTCAACCGGAGAAAGGATTTTTAATTTTTCTAATGACTCATCAGCACATTATAGGGTAGTTCTCCTGACATCGTATGGAATGGCTAATTTGTCTTTTGGAGATTGCAATGTTTGCTTTCCCTCAAGGTTCGGAATGATTTAAAAAAACTGCACTTGTTATACTTGGTCTAAAATGTTGTAGAATTGCTGGGGTTGGTATAATTAGACATAAATAGAAGTTATTCTCCTATAATTTTCTTTAATAGTTTGGAAGACCTTATACAACTGTTGTTATACTGCACTGTTGATAGATTTGTCATCAGAGTTAGCAATAGCAAGCTACTTGGTGAAAAATCCTCATTGTGAGGTCATAACCTTCCACATAAACGTATGATGATTACCGTATTTTCCGCACTATAAGGCGCACCTAAAAACCTCAAATTTTCTCAAAAGCCGACAGTGCGCCTTATAATCCGGTGCGCCTTATATATGGACAAAGTTTTAAAATGGGCCATTCATTGAAGGTGCGCCTTATAATCCGGTGCGCCTTATAGTGTGGAAAATACGGTAATTGAAAATAACTTGGAATAAGGAAAAAAAGCGTCAGCTGTCATCATTTTTGTAAATTCCAAGTACTGGTACTTTTCATTTTCCAATAGTTAATTGTTAAGCCCATTTTAAAAGTTGTTCAGGATAAGCTTTTGCATTAAAAGCAAGTCTGGTCCTGGGATGTTTCACTTGCCAGCTTGAATGTCATAACTGAAAGCTTTGTAGAAGCCCGTTGGACAAATGGAGAGCTCTCCTCATATGCTTGACAATGACATAAAGAGCAGTTTCCATCTGTATTGTGCATCTGCTCACTCACAGTCTGTTCAAATTGCCATTCACACGTCATGTTTACTCTCGCGTTTGGCAGCCAAGTTGAGATGTGGCCCACGAGCTGTCTTTATATTACAATTCCCAGATGACAGCAAGAGTGGACATATCAGCCGCCAAGAGGTCCACTCACCCAAAAAACATCTTGCAATTGGACACCTGGTTATTTTGAAAACTGAATTTTAACACAAACCTATGGAACAAGTCATGACATCTGGGGAAAAATGAAAAATTCAGCAACATAGCATACTTTTTGACTGCTACGTGACAAAATATAGACATTTTCGCTTTTATAGATACGAGTCAACTGTAGATGATTGTGTTTTACCATCATACAAATTTATATATATATATAACACACAAATTTTGTAACAGCTCAACATTACATAACCCAAAATACCAATATGAGTATTTCATCCCAGAGGCAAAAAAATATTAAACATTTTCCTCTCTGTCACTTTTAAACAATAAATAAATTACTTATACGTAAGATTTCCATTTGCCCATTATGTTCAGTCCAATTTTCTGTGACCTTTACTTACCATGCTGTTGAATGTGTAAGCCATTTGTGAAAGAAAAAAGACTGGAAGAATAAATTATTAAAGGGACAGTGTGTATAATGTTTTTATCAGTGTTCATTCATTTTAAATACCACTATTAATTTCAATAATATAAAAAAATATGTTCGATCACATCAACACACTTTTTTAATGTAATCGCAGGTGTAGTAATTACAAATTTTCTTAGTTGGATTATATTATATTACTTTAATTATATGACTTCCTGCTAGACTCAAGCATATCAGTTTCTTCATCCGTCATGTCAAGGACCATTAGTACACCTCAGGGAATGAGATAAGCACTTTTGATTGGCGGCGAATCAATTTGGCTATGTTCACGACCACAACAGCGCAAGCCACTCTTTTTAAAAAGTGTTAGCTTGCGCATCTCTGTGAAACTATACATGCACACAAGGAAGGTCACTATTGTAGTGATTATTAGCATTGATGCTTACTTTATTTGTTTGATTAAAGATAAAAAAAGATTAAAGTCCCAATGATCGTCACACACACACACCTGGGTGTGGTGAAATTTGTCCTCTGCATTTAACCCATCCCCGTGTGATGTCTGGAACTTAAAAAAGAAAGTATTTTTATTTTGTTCGGCTATTCAGTAAGAGGGAACATCTTAGCTGCGTTTGAAAAATTAGCCTGTAACAAAAGTGACCCTCCTATTTATGTTCACATTTGCACTTTAGAGCTAGATCATTCTTTTTCTTACTTTTTCTAACTTTAAAAAATGTTTTGAAAACTAGAAAATGTATAGTAGGCATTATTTTATTATTTTATATTATTATTATATTATATATATTATATATATACATTATATATATATACATATATTATACATTATTATATTATATATATTATTATATATTATATTTTGTTGTAAAAATCTCATTTCATCTCGTTCTCGTGAACTCGATCTCATGAGCCATCATCTCGTGGGATTTGTGTCTCGTCCCATCTCTATTATCCATAAAAAAACTAGCACATTGATTAATGATGCAATGCTGCTAATCTATCGTTATGTCTGTAGGTGATAATGTCAAACATGTGCTGCTCAGCGGGTATCACAGCAGCACAACCTGGCCCGATGACCCTGCTCCTTACCACTCAGCAGGATTCTGGCTTGAGCAGCCTAAGATCAGCAGTGAAAAGGGGGAGGGCAGGAGAGAGGAGATGCTTGTGTTTGTTGCATCATCACACTAATGGGGCTGCTAGGTCAGCGTCATATTCTCCCAAGGGTGTTGGATTTATACTGAGACCACACTGAGGAGCAAATGTGAAATGGGCGTGTTCTAAACATCTATATGGCACGTCGTTTAAGCGTTCATTCAATTTCCTACATTCCGGTAAAGTTAACACAGTCTAGCTATAGTACCGTATTTTCCTCACTATAAGGCGCACCTAAAAACCTCCAATTTTCTCAAAAGCCGACAGTGCGCCTTATAATCCGGTGTGCCTTATGGACCAATATGGATTCGTGGATGAGGACTAACTTATTAAAGCAAGCTTTACGTGTTTATTTTGTGTGTTGTGTGATATTAACGTTTGAGCAACGTTGAGTTATTGATATATTGTTATTGTTTTCACTATTTCGAGTGTTACTATAATGTGATTGCGTTGAACAACGTTGAGTTATTTATTCTATGCGCCTTATAATCCGGTGCGCCTTATATATGGACAAAGTTTTAAAATGGGCCATTCATTGAAGGTGCGCCTTATAATCCCGTGCGCCTTATAGTGCGGAAAATACGGTACTACTATTTCTCACATTTCTATCACATTTCTTTCACGTCAGACCACGCCAAATTCACCTGCAGTCACCTGGAAACTCGAGCCTATCCCAGTTGAATAAGGCCATAAGGAGACGCTCACTAGATTTATCACCTGGCAATCAGAGTGCTGACACATGGCGACAGACATCCATTCACACTCACATTCTCAGCGAGTTGTCAGTGAAGCGGATGTATCTGTTTTTGGACTGTCGAACTGAAAGCCAAATGTTCCCAAAGCTGAAACTTTTCGCCAAGAAGCAAGGTGATAACTAGTGCGCCACTATGCTGCCAAATCATTTGATTAAAATTTTGGCAATGTCATGAGCATGTCACATTGATGATTTATCTGCCGCTATTAATAGTCAAGCAGTAGTGGGTGTAATTGCATTCTTGTGGTGACTGACTGCGTAATGCGGTGAGCAATAGCAGGAGGTTCAAAGCTGTTTTCGAAGTGGCTGAAATTCCACCAAGCAGTGCTGTACTCTATTTATCGGAATACTCAAAATAATGCACAAACCCCCTTGTCACTGTATGATAATCATTATATTGAGCAGTATAAAAACTATCCATCCAAATAAGTATGAAATATAATATGCCCAATGTGTGCAGAGTATATAATATGCCGACTGGTATGTATATCTATGAATAAAAAGTGCAAACTTGAATGGGAATTAGAGACTTTCAAATAATGAAAGATGTTAACTTATGTAAATGTTCTCTTTACATTCTGTAGTGTAGTCCCATATTCAATGTTATTAGCATTAGTGCAAATTGAGCGTTATAATGAGCAGATAATAACAGCGTATACAGTATATCGTAGATATGCTAAATGCATATTGATTTAACATAATGCGTGTAATAAGTTCGCTGTAACATTATTGTACAGAGTCCTGGAGGTAATTATTTCACAGACAGTGAAGAGTTTTTATATGAATGAATGGTGATTGGTATAAAGGATTATCATATTGCAGATAGAAAAAATACAGAGCCACTAAAGACAGTGAAATGATGAAAAAACGTTAACCCGTGCAGCAGATTGAAATGTTACATGTTTACTTTTATGACTACCACTGAAACTAAACTGTGTACTTGTTTCATGTAAATGAGGCAATACTACATACAACGGAGCAGTTGTGCAATCATAAATTCTGGCTTGCATAATTTGAATAAAGAGAAGGTCACAAAATAGAATAAAAGCCACTGAACTGTCTTGCTGTTAGTGCACCCTAAGAGTAAAAGAAAAAATATGCCATTTGAAAAATATTCTTGGCTATGATGGAGAAAAAAATGTGCTCATAAACCTGTAAAAATCTAAGAGTAGCTGGGGCAAAACCAACTTGACATCTTCAAGGGCTTCAGTTCAATCCACGACCAATTTTTGCTTCCGCTGCCGCTACCGTCATCTTTCCACTTTCAGCCCCTTGACAAATTTCCTCACTGGTCTGACTTCATCATTCTCTTTGTTAATTCTCAAAGCCACGATGACTCATATTTGCCACGGCCGAGCTTGCACCTTTTGAACCCATCTCCCATGGTATCTTGCCTGGAGGGAGCAGAGTGAGTCTTCTTCTCATTTGAGGTCACGTTCGTCCGTCGCAGGTCTCTGCATCTTCATTCACTACACGTCATAAAACTCTGTGACAGCCGTGTCTGCACTGGAATATATTTCACAGTCGTAATGACCAGTTCCACTGCTTTGGATCAAGATTCTAAAATTTACTAGTCAAATCATTTTTTCACACAAGTCACTGATGATGTAATCGGTGGTTCCTCTGTCTGTGAAAGCAGTGTTGGGTCGGTTCCCACGCTGTGATGGCGTAAAATTTGAGCGTGAACGATTGTCTGCTTAATATTGACCAGTCACCAGTCCTCGATAATACCAATCCGATAAAAATTCTAAATTTGGTCAGGCTTGAATTGGGACTTAACTACACATCTGGCACGGGGTTTCAAATTATTCAAGTTATTCAAACTTCCAAGGCCAAATTCCAATAAGTGGTCGTTTTATGGGTGCAAATAAAGTATGAGATAAATACCTAGTAAAAAATGTTTAGGGTTTGATTTATGATGCACTCCACAGAATGAACGGCAAGACTCTGCAGTTCTACTCAGCTTTTTGCTTTTCTGTCAACCAGCAACTTTTGCTGTTTTGCTTCACTTTCAGTGGCCTCGATGCCGTTTGTAGCAGTTGCAGCAGCTGTTTTCAGCCGAAAAAGAAAATGCTGAGCACATAAATGCAAAAAGACAATTAGCAACTCACAATTGAAGACAAAAAAAAAATGGGAATGGGCTAAGAAGTAAGTAAATGTTTCTCCTCTAACTGCATGCTAAATAACCACATTTGCCTAAGTTGACAAATTAAAGTTGCTTTAAAGATAACACGGTGGAATTTTCCACTGTTTTCTATGCTGTTAGTCTTTTTAAATCAATACATTTTTTTTTAACTCTTCCAGACTAAACATTTTGTTTTGACAATGCAAGCCATCACGGCAACTCACTGTGTCAGTAAATCTTTTCCAATTTTAGCTCTTCACCACTTCTAACATCAAGCCTATTTGGTGAATCATTGTTGCGTGCCGCATAATTAGTAGACTTATGAGGAATCTCTGAGTAAGCATTATGTTAATGCATTCCGAATCTCAGTCACTTTCGACTTTGACTCAGCTCCTGCAGGAAATAAGATTGTTGGTAAAATGAGACCATGAATACGGGAATAAAACAAGAGACAAATATGAGAGGATAAGAAAACGGTTAGTTTTTTTTTTTAGGTCACTGCAGAGAATGGTGCAAAGTAAAAATATGACAATTTTTGAATGATGTGACCAAGTAGGTTGTAATTTATTAATACTTGTGAAGCAATGTGATAGAAGAGATGGAATTGGGGTCATTATTCCCAAACATTAACTGGCCAAGCAGCAGAATATGGAGGTTGAGGAAAAAAAAAAAAATCCAGCCGTTTGCAACTGCTTGCAACCATGTTCAAGAGGCGGGGTACCTACGCCAGAGCCAGTTCACGAGTCAGTCGTAAAAGAAAATAAGTCTCTCATTAAATTGCAGAACTCAGATTAAAGGGAAAAAAAATAAGCAGCACTCACGAGATATCCCCTCCATCCGTCCCCTCATCCCCAAACCTCCCAACTTGTTTTGATCTTCCTCCTTTCCGCTCCCACTCACCCACCACTGCAAAAACATGCACATGTGCTTGTCTGTCCGCCCACGTAAACCGCTGGTATGGGTGATTTCCCAACACCAGGCAAAATTTGGATAGGTGGGGGTTTATGCAAAGACACAAAAATGACTGCAGCTCTGCTGACTAGAGGCGGTGTCTCCATGGCAACTAAGGGAGCAAGGCCCTGTGATGCGGTGTCAAACATAGGATTTGAAACCTTTCAAAAGAAAAGAGATGTGGAGTGGCGGTCTTAATGACAGGATGGGGTCAATAAAATTGAGTTGGGCCAGAGCTTGCGCTGTATCAAACACTCTATAAAGTAGATATTGCAGACTACCGGTGCCTAATATTAGCCGAGCCTCCTTTGCCGCATAGCAGTATCAACATTTCTCCTCCAAGGTCTTCTTCTCACTCCGTATTTTTATATATTTTTTAAATAAACGCATCATTAAAATAATTCAACACAATTTGTCACTAAAATAATACACCCACTAAAATAACTCAATTGACCGCACATCACATCGAATCAGAGCCAATACAGGAGCTCCATCGCAAAATCTGCTTTAAAAAAAAAGATTAAAAAAAAATCTCAGATTTTAAACATCAGAGGTACTGTTTAACACTATGTGCATCATTATTGCTTTTTTTATTGTTTGTAATATCTTTTTAACATTTAGTCATTAACAGAGTTCATTAAAGCACCATATAAAAAAAAGGGCTAGGAAGCGAAGCAGGGGAGAACATAGCGAAAAGATATTGAGAGTATGCTTTGAGTTTACGTACTAAAATTATCACATTGGAAGGTACTTCAATGAATTATGAAGTTGGTGGTTAGTTTGCGAGAAAAATCCACATTGTTATAAGCAGGGAACTGAATAATATGTTATTCATAGGTTAATGAAAAAAAGGTGCAGTAACCAACCATATTCCTGAAAAGTTGGAGTTATGACAACATGTTTAGTCTTATTTATTTATATTTATAAAAGAAAAACAAACATATTCTAAAAAGAAAAAACAAAGAGGTAAAGGTACAAATTATTTCTTTATTTACTTATGAACTCTGCTCAGGAGCTTGTTCACAGGCAGAACATTTATTTCACATTTTAGTCTCGTTGACCTTTGGATTTCAAGAGCAAATTCCTTCTTTGAAAAAAAGCAGAAGGCTTCAGTTATGAGAAAGCAGACACCTCCATTCTAATACTTAATAATTTGCTACACCACATGAAAGTTTTAACAAAGGGATCTCACTGATTATAATTTTGTGGTTTGTATCTATAACATTTTATTAAGAGTCTATTCTGATTCATGTTAAAATGTTAGACTCAAAACTGTGGGTGCCATATGAAGAAAAATATGACTTGGAAGCAACTACTTCACTGTCAAAAATAAGAAATACTATTTAGAGTTTAATGAGTAATTGATGGTCATCATGATGGTGCCGCGGAAGTCAGGAAACTTGAATACAAATTCTCACTCACTCACAAAGTTGGTACAACAGCCATCCATTTTTATACAGAATATTATTTATCATTTAGATTCCTCGTTCGGGTCGTGGGTGAGCTAGAAAATGTTCACGCAGGCTCGTACTAACGGTTTTGTGTATTGATATTGTGATAATTGCCCCACCATTATAATAAAACATTTTGTGGTTTGAAGCGTTTTAGAGATTTTCTTACGCAATCTTGGTGAGAATAGGTTGTATTAGGAGAGAACTTTTGATTCAACTTTTTAATGGCCTCCAACATGCTTGTGCGTGTGCGCTCGGGTTTTGGGAATATTTTCCAACGGGGAAAAGTCGATGCAGTCAGTTGGACACTGATTGAAGTCAAAAGCATTAACCCAACAGACAGAGCGCGGCTGACAATGGTTTGTGCTTCACACGGTCTCATGAGCGTAACTGACACATCACAAACGCTCCAAAATGACACTTTTGACACCAGCGGCTGATCACTGCCAGTGGGTGAGATGCTGCAGCCGACTGTGGCTCGACTGACCATTCAATTTTGGCAACATGCTGCGCCACCATCTGTGTTCATCTCATGTCATGCAAAGAAATGAGAACGAGTGTTACCTCTCGCAAAATGTCAGTTGTCATTCAAAACTCATTCATGTCAAAAAATTTGACAAGTCTCTGCATGATTGGGATCGGTTATCATGGCCACCTGAGGGGCATTTCCAGACCTCCCTGTGGATCGCAAGGGATTATAAACCACAAAGGCCCGCATTCAACATTTATTCATGTTTTCTTTTCATCCTCATCTCTTCTTATCTTCTATTTTGTGTGCCTTGAGAGTTGTATTTGCGTCACTGTGCTCTATTGTAGGTGTATTCCAATGGATCAATAGCTGCCATCTCTCAGGGCCCACTAGGGGGCGCTATTTGGGTGACTCCCAACGGAGACATGCTTTAGTTGCAGCGTCAGTACTTCGTCAGCAATCTCTTGAGGCCTTGCTCCAGCTCTGAGCCAATAGTTTGCTTGCCCTGTTGTGGCATCTCTGCACACTCTCTATATGCTGGAATATCTTAATAAAAAAAAAAATTCAAAATTACTTTGGTCTAAAATATAATATTGATTATATCCTGGATTAATTTATTCCGATATGTTTACAGGGAATATAACATTCAGCAGAAGGGCAACCTTTTGTCCCTGCAGTGGTTCAGCAATTTTAAAGATGAGTCATCACCTATTTGAGATTTGCTTTCTTTTAAATGTGACCATGATTTTGTTGGATACTAAATGCATATTTGCCACGACTAGCATTTGTATTCACAAGTACTTCACAACTGTTGGCTAAGCAAATGAGCCCCCTGTCTCCTTCCCGTCATTCCGCTCTTAAATCCGACAGTGAAAGCTTACGTGTTCCTCTAACAATTCAAAATCACATCACATCCAACATTCAAACTCAGGCAGAACAAATGTCAAAACCTCTTACCCACTTTGGCTAAATTGTTCCCTTCGTTGCTCTCACCGACTCGTATAAAATTATGGAAATTAAACTTTGCAATCTGCCTGTGTCAATATTTCACACATGCTTTCACAGCAAGAGCTTCATGTCAAGATGCAAAATAATGACAAGATATTTGACAGCTGCTTTAATTGTTTACTAACCTCGGGGTTCGAGTGACCATGGTGTCACAACAAGTCTTAAATCTTTGTATGTTTACATCCATATTGCAGTACAGTAGTCACTCTGGTAAACACCGACCTAAATTCCGAAAACAAATAAGGGGAAATATAGCAAGGTCACTATGTAACCAACCATGACAAACACGCTAATCGAATCAAAGCTAAAGAAAACACATTATGAAAGCCAGCTGTTGGCGCAATCAAATTCAAACGACACTCGTGAGTCATTCATCTTGTTTAAGAAGTGAATGTGACAGCATCATTCTCTGTGCTTCAACAGATGTATTCGTCCCGCTCTTGTTGCACTCTGATCCCCTATCAGGTTTTTGAAAGCATCGGAGATGATGAGACAAATTTCTATCCTGTTATTGTCAGCCAAGTTAATGGAAAGTTAATGCAATGAATGAATGAATGAATTTGCATTTTGAAAAATTTCCTTTTTGGAAAAATTGCATTTTAGAAAATGTAATTTTGGAAAAGAAAATTCATAACTGAGAAATATCAACCTAAAAATATCAAACGCTGTGTGCCATTAGTTCTCGTAACACCACGTAACACATTATTCATTCAGAGTTTTCCGTAATGGTCCCCATTAGCTATCCTGGCTGACTTTAGGCGAGGGGCAGGGAACTTCAATAGACAACCATTAGACAATTCAGAGTCATCAATTCCTGTTAATGAGTTTTGTGCAAAAATTCCACAAGTCTTATGCAAAAAAAACTCAAAGGTTATGGCTGCAAGGGCAATGTGAGCCTACTTCGGGATCATTTTGAGGGCTGTTTTGCCAGAAAGGACAATCGGTATTGTCTTTTGATCATCAGCGGCATTGTTACTCTCATATCTTTAAACATGCAGCTTCCTAAGCTGAATTCATTTAGGATGGTGACACTGCGGAAAACCACAAAGTTGCCATACTTGCGTAATAACAATGCATATGGGCCCGCTAATAGAACAGCCAGGGAAGTTTGTTAAACTTTGTTTAAAAGGATTATTGTGAGGAAAGAAGTGCCTGGTCTTGACAGATAAACAGGCAGGCAGTTGCAGGAGTGTGGTGAGGAGATTAGTTTTGTTTTCAGTCATTTGTTTCAAAAGGTCTGTGGTGCTCCCAAGGCCTAAAGGCTGTTAAAATGATAGCAAAGTTCTTCATAATCAGAGAATTGCTTTGAGATAAGCACCATCAGGCATATGTCAGTTTTGGCCCTCAAGAAGTGAATGGCCTTTAGATGTCGAAAGTGCAAACATGAGGACACATAAAACGTCTTCAGTTTATTTATTGGACGACACGGTGTTTCATTATGTCACAAGTACTTGAGATAAAAACAGGTATTCCAGTACCACGCATTCATTCTTGGAGTACAATCTGTGAATTATGAATGTGAACCACAGATGGTCTTTGACTCTTTTAGTAGTGATATTTTACAAATTCATGTACGCCACCACATGCCCTTGCATCATGTGAGAAAGCACATAAGATGCTTTTCTGCAATGCCTCTTCTAAAAGTGCCCACATGCTGTTTTGTATATGGACTCACGCAGTCTTAATACAGGATTCAGCCTCATGGCAACATAACACACAGTCGGTGTGAAACACAGCAGCAGGAAAGTAGGAGGAGGCCCCAAGGATAGATGACAGCAAACCATTTGGTGAATCCAAACAACATTGCGGGAAATCCGATGTTCATTTCGAGCATCAAGAGACCCCTGAGTTGTCAGCAAGGCGGGTGTTACAGACTTACTCATCTAAGCAATGGTAATGGCAAACTCAAAACTCCCAACCGATACGGCCACCTGCACCTCCAACTACACCATGGAGTCGACTGCTGGGAGGTACTCGGCTACAACCATCTGTTCAAATGCGACTGTGCGATAGATGAAGAGCCTCTCCAAGCCTACGTTGTCTGGATTGAAGTAAAGTAGCACGTAGCAACCTGGGCGGGAGAGAGACTGTCTGCAGTGCAGCAATGGACAAGGAGGACCCCCAAGCATCTCCTCCAACAGGGTGCTCAGTGCTGGGCTAAAAGTGGGATGACTTACAACAAAAAACTAAATACCCCCAAACCTATAAGTCCACACACAAACTCATGACAGCTAAAACCCGACGAAGCACTGAAGATAATTTCCTGAAAGTAACCTTGCGTTGTTGCTCTCTCTCTCTCTCTGCCTCAGAGCCAGTTGACATACAGTTCACACACGAAAAGCGAATAAGCATCAAATGGCACGCGTACATCCCACGCAAATGACAGTTTACATAGAATTGCGCACAACCCTCCAAGTTCAGACCGTATTTCCTCGCATGCATGCATGTAGATGGTGCAACAATGCCTCACAGCAACACACTTGCAAAATCACAGAATCAAACAAAATGTCATACCTCAATAAATGCATTTGTATTTTGCCCTACAGATGAAAATGAGTACAAATTATGGATTGTGCATACAGCAACTCTCCTTTCTGCATCAGGATATCAAGTTGCTGCAGTCAAACTGAATTTATTTGCAGGGCTCATGAGAAAATATAAAGTGTGGGTATGTCATCATACAGGCACAATAATGTCTGTTTGCCATATATGAATCCTTGAACTTCTGTCAAAATATAATTTCCCGGGGGGGAACAAAAAGCACTGCAAAAACGCTCTCTACTACAAACCATGACATGCGGAGTAAAAGACATGATGATCAGATAACTAACTTACCTGGCCAAGTGTCTACAAGCAGGAGGCATCTAAGAGCACAAGCTGATTTGCCACCGAAGACAGCAGAAAATCACACAGTCATGCGCAAGGTACACTGAAGTATAGACTTCCTGAGCTCTCCACCTGTATGCAGTCTTCCCTATGACTTGCCCTTACATTTATTCAGACACACTGATCAGAAGTAGTGACGGTAAAGCCAAGAGTGTTAGAACGGCGGTTAAATGTCAGTGAGATGCTGCGACCGCCGCCGCCGTGATGAGTTGCGAGCGCACTGTTTGGAGCATCCACTGCAGCACAGCAGAGTGGCGGTGCAGCAAGAGAGAGGAGAGGCAGACAACACACACATTTGCCGCTGCTGGTTCCCACAGCCTGGCTGGAACTAAACTGTGGATTCTGGACTTTCACTTCAGTCTTTTTTTTTTTTTTTTTTTTCGAACAGATGGAGAGTTATGTGGTGAGGTGGCGTGAGACAGAGTACATAAAATGAGCAAGAAAGAGTGAGATGTCTGTTCTATTACATTTATAGCACCCAGTAGAGTAGTGTTATTCCTCATTTGTGTTGTCAGTGGCAAATCTAAATTCAGAATGTGAATTTAAAGGGTGCTGAACCCCAACCAATTATTATTGGGATTATGATGCTGATTATTATTATTATGCTGATTGTCATTATTATTATTATTATTATGCTGATTGTCATTATTATTATTATTATGCTGATTGTCATTATTATTATTATCATCATCATTATTATTATGCTGATTATTATTATTATTATTATGAGAGATGACGTCATGGCCCTCCTTGTCCTGCATTCAAGAACCAGGTTAGAAAACTTGTCCTTGTCAGCGTCCAGCCTCAAAAAAGTGTAATAAAAGTGACCACATTTTGGGTGGAACCATGCTGGTTCGGGGTAGAACCGGTACGAGAGGGCGACTACAAAACTTCATCTCCAGAAGATATGAGCAAAACATTTCATGAGGGAAAAACGTTTTTCTATTGTAGTCTTTTACGAAGCATTTTTGAGCGACTGACTGAGGATGACTTCACTTTCTCTAACAAGGAAGCAGGCTTTGCTTGTAGTCCCTCGGTCCAAGCAGGACTCAAGGTCGCTTGTCAGAGCTGCTTGCCGGCAGCCCGAATCCTTCAGTGATTAACAGTGGCAGACACGATGGAGTAGCTGTCAATCTAGATCTATAAAGACGGCCAAGAGAGACAGCCAGCCGGCCGGGCTCCAGACATCCTCTTGTTCACCCAGGTAGAACAGAGATTTATGAGACTATTGGAAAAAATTCCTTCCTCCTTTAGTGGGCACATGGATAATACTGATGCCGTTTCATGTCATCCACAGGTTAACAAAAAGATGAGCTTAACAAGACACTGAGGGCAGTCAAGCAGGAGCAACTTATTGACAGATATTATTCACATTCAAATATCAAACCGACAAAGTATTGGTCAAGCATCAGAGATACAAGCAAACGCCTCTGGATGACATCAGATATTCAATAATAATAATATGCCGGAGTTATTGCTCCCTTCCTCGATTCCACCAGTATTCAACATCTAAGTACCTCATAATTTTTTTATTTGGACTTCATGGTCACTGTAAGGGCCGATCAGAGACTGTGGGAGGGCCAAGTGTGGCCCGCGGGCCGTATTTTGACCAGATTTATCTGTGTAGCAATATCCATCCCAGAGTTTCATGAAATTGAGTTCATTCAAGTGATCATTAAAGTTAAATAAACCTGACTGGTGTGCTAAATTTACCTTACCTATCTTAGCATCACAGTTTTGAAGGCGTCTGACAGACGAATATAAACATTATAGATGTTGTCTCTTACCTTTGAGTTGCAAATGTTGCATGTTGCGATTGTCTTTTTCCTGATTTCATCAAAAAGACAATCCCTGAATCCAAATGTTTTCATATTTAGAGCTTCCTCCATGACACTTGCTCAATTAGGCAGCTTCTGCCCTTGTCTCATAGCCTAGTGGTGGCAACACACAAAAAAATACTTTCAAAAACAAAGGCACACTATATAAAAAAACAAATGTTTTTCCAATGTACAAAAAAAATAACTTGTCAAGTGAGTTCAAGCTAAAACCGTCTCATGAATGCCAAATCGGTAATAAAATCGGTGACTCGAGTCAACTCCAGCTCAACCCCCACCTTTGACTATCAACAGCGAAGCATCTGCAAAATATCATTTCAGTTCAAACCAGTAAGACATCGAATGTATCCAAGAGGAAATATAAGTCTAACAAACAAATCAAATTGGGAGCTAATTTAATTCTCTGTCTGCATGCTGGGAATATCTGGCTCTGTTGGCTGCAAGGTTAATGGCGCTCTTCGTTTATCTGCTTTCTCTCATCTCATCCGCTGCCACTGTTCTGTTTGCTTCTTGTGTAAATGGGATGTGTTACGTAAGCACAGGGCCCCTTAGTTAAACAGCGCCACATCTGGGAAAACCTAGCTTGTAAACTATTCTACGAAAAGAGCAATTCTGGTCCCCCATTTGGTGAAGCAGTGCACCACCGACACGATTTATAGTGGAGATGGAGTGCTGCTGACCCGGGACACCATGAGTCTGGAAGAATACTTTGAAAACCTTCTCCTTTTGAAGAAACAGAGTTGGTGCACTCTGAATGGGGCTCCCCTATCTCTCGGGGTTATGTCAAGACGTGACCAATCATTTCCCGCCACATGAAACAGAACGGCGAAAGGGAAATGAGACACATTGGAGGGTGAAAGATCCTGAATATTGTACTCCTGGAAATGTAGTGGTATTTGTGGAACAAGCTCTAGACTCAGCGAAAGACCGCCATGGATGAAGGATAGTGCTTTCACTGAAATCCGATATCAGTCCGTGCTCACAAGCTGAGGCGTCTGCAGATTTGCAATAAATGTGAACGTTCGGAGGTCACTGGTCTGAAAAAATGATCATGTTCTTATCATTGTATAGACACAGTGTGTGTGTGTGTGTGTGTTTGTTGCTATTTCCTGTTACAAATAATCCACCCTTTGGTTTAAAGTCTTAATACCAGACAACCGGTATTAATCAACTTTCAATCCGAGTATTATGATAGGAATTATGGAGACGGATGCCAAATATCAATCATGTTATGATTACGATACACTACGGATGTCTGATATAAAGCGGATGCATTTAGGAACCACCTGATTGGATCAAATAGATTTTTCTCATTCAGAATTTTAAAAAGGGGAATGATGCCACTAAACGTTCCAATTTGACTCCTGTAATTACTATGTGAACTGTTATTATGCAGGAAAAATTCTGCCTCCACATACTCAGCCTTACATCTGGTGAATAGCAGAAAGACAAATTAGAGGTTGTATGTGACGCTCTGAGGACAATTAAAACAAAGTGCTCATACATAAAATTACGGGGGGGTCTAATGAACGTGCATCTGCCCCGTAGTGAAAAAAAGATCATGCATAAAAGCTCTTGAGATGGATTTTCATTCAGTGTGTTTGTTTAGGATTAAGCATGTGACAAGGGATATTAATGTACCAAGGGGGAAATAACTGCATGTCGTTCTGAGATGGGATTTGTATCTAACTGCAAAAAGCGCGGTCTTCGCAGGAAAAAAAAAAAATAAATCACGTCTGTTTGCAGCCACACAACAAACCGTTGTGTTCTCGCTAATCCTACGTTTTTAAGCGATTCTTTTCTGGCTTGCTAACATCAGATAATCTTGTGAATATTTGCCTACTCATGAGCTGTTTTCAAACAGCAGAAAACATGATGACATGAGGATCACGCCGGATAACATGAAACTGTGAGCAATCTGATCTGACTCTCTACCAAAAACGCACACAATGCCAAAACACAGAGTGATTCATTTTTGGGTTTGACAAACAAATTACAAATGAAAACATAGTGACACAAAGTAATTCCATTTTGGAGCTGACATACATATTACACGCAGAATTTGTTCGAGTAATATTTCCTCAAATCTTTCTCGCTGAACACCACCAAACAAAAACGTCACCAGATGTAAGAATAATGAAAGCATGATTGTTTGTCTCAAGTTACTCCCAATTTCACAGTCTTCAGTTTAGTTGAACGTCAAGTTGAAGGAAGTCATGAGTGTTGTATGAGTAGCAACCTGTTAATTGGACTTTGGCTAATTAATAGAAGAGCATTTAATTGTTCTGTGTGTCACTCTATCACTAGCATAGTTTGACGAGCAAATATGCAGTAACCACAATTCCAATGAAGGGTAAATTAAGTTGTATAAACCTTAAAGGAAAATAAAATACAATAATTTGCCAATCCTTTTCAACTTTAACTGGTTTTATTTCCCGGCAAATATTTACTCATTTTGATTTTGATGCCTTCCAAAAAAGCTGGGAAAGAGTCATCTTTATCTCTCCTCTTAACTGTTGTTAGGTTATGTTGCTCCAAAACCTGTATTTTTTTGTCCAAAACTATCCGACAGAGAAATTACAAGAACATTTTAGCTAAATAAGTTAGTTAACTTGTCATTGCCATATTCAAACTGTAATCAAACTCCCAGTTAGTTGAAATCAGGACGGGACTAGATAAGCAAAACTGCTTCAATCCACCTTCCCTTTTCGACAAGTCATGTAAAACAAAATGTGGAATGAAGTTGAAAGAAGTGTTGATTATGTACTTGCTAAAAATAAACAAATCAAATAACCGCAGAATACAAACATTTTCCTTCTAATCTCTATTGAGGCTTAAATCTAAAGCTTTGCCATATTTCCCTCGAATCTCAATAAAGCGAATCATAATGCATCATGTTAAATACTATTACTACATACTATGCTGTCTTAACCCCATCCGCATTAATCAGTGACAAGCGCATTTGCATTCCCAAAACAATAAATACTACCTCTGCCCTTTGACAAGAGGATAGGCTATCCAGAGAAATGACCAAAGAAATAACAGTGGATTTTAGTGGTAATAGTTGAAAACAGACGAATAGCATAACAAAAGAAAATGCACACAAAACGTGATTCATGTCAGTTTATGTGTCTTTAGAAGGTCAGCTCCCCGTTCCCTGAGAAATTGTCATGAAAAGTCGGTTTTAGAAACGGGAACTTGGGCTTCAATCAATAATGCAGTACTTTGGCGAAGGAGCTCTAAGAACAAGAGAGACAAATCAAACTCTGACTGCTGCCTCAGTAAGACTGCAACTGTGTGCATCTTGATGAGGACTTTCTTAGTCAACAAATAGAAATCAATATGACCAAAAAAGACCTTAAAATTCGATTTTAACATGCAAATAGATTTTTCAAAATAAGCTACCGTATTTTCTGCACTATAAGGCGCACCTAAAAACCTAAAATTTTCTCAAAAGCTGACGGTGCGCCTTATAATCCGGTGCGCCTTATATATGGACCAATATGGATTTGTGCATGAGGACTAAACTTATTAAAGTAAGCTTTACGTGTTTATTTTGTGTGTTGTGTGATATTAACGTTTGAGCAACGTTGAGTTATTGATATATTGTTATTGTTTTCACTATTTTGAGTGTTACTATATTGTGAGTGCATTCACGTTTGAGCCACGTTGAGTTATTTATTCTATGCGCCTTATAATCCGGTGCGCCTTATATATGGACAAAGTTTTAAAATGGGCCATTCATTGAAGGTGCGCCTTATAATCCAGTGCGCCTTATAGTGCAGAAAATACGGTAATATTAATGTTGATTGGGTTGTTTCTGGTAGTAAATGGAGAAAGTATAATCACATCACTATCATTCCATCCATCCATCCATCCATCCATCCATCCATCCATCCATCCATCCATCCATCCATCCATCCATCCATCCATCCATCCATCCATCCATCCATCCATCCATCCATCCATCCATCCATCTCAGTGGTTAGGAATCAAAAGGATTGACACGGAAACGACCTTCCACTAATTTGTTAGAAAATGACTTATCAAATAGCCTAAACTTGAGGAAGACGAAAAATGTAAGGCCACATACCTTGATTAGATGTCATTGGGAAAAAAAATGTTTTAAATAAAAGCCACTCACATCAGGTCAAAGTTAGAGAGATGTTGAAGCAGCGGAAAGCACGACCACTCTGCTAGGACTTACTATAATCCTTCAATTTCATATTTTAGCTGGCTGCAATAGTCGGGCCACTCTATCTGCCACACACTGCTGGCAGTGTCAAAGAAACAATAGTCAGTCGGTCAAAAGATTACAGTCCTGCAATTAAAATCTTCCTTCAGGGCTCCAATGCAATATATGAGATTTGGGATATAGTATGGGATGCTGCACTGTAAAAGTATTTCATTCTGTTTTTTCTCCCAATGTCTATATTTTAAAGCTGCCCTAAAATCAAACACAAGCGCTCCCCCATGAGTAAAGATCTTTACATAAAAGAAAGGTTACAACTGAAGAGGCAAAAATGCATGATTGAAATTGTGGTGAACGTGAGAGGGAAAAAAAGAAATGCTTTCAGCGTTGAAAACACAGCAGAAGACACCTAAGAAAAATACGTGAAATGACTGCAGGAGATGAAGTCAACGATAAGAGCAGAAGTGATCCTGAGGAAAAAGCAATGATTTGGAAAAGGCACATTACCGAGGTGTATCATGCTGTGAAACGTGGTGTGTTTTATCAAGTCTCCCAGTAGAAACAGATTCACACTAGCTGGACCGAGAGTTATTTTCCTGACCACAAACCTACGCAGCCAAGCTAGCAATTTTCATTCATCGTCCACCCCCCCGTTTCCCATTTTTCCATTCATTTCTTTAGGCCTGTAGCCAAGATGGAAGAATGGCAGCTAGCATTCTCTTGTTCCTCTGCATGGAGGCTTGTTCCATTAAAAAAAACTGGCAGGAGATGATGTGTGAGAGTGTGTTCTGCCGAAAATAACTCTCCACACCTCAATCATCTCCTAAATTCCTTCACTACAGTGAATGATTTCTATTGCAAAAGGAAGCTTATGAGATTGAAATACAAGAAAAGACATTTTTGCATCAGGTAAAAGCGTCGGGAAAGACATTGAGTGTCTAAAAATGTTCTGTTTATCTTTGCAATCATGGCGGTCCAGATATTGACACGTTGAAATCCACAACTTCCGTTTTTTTTTTTTTAAATAAACTAGACAATGATGCTATGATAATAGCCACAATTTTGCAACAGCCTTGTAAGCACACTTTAAGAAATATTGTGTGGTCAGAATACAAATTATAAATAAGTGTTGTGTTAACCTGAATACAACTTGAACATCTTTAATTCCGTTTTTAATATGAAAATATTATTGATTGATCAATTTATTTCGAGCTTAAAAACAGAAAAAGATATCAGTAAAATATCAAAGGAAAAAGAAAACAGGACAATAACAAAATGTCCCAAACAAGTCGTAAATAACTTAAACAACAACAATTAGGACAAAAGGAGTAGGAAGAAGTTAAAGAACTTTTATTGAATATCTCCTGTTATCTTTTTTTTATCATTATCATCGATGGAACAAGGCATAACCAATTAACTAGATAGTAAGTTAAAACTGCACCAAAGCAGTTTGTCAGTAATTTTAAGATACATTCGAAATACGTACTTGAAAAATGTGCCTGTTTTCCACCTTTATTCTTTACTGGTCCAAATGTTGCCATCAAATGTTTTTGTGCAGACAAAAACTCTGTTGGTTTAAGAGAAAAAGAAGAAAGGCAAAATAAAATGAGGCTGTCTTGAAAGTATAGGTCGGTACACTTCACCTCTCGTCTTGTTTTAGACATTGCTCCAAACTGTGATCGGGGAGTGTGTTTAAATTCAGCCTCCTATTCTGTGAGTATTGACCTTGTAGTGTTTGGGCAGGCTGCTAACACCTCTCTAAACAGTCCGCTAGTGTGATTGGTAGCTATAGGCCCAGACAGCAGGCTGATGCATTGTGATGGCACACAGATTGAATACTTTATGGGTCCTTGGTTTGCTCCCGTGTGCCAGGACAGAACCTACCAGAAGCTTCTGAGGCAGAGAAAGTGATGTAAATCGACTGTAAAGCTGTTTACCCTGACCTGGAGATTCAACCTTTAAGTCATGCAGACGATAGTTCAACTTGCTCAGTCTACACTTCAGATACTATAAATCATATATGACATCTTGTTTGTCCCTTTAGAGTATAGCACCATCTCTTGGTCCCAGTGATAAGATGTTGCATAGCCTGAGACTGCTTGATAAAATGACCCTAACACAGTCGACTGGTTCTCAGAGCCAGAAAATTCAGATAGCATTCTCAAACCGACACACACAGATTCCACCCGAAAGGCTTAACTTAGGTTTATTTTAGAGCACAGGTGTCAAAGTCAAGGCCCGAGGGCCAGATACAGCCCGACACATCATTTTAGGTGGCCCGTGAAGACAAATTGTGCATCGAATGCATGTCAATTCCAAAATTTCCAATTGTTTTTTCTTTTAAAAAATAGAGATATTGTTAGCAATTTGTATTACCAGTAATTTTTTAAAATTATTTTTATTTTTAAATATTTGATTTAAATATTTCATTTTTAATATTTGAAGAGTTTTTATTAGTCTCTGTTTTGAAAACTAGTTTTGTTGTGTAGCCTATACTATATATACAGTATTGATTTAAATATTTCATTTTTAATATTTGAAGAGTTTTTATTAGTCTCTGTTTTGAAAACTAGTTTGTTGTGGAGCCTATACTATATATACAATATGAGACGTTCATACATTTATTTGGGTTGACAATTTTAATGACCATTTGAAGCAAACTATGACTATTATGCGACCCGTGTCAAAAATACATTTGACACCCCTGTTTTAGAGGGTAAGAGGGTCGCCATTATTTCCTGTAAATGTCCTACAAAGCTACTTTTCAAGTTACAATGAAAGCGTGCAGGGCTGGCGTGGGGGTAAGAATAAAAAAAATTGATCATTTTATTTTGAACCAGTTAACAATACCGTAATTTTCGGACTATAAGTCGCACCGGAGTATAAGTCGCACCAGCCATAAAATGCCCAAAAAAGTGAAAAGAAAACATATATATGTATATAAATCGCTCCTGAGTATAAGTCGCCCCCCCACCCAAACTATGAAAAAAACCGCGACTTATAGTCCGAAAATTACGGTACTTCCATTCTTAGGAATGTTCGTTGGTTTGCATGATGATTCCGCTTATCGATTGCGCTCTTTGTTATTTTTAGTGACTGGGAATCAGCTACTGGTGAAGGCTGCTTCAGCAACTTGGTCTCGGGTGTGATTTGGCCAGTGCAGCAGAGGGGAAAGCAGGGAATGAGAGGAAGAGATAAGAAAAAAAAAAAGAGAAGTAGCACTGTGACCAGGACTGGAGCCGCCTGCGTGGTTGCTTATGCGTCTCGTTCCCGGGTGAGATTTGGCCAACGTAGCAAAGGGGAAAGAAGAAACCGGGAGGAGGAAAAAAAAAAAAAGATTGCCGTAACCAGGGCTCAGCTGCTTAAATCGACTTGGCCTTATATCACGCTGGGTGACGGAAAAGGAGAACAAAAATTCTAAGTGTTACGAACTGGAGGCCAATAATTATATTATTCCACTTCTTTCTTAATGAGAACCGGATACTGGAATAAGGTGACTTGGGACTTGATTAAGGCTTGAAGGTTTCGTGCAGGAGTGATTGCACAATTATTTCAGAGACTGAAGCAGAAAACACTTGAAGACAATTGCCTCCACATTTAAAAAAACCAAAGTATTTCATATCTTAAATTAAGCCTTAAACATAATAAGACTTCATTCCACAACAATGGATGGTACCTAGCTCTAGTTTAATGAGCAACTGTTGTGACCTTTCCTCCCTCGGTTTAAATAAAATAGGGCTGCAAACTTTATTTTATTTCACATCGAGTTCAAACTCTCATAGTCGAGGCTTGCATAATCTCCATGATGCAGACTGAAGAGGGAGATAAGATGTCACCTTGAATGAAAGCAGGCTCCAGTTAAACTAATAGGGAAATGAATGGGTTGCTGGTGCAGAAAATTAAATAGGCCATGCATTACCTTCATGAATAGAGAGTAATGCATGGCCTGCAGTAAAAGAATATTTATGCAAAATCTGAAGGGAAAACTAATAATGAAATAACACTATTATAGATCAGGGTTACTCAAATCCAAATTTGAGAGAGGGCACAAAGACTATATTTCTTATTTTAAATTGCAATAATATATCTTATACCATCCTCGACTGAAATTGATGTTGAAGTAAACTCGGGCTCGCATTGCAAATGCCATGGTGCTTCTTTTTTTGGGAGGTTTGGTCATGTGTTGTTTGCAATGAGAACACAAGGGCACTTTGATGTCAGTTGGCACGAGTGGGTGGTAAAAGACAAAATGGCCGTGCCCTGACTTTGATAAAAAAAAAAAAAAATCTGATGGATTAATCCAGTTAATTATTCCATGAATGCAATATTGATCAGAATACTAATCGTTTAGACAAGTAAGGGCACATAGAACATATTTTGTAATGTAAATGTTTGCCTTGAATTCCTCTTTAAATCAGTACTATATTGTTCTCCATGTTTCCACATTTCCACTTATCTTCATACATGTTTAATGTATTAAAAAACAAATAACAAAAACAACACGACATGGTCTTTTATCTCCATTTGATGACGCTTCAATGTGCCTGAAGAGAAAAATCTGCTCCTCACCTACGCTCCCAGAGATTTTCCGAAAATTGATAAACCTAATATTTCCTTTTGACTCTAAATAAATACTGATTTTTTTTAAGTATGCTAGAGAATAAAACCAGATGACTCAGGATTGAATTCAAAGACTAACTCGGGTTGACGGCCTCATTTTCTGTGTCCTTGAAAGAAAGAATACATCCATTCACGCTGCTTATTTGTGACCTATTGCGACACGCCAAAGGAATGCTGAATTGCGTAAGGGAGGGTTTTTGTTCTAATTATATTGAAGGCTGATTGTTGGTCATGTTTGGCTGATCCCTCGAGGTGTGAACAGATCATTTATATTCAGTGCATGATAGCAGCGTTGACTGGAGTTGTAAAAATATGTGACAGCCAGTGTCCTGATGCACAAAAGAAAATGGTGAGTGAGATGAGAGAGGCAGCATGGAGCATATGGCGTTGGCCTCACAGTCTCGATTCAAACCATTTATGTGAATATGAGTTGGAATGGTTGTCTAATTGTCCCCTGCACTTGACTGGTGGGTGATAAGACCCAACCTCTCACACGAGACAGCTTGGAGAGATTCCAGCTAACCTGTGACCTTGAACGGGATAAGTGGGATAAAATGGATGCTTTGATAGAGATCAGAGAGGCAAGCGACAATGCTCCATATTTTCAACCAGTCAAAATTCACATCCAGACTGTGCAACAGCTTTTTCCTCCAAGCTGTTAGGTTGTCAAGGACTTGCCTTCCCATGGCACAGACAATCACTATATCATCACTGTTCCAGACTGCAACAGCATGCATCCTGTCTGATTACTTGCTGCTGATGTTCACCCCATTTGCCACAGCGCCGTCTGCCACTTTTGCACATTCCAGTGTTCATAAAACAGTGCAGATATCCTTGAAAATGGCTTTTATTATGCTATTATTATATCATATCATATTATGCCACATTATCCATCTCTCTCTTTCTCTCTCCCTCCACATTTGTGTTTGTGCATGTGATGTGTCTTCACAAAATCAGGCTTATATTGCGCTAACTCAACGGCTTTAAATGGCAATTCTAAAATAGGTGACTCGAAAATTGAAAATCAAATCAAGTATTTGGATAATTATGTCCAAATATAGATGTTCTTTTTTTTCCTGTATGTCTTTACAGTTTTCAAATACAGTATTGGCCCTAATATAAGATGACCCTGATTATAAGACAACCCCCTCTTTTTCAAGACTCAAGTTTGAAAAAAGACTTTTTGAACACCAAATTTTTATATAGAAAATAATTACAGTACATCTGAAACAAATGATTATAAAAATATATTCGAGAGAAAAAGCATGTTATTTTGCCTCATTCAAATCGTGTAAAAACTGTCTATCACATCTTAATATCTGAACATTAAATATGTAATCTAATCACATTTGGAAATGAATGGCTTCTGGTTTTTGAAATGTAGATAAACCTACTGTTTCTCCATTTTCTGTTATCGCTTCTCTTATTTTCTTCTCTTTTCTTTCTTACCGCTATTTTTTATTTTTCTTCTTCGCGCTACCGCTATTTTTATTTTTCGTGACAGGGGTTCGCTTTGGCCTGGGGAGTTAAGTTCAGCATTCGCTTTAAAGATATCTGGCGCCATCTAGCGTTGTGAATAGGTATAATGTCTAGACCCCGAATGTAAGACGACCCCCACTTTTTCAGTCTTATTTCAATGCAAAAAATACCGTCTTATATTCGGGCCAAGACGGTAATAGTTATTAGTGGCAATAGGGGATACATTTTTGTCCTCCTGGAACATAATGGGACAGGCACTTGTATTAATAGTTAATCTATTAATTCTAATAGTCATAAAAAGTAAAGAAAAAAAAAAAGAAATGCATGGAGCAGGTTTACTTTAAAATATGATGAGTCTTAATAATGACAGGAGTCCCATGAAATCCACATAGATATTATTATATCGAAATCTTTAAATTCATTCTTCAAAGTCAAGCCAAGCCGCTCATTCTAGGGTAGTGGGACAGAATAGCAAAAAGCAGATTTAGTATGCTCATGTTCGGCTGCCTGCAAAATTGAGGATCATTTTCTCTGGTGATCTGATGTTATGGCTTCTGGGGTGACATTTCAATAAGCTACAGCGCACTGCGGCAGTTTGGCCAGCAAAGATCTTGCAATAAAAATAAACCTATGGCTTATCCTTCTTTGACATCGTCAAGACCAATGAACCATTTCATATGACTTACAATCATGTGTATGGCTGTTTGCTCTGCTTATAAATCCCAAGGCGGCCATAGAGCAAACATTGATTATTCTGCAGTATTCTAAACCTTAGGAAATGATGCTTTAGGTAAATAATGATTGCTAGTATGAAAAGAAAAGGTCAACGAGCAGTAGAGGATTTGTATTTATTTTTTTTTTTTTTTTAGAATCAAAGCAAATGTTACTAATTATGTCAGCCTGCAATTTTAAGCATGCTACCAATATTAATTTAGAGGCATTCTTTAATTAAATAGATACAATTCTTTGATTACATTCTCTCAACAGTTAATATTCTCAGATTTTTAAAGTGCTTCGTGAAAGCTGATTGATTATGTTTCGGTAATCAAAACAAGTCATTTGCAAATTTTTAGTTTGAGAAACGTTGCTCGTTATTTTTCTCACTTTTCTCATATGTTACGAATTCAAGGGAATTTTTTTTTTTTTTAAAATGATGGGTATTTGCAGCCATAGTATGAATATCCTGAAATTAAGACGTCGAAGCGACCTCTGAAATTTCACTCTTTTAGGTTTTTCTTTCCGTGAGCTGGCAGTGGACTTTTCTGGCTGCCAAGAGAAAATCTGGTTCCAATGTGATGAAATCTCAACGTACGACATTCCTTTTCAATTCAATTGGCAAATTGTCTATCTACTAGTACTAGTCTGCTCTCCTTTATAATTTGCAGTTCTAATGCTGAACTTATCTACGGTCATTAATGAGTCCGTGTTCGAGTAGTGACAGTTACAATGGCTGTCGTTTGTCTCCTGTCTTTTGGTTGGGACTTCAGGACAAATTGGGACTTCCTTTTAACAGAGGAGGCTTCTCTTTTCCCAATTCCTTTTGTTGATTAAGCTGGATTCTTACAATAGATAGTGGATAATAGGATTTGGGAGATATTAGATACAGTCAAGGAGCAAACGCTGCAGCTAGGTGGTGGCTTTTTCTAGAGCAGACTAACATCACTCCAAAAAGTCCCAAGTGGCCTACAGATCAGCTTAAATTGGGCAAAAATTGGATGAATGGATATTTTGTCAAATTCACCCTTAATACCATAATGAAGAAAAAAAAAAATCAAACAATACCAATTGACAGTGTGAGTCAAAACTAAAAAATTATTTATGGTTTAATTTGTAAAGGAATCATTTTTAATACAGCTCTTGTATTGGATCGATTGTGGTAGCACACAGTAGCTAAAAATGAACTTAAAATGACAAGAGGACTGGAAGAAATGGGTGCTCATCTTAAGTGAGCAAAATGTGAGCTCACAAAAGCAGGTTGAACATACTGCGGGATAAAAGGGACCATTAATTACAGCTGCTAATAGAGAGGCTGCCGATTCAATCTCGTGTCGGTGAAATTTACTGAGTGGGATGAGCAAACACAGACAAAACATGCAATGCATTGATAAGGATGGCCTCAGACTCAAGACAAAAGCTGGGAGAGGCGCCACTAGATTGATGCAGTTTATATGTTGTTGTCATGAGGTTAGGAGATTTTAAGTGACATGAGTTTTATCTTGTGAATCCAGATGTCATACACAAGCTTCCCCTATCAGGTCTGTTATAATTTCATTATTTAATGATGATAGCAAAGATTCAAAGACACTCCAGAAAATCAAAATTTCCATCTTTGCAATTGGAAAAAGCAGTAAGGCATAATGGAAGAAAAGACTATTCATGTGAGAAGTAGTCTATTTAGGTCACTCGTGGAAGGTGTGTTAAGCAAGGTTATGAATGCAAAACAAAAAAAATCCCAAAAATGCAAATGCAGAAAAATTACAAGAGCTTTCCGCAGGAATTAATTAGTTATTCATTTATTCATAGCAAAATGGTGGGATATTATAAAACACGGTTAAGTACTTTACATCCCTAATATTTAATAAAATGCAAAAAGCAAAAAAAAGTATAGTCAAGGACGATGCCGGATATTCAGCACGGACAAGTGGCGAGAGGATGATGAAATACTAAGGCAGTAATTAATGTCTATTAGAAGGAACATTCTGAATTGTCTGCATAGAAATGCTGAGTGCTCACCAGAACAGAGGATGAATTGTATAATCGAAATGGAAGGGACACACTGATAATAGAGAGTGTACCATGATGATAAGCCCAATCACCACAATTTCTTTGCACATACTTGAAAAGAAAAAAAAAACATGAAAATTAGAGATGGCAAACAAATGCAGGAGATTCTTTTCCTCTTAGTCAAGTCTTTAGAAAGCACTCAGAGATGTCCAGGAGAGGGCGCGCTTTATTCACTTGAGTCTGACAAAGGACGTTCGCGCACACGCCCTCACGCGCTCACTTAATTAATGTAGAGACTTAATCAAATAACCCATCTGCAATACCAATCTTTTTGCAGGAATGTCATTTTAAGTCTCCTCTCATCTTGGTCTTCTTTATTTTAAAATTCCTTTTATTGCCATCCACTATACGTTTTCCAATGTTTGTCATTTATTGAGGACCTGAATCTAACTCAACCCCAAATCCATGAATTGTTCCTCAAACTGTATTCATGATGCAAAAAAATGACCATCCTGTTATTTTTTGATCTCAGGATTACTCACTTGCAAGGTGCGTTGTCATATAAAATGGGATCCAGATTAATCGTGGAAGCAAGATAACGTGACAATATCAAACGAATAAATGATAGCCTTCTTTTGATTGCCATTATTTGATAAAAAGTCAAGCTTTCAAACTGCAGGACGGAATAAATTTAACATTTTAAATGTAACATTTAAAAACCTCAATTTCCAAGGCTCCCTCAGTAAGGTTGCTGCACCCTTGGTGTCACATCAGAGAATGTCAGGTGCATTTTACCAAAGCTCCAAGGTAGTACACATTAGTTCAGAAATTCTGTCATGCACCAAAACAACAGCGGAAGACTCCCTGCAGGGGCAGATGTTGATCCGATGATAATACAACCCAAATTCAAATAAATGAGCAAAGCAATGCATAGACAAATTGTATCGCATCTCGGCAGCAATCGAGGTTTTATTTACAGGATGGAAGCTGCATGCAATCGCACCTGAATATTTCTCTCTTTTCTTCACTTTCATCCATGATCATCCCAAGGCTTGCGATAACTCGTCGCATCATAGCCATGAAAATCCCATGAATGCCATTTAGCAAATAACGACAGGAGCAAGGACTCATTCATTCACACACTAATAGGGCTGGATGAATATATAAAAAAAAAAAAAATGAGAGCTTCAATTATTTTGATTGACATTGAAATCATAATGAATAAAAATGATTATTCATTCCTTAGTATTCATCCAACTACTCAAAGCACCCAACATACCCTTTTGTTTATTTATATTGATTTCTTTTTTACCCGATACCATCTGTTTTTTTTTGTCATGAACAAAATGACCATGTAAATATGTGAAATTCAAGCCGCTTGCATTTTCATTTTGCTCTATCCACATCATGCCATATCATGTCAATAAAACATTCCTCCTAATTTCACAATACAAGTGGAAATTGCAAACACACCAAATAATAATAGAAGGAAAATGATGAATGCTTTTGAGTTCGTGAGAAGCCAAATTATTATGATTGATTGCCCAGCCCGACCGACTACAACACCTTCCTTTTATCGCATCACCGCAATTTTGATGTGCTGCTTTTTTTTTTCTTACCCGCATTCCTGTTTGGGAAGATACAGCAATGCTTCTGAAAAATGCCTGGCAACAACACCTGTGAGGAAACATGAAAATAATTTGTCAGTATCAGCAACTAAAGGCAGAAGGGAAAAATCAAGACAAATATGTAATCAATTTGGTTATATCATATATTATACGATAGATCTAAAAACATGTTTTAAATTAAACCTCCAAATTCCGGATGGCAGCACCGCTCAGCCATTTAACACTAATGCGATACAGCAAGAGAACATCTTTCTATCCTATAATTACGGCAACGTAAAAATTGCCTCCATGAGGTTTCATAGGTCAAGTCGGCCACAAATTTTGCTTCAGTAGTCAAGTGTGAAACAAGTGGTGGCTACTGTCGAGAAGCCTCGCAGCTTCTATGCAGGAGTTGCTTTGTGGTGATTAAAGCGATTCTAATCGATGCTGGTTGGTTGCTATGTATTGGAGGAATGAGGAGAACAAACTGTCAGTGCCTCTTGTGTGTCTCAGATACACATGAGCTGTTGCTTGCCTTGTTAAAAGGATTACAGACAAGCCATCTAATTTTACATACATCAGTGCCTCGGGCGTCAGTGTTTTGTCTGTTCAAGCGGGGAGGCTTAATGACAGAGACAATCACAAAGCACACATAATTGGGACGTTTATATTTAGGGACTCTGAATTGCAATTTGTTTCCTCAGTAATCGGCAATTTGAAAAGATGGATCGCTTAAATCGCATTTGATGAAAAGGCTCGTTTTACATTAAGCGCATGCTCATGTCGAAACTGCTCAAATCATAACTAACTATTGATTTGAACCAACTAGTCTACTTAAGGATGATCAATGATTCCAAAAGGTATTTATAATTGTCTAATAAAGCTTGTATTTTCATATTTGTACTTATTGCTATGCACATACACATGCTATGAAAACAAAAAGCCTAGAATGGGATCATATTATTTAGCAGGAGAAAAAAATGGTGAAAATCCAATTTCAAGTTTTGTTATGGTTTGCTCTTCGGTACAGAGACAAGAAACTATAGATGTATTATCAAAAGTATTTCGGTTTTCATCCGACATGACTCATTTTGTATTAGAATTGAAATAAAAGTCTAATCCAGATCACTGAAATAGTAAATTCGACATTTCCTTCATTCAGTAATGTTAAGGTCAAATCAGTTTCAGACATACATTTAGTTCACTAAGGTAAGACTTGATCTCATTATCTCGTATCATTAACCAAAATCCCTGCTGTTTTTTGTGAAACTGTCTTACTTTAAAATTTAACACTGCTTTCTTCAAAAAAAATGGAACTACCGAGCTCGCTAAATCCCTGGAACAATAGTGGATACAGAAATAGCTTACAAGGTAATATAAAGACTATTTGGGGAAAAATAACTATTCTCAAATAGTCCCTCATTTGTTTTTATTGATCATGTGTTACCTCAGGGGTACATGTGATTGTGAGCGATATACAAGTGATTAATTAGTTTCATAAAAAGGTGAATAGCCGTTTGGGGGAGGAACGTAAAAATAACTGGACATAGCGACAATTTGTTCCGACCAAGGGTAAACTCAGGGGCCGTATAAAGCACAGTTGTTTGATAAATGACAATTTTCTCGAGTCATTCAAAGCTACTACAGGGCAATTTCACTGCTGAATTGCCATGGTAGGCCCACTTTATGGCCTTGTGAACTACTTGAAAAGTGAGGCATCACAGCGGTGAGTGGGCAATAAGAGGTTATGTTAGCAATTGAACGTCAAGATAGACACAATAACAACAAACTCTTTCATTTCAAAATGATATAACCTTTTGACAATGATGCATATTTTCATGAGAATCTATGAAGATGGACTCCAAGTCATACAATTTCCAAGATCTTTCTGTCTACTTCACTCTTATCCAGACAGGCTGTGTACAGACTGAACTGAGGTCACCGCAAGCACAGTCAACCTTGTAAAAGCTACGGGAGACCCTGACACAAGTTGACAACTCACAAAACATAATATGACAGAATGCAGTAATGCTGCACGCAGTCTTCAAAGATGGTTCAAATGTCCCTCGGACACATTTCAAACAAAGGGGAGATGATAGAGGAATGACAATTTGCAATCTTATTTATTTAATCTAAAATGTGCAATGGGTTTATAAAGTGCTGTTCATCTTTCCTTCCCACACGTCATTTTATCCTTCACAATGTGAATTTACTCTTCAACTAACTCAGGGGTGTCAAACTCGTTTTTTTCACGGGCCGCATTGTAGTCATAGTTTCTTTTGAGGGCCATTATGACTGTCAACCCAAATAAATGTATGAGCACCTCATATTATATACAGTAAAAGCTACAAAACAAACAACTCGTTTTCAAATCAGACAAGTAAAAACTGGTCAAATATTTAAAAAAAAAAGATATTATTAAAAGTGAAGACAATTTGCAATTCTAGTAATGACACACGAATTTGATGCACAATTTGTCTTCGCGGGCCACTTCAAATGATGTGGCGGGCCGTATCTGGCCCCCGGGCCTTGAGTTTGACACCTGTAAACTAACTAATCAACGAGACTTCCTGCCATACCTTTGTCTTGTCAAAACTAGTGTTGATGACTGGGTGATTGGACAAAAAGAACAGCTACTGTAAGCCAATTTGACGTAAAAAAAATATATATATATATCAAAGGGTGAAGTTGTGCAAACTGTGTAGTCCCAGTAGCAAGCTGATCACAAAACTTTAAATACACACACATGGTCTATTAAGCACAAACACATGCTAATACATACTTTCATATTGATCAAATGTCCAACTCATCAATACATTGATACTTTTTTTAGTCAGTTCCAGCTGCAGGCATTCAATTGTGATCAAATGATTTGATTATAAGATAAAAGAACCTTTTAAAATAACAAAGGTGTAGAGTATAATAGGACATGTAGTGTAACAGCAGAAACACATTTGTGCAGGGTAGAGAGGCTGAGAAAAGAGCTTACTAAATGTTTCAGGACTAGCTCCTCTCCACTGTAGATCAAAATGGCATTGTTACACTTATTCATGCGGACTCCAGCTTTGCATTGCATCTTGGAACAGATTGTGAGAGCCTTATCTTGTCATTGTCAAACAGGCAAGGTCTACGCAAGCCTCGGACTGACAATTTTGAAAAAGCGAGGGTGATGAGGCTTGTTTTGTGTGTGCGTGTGTGTGTGTGTGTGTGTGTGTGCGCGTGCACACCCTCACTTCCAAAGTGCTTACTTAGGCCAGTAAAAGAGTGTCAGTGCCCTATTTTTGTCTTCTGTTCATTGAACGTCTGTGTTTTTAATTAAGTCTTGCTCCTTTTATGTAATGTAAAAGCCTTGTAGGATTGATTTAGCTTTAGTATAAAAAATACATTTCCATCACGGAATGGGAAAGGTAGAAGTCGGTCGGGCTCATCTTCATGCATGGTGATGTGTTACACCACACATAGGGAGATTACTTTGAAGGGTAAGACATTGTTGATTTGAACTACAACCTAAAACGTTTCTCGTACAACTGTCCCCACTCCCCAAAAAATGTCATCATGAAAGTCTGTGTGAATCAATTTTGTCACAATTTTTTCAAGACACAACAAATAATCATTCAATTCCATGCATACAAAAAAAGTCTAAACAATCCCATCTTCCATTTTCAGGCCCATCATTCTTCCAAATGTACCTCAAAAACACATTGGAACCTCTAAAATTAACTGCCCTTTAAAACTAAACATCATTACATTTTATAGTGGAGTATTTCTCGTTACGATGTAGGCAGATAAGAATGTTAAAGGTAACCTCACTAAAGCTAAAAGTGTACTGACATAAAACAGTATTGCAATAAAATGTCCTCCTATTTTTAGCACATCAGCACCTTATGCCAGGTGATGTGAAGATAGAAGCAAGTCACCCCTTGCGCTGTGCATGGTGTATTTTTGCGGTGCTGAAACTGGCAGTTTTGAGCTTGCATCTCAGAAAATTCATTGGAGCTCACACAAACCATAAACATACAAGAACAAAACTTGAACATGTCAAACCGCTACTTACTACTGCTAGTGAAAGTGAGCAAAAACTTGCTTTATCAGTATGCAAGTGGGAATTCCATGTTGCAAGCTACAATGCAAACTACTAAATGTAAAAGTGCGGAGGTGCCGAATCATCAATTCATTCAAAGCTTTTTTTTTTGGTGACACGCTCTTATTCAGTCCTGGCAAGGACTTGCAGTCATTGAAGCACACCCACTCTCAGCAACTACGGTGTGCACGGCAAATATATATAGTATATAATGAAGTTAACCTTGGACTCAGCAGGGTTCTTTCAGTCTCAGGTTTTCCTCACCCACACCTCCTCATGAATTGATGTGCAGAAAAGTGAGAGCTGGTAATGCATGCCCATACAATTTCAAACTTAACACCTGCTTTTTGCACTGGGATCAAAATGATTGACATTAGAGATTCTCTCACGGTTAAATTATGTAGAAGTGACTATTTAGATCACTAAACATACATGCACATAACGAATTTTAATTCTATTTATGTGTATCTGATATAGTGCTAAAAAAAACTTCATGCAGGTAATATGTATACATTTTTGTAGCATTATCAGTACAGGATTATATTTAAGGGGAGGGAATTACCTTCTTAAAAGCTGGCATTCTAGGTGGTTCCTTCTTCTGCAGAGTCCGTCACATGTTGAAATCCCAAAGCAAGTTCGGAAGGCACGTCAAAGCCAACTCAGCTTCAAGATGATGCCGAGACATGAGGTGCACTCGAGTTTTCTCCTCAGTCTCCCCTTCCTCACTACCGCCCTGCAGCTGGATCGACTAATGTTATTACAACATTCAAACACCAGTGGGGCTGTGGTGCATCATGATCCAGTGCTGTCATTCAAATGCAATTGATTGTGCAGTGGTTTACATTCACCAAACAAATTTGACTTGCCCCATATATTTTGACGAGAGAGTGATTCGGATCACATGTTCTACTGAGTTGCCTCACTAAAATGCAGTTGTTGACATTTTGTAATATGTATGCACTCGATTTACACTCCGAATCATAGAACGTATGTGGCAGAAACGATTGCTGCATGGATCCGTGGTAAGGAGTGAGCGGAGCTTTGCAATATGAATGCCACCATATAAATGCTAGAATGTTTAATCGGAGTTCCGGTGCTGGCTCAGCTTCCTGTCACTTAGTCCTTCTGCGAGTTGTGATGCTAGCTAGAGTGATCGGAGGGGACGATCCACATGTTTCGCCGATCTTTTTTTATTTTCACAATCTAGTGTTTTGGTTGCTTGACTATAATGCATGGTGTGTGTTTTTTTTCATTTGCAAGTGTGTCAAAACGAGAGTAATGTGCAAAGGCTATTGCTGATCGTTATAAACCTGACCAAGAACTAGCTAAGTTAGCTAGCAATGTTCTCGACACCACTTTGCAAAAACAAACAATTTAGTGTTTTCGTCTCCAGTCAGTCCAGCTGACATGACACACAGGAAAGAAGGTATGTTTTGCATATGTCGTCATGATTAATTACACGCGTTGAGAGTATAACTCGTTTGTATGAAGTGGCTAGCTAACGTTGCTAGCTTGCCATGTTTGTAGCTTCAAGTTGTAAACAAATGCACGTGTTCCTCTGTCTCAAGCATATTTCCAAAATTAGAAAAATATCGACAGATGCGTTCCGATTTTGAGTCAATCACTGCAGGAAATTTAAGTGAAAGGCACACGCACAAGAAACTCAAATTATTAATTTTGACAAGTTGACAACAGTGTAAGGCAGGTAGGTAAACAAGAAGTGTGTATCACTGCAGGACCAGCAGTTCACCATTGTCGCACTATTGTACCAATGCAACTTATTTTGTTTATGTTTTGCTAAAAATGTTAATCAGCTGCACTGTGTATATGATTAACAATTTACCATATAGCCAACAATGGTGTGTGTGCATTCCATATAGTATTCCAGTCCAAGGTGCTGCAGAAGCTTTACCCTTCAGCCCCTAAATTGGAGAAGGAACCCTCCCCATCATGCATACCAGTGGATGTGAAAAGAACCTCTAATCGAGATATTACGCCTAGTAAGATTAATTATATTTTCTGACTTTTTATTAATTAATATGCACTAATGCATCCTGTGTATGCATGTTATTTTAACTTTTAGGTAATTCAGCAGTGGTTCCAAGTAGGCGTATATACACGGTTCTACCTCCTCCTGAAGATTATGATGCCACTTCAGTGAAATGTGTGACGCTACAACAGCTTGAGACTATAAATAGTGAGGAGGTTCCATCTGGTAAGGCAACGATAATCTACTATTATTGTGAATTTGTAATTTGCATCATAAAGATAAATTGGATTTCCAAAAGAAATTGACCTTCAGGTGATCTTGGTTGTAGAGTTCCCCTCAATTACTTCACTCTGTAAAACTGACAAACAGCACCTTAAACGCAGCGCATATGGTCTTTTAAACCTGCTGATTAGATGTTGGGTAGAAGAAATTAAACAAATGAAGCCCTATTTCATCAAATGTGATGGTTTTGTCGCATGCTGTTTTTTTTTTTTGTCTCTGCCTGCACAAATTGTTAGAATGATCACATTTTAATTACAGTGTTGTTGGCTCATTTCACAGCTCGCTGTACTTATCATCTCGCTTAATGTTAGGCCCCACCTGACGTTATTTGTTTTATCTCAGTGAACAGGATAAAACTGGCCGGCAGGAGAGCAGCTGTCGGCTCATTTTAGATTATTTGTCTGTGATTTCACTGGCCACCACATGAAATACACTTGTACGATGAGATGAAAAGACGATGTCAATCAATGTAATTCAAAGTAATTTTGAGATAAGCGGTACTGTGATGCTTTTTGATCCAACACTTAAACAATTTGCTCCCTATGTGGCTATGCCCTGCAGAACAAGACATACAGGAGTGCAGTGAAGAGCTTGACCAAGATGAAGAAGCAAATGAACTGAAAAGACGAAGGAAAAGAAGAAAAAGGAGACTAAACCTTCATGGAGATAAAGATGGAACTGCTCCAACTATGGTGACTAGTGTCGTTCAAAACGGGACGCTGATAGATGAAGAAGGAGTGCACATTAGCCGGAACAAGAAAAGGAAACTGAAGAAGAAACGGCACAAAGAGAAGATGCTCTCAATGGGTTTGATGCCTCGGGCTTCTGCTCTGGAATTCACATTCCAAACAAAAAATGAGGAAGAAGAGGATGGGATGAGAGCTGCTGAGGTGGTAGACTTCCTCCGGACCACACTGGAAATCTATAAATCAGATTGAGTGCTGATCTGTGTGGATTTGACACCGATTAAGTATGAATTAAATAGTACGAGATGAATTAATGGAGTGTCCTATGGTTCTTCAGCGTTGTTGCGTGCGGAGAAGCTTCCTCGCATGCCTGGTGTGTTGGAGGATCTTTTGAGCAGCATCGTCAATGGAAGCAGGCCTGTCTCTCTTTTGAAGCATCTTCATAATCTCAAGCTATGTACTCAACACAAGGACACAAAGCGACTAGAAAAGGAACTGCAGGACCTCTCCAACAACACCCTGATACCCCCAGGTTAGTGGTTGGTGTCAAACTCAAGGTCTACGGACCAGATCCAGCACGCCATGTCATTTTATATGGCCCTCAAAAGCCTACAAATTTTCCTTGACTTCAATTTAAAACTAGCTACACAAATAATAATAACCAAAGGCAGGCGCTGTATTGTGATATGCAAAAATATGCACTTGAATGTAACCATGCAGCTCACACATTTCAACCTGTTAACCTAGCATTTAACGTTTCGTGAACAGCCAAAGCATCCAAAGCCTGCAGGCACATTTTCATCCATCCGTGTGATTGGGCAAATGGTTTCATAATAGGGACTTGTTAGGGATCGGCTTTTTTGTGTGTGTCTCTAACAAGGAGATTCTGAAAGTAGTACATCTGTCCATACATATGGGCAAAATGCGGCATTTTAAAATCCATTCTGTTGCCAAGCCTGCTGTATTTTTTTCCCCCTCTCTCTGTGCACCAGCTCCACAACTGCATGAAAGGCGCTCAAACATGCCCACGGTCTTCACGACGCATGAGTCATTCTTATGTCAGTGTTTCATAATGCAACTCTCTCTGCAGATTTGATCAAAGAAGCAGCGTATGAATCAAACACAGAAAAAGAAATTCTGAATTTTTCTTTTTTTGCTTGTGAAAGTTTTTTTTATATTGACACATCGAAACAAATAAAGAATCTTTTAGGGAATGCTTTGGACTTCACATCACATTCATGAGTTCGGATATTCTGAACATAGCCTTTTTTAACTCAGTCCACTTCAATCCAATAATCCATGTTTCTGCAGAGACGTGCTCTGATAGCAAATCCCGAGCAGCTTTCCACTTCAGCGTATTTCTCTACGCCGTGTAGTTCCTCCGATAAACTACTTGACTGGTCCTACCCCCCCCCAATGTTGGCTTTGGATTCTTGCTGACAGTTTAATGTTGCCATGCAAGTACTTAATATTTGCTTTGAGATTTATTATGTTCAAGTACCACACTTTGTTGTTTTTATGTTTCAGAGGAAACCTCTGCGGTGGCCCAATTGTTCCAGTACTGGATAACAGACATTCTTCCCATGAAGGGAGTCAATGAGACAAAAGTCTCCGAGAGGTTTAGTCATGCTGCGACACCATGTAAGGAAGAAATTTGTTAGATCCATAGCGAAATGTTCAGACATTAAATTTGTCTCTGAGTCACTCTATGACACTGTCTGTAAATATTTTTTCTATGTTTGCTTTTCTGGATTTTTCCATTCTACAAGAATAAAACAAAACATTTTGTTCACTCCAATTAGAAAGCTGTAGTTGTATCGATCTGTTTTTTTTTTACCTCATGTTTTTTTTTTTTTGTATTCTGTTCAAATTAATGGAAATTGGTAACACTTGCCTGTCTTGTCTCACCCCCAATTACCAGCAAGGCAAATGTCAGCACTACAGGAAGTCAGCTTTTGTTTACTGTCATGACATTTAAAAAGTAGCCAAATAACCAAATAGCTTCTCAAATAACCCAACGTTCTGCAACGGACTGTTGTAATTTAAAATTGTGTGATTTTCAGCTTCAAATTGGATCTCCTTATTGTGAATTATACACATTACATTTCAAATGACAGTCTTTTTTGATACAGTGTCACTCAAAGAATAATTGAGAGCAAAAAAACAACTTCCACAAACACTTGTTGCTATTGTCTAACTTTATACTAATATAGAAACAGCTTGTTGATTGCATGTTGGACTTAAGAGCACCGTCGCCCCCCTGGGGTGCCTGACGCTAGTTGTTTTCTATTTTGGTGCCTTTACCCAAAGCTTGTTGCCAGGGGAGGAGTTCATGAAAAGGACAGCATTATCATGTCCCGGGAAGTGTCATGTTGAGTAAAAGTTGTTGTCTTTTTCGGAATTAAACGAGTTGCAATGCACCGATATGTCTATTCATGTCTATACTGCAATTATTTGATCACCTGTTGATTTTGTGGGTTTACTCATGAAATAATTAACCTTCATGGTTGACTATTAATAATTGATAGACAAAGTAAATCCAAAATAACATTTTTCAAACTCTTAATATAAGATTTGATCGCATAACTAGAATTTTGGCTCTCACAAATGAACTGGTACTCATGTGGCACACAGATGGCCTCAAACGGTCTCGTACAAATATTTCTGATGTTAACTCATCACTTGTACTCAGGAATCAATTTCCATAACAGCATGCATGAGAACGGCAGAAGCAATGTAAAAAATGTTTGGTAAGACTGTAGACTTGCCCAAGGCTGGAATGGTTTGCAAAACCATTAACAAAAGACTTGGTGAACAGGTTAGGCCTAATGGCGGTGTCACTAATTGGTCTCGGTTAGAGCGCTATGGTAGATCTTGCCCTGTAGAGTGAATCAAACAAACATTAAACAGAAGGGATCCGCCTGTAAGTACACGGAAGGGACTTGTTAATGGTTTCAAAGCTGGGAGGTCATTTGGTAAGGTACTGCTAATGGACAGAAATTCTAAAGTGCCCCCAAAATAGGAGGATCCGCTCCAGGATTTTTACTTCCCTGGAGCTAAAGCAGCTTTAGCCCAATAAATAGGTTTTGTGGTCAAAATCAGTAATACATTAAATTATAAATCTGAGTATCAGTAGATTACACGTTGGATTAGCACTGGTTGATACGAGTATGTGTGATTTAATTTGGGCACTCGGGAATTTGTTGTGTGTCAAATTCAGACCAGTAAAATGTTTTCAAATATTAAAAAAAAAAAGAAGAATGGTAATAAAATGGTTATTTTTTTAAATGATTTATACAGTAGACTCCTGTCTGAAGTCTTGCGGCAGGTCGTATAGATTGAGTCAAGTCCAAGCCTCGGCTAAACAAATTTCAACAGAACTTTGTAAAACATTTTCAAGATATCCCCAACTTCAAAAGATAGCACCTGCTGTATGCCTGCAGCAGAAAACGGTTTGGTTCTGTTTACTTACATGTGCCTCGTATACCAAATCTTGTAATCCAATTAGAAACACCAACTGTTAAAGCCTGTTATAAAAGGAGACATTATCAGAGCAGACAAATCTGCTTGAAGCCACATAGCAGAACACAGGCTGAACGTGACCCTCTGTCAGCGGGTTTCCCCTCCTGGGAGTCCAGGAAGGGGGACTACAGAGACCCAGGTCTTTGTGCAATCATCAACAGCTCTGGCAAAATGTTTTTCAGATTCCCAAGACTGACTCCGGGCTACATCAGATTACTGCAGGTAAGATTTAATTGACCAAAATGAAAGATCACACCTACTATATATGATGTATTTAAATACGCTGTTGTTGATCGTTCCCTTTGATTTAGAACCATGTTAACAAATATGAGAAAATCCCCTCCCACATATTAAAACTGTATCCCATAGTTGCATAATGCTTGTTCGCTCTATAATGATCCTCAGCGGTGTTGTTCTAAAAGACTGATGTAATCGCTGCTTTCAAGGTAGTGATTTTATAGGCACATACACAATATACATCAAGTTTAGTTCACTAAACTTTACGCTGCTGCCATCAGGTTCATCTGCCTGGTAACTCAACTGGTTCAACTGCAAATAGAATGAAATGCACACATAGAGTCATTTCCGTCATTATAGGACATATTTTGTTTTAGCTCACGTCACATAATTACCTTTCTGGTGACACAAACAATGAAGAAATGTAAGCCTGTGACAGCCCATTGAGTTGTAAATGGCAATGAGAATTGGTTGAGTGAGCTTCAGGAATGGCTTTTTAACTGCCTGTGACACAAGTGTTTTAGAAAATGAGGTTTCTATTGTTTGCTCTGCTTTATTATTGTAAAAGGTCTGCACAGGAAATTGCCCGTGTTGCAAAATAGAGAGTCATATAGGTTCCTATTCTCACAGGCATTGTGGGAGAACTAGACTGAGGTGAGGCTCATACAATGGAAAAAAATATATACTGATACTGTATGATGATGTAATGCAGGATTTTTCATGACGCATTAAAGCTGTCACAATCCAACCAAGTGATTTGTCTTCTTCTGTCAGACCCAGGCCTACCACAATGTGTGTGTGGTACGTCCGCCCGAGAAGACCATGCCTGGCATGGCTATGCTTCTAGGAGCCGTGGGGATCGGAATGTGCGGGTACAGCTCCAGGCAGTTGGCTCTCTACCACCGACCTTCCAAACGTGTGCTTCAGAGCGTTGGCTCGCACACTGATGCCAGCATGATGGGCGCGGTGGTCTTCAGGGCGCCCTTGATGGATGCTACTCGCAGGGCTGGAGCCTACCAGGAGATCCCACCTCCCTCCTTTGTGGGGCAAAAGTTTGTTTAAAAGAAGCGCATTGGTCGGTGGGCCAACATAGGATGTCTTTCGATAATCACACTGTTGCATGTCGAAGATTGTAGCTATGCTGGCCCATTGTGTGAATGAGGCCCATGTGCTCTCGGATGACATGCAAGTGGAGTTATCGGAATGATTCAACCTGTGTTGGCAGAGTTCTCTAGAGTCCTGTAGTTCCGATAATTTGTCTTTATCTCAAAACAGCAGTGTAGTCAAATACCGTGTCAGCACTAAGCAGTTCTGATATCAGAACGATCAAATGTAGTGTGATTAATTTAGATCCCCTTGTGTCTGTTTTTCCGATATAAAAAAGGAATGAGGTATGGCAGCGGTCCTTCATACACAGACGGTATCCAAAACGTTCCCGTCTCATGATAAATGTGAGGAGAGCAGGTTCTGTCCTTGAACAAAGCCCCAAACTAAAACGATCAATTAAAGACAATGTGGAGGTCAGAGGTTGGCTTTGTGACTCAATTAATAGCCCTCTAAGAATCGGCCACTAATTGAGTAGCAAAGCTTGGTCAGGGTGATGAAGTAGCAGCGCCTTGTTGTTGTTATGAGATTACGCGACGGTGGCACGCAAGCTGGGTAGACGATTTATAAATGAGCTCATATGTAAGAGGTGTTTAGACCGCATCTACTATTCCTACCCATCGTATATAGAAAGTCCCTGTGCCCTCAAACTGTACCTTTCTCCCTGCAATGTCCACCATTAGTCTCTCTATGCACGGGTGTGACAGTGGTGTCCTTGTTCACGCCCTCAAAAAATGCAGTTAAAAAGAGAGATGGATATAAATTGGCGAGGCATTGAGAGTGGTTGAGAATGTGTGCCGTGCCTTAAGGAGAGCACAGGGTCGATCTCGGAGATTGTTCGAAACTTTCTCCCATGAGCTGACTGAAAGAGGCGTATGATTAGACAATGATTCATTTGGGGCATCATTTCATTTCTGAAGAGCAGGTCTTTCCTGTTTGACTTATTTATGACAGCTTGAGAGTTCATTTAGAAAGGCAATCACTGACCTCCTGAAATTCATCCCAATAGGATATTCCAAAGAAAAAAATCTAATGTTGGCTCTGCTGAGGGGAATCTGTACGACATGCACGTAGATTTTGTCCTCCTTGTCAGACTGGATGCAAAGTCACATTCATGTTTTCTCTAGGGTGGGGAATCAATATGGGGTGTGTTTCACACATTATTTTGGTCAGCAGAGAGAGATTAAAGAGAATCTATCATTAGAGTTGCGGGGAGGAGGATAAGGAGACACCTTTATGCACTAACCACTTTTTGACATGCCACTCCTCTGTTTAGGACGGATTACTGCCAGACATGTACACTGAAAGGCAGGAATAAAAATTATTGACAATTTCTGCATCCCCTCATGAATGTTAAATTAACTGGATTTAATGTCTGTACAACAAGAATGACCTGTGTTCCCTTTAGATGACAGTTCTGCTTTGTTAGTGGTACAAGTGAAATGTAATAAAAACAACTCGTGTGAAATAAAGGATAATTTGGCAAAATCCATGTTATGTTGCTTTTAGGTCACATTAATTTTCTTTCTTTTAATTAAATTTTTTAATTTGTTTGTCAAAGTCTGTATTTGGCCTTCAAATAATACAAGCCAGATTTTCTAAAAGATTTTTTTTCTTTCAATATTTTCTGGGGCCTTTTTTGTCGAATTAGTATTACTTCTTTAGACTTATACTTTTGTCACCTCTGGTGTGGTCATGTAAAAGTTCATTGCGTCAACCAGCGAATTAGAAGATGACTCAAAAAGCAACACGTTGTTTTGTTTTTTAAAAGTGGCAACTCAACTCCGCTCTCTGGTGGACACATCCAGCGGAAATCCTCCTAGGCATTCTTGGGTTTGCCGTCGTTTTAGCTCGTTGACTCGCTCTAGGAGGTCGAACCCGCATGTTAGGATTATTTCTAAAAACGTAAAAGGAATTAAATGTGTTTAGATCCGATGCGGTAACTTTGAGAAGACTCTGCGAGCCAGTGCGCCTGGTCGAGACGGTTTTAAGAAAGCAAAGTGAGGAAGGTACCAGCAGAACGGATTAGTTTGTCCGCTTTCAAGGGTTTGTATTCATTTATTATCTCTTGTTGCATGCTATTTTTCCTCAACTAAAATGTTTAAGTGTTACCTTTCAACACTTTTTCTTCCCCAGACAGAAGTCTTGTTAATTGATATAATGGGTAAATAAACTAGTGCGCTTTATGGGTGTCCACGCATGTTCTAGTTTTGGCACATTGATTGTTCAAAGTCCGGCTAGGGGTACATTTGTGACCTGTTTCCCCCCCCTTTCCAACCTTAAAATAATAAAGTTGACGTTTTTTTGTCGTCAAACTTAAAAGAAAAATATCACATTAAGATATTGAAATTGACAGTTAGTCAAAATTAGTTTCATTTTAAATTGGCTAGAGATCAAACTTTTTTTAATTACAATGTAGTCACGCTAATACTAATAACTTTAACATACTAGTAACTTTTTGGTTGGTCACTCAACAATAGCAATAAAATGAGATTTAGACAGTATTCCCCCTCTTTAAATATGTTTTACTATTAATAGCATATTAAAGCGACCCCTGTCTTCCATTTTTTTTTCATGCCCTCTGGAAAATGTTTGGACATCGCTGCCCTAAACATTCAACAGTTGCGCTGATCTCATCCTAGATGATGTGATAATGTGATGCAATGAGAAGCACCAGTCATATCTGACTGTGGTGGGAAAGGACTCGGTTTCGAAATATTTTAAAGAGATTTTAAGTCCCCGCTTTATTTTTCAGTTTGCATACGGTACCAAAGAGGTAGGACCTCATCCATCATCTGGCCCGGATGTGCCCCCAAGTGCCACTTTGATCTGGCAGAAGAGCAGACCAGACTGACGGCAGGATGGGTAGCTTTTCCAGCAAGGAGAGCCATGGACACACAGGTAAGTCACTGCCATGTTTTAAACTTGTGCAAAAGTTAGAGAGAAGGATACGTGAGAGCCAATCAGGAAGAGAGGCTGTTTAAAAAAAGAGAAGTGCATGCGGAGGCAGGAATCTTGGCAGCCTTCCTGTGCGTTGCTCAGCGAGTGGTCATTCCCCTGGCGTCACCATGTGATCCATTCAGGCCCAGCTGTGATGAATCGGCAGAATTCCCCGGCTCAGCACAAGGGCAGCGGATTAATCATAGAGGCTTAATGCTATCTGACATCCACGCTCACTCACACACAAACCTCAGTACACATTCACACATTCATTCAGTCAATGTGCATGGGTGGACGAGCACATTAAGGTCTGGAATGAAGAAATAAAAAGGGAAGGGACATTTGAGGAAGTTATTAAACAATCCTCCCATTCTTTCCCAATGACTTGGTGCATAGTTGCTGCTTTCACATCATTTGAGAAGAAATCTTTTTTTTTTTGAATAAGCCATGAGGCTTTTTGTCAAACGAATGAAAGGAAATGAAGATGTTATGCTCGGTGCTTATCTGTATATCTTTTTGATTTGATTTGAGAATTGTTCGTTGAATTTGCGAGCTCCATAAAGTCTTTATTTTTAAGTTTCGAAATTCTTGCTTCTGTCGTCAGTGTGTCTGTTCCAAAACGATGTGGTGAGTTAATGTTGCAACATTGTCAATGTGCAATCTCTGTTCAAGAATTCCCACTGGCATGGACAGCTCATTGAATGGTGTTTTCAGTGACAACATGCCATAGGCGTGACCACTGTAGAGTTTTGTCCCATCATTCCTCCATGACATCATTATCCGATGATGCAGACGCTCACTCGGCCTTTGTCATCTAATTTTGTTTGTTGAATTCCACTCCACTCAAATTCTTTTCACACTCCCTCACTTAAGAGTATATATGTTTCATCAGGATGTGTTTTGTGAGAGCACGGGATTAGAAGAGGCGAAAGAAATTTGCAGTGGCTCGCCAAGTCAAATGAAGTAATTGATTGAGGACTCCGATGTTGGATTATCCACCACATCAGTCGCCGCCCTGCCCTTGTGATGTTGCCATTAGAGCTCTGAGCGGTGTCGAGATAACATCGCAGCAATTTATTCCGATGCTTTGAAGCTTTGTTTGGACTAACAGTTTAACTAAGTGACAGAACATTTCCATTAACTGGTCTTTGATAACAAATTTGACACTTGTGCTAGATTTTGGAACTTTCAGACGACTGGTGACTATCTTTGAAAAAAAGTTTCTTTTGAATTTTCACTGGAAACTTGAAAAATGGCTCGAATAATAAAATACATCTTCCTTCCCCAGAATCGAAATTAAAAAATCCTGCTTCTCTACAACACTTATAGTACCGTATTTCCCGCACTATAAGGCGCACCTAAAAACCTCCAATTTTCTCAAAAGCCAACAGTGCACCTTATAATCAGGTGCGCCTTATATATGGACCAATATTGAGCCACTACAGCAGGCGTGTCCAAAGTCCGGCCCGCGGGCCAAATGTATACATCTTATATATGGACAAAGTTTTAAAATGGGCCATTCATTGAAGGTGCGCCTTATAATCCGGTGCGCCTTATAGTGCAGAAAATACGGTACATGTTTTAAGACATGCTGCTAAATTTGTGAATGTTTCCTCCAGGAAACCAACTGGATAGTTTCCACACTCCTCCTGCTTCCCCACAAAGTGACAAACCTGGATTTGAACCTAATGCCCCCCGAATCCTCCACCCCATATCACCAAAATCCCCCAGCACAGTTTCATCTTCACCTCCCGCCTCGGTGGTCACATCCTCCAGCGTTAAACGATCACAGCCAAGTTCTGCCGTTCCACCACCTGAGTGGAGACCTCCTCCGCCACGGCTCAACTCAAACAGCTCCGCAAATGTTTCAGCAGTCAGTCCAGTGTCAACTAAGCCTGAAAGTACATTAGCAGTGAAAGGAAATGTTACAAGCAGAAATGGAGCTCCTTCTACTTCTACGGTCCGGATTGTGGTTGCACAGGGCAAGTGCATGCCCGTCAGCCCTGCAAAGATCCCAACCTCGACGTGTAGTTCCTCACTGCCTGTGTCCAACTCCTCTGGACCAAAATGGAAAGAAAGGGACAGCAGTGTGAGTCAAACTTTGTTGCCAGGTCCAGAGGTCAGAGACGTCCAGTCCAAAGAATTGGAAAGTCTATTGGACGAGTGTCGGACAACATTAGGGACCTCTGACAGTCAAGATGGGCCCACAAATGCCATAGGTAAGACTCGCAAAGCATTTGTGTGGCTATTATAACATTTTGTTCGATCATAGGCTCATTATTTTCTTGTAATGGGAAGGGCAAAAGGTTTCTTTGACCTTTTTAGTTTTGTATTCATGTGACATTATCCGACATTTCTCCTCCATCAGAAATGCTGAAACGACTGCAGACAGAAGTGAAGAATTTGAAGAGTGCAATGCAGGTGAGATGATATTCAATTATATATTATTCCTGTAGAATATTAATATCATTACGATATTTTCTATAGCATATGTATTGAGCCTTAGTTTAAAATAACTGTCAAACTTAAGGCCCGGGGGCCTGATACGGCCCGCCAAATCATTTTTTGTGGCCCGCAAAGACAAATTTTGCATGGACTTTGTGTCATTACTAAATTACAAATTGTCTTCACTTTAAAAAAAAAAATAGTGATTTTTATTACCATTTGTTGTTTTAAGAAATCTGAACAGTTTTTACTAGTCTCTGATTTCAAAACTAGTTTTTCCATCAGTTTGTTTTGTAGCCTATCCATCGTTATGGTTGGACTGGAATGATAAACATTTCCAAAACTTTTTCTGATCTGCTTTGCATTTAAAGCAAATAGCCAAAACGACACAGCTTTCAATTTCCCGTGACAGTTTGGTCAGTCAGTGTTTGCTCATCTTGGAAATAACACCAAAACACACCCTGTTACGCTATCAAAACAGGCTGTGCAATTGGCTCGGCTTGCCGTCCACGAAGGGAAAAGATGAACATCTCAAGGCAATTTTTTTTTTATCTGGCACATTTCATATACAAGGAAAACTCACCGTGCTCACACTTTTCACAACATCTAAACAAGCATTAACAAACAAACATCGAAAGCATTCAAAGTCAAAGTAAAGGGAACAAAAGTATCCTATGAGAATTACCAAAATTACGTAGTTTGTACATTGACAATGACAACATATAAGGCATTTCCACAGAGATTCCTCAGTTTACTTCGATGTTTCCCGCCGGCTCCTCTGAAGATGATGTAATCTGCAGTGATTTCCTGTTTCCAATTCTGACCACTCCCTTAGGATAGCAGCTTGAGGCTCACAGCTTCCTTCAGGTTACAGATGACACAAAGTGCCCCTCTCCCTTTTTCATTTGCATTTGCTATGCTATCTTTTATATCATATCAAAAGTCACACATTTAAAATTTGACCCCCACATGTTTAGAATAAAACACAAATAGAAACATTAGCTACTCCTATGTAAAGTATCCTTTGATAATTGTGACACGTGTGTGTTTGCTGCTTTTTTGACCTAATAAATTGAAAAATAAATTCGAAGTCATCTTGCATCTTGGAAAGATTGAACAGCATATATGTGATGCACATTGACCCATTCAGTGCTTTAAAATCCCACTCCACTTGCTTATTCGCTCTCTTGGAAATCTCCCCTTTATTATTTATGTCTTTTTCTCTTTTCCACTCCCCCCCCCCCCCCCCGAAGAGGCTTGCAAATGTAATCCCCCTGCATGGGCCAGCACAGACCGCAGGGAGAGAAAGCATGGAGAGGTAGCCGTGTATTAGAAATTGAGGCAATCCAACAGTGTGTTTACATGGGCTCTTGCTTGGCCAGTAGAAGTTGCAAAGCCTGACTTTATGAACCCGCTCAGTCTGCTCTGCTGTCCTGGGAGCCTTTTTTGTGAGGAGGCGGTGGAAGGAGGAGGAGGGGGGGTAGTAATGCGGAGGTGGGGGTTCACAATCGGCTTTTCAGGAGACAAAACTTGTTTTGTTTTGTTCAGTGGGGTGAGGAAGAGGAGGGGGTGAGGGTTGATGCGCTTGATCACACTGGCCATTTGTTTTTTATGTCTGTTGCACACGTGAGACGGAGCAAAAGCACAATTACAGACACGGAAATGCACCGAATGATTTCTACTTTGTGAACTGACTTCTCCCCTTATTGTGCCTCATTTTTTTCCAATTCTACAATTCTACTTTTTCTTGTGCAGAAGATATTTTAAAAAAAAAGAAATTGAAGCAAACGCTTTGTCCAAGGGTAAGCAGAGCTGCAGATGTGGGGGTGGTGTCGACATGAAGGGGTCACACACGGGGTCAAGCAATCGTCACTGCTTCCAGTATGGGACCACACAATCTGATTTGGTGCAGTTCTCTCGGGCAGCAGTTGTTCAACACATTTGTTCTCAGGAAGAGTTCCGCATTTATAACAATTGACTCTCAAGATTGCGAAACAAGTTTGTTATTTAATAGATTTGGCAATTGAGTCACAGGTCTTTATGGGATCACTTGGATGTTTTCAAAGCTTTGTCTTAGGTTGGATGAGCTTGCGTGGGAGAATCCCATCAAATACTTTTGGGATGAACTACAGCTGTGATTGCAAAGCACACTCTGCAACACTGGTCACAACTGGCCTCACGTTTTTTCTGGATCAATGGACAAACATCCCCACTCTCCAAAATCTTTACAAAGTGAAGGTTGTTATAGCTGAGAAGAAAAGGCCCCAATTTCCCCTTTTTTTTCCCCACTTCTTGTAATGGGTATATTTCTCAATATTTTTTCTCTATATCGTGCAAGTATAAACAAACTCCCTTTCTGTATTTTTACTGCTGTGATATTCCACATGTTGAAAAAAAATATTTTCCTGATCTACTGAGCACTGGAAGAGATTAGAGCAAGCAGTTATTTAGTTGTTTGCTTCAAACCCTTTGTTGTTGAGTTAGCATAATGGGCACATTCAAAATGTATGATCAAAAATGAAACATATTATATTAAGAGCATGTATTTGAAAAAATATGGCCATCTACCCATCCCTGAAGGATCTCATCTGATGCACCATCTGTCTGTGCTTATCCGCACCATCACTTTTCAATTGTCCTAACCAACAAAAAAAGAAAATTCTCCATTTATGCTTGCGCACTCATATTTGTTTCCCTTCTGGATATTTTTCAAAACACAGCTTTGGAATCAGTTCCAGGTGACCGCTGCTAGACCTTCCCAGCAATTCCCCCTTTGTCCTCTTTTCCCTAAACTGAAGTTTATGTTGAGGTTACAAAGGTTGTGTGGAATGAAAAAATATTTAGTTTGTCTAGACTGTGAGGAGGCAGCAGTGATGTTGAACACTTTGATGTCCATGTGCACTCAGTGGAGCTTATTTCCCCCTCCTGGGTTCTTTTTGGGTGCAAAGAATATCAGATGGTATTCCATCATTTGGCGGTGCATATTACAGACATGAAAGCATGGAGCGAGAAGCAGTTTGGATGTTTCTCCAACTATGTGTCAAAAAAGAGAGTGGCTGGGTGGTGAAGACAACTAGAGACAGATGGATTGAGAAATAACTCTTTTTGGGAATCACCAGAAATTCTAGGTGCAGGTTTGTGTGAATGTGCATCACATCTGGTCTTGCTGTGGAGCACGGGCCAGCTCTTCCGGGACTATTTGTGTCTATGTGTTCATCCTGACAACCCACGCCCTTATCTCAGTGTGAACTGAGGAGCACCCCTTCCTGTTTCCTTAAACAGACTTGCAGTGCTTAGATAACCAAGATGACATGAAGGCAAGATCCTTCAACCCCCAGCGTGTTTTTTTTTTTTTAGTTATTGTTATACTTAATATAGACTGAGTCTTAATCAGGCTGTTTGACATGTTTCCTGGATGGAGGGCCAAATTCTACAAAACTGAAAAGTCAGATAAGCTGGTGGTGAGGCAGACGAATAAGGAATGTGTGTGGGGGGAGAGAAAAGAAATATGAGATGTGTGCGTACAGTATAATGGGGTCCAGCTGTGGTCCTGAGTCACTGGTCAGACTAGGGAGCGTCGACTTGGCTCCGTTATTACTTCCTCCTCCACATCTCCGGCTCTTCATCTAATTACTCACCTTTCCAACCTTTGCCCCTTCACCTAACTTCAGAACCATCCGGTTGATATTGCTTCCCAGTCCTTCTGCTGCCTCCATTAAATATGTACCTCCTCTTTTTGTATTTCTCATTTCAGCTTTGATTTTAGTATACTGGTGACTTTTCATTTTTTTTGTCCCCATGATATAAAAAGATTTTTTTATCCGTTTAAGAGTGCCTGAGGGGATAGCACGTTTTTTATCACACGGAAACTATTTTGGCATGATTGTTATCGAAACCAATGGGAACACCTCAAAGAGGAAAACCCCTATTCAGATGAGAACAGACTAAAAGTATTCATGACACGTCCCGTAACATTAGCCTTTGTCGCAATTGTGTGTTAAATCTTTTTTCTTATGTGGTTTGACAGACATATTTTTTTCATAATTGGTTTCATATGTCAGAAAGATACACCTCCCCTTTTTGCTAGTCAAGGCTTGCTGCACTAAATTCACATTGATCTTTAATAATTGCACCCAAACTATTAAGCCAACCAATAATACCAGTTATTGGTAAATTCCTCTCTCTTTGTTTTTGTACGTGACAGCACTGACAGAAATTATTCAAATCATTTTATCGTCGTGTTCTTATTGGCTCAGCGGAGACATTTGTGAAACTGACTTGTCCTGATTAATGGCAGTTCATTTAAAACAGGGGTGTCAAACTCATTTTTTTCGCAGGCCGCATTGTAGTTATAGTTTCTTTCGGAGGACCATTATGACCCAAATAAATGTATGAGCACCTCATATTATATACAGTAAAAGCTACAAAACAAACTGACAAATAATTCGTTTTCAAATCACATGAGTAAAAACTGGTCAAATATTAAAAGAAAAAAGATATTAAAAGTGAAGACAATTTGCAATTCAAGCACATAAATTTGATGCACAATTTGTCTTCGCGGGCCACATAAAATGATGCGGCGTGCCGTATCTGGCCCCCGGACCTTGAGTTTGACACCTGTCATCTAAAAGCACCTGTTTGTTCTTTTAGACTGAGCGGACAGAATGGCTGCAATTTCAAGCTGACCTTCAGGTGGCGGTGTCAGTGGCTGACCGTCTGAGAGCTGAGGCCGAAGAGGACCTGAGTGCACTCCGGACGGCTCATAAAGATGTGGAGAGGGAACTGGCTGCAGCCCTGCAGAGACAGAAGGAGGCTGACATGCAGCTTGTCACTTTGAGAAGGGAGCTGGAGGAGAGCAGGCAGAGGCTAGAGACACTGAGTCAGACTCCAGACAAAACTAATACCCAAGAAGAAGAGAAGATCCAACCTCTGAAGAACTCTGACAGCAGCGAGGGGGGACAGAGGGGGAAGGAGAGGGGGGTGTACCGGCTGGCGGGGTGTCTGAATGACACCGTGAAAAGTGCTGTCAGAGAGGACTGTGTAGCTGTTACTAAACGATACCTGAGAAATGTAACCAATGAAGAAAGGAGGAGGGAGGAGATGCGTTCTGGTGAACTGCGAAGAACAGCAACCACTGAGAGGTCAAGGTGAGACAAACAATTTATAGTCAAGTAAACACATTTACACCTTACTTCCTGGATCATGTACGATGAAGTGTACGAAAAGTGTGACTAGTGTGGTTATTTTTGTACTATTATTAATTATTTTATTTAAATAATTCTGAGGAAAGTTAGGTCGTTAGGTCATTGCATCCATACTCTCTACTAATTCCCATATTTAGACCTTATTGTGAGCCAAACAACATTTATGTCTAGTCTGAGCGACTGGTCTTAAAAAAGCAAATGTGTGGATGGGAATGTAATTCTGAAACGGGTATGAAATACCACAGTGAGCTAAAAAGCCTCCCAAAAAATAAAATGATCATTATTTATTATTATTATTCACTGCTGAAATAGGGTTCATCTGATCAGACATTTCTTCTAACGTGTCATAATACTGCAGGAGCCTGTCGAGATTACCAGCACACTCTGACTCCCCTACAATACAGAATGGAACATCCCAGTCAACTGTTTCCACAACACCTGAATCAACAAACAAAGTGAGACTGTTTCAATGCATATCATATGTATATTTAGAGATTTTTTTTTAAAAATAATGTGTAATTTATATTTTTTTTGACAGAATTTAGTCCAACTTAGAGGACGAAGAAATCTGGACCAACAAGAGAGCAAGTCAAACACTGATACAGGTGTGTGTATAGTTATTTTGTCGATATATATAGAAGTATACGTATGCATGTGTGTGTTTGTGTGTGTATTTCACGTAATAAAGTACTTTTTCATTGCAGGAAAACGTGAAGAAACTCTAAACAAGTACAATTCAACTCTCTCCGAGCTGCCGCCAACCAGGTGACTGGACTACACAAGCAACACTTGCCTCTTTTCTTACATAAAGTAATGTAAAAAGATGTAACGAGAAGATCTAAAACTCTTATCGTGTTCAGGTCCCAGGATGGCTTCAACCTGCTGCTACGTCGCCACGGAGGCTCAAAAAGGAATTCACTGTTACGTTGGTGTCAGGGCCAAACCCAAGGCTACAAAGTAAACCTTGATTCTTGTCTTAGAATATTAGTCGATGGAGGGTTAGTCGATATTTTATTTGTTAAATTCATGGGCTGACTACATTGTTGCTAATTACTTTTTAGTACATTACATATTTTTCATATTCACGATATGAAATGTACAATATTTTTTTTTTTCCTAATTTAGCATTTATGCTTTTTTCAGAGCCTAACTCTTTTCAGACTTCTCATTGGCTAAAACGTCCTTGTGCTTTGGGCATATAGGCCGCCTGCCTCTCAGGTTTTTTATGACTGATTAAAAAAAACATGAGACATGCAGACATGAAGTTCATAAATATATCTAATGCTAGGTCTTACATTTCAGGGTCATGATGTTTTTTTTTCCCTCCTTGCTACCATATGCTGTTGTACGCCAACTGGGCTTTAATTATTTTTATTCCCTTTTCTATAGAATATTGACATTACCAAACTTTAGCAGCAGCTGGGTGGATGGCCTCGCATTTTGTGCCGTGTACCACAGCTACCTCCCCTCACATATTCCTTATAGCAGCCTCAGTCCAGACAACAAGGTAAGCTTGGTCCTGATGGATATTATTGATGCTCTTGTTATTCATAATTTAGCTACTTCGCATAAAACTCGAATAACTCACACTTTGTTCCTAGTTTGTGCCTAGTTTTCGAGTACAAGATTCATCTTTTTTTTTTTTTTTAGATGGTAAACGTGAGGAAATGATACATTTTGGTTGAATCAGCTCATTAATCTGCTAAACTAAATGAACCGGTGAATCAATCAATCTCCACCCAACCCCTAACCAGTCTTAAATGTTAAATAGATGGAATTAATTTATTTTACACCCCAATGGTTCATAGATTCTCATATCATTTCTTTGCAGAGGGAGAATCTCAGTCTTGCATTCAAAACAGGAGAGACTGTCGGGATTGTCCAATCTTTGGTAAGACACTGAACCAAAATAGGCCATTGCTTACCATCCTGATTTTTTTATATGATCAATTGAACAATTCCACTTCTGTAGACACAGAGCTGCTTTGAGACTAATTACCTCTTAAAAAATCTATTTAACAGAGTGTTGAAGACATGCTGCGTGCAGGTGGTCCTGACTGGCAAATGGTCCTCAGTTATGTGGAGAGCATGTATCGTCATTTTGAAATGTGATTAATGGAGGTACTTAAAGTCACTCCTGTCTCTTTAAATTGAATTTTAACCCAAGGGCAAGCTCAACTGTAACAGCTAAAACACACAAAATAAATCACATTTATAACTGGACTTATTTGGTTGCAGGAGCAGTGAACTATCCAAGTATCCAGGCCTGGATGTAAAAGTGGGCTTCATTGAACGTGTGACGGCGTTACAGGCGGCCATATACACGTCCATCGTACTATACTGACGCACCAAATGCCTTCTTAGACTTGTGGAAAGTGGACTTTGTACTGGCGGTTATCCTACGCACATGCCAAATATTTGCCAAACCTTCCTTGTAACTGTTAATATGTAACTAGTGTTAATACCAAGAATAAACTGTTGAATGTTGTGGTTTATCTGTTTTTACGTTTGGTGAAAACGCTTACACTTTAGAAAGGGCCAAAGGTCAAGGAAGAGATGAATGGATAATGAATATTAGGATTTGCTGGGGAGGCTGGATGTTGCTCTGGCTTGATGATGGATTAGCATGGACTCTACTACCACTTTGTGGTAAATTGATGTCACTACAGCTTGGTTATACTTCCTCATGTTTGTTTGGTGATAGCCAATTTGTGATACGATTTTAGGATACAAACAAAATAAAATACAATTTTGCAACTATTTTCCTTGCATGGCAAAACAGGAATTGTACAGTTTACTAATTACTTCGATATTAACTTTGTATAATGCATTTTTTGTAAAAAAAAAAGAAGTATAATTAAATTATTTTAATAATATTCCTAAAAATGATAAAATATATTTTTTTAGCAAAGGGAAGGAACATTTGGGACCACAAGAATCAGAATCAATCACTTTAAACCTAGTTTAAATAGTACAATGCGTCAGCGCACACCTTCACCAGTGCCTCTGAGTAACCCTAAATAAAGTTCTGATGTTCTAGTAGGCTTTTTAAAATTATCTTTACACGGGGCAACACTGAAGAAATGCCACTTTCAGCGTTCAGCTTGTGTATCAGCGTAAATTGACCACCTCCTAAAAACAATTCAACACACAACCATTAATGTCTAAATTAAAAGTAAATCTAGCCATCACTATTTTTCAGCACAGCATTGACTCTCTTGGGCATGGAGTTCACCAATTCATCCTTTGCTCCTCCACTGGATGCCTCAGAGACGTTTCGTAAAATTCAGAACTGGACACCAGTCTATCGCCTGTTTTAGCAAGGCATCATCTGGGAGATGTGTTTGGGGGTTGTTATCATGTAATTGAAGTACCTTTGGGACACCTAATACCATCTGAACATTCAAGTTAATCTTAGTCTCATCAGACCACAGAACACGTTTCCAAGCAAAATGTAACAATATGCATATTTATATGGAATTTTTTCCCCCCCGTCCCACTCCAAAATGTATCTCTGAGAAATGACCAAAGTGACAGATGAGATGAGTCCCTGTGGGCAAAGGCGTTAGCTCAGATCCATTGTGTGACAGACTATATGATAGTTCATAGGTACTTTTGTGCAGAACTGCACGAGTGCCCTCTCGGGGGAATAAGAGGTGCCCTTTTGTCTTATGCTGTGCTTAGGTCAGTTGAGCTTGTTTGTGGTATCACTTTCACCTGGGAGGTCAAGCAGAGACTCCGTTGTGCTAGCAGGCAGTGTCAATATGGATTTAATTTGGGCACTTGTGTGTTTTGGAGTTTGTTCCGCTCCAACCGGCTCCACTCAAGCGTAAGTAAGATGAAAACGACGATTCATCCATAGCGTGTCAATGCAAATAAAATTTTAATCCTGTTTATTGTCTCGCTCCACTGATTAATAACTGTGTGCTATGTGCCAGACCATTATTTGTGATGACAGGACCTGAGGTGCTGCCTGCTGGGATGCCCTCACTGCTGGCTGTAACGGTCTTCTATGAGTTTCCTATCAGGATTGAAGCTGAAGTTTCACATCACAGCACAAAAGTCACCAAAACTGCTGACTTCCAAGGAGGGTGTCTCACTCAACACATAAAAACATTTGAATTTAGTTAATGTTCAGAATTTGTGAAACCCTTCATACTTAATAAACATTTTTAAAATTGCTCTTTTCAGGTGTGACTCAGCTGCTTACTTTGCCTGCAGTGAGTATTTTTTCTCTTCTTGTACTGTTTGTATGAATTGAAATCACCATAATTTTATTGAGATTTCTGTTTTCATTGACTGTTACAGTTCCCCACCTTTCTAACCCAAAGTTCCCGCTTGAATTTGACATTAACGGGCTACCATGATGGAAGATTTGTCTTCTCCAACATCACCAACCTCACTTTTGATGTCAGGAACATCTCATGCTACGTTCAACTGACCAATCGCATTATCGCCCGGGGGATACTGTCAGAGTCCGAGCTGTTTGTGTTCAGTTGGATAATCTCCCGTACAAAGGGAGAGTGGATCTCTCAGTTGAGGTAGTTTTTTACATTATCTACAAGTGGCCTGAGGAGCTGAACGGGTCTTTGCTCAGGTTTTTGTGTGTTCATGAGAGTGTCACTGATGCTCTTGAGGATTCCAGTGAGGATGTTGTGGAAAGGTGGGAGTCCACAGCGAATCAGGGATTGTGTTTCAACAATTCACTTTATCCCAGACCTCCTCCTTGGGAACATGGACAGTCATCATCACAATGCATGTAAGTTTGAAAAGTGTCAGGTGAGCTAAGACTGTTGAATGTTTGACTCTATTACGTCAATAAAAAAACGTCTTTTGTTCTTCTCCCGTACAGGGTGTGACTGATAAGAAACATTCGTTGTGGAGCATGAGGGTAAGAGCTCATAACTACATTACCATACATTTGAAATGAAATAATATTGAGGTTATACTGTATAATCACTACTCTGATAGGGAGATATTGTTGATTAGTGATTTTAGCAGGGAAGCAGGAAGGCTTAAACAAAAAAATAGGAGAATCAAAATTAAGATACAAAATATGGCTTCAAATATGACAGAATTGCCAAAGTTTCTCCAACATCATATTTGTTTTCACGCCAACTTGTTGCAGAGCCTCCTAAATTTGATGTGCTGGTCAGGACGCCACCAAGAGTTCTTGTTGAAGAAGATATATCTGGATCGTGAGAGCCATGTGGGTCCAGTAATCCCATGAATAATCAATAATGTAGTGAATAGCAAGTACCATCATACTTTTGGCTCTCTCCTGCAGTTATCCCAATGGACAACCTGTGCAGGGAACCCTCAATATCTCACTCACTCAGCCGACTGCCGTGGAGGACTTAACACAAACCAAAGAGGTGAAGTTTTAGATAAACAAGTCGAAGAAACAACCACAGTGATGCCGATGATACGTTATTAAGAAATCAGCTCTTTTTTCCAATTCAATAATCACTAGTTAACTCAAAGTCACAGAACGTTACTATGTAGCATTTATTTACTTTAATTTAAAGGATTAAAAGAGTGTACATCTTTTCACCACTAAAGTCAGTGACTACTAACTGTCTCCAGGTTGGAGCAATGAGAAAGAATTGACAACACACTTTTCAACCATGGTCATCCTTAACGCACATATTTGCACAGCAACAACACAACTAAAAGTCAAATGAATAATAATATGCAAGACACCCTAGTAACATCACAAAAACGCAGTATCCCATTTCTGTTAAGGGATTTTTCTCTCTCTCTATTTCTTCCAGATCTATGGATCAGCTCAATTTTTTCTTCAGCAATGCTCAGCTTCAGCGCCTCCATATATCATCAAAAATGGAGGATGCCGTACTTATTAAAGTGTGCGTTACTGACAAGTCAACAGGTAGGCTGTCTATACAGTTAGTAGTGTATATTTTGTGATCTTCTCATATACTTATGACATTGTGTCATCACACAAGGAATTAAAGTCAGCAAGACAGTTAAAGTCCACCTGATGAGGAACACATTCCAGCTTAAGTTCTGTGATTTCCCCCAGTCTTTGAAGCCATCGTTGACCTTCTTTACAAAAGTGAGAGAATTGCTCAACAGCTATTTTTTTTTTCAAGCAGATATTGGCAAGTTTAATAAACACCTTTCTTCACAGCTTAGCATCTCCCGGTACGACAAAAAGCCCCTGAACACCGATAATCGAAAGTACTCTGCTGTGGTTGACGTCACTCAGTGGTCATCGATGATGAGAGGAAGTACCACGATGACTCTTCCAGTGCCAATAGATGGGAATGTCCACATTAAGTTTAAATTACAGTATGATGTGCAGATGATTTTAATTCACGTAAGTATTCATGTATTCCTCCAAAAGCTGAACGTTTGGTTTGCTGTGGAAATAATTTAATATTATTTGATTTATAGAAGTGAATATAAGTGGTTAAGATGGTGGATGGATGCTTCGTATGTGTGATTATTATTTGCATTTCATATACAGGCCAGGTACCAATCAACTGTCGACACTGACGCTCTACACAAACTACTCATCTCCAAGTGACTCATATCTTCAGATTACGCCCGGAGTGCCTGCAATGGTACTACAAAGGTAACAAATTTGTGTTTGAACAGTTCCGTTATGCTTGTTATTTTGTTGGTTTTCTTTTATGGATTACATGATTGTCTATGTTCACCTTCCAGATCGGATCGCCCTATCAAATAGAGACAGAAAGCACAATTCCACTATCCAAGATTCATTATGTGGTAAGTTTGAATAATACATATATACGTATATTTAACAATCTCTTTCCTCATAGCACCGTGTTTGCTTTGAATAATGCATAAATACAAATAAATAATAAGATGGTAATTTCTTGATGATACAAACATCCACTACTGTTTTTGTCCTTGTTGTACTTCCAGGTGAGTTCAAGAGGTCCAATTGGTAACACGCGGGGGTCAAACACTTCTTCCTCCTTTTCCCTGGTGCCAACATTGTCCTGGTCCCCTGAGGCCTGTATCACAGTCTATTCCTATCCTCCCTGATGGAAGATCATTAGTGACACAGCACGGATAACTGTTGCTCAGCAAGCATATGTATGGCCCAGCTCTTGTGCTCCATTAAATTGGTCCAGTATACATCGAAGCATGTTGATAATCGAGTGTGACTCTTCCATTACAGGTTTCTCTACATTGGAGCAATGAAAGAGCCCGTCCAGGAGAACGAGTAACGCTCACCGTGGACGGCCCTTACTCCAAATTCCCGTGTCGGAATTTTGGTGATGGGAATGCATGATGAGGATCCACAGGCTGACTCTGATTTAGAAGCAGGGCAAGGTACAGTTCCTTTATTTGCTTGTGCGGTGGTTTTATGTTAAACCAGCAACTTGATAGAGGCCACAAATGAAGTCATGTAAAAATCATCTCGGCATTTGTATCATACGTGCTCAAACCAGTTGTCTGGCTATAACAGACCGACCTGCTTTCTTAGGTTATTTCCAAAAGTCTGTAACTCTAGTATGGCTGCCTGGTTCTTAACCTGAGGCCTGTTGACGAATGCACAACGAAGAAAAGTATAGTTGCAACGTATTTGACGTGGGAACATGAACTAGCTTTTAAAAAGACGCCTCAATAGCTTTTATTTATGTACGTCTTACATCACCAAAATTGGCAATGTCCTTGCTTGGCAGTCACAATAATGTACAGAGTCATGTATTGCAGGTAAAGGGTTGTTTAAGTGCTTTTGTCACCATAGAGCACAGGTGTCCAACTCAGGCCCGGGGGCCAGATACTGCCCGCCACATCATTTTTATGTGGCCCGCGAAGACAATTGTGCATCAAATTCATGTGTCATTGCTAGAATTGCAAATTGTCTTCACTTTTAATGTTTTTTTTTTTTTTAAATATTTGACCAGTTTTACTCGTCTGATTTGAAAAGGAGTTATTTGTCAGTTTGTTTTGTAGCTTTACTGTAATAAATATGAGGTGCTCATACATTTATTTGGGTTGACAGTCATAATGGCCCCTCCCGAAATGCCATAGAGTGTACTGTATACCATCTTGTGCTTTGTCACCGTAGGGATGCAAATATGAAGATTTTCTCCAATGTCCACTGCATATGAATGAACACTGGTGGATAGATCAGAAAATTGTATGTTATGATAACACAAAGGCATTGACAAAATGTGCTTTCTTTCCACTCATTGACTTCCCTTGCAATCTTCATTCACATTTTCAGATGGCAATGTCCACTTAGTAGAAAAGTACTGGAAACACTGGGTGGATAGAGGTGAAGACCAATTGTGGTTTAATGCTACACTCAGGTGAGCTATTAGGATTTATGGTACAAAGAAAAAAATGAATACATGTAGAGGACAATATGTCACACAGATGCCGTGCATTGTCCTTCTGTTTGTCCTCTAGTGATAAAACATGGACAAGTGGGGCAATAACAGTTCCAGATGGTGTTACGTCGCTGGTAGCTGCTGCACTGATAATGTCAGATGACTTGGGTTTGGGATTCACTCCTGTGCCACAAAAGGTACACTATGGGGTCTATTTTTGTAGATGACGCAGTTGCGCTAGAAAGTAAAAAATATATACCGTATTTTCCGGACTATAAGGCGCACCGGACTATAAGGCGCACCTTCAATGAATGGCCCATTGTAAAACTTTGTCCTTATATAAGGAGCACCGGACTATAAGGCGCACCATTAATGCATCATGTCAGATTTTTAATCCAAATCAAATCATTCTCCATTTTATCTTTATTTCAACTTCAGATGCAACTTATTACTTTATAATCACAAAATAATGATCCATAGTCTTTTTGATTCATGATTCATAGTCTTCAGCGGGCCACTTATGATTGATTTCATGGCATAATGCTTCGGGCCAGTTTAAATTTAGGAATTTGGTCCATATATAAGGCGCACCGGACTATAAGGCGCACTGTCGGCTTTTGAGAAAATTTTAGGTTTTTAGGTGCGCCTTATCGTCTGGAAAATACGGTATACGCAGACTGTAACAGTTCAAACTAAAATTAATTGAAATTCCTTGGTCCATTCCAATATATATTTGCAAACCCCCAAAATGTAGTTGAATGTAGAAACTGACCAAACAACACATATGAAAGTCCATATTTTTTATTTTCTATTAAAGTCTTAAATTGTTTCTTATTTTCTTTTCATTTACAGCTGAATGTGGCCAAAGATTTCTCCTTGTCTCTTAATGTTCCACACTACATCATTAGAAGAGAGGAGCTTGTACTGGAGGTGAACATCATCAACCACTTAGCGCGAGACTTAGAGGTATGGAGTGAAGAAACTACTCTGACAAAGTCATATTATATTAATATGTTTTCCTCCCACAACAGGTGATTTTGGTTTTATCCGAAAGCGAGGCCTTTGAGTTTATTTTGGCAAAGCATGGTGACATCTCCGTGGTTAATGCTCAAACGCTCATCTTAGAAGGTTATGGCTCAGCCACAGCCTTGTTCCCCATCAGGCCTGTGGTTATTGGGGAACTGCAAATATCTGTGGACGCCATAGCTGCAGACTGCTCAGAGAGCCTCGTCTGGAACGTTCTTGTGAAGGTACAGAATCTGTTGCAGACATCTCAAGTTGACATTGATTTGGTTGACTTGCACTGAAGGCAGAATATCTACTCTCTAAAGTTCATATCTACACTCAATGATAAAAATCAAAATATGGTGGTGTGAACCCATTATTAATTCTCTACGAATCCCATTTTCCTGAAGCCCGAAGGAGTTGAACAATCTTTCTCAGAGACACTTTTTCTGGAACTGGAGCCACTGACCCACAACTACTCCCAGTCTATCTCTATCTCTTTGCCTCCGCATGTGGTGGAAGACAGCCAGAGAGCCAATGTGGTATTAGTGGGTATGTGTGCACTTGTCTTCAATTAAATTGTCACTGCAGCTTCTTTAGTGATACAAATTAGGTAGGTGGAATATGCACAAGGTTAAAATGCTATCTTCTGTTACACCATTTGTCAGCACTTCAACATTTATTGATTTTTTTAAATTGCATTTATTTATTGAACTTCAGCTAGGATACGATTGAATCTGTCACAAATCAGGGAATGGGAGACCCAAGTGCAGGGAAGCAAGTAAGTGGGGCTGTGGCTCAGTCAAGAAATATTTAACTTAAATGAAACAAAAAAACAAACAAGGCACCTCTGGTCAAGGAAAAGCTGAAGAAACAGGCAATCAAAAACCAGCAATAAACTAACAAATAAACACTAACAAAATAGACTTAGACGTGGCTTGGGGAGCATACAAAAACAAAGCACACAGCACGTGGGACAGACGACAATGCCCCAACAACCAAGAGAAAGGAGGGAACTAAATACAAACAAACTGACGAGACAACGAGGAACACCCGGACAAGACACAAGTGGCTGAGGGAGCTGATTGGAAGACACAATGGGCGGGGCTAACGAGAACAGAACAGGAACAATGATCAACAACAAGACATACAAAGAACACCAGGAAAACAAAAGGGACAAAATCACACCAAAGCCCAAATCAAAAAACCAAACATGACAAATACACTTTATATCAGAGTACAAAATGATCTTGTTTAAACATCGTCGGTGTCTGCAGGTTGTTTTGTCGCTGTGTTTTATTTTCGGGAGATTGCAGTACAATAAAATTATTACTGAATAGGGTCCCCACCCCCATTGTGTCACTATTCGCAGGTTGATGTGTTGGCCTTGTCCATCCAACACTTGAATTCACTGGTCCAATTGCCAATTGGATGTGGAGAGCAGAACATGATCCACTTGCTCCAAATATTTATGTGCTCCAATACCTGGACAGGTCCAACCAAGAGAATAAAGAGATGAGGAGCACGGCTTTGAGCTATATGTTTGAAGGTATGCGACATTTACATATTTACAGTAGAATTTTATTGTTCTGAATTCAAAATATCAACATTACATAATTAAAAGAAGCAAGGTCATTTTTTGACTCATTAAATTGGCCAATAGTATTTATTTAGAAAAATAAATGAATAAATAAATAAATAAATCTGGACTAACCTGACTAATCTGAACTGGATATTTATTTATTTATTTATTCATTCATTTATTTATTTACCGCTTTAAAATGTCTATCTATCTGTTTATTCAGGCTATCAAAGACAGCTATCCTACCAAAAAGATGATGGATCCTTCAGTGCTTTTGGTGCTCAAGATCCTGCTGGTAGCACATGGTAGGTCGTTCTTATATGCCACTGAAATACGCTGGCTTTATCGTTATCCGTTTCTGTGTAAAAGAGAGATTTTCTTTCCACGCCAAATTTATTTAAAAACCTCAGTGGGTCAAAGTTATACTGCCTTAAAATGTTTTCGTCGAACGTTTGAAGCAGCAAATCACATAGGTGACGTGGCTGTAACTTTATCTTCCAAGGCTGACAGCCTTCGTCCTGAGGTGCTTCCTCCAGGCTCAACCCTACATGCACATTGACGAAACGGTCATAATAGAGCCAGAACTTGGCTCATGGCCTCCAGGGCCCCCAAGGAGAATTCTCTGAGGTGGGGCGCTTGATGCACACAGCGATGCAAGAAGGACTGGACAACGGCCCTGTGGCCCTCACTGCTTTTGTTATGATGGCCCTACTGGAGAAAAAACTTATGTGGTAAATTGATTCCATCTCAATTTACATGAAATGTTTACTTACTGCAAGAACTGTCATGGTATCTTGACACCACTGTTTTGTATTCTTGTGAAGGACAAGCACTATGACAAAGTATCCCTGACCATAACGTACCTGGAGAGAAGTGTAACCAGTGAAGTGCTCAGCAACTACACATTGTGTTTAGCAGCGTACGCGTTAGCTCTGGCCAACAGTTCTGTGGCTGGCACAGCGCTGGAGGAACTGAGCACCAGAGCTGACTACAGAGGTAGTTTAAAAAAGATTTGCTACTTGAGAATGAACAGAATCACATTCCGACACTACTGCCAGATTATGTCCAATGAATTATTTAGAGGTGTTAGATCACAATTTTACACAGTCTTAAGGCTGGCTATGTATTTTTTTAAGTAGGAGTAGTAGATGTGACAGTGTTGTGTAATTTTTTATTGCATTTTACAATTCCCCAGATGGCATCATGATGTGGGCATCCTCTGCTGGCCCGGACGTACATGAGGGCCAACCACACTCGTCTCAGGTAGAAATGGCCTCATATGTAATGCTGACACATATTCAGCGTGGAAGCTATGTGGAGGGCATCCCGTTTCTCAAGTGGTTAATCAAGCAAAGGAACTTCTTGGGTGGCTACAGGAGCACACAGGTAAACTGTGATGAAATGTCTTTGTATGTACCGTATTTTCCGGACTATAAGGCGCACCTAAAAACCTAAAATCTTCTCAAAAGCCGACAGTGGGACCTTATAGTCCGGTGCGCCTTATATATGGACCAAATTCCTAAATTTAAACTGGCCCGAAAGCATTGTGTCATGAAATCAATCATAAGTGGCCCGCTGAAGTCTATGCATCATGAATCAAAAAGACTATGGATCATTATTTATGATTATAAAGTAATTTGTTGCGTCTGAAGTTGAAATAAAAAGATAAAATGGAGAATGATTTGATTTGGATTAAAAGTCTGACATGATGCATTAATGGTGCGCCTTATAGTCCGGCACGCCTTATATAAGGACAAAGTTTTAAAATGGGCCATTCATTGAAGGTGCGCCTTATAGTCCGGTGCGCCTTATAGTCCGGAAAATACGGTAACCTAAAGATTGTTAGAGTACCAGCAAAATGCAGAAAAACTAACCAGTTGACTAAGTTGACAAGACTGGAACTCCAGTCTAATGCATTCGGATGCATTCAATTGCATCCAGAGTAAATTCAGGATATTGTTGAATCTAGAAGTTCTATTTTGTCCTCCCTTAGGACACAATAGTTGCCCTCCAGGCAATGGCCTACTATGCTGCATTTAGTGGCTCCAGCTCCATCAACCTCCGTCTCCTTGTATCTTCCTCGAATTCTTCTTTTACCTTTCCCATCAACTCCACAGCTATTTGGCATACCAGCAGCATGAGGTAGCGTATGTGTCCAGTATTTTGATGCATGGAATATTTTATATTTTGGCGGGATTTGTTCAACTTGACATGTTTCTTTTCAGATCAATGCTGACCAGGACATACATCTACATATATACATAGAAGGAAGAGGATTTGCCGTATTTCAGGTGCAATCGTACTGCTTCTCTTTGTCCTTGCTTGCAATAATTAGTTCATAATTACAAAACTGTTTACAATTTGCAGCTTCAAATGAATCCTGCCACATCCCGCCCCCAAAAGTTCCTCTCTAATTATGAAATGTTTCCAACTATCCAACTCCACATAAATTATCATTAATTGCCAGAGCATGACCAGAGTTAACTGAAAATTGCAGCTGTGCATGAGACAATGAATTACATTGTTAATGCCAAAGCAAAAAAAAAAACGGCTAAATGCAAATGTAGCATGATGCCTCCCGCCGATTAACATCTGGAACACATATTGTAGTTGAGAGTTTTGTTTGCCTTAGTGTCTCCACATGATTCCACTCAAAAGACTTTGGCTAAAGCCTAATCTTTTCATTCTGTCCAAATTAGAAACATTACCCCTCCATCTCAGAGTTCTTCCACCTGTTTTACTCTCTGTAATTCATTATGCTGGATTTTACATCTGTGATTGCATTGCAGTAACTTTTCCAAAACGTGATATAGTTTCTGTAGTGTGTTTGTGTCCTGCATTGTTGGCAAAGCCGGTACACGAAAGCGTATCATCATAAAATCAAGAAAAAAAAAAAGGTCTTAAATGTCGCATAAATTCTTCCAGATGAATGTCTTTTACAACCTGGAGAGCGAAGCATTTTTACAGAACCAAGTTTTGCATGCCAGAAACCAGGAGGATTTTGTTTAAAAGTGGACGTGACGGAAGAGGAAAACCACGATTACTTGTTCTTATCTGTGTGTGTCAGGTAAGATGATTTTTATAAGAGCGTAATTGACCGTTCATGTATGCATGTTTCTCCTCGGAATTATTTGGGTTTTCTCTGAGTAGTCCAGCTTCCTCCAAAAAAACACGTTAGATTAATTAAAGACTCTTTGGCTAAATCAAACCACAAATTAAAAACAACTGACCAATCATATGCGGCAAAGAAAATGCCATGTCATGACATCACACTGGGTTTTAATTTTTCTTTGTGTTTGGAAACCCTCAATTTATTTATTGTGTTATTAACTTTATTGAGGCTTTTTGTCTTTTTTTTTTTTTTTTAATGACTGATTGATTACTGGTCCTCCATTTTTACGCAAGTCCCTGACATTAACATTTTGATTTCTTATGTTTTTATATTTCTTTACTTCTCATTATGTAAATGTGACTTAAATTTTTCTTGTTCCCTCAATGGTGATGTCTTGTTCGTAGGCTGAAGAGCAATCAAGTGATTCCTCACACAGGCATGGTTATCCTGGATGTCGGCCTGCTCAGTGGTTTTGCTCTCGCCGCTGGCGCTGCTGCCTCAATACAATCAATAAGAAAGGTGGAAACATTGCCTCAGAAAATCACCCTCTACCTGGATTCAGTAAGGATCTCATCAGTCATTTAAATAGTGGGATGATGTCATAAATATTTGTCTCCAAAATGTAGAGACAGATTCTTGTGTTAGACAAATGACGGAAATTAAAACTAATAATATTCTCTGTGTTTGCCTGAGAGTAGCAGTTTTGCTTTCATAGTTTTGATTTTCGAAATTATGTACCACACCAAAAGCAATTTCTAATAAGCACAGGGAGCTACGATAGCTGGTATAATGTTGTTGCCTGAGCGTGTATATTTATTTATTTATTTATTTAAACAAACGGTGACCCACACCACGATTAATGTTAATTACGTTACACTGTATGCCTCTAACATTATTTTTCTATTCTCTACTTTTGTGTACAGCTCAACAAGTCAGAACTTTGCATCCCACTTTCATTGGTCAGAGTTTTTAAGTGCCCGAATTCAAGATGCACTGGTGCAGGTTTATGACTACTATGAGCCGAGTGAGTAACTTGTGTTAAATAGTGACTAAATGCTATTAACAATTATCATGACGAACAGATAACTGAGAATGTTTCATTGCCCTCAAGATGCATCATTTATTTACAAATTACTCATACGCGCATGCTAATCATGATGTTCATCCTCCTAAAAAATAATTTTCTTGCCTCACAGCGAGACGAGCAGCGACAACATATAATTCAGAAATTCTTCGCCTCATGGACGCTTGTGACTTCTGTGGTGAAGACTTGCATCTGTGTCTGCTGGGAATCCCATCGTGGTGTCCTCATCAGTGCCCTCAATACATAGCACCACGTGTAGCCTTTGTTGGGTAATACTTGGAATAACTTTGCTTATTGCAGTCTAATTTGATTGGAATGTTCGCACCGGTGGTCAGCAGGTCTACCTGAGGCAATGTGATGAAGAAAGATGAAGGAAGCCAATTGTATAAAGCAGGTAAAATTGGAGGACAACTTTAAAAAAAAATGCTTATTAATGACCCTTTGGTCAAATTTGATCCAGATCCATGTTAAACCTGATACGTCTTTTGCTCGTTCACTGGAAATGCATCTTTGATTGATGTGCTGTATGTTTTAGAAGGGTTTCTTGGACTTTAAAGCCAGTTGTTTTTTTTAAATCAGACATGGAGTGAAGTAAATTTAGGGGTATCAGTTTCCCCACAAAAAATACAATAATGCATATACAGTATATCATTCACCCTGTTTGTTTTTGGCTAACTATCAAGGGGTGATTTTTCAGTAGCTTTTTCTGAAGTTCCTCTCCAGTCTGTGCACTGCAGCACTGTGAATCTTCACAGTGAAAAACACTAGATGGCAGGCTTGCCATCGGAATAGTGATTCTTGTATATTACCGTATTCAAGTATAGGGAGGAGAATTTTGTCTGTTCAAAAAAATACATGTGTAGCTGAATAAAGTAATCAAAATATCATTTTATGCGCCTCAACCATAATAATAATAAAGATTGCAGCTAAATATAACTGAGTAGCTAATCTGCCTTGGGTTTAAAAGAAATTCACAGAAATGTTCACATTACAAGAATTTCTTTTTGAAGGGGTTTTCAACTAGTTTTGTCCAAGGGACCACCATTATAACCAAGAAGCAACTTAGGGACCACTGCTTTGGCGAATTATTATTTTATTTTTTTCACCGAAGGAGGATAGACCAATACAGGGTATTTATTTGCATCTGATTGTCTATTTTGGAAATCTCAGCTACATTTGACATCATTTGGACGGGTAAATGCATCACAAAATTAGCTGGAAAATAGATCAAGTCTAAATTGACTTGGGGATTGAACCCACCACCTTCAAGGTTCAAGTCTATCACTATAACCGAGCCATGCCCCTCGTAATTTTGCTTGGGGAGGGGGGAACCTATTCAAATTTGCTACACTTGGTGAAACCCCAAAGAAGACAGAGTCAGTTGATGTCGAGGGTTCACCGTTTAAAAATGGGAGGGGGGGTAGTTATTTTCATGGGTTGACTTATTCTAATAGGGCTTCTGTTAGAATTAGTACCCCCTGTAACTTTGCTGGGGAGGAGGGAACCTGTTCAAATTTGCTACCCCCAAGAAGAAACAAAATTAGCTGGAAAACACATCAATTTTATTTTTAAATGTGTTACAATTATTTTCCATTTTCAATTTTGCGGGCCACCTGCAATATTGCCACGGACCACTGGAGCCCCGCGGACCACCTGTTGACAATCCCTGTCATATTGGTTTTGGAGGCTGGAATCAATAAATGGCCTTTCATTCATTTCAATCGAGAAAGATGATATAGCGATAGTTTTATGCATGATCGTGGAACTAATTAAATTTTATGGCACCACTGTATATTTTTGCAGCCATCTTGTGGCATCTCGAAGCAAAGCTTTGTGGATGGGTGTCAATTACTCACAGGTTTTGCTATTTGTGCCAGGTCTCACCTTCAACACCGCATTCCATTCAAAAAATGAAATTACATTTTTAAATCAGACCGTACTATATTACACACATGTACCTAATATTGTGGCTGGTAATGTGCGCTGCTCCGTGAATGTGAACATTTGTGATAACAACACACACATCAGGGTCAAGTCAATAAACCTCACACTCCACAAGCCTTGTTTGTAGGGCATGTTCTAAAACAGTTAATCAATCACGACAGGCATGATGTCATGCGATCTCTATGTCACAGGAAATATCAGCCCTACCCAACGTGGCGCCCTAAGCGAGATTTTGTTTTTTTAGGGTACCCCCCGTAATTGACTCTATTTATACACTTACAAAATGGCTATGGTTACAAGTTATTTTAAGAGGAATGTACTGAGTGCCTTTAAATGAATCTGAAAAAAAAGGCCTCCATGTAACAAAAGCGAGAGCATCTTTCAGCGGCACCATCTGCTAAATGGTAAAGCTTCTGGATTCGACACAGGTTTCGTGTCAGTAAATCAAACCCCAGCGCCATTGAGAACATTTCATTCCCATTAGTGCGGCTGAGGAGGAGTAAGGTCGGCACGTTATCTGTCCTCATGGCAATTGAGGGAGAGGAATTTATTCCTCGTTGTTTCCTGTTCTGATGGGATAACAGACAATATGACGTTGGATTTCTTGTGACAGGCTGCAAAATAAAGTGTTTGTGTCACATAAAGCGACAGACTGACAGCAGGTTTTCAAGATGGATTCTCTCTTTGGGATTTATTGCGTAACCAGGGTGACGAATAACTGGACTCAAAAAGGAAAGCCGATGTACGATTACTGATATGATATATTCTGGTAATATAATGATTTATTTTGAATGTTGCAAATGCTAAACCAAAGGAATTCAGGATGCGCTAACGTGGTCGGGAGTTCCTGTCAAGTTTGATGTTTTAATTCCGATATAGATCAGCAATTACCATCAACAAATGAGCAGATCATACGATCAATCAAAAGTTGTTGATTGCGTGACAGAAACCGCAGGTGATGTCGGCAACAACAAAGATGAATCATTTGGGAAAACCTCAAACTCCCCGCTGAGGCTCCCTACGTTGGCCGTGGGGAGCAGGATGATGCAGTTGTTTGGCAAGACGCACTTCACCAGGGGCGAGTCATAGGAAAATCTGTTTGAGCTTGCATCCCACCCAGCGTGAGTGTGTATTTGCACAACCCCCACCTGACCCCACATAAACCGGCCCACTACGTCCTAGTCAGACAAATCCATCCCGAAAAGGAAACTCCAGAGAAACAAAGCAGGCCGGATGGTCCCTTATATCATCTTCATTGAGGGGGAGCGGTACTTTGCGCTAATCAAGGGAGCGAGCACAGGTGGCTGACAGCCTCCAGTGAGTCATTGCGGTGTGTCAGTATTTCTGTCTGCTCGACTACATGAGTAGCCTATCGGCATTCTCCGGATGAGACATGATACTGACAATCCCTCGGTGCACCTGGTATCAATGCAGCTTTCATAATGCAAAATGTTTTTTTTTTACCAAAGATTCTTTTAGAGCAGGGGTGTCAAACTCGTTTTTTTCCGGGCCGCATTGTAGTCATAGCTTCTTTCGGAGGGCCATTATGACTGTCAAGACAAATAAATGTATGAGCACCTCATATTATATACAGTAAAAGCTACAAAACAAACTGACAAATAACTCGTTTTCAAATCAGACGAGTAAAAGCCGGTCAAATATTTAAAAAATATATTAAAAGTGAAGACAATTTGTAATTCTAGTAATGACACACGAATTTGATGCACATTTGTCTTTGCGGCCACATAAAATGATGTGGTGGGCCGTATCTGGCTCCCGGGCCTTGAGTTTGACACTGGTGTTTTAGAGTTTGCATACAAAGCTGTTGTAATTTATTCTTGGCTGCTGTCTTGCATGTTTTAGATGTTTACCTCCTCCAATAGACCTGATTCATCAGAATACTCCAAAGGAGCCTTAATGATCGATTTGAATCAGGTCTGTTGGAGGAGGGAGACATCCACGATATGTAGAATAGCGGCCATCAAGGATCGGGTTTGGACACCCCCTGTCCTAAGGCATCGGTACCCCTCGGCTGGGTCTTCAAAATTCTGTCCATAAAGTTAATGAACAAAACTAGTGACGAAAGGCAGCCGTGCTCCGATGGCACGATTTTGTTCGGAGGGCTGATGAAAAACAGAATTTTCACAACGGGTTTTGTAAACATGAATCCACCTCCAATATGAAAGCTTTTTTGGCTTTCTAACTGTTTTTTCCCACATGTGGTGAGAAATAAGCTCATGCAGGTGTACTTGAATAAAAAGGAGAATCTATTCATCTTCCAATAAAATTGATTTAAACCATCCCTGTCTTTGCTCTGAACTAAATCACTCCATGTTTTGAGCATGGAGTGTGCACACACTGGAAACTTAACACAATAAAACCTCTGTGAAGCCTTGACTTGTGCGTATTCTGTTGAAGTGCGGTATTCTTCCACACTGATGATAAAAGGGGAGAGGGGGGAGTTGTGAGAGGAAAACTCTCGATTCTTGGAAATGGTTAAAAATCGAGGCCGAGGGTCGGAGCAGAATTTCGAGGAAGCACAGGAAAGTCGAAACCGGTAGGTGGCCAATGTCAAGGAGTGTTAAAAAAAATTCGAGGTTACCATCATTAACTTTCATTGCTTAAGTCTCACAAACTCTGACTGTAATGGCTTCCTGCCTTTTAATGACGCATTTCTTTGGCTCAACCCATCAAGACTAGTGCCTTAAGACACTTTGGAATCCTCCCATAAAGCGTACTTTGAACGCATCAAAGTGTCCGCATTCCACAGTAAAATACGGCCTTTCGTATCTTTCAGCTCTCCAACATGTTTCATCTCTCTTTACACATTTCACCACGACTTGTATATTTATCTTTCCAGCCTATTGATCTGCACTGCAGCAGAATGAAGTTGTTTTCATCATGCTGAAAGCGCATCAGTGGGAAGATGACTCCAACAACACGAGCTCTCGGAGTGTGACTGATTGGTTCTGTCTGGCTCCGGATGGCTCTCTTTTGACTTGCCTGCCTCACACTCATCCAAATGTCTAGGTGAGACGTACTTGCTAAAAATATGTGTGTGAGAATGAATAATATCACAGTAGGAATCAGGCTAAACTAAACTAGTGTTGTGCACATGCACACCAGGAGCAAAGCGGGCCCTCGCCTCATTTTCCACTCATTTCTCGCCAGGGTCATGTATTTTTTTGCTCGAGATTCAGCTGTCATACATTTCCCAAACCTCACTGACCAATTACAGTAACCAAAAACAGGTGGAAGTGGGCTCCTGTATGTGTGAGGGTGTTTGCACTGTACGTGGATGTAAGAGCAAACCAGTCAGCATTAAAAAGAAAAAAAAATGAAAGCAAAGATCGCAGCAAGATTATTGTGTGTACAAAAGACTGCAAGGAGAGACTTGTGAAACACTTGTGTTTGAACAGGCCCACATCTGACTGACAGGGGATTATTATGTGTCTCAACCGCACAACGAGTCGGAGTTCCTGTAATACTGATTAGGGCTCAAATACAAGTTTTCAGACGTCTGGAGTTGTGTCATCAGCCACTCTGATTGCTTTCGATGGGAAATGCACAGATCCATGTTTCCTTGCCCTTAAATACATGTGACATGAGAGGTTATGTAGTAGCAGGGATCACAGGTTTGATGAATGGAGGGAGAAAGGCAAATAATACGCCTGCTCTGTTTTTCCACTGACGTATAGGTGGAGAATAGTAAGTAAGCACTTAAAGGCTGAGTCACAGTTGAGATGGAGTTTACAACAGTGCTACTTTCTTCACTATATAATAAGCGCACTAGTTAGCACGTTAGTTGTGGCCCTGGTCTTCCTATGTGGAATTTGCATGTTCTCCCCGTGCCTGCGTGGGTTTCCTCCGAGTGCTCCGTTTTCTTTGGTAGGCCGATTGACCACTCCAAATTGTCCGTTGGTGTGAGTTTGGGTGTAAATGTTTGTTTAAGTGTGCCCTGCAATTGGCTGGCGAAAAGTTCAGGGTATACCACGTCTACCGCCCTAAGACAGCGGGATAGGTTCCACCTCGCCCACGACCTTTGTGGGGATTCAGGAAATGGATGTTACATGACCACGAAAGGGCGTACCCTGCCTCTCGCCCAATGACAACGTTTTTCATAGAGTCTTAGAAAGTCTGTAGTCCTCATTATGCTGGATTTTTAAGCGTGGGTCTTAGAAAAGGGAAATAAAAACATGCCTTCACCAATGGGGGATCTAGTATTTTGGCTTATATCTCAGGAAAATGTTAGCCTCTGTTTTACTATCGCATGCCCTTCTTGTTTAGATGAGTCTCCGATGGAATTCGTTTTGATCCCAGATTGCCTTAGCATCTGCTCTTCTCATGCTAACAGCAAAATTAAGTCCACGGTTAAAACTTAAAAAGGCGCAGCAAAGATCTAGCGTGCGTTTTGTACTCTTTGAAGGGAATTTTATTGCATCCGCCTCACTGTGATATAATAATATAGCAATGGACCGCTGTTCGGCAGCCTTGCTCTTCTTCATCAAACCTCTGCCGCCTCGTCACATCTGTCCTGTGACTTCGGCAGACTTGACCTTGTATAAATATTTCCTGTCACAGAATAAGGAGTTTAACAGGAGTGTAAATCATATAAAACTCAGAGACGTACTTCCTTTTAGCTACTAGGTCTCATGATACAGAGTCGGAGTTATCTGGACGTAAGATCGCGGCAGCCAGCTCTTCAAAATGTAAACTTCTACAATCTAATTATCAACAAGGTCAACAGGTCATAAATTCAAAATTTTCAGGACATTTTGCCAAATTAAAGGACACGCAGTATCTTTCAAAAATCATGGAATAGTCCAATGTCCACAGGACATTGAAAGAAAACATGTGTACTGTCTGACCAAAGCGAGAAACTGGGTTAATTCAGATAAAACCGTATTAAGCAAAGTTTCTGTCAGACATTGTATTAAAGGAGCTGCTGTTAAAAAAAAACACTGCTGCAGGACCCTCTAAGGACTTGCAGTCATGCAAGAACCTGGATATCAGTTTCCTCTATCCAATCTCACAAAGACAAGAAAAACATGCATACTGATTTTTATTCACTGATGAATGCCGTTCTCCTTGGACCAGATGGATGTCCAGATGGATGGAGTTCTGGGTGGAATGTGAGGCCTCATTAGGTTGACTGCAGGTGTAAAAATAACTTTTTTTCGATCACATGGAGTAAATAAATTTCATGCTACGGTATGAAAGAAATATTCCTTCTACAGTAAAATAAGTCTCATGCAAGACAACACACCATTCAGGGCTACAAAACGTACTGTACCATGAAAGATTGAGCTAATATGGGTATAAAAAAATAACCTATACGTACGTATGTATATATTATATGTGTATGTATGTATGTATGTATGTATGTATGCGTGTGTGTTTACATGTATGTGTACGTGTACGTATATGTTTACTTATATGTATATGTATACATACACTGCCAGGACAATCGAGGGCACCTCCAGCAGCTCTTCGCTTTGACTTGGACATCCACTTTTTCATTGATTTTTATATTACGTATTTTATGTGCCCTCTCTGCATCCATTGCAGCCTGGTGATCCTGAAAGGGGGATCCTTCCATCTGTGGTCCCTACTCAAGGTTTCTCATTTTTCCCCTGGTAGGGTGTTTTTGAGTTTTTCCTTGCCCTTTTGGGAGCTTAAGATCAGGGGATGCTTTGAGAATCATTGTCAATTTGTTTGTCTATGTGAAGCGCTTTGAGACTGCTTGTGATTTAGGGATATACAAATAAACTTGACTTGATATACTTATATGTATGTATATGTATGAGTACGTGTACCTGTACGTGTACCTGTACGTATAAGTGTATCTCTACGTATACGTGTACCTCTACGTATATGTACATGTACCTGTACGTGTACTTGCACATGTACGTATAAGTGTACCTCTACGTATACGTGTACCTCTACGTATACGTGTACCTCTACGTATATGTACATGTACCTGTACCTATATGCATATGCAACCGTACGTATACATGTACGTATGCGTGTACCTGTACGTATACATGTACCTGTACGTATACCTGTACGTATATGTAGTATATATAATGGAACCTATAACATCTGTATTCTGACTGTCTGCTGTATGCACAATTGCTCCATTTCAACCATGTTGCATTTATTTATTTATTTATTATTTATTCATTGCTCTTATTATTCATTGTATGTGCCTTCTTGATTTTACTTTTTGTATTGTTTACTTGAATGTTTTGTTTGTCCGTGGACCTATATAATATAATATATATATATATATAATATGTAATATGTCTTGTCACCGTGGGATAGTAGGAAACACAATTTCGATCTCTTTGTGTGTCTTGACATGTGAAGAAATTGACAATAAAGCAGACTTTGACTTTGATAATATATGCTGTGCTGGCACTTTACAGTGAAGGTCACAAAAGTTCATAAAGGAGTCACCTACCGTCTCTGATTTCGAACCATTATGTTGCTTTGACGTGTGCATGTCTGCTGTGTTTGTAGAGATAGTCTGTCAGACGTGATTTGTGCATACATGCACGGTGCCAATGAAGAAACAAGTACTCCACCCCATGTCGAGGCTGCTGACACACCAAACACCTGAAGGAAACACACCCAGTCTGTCTTTGAGTTCCACGGAAAATCCTCTAACTGACACACTGAACACGTTTGCTATAACAACACAATTGAGTGCCAGGGAACCAAGCTGTGACCTGCATACCCAAAAACTTTAAATCTCTTTGAGTTGTATATTGCTGTATGACATGCCTTAAGTGGGAATGAATAGTTGCCCTATATGATGTAAGACTGGTGTTAGTGTGGATTTTCAGCTAATTGTAGTCCTTAAAATGACATATTGCATTTGGCCTTGGTGCACATGCATGCAATGGAGGAACATTCTTCAAACATTCAGAGATTGTTCTGCACAACTATCACATAGTGTTAAAAGGAACCCCAACCTAATAGCTGAAATTTTATTTGAATATATATTTGTCACAATGCATTCTGAGTAGTGACTTTCATGGGTCAGGCTCCCTCTGCGATTCAGCCCACTGATGGAATGTTATTTTTCTGAATGCTAGCTTCAGACATCTGAAGGCCACATGAGGAAATTTGGTCCACTGCTGCCATAGATGTTTTCCATCAGTGTTTTTTTGGTACCTGGAAATATGCCTGTGTACCTGGAACCATGTCCAGTTTTGCACAGCCCAGGAGACACGTTTGATTCACTGCATAATGTCCAGTCTCACTTGAAACATTGCGCTCTTCAGAAGATATATGTTGGTAATTGATACATGCCTGTAGGCCACTGTTTGGGCTCACTAGTAAAATGACAGTGGTTGACGATTTTGTATCAAGTTGAAAGTTAGCAAAAAGTTTTTTTTAAATAAAAAATCTCTGTTGCAGGACAATCATGCAAAAACAGTTATGCTATAGTTGCGCTATCCTTAAAAAAATAATTTGGCATTCCCCAACACGATGTAGTACAACACCTTTACATTTCATCCTTTACACGAAACTTGAGCCATTTTTTTACGCAAAGCACGAATGTAAATGTCAAGAAGATGGAACTTCAAAACAACATGCACACAAGACGCCAAACCCCCTTAAGCTGTTTTCATTTTCTTAACAGCTATGTATCATTGTTTAAGTGTCCTCCTTTTATCTGATAAACCATGTAGGCTACCATCGAAAAAGCTCTGAAACATATTGGAGATACATGGAGTCAAGACACTGAACCCCTTAAACTGCTGAGACAAGGAACAACCGTTAGTGCTCTGACCTAAATAGATTTTACAGCCTCTGTTGCCGCTCTGGGGGAGCCTCCATATGCAGAAAACATCAAGCAGAGTTGAGCATTGGCAGACATGATCTTCCCTTTTTTACAGTCTGGAATGAAATAAAGCCGAGTTCAGCTCAATGCCATTCAGTTTGTAGCCACTAGCCAGCATTGTGATGAACAGGTATGAGATGATGGAGGTGGTGTCCAACTTTACATAACACCGTCAGTAAATATGCCCAGAGGTGGTTGATTCAGGTGAGATGTACAATTTTATTTGGTCCATATATGTTCATCGACTGGCTGGCCAATGGCTGTAATATATTAAGTGTTCCTACTAGAGTACAAAGATGGGTGACATTATATCATATTGAAGAAAAGGATCAGCATCAGGGCCATTTTTTTTTTCTTCCCCTATGAGGATCATTTGCAGAATCCAATGGGACTTGGAGTTGAAGTACAGATCACAACGGACTACAGTCAGCGTAATAACGGGACACAAGTTATATATATTTTTTTCAGATGCACCACACGCATATTGCGTAATCTGCGCTGATTAAATTACATAATTTACCTGTATTAAATTTATTAAAAAGTGAATCACTGGCAGCAATCAGTATACCATCCGGATATAGTAAGCATGTCAATTTCACATTTAGACTGTGACATAATTCCCAAATGGATCGCTATGGAATTCCCGTGTCTCAGGAAAACTCCACAATATAAGACTTGCTGGAATCTTCAGAATTCAAAGGGGTCACACCTCCAAGGTGGCTGTAGATTTAGTCCGAGGGAGCGAGAACCTGAAAGTGCGCAACAATGGCACATAACTAATTGACTGAAGAGCAAGAGAACAAATAAAATAAATAATAAATATTGTATTGCTGCTTCAAATGCAATCACCTTCTATAATTATAACATGGTAGTTTGATTATATTCCTCTCTTTCCTAACAGGTAATTAGTAACTATATCAGACTGCCTTTTTAAAATAACCCACCCAACTGTGACAGAGGTTGATCTGTATCAGAAACCACCATTTCCTTGTCTCAGGACCACTTCCCGGAGACGCCATGGAGACGGATGGCTCCATGGTGAACGCCAGATGAAGTCATGGAAAGTATGGGCCCCAAAGCTTGTAATTGCTTAATTGGATCACCTCACTCCCTCAAATATTTCTTATAGTTCTTCTTCCCCTATCTTGATCCATACGTTGAGCCAGCGGGCTATGCATGTGTGGCTGCACGTGTACACGAGCGACAGTTGGACCCAGCTTGACCGACTGTGATTTGCGGTTCTCTTTTTTTTTTTTCCAGCTTCCGACCTCAAAGCTCACATGCGCGTGAGCCGACCGTGGCGGATTTTAAAGAGGATGGAGAGTCGGGGGCTGCAGTTGTGTGTTCCATCCTTGTCAGACCGCCAGCTTGTCCGCCCATTAACAAGCGGCAAACATGAATTGGTGGATTAATGACATCAAGTAAAGATATTTTTCCAACCTCAGTGGTAGTGGCTAGACATAAAACACACGAACATTTGATATTATGATTATAGTGGTCAAAATGATATATGATTAAAATATATTTTGCACAAATAAAAGACCAGACAATATGTGAGTGCTTTTCACTTTTTCTTCTCTTATTGGTCGCAAGAATTTAAAGTTTCTTTACAGATGAGTGAACAAAGCACAAATATTCACCAAATGCAGCATAATGAGCACATCAATAACACTTCGCTTCATCCTGATTGCTGACATCAACTTTAATCAGAAAGGCAAAATTCAGTGTTATAATATAAAACTGTATGTAATGTTTGAAATTTTATTACAGCGTATTGCTGAACTGTTTTATCCCTGCTACTGCCAAGAATCTAAATTTAATTAAGCAAATAAACTCCACATATCACCAATGTGATTATTTTATGCTACCAAAACCATATGTGTAAGCTGTTTAAGATTTGAATCACCCTCGATTTGCTTTTACGACTCACAGAGAGAACTTTATATACCTTGCACAATAGAAAAAAAAAGACATTCACAGCTCATGCTTGGTTTTATTGTGGAAAACCTGTTCGTCCGTTGGGTGGCTGAACTCGGCTCTGAAGCGCTATATAGTCAGCAGAGCAACGGACCTACAGGACTGAAATGGGGGTCGCCCCAGAACAGAACGTGATCTCCTACTATAGAAGGATTTCTTTTCAAGGGGGAGGTCTCATGTTGCGTAACAGTTCAAACGCAAAAAACAACTCTGCTGCATGTGCTACTGATGTGCTTTTATGACACCATAAAATTAATATCGATCTGCTGTGACTATGCTGAATCCATCTTGAATTGTCCCTTAAGAATATTAGAAGATCTCGACTTGCAGATACAAAAGCCACACACTCCTACATCCGCCGAGTTGAGCTACCGAACAGATGCAGATGCACCGGATTTCCTTTTTGCCCTAAATCTCTGCTATCCTTGTCAGCATGTAGGAGATTTATTTGTTACTTAATTGCAATTCCTGATGCAAACTTAAGCATGTATGGCTTCATTTCACGGTAAAATATACTGAAGATGGGATTCCCCTTTTCTTTTTGGCGCAGTCCTGAGTACATAAATTTGGAAACATATTTTACAAAATGTGCTTTTAAATTAATGGAGGGATAGGAATGTGAGAGGTTTATACATTTAAGTGCTACGTTGTGCTAATATTGGCTTCAACAGAAAGAGCAGATTTTAAGGCCTCGTTTTGCCGATTGTAAATACTTTTTTTTTTTGGGGGGGTACACATTAAAACTCAGACAATATTATTCTTGGTATAAATGTGTCAAAATCCACTGCCAAACCTCAAGAATTTGAGGTCAGAGCTATTTTCATCTATTCTATAAAATAAGGGAACCAAAGTGGTCTGAATCCACTGAGATGAAATCAGAAAAATCAATACAATTGTGTGGTTTCGGGCCAGCTTGGAGAAGCAAAACAAACCAGAAACAACTTTGCAACAGAAGAAAAACAGGATGCGACGTGGGCTTAAAAATATCTACTGGATGGAAATTTTGGAGGGTGGACTAATAAATAATGCTGAACCATTTTACTTGTTTGTGTAATCCCCAGTACGTACTGCTTGCATTTACATCATATACTGCAAGTGGTCCCAAAAAAAATATTGAACTAAAATATAGGGGATTTTGCACAATATGTCAGTCAGCGCTGATCATCTTTGGTCTTCAGGCAGATCTTTTACAGATTATGGGGCTCTCCACTCCCCGAACTGGCAATATGGGAACAGAACCACAAGCCTGTCACTCTGACATCTGTGGTCGTGAAGTCCTTTGGATGGGCTCATGTTAGACCACCTAAAGTAAGAACATCATCAAGACCCCGAGTAAAAAGGTCAGTAGATGATACTTGCATCATTAGCGTAGCTTGTTTGGTGCTACCGCCTGAATGGTATCTTTCTTCTATGAGGTAACTCCTTTTTCTGAACCATGTAGGGCTACTTGAATGATGGGGTATGGAGGAGCTTGACTCCTCAAACACCTTTGGGATGAACTGGAACAGATAAGCACTACGTGTAGTCAGTGACACGTGGTTTTATGGATAAACAGATTGCACAATAACTGATGCAATGGAGTCCTTTTTATTCTCTTTTTTTTTTTTTTTCCAAAATCTGCCATCACCTTGTTAAGTCACACCCAGTTAATTTAGTTCCGTGCATAAAAACTCCACGATACTTGACCTCACTGGAACCATTCTCCCCGTGAAATCATACTTACTTAAAAAAAAAAAAAAAAGCAGACTGGGCTTGTTAGTGGATCTAATTTGCTTTGAGTTATAGCTCCTGCTTATCGCCAAATGTGGTCAAACGACGCTAATGTGATAATGAGATTAACAGCCAGTCATTCTACTGTTTTCTTGACAAAAAGTAGCAGGAAAAGAAGTTATGACATCATTCTAACTCAACGCCGTCTCCCCAATTAACAATCTTTGCTTCTGATATAATGAGTCTGCCTATGACATCATTGTAAAACAACACCAAGTTAACAATGCCCTGGAAATGGAGGGTAAATGTGCCGATGCAACAATTGCGCGTATGAAAGTTAGAACTTTAAATGATGTCATGTAATTATTTCCTTCTCCATGCACGTGTGAAAACTTTGTGTTGACAGAAATAAATCTCGCATCTTTGACTTTCTTCCAGTTCTACGGCATGCCGCTCCAGTCTTGAATTTCCACTGCCTACTGGGATTCGTGATTAGTTTCCAAGCCCTGCATGCAAATTCAGCTCTCGAGCCTCCATTTTCCACTCATTAAATAGAGGCCCCGAAAGCCTGGTCCAGAACGACAAATCTCTTCGCTCATCATATTTCTCCTCTAAAAACAATACATCAGACTGTCGACTCAGCACTTCCTGGCTTCTCTTACGTTTATGGTGGGAGTGTGTCTCCATGGCTGCTGAGCGGTTTTATTGACATTTACTGAGAAGATATGCATGCTGTGAGTGCTCAAGTATGCCCAAGAACACGCTGACATAGATTAGAATTTGTGAGAGAAATTAGCCTTTAGGAAAACCTTTTCCTCCAACTTCAGCTCGTCTAGGTCTTCTGTCTGGCAATAAAAACGGAGTCATTCTCCTGGACGTTTTGCGAATAGAACATTAGTGTGAAACACGTGTAGCTGTACGCATGTGTAGAAATCATCAGCATACAGCAGGAAATAGTGTTGCCTCTAATCAGGATTTAAAAAGTATGACCTCATTTGGCTTTGGTCAGTCGACTAAATCATTCTCAAGAGCCTCGTAAAATCTCTTCTTGTACGTTATTGGTGATGGCTAATGTTGGCTGTTACACGTTTGTCTATCATGAAATGACCTACTTGGAATGGAATTAGGTCAGTCCAATACTGACCTTTACATCTGGAGAATTTTTTAATTGTTCTGTTATGGGGTTGAAATCTGGTAGTAGATCAAGCAGCCCACTATCTTAATCGCACCATCTGTCCGTCTGTGATCTGAAAAATCACTTGGTCTCCCACTTGGGTCAGACATGATGACATCATCATTAGTTCATTTAGAAAGAATGTCCGCTCACCATAGGTGTGGGGGATTACCACTAAACTGTGACCCTTGACTATTAGTACTCGCCTCCTTGCAGAGACTACTGAGGCTTCTGAGGCCTTCTCTCAAAGGCAGGATGTCAATAAATTCACCAAGATGTTTGGTCAAGCCAGACAGAAGAATCGCTCGGAGGCATTTTTATGGAGGCACACAGATGTTGAGTGCAAGAAGTGTTTTTCATTTTATTTTAAAAGGCTATCTTTGTCTTTTACACATAGGCTCAATGTGTTTTTAGATATAAAACATAACCTGACAGGTATTATGGTGGAAAGTTCTTCAGTCATTTATATTCTTAATAACCCATGTAGGGTCAAAATATGTACAGTCGACCCAGACAAACGGGTAGTACCTCCATTTGACCGTGTCCCATATGTGGCTTCACACTAATGGCGAGAAGCAGGGCAGAGTGCCAGAGCAAGCCATGCACAACTTGACAGGTCTTTTATTTGTTATTCTTTGCTTCCTTAAACCTTTAAAAAGGTCAGGCGTTGAGGTGAGTGCTTGAGGAGAGCTGATGGCAGACTATTAAGTCAACATGGCAGACGTATCAGCTGAGCGCACAGAAATCGAGACATGACAGATACTTCGGGGGGAGCTGAAGAGGCTTAGGATCTGATAATGGGATCCAGAGAGGTGAGGGATGACATCATGGGGAATATGGGGGGGGGGGGGGGGTGGCCAGTCAGTGTGTGGATTGATATATCGAGCAATAAAAATCATTCGTCAGTTCTGAGAAGTGTTTCAGTTAACTTGTTTTTTTCAGTCATTCCTTGTTGCTCCGAATATTGCGCCACCTCAGTTTATAGGCTGAAAAGTTGATTGAAATTGCACTTTTGAAAAAAATAGCAGAGATGTGAATTTCAGACATTGATAACCTTCGTCACTAAAGTTGCTTAGCAAACCAGTAGGTGTCACTGTCCAACTGTTCCATTGGCAAAAAGAAACAGATGCTTCTTATCAGATTCAATATGCAGACTAAAAATGAGTCAGAAACGCTACTTTAGATGCTTTAACTCTGTAGTCATTTATTCCGTACAATGCCATGTAATTTCTGGAAATGCCGCGCTTGTAAACACTTGAGTGTGATTTGAGTCTTCCCACCATTGAGGTAGTTATGTCATCGAGTCTCATAAATTGGACTAGAACACTTGAGTTTAATGCATGCCGTAAAAAATGAAGTAGTTAAGACTCATTTTCAAACTGTTAGTTTGCCCCACATCTCTTAAACATTATGGTCACACTAAATTTTTGTAGGTTTACATAGACACGCAATATGTGAACGTTAACTATGGGTGTTAATTTCACAACAGTTCGTTTCGAATGAAAATGTCTAGGATTGGAACACAAAGGGTTTTGTTTTTGTGAATGGCGTAAATCCTGTGAGGCAGAACTCTAAAGCTGATTTACAAACTTATATGAATAAAGTAACAATGCAAGTTATTCGCCAACGCCTCACGGGAAGTGAAGCCACAAGCGGCCATCTTAAGTTGCGCCTAGCTAAGTTCACCTAGCTTGAATACATTAATTTATCTGCCGTGTTTTTACGTTATTTTCTGTCTCTACCATGAAAATGCCAAAGTGTGTGATGTGTGGCCTGGAAGAAATGCTACATGTGCAATACATTGATAGAAATGTTCTCTTATAAGCTATATTGCAGAGTCCAACTCAACGATTGCTCGGCATCAAGTCGTCAGAAGTCCGAACCGTCAATAACAAAAACAAATATGACTACCGTATTTTCCGCACTATAAGGCGCACCGGATTATAAAGCGCACCTTCAATGAATGGCCCATTTTAAAACTTTGTCCATATATAAGGCGCACAGGATTATAAGGCGCACCTTCAATGAATGGCCCATTTTAAAATTGTGTCCATATATAAGATATATACATTTGGCCCGCGGGCCGGACTTTGGACACACCTGCTGTAGTGGCTCAATATTGGTCCATATATAAGGCGCACCTGATTATAAGGCGCACTCTTGGCTTTTGAGAAAATTGGAGGTTTTTAGGTGCGCCTTATAGTGCGGAAAATACGGTACTTATTGTGGCTTTTCACACACTGGTCATATGTGCACATTATTTTACAATATTGATACAACCAATGACTTTCGGACAATACTAAAATCACTAAAACATTTCGGATCACCTTAAAGGCGAAAAGTTTACCATTGCTCTGATTTATGTATGTGTTTAAAATTCCTTATTCTCGTGTCTCCAGGGGCTAAAAGGCAGAAATGTGTGACTCTCCCATCTTTATCGACTCAAACCACAGGCCACATGAAGGTCACATCTGCTGCGTTTGGGTATTGCAGTATATATTCATAGCATGCTTTAGTCACCATTACATACTGTCTGCTTTTGAACATACACACAACCACACAGTCGTTAAATGTTAATTATTAGGGACCGCTTAAAAGCAAAAGTACTTTCCCCCTCGCTAAAAAAAACACTCCAACTATCAGCTTTGGGATGCTTCTTCGTGTAAGGTGCAATCGTGCTACATCAGATTCTGCACATACCTACAAGTGCATCGTTCTCAACGTCTGGATAAAACCCATAAATGCAGGGCGATCAGTTTAAAGAGCTCTGATAGCTCTTAATTAGCAGCTCTTTTGAGGAGCTGCATGCCAGAGGCTTGACCGACACATCAACAAGCTTCAGAACACACACACGTTTGAACATGAATGGCAGCAGATGAGAACACAACCCGAGTTACTTCACAATCTTGCCATGTGTTTCAAATCTGTTCTCTGTTCTAGAAGACTAAAAAAAGAGTCGAACGGTTCTGATTAAGCTCTCGAAAATGCACATAAAAAGGCAATTGAAATATAATTAAGCAATGACTAGTTTTCCCAGATGTCTGATGTGGAAAAAGTCACTCTTTGACTCTATTAGCAAGTTTTCAATTGAAATTGAACAATAGTATTTATACAACACTATTTATGCATTCAGTTTAATATTGCATTTATCAAACTCTTTAAACTCTCTAAAGTACAGCCCAATCTCACATAGTTTATGTTTACAGCTTTCTTTCTATATGGGAGAAACATCAATGCATTCAAATATCTGCACTAAAAATGCATTTGTGGTCTTCCGATTCTCAGTTGTGGCAAAGCAGAAGGATATATTTCCAAATATATATTTATTTGATGGGTAGGGCTAGAGGAATATTTGCACAATGGATGGTGGACTGTTTTTGTCGGCCAAGCAGTCATAAATGTTGCAGATGATGATGGAGGGCGGTGGACCAGATGTCTCGCCGATGTAAAATAAAATACTTTTGCTGTTTCAATGGGTGGCTTATACATATTGCATTGTAGTTTATTTTTCCCCAGTTGTGATATTAGAATTGTAAAGTTAACATACGTGGGCTTTGTGCACCTCACAGTTCCGAGTTTGGAATTCTGTGACAATAGCAATTGCAGCCTATAATGATTTTAGTGTTGTCGTTACTTTGTTCTGCATTCAAGCAGAAGGTGCTCCAGTTTGCTATCGGGACAAACAAATACAGAACAACAATGCAATTGCACTTTCCATTAATGTAGTTAATTATTATGAAAGATGATTCTAATCAACCCCATGTTTGAAGCTGCTCAAATATCCTGATTTAACCTTTTTAGAAGAGCAAAGAGCCTTTTATCTATGGGGACATGGCAAGCACAGATGCCCTGCAAAAAACTAAGAGCTAATAATAAATCTCCTGACTTGTAAATAAATGTCGAGGGGGTAAAAGTAAGTAATTCCATCCTGATGCCTTCTGCAAGAGGACAACAGATGTGAAGAGCACGCAAACCAATCGTTTGATTAGTGACTACGAGGGATCATTGGCAAATTAATTATCTTTGCTGACAAAAAGTCTTCAAAATGGAATTTCTGGACATTTGACTTGATTCCTTCAAGTTTGAGGCCCAACTGAACATTTAGTGGATCTTGTTGAAAATGATGAGCATGTCAATGTGAAAATAGAAGAGACTGTAATACCAGCAAATTGAAACTATTGAGTTGCAGTCAGTAAAAGGAAGCTACACTTCAACTACCCCAGCCATGAAATGGCCACAGGTTCCACCACAAGATCTTTATGGAACAACTCCTTTTGTGGAAAGTTGTGTGACCTCTTATGGATGGCTACATAAATCACTGCCTGCTTTAATTGCTCTTTTGGGACAACAATCTATCCCACAAAAAAAATAAAGCTTATATAATATGTACATTTCACCACAATTGTTAAACTCTTGCTACCACATTTTATCTGAAGAACAGTCAACAGAGTTAATTTTCACCACAAATGGGGAAAGAAAACAATGGCACCATGAGGAACATCATGCCAGACCTCCAACCTGTCATGCGATCAATGCATCAGTGTTCTATGCTGGCAGCTGGCAGACAACGCAACATTGCTGTCAGCAAATGCGGGATGGGATAACTAGGAGATGGAAAACATGGTTCCACTTTAGTCACGTTGGTGGGCTATGATATCACCCCCTTCCCGTGCACTTCCTTTGGTAGCACAGACCTCAAGAGGTTTAATTCAACCAACGTGACTTGCACAGCATGTGATCCATGCGCTGCTAAAATGACATGTGCACTGTTGTTACTGAGACAGAAGAGAAGGAAAAAAGACTTTGCTCATCAATCTCCCTACTCTGCACATCTGTCAGTCAGTCTGCAGTTACCAGTGGCGAGAATCCATGTCTTTGTTTGCGTGTAGCAAAACAACCAACTGGAAAACAAATGGACTCAAGCTGTGTGCGTGTGGAGCAATGATAAGAACCATTTATGCATTTGCAAATAATGGCACAATGGCTTTATTTATTTACACACCTGCTCATGCATGACAATATTAAATGTCTATACTGTACGTGCAATTTCGAGCCAAGAAACATGAATACCCTAAAATGTTTTTGATTTGCCTCTAAATTCATTATATTGTTAGTTATAATCCTTTTGGATGAACCTGTTTGCCCATTCACTGAATTACAACAAAATACCGTTTTACTGTTGCTGCTAGGTGTTTGTGTGAACTTTGACACTTGACACTTTTTCTCCCCCCTGACTGTGTTCACTCACTGTGTCACCCCTTTGACCTTCCGGTCCAACTGTTTAAATTATCTTCTGCCAAGGGCAAACTTGCGTGCTACTTCATTGCTTCTTGGGAAAGTATCATTTATTTAATTCTGTCAAGTTTATACATTCCATATTCTAATGAATGAATGAATGAGACTCAAGATATGTGTTTTTTATAAATGTGGGACCAAGTGGGCAGAAATGTTTGGTTACAACAGACTTTGGCAAGGAAAACTTGATAAATGACCCAACCGTAAATTCATTTATCAATGCAGAAGATTACGTTTCAGGATCTCCCATAGGCCAGAGGGTCCCTGGAATCCTTGGATGGCAGAGGTCAGTCAGAAAGGCTCACCTGGCTGGCTAGTTTATGCTGATAAATTGTGAAAGTAAACATTGCAGGCAGAATTTACAGGGGTGCCTCAGCAGGAGGGTCCACCTGGAACATTACAGCATCTACATGGCTGACTACATTTGGTAAAACCTCAACTTGATGGCCATGCAGGGACCAGGGAGAAGGCTACTGGGTGGTAAGTCTTGCCATAAGGTTTCATGGAACTCAGTATACTGTTTGCTGAAAGTCAACACCCAAAGTAACTAACGGGTTAAAATAATACCCAAGAATATAAATATGACGTTTTCTGCAGCTGGATGCTTTTTGGGTCACATGAATCCCAGACGGTCGTCCCATTGGAACATGATTAAAGTTAGTGATGATCATATTGCCCCCATAATGCCAAGAATCATAATAAAAACTCTCACGAGAACTACCAAAATTGGTGTAAACAATCCTTGGGATTTTTACGTCATTTATTTATTCTAAGATCAACTGCTTAGATGTTGGTATGATTTATTCGCGCCCCGTACCCAAGCCACATGCATGGGAAAGGGCATCATTTAAAACTCGAGTCAAGCTCTAGGAGGTAACTGGGATTATAGAATAGATACTACGGTGCATTTCAGACGGGTGTTCATTGTCACGCTATCACAAGGGAGAAAAACAAAGAACATGAACTTCTGGATATTATGGACCCGATGCAGCAAGACAAACGATTTTTGAAACGCTTGTCATTTTGCTGTCACTGATCTTATGTGAACTTTTTCTGGCTGATCATGGGTGACCCTGCCAGGTTTATAAAATGTAGCTCTTGTGCTCACTGGAACACACAAACCTCTCCAACACGAGGTGGTGGCGGTTCAAGGAGGGACAATGACATCATTGTGTTAATTTAACATTCACCCAGTTGTGCCCAATAAAGTAGGAAGTCATGAAATACTCTATAAGAAGTATATCAGTTACTCTTTTACATTGTAAGTCAGTCAGTGGTTGGCTCGGCTACAACTAAAAGCAAGAATCAGTGGGTCCAATAGTAGAAGAACAGGAACAAGTGAGCTACGTAAGAGGTTTCGAAAACTTGGACCCATCCAGAAATTTGGAGCGGTTTTCTTCATTCTGTTACATAACCAGTGGAAGTATTCCTGACCAGACTGGGCCTATGGTTTGATTACACTGCCATTCGCAGTTATTTATGACAGTTTATATTGGACTCATATTATTGATATGATGCCAGACTTGTGTGGCTAAGGAAAGTAGTGACCTTGTCATAGGGGGGAAATATCTTTTTGTTCTTCAGAAAGAATTTGGGCTCCCATGGCTACTTTTTAACCTTCTGGAGGAGAGATTACGAGGACAGTACAAACGTGTATGCCTAGTAACTAGTTTGGTAAGTAGTGTACGTATTATAGTTGAAGGCACAGTGAGAAAAAAAATCCCAAATTTGTTCTACTTTAGGGTTAATTTTGAATACATACTACTAAATTTAGAAAATGTTTCCTGTCAGGATAAAGATAAGGGAACCAAACAAGGAAGTGTTTACTCCGGTCTCTCATTTCCCCTCTTTTTTGTCGATTCAATTATCGGCTGTTACATAAACTCAGTGTAATTTAGCAAATTCGGTACTGTCTCATTACAGTGATAAAATCACAATACAGCCATGAGGAGGCACTTAATAATGTTGAATTTGTGAAAACTTGGCCCTTGTGCACACAACCCCCCCCTAAAAAAAATGAGTCCAATGAAAAAATGAAGTGAGAAGTTCAGCAGCCAATATAAAATTAAAAAACAAAGGATATTGTACAAATGAAATTGAAAACTGGGCTATAAAATGGAGTGTAGCAGCTATAATATTACCATCATAATTTTATTGAAACTTTTACAATGTATCGTGATACCGTTAGCCCACTCATTAATCCAAGTATTAAAATCTTTCCATGTCAAAAACCAAAGTGCTCTTGGTTTCTAGTTAAATCTATTTCTCTGTAGTTTGACAAGAAAATAAAGTTATGAAAGCTAAAACGGGGTCAGATTCAAATCTGCTGTATTCACGTTATTATTCCCTTTTATTACCATTGAAGCTCTGAGGTTAGGAAAGAAAAACAGAGAGGAAGTTGGACTACACATGTAAAACATTTTGAGAGTACCGCACGCTGTAATTAAACATCAGTAATCAGTTTTCGAGTGGACTCCCAGCTCCTTTTTCTGATGCGTCTCAGCTGCAGAAGCAGAGTTCAACCTTTGTTGTGGTCGCTCTTCAGTCCCAATCTGGACGAACCCTTAAAAGTCTACCCCCTAAAAAAATTGACAGCTAGCAATCAGAGAAAGCCAGGGGTGCCCCTTTTGCTCTGAGTGATACCAAAAATACTATCACATCTGAAACTGCAAACAAACTGGATTCTTTTCCTTCTTTTTTTGGAAAGTCGACCACCCTTTATGTTTCCTAAAATAAAAATGAAAGCACCCAATAATTACATTTGAACTTGACTCAAATGGTGTTTACTTACACAAGCTAACACCCTTCGCACCTGTCAGACAGCTGACTTGCACCGCCACAGTGCCCACAAATATGTTTGCACACGATGATAAGCAAAAAATTAATATTATATAACATAAAGTAGGCTGTGACTAAGCTAATGATGTGCTATGTCACTGAAAACATTTCAACTGTAGCCTATAACGGAGATTGCACCATGGGTCATAGCAAAAAAATAAATAAATAATAACTTTCCCTCTCGGTGTGAATGAACAGATTTATGTATATTTCACATCGAGATACTTTGGCATAGTTTTTATGCCTTTCCTAGTGGTCACTTTATATTAATTATAAAATAATATAAAACTTCATTCACTCCAAAGTATATGTACGGTGTGGGAAAAATAAATTCAACTTCAAAAGTTGATCAACACTTAATTTGCAGACTCAACTGTATTCGTATCTTCAACCCACAAATTCCAACCTCATGGTGGCACCACGGGAGCGTCTGGAAAATAAAAGTGAGGAACTTTTTTGGTGGCTGGCAGTGGAACAAAAAAAACCCAAGGAAAACTACACACACACACACACGGTCACAGACACATATAATATGAAATTATTGGACGGCGTGATCCAAAACGTTGCCAACATGTTACAACCATATTAATTCAGTTTACCCTTATCAAATATCTAAATAGGTCAATGACCTGAAGATATGAGATGAATACGTAACGTCTGAATGTGAAAGGAAATGCGACAATTTCAACGTCATTTCTCATTATCCAACCAGGTCATCGCACATTCCAGCTGCAATAACACACACACACAAACATGCACACAAAGACTTAACTCAAAACTAGAACATCTGCTTGAAACATCATTTCAAACTTTTATTTTTCTTCCTAACAGTGACTCGACTTCTTTGAAACAATTAATTCAAACTGACAGAACTGTTTGAAAACATCTTTTCACCGTTTATTGGTGTTTGGGATGGTGAAATCACAGAGGTTTTCACTCTCTGCTTTGATTTCCTTTACTAAAGACGACTGGCTGCCTCTGCCACTCACAGAATCACGGCAGCAGTGAGCCAAGTGGATATCGTGGTTTCCGCAGGACACGCAGCTTTGTCAGCGTCTGCATAGCTGCACCGAGTGCGTGATCTCAGCCTGCATGAAAATGTGCAAAAACGGTCAAGGGACTCATGTGCGAACTCTTCTTTCAAGTAAAGTTAAACTATTGGCTGAACGGCATATAGGCGTGTGGGATGCTTTGATAGGAAGTGGCATGATGCCCAATGTCAACAGCAGATTATATGTCTTGAACATCTGGAGAAATTCTTAAGGGGTCCCACGCACGGGACATTTTGGAGATCCCAAAGCGTCCCCGAGCACTGACGCCAAATACTCATCCCCTCGCTGCGTGTAACATAAGCACATCAGCAGACTGCTGAATATTATGTAAAAATGAAGCTCAATGCCACTGCCAAGCCATACAAATACAGTAGAAACTGACAATAGTACCTAATCATCTTTACAATTTCAAATGTACACAATATGTGGTAAAGATATATGCAAGCGGTACGTACTGTACCAAGTGCACGCAAGTGAAGAGGGATGGAGCCCAGATATTTTTCTCCTTATTCTCATCTAGTCACACGTCCAGTTTTGAAGGAGTCTGCATCTTCCTCAACTGACACGCTATCTTTTATGGTTTAAAAAATGTATACGGTACAACATACCGGATGTGGATTGTGGAGCTTCCATAATCCAAAAAAGGCTTGTGCGGTTCATGTCACAGGCCGTCCACTCAATGCGTGGGGGCAAGTTGCAGCTCAATGTCTTTTTTTTTTTTCTCAATAGTCCAGTACAAGTCATTTTTCAGACACATCACACAATGTGCCTTTGTCAAAACGTTTACCATTAAGTGAATAAATGTTGCATGATAGTGAATGTTTGACTGGTATGATTTAAAAAAAGAATAGAAAATTCAATCAAATTGGAGACTTGCCAGCATCCTTTATTTGATGTGAAAGGTCGGACTGAATTACCGTATCTTCCGCACTATAAGGCGCACCTAAAAACCTCCAATATTCTCAAAAGCCGACAGTGCGCCTTAGAATCCGGTGCGCCTTATAGTGCGGAAAATACGGTACTTTTGTGTGCTGACATCTTGCAATAAAAACAAATTTACAACTTGTACTGTATCCTTTGCAACATTTGAACTTTAACGAAGCATATATTCTCTTCAACATGCTGTCTAAAAGGAAGATTCAGCCATAATAACCTCGTGCGGCAGTATTGCAGAAACAAAATGGAAAACACAGAGTGCCAAACCAAAAAACAGGAGCCTTGAGCATGAGGTGAAACACAAAGTGCAGACATGCAATGAGGCCCAGAAGTTTGAAAAGGTGCTTATTTGTGAAAGTAATCCCTTGTTTATCCTTGAGGTCCAACTTCCAGTTCAAATGTTGCATAATTGTCCTTATTTTCAATAACCTATTCATCTAATAGACGTCAAACCTGTCAACGCTGTACTCAAATGAACTTGAGAAATCCATTATTTTGTCCTTTGACTTTATATAAATGCTGACTGGATGATGCGGAACTGAACATCTTCCCGTCTTCTGTGTTCTAAGAGGTAAACATAGACGCCTTACTATGCCAACAATGCATCACCCTTTCTTTGCTTCTGCTGGATCTCATAGCACATCCCTCCAAAGAACGACCTGGAAAAATCATTAAAACTTTGTGTTTATTTTGGAGGACTCAGAGGTGCTCTTTCCTACCGACTGGCAGGATGAACAGGGATTGCCATTGCAGCAATCCAGAATGTTTATAGTGGCATTAGGGTTGAAATTAAGATATGGTCAATAAATAACAGCAGACTATAAACAAGCGGGGGCTGTAATGGCACAGGAAAGGTTTTGTTATCAAAGTCATTTAAAGGCTTGTGGCATAAGTGAACCTAAAACAGACGAAATGTTCTGCTTACCATTTCAGAGCGATGATTAAAAACTTCAGTTCAGATGTGCTGTTTTTACTAATATGGGTCAAATGTGTGGCAATGGATATTCTTTGTTTCTCCTCAACATAATAACTTTCCTTTAACAACTGCATTCAACTTTCTGCTGATTCTGTGCATCAGTCTCTGATTAAGTTCATTTCAAATACAGTTGAGGTACGTTTGGTGTTTGTTCCAAGCCTAAAACACATCTCCTGGAAATACAAGCTTTTTGAAAAACCGCGGGTTAGGAAAAAGGAGGAAAATGTTCCAGCATGACATATGGAGGAGTTTAGGCAGTATTGGGTGACAGTGCCACAAACCACCACACAACAAAAGTATATATTATAGTGAACTACTGTTTGCGTGTGTGTGTGTGTGTCAGACGCCGTAATGAGTCTGTTTGTGATGCAATTTCTGGAATGTGTTTAAAACCGTAAGTTTGTAAGGGACACCCATGTCGTGGCCTATTATTTGTGCAATTAAAGTTGTATTTTTTTTAGTGTTAGAAGAGAAAAACCTGTCAGCAATTATTTTTTGGTGAAGCCATTATTTGACTGCTACACGCAACAAATAAATTTTAATCTTGTATTTGGTGTAATCCTAATGTGTGTTGTATTTAGATGATAAAATCAGCATTGTCCCTTTTGGCAGTTGGACTCTGTTTCTTGTCGTCATAGTGAATCAAATGTCAACTTTTCTTTGTTGCTGTTATTGAATCTTGAAAGCTTGAAAGTTTTTAAATCCATTTTCAAAGTTTCTAGCACCACAAACATTTTGTTACCAGATGCACGCTGTGGGAGGGCAAGCATGAGGTAATCACTGGCAGTAAATAATTTTTCACACTCAAATAAATATTACTGTAGAAAATGTGTTATACAGGCTGGTTAACAACATTTTGAACAATTGGGAGCCCAGTAAAAACTAAAAGCCTGATATGTTCAATTGGCGCAGTTCTTGATATGAAGAAAACGATTTGCTGATGTGTGCGTATATGAAACTGAAAAGAAATTCCCAGCATGACGCAGAGATGAACCAAATTCCCAAACAAGCCTATTGAGGTTTGCATTGGTACGAAATTCAGGCTATGCCATTTTTTACACCTGAGTACAGCTGTGCTGTCTTGGAATTCATGAATATGGGGCCAAGAATGTAAAAAACACTCCTCTAGATTTTTTTAAAAAAAGGTAAGGGCCCCCCACAGGACAATTGCTGCAGTGCACTAAATGGCTTTTTATTTGTTCGCCATGTCTGAGTGATATCCTGTGGTAGCCATAGAACATGTGCTGCGGTTTGGGAAAAGCTACCGGGGTCAGCGGCCAAGAAAACAAGAGATAGCTGAATCGACTTAAAAATAGACTATAATTCATTTTAACGTTCATCAGCAGGAAGGGGGCTTCATTCCAACAATTTTAATGCTTCAACCTAGATGGCCTGGCCTGCTTTCAGCAGAAGCTGACAGGGTACATCTTTTAGCTCACACTTAACAATGATTGGTGACATAATACAAACAGAAGGGGAAAAAAAAAATAATCGGCAGATTCATCACTTAGCTAACACATTATATAGGAATTGATCGTTTTCATGTTGACATTGCGCCTATGCAAAGGTGGCTTCCGATATCAGCAATAGATAAGTTATGATTTAATATAAAACACTCCTCCAAAAAAGCAGTACACATGTTTCCTATGTGGGACGTTTTAGCAAATGACAAATATTGGAGGCTGGACATGCTCGAGACCCACTTGGCCAAACAAGCCATTTCCCCAGGATGCTTCACATTTGCTGGAGTTTTAAGAAATGTTTAGTCTCCACGCTAATGAAGAAAGAATAAATGCGGTAGCCGTCTCTTCAGCTTGCAGGCTTCCGCTGCTGGGCACTCCAAAACACACGTGTTGTGAATTAGGCTGACGGTTATAGTCTTAATGTGGAGCCTTCATTGAATGGATGCAGCCCTGGCAGACTGGGGCTCATCCCCCGTTGACAGAGTGGACTGGAAAATCTGCATCCAGTTAAATGCAAAGACAGTCAAAATTTGAGAAGTGATCAGAGAGAAGATCAGTAGCAATTTGGGGCCAAGACATTTCCCCCCCAACGAAAACAAAGCTATTAAGGAGGAATTGACAGATACACTTTGAAGGACATGTTTTCTACTGGGTGACACAATATTTTGACTAATCTAATTATATTGAGGTTTTCATCACATTGAGCAATATTATTCAGTTCCATTGTTTAGTCCCTGACCTATCCGAAAATATCGGTCCGGACAGATCCATCTGTATTGCATGAGTCTCCATTTGGATCAAAAATCTAAAATGACAAAGTGCCTGATGTCACAGAAAGCTCAGTAAAAGCTTTGTGACCACCGAGCATGCACAAGGAGAAAAGGAATTAAAAAAAACGTCTACGCTCAAGTGCAAGTCTTGTTGCTGACTCAATAGATTCAGAATCAAGATTTGATATTTGTGATAAGATTACAATCTTGGGTATGCCGTTGGTCGCACCCAGTGACTAAAATTACGTATATCGTGGCCATTACTTGAGTTTTGTCATTCACTTTGGTTTGAAAATGTGTCATTGAAAATGTGATTTTTTTTTACCCTGGATATAAATTTATATCACTTTTTATCTTAATTATTGTGATTATGCTAATAATAATAATAATAATAAGCAGTGTGGTAAGATAATGCATCTAAGGTACAGTAAGTGCCAAACTAAAGTCGTTCACAATACATATTAAAATAATTCCCTCTGTAAGAGTTAATACGAACCACTATGCAAATATTCGTGCTCGTCTTGAAATTTCCTTTCACGTGATGGCTGGTCAATGTCTACATAGACATCTGGCAACACTTTGAGATTTTTTTCCATTGGTGCGAGGATCTGTTGTGCCTTTTTTTTTTTGTTCTTCTTCACTTGTTGAGCTTCAAGGCCCCAGGGTTTTCTAAACACTATGGAAATGTAAACCAGTGATGTGTTTACAACAGTATTTACCATCGAGCTGCATCGTGTCATTGAAATCTGCAGCCCAGCAACCCCATAATATCTTCAGACAGTTCGGTGAAAGCTCAAAGGTCAAACTTTTAGATAATGTTCTTTGTCTAATTGTCTTTTAATTAAGCAACACTGTGTTGGTCCAATCTTAAAGATTCTAGAACAGATGCTGAGTAGGACCAGGACTGAAATCTGATTTGACAAAAACCTACATTGTTCCCAAACAATGACAATAGTCTGGCAATCCTTTTGATGTACTTTTGACAAAAAAGAGATACAAGCAACTACAAAGTCCATTTTGCAGAAGATGTCCCCAATGAAAACATCAGAGATTTCTGCATCTGGATCAGATACACAATTTAGAAGATCGCTTCTTTTGGTTGAACCCACCCTTTTTTCATTAGAGCAAAATTGCTAAAACTTGTTAAGCTGAGCATTGATCAAATACATCAGAGCAATTGCCAAAAGTTGGCCAATACAACCATTGGGCAAATAAATCATTGATTGGCGTTCCAAGTAATAGATGGACCAAGGCAAACAACTGTCACTGACAGCAGAACATTTTGGGAGCTGAAAAGAGAGCTCCTTGAACATATTGGTGTTTTATATCACATCCAAATGTAATAAAAGCCAAAATGTGTCTTGTATTACATTCTTTTTTTGACGTCAACTGCGAATGGGGCGTACAGCAATTATAAAAAAAAGCATTAGCCTCAGTTGCCCAATACTTTTGGAGGGAGCATGTAAATAAACCACATATGAACAACATGACTTCCAACTGCTATAATGCTTTTAAAGCTATTGACGCACATTATAACACAAACTTCTATATATTCAATCTTTTTTTTCTTTAGGTAACAACGATCTAATCGACTTTGACAAATGCTTCTGTTCCCCTTCCCACTAGTTTCACATCCACTCCCTCTTTCTAGGCTTTCACAATGAAACCCTAACAGAAATAAAATTACTGCGGTCACATGTGCTTGTTAGCGTCACATTCAGACCTGCAACTACAAACGTACACATTTTGTATGAATTTTAAACCTGCATACAGTATAGGCTTGCTGGTTGTACAGTGACTTATTAGCTTGGATGTGAACGTTTATAGAGGAAATCACTAGAGTGGACGTTCTGAGTCACAGAATACAGACCAACCAAAACTCCTTCCTCTCTTCAGGTAGTGGGCCCCAGTCATGGCAGATCCGCAGGTTTGGACCATCACCATGGAAAGTATGGTTCCTGCGGTCCGTTTGTAAGGACAACTGCACAAGACCAACAAAGGCGCCTTTCATTTTGCTGAAGGTTTGATCGCAGAAGCCTTTCCTGGGGATATTATCCTGTAGCCAGCTTGAATTTGTGTGTTACTTGTTTATGTTTAAACATTTCAATTTAAGTGTAATCCATCATTTTGACAAGGTATGCAGTGATTCACGTTTATATAACAAATACTGCAGACAGCATTGGGATGAGAATATAATGGGTTGTACTACTGACATGAACAAATTTCATTTGTTTTACTGTTCTTTGTCGCTCATTTTGTTTTTTGTGACAAGCCACAAAATAATGCCAATAGTGTCCATTTATATGATTCTGAGCCCATATATTTTCGAACAGTGATATATATTGTTTTTTGTTTTTTATTGTTTTTATTCTTTAAATCATGTTCGAAATAAAGATTAATTAATTCATTCATTCATATGATCACCCCATAGTATCACATGTACACAACAAATTGACAGATAATTGATTTTGAAATCGGAAGAGAGTAATTAATTGTTTGCTCAACTATTTTTCAACGTTTTAAAGCAGTGGTGGGTAACAAAAACATGTTTGCAATATCTTCTATCTCACTGGTGTTAAAAGTGAAGACAAACGTGATTTGCCTTTGCGTGCAAGATCTGGTCTTTGAATTCAACACCTGTGATTTAAATCTATGTAAAATATTTATGATGGTGAATCGGTGATTATGGTCATGGTTACCATTACAGGCACCTGGGAACACCGAAAAATACACGGTTTTTATTGTGGCTTGATTAAGCCATTTCCATCTATAAAACCAAGTTCCAGGAAACTTAAACTTTATTTGAAGTTAATAAAACACATTATGAGATCAAAGCTGTGCACCATATTGTGGAAAGTCAACGTAAGGAGTGTGCACCACGATGAGCAACTTACATGAAGTAATGCTGACTTGAGTAATGCTACACTGTGATACAATATGGAAATCACCTCAACAGATAAATTCCATTTTTCCCAGCACATAATCCTTAATTTAGGGGTTTGATGATGTTGGTAGAACACCCTGCTGTCTGAATTATTATTATTTGTTATTTTTGTTATTATTATTATTATTATAAAAATCAAGAAAAAAGTCAAGACAGCACAAACATTTTCATCCACTGAGGTCATTTTCGTTGAACCTTTAATTGCATGGTTGCAATACACGTCTTTTAAAGACAAAGATCAGATGTCAACTAAATAGCATGTAAGACTGCTGTCTTCCATCCAAGTATCACTTTTATTACATATCAAGTGTTTGGAAAAATTCTTTCGAGAAATCTATTGGGATTTTTTAATCTGATGACCTGAAGTGACGAGGATGAGTGTAGCAACAGGTCAACTAAGAACAAATTTCAGACCACCAATGGTTGTCTATGTTAGCTTGGTCTGCGGTTGCCATTAAACCTTAAATATAAACTTGCTGTGGGGCTCAGATCACGCTGAGTGGCACTTTTAAGACCCTGCTTGAAGGGCAGGCAGGGGAAAAGGGAGCAGATTGCTCACAATGCTGAAACCAATACTTGCCAGCGTCATTGTCATACTTTTACGTGCTAACGAGCTGTTAATACATCCTTACAACCTTGTTAAGGCAGCTAATATACTTTCAGCATAGTAGTTCCATTTGCTCTCGTGTCATGAAATACAAAGACGAATCCTTAAAGTATTTCTGGGTGTGTGGGTACCTCAGTTCTTACTTGCTCCCCCAAATGTCCACACATGCTTCTTTATGTTTTGCTTTGGTTTCATCACCCACCAGAAAGTTTGGGACTGCTAGCTGCCAGGCCTCCGAAGTGCAACATTAATCACCAGCAGCACTTGTCATATGGCATGAAGAAGACAAATATACGTACTTGACAGTTAGACAAAACCTGTTTTTTCTCTAATCTTTCAGCAAGTGCTTGTCTCATTTGTCTATATATATTAAAAGTACGTGGATACAGATATTATTTTAGTACAAATTTGATGGTGGATGGTATCCTACTAACCTTGTAACAGGGAAATTCTAAAGCCCAAATAAAAACTGAGTTGATTCAAGATTGTGAAATGAGGATTCAAAAGCTATACAACAGTGAGTTGGAGAGAAAGTTAAAAATAAATATTAATATTTTCAATTCCTTCTGATGAACTGAGGTATGAAGGTACTATGAGGTATAGAAACATGAGTATGGTATCCTTACATCTGAAAAATCTTTTGGCCTCTTCCCCTCAAACACAAATGATAGGGTAAAAGAAAGAACGTCTTGCATGTTGGAACTTAAAACTTCCAGAGCAGATGGAAAATTTGAGGGAACGAAGAGCAAAGAGTGGAAATGTTTCCAGCTATGGGTTGAAGATTTCTAACTCAAGCTGACAGTGCCTGAATGCACAGACACGGATTTAATTGCCGGTACACATGTACCTCCCAACGGGGATGGAACAGCATGGATAAATAAATCAATGTCAACTTAAAGGTGTAAAAAGTCTATCCCTGGAGCAAAATATTTGCTAAATACTTCACATCCACTTTATGTAATTGACAGAAACTAGCTCTTACAACAGCTTGATGGGTCACAGACAAAATTGATTTATTCTTGGGTAGCGGTCCCTAATCTTTTTTCCACCAGGGACTGGGCGATAGCAGTCCAGGTTTTCTGCAGATTGGTGGTGGTGACCTGTTTGCTGATGTAAAATCTCAATCGAGATTAATATGCCATGCTACAAAAATGGGGGGAAATAGTCTTGGGGTTGGGAGTAATTTCCAATCAGTGGTGCAAACTTTGAAGGCATTTGAATTGATTTTTGTTTTATTCTGCTTGATGAATGATGACAAGCATTGATAGAAAAAAATCAATAAAGTCACAATTGTTACGTATGAATTACCGTATTTTCCGCACTATAAGGCGCACCGGATTTTAAGGCGCACCTTCAATGAATGGCCCATTTTAAAACTTTGTCCATATATAAGGCACACCGGATTATAAGGCGCATAGAATAAATAACACAACGTTGCTCAAACGTTAATGCAATCACAATATAGTAACACTCGGAATAGTGAAAACAATAATATATCAATAACTCAACGTTGCTCAAACGTTAATATCACACAATCGTGTGCTGTGTCTCGTCACCGTGGGATAGGGGGAACGGTATTTCGGTTTCTTTGTGTGTCCTAGCATGAAGGAATTGACAATAAAGCTGACTCTGACTCTGACAACACACAAAATAAACACGTAAAGCTTACTTTAATAAGTTAGTCCTCATCCACGAATCCATATTGGTCCATATATAAGGATTATAAGGCGCACTGTCGGCTTTTGAGAAAGTTGGAGGTTTTTAGGTGCGCCTTATAGTGTGGAAGATACGGTACATATATTTTGATATTACATAGATTCATTTTGCCAATACCTTTGTTTCAGGCTCTCCCCATCCTAAATGTATTCAAAAGAGCCTTTAAAAACATGACAAAGCCTTCACGACTACAAAAAATATCACCATGTGTGTCCTTGCTTCTGTCATACCATGTAACGTCGTCTAAATTACCTACCCAGCACACCACATACTTAAAAGATATGTCCGCTGACAAGTTTGAGTCTCCTCTCACAAACCAGATGTCTCTCATAGTATCAAGACTTACAAATAGCATGGTGCCACGGGCCATGCGGGCTGCTGGAAAATACTAAGAACAAAAAGTTGGGATGTTTCATCTTATCTAGTGGTTACAAGCTCTTGTTGTTGTCATTTCTATCATGATTGAGGACATGTGAGACATGTGTCATATAAACACTCAACACATCAACTTGCTCCTCAACAGTATTTTTATCCAGCAACGCCACAACGGCTTTCTAATTGGCTATTGTTCTGTTTTAAATAAGATAATTTACCACAATTCAAAAAAGGAATAAGGGCAGGATGGGATGCTGCTCGGATAAATAGGCCCACTTTTGTGTTTGGTATGCTTTTTTTTAATGATGTTTATCTTGAACAAAGTGTTCCGTAACCCAACAAACATATTTTCATAATGACAGCCTTTTAATCTACAAGCAGAAAAAATGAAATCATCTTGTCCTGAAGCATGATCCCTATGCAGGTGTTCTTGTAAAATAATATCAGGGGTGTTACCCTAAAGGAATCCCTGCAGGATTAGTTTGGAACCAACTTCAGGTCACGCGAGAGCCTGTTGTTGACATGCTTTGTCAGTCTTGGAGAAAGGCGATTATTGTGTACAAACCTGAAAGAAGCCAGAAAGGGTTGGTTTATAGACACACTGCACACTATCACCGCACGCTTTCCGATCACATCCAGTTAGCTGTTCATGGTAAATCTACGTGAGGGAAGGATGGAACAAAGAAAGTAAACCAAAGACATCTGCTGAAACCTGGCTCGACCTTCCCCTCACATCACTGACACACTGCAACTTTTCATTTGGTAATAGGCAACACATGGGGAGTGTTTTGGTAGATTTCCGATGTAAATATGAAATGGAGTTTCTTGCCATGTATTTAGCCATTGTCTCCTCTTCAACCACCTGAGACTTACGTTTCTGAAAGAGACATGTAACTCATTTACTTCTACAAATGGACCCCTGGTTGTTTATAGTATGTGTATATTGCTAACTGAGATTGTAACTTGATGAAAACAATAGTGATAATCCAACACCACAAGTAAACAATTTACTTATAGCTTTAACCCCAGTAACGAGTTTAAATAGACATCATTCGAATTCTTTTTCCACTTTATGATGCTGTTTATGAAAATTTAATACATGGATCTCAGAGCCTTTAGTCAAAAGTTATATAAATTATTAAAATGTAGTCATGATCATTGATTTTCACACTGATCTGAGCAATAATCATCATTCAGTGGACCAACAAAATCTTAAAGTAAGAACTCTGGGAACAATAAAGTTCAAGGCTGCAAATATGATTTGATTGGCCACACATTTTGCAAATGTCACCAATTACAGATTTGGAAAGCCGCAAGGCAAGATTAGCGGAGGAAAAACAAGATCCACCAGGTTGACGATCTGCAGAACAAGAACTAAGGCTATGGGAAAATCCTGGCGTGTTTGCAAGAAAGAGTGAAGCACCACATGGCGTTAGATACAGTTGATGATGGCTCAAACTCCCTCCCATATTCCATGTAACTTGTACTGTTTGTAAATTGATTAATAATTAATATTAGCAAAGTTTGGCTTCATTGAACCCCTCAACCATTTCCACGACGATAGAATTAAAAAATAATGACACACATTTGTATGTATGTATTTGTCATGTTCTTAGTTTGGTCTTGATTTGGGCTTTGGTGTGATTTCCTTGTCCCTTTTCGCAGTGATATGTGTTCCAGGTGTTCTTTGTACCGTATTTTCCGGACTATAAGGGGCACCTAAAAACCTAACATTTTCTCAAAAGCCAACAGTGCGCCTTATAGTCCGCCAACAGTGCGCCTTATATATGGACCAAATTCCTAAATTTAAACTGGCCCGAAGCATTGTGTCATGAAATCAATCATAAGTGGCCCGCTGAAGACTATGAATCGTGAATCTAAAAGAGTATGGAAAATATGGTACCTTGTTGATCATTGTTCCCACCTGTTCTGGTTAGCCCCGCCCCTTGTGTCTTCCAATCAGCTCCCTCAGCCACTTGTGTCTTGTCCGGGTGTTCTCGTCTCGTCAGTTTGTTTGTATTTAGTTCCCTCCTTTCTCTTCAGTGGTTGTTGGGTCATTGTCATCAGTCCCATGTGTCACATGTTTTGTTTTTGTGTCCTCCCCAAGTTACGTCTAAGTCTGTTTTGTTAGTGTTTATTTGTTACTTTGGTGCCTGTTTTTCATTTCCTGTTTCTTCAGCTGTTCCTTGACCAGAAGTGCCTTGTTTGCAATTTTTGCTTCATTTATTTTTTGACTTAGCCACAGACCCTCATACTTGCACTTTCCTAATACATGACAGTACAACCCTAAATAGAAATACACAACAGTTTTTGTATACAGTAATAATGAGTGTAATGTGTTTAGTGTCTTGTGAAGTTGTGCTTCATGGCAGTATATAAACTGAAATATTCCATATATTTGTTGAATGCCAAGTTGAGAAGATGTTCTCCAGCCAGCTGCTGATTAGTTTATCTTATATGAACACAAAGTCTGGAAGCAGAGTGCAGGAATTTTTACTTTATGGGTTCATAGATGTTTTCACTTTGGTTTTCCACTGATCGTTCTGGCTTGAGTTTCACGTCGATGGCTTACGGACACGGAAGCAACTCCGATGGTCTCCAAGTGCCAGTTGAAACGTTCATCTAGCTCATTGACTATTCTATGGCACTTTGATTTGACATCTACTATCCATGTAATTTTGAATCGAAGTTGTTGTGCCACTTACCGTCTTTCACAATTTAGTTTTCTTTATTCCAGTATTCCCCCTGAAATTTAATGTAAGACTCTTGTCAAATGTTTTCCATGTGTACTTTTGAGCTCTTTGCAGACGAATCACATTCTCTTTTCAACTTTTATTATGAATCGAAACTGGCCTCTGAGTCACTCCTGTGCCCTGTGTCTACTGGAACCAAAACGGCAGCTCAAATCAAATAATTTAAACATTTATGAGCTTCTCTGGAAAATCATTTAGCTTATGACATCAACAACCTCTCAAAAAAGCCTTGACCCAGTGAAAATAAGATTTGCAGCACACATTTTCTGGACTAAAAGCAGTGGATTTGCAGAATGGTGTGAGGCAGTAAAACGGTTTCCCTTGAGCCAACTGGAATCAGGACGAGTGCCAGGCTGATGTCACTACATCCGTCCACTTTTGTATTGCTGTTCCTGTCAACTCCAAGTTCTTATCTGTCATCTGCAGTCCCCCCCAGTGACCAGGCGGGGTGCTGTTGAAGTGGCCGTAATCATCAAGTCTCCAGAGTCCATGAAACAGCCTTCCCTGGCATCCGCCTGTTTCTCATCCGTATTTTCTGACTGACGTGTTCTCCCCTGCCCCCGCTGGGCCTCCCATTTGAGCCCACCATCTCAATTTATTTCATGGACTCATTCAATCCCCTGTGAATATTACATGGAATGTTGTCTACTGAATTCAGTTTTTTTTCCGAGATTTTTTGCCTTCCCCCGCCAAATAATCACTGTATCAATTACAAAAGCTATGGAAGCTTTATTTCTCTGGAACTTTGTCGAACTATTTGCCAAGCGTCATGTTTCCCATTGCTCTGTGTTCCACGCTCCAATGTGAAAAACCTTTCATTTGACAATTTTCCCTGGCTCATGGAGAGATTCTGACATTGGTGTCAAGGTCCCCGGTTGGTGATAGATGCTTTTATACCTTTTTAACATTTATCACTGTTAATGTTGCGCTTTAATGTGAAATTTGTAAAGTATGGAACCCACATGCTAGGCAGCTATTCAATAAAAAAATCGATACATTCAAAATTCCAAAACTATTGTATTGACACATGGCACTTAGAAGTACAGTTCAGTGCCAAATGTCAGATATTTTGATATTATTGAATGTTCAATTATCTCTCTCTTTTCCGCTTCATCATTATGCCAACAGCTAATGAGTATTAATCATACATCATTTTTTTTCTTTAGTTGAGGGTTTTATAAATGTGTACACATGAATAAACACCCAAACGTGCTTTTTCCCCAACATGTCAAATTATTCTATCTATGATACACATCGGGGATTTAATTAGGTGCCAGGAAAATTAAACTTGATCTCTTCAAGTTCGGTGATTACTTTTCTTGCCTTTGGCTACTTTGGCTACGCGTTCGAGTGTGAAAGCAATAGATGAAATAATGCTGTATTCGAGGAGCAGATAAATAAACTGACAGAATTACAAAATAAGCTGTGGCAAAGCAAGAAGGTCAAGGCTATGAACTGAATTCAGACTCTTGCTGTGACTGGATATGAATATATTTCTGCAACAACAATCAGTGGTTACATTTTTTCCATTTTTTTTTTTAAACACATTATCATGACTGGGAAAGTCAGCGAAGAGCAAAAGATGAATGATCGACAGAAAATGAATACACCAAAGACCCAAAGACGATTTTACACCTTAACCCCCAAAGTAGTTGCCAATGCCAATTCTGATTACTACAAATCATTTTCAGTGGTTATATAATGCAACATATTCCGAGAAAAAACAACAATCGTGCATATGTATAGCCAAAGGAAGTGTTAAACACACAAGTTAAACAAATGGAAAATGGCACATCTGCAGAAAAGTAAATTGTGCGTCTCCTGGCTGCGATGAAAGATCTCGGTATGGGATCCACAATTTCGACATACAATTTGGACTCGACTCAGACATGTACACAGGGCCAAAGGTACTGTGTGGTTTTGACGTTAAAGCCATGATAGACATCGTGCGAAAATACCATTTATCCTCTGATCATTTGGAAAAGGCTGGGCACTGATTCTAGACAATGGCTGCTTAAATCATCCTGGACGTGGCCACAGGAGGAAAACTGACAAGTTGTAGAAAAATAATATGAATGTTAAAATAAGAGCCCAGAACAACCTAAAAAAAATATTCAAAGTGAACTCCAAGGTCAAGGTGCGGTACATCAATGTCAGGTTGTGCCCTCCATCATTGTTCGAGCATAAAGGGACTTCATGGGAGATGACCAACGAAGACACCACTGTTGAGATTAAATCGTGTCTCTGGGAAAATAGATGCGACTAACGTAAGAGCACATAACTTGTGTTTTTGAAATATAAAAGTGCCGAAGCAAGTCAAGTGGAAGCGAGGCGAGTCGTGTCCTGTTCAGCAGTAGTCGGGAATACTTAGTGGAGGAGGGCCACAACTCAGCGATCAATGGGATTTATTTTACATCATAATTCTACTTACAACCCCTAGGGGGCATATTTGCATTGTATTTAGCAATTGTTGCGTGCTAGTGAGGTTTCAATTAAGTTCTTTCTATTGTACTTGACAACAGCATCTTTCAACGTTCACACGCAATTCCTTGGAAACTTGTAGTTGGTTGTAATTATTTCCATATTTGTAGATGATAGACACTAGACTGGTGGCTTTGAATCTGGCCTGTGTTTCTGTGCCTGACCTAAACTGTAAATCAAGAAGTAGAAAGGGGCCCTTGTTCTGCCCAAGATTTATGACTCCATTACGTGTTGGCCCTAATTGCACTCTTTGCAGTGAATTACAAGGATGTTATTACGGACTGCTCTGGAATTGGGGTTCGAACACGTGAATGCGATTGGTAATTTGACGGATGTGTCAATTTTCACGTTACTATTCAGCTCAACGTATCGGTCCTACTCGCTCTCTTTCTTCGCTTTACATTTGTCAGTGGTTCAAATTGGAAACAGAAGAGCTTCCCCCTGCATGTTATTTGATGACGGATGGATGTTTGCGTCTTGGAGGGGAGAAGAGGGCGGGAGTCGGAAGACCGCAACACCTAAGGCCGTCATCCGGTTTCCCTCAAACGAAGCAGAGTCTTAAGTGATGGTCTGGGAAAGCCATCAGTGATAGGAACGACATCAGAAAAGTTCCGCTTGGAATTTTCCTCCCACACCAATGAAGAACATCAGCCTTTAATACTTCATGTGTAAAACTCCGACTCACAGTCTGAGGGAGGAATTACTCATCATGCACAAGGAGGAACGTGAATGGTTTACAATATACCTCAGCTGTTGTTGTGTCTGGATGTGCACGTACAGACACCGTTATCATTTTTATCGACGCACTTCATCAGCAATTTGAAGTACGAGAATGGAAACTCTGAGTCACCCTCGTGAGAATGTGTGTGTGTGTTTGTGTGTGTGTTTGTATGCGTGCATGCGTAAGTGTGCGAGGACAGGGACTTTTTGTGGAGTGGCCAAAGTGACAAAGCGTCTTATTGACGGGTAGCCACAAGCTTTTAATTCTGCAGGCTCATAACCACCTCTGATACTGAGGAGTCATCGTTTACCATAAAATCCACCATCAAGGTTTTATAAAATTATATTCACACAAGTATCAAAATTTTCCCCTAGATATGGTGCGGCCGGAGAGTGACCAACCCTGGCCACCACACAAGTGTGTGTGTGTTTGTGTGTGTGTGTGTCATGATGTACGATGTGTTCTGTAACCTTCAGTTGACATGTTCCATGGAAGCTCTCAGAAATGACTTCAGTGTAAATGACCAACCTGGGTCACAGTGAATGACTGCTGCTCCTTTTAAACATCTGGCTTGTACTTACTTGTTAACTGCAACAGGATGGGTGGAATGAGGAGGCAGTCTTCTTGAATTGTTGATCCCATCTTCTAATTTAGCAAACATGCTACTAATAGAGGGTTTTTTGTCTTTTTTTTTTATCACTTACACATGTCACATTCAAACGTTATTAATATAAAAAAAAAATCACCACGGTCTTTTAGGGACATGCATATACAAAGCAACTTGTATATAATGTTTTGGAGTTCACTTCATACTGAGAGGGTAATGTTTGACTATTATATTGAATTTCACATCAATCAATACTGGCTTTTTCTTATTATGATGACTCCTGAGATCTCCAAATGCTTCGTCAAGCAATGTGAACAGGTTCCAGCAAGCCTACAAAGCGTTTGAAAAAATTGATTTAAGTTGTACACTCAAATTATCTCTCGTCGTTCCCAGAACTGGAGGCTTTTCCTGTCCTCTTACAAACATTCACAGACGCTACTGGGATTTGAGTCACAGTCCTTCGGGAGGGGTGGGGGTCAGAGGTCAGAATGATGGCTGCTCTGTCAGTTGTTGAGGCCTTGGGGGAGGATGAAACTCCAGTGGGTTTTCTTCATGTCACCATGCAAGGAAGGAGTGACTCAGCGCAATGTGGAACCCTCTTAAGCATTTTTTCCTCACCGGCCTCTTGAGGAGCAAAGTGCTGACTGTCCACTGCCCACACACAGCATCACTCGTGCAAATATGTCGTTGGAAACCAATGTGGAAGCTCTGCTCTTCATCTCATTCCTTGTTATTTTCTCATTCAATTAGTTGAGTGGAAATGTTCCATTTTGGATCGAAGTACTGTCTGGTCAAAAGTCTCAGGTGATCCAAAGGCATTCCTGATAACTGACAGTAATCTCTGCATTAACTCCTAAATTAAAAATAATTATTAGATTAAAAATAGAGCTCGCATAAATCTGTCTAAAATACATCAAGAGGAGGAGACTTTTTTCCAATTTATGTTAAAGATGATCTCAAAGTATTTGGAATATAGAGCTGGTCGCACATGCATTGAAGAGAACCACATGAGCAAGCATTTGGGCAAGAGCGGGAAGGAAAATTGGAAGTCTTCAGGAAGAAACCTTGAGTATAACCACGACAGAAAACGTCGACATTCAAGCCAATATCTGGAGACTTTTACAATTTTACAAAAAGACAACTTGAAGAGAGATGAGAAAGATCACTTGACATATCTGATATGTTTGGTGAAAATAAGCCAACTGGCACAATACAAATCTTAAATTCAGGACTCTGGAAAAAGTGATGAAATAATTGACTTCTAATAAAACCAAATGAACTATTTTAAAAGCTGGACATGATTGTTTCAAGTAAGCGTTGTGGTGCACTCTTGGGAAAAAAAGATGCTCGTAAATTGGTTAGATGACTAACACAAATAATGTCTAATGTTTGAGTTCGCTACAAGAGAAAAGGCACAAAGACAAAAGGGATGATGACGTAACTTCATATTTCATTGCCTGCCCATAATGTTCACCCACTGTTACATGTTTATGTGGGCGTCGCCCCCATGAAACCTAACAAACAAAGCGTCTGAGACCACCCTCATCTCACAATAAATAGACCCCCTCAGCTGACGCCCTAAAAAGGTCAAACATTTTGCAAACTCTGCACTGTTGCGGGCTCGGTCGAGCAAACACTTGTTAGCCCTCGAGCAACCAACTCCACAGCTGCGTTCTTTATGTGATACTTCCTGTCGCAGAGGGCAGAGCTGTGAAGCGACCGGGATTCCACTGAGAGTTTAAAGGATATCCGACCCGAGATGTAGAGATGAAGATAAGGTTAAAGGTCGGGCTGGGAAGGGCTGAAGATTGTCAGCTCTCTGCTGGATGCAACTTTTGACTGATCTTCAAACCTTTAGGGCAGGGGTGTCAAACTCATTTTTCACAGGCCGCATTGTAGTCATAGTTTCTTATGACTGTCAACCCAAATAAATGTATGAGCACCTCATATTTTATACAGTAAAAGCTACAAAACAAACTGATAAATAACTCGTTTTCAAATCAGACGAGTAAAAACTGGTCAAATATTTAAAAAAAAAAGATATTCTTAAAAGTGAAGACAATTTGCAATTCTAGTAATGTCACACGAATTTGATGCACAATTTGTCTTCGCGGGCCACATAAAATGATGTGGCGGGCCGTATCTGGCCCCCGGGCCTCGAGTTTGACACCTGTGCTTTAGGGTATAAAGCAAGAAAATATTGGTTTCGTTATTTTATTCACTATGTCAAAGCTGGAAACATCTGTAGCCTACATAAATTAGATCCAAAGAGGTCAAGGTCCACGCTATTTTTTTTGGGCATTGGCAACTTTCACAAGTATGTTCCCAGGACTTGTAGCACATGTGCAGTCGAGGAATCAACACCTAAGGGTGTGTTGTTTGGTTCATTCAAAACAAACTTTGGAGTCATTGCTTTGACAGCACGCTTTGTTTTCTCAAGTGTGAACACTATTAAATGATGTCATCCTGGTGTGCGCCATACAAGCGGACCAGGACCACCTTTTTCTCTTCAAACGTTCTTAAAGGAATTCTGCTGCAGATCAAATCACTTCCGCTCAAGTGTGAATGCTGCAAGGACCCATGAAAGGCACAGGGGGGTCAAATTGACAGCAGAAAGGTTTTGTCACACAAAGCATCCAGACTGTGACTTAATGCAAATTCGTTTTACTGGGTAATATTTGAATTAAGATGATTCAGGGGTGCATGCAGTCTAATCTTCTTGGCTCTCTTCCCTCCATTGTGAAGGAAATAAAAACGCCTCGAAAATTAGGACCACTTTTGTCATTTTATTTTTTGGGTCGTAAAAGTCATCAAATTTAGTGAAGTCGGCAACACTTCAGACACAAGTAGCTCTTGTTTGCTACCTCACTTATACGAGCATCCACAGTGTGCTCATAAAAGAAAACCACAACTTTCAAAATGAAAGTGTTGCATATTTAAAGTTTTACTTTATGATCAATATGAGGCCCGATCAGTGATGTGATGTGCCAGATGTGGCGCACATCTGCTTTAAGGGGACAGCCAGGGCAAATTTTCTTCTTTCCTTCACGTAGCGAAAAGACATGCTGCTAAGATAACCCCCCCCCCTCCCCCCTATATCAGGCTAACCAAACATGACATTTTTAATAAGACTCATCTTCATTGCGACATCACTGGAACGCACTGTGGTTTTGGGATTAGCAAATCAGTTGAATCTCAGTTCATCATCACATCATTGTTGATACTATTGATTGTGGAAATTGGATGGATGGAAAAAGTAGTTTGGGGCGAAATTGAGGCTCAAAGTCAAATTGATCATCATACCACACCAGAGTATTTTCTGCTTTGTGTGAACACAACAACTTATCTTGATGAACAATGAAATACATTCTAGAATATGAACTATTATACACACACGTACATTCACAGACATAGCCAAGCCAGCTTGTGAATGAGAATGTGTTAAACATCAATAAAATAGTACAAAAAGTGGATTACGATTGCTGACTGCCCATTTTTCACAAAGAGAAAATTCACACCCACTGGTAGTTTTTTTTTTTATGAGGTCAGTCGGAGTTGTTGGCTTTCCTTCTGACACATTCAAAGGGGAGTCCTGCTCTGCGGTTGTATTTGGCAACGCGTAGGATGGAAACCTACTGTATTGTCTGCATTCATCTTGAACACTCGCCCATTGGCGATTCCACTCCCCTTCGCGTTCAAAAGGGCATTCCTTCTCTGGTTTTGATAGAAATTAATCAGATTTAATACGTTGTTACTTGAGGCAAGTCAAATCCTGTACAATCATGTACTGTTTACTTGATGACCGTCACCCATTGTAACTCGTCTACTGTGGTATTATACTGGCCTTATACAGATTGTCCCAAATGCTGCATTTCATTGTCTAATTGCAGGTTTAGAGTAATAAAAACATGTCCACCGCACCGCCCCATTGAAAATATATGAACTGTACATATGTACTATATGTACAGCCAAGGACACAAATTTGGAATTAAGTTTAAAATATGAATACATAGCAAAATGCAGTCTCCATCGGGATGTAATACCTCACCTAATTTATGTCTGGCGTGAACGTGTGATATGGTAGTTCACAATATTGGAATTGTATTCCATCAGCCTGAAATGGTGCATAATTGACATTAAATCTTCATTATATGCTTGCAGTTTAACGGTGAGACAAAATCAAACATCCCGCAGTGTCTTTTAACTCGGTTACAACACAGCTCGACAGTCAATCAAATTTTTGTAGCTATTTTTAAATACTCAGATGTGTCCTGTCAGAGATATGAATCTACTACAAACTGAAACATTGTGTAAGAATCCTTCATAACTGTGCAAGCCAAACACTAAAGTACAAGAAATCAATGTATCATTGCACTACTCCAAGTGTATCTTATGTAACTTTTATCCATCAGAAATATTTTTGCGGACCGGCCTTTATATAAATAATACATGTATATAAATAAATACATTTATAATAAATCTATAAATACGATGAAATAAAATTATGACATGACTGGCATAAAAACAAGTAAATGACATAAAACTCACCATTACGTTGAATTGGACCAAGGATGCTTGGTCTCCATGTGCCGAAGCAGTTTTGAAGGCTTCTGTCACGGAATCGGATGGAGCAGGGCGACCAAGTGCAGCTTGGACCAGGGTTTATTGAAGCAAACTCAAAAGACTCGGCAAACTGACATGACTTACTGACAAAACCAACAACAGGACTGACCGACAAAGACGTGAAACAAAAAGACGTGAAACAAAAAGACATGAAGACATTAGACAACAGGAACCAAGAAGACATCAAGACAACAACACACAATGATTCGACCAGGGCGTGAGGGGCAGACAGGACTTATATACACGACAGGTAACAAGAGGCAGGTGAGAATAATCAAACTAATCATGGGCACACAGGAGGGGAGGGGCGAGCACACAGACAGAAACCATGACAACAGACACGTAGTGGAACGGCTGGGGACGAGACGTGAACATGTCACGTGACCGGGACGAGCGTCTTGACCTGAATTAATTGATTGTCGATAAAAAAAAAAAACTTTTCTGTGTGGCTTGGCGGCCCGGGTACCAAGTGACCCACGGACCAGTACCGGCCCGTTGGTTGGGGACCCCTGATGTACAGCACTCACATTCATTTTTATTCATTTTAAAGGGGTCACCTAACTGTGTAAAATAAATAAATATATTCTTCTTTCCCAGCATGGTAACAAAGAATGCTTTGCATGGAAGAAACAAACAACACCCCGATTTTTTTGTGGATGTTCTCAATTGATCCAATTCCAGACAATTTGGAGCAAAATTAGCTGAGTTTGCCGCACCAATTTTGGCTGGTGCCAAAACTAACCAAGCCTTGTCGCATAACCTGATGAAACATTTGAGAGGCGAAATGTCTTCGAAGACAAACAGAACAGTCTGGTTGCAATCGATTCCATGCCATGCGAGAGCATCCAGCCGTCCAACCTCTGGAAGCGTCAAGCTGAGCACTGCATTGAAAAGACGCTAATAAGATTTAAATGTCCCCGCAAGCTGTTTGTTTCAACTATGAATTATTTCTTAGAACTAAACAGACACGGATTCAGAGGAAGCAACATGTGGTCTGCTGTATGCGAATGAACAATTCAAGATAAAACGGAGTTCCGACCGCAGACTCCGAAGACACCCGATAGAATCCTTCTGCCACAAAGTGATCGCAGATGCATGTTGGATTGTCAACAAAGGAAAAATAAAGCACCATGAAAATAACTTTCGAGGGAAACACAATAGAATTAGTTAGGATGGAAAAAGGAGACAATGGCATTTTTGTATATGTCCTAACAATGACATCATCAGCATATTTTAACATCACTTCCAACAACTTGTCTTATATGGATTTAAAGTGGAACCCCCAAAACCAAACAGAATCCAACTCATCTAATTGCTTTTATGCAGTATGAAAGGTTGTCTGTATTTACATCTGCCCTGTGACTCACCAGTCACTCGACCGTGCTTGTTCGGCTCCCTGCAACACTGCACAAGTGGACCACAAAATGGATGGATTCGGTTAGATGATTCTTGAGATTTGTTGAAATCTACAATCGACTGAATTGGCTGCACTGGAGGTGGACTGTGAAGTCACGACCGAACTCGGATAAACAGTTGAAAATGGATGGAGGAAATATAATTGTCGCCACATGTGTTGGTGATGATTGGGTACCATGAATAGGTCTCCATTAAAGATCTTAGCTGGATCGGACCTCTTTCGCCGTCAACATCGTACTTTGTACAACCTTATGTCCATATGGCATTGTACTCTCTCATCTCCAATTTGTCGTCGCTGACTCCTGTATGTATTTAGAAAGTGATAGCTTGCCTCGGAGGCCTGTTTGGGTGACGTGACTGTTGATTTAAGATACTGTACTGATATCAAACTACAGACCTACGGCAGTCAGTTTTTCTTAACTGTTATTTTTATGTCAGGATCTTCTTTGCACGGCAAATGCTTTGACAGGTTTTCTCCCTCCTGTGTTATGTCTAACATGAACCATCTGTGCACACTCCTACTGTACTATACCTACAAGTGATACTGGAATAATAGTCCTTTCGCAAAGATCTACCTAAAAGGTTCCCAACCAGGAATGGAGATAATATTTCAGAGCGAAAATTTGGGTTTGGCAGTTTTCTAATGAATGATCTCTAATTTCTTTAATTCAGCATTGTTTAAATTAAGCATGAAGTCAAATGTTTTCACACAGTAGCATGTTAGTAGTGCCACTGACTGTCATGAAGAGCTATTTAAAATGTCGATGAGTTCCCTACACATCTAAGCAGGGAACCTGTGGGATTTATTTTGTTAGTGTGAAAGAAAAGGCAAGAGCCAGAATAACTTTTGGCTGATCACAATGCTCTGAGCATCTGACAGTTCCTTACCGAGAAGATTGTCGCTCTGCTGGAGCGAACTTCTCTAGACAGCCAGAATGACTGGGTGATTTTTTTTCTTCTTTCCCAAGCTCAAGGGGGTCACCAAGGTGACCTGTTGTGAAGACATTGACGACAGCAAGTTGGCCTTGATGACAGAGTGTCAGAGGATACTGGAAGAAACTTTCCAGGGTTGCGTGATGGCATAGTAGAGCCGGCTGGGAAAGTGTGTTGGGCTCCAGAGGGATTCCTTCGAAGGGAACAACTTGTAGTTTGGATTTGAAAAATATGATGTAGATATCCTAGAACAGTTTTTGAGACATCTCATTTAAATCCATGTTGCTGATGAAAGAAATCATTTAAAAGTGGGGGAAGGTTTTTGCTCCATCGTGCTGCGCTCATCACAAATTAATGCAAAATTAATAATTATGACTCAGAGCTTTGGGTGGCGACCCTATTTATTATCGCAAGCATATCTCAGGCTTTTTGTTTTTTAATCTGGATAGGAACTGCATAAATTGTTCCTTCCCTTGTGTATCTCATATTCCCTCCATTAAGCCCAAATGATTCGAGAAAATGTTTTTCCAGGTTCGGCATCAGCTCCAGCTAATTTCTGCGGTGTCCTCATGTGAGTCTGAGCTTATTAGCTCAAAAGTCTGAAAGCTACGCTGACAACTGTGAAGCAAATCAGAATAGTTTTGGAATATTTATTTTCACACTCCTGCTTCTTTTTCCTGTTGCACTGACATGACCTGACATTTGAGGTGGCTCAACATGTCTGACTATAAAAATAAGGCATATTTCTTAAGGCTTGAATGAACTTATGTCACTCAAAATGAAAAATCTGAATCATTAAACCCAAATGAGAGAACTCCCACTTGAGGGATTTGTTGTACCGTTTTTCGGCAGAAGTGAAAAATCAGCAGACACAAAAGCAACATTTTCAGTAGTTTTATTGAAAAATGCCTCTTCTGTTTTTTTTTTCGAGAAATAAATAAGAAAATAAGGCTGTGGGGAATTCACAACATATGTGCAGTTAAAACATGAGAACAGCAATTCTATGACCCATAGTCTTGCATCCAAATCTAACTGCATTGATAGAACACAACTATATTCTGACTTACAAATTCTCAGTAAATTATACAACACAAACATGCAAATTACACATCTGGTAGCAGAAAAAAAAACATTTGATGGAAAAGTTTGCTGCTTTACAAGTCAGACTGTTATTTGGTTTTATAGGCCAAATAAGATGCAGAAACCTTTACGGGATAGAATTACGAGACCTTTTTAATCTCATGGAATTCCTACAACAGCTTTACATTGAATTAAAAGTCCATCTGGTGGAAGACTTTCTGCATTTTTTTACAGGATAAATGCATTCAACATTGGAATCAGATAAAAAAAAAAAGGAGCACTAAGCGTGATGAGTGACCTTGTATTGCTAAGTTCTCATGTCAAAACAATATACGTTCAATATAATTATGGGTATCAAACCCATATACATATGTTCTGAATAGCATTTTATCCTCACATAAATGGATCATCAACGTTAGGTAAATACTACACTCTAAGGACTCCTCGTGGTAGCTATGATGCTAGTGTCTCTGTATCGCCTTTTGGAAGCGATCGCTTTCTTCGCTGGTTTCGCGTGTAACCTGATGATTGTACTGTCTCAATTGCTCCAGCCGGCTCCACGGATAAAGACGCTACCTCCGGTTCACGCTGGTAGGTGTTGGCTATAGAAAATATGCGGCCAAATTAAAAATCAAATGGTATTGCACATAGTTTTGTTGTAAACTGCCCTGTGATCACTTTTACACAAAGGAGTATTAGCCTCAGAAAAGAAAAGAGTATATATATACTGAGAAAAAAATTAAAATATTACAAGAAAAAAAAATGGAATATGTGTGAAAAATGTTGCAAGTTATGAGAATGAATTAAAAGTCATTTTTGCTGGAATAAAGTTGTAAAATGGCAACCAAAATTGAATTGTTGAGGATAATGTCATTGAGAATGAAATCGTCAATGTTTGGAACATCGACACCGGTAAATAAATTAAAAACACCCAATTGGGGGTAATAATCAACAAATATTTAATTATTTGATGCAATTAATCTCAAGAGGCCGCTGGCCCTTCTAGAAACTTTTGGGTTTATATAACTTTCACTCAATATTACAACTTTATTCCTGTAAGAAAACCACTTTTAATCATTTTCCCTTTTTCCTTCTCCTACTATGATGACTTTATTCTTAGCTCAAGTTCTTGCACAATAAAGCTTTTAAAAAAACAACAACAACTGCGCTACACTAAACCGGCAAGAGAGCAACACTGAGCACCAATTTCTCCAACATACACACAAAATAAAAATATAATGGTTAAAAGTACAAACGGAACATGCTTCAGTCTGGTCACTTTGTAAACAGAGGTTATTGCTGGTGTAAGTAAGTTAGCCAGGAGGGTTATAAGGCATAAGCTCAGTACAGACGTTAACTTGGATTTAGTGAAGTGTCCGGGGATCATAAATCATTTACATAGCACAACATTAGTTTTATTTACAGTCTCACCTCTACACGTACACAATTATGAAATCCTCTTTGTTAGTAGTTGTGTTGGGTGGTGTTTGTACATGCTCCTTCCTTGGTAGGAATGCTCTGTCTCTGTTTTTGTGTTCCCAGCGGTTTTTGCGGTTCAAGATGCAAACAGGCCAGCAGGTTGCCATCACGGTAGCTTATAGCTGTGAGATGATGTTAGTGCCAGTCCACTTCCATTCTGGGTTTTGGCGTTTTTTTTGTAATTGTTTGTTTTAATGTTCATTAGTCATGTCCATGTGCACCTTTAGTAAAGCCCTGTAACAAATAGGCAAAGGTCTGAGAAACAGGACTTGAAACTTTAAAGGAGCATAGTCGATTCTGAGAATTGACTATGCCCAACCTGCAAATATTCACATGGGGTGAGTTAGTCTTTGGAAAAAAAGTTACTTTATTCTATGCAGAGAATCATACACTGCTAGCTAGAGTGATTTACATGCATGTTTTAAATAGAACATCAAACGAATGCAGGTGATGGAGAGCGGTGAGTCCCAACTGACCGATCACTAAACACTTCCCAATGGGGATCGTCCAACCCAGTTTTAGATTTAAATATTGCACATGAGGCTTGAGTAAGAGCGAAATGAAGGATTCCAAGTTGGCAATCATAAAGATACAGTGAATTTACTTTCCATGTGAGGAAGTCGATGTTTTTCTACCTTCGTCCAAAATCGTAGATAGAATGGGCCCATTGTTCATCCAACCATGAGACCTCAAAAGTCAAATGCCCCTGAAGTTGTACACTTTGGAATTTGACCAACATTTTAGAAAAAGTGCGATGATAATCACACTGTAGAACACAGCGGTGTCATTATGCTTACATTTAATTTTAAAAATGTCACCTACAGTTGAATCTGAAATTGAGCTCATTTGGGAATAGAGTTTAGTAAATGGTCAGTTTTCTCGCATTAATATTTTGTTTTCACTACCACACATGCATGTTCCTAAATGTTATCATACAAAGTAGTGCATTGGGCTGCGTGTAATTAGTGTGCTATGTCATGTAGTAGCATGCAGCAGCTCGACATTTCCGAGCTTTACCTGGATATCCTTGTCCGTTGTAAGGGATGCCAACACACTGAGAGGAGTCGCAGTATCCTTGGGGTCCTGGTGGTCCCCTCACCCCGGGATTACCATTACGACCTGGAGGGCCACGAGCGCCTGAAGAGCCAGTGGGACCCGGGGGACCCGTTCTGGACTCTCCTTGTGGTCCTGAAGAACAAAAGAAAGAGAGGAAAAGTGTTTAGAAGGGGTACAAACTCAAAGCCCTTATGACCTCAATCATAAATATTGAGTGGAAACGGTTAACAGCCCTGTAATTTCACAATTCCAGTTACTCAATTATACAGCCCCCCACTTGCAAAAAAAAAAAAAAAAAAAAAAGAGTTATGTAGAACTTTGTGGAGGTACTGGTTCTAACCAACCCCCCTCCCCAAGCTCCATGTGTCTAGACAGTGAGAACTCAGCATGGAATTTTCCCCCTCGTGCTCTCTGCCTTAAGTGAACCCATGTGTTGTCAACGGAGTCACCAAAGAACGCTCATTGTGCAACATTCTGATTCTCTCTTCTTTACGCGCACATACACACGAACACTCATATTGGATTAAGTCATTAGAGTGGACTTCCTCCCACAGGTCTTTAGTTGTGTCTCACATCAGTCAGAATTTGGTCGAGTGAGGTCGGACTGAACGGAACACATGGTTTACAAATGTCCTCCTCTGAGCAAAAGAAAATCTTAAGTGATGAGCTATTTTTAAAATTCATGCTGGGATTACATTATTATATGTGACATTGTAACTCTACGTGCAAGTCATCTAGAACTGTACAGAGACCATGACTGACATCTGGAACTGGTCAAAATGTATAGACAAGTAAAAATGTTCAATTTAAATCCAAGTTACGGAAAATAATATTTCAGATGTGCACAATGTTTTGGAGAAGCACATATGTGCATAAATCCTATAGAAGCGTTCAGGAATATCCTTTGTGGTTTTCCAAAATCATCCATTTTATGGTCAAAAACTCTTTTCTGTGAATCCATTTTCATTTCACCAGTTCTTGTGTTCAAAAGCTCCATGAAAAGAAGAATGGAGCCACTGTGCGAGTGGGATTTTGTGTAAACATAAAGTCGCACGACTAGTTGACCGGCAGTCTGAGATGATAAACAGAGAACCTACATGCTTATGTTCCTTGCCTCATAGGGCGGAAGATTTAACAATGAAGTCTATTGTCAGACTAAAGAGGGAGGCAGGAAGGAGAGTCTTACCTGGTGGTCCGGTTGCACCTCTTTGTCCTCTGACACCTGTGCCTGGAGATCCTCTCTCTCCCTTCTCACCTGGCGTACCTACACACATAAGCAATAAGAATCCGTTTGGTAGAAAAAACACATCCTGAAATGATCTGGAATTAAAAGCACACATGGAAAATAGTTAAGTTGAACCATGTGCAGACTACACCAGGTTGTTACGTAATTCTCATAATTAGCATGACCTTAAACTCAACTTTTACAAAGCAAAAAAAACTCAAGTACCTCTTTCTCCTGGACTTCCAGGTAACCCGGAACCTCCTGGGAAGCCAGGTCGTCCGCCTTGTCCTGGCTCTCCACGGGTTCCCGGTTCGCCGGCCGGGCCAGGTGGACCCGCTGGCCCTGGATTGTTGCTACGGTAGCCGGAAGGAATCTGGTTGACCATCTGGTCAATTCGACTCATTTGACCTGGAACAAATAACAACATATGTTTGAGTAGGATGATCAAAGCGAAAAACAATATGATGAAGAAATGTTTTGCTCACTGTTCACAAGCTGTTCGCAAACTTGTCTCGCAATGGAACGCATCATGTTTTGGGATGCAAAGTCTCCCTGGAAACACATGTTGGATTAAATCAGTGTGACAGTGATGGTAGGAAATGACTGACACATTGAAAGCGTACATACCCGCTCGCCCTTTTCTCCTTTAATGCCAGCGGGTCCCTGTTAAAGCAACATCACATTAATAAATACATGCATTAAAAAGCTATCCTTTGGTGTGATGTGCCATGTCCAATGATTGGTATTACGTACTGGGCGTCCTGAGTCTCCTGATTTTCCTGGTTTCCCGGTAACTCCTGGTGCACCTGGAGTTCCAGGATTTCCCTGAAGAATGGACAAAGAAATGGTGATACATAATTAATAAAAGTTCATCTTTAATCGAAGCAGTATGAAACAGAGGTGGAGGACTAAAGTCATGACTTGTCTCGAGTCAGACTTGAATCGCCACATTTTATGGCTTGCGACTTGATTGGCTTAAACTTAAAAAAACTTTGATGACCTACATTTTGACTTGAATTACATTATAAGACAAATAGGGATGTAATGGTTCATCGAAAATCTATTTAAAGTCGATTTAAACTGCTTTAAAATATGCATCAATGTAAAATAAGTAAAAGAATAAATTCATTGTTAAGATTAAAGTGTAGTTAAACAGTAAAAAAATATTAGTTCATTTTCAAGGTTTATTTTTTAAAGTTAGAAAAGTTTGCAAGAAGGCCTTTTGAGTTAAAAAAATAGATTTTAAGGAATCTAATCAAATTGAAATCAGGAACTGTAAATTGAAAATCGAATCGGGGCTTGTGTAAAAAAAACAAGTTTAGATCACACATTTTACTCCCACCATTAAATCCATTTCCCGTTAACTGTTGCATGAATTAATTTGAATTGGGATCCACTGTAACAAATCCATTAAAGGCCACATGTTGCCAAGGGTCGAAGCGGAGATGGAAACAATCCCATGTCAAAACATCCTCTGCAAATAGCACTCTTGAGATAAACGGCATATACGTATATACGTATTTATTTATCGTATATTGGCATGAAGCCTGTCCTCAGCGGTGCTCGATTAATTACATTCAGACATCGCCTTAACCACAGCGGAAAAAAATGTGAAGCATGAAGAGACAACAAAGCTTGCGCACCGATTGGGATTTCAAGCACATTTAATGCAACACAAACTTACCATTGGCCCTGGCGGGCCTCTGGGTCCAGATCCTCCATCCTTTCCTGGTGGCCCCTGCATGGAAACAACATCAGTTTCATGACTGTACATTGCTTTCGGCCTTAAGTTTGTCTTACTGAATTAGCACCTAATATTATTGCTGACAAAAGTTATGTAAAATGCTGTATAGTAGGTGGATGTTACATCCATTTGAAAGCACACTAAGTAGATTTGGAGGTATGCCTTACCCGCACTCCGCTTGGTCCAACAGGACCCAGAGGACCACGTGGTCCAGGAGAACCCTTGAAGAAGAAAGGAGACACAGTCAATCAATGTGCAATGATCAGGAACAACCTCTTCATGCAGTTACCAAAATAGCTCTGCTTAAATGGACTATAACGCTCTAAAATCGTGCATTTCTTCAGTTACGCCAGAGTCAACATACTAACTTCAGACAACTTTTTTACACACACTTTTTACAAAGTCAGTATTTTCAGTTCTAAGGCTGTGAAAAGAACATGTTCCATTTCAGTTATTCTCATTTGGGTAACTTGAGTCCACACTTAATAATTTAACTCCGGTCTACCGTTTGTCAATCATTGCGCCTCTTTCAGAGTTTGGGTGTCCCTGAGGATGGAGGGTAATCCTCCTACTCCCGAGTGTGGTTTCCCTGATTGCAATGTTAACTGAATCCAGGCTACAGAAGCAGATATACTCTGTTACGTCCTGTTCATAAACCACAAGAAGGGAGTGTGGGGGCTTACTTGCAGGCCACCTAGACCCTGGTCTCCGCGATCTCCCTTTGGTCCAGGGCGACCCTGAATATGGAAGAGAAAAATACATATTTTTACTTTGCTATGGCAAACAGAAATGTAGATTTTCACCTATTCAAGAATTTCCACATATGCTTCTCATTGCTGTATTCACTGATAATAAAGGTTATATAACTTGGTGGTGTTCATAAACTTACAGGTGATCCAGGTAGAGACAGTCCGTTAGGACCTTGAGGACCTGGGGGTCCCAATGGGCCGACAGGTCCTGAGTCACCACGTGGTCCCCCTGGACCCTGCCGAGACATACAACACAGCACAATAGCTTTAAAAAAGGCAACTTTGATCAGATGTTTCATTTGAAAATAGAAAATAGACGTCATCAGTTTGTGGTTGAAAAGTATTTAAGATCCTCTAATGGCTAAATAGGGAAATTCAGATGTTGCATCTTTTGTTAGTGTGATTTACGATATTGTTGGAGCACACGAGTCACTGCTTCTGGAAAACCACAGCAATAAGATTCGGTGTTTCAAATCTGGGAGTTATCATTGGCGTTTGTCGAATTGAAAACAAAACGTTACAAGATGTTAAAAAGGAACCAGGGTTTCACTCACAGGTTTGCCTGGGTCGCCTCGATCTCCTCGTGGTCCTTTAGTTCCCGGGCCGCCCTAGAGAGGTAAGCAATCAAAAGACAGAGTGTGAGTGCAACAACAGGAGCAGATTCCAACAGCCCTAAGATGCACAGCCATACAAAAAAAAAAAAAAAATTCCTCGCACGAGATGAGTGGGGGTTATGGGCAGTCGTTTTTCCAACAGGCATTTGTCTTTTGACGCTACCCTCGAAACCCACATTTCATTGCATGTGACTGGCCTCATTGCTCAGCTGCTCAGAGGAAAAGAAAATATCTCCTGAGGCGAGGGACATCCTCAGACTTCTGGAGATCAAACTGTATTGCAGGCATATGTCAAGCTGCTCTTTATAGTCGCACCATCATAAGAATCTATGGCATTGTCATAACATGTTTGACATATGAGAAAAGTATTTTATCAGCATTAAAGATGAAGACAGGTCGGAGGAAAACGGGATGTGCAGTAGGTTTACCGAAGGACCGGGTGGACCCTGGGGGCCGATGCTATCTTGCGTGCATGTGCAGGAGTGGGGGAGGGCCGGGCATTTTGCCTCATCTCGCTGGAAACAAAACAGAAAAAGGATTAAATGAGCGAAACTACATGTGTAGATAAGACCAGCAATTAGCGGTAAAAAACAAAATACAAAGAAGGCCATCAAGATTAATCAGAGAGCTTGTGCTTCAAAAACCTCACAATCAATGGAAATTAGGCAATTATAATTAGAAAAACGTGGATGTACACTCTCGGTATTCGCAAAATGAATGCATGTGCCAATTCTGATTGCGGAACAATCATTTCATATTGGTGTCAAATTTTCTTTTTATTCCGTCAGAACTACAATCCAATCCATGAAGAGGCCTTTCGTCCTCCATGGATGCACTTCAGAGTTCTAACCACTGAATGATTGCTGTTATTGAACACCCCTGTTTTTTTAAATGAAACCTACCGTGGCTGGCAGATCGCAGCATTTGTCTCGGCTGATCCAACTCAAGCTGCAGATAATATCGAACATCTGGAGCTGGAACTAAACAGACGAAAACATTGAAGGGTGTTAAAAATGACTTCCATACATGATGACAATGCACAGAGTTAAAAACTGCACAATGAGCTCTTTTTTTTTTTTTTTAACCGTGCATAGCCACACATGGAATTCTTTCAAAGAATTCCTTTTTATTCGTTGTTCATGGAAGTTGTGAAAAGAAATGAGATGCTCTTGCACATGTGTTTTCTGGAAGTCTTGTTTCACTTACCGTTGCAGACTGCCTCCTTCCCGAGCGGACCATCTTGCCAAGCACTTCGGTTCCCTCCAACGTGATGTTGCTGGCCTCCTTGATGGGCTTCTCCCCCACCTCTTGGCAGTCCAAATTGAGCTTGACTTTCTCCGGGGAGACGGTGATATGGAGCTGTAGGATGAAGATGATGGACAGGTGGCACGGTTATTCAAAATATGATTGTCCTCTTTTCTACCTTTGCAGCTGCCAAACGTGAAGCTATGCTATTATTTGATAATGCGTAGGGCTTTCGAAAATATGGCTTTGACATTTACTTTTGGATTTGTCTGGGGTCTGACCGACCTTTTAAGCACGAAGGAAATGAGGAATTAAGGGAAAGTGCAGCCTTACGGATAAGAACAACCTCAATGAACCCTTTTTTTGTATTCAGCTTTTAAAGATTTTTTAAAAGCTTTGCCTTTGCTCATACTTCAGTCCACACAACTGTTTCTTTCGGGAAACTGTTTGGAATTTCCAAAACTGCTCTGATTACCCACTCCGATATTACCATCCAGTGGTTCCTGATTCCGAACGTAATTCCTGTTTGATGCCTTTGCTGATCATAATATACAACAGTTGACAGCAGCCTGCAGTGGTAAAATTGCAGACAGAGTTTGGTATAACAATACAGAATGACTCAAGTGTCAGACTGTGTTCGGAGAGCCCTGCTTGGCGTTATGAAACTATATCATTTGTGGCATACCGAGCTTTCATTTCACCAGAGCGCATTTTCCCCTGCTCAGCGGTCTCTTTATTTTACAATAAGCATGTCACTATTCCTTTATACAAAATCTTAACAACCACAGACTTGACCAAAATTCTTGGAAACTAATATCTCATTAATTGCTGGGTCTTGGGTGGACTACACCATGACACTTTTATCTTAAGGATGATCTTGTCCGAGCCAAAATACAAGTAAATCTGTTCTTCTAGCTATACCACTGACATATACACTGACTTTTTCTTAATTTTTCTTTTTTTTCATCTGTATGATATGTATTAGGATGCATATTTCTCTATCCATTGAAATTTGACCTTAAATGTATTCATATTTCTGGAGAATGCCACTTCGCAAGCCCCTGGAGGTTTTTTTTTAGACATTCTCCATCACATTTATTTAATCTATGTACATTTTAAATGTTTTTGTATGTGAAAATAAACAAACAAACAAAACAAAATATAGTGACAGGAAGAACAATTAAATGCTCTTCCATTAGAGGGCAGAAGATACAATAAACCAATGTACCGCCAGAAAAAGTCACGACTTCCTGTAACTAGCTGTGTAGAATTAAACATTTCATACTACGCTTGTACATTTGTCAGTGAAGTCAGACAGAAGCAACATTATTTCAGTAGTCATACATTTTTGTTTGGTGGTGTGCCATTGGCTCGTTAGGAAACAATGCTCTAGAGAATGACAACTGCAGTATAAAACAAATTGGTTTTACTCCAGTGAAATATTACCAAAGGCAAATTTCAAGCTAATCTTCTACTGTTTTGCAGTGAGATGAAGTGAAAAGAGCAATCTTGGGTCAACAAGGCCATCTCCTACCCCTTAAAAGTGGGAGTCAAGGAGTTCCCAGGAGGCGTAGTGTGTCTCTCATATGCAAAATTCATCTTTGAGAGCTTTCCCACATGCTCAGCTCGCGGTAGACCACGACCTCTCAAGCTCGGGTTGCTCTTTATTTACAAGTTTGAAGACGAAAACCAAATGCAAGCACTTTATGACCAAGTGCTGTGGACTTGAACCACATAGAATGACTCTTTGTACATTACAAAAATGAAAAAGCCAGAAAGGGTTGGGTGTAAGGGGAAAAAGGGAGTATTGTGCTCCTTACCAAAATAAAATTCAGACTGGATACTCGGTATCTTTCCTTTTCCTATGGCAGTACTTCAAAGCTCTATTTTTTTTTTTTCACAAAATGACTGCCCTACCTGCATACTGTAACTGTGTTTTTTGTACTTCTTGAAAAAAAAAAAAAAAAGAATCTATGAAACCTAATCCTGTTATGTTGTTGCTGGATTCAAACAATGTTTTAGTTATGTTATTTTTAAATTTATTACTGCGATTAGTAATGTTTATACTTTCCATTACTGGGAAAGTTCTATTATTGTGAGAGTTAAAGTTAGATTTATAGTATTGGTTCAAAGTGAACTTCAGAGAAAGTGAACTTCAGATCTAAAGTTTCATTGGCAAAAGCAGAAGTCTGTGGTCAGCATTCAGCCATGATGGTGAATTTTTTTCTTTTCTTTTATAAATGTCAAATAATAATGTCTGAGACCTGATGGATTATTTTGGGGTTGGAACATTTGAACAGTCCCTACATTTATGAAGCTATCAGTACTTCAGCTACAATCTTGAAGCAGAAGAAAGAGACCATGAGTGAAGGGGAAATATGTTTGACAAAAATGGCAGTCCCTGCTGTGTGTTGTGATGTTGCTGGGAAAGTAAGACTGTAGGGAAAGTGATTGTCAAGTGGAGCCATAATTGGTCAATAATTTGTTACCAAAACTGATCAATAATAAATCTTTGTGAAAAAAATAAATAAATTGACCAAATTTTGCCTGAGGATGTTTCAGCCTGACAGCCTGATTCTGTAACTATAGTGGACAAAGTGAAACCACATCAACATAGTCTGCCAAAGCATGAAGCAACAGCACCCAGTCAGTACTCCAGTAAATAAGAGGCTAGGTAGACCGCTGTGCCACAAGCTAGCCACCCACTGTACATTCGGAATACAGTCACGCTCTGAGGGCTCACACATATAAATTATGCTGTCGAACAAGGGCCACGGTGATGTCATGAAATCATCATCAAACATTTTCCAGGATCTCATTCATTCATGAAATCCCCCCAAATTAGTTTTGCGGTTCCTAGATAATAACATTGAGATTCCAATTTTATGAGTATTCATATTTGTTAGGATGAAAACGAAATACAATGCACCATTGGAACATTTCCGCAGTCTAAAAACTCGGGCTCAAATAATACTTTCAAGGAAAATTTGTTTTGTTTGGCTTATTTGGGTATGAGTATGCTTTCATTATGCTATCAATGATTGGAAGTCAAAACACTGAACAGAAAATATGACGATATGAAGAGAAAAAAATCAGTTATCACCAAAACTCATCAAAGTAGCTCGTCACACATTATTTTTTCTTTTTGCGCTTATTTAACAACACAACTTGCCAAAATATTTAATAACTCAATACATGTCCTCAGAGTATTATCAAGACTTATTCTATTTCCATTATATTTTTGAAGGAAAGATTGATTCAAAATCTGATTGTGTTACAAGGGTCCACTCAATTGAGATTATTCAGGCATGATTGAATGTTGCCATTGGAGAGGTACTTTATTTAATCAGTCTTCTTAGGGGACTTACATATTAGTCTTTGGAGGACAAAAAAGTAAAAGCAAGTGGCCTTGAAACGACTATTTTTCCCTGCTGTGTGGGATAAGTCATCAGTAAGAAAATACACTATGTTTCATTGTTGTGATCCTAACAGCCTGCTGAGTTAAAACAAAACAGTGGATGTTTTACATTCGCTGCTGCTTTGACTTGGATTCGATACAATCTGATTTCAGTCATCCCAAGAGACGACACACAAGCAAGTGGGCCTAATGTAGTGGCAAATGTTCTGAAGACAAAGGTTTCGTAAAAGAAAAATAATGACTCCGTAGGCGGTTAGTTCAAGCGATGGCTTGTTTTGACAGATTGTTAGAGGACAAACTTCTCTTAACGACTCCTCTAATAAGCAAAGTTTAATTGTTAGTAGAATGACCTAGAAGATGACGACATCAAGACAGCTGCAATCATTTTAAATTGAAATAGTAGTGTGGAGAGCTTTGTTTATCAAGTACCTACATGCGCCATGACTAATTCACATTCAATCCAAATCAAATAGAAAACAAAGCAATCCAGCCTCCCGTGTGCAGCGTTGATTGGTTTGGAAATCATTCAACGACTTGCAGAATAGCTGGTCTTCATGTGGTTATTGGATTGATGAAGTTGAAGAATTTCTTTTGTATTTATAAACGTCAAAGCTCATTCATCAAGTAAGTAATTGAATGCTAAAATACCATTTGGACATAATACCTCAGTTGTATGAATGATTGGAAATAGTTTTTTGAGGGGAAAGGCCGGAGCTTGGCTGGTGCGCTTTCATAACTAAACAATAGATCCGAAAGTTGAGCTAAAATATTTTCGATGATTTAAATTATAACACAATGAAGACTGATATTCAATAAGGACCACGACAGCTTTTCCCAACGAGCATGGGACGGTGTGTTTACCTTGTGGAAACTGCCATGGAAAATGCGCTTCACTTGTTCCTCATTAAATATGGCTCTCTGGATCTCTCCTCGGGTGTCCTTGTTATAGAACGTGATTGTTTTGCTTGAAGCTGGAAAGAGAGGAAGCTTTGATGAAGCGACACGGAAAGCACAGACTGCTCTATAGGGAACACATGGGGGTAGACGGACGGATGAGGGGGATAACAAAAAGGTTAAGGGGGATTTAGTCCATGCTCCTAATCATTTGCATGCACTTACCACATGTGCAGTTGAAAAATAAATGCCCATCTTAGAAGGAAACCCCATCCTAAATTACCGTAGAAGACTACCGACAATTCTGCACATTTCCAATTAGCGGTTTCCACCCATAATTAATTAGCTATGTCCGAGTTTGATATGCCACAGCGTCTACAGCACCAAATGACAAGAGGAGACTTACGATTGACGGTGACGCCGACCTCCGGATTGTTGTTTTTGTCGGAAATCTGCCAAATATCAAAAGGATCAGAAGGTGTGTCGGGTAGAAGTCGGAAGAGGAGGACGATGGTGTAGGATGGGGGAAGACCATCTGGATGGATCTCCCTGTTGGTGTAAACAAATTGTATCGTTATTAACCCAAAGTAGTCACAGTCAAGCAATCGAACAAATGTTGTCAACTTGCTAAAGAGTGAACTAACCAGAATGTTAAAGTCTGTCACAAATCCATTAAAAGCTAAATTATTACCAGTTACCCCTCTGGGTGTGCAAAAATGACTCACACGTTGAAAGTATTTTCCATCCTCTCTTCCTGACTACATTGTCAACTGTTTCCATTCCACTCACTACCTGAGAAGTTCAGTAGTTGCCAACACACCACTTGCGGATGCATAAAAGGACAAAACTTTTATCCCAAGGGTGAGTTGTATCATTAAAACAGAAAAGAACAGGACAGGAAGAAAATCTCCTCCAGGTGATATCACTTGGGCTTCTATTCTCAACTTATTGCTGATGGTTCACTTGAGTACCGTAATTTTCGGACTATAAGTCGCACCGGAGTATAAGTCGCACCAGCCATAAAATGCCCAAAAAAGTGAAAAAAAACCATATATATGTATATAAATCGCTCCTGAGTATAAGTCGCCCCCCCACCCAAACTATGAAAAAAACCGCGACTTATAGTCCGAAAATTACGGTAGTCTCTTTGACGACGGCGGAAATTCAGTATCATTATCAATAATGGGGTTGGACATAAAGTTACTTTGTTGATTTTACATGCACTCGGGGTTTTGCACCAGTTCTTACTTGGTTGGCTGGTTTATGTAGGCATCCTTATGCAGCCTGTAGGCAATGTAGCTGTTGAATGAGCCCGGCTCCATGGACACACCATTCATTCCAGCGAACGTGCGGTCTGTGATGTTAAAAGCCTCAAGCATCCTGAATCCTGAAAATTGCCAAAGGACAATCATGTCAAGGAGTAAAAACCACTACAAGATATGCTAGTCATGTTAGCAAGGTGTGTAGGGATTAGTTAGTGTGCGTGATGCTTACCAGGTGTGGTGTATCCATTCATGTAAATCAGAGGGCAAGCTAAAGCAAAAACAGAAAAGCGAAGAAGGAGTCAAACATACTCTTAGGGTTGAAATAATGCTTCTCATGTGTTCAGACATTAGGTTTAAAGAGATTCAAAGGACATAATATCGTCTCTGTCTTACTGGAGGTAGCTGTTTCACAAATGAAGGTGATCAGGTTGTCCTGGATCTTGTCGAAAGCATCGTAGTCATCGACCACAAACACGTGTCTTTCGCTGGGCTTGCTGCCAATGTTTCTCAACTCTGCCATGTCCACATCGGCTACGCCAACCACAAACACACTGTAGCCTGTGGAGGGAACAACACAAAACAATTCAATTGTCAAGGAAATTAGAGTCCAACAGCTAAAAGTCATAATGCCGAACTGAACTGGTACCAAAAGTAGAAACAAAAGTGAATTGTTTGTTTGTTGGCAGAATATTTCTTGGTTTAGAAAGATGACATGAGATTTGACAAATGGACAGCTGCGGTGGACTGTAACATTAACAAAAATGAAAACAAATGACTCCTCCATTATTCCTTGCTCCATCCCGCCCTTGCTCCATAATGTTATGCAGAACTTTGAGTTCAGCATAATTCTACAAACAAACTAATCAAAAGACAAATGTGGTGAATTTGTAACATTCATGTAAAATGTTCAAATCTGTAAACATTTATGAGGGGAAAACTGGAAATTTCAATAACTCATATTTGTGTTTGTGAGCTATACTGATGCAAATTCATTTAGGCATACCAGCTTGTTGCAGCTGTAGGGCGTTCTTCTTGACATCATCCTGGGAGCGTCCATCGGTGACAACCACAAGAACTTTAGGAACATTCCTCCTCATTCCACTGTCAGAGGTGAACACCTTGTCGTAGACATGCTTCAGCGCAATGCCTGGACAAAGAAGCAAAAATCAAAACCATTATCACATTTGTTCATTTCATTGTGCAAACGCACACTTGTAAGATGAGTACCTGTCTTGGTGTTTCCTCCTCTGTAGCGAACATTCTTCAAAGCCGAAACGACGACCCCCTTGTCATGGTATGTGTTGAGCTTGAACTCAGTCTTAGCGTCATCGCTGTACTGCGCAAATGCAACCTGAGGGAAAATGTGACATGGAAATCTTACTCTACAATCTACGTAAACTGACGATTGAAATCTTCTGATTCAACAGACACCAAAGAATCTCTTCTAACCTGCATGCCAGTCGGACTGATGACATCAAAAGCACCGGTCATGCTTGTGACAAACTGGATGACCTTGTGGAAACTATCATCTCCGATACTCCAAGAGCCATCAATGAGGAAGACCACATCGGCCTTAGCACCTCTGCAGACTGTGATTCAAGCGTATCAGTGATTAATAAAAGCCAGTCCAGTGATTTAGTATCATTATTTAACATGTGAAAGCTCTCCTCACCATCCAATGCTGCTGGAACTGTTGCTGGTGGAGGAGGAGGTGGTGGCTCGGTTGGCGCTTCAGTGGGTTTAACCACTTAAGGGACCAGAAAAAAAGCACATTAAATAAATAGTCAATGGAATGTACATTGAAGAGCATACACTGAAGCATAATAAATGTCATCTTACATGTTCGCTCCTTCGTGTCCACCCCAGGCCCTTCCATGCTGGGTGTCTGAGTGTACACAGTGGCAGTGTAGAGGGTGTCAGGTGTCAAACCGTCAAAGCAGTAATCACTCGCACTGCTTCTGACTGTGATCTCCTGAGCTCCACCTTGAGAGGCTGAAGAGGGAAGGGAAATTAGATCTATCCGAAACAATATTTCAAGAGATTCTCCAAAACTACTAAAGCACTTACGATCAACCGGTTGGACTTTAAGCCTGTAGGACGTTGCGGCTCTGTGCTGAGCCCATCGAATGCAGAAGGTGTCATAGGCCACGTTATATGTTGTCAAGTCTGTCACATTCAGGTACACTACAAAAGACCCAAAGCATATTTGACTGAGAATGCCAAAACAATTTGGAGTAGCTGTACCTCAGGTATCATCTTACATGTGGTGCCCTGGCCAATCAGAGGTCCACTGATCCCGGTGCTGTACTGCGCCAACACTTTCACATCATAAGTGGTTCCGGGTGTCAGGTTATTCAGTTGGTGGGTAGTGACATCGCCAACAAAAACCTCTTCAGACTGATCAGAGCCTAGGAGGAAGCACAAACAGGACACAGTGTGAAAAATATTTATGCTAATCAACGTACTCATCTCAAGAATGGCATAACGCTACCTTCAGGCTGGTAGATAAGCTTGTATCCGGTAACCCTTGATGGAGCTGGGTCCCAGGAGACCTTAAAGCGGGTGTACCATTCATCGGAAACGCGAAGGTTCCTGGGTCCAAGCATAGCCACTGTAGGAAAGCCCAGGCATAACGATTATCATTGGATCAGAGGAACAACATGCAAATGAAATTTCACATGGTTCTGTTTCATCACCTTATCGGTGATTATATGAACTATGGGGAATTTGGAAACCTACAAGAAGCAACTTTCATTTTGTTAATTAGGTATAATGCGAGCCAGGACTACTTCAAGAAGCAGGTCTAGCGTGGCTCCAGCCATTGCGTAATCCTCTGGCAATAGCTTGTGTTTACTTTGGCCAGTGTGACATCAAGTCAAAACCTATTTTTCTGGAATTAATCACAATTCTAATCAAGTAAATGAATCCATTCAATCTTTCCGACTTCTGCTGTGAATTCCAAACATTCATGCCGAATTAAGTCAATGCAATTCTAGTGTTCTTCCTCCTGTAGAGACACGTTGAATAGTCTGTACCTGTGCGACCATCTCCTTCCAGTTCTCCTCCTGGTCCATCAGCATAGATGGCAGTCACTTTGATGTGATAAGGGGTATCTGAATCCAGGTTCTGCAGAACCACATTGTTTCTGTTCCCTTGGACTGTCGTCTGCAAGTCATATGACAGAAACCTAAATGTTAACTAACAATCAAAAATCATTGTAATTGGCAACATATGCAACATACCCTAAGGACGATGTTTATATTGGTGCACGTAAACAATTTAATACAAATTAGATGTTATGGCGAACTTTTCAGGATACGAGTGTGCAGCTGATCCTAATTATGTGGCCAACATATCCTTAATTTCTAAATTAAATTTACTCACTTTTATAACAATACAAAGTTCAACTTAACTACGACGTCTGCAAATACTTACATATTCTTCAATGGGGTCTCCAGTGGTTGGGGCATAGGTGATGCGATATTGCGTGACTGGGCCATCAGCATGTTCCCAGCTCACAGAGAGACTGGAGGTCGTAGGGTCGTACACAACCATGTCCCTGGGGCCGCCGCGAGGACCTACATTATAAGAAATGTCAGTACCTTCATCACAAAATTTTTTTTACGGACCTATTGATACTAAAATAAGGTATGGAGTTTTTCTAATCCAGTAATCACAAGTTTCGTACGTGTTTTGCCGTTGTCAGCGATGGTTTCTCCTTCACCGTCACTGTATACAGCAACAACTGCAACGTTGTAATCAGTATCTGGAATCAGATCTGGCAGCAATGCCGTGGTGGAAGTCCCTGGTACCATAACCTGTATGCAAACACATGAAAGTCTTGTGAGAAGATTGAGTATCCTTTATTTGACTATGACCTCCCTTCTTTTGTGAAAATGAATGGAACAGTTATTTTGTCTGCTCTCCATCATTTGGACCCCCCTGCTTTACCTTCTTGTTGGAGCAAACGAGCAAATTTGAAGTGTATCATTAACATGACATGCCAATTGCTCCCGCAAAGACCTTTCCCTTCTCTCTTGATGCACACGTGTACATTCTACACAACACCATTGCTGTCAGCACAGAGAGAAGGGACGAGCCAAATATTCTTTTGAAGTTGACGAGTGTGTTTGACGGCTGCGAAGGCCACATCTTTGGCACACGAGTTGCATGAGACCAGAATTCTTGGAGTTACTCCAATAGAATTTCAAAAGCTGTCAACCCAAAGCCAGTTATGCAGATGATACGGGCCATATTGTTGTGGAGTCATATCATATGGACCTCATAGAAGAACTGAAATCCTCACTATTTGATGCAGACGGCAAAGCGAGCCAATGATGTCACGCGAGTAAAACTTCAAAACTTGTTTACATATTCCGAAAAATTCTTTCCACGTTAAGATGTTGAAACACTCCTTCCAGATGTCACATACAGTGGTAAGTGTGTTTTATGAACCCAGTTGAGGTTTATAATTCATGCTGATGTACAGGTATAAAGACATGACATTTGCTAACCAGACTAATGTTTCGCTTTTAACGTCTTATTATGAGGCTGTTACATTCCTTGTGGCAAACAGAACTTTAGGACTTTAAATTCAAGTCAAATGTGGGCCGTTAGGTTGTTAAAATACATTTTATACACGTGTGCCCACTTGCTTGACGGAAACTCACCGATTCAGCAGGCTTGGCACCAGACACGGGGGAGTAGACCACCCGGTACTGCAGAACTGGTCCTGTGGCATGCTCCCAACGTACGTTCAGACTGTTGGTTGTGGGATTGAATACTTGGATGTTCCGGACAGGTCGACGCTCCACTGCAGTGCCAGGTATGGTGGATGGCAAGAAGGTAAGTTGAGTGCAGAGAGGGATCAAGTTAAAGATAGAAGAGGCGAGGTCAAGAAAAGGTAAAGTATGAAGAGGATCGTTGGACAGAGTGAAGAGTGATGACAGAGCGAGGTTAAAGGGCAGTGGTGGAAGTGTTTGCACAGAGAGGTGGAGAGAGGATGAAACAAAACAGACTAGTTAGATCTACCCCGATAATTTACAGATGTCCCCTAAAGTCCAAAAATGTGCTCTATGCAAACATGAAGTTACAAGGATAAACATGTTGAAGCTTACTAACTCACTAATTATCTGGGGGTGTGACCTTGACCCCTCTGTTCTGCATGAATCTTGAATTTTCAGTATGTTAATGAATTTGGGACAACTCTATGCTTCGAGCTCTGTAAAAAAAATACAAATCCTGCTTTTCCTTCATACTAAGGTATGTAATTCCAATCCAAAGGAGAGCTCTAGCTGAATAGATTTTGAAGATAGCATATCATATCATATCATATCAAAAGCATAGAAACACAACATGTCATAATGTTGTGCTGTGATTTTGAATCCTTTCAAATAATGAGCGACTGACTGGTCTAGGTACTAAAACAAATCTGCCCATGGAACTACAATACATCCCATGGGAAAAAGGGGCAGATTCCCTCATGTTTATCTTTTAAACTGTTGTAACAAAACTGCCATCAAAAGGAAACTTCCTGTCAGAGCCTTAAAGTATACACAAGGTGCATAATCAGACACGCATTCAAAAATCCGAAGCACATGTTTAGTGCTTTTGTGCCGCTCCTCCATTATAACCTCATAAACGAAGCGGGGAAAACACAGCGGGTTTAAGACAGAGAGAGTACTTCCGTACTTTCACAGGCTGAAGCTAGTTGCTGGAAGTTCCTTTGAATTTTTAAAGCACAATAAATAGTAAAAGGTTAGAGAAGATCCTGATGATGAATTAGACGGATTAAAAGCACTGGAACTGACAGTATAAAAGCCGCAAAGTCAATAAATGTGCAATATAAAAAGTCTTGTTTTTGCACGCATATGGTTGGATAAGCTGGTTAGGTTGGGGAAAAAAAAGGAAATATTTTAACAAAACGGAAATGATAGCAGGCACCGTTCTTGACCTTATTCAAGTAAATCTAAGGCCATAGAGAATATAAAGCTTTCTATTCATTCATCAGTCCCCTCCCCTTTCTTTCCTTTTCCCTAAAGCAGAGCAATTTAGTCAATGCCCCTCCTCTGATACCCCAGGCTCACCATTATCCTGACCGCCACCCTTCATTCCATCCTTTAAATGGACAATATTACGGTAAAGAGAAAGAGGAGACACCATTATGAAGCTGCCAGCTGAGGAATTCCTTCCTACGCAATCACCCCACAAACTGCTGACTCATTCAAGGGTGGAGGTTGGCGGTTTCGAGCAGTCCGTAACCTCGCTCCAGATTTTTGCTTACTCTGCTGCCTCTTTGTTTTTCGTGATGGATCTACAGAGACGTTTATGGTATTGTACAATCAACTGGTCTTGGTTTTTATGACATCATGAAATGAATTGGTAATAACTAACTGCCATTTAATGAAGACAAAGTATTCACTGGATTTTTAACCAAGTGAAGGAGATGGTCAATCTCTGAGATCATCCTCATTTTTCCAAGGATGTAATACAATGTTAGATACTGCAGAACACATGCATGGCAATTACCTCCATGTCAGTATGGTTGGTTACTTCATAAAGTTCGAGCGGTTGCTTAGATTCAGTTCAAAAGAGGATTTTAAAGATGCAGTTCTTGATATTCCATTGGTTCTGATCATTTGTTTTGTCATCAAAACACAAAATAATGCACATATTGAAATGTGCATGCAAGGACTGTGAATATCAAGAATTAATACTTTAAAGGACAGAAAAGATCCATATCTTTTCTGAAGCATGGATCAAGTGAATGATTGGATGGATCAGTAAATGCAATGGATAAATGGATGGAAAAGATGAAGTGATATTTAAAGGAATGATGAGGGGATGATGGAATGGACTTCACAAACAATAAATTTATCAGCCATTTAACATAACTTTAGCGCATTAGGATAAGCAGCTGAGACAGGATAGCACTTGAAGGAACCGGGCCCACAAGAGCTGGGCATCGGCTAAGCGCCTCGCGTGATGATAATGATAGTGATGATGATGATGATGATAATGACGACGACAATGATAATAATGACGACGACGATGATGATGATAATAATGACGACGACGACGATGATGATAATGATGATGATGTTTTGACCAATGAGCAGCGATGCATATATATATTAAGCATGCTTTCACTTATAAAGGGAAAACATGATTTTCCCTCTAACATATTTACTTACACGGATCAGGGGTCTCGGACACTATAGAAAACAACAAAAAAAGAAAGGTATAATGGGTTTATCCCTCATAAAACATTGTATACCCATCCATGTTGATACCACACACATTCTGTCATACAAATAGGATGAAAAAAAAGGGTTAAACTACCAGAAATGGATTTCATTTTACATTAGTGTTCATTCCCTGGCAACACTTGCATGTTTTGCCATTTTCTGACAATGATGATGATGATGATAATGAGGACGATGATAATGATGATAATAATGATGACGACGATGATGATAATAACGACGACGACAATGATGATAATAATGACGACGACGATAATGATGATGTTTTGACCAATGAGCAACGGTGCACATTGGCTATATATATTAAGCATGCTTTCACTTATAAAGGAAAAACATGATTTTCCCTCTAACATATTTACTTACACGGATCACGGGTCTCTGGCACTATAGAAGCAAAACAAAGAAAAGTATAATGGGTTTATCTCTCATAAAACATTGTATACCCATTCATGTTGATACCACACACATTCTGTCATACAAATTGAATTTTAAAAAAAAGGGTTAAACTAACAGAAATGGATTTAATTTTACATTAGTGTTCATTCCCTGGCAGGACTTGCTTGTTTTGCCATTTTCTGAGAATGATGATGATGATAATGACGACGATGATAATGATGATAATAATGATGACGACGATGATGATAATAATGACGAAGACATCGATGATAATGATGATGTTTTGACCAATGAGCAACGGTGCACATGGGCCATATATATTAAACATGCTTTCACTTAAAAAGGAAAAACGTGGTTTTCCCTTTAACATATTTACTTACACGGATCGCGGCTCTCGGTGACTATAGAAGCAAAAAAGAAAGTTATAATGGGTTTATCCTTTCTAACAATGATGATGATGATAATGACGACGATGATACTGACGATAATAATGATGACAACGATGATGATAATAATGACGAAGACGACAATGATAATGATGATGTTTTGACCAATGAGCAACGGTGCACATCGGCCATATATATTAAGCATGCTTTCACTTAAAAAGGAAAAACATGGTTTTCCCTTTAACATATTTACTTACACGGATCGGGGCTCTCGGTGACTATAGAAGCAAAAAAAGAAAGTTATAATGGGTTTATCCTTTCTAACAATGATGATGATGATAATGACGACGATGATAATAATGATGACGACGATGATGATAATAATGACGAAGACGACGATGATAATGATGATGTTTTGACCAATGAGCAATGGTGCACATCGGCCATATATATTAAGCATGCTTTCACTTAAAAAGGAAAAACATGGTTTTCCCTTTAACATATTTACTTACACGGATCGGGGCTCTCGGTGACTATAGAAGCAAAAAAAGAAAGTTATAATGGGTTTATCCTTTCTAACAATGATGATGATGATAATGACGACGATGATGATGATAATAATGACGACGACGATGATGATAATGATGTTTTGACCAATGAGCAACGGTGCACATCGGCCATAATATTAAGTATGCTTTCAGTTAAAAAGGAAAAACATGGTTTTCCCTTTAACATATTTACTTACACGGATCACGGCTCTCGGACACTATAGAAGCAAAAAAGAAAGGTATAATGGCTTTATCCTTTCTAACAATGATGGTGATGATAATGACGACGATGATAATGATGATAATAATGAAGATCACGATAATGTTGATAATGACGAAGACGACGATGATAATGATGATGTTTTGACTAATGAGCAACGGTGCACATTAGCCATATATATTAAGCATGCTTTCGCTTAAAAAGGAAAAACATGGTTTTCCCTTTAACAGATTTACTTACACGGATCGCGGCTCTCGGACACTATAGAAGCAAAAAAAAGAAAGGTATAATGGGTTTAACCTTTCTAACAATGATGATGATGATAATGACGACGATGATAATAATGATGACGACGATAATGATAATGACGAAGACGACGATGATAATGATGATGTTTTGACCAATGAACAACGGTGCACATTAGCCATATATATTAAGCATGCTTTCACTTAAAAAGGAAAAACATGATTTTTCCTTTAACAGATTTACTTACACGGATCACGGCTCTCTGACACTATAAAAGCAAAAAAAGAAAGGTATAATGGGTTTAACCTTTCTAACAATGATGATGATGATAATGACGACGATGATAATAATGATGACGACGATAATGATAATGACGAAGATGACGATGATAATGATGATGTTTTGACCAATGAACAACGGTGCACATTAGCCATATATATTAAGCATGCTTTCACTTAAAAAGGAAAAACATGATTTTTCCTTTAACAGATTTACTTACACGGATCACGGCTCTCTGACACTATAAAAGCAAAAAAAGAAAGGTATAATGGCTTTATCCTTTCTAACAATGATGATGATGATAATGACGACGATGATAATGATGATAATAATGATGACGACGATGATGATAATAATGACGAAGACGACGATGATAATGATTGTGTTTTGACCAATGAGCCACAGTGCTCATCGGCCATATATATTAAGCATGCTTTCACTTAAAAAGGAAAAACATGATTTTTCCTTTAACAGATTTACTTACACGGATCACGGCTCTCTGACACTATAAAAGCAAAAAAAGAAAGGTATAATGGCTTTATCCTTTCTAACAATGATGATGATGATAATGACGACGATGATAATGATGATAATAACGACGACGACAATGATGATAATAATGACGACGACGATAATGATGATGTTTTGACCAATGAGCAACGGTGCACATTGGCTATATATATTAAGCATGCTTTCACTTATAAAGGAAAAACATGGTTTTCCCTTTAACAGATTTACTTACACGGATCACCGCTCTCGGACGCTATAGAAGTAAAAAAGAAAGGTATAATGGGTTTATCCTTTCTAAAAATGATGATGATGATAATGATGATAATAATGATGACGACGACGATGATGATAATAATGACGACGATGATAATGATGATGTTTTGACCAATGAGCAACGGTGCACATTGGCCATATATATTAAGCATGCTTTCACTTAAAAAGGAAAAACATGGTTTTCCCTCTAACATATTTACTTACACGGATCATCCCTCTCGTACACTATAGAAGTGAAAAAGAAAAGGTATAATGTGTTCATCTTTCATAAAACATTGTATATGTATCAATGTTGACACCACACACACATTCTGTCATACAAATAGGATGGGAAAAAAAGGGTTCAACTACCGGAAATGTATTTAATTTTACGTTAGTGTTCATTCCCTAGCAGGACTTACATGTTTTGCCATTTTCTGACATGCGTTGTCCTTCTCCAGCAGAGTAAACAGGAACCACAGTCACAGTGTAGATGGTATCAGAGTCGAGGTTCTTCAGAACTGTGTTGTAAGTGTTGCCTGATACTTGGACCTGAAGGAGTGACAACACAGAATACTTTAGGGGAAGATCTGACAAGGCTGTCTCATTAAAGTGAGAGTGGGCTATGGGAAAAAGGAGGCTCTGGATTAAAGGATCAATTCCAAGAATTTTCTTCTTCTATTAACATTCCGACCTAAGTCAAGACCCATCACTCAGTCTTCTTTAGTACTTGCTTATACTATCTGGGTCACAGCAGGAATTGAAGACCACCCATCTGATTAAAGGCACTGCGGATGGGTCTTGAGTGGAAGTTGATTCCAGAAACACGAGAGTCGGCTATAAACAAACACTATTCTACCAATGGCCGTGTTTTTAACATTTTCCTTAATATCTTTGTGAATAATGCAGAGATTATAACAATATTCAGGCATTGTTAAGATGTGTGCATCGTAGTCCACGATACAAATAAATGCAGTACACAAACTCGTCTGAAATCCAAGAATTTCCGTAAATCCAGCTGACTTTTCCCAAAAATATTCCAGAGAACAAACTTGGCTATGACTTACCATGTCTTCCCGGCCTCCAGCTGCAGGTTGATAGAAGACTCTATACTGTCGCACGTTGCCATCAGCAGGCTCCCAATCAACATTCAGGGTGCTGGTAGTGGGGTCAGTGACCCGCAGGTTCCTGACACCACCCAGAGGCTCTGAAGTAAAAGAAAGCAACTCAATACTATTGTGACATCATATCGTTCTGGTCCTCATCCCAACTCAAATCATTTTCTCCCTCCTTATACACTGAAAAATAAATCATTAAAGCTGCTCCTGTTGATACTTGTTCTTCAGAAGCATCCAAAGTGTAAACATCTTACTGGTCCTGCCAAGTTCAATCAGTTCTTCACTGACTCCTCGGGGGTAAACAGCCACCACACTGATGGAATATTCAGTGTCAGGGGTTAGCTTGGGCATGAAGAGAGTGGTCTTCTTTCCTCCAACTTGGACCTATTGGGGGAAATAATGAGTATGTTAGGTTTCTTCTCTTGTGTATATAATGTTAAACGTGCCTGACATAATCTTGCAAAACACATTATTGCCCAAGATGCATTATCTTCACCAAGGTAACTAAGCTGACATTAACTTTTTTTTTTTATCCATCTTTCACTGTCATATTCTGAAGCCAACTATGCGGTAACCACATTTCATCAGGTCCTAAAGAGGAACACAGTCCAGCAAGCCTGCAGATTAAGTGAAGCCAAGTGAGGTGAAGCTGAAGGTGTTGACAGCCTCTGACAGAGCAGCGAACAAAAAATGCTTCCTCCATTTAGTAAATAATTTTCAGAACATCTTTGTGGTATTGAAGTTGAAAGGTTATGTGATGAATAAATTAATGGAAAAAAATATTTTGTTGAGTTGTCAAAATACATTAATGCACAATAACTATACTGGATAATAAGGGAAAAAAATATGTATGCTGCTTGAATGCAAGCACAAGAGTATAATTAGATTTCTCTGTAAGCCTGGATTAAGGAAGCAATGTCAACCAAGGGAAACAAAAATTCAACTGCCATCCACTCAGACTTTAAGAAAGAGTGGCCATGACCAGCAGGACACAGTCGACACTGTTTGGAAACATTGGGGGGTGGGAAAAAAAACCTCAGACAGGTTCCATCAAATCATGGTTGCCTTTTCCAAACAACAGTTAGGGATATTTGACTTAGAGTAAACTGCATTCATGCAAAAGTGACGCCGCTGTGCTTGAGCAATGCACAAATATTTCCTGGATGAGACTGTACTCAAGTCAATTCAACTGAGGCCTGCTAAATCAGAAAGTAAGCGTACTGTCCAAATTGTAATACACACACTCAATTCGGTCCATGCATTATAAATCCATTTTGGTTTCAAGTCTTTGGCATTACAAATATCACATGACTTACAGTCTGGGTCCTGCCTCCGGAAGTGGGAACGTAGGTGATCCTGTAGTTCTGGACACGGCCTGGAGCTGGATCCCATCTGGCGTTCAGGGTTGTGATTGTTTCATTGTACACAACCAGGTTGGTAGGAGGAGCAAGAGGTGCTGAAGAATACATACGTGACAATTACAACCTTGTCAGGATGGTTGGTTATCCTAGCAGATAAGAACCGTTTATAAAAATTTTAATGCTTTTAAAGATGCTCTCCTTGATATTCCGGCCATTGACTGGAATTTATATGTCAATGAATCCAAATGTGTTTGTCATCAAAACAAGATAACCAACATATTGGAATGTGCATGCTTCCTATGATATGAATATCAAGGATTGCTGCTTTAAATGCAGAAAAAAATACTCATCCGAGGGATGGTATCTTTTCTGAAGCAGGGATGGATTTGGAATAAATAAGTGCAATGGATGGATGGATGGAAAGATGGGATGATGATGATGATGACAATGATGATGATGATGGAATGGACATCAAAACAAAGTAAAAGTCAATCCTGACATGCACGCTTGAACTCCGTCTTCATCCATTTAACTTCAATTGAATCATTCTTAAGAGGAGCATTAGGAAAAGTAGCAGGGCAACAAGCACGCAGACAAAGACAGAAGCTGGAAGCACTTCAAGTCACCAGCTGTGTCAGCGGTAGCACAGCTGGCCTCGCAATGATGATGATGATGAAGGTGATGATGATGATGATGATGATGATGATGATGATGTTTGACCAATGAACACCAGTGCAGATTGGCCAAAAATAATAAATCATGCTTTCATCACTTGAAAAGGAAAATCATCGTTTTCCTTTTTGACACATTTACTTACACGGAACACTTCTCCTGGGCACTACAGAGGCAAAAATAAAAAGATATAATGGGCGCACCTTTGACTGAACATAATACCATTTACAAAACCTTCGACCAAAATTCCTCATGGAGAAACTCTCATGCAACTGGGCCTAAAATTTGAATTTATGTTAACGTTTAGTCATCTTACATGTCCTCTCAGTGCCAAGCAGGTCTTCGCTCTCAGACTCATCTGGATAGATGGCGGTGACGGACACATCATAGGGGGTGTCCGGTTCCAGGTTCTCCAGAACATGGGTCGTCTCATCGTTATTCAGAATTGCCTGATGAGAAAAAATATAGCATCGAGTAATTAAATGGGGAAAAATTAGACAAGCAATGAAATATACTTCCAGTTGCTTTTAAGAAATGTGGGCAGACGTACATATTGGATGTTGGTGTCTCCCTTCTTGGTCCAGCCAATGCGATAGAGAGCCACATCAGGAGCTCCATGCTCCCAGGTGGCTCTAAAACTGGTCTGGGTAATCTCTGAGAATCGAAGGTTCTTTGGAGGAGGAACCACATCTGCGAGATGGAAGATTGGAAGTTACGGTGAGCTCATTTTATTGTCATTGTAGTTGTGTTGTATCTTCTTCAATCTTACCAGTGATTCCCACGCCCGGCATGGTCTGACCAGCACCTTCATCATAGATTGGGGTAACAGACAGGGTATACTCGGTCTGTGAGATCAGGTTATCTAGTACTGTAGTGGTCCTTGATCCATCCACTTCCAGCTGTAAACATTATTATTGCATAACATTATTCCAAATTTCTAAACTGACTGAAGATGTTTTTTTCCCAAGTCTTGCACAAGTTTCCAGACATTATTTGGAAGCCAAATCAGACAAAATGACATTTTTACGTGTCTGTGTTTTAAGTGGCATACTGTCACTGAGTGGGTAAAAATCCCATCATCCATTAAGCCAACATTTTGCTATTTTTGAGCCAGAAGACTTTTCCACCGACTCACTACATTTTTCATAATCAAACTGACAGGCCATCAGACACTTCCACATATGTTTCCAGAACAAGAATTCTCCCAAAAGGGGAAAAAACAACTATGTAGTCTATCCATTCAACAGCACCATAAACCCGACTTTCACCCTGGTAAAACCGAACTGTTTTAACTTTTTCATCAGACACAAACATTTTGAATGTTCATACAGCTAGATGCTGTATCCTCCACCTCCACACGGGAAGACGAATCAAACTCACCTCCTTTGGTTCTCCAGACTCCGGCTTGTAGGTGATGATGTACTTGCGGACAGGACCGGGAGCAGCATCCCAGATGAGCCTCATGGTGCTATGAGTGGTATCCTGGACCCTTAGTTCACCCGCGGGTGGCAGGGGCACTGAATAAGGGAACAGACACAAATATGTGATAATCCGACACGGTCCAAGTTGACATTTTTAGGATTGTCCTTGTCCAGGAATATTATCTGAATTCATCCAGTGCTTACAGGTGACTCCCTTTTGTCTCAGTGGTTCACTGGCTCCTTCTCCATGTAGGGCCAAGATGGACACAGTGTAGGCCGTGTTGGGTGATAATTTCACGAGCTGGGCATCAGTTGTGCCACCAGCCACGATGATCTGTGAGAAAATAACGCGGGTTGGAAAGTAAATAAAACCAATTGCGCATTTGGATTCATTCTTTTGAAGCTCTCTCAGAAAATATTCTGACGCTCCCTCGGCTGAGTGAGATCATACATGATTACTCCCACCCTTTGCTAACAATGTGACTTTGTATTTCCCTTTTTCTTGGAGACAATAATGGTAGCTGTGTATTACAAATATGACCTCATTGTGTTACACCTGTTTTTGGTCCAAGACTGCTCACCAGAGTTAAGCAATGTAGCTTGGCTTTAAAAACTGCCTTCAAAATTTCAATTAGCCTAATATAAGCAGCTGACAGGCAATTACCTCCTGATCAAGTGTAGGCTCCGTGGCATTGATGGCGCTGTAGAGCAACTTGTAGCCTGTAGCACCTGGTACCGGCTCCCATCTCACTCTCATTGTGGTCATCTGTTCATTATAGATGTCCATCCGTCTTACACCAGGCAGGGGCACTGCAGAACAGAGGATGATGAATTATTAATTATTAAACATTCTCATTGACAGTGTCTTCTTTTACTGGTGTCCCTGAGCTGTATTATTTTTACAGAGTGCCAATAAAACTTAAGCACTTAAAAAAAAAAAAGTCAAAATGAAGCTCATACCACACGGCACATACTTGATGAAGATTTAGTATGTCATTTTGCAGCCATATAATTTCAGTAACTTAGGGCTCAGCAAAATAATTTGCAATAAATTAGGTTATTTTCGCGGTAACTCCATATGAGGACTGGAACCAATCAAACAGACACACTAAACCAATTACTTTTCCCTATATCAATTTTGGGCCAGCTGAATGATCTGATATGATTGTGACATAACACATAAATCTGTCATCCAGCATTTCCAGCTTTCTGATGCTCTTTTCTGGATGGGGAAAGTGTTTTTATTCTTCTATGCTTCGCATGGTATGCCCAAAGGGCGATAAAAGTTGAGAGCGCCGTTCTTTAATGTTGACATTATTTGAAGACAACGATCTAGAGTTTACATTCCCACTGGAAAGGCTGACCCTACATGGATGCTTCAAAGTCCTTTGAATCAAACAGTGCATTCCGAGCAGTAAACCGAAACCGCAGAGAGCAAAAACCTACATGTGGTCTCGACGCCATTTAGTGGCTCGCTGATCTCTTCTCCCACCACAGAGTAGACGTTAACCAGATACTCGGTCAGGGGGTCGAGTTGCTCAAGTACCACTGTGTTCTGAGTGCCATCCACAAACACCTATTAAAACAGAGGACATTTAGAAGATGGTCTGCAGTTGTATGGTCATTGGCACACATCCATTTCACACATTGGCACCAATGATGATTAATTATTATTATTATTATGATCTGCGCATACAATGAGATTAATATTTTTTTCTTGCAATTTTCATTTTTAATATAACAATGGGTTTATTATTGTTATTATAGCTTGTAATTTGAAATATGCAAGCAATATAGTAACAAATATTTTTTCAGACTTGATAAATGTCAATCAAAAGTAATTCTAAAAGTAATTTTTCTTTGTACGTATATTTTTGAGAATTTGATATTGATACATCTGGGCCTTATTAGATTGTGCTGGCATACCTTATGCTTGATTTATATTTTCTAATCGATTGAAGGTTGTTATATTTGGGTAATTGGTTAATTAACAAAAATGAGTAAATCATATCAATATACATTCTATTTTCCCAGTGCTGCAATTGTTCATGAGGTCGTAATATTTCCTGGCCCTCCGTCTGATCAAAATGTTATTGGACTCCCGTTCAGCAGGAGGCCAATACAAACAGGAGGTTGGAAATTGTTTTCGCACAGTATCCCATTAGACTCTGAAACAGTGGTTCATTACATACAACATTTTAAGCCAAACTTCTCTCAATACCTCAACTCTAGGGAACCACACTTAACCTTTATGTGTTTTGAGAACGAAATACTGACTGCATTATTGGTGGTCCGACAGTTCTAGTTACCTGTTGTGTGATTCCTGATTCAGACTCATATTGCACACGGAATCTTTCCACTGGGTCCTCGGGGGGAGTCCACGTGGCTCGGAAAGAACGGTGAGTCACCTCAGATGTTACCAGATTAGTTGGCGCATCAGGCGGACCTCCTTTAGCAGACGGAAAGTGCGAGAACAAACCATCACGGTCAGCATTATATGTGTGCTAAAGTTAATTCCGACGTGCGTTACCACCTGCAAATTCTCATAAACTGGAAAATTGCAACTTCCCCAGACTAAGGCTATTTTTTTTACCTCTTTAATTTGATTAAGTTGCATCCATTTTACTTTACTAAACACAAATTTGTAAAGCAATAAAATTATTATTTCTAATGCTTTGACTAATTTCCTGCTTCGACTTTGCACATAAGTCAATGACAAGTCAATTTGGGAGCTTAAGATCAGGGGATGCTTTGAGAATAATTGTCAATTTTTGTCTATGGGAAGCCCTTTGAGACTGCTTGTGATTTAGGGCTATACAAATAAACTTGACTTGACTTGACTTGACTTGACTTGACTTGACCCTATTTTAACTAAAGTAATGGGATTTTTTGGCCATTACACAATTTACAGGAACTGAAAATGGAAAAATAAACTGAATTGTTTCTCCCAATACAGCAGCTTCCATTCTTTCTGCAAGATTTTGGAATGTGTCCGTGAGAATCTTTTTGAACTCATCCAGAAGAACATCTGAGGTCAGAGATCGCTGATGTTGGATGAGAGGTCTTGGCTCATAATCTGTTTTCCTTTATCCCTAAGGTGTTTTATGGAGTTGAAGTCAAAGCTCATAAGGCCAATCCTGAACTCATGCAAGCATACTTTTATGAAGCTTGCTATGTGCAATGTGGCACAAACATATTGGAACATATAAGCCCCTCCCCTATACTGCTCCCAAAGTTATGTAATTAATTAAATTAAAACAAGGGGTATAATTGTATGCTTTGAAACAACCTTATCATGATACAACATCAGTATAAAAATCTGCATTTGTTGTAACTCCTAAAGCGAATTTGATGATAAAAACTAATACACACCTGGTCCTTTTACACTGTTACAAAGGTTGTCAGTGAGCTTGTCCACAATGTCTAGCAGGAAGGAGAAGTCAGCCACGTTGTACATGTGAATGTCATCGGGATCCGTTGCAATGGACCTCAGCTCATTCTCATCAGCGTTTTTTACACCTGAAATCCAAGATAGAAGTGAGCTACGATCATAATAGCATGCAGCTATTATTGTATCGAAATGTGTTTACCAATGGCGTAAAGCTCAATGCCCTCTTCGCGCAGTCTCTGAGAGTTGACATTGACGTCATCCTGGGACTTGCCATCAGTGATCAACACACCAATTTTGCGGGCATTGGGTCGCATGCCAACGTTTTCTTTGAAATTGTTCTGGAGCAAGTAGTTCAAAGCCAGACCTGTAGGATTGATGTTGTGTATCAAAACATTTCCTAATTGCTCTTTTTTTAGCTTGATAAATTAAAGTACCTGTCAAGGTGTTTCCACCCTTGTAGGGAAGGTTAGAGATTGCATCCAAGAGGGATTCCCTGGTTGGGTGAGCATCCAAATGCCATTCAGTCTTCGGGTCTCCGCTGTACTGAGCAAGACCTAAATAATGGAAAAAATGTATTGAGACAAACACACACAACTTCAAAATGGCTTTTTGGGGAAAATAGGTACCGTATTTTCCGCACTATAAGGCGCACCTAAAAACCTCAAATTTTCTCAAAAGTCGACAGTGCGCCTTATAATCAGGTGCGCCTTATATATGGACCAATATTGAGCCACTACAGCAGGCGTGTCCAAAGTCCAGCCCGCGGGCCAAATGTATATATCTTATATATGGACAAAGTTTTAAAATGGGCCATTCATTGAAGGTGCGCCTTATAATCCGGTGCGCCTTATATATGGACAAAGTTTTAAAATGGGCCATTCATTGAAGGTGCGCCTTATAGTGAGGAAAATATGGTAATCTGCTGGATACACTCACCAATCTGGACTCTATTGGGGCCGATGTCAAAGACTCCAACCATGCGAGCGATGAAAGAACGGATCGTCTTAAAGTTAAGACGTCCGATACTCCAGGAGCCATCGACAAGAAGCACGATGTCAGCCTGCGCACTGGTCTTACACATCACATCTGACAGAGCAAAGAGTTTAGTGTCTTCATTGGATGACATGAGATGCAACTGCACGTGCACGATCATGTTATTTTTCAAAATGTAAAGAGAGTTAAGATACGGAAGTGGTAAAGAAAAGAAAGAAATGAGAAAATATTTGTAGAACACATTCAAACATAACACTGAAAAATGCTAACATCTTCACAAGTAGACAATAAAAGTGGTTAATATTTCTTTCATCTTTCTCTGAGGATTTTTTTTTGCAGGGAACATTTATTTTCCAGGTGTTGTAATTATTGTCCTCTCGTCATGTTGCGTGTCAGGGCAGTTTCTTTCCTGGCTGTGGTTTTTTTTTTTTTCATCTGTGTGTTCATCCCACGGGCAAATCAGGAGAATAAAGTCATAATAGCCCATGACATATCAAAGGCTGAAGGAACTCCCTTGCCCTCCTTAGCAGCCAGGTAATGTTCAAATGTTGTTTTCCAACTGTGCGCTGGAATCCTCAGCACCTAAAAGGAGACTGCAGATGTGCAACTGGCACAGGCAGATGTTGCACTAACTGCCACTGTCTGGAACTGAACACAGGTTACATATTTGATTTACAGCCGCCGCACCCCCCAACAAATGGAAAAATCTCACAACAAACAGGCAGATATCAAACAAACAGAAATGTGACACAAATGGAAAACACATATAAAACTATTTCATGTGCAAAAAGAAAATTCCTGCTATCTGACTGAATAGATTCATTTTTAGCCATTCAGATGCTTTGAAGCCAGATCTGTCTCCTTATTAGAAATGGCCCGGTCAAAATGGCCTTTCATACTCTTCACATGTCAGTTTTCTTTTACAGTGCTCATATTTGTATGATGCCCTCTGACCCCAAAAGCAATAAACCATTTTTAAACCAAAAATAAATGAAATATGTTCGAGTCGAGTCTGCACTTGGACTGGAAATTTTAGGTGCAACCCCAAAATGACTCACTGCAGACAGCAGGAAATTCTTGATTGATGTGGCACTACTGTAGATGCGAATTAGTGGTTTTTCTTTCACTACAATGTCATGTAGTGGAACATTAAGTAAAGTCACCTGGTAGTTCAATAGGAGGTGGCTCGGGTCCACTTGTGAGTGTGGTTTTCTCTTCTCCAGCCAAAGGCATACTTTCTCCTCCCTCAAACACGCCAAACACATTCACTTTGTATTCTGTGTCAGCTCTAGAAATACAAAGAAATCATGGTGTCATACAAAATACACGAGATGGTTCTTTAAAAGTGATGAACGTAAAAAAATGCAACACTACCTTAACTCCTCCAGTACCACGGTGTTGTCATAGGGGCCAACTACAAGCTCTCCCAGGTCAATCTCATCCTCTTTAGGGTGGAAAATCACTTTGTAACCTTTCACCTGACCAGGTGCAGGGTCCCATGTTACGCGGAAACTGGTTTTTGTTGGTTCTGAAGTCTGGAGATTCCTAGGACCTTTATAGGGGGTCACTAGTAGGGAAAGCGGTACAAATATTTAGATTTTCTCCTCTTTCTCAAGATCACTTGTGGCTCTTAGACCTTTCAAGTACAGTTTGGGAAGATGATGTAAACACAGTCATTAGCTTTTGTAACTGTTAAAGGATTTTCTCTTGTCGTACTTGTTAACACATGCTTTGATGGGTAATAAAACGGAGCAATAAATTCTTTTTTTTATTGAACATGATTTTGTGTTAGTGTTACGTTGACGGTGGAGCAATTAAGGCCATGACGAAAATGGAATCCGAAAATAGGTGTGCGCATATCGGAATGGATTATCCTCACTGGGGTCGCGAGCGTGCTAGAGCCTATCCCAGATGCCTTCGGGCAGAGGGCGGGGTACACCTGATCGCAGGGCGCACAGACAAACTATTCCCATTTACAGACACACCTGTGTTTATTATTAACAATTTAAAGCGTTCAGTATGTGAGTTTATTCCTAACAATTTAAAGCGTTGAGTATGTGTGTGTGTATCAGGTATAGTACATATATTTTATATAATCCCACCGAATCAAATTGTTCCAATTTTAAATGAATCATTCCTGATTCGTATCCCATATTAAATCATACAGAGATAGTTATCCAATTGTCTTTTGTTGCAGAAATGCTCAACCCGAATGGCAATACATTTCAGGTGTACAGTAATCCCTCATTTATCGCGGGTAATTGGTTCTAAAAACCACCCGCGATAAGTGAAATCCGCGAAGTACGGTCACCAACAAGAAGTACTGGGCAGGCTAACGAGTTAGCGGAAAGATGCCAATTCGCGATCGTGCTAACGCGAAAACGGACTTCTAAAGGAATGTAAACGAACATTTGGAGCAATACTACATTGTCCTAAAGGTTAGACACATATTTCCTCAATTTAGAAATTTTATTTTGACTTTTAAATGATTTTTTAATTTGGGAAAAAAAAATCCACGTTGTAGTGAAGCCGCGATAAACGAAACGCGAAGTAGCGAGGGTAATACCAACTTGAACAATGCAGTGTCTTTCATTTAAATGCGATAAACATGTGGAGATAAAAATAGAGTATGAGGTTAAAGGCCAACTTACATGTTGTTCCTGCGCCTTGTCTTGCTTTGCCCTCTCCGGAACGATATACTGGCACGACAATGATGTCATAGGTGGTGAGGGGAGTAAGGCGTCTCAACACGGTAGTGGTATTGCCACCGGGGACTTTGGCTGCCAGCTGGCGCCCTCCAGACTGCGGTTTATAAGTAACACGGTAGTTGACCACATTTCCAGGTGCTGGCTGCCATGTCACCTTCATGCTCTTCTCCGTCTCCTCTGAGACACCGATCACTCTTGCAGCATCCGAGACTATGAGGAAGAAAAACAAAAAACCTCTGCGGTTAAAACGGGGGAAAGATAAATGGATAGTCTGATGGAAAATACAGACCAAGTTTAGATTCTAATGTGCGCTAAGTGTGTGCTTAACAGCTTGTGTTTCCGATGCACCTTTGGAAACATAAGCGCCATGGCTGTCTTGATTGAAAATAAACTAAACATTAGCATGGCTCAGTCTTTCATCTGGATATCTACTTTGTTATATGATTGATTATGTGTAGCTTGTTTTCTTTGTAACGGATGCCTGTGAGGTTAACAGGACTTGCTCATAGCAGAAAAAGGCAAAGAAACATTCGAGAAAATATTCATGACGGCTACAAATACTATATGAGAAGCTGATGAGTGTTTGAAATAGCTTTGCTTATTGTGGTACTTTCAAAACAAGGAGAAACTCATAGCTCATGAGAAACAAGTTAAAAACATTGACTTGAGAATAAGTGGAACAGAGGGAGTAAAAATAATCGACTTACTATCTGTGGTTTCCTCTCCAGCTAATGGTTGACCTGCACCGTGACCATAAACAGCATACACAGACACCTGATAACGTGTCTCTGGTGTGAGACCATCCAGAATCGTGGATGTCAACTCTCCTGGAATTCTCTTTTCCCCAGACTCCGACATAGACTGCCAGGTGATCCGGTACTGACGGACCTTACCCGGGGCCGCAACCCAAGATACAATAAAAGTGGTGTCTGTGGGATCTTTGGTCACTAGATCTCTGGGTGAGCCAAGTTCTGTGGAGAAATTGAGAGAAATATTTAAACACCAACAAAAATCAAATATAGCTGGATGCATTTTCGAGTATGCTTTATTCCCTCTCATGTTGCACAAAGATAGAAAATAATGACTAAGGGGGATTCGGCAGTATCAACGTTCACTCCAAAAAATAAACCATCATCATCTCTTATACAACACCATGACCTTCTCCTTTTATAATTAAAGACCGTTGGGAAAAATCTTCTAACCTAATCACAAATTCCGTAGCTGCACCTCTCCTTGTAGCACTTTAATTTTCCATTGAAAAAAAAAAAGAACATGATCCACAATACCACAATTGCAGATGTTGCACTACCTCATGTCCTCACTTATTTTACAGCTTGGGGATTTTGTTGGTGGTGTTTCATGAGAAGCAGCCAGATGCTAAGAGTGGTGAGCCTGTGTCGAGACTCTCACCACTCCCACCTGGCTGAAACTTTGAGAAACCAGAACAACCAAGTGCCCCATGATGATTTTTTTTAATGCCTTTATCGGATTATTTGTGGTAGGTGGTCGCTGTCAATCATTCTCATATCCCATTGAAAAGAAAATATATGAGCTGTGATTCCCAGCAAAAGAAGCAGTCCCTGTGTCAAATTTATTTCTCCTTCTTAGCATCCCATCCAACCATTACTGACGGCTTGGAAAGCGATCTGAACCGAAATAACAGCAGAAGATGTTCCAGCCAAGCAGAATGATCTGCACCTTGAGATTAGACTTCAGAGATAAAGAGTTCCAGAGTTTGAGGACCATGAAAAGTCAAGGCTGCACAAACTCTAGCCAGAGCATCCAAACACCTGGAAAGTCTTTGCCAAATAAATGGCAAAAGATAAATTTGATTGACTGTTCGGGCTGTGTGTGAACCGTAGGCGAAGGGAAGGAACGGAATGATTGCTTTTGCAGACGGTGGCCCACTTTTCAACGTTTGCACACAAGCGAAGGGGCCACTCCAAAAGGTAAAGCACGCATGCATGAAACACATGGTTCACAGATTTAGCATAAACTCAGGCTGACTTTTTCCACTGTGAAAAGCTAAACCTGCAAGACAGCTAGCCTAAATCAAATTATGGGCATTCCCGGTAACACCGGGAGGAATTGTATGCTAATAAAAACATAATCAAATTATGGGCATTCCCGGGAACACCGGGAGCAATTGTATGCTAATAAAAACATTCAACACATATTTTGCATAATGCCTTCAACCCATTGTCCTCATTATATAAGTGCTAATTTCAAATAAAAACCTTGTGAAAAAAAACAAAAACCCAGATACATTTGCACAAAAACCGTACCCGCATTGATAAAATCTGATCTGATGCAACTCAAGAATATCAAAAGAGTTTTCCCTGTTGGGTGTGTGCTGGAATAACATTTACATTTGTAACCAGAGATTCCCAAAGCTCATTATAACAACAAATAAAAAGCAACCACAAAAATGCACCCGCACTATCTCATGCACTGATAATTATCTTCATTATTTTAAAATTCCATTTGGCCACTGAGCTCTGGACTAAGTTCAGCAACAAGCTCTGACTTGTCAAGTCCTCCCTTTCTCTAAGTTGGAAGTCATATTGCAGCTCTGCATATATTGTACATGTAGATAAAAAGAAACTTATAACAACAATATTATATAGTAAATAAGAGAAACAAAACTTTTTTTTATTTGTGAAAGGCAACAATGTTGTCCTTCCGAAATACGTGCAGGCTAAATGTAACACTACTTTCTATTTATCTTCACTCTCTCAAAAACTTGGAAGTCCTTTGACCCACCCAGCATCTATCGGATGTTCCCATTGGTGACATCTTCCATTATGGACAGACGTACCGCCTCATAAGTAAATAAGTGTCTTTGTTCAAGGTTGAATGGCATATTCCATTTCCTGCTGCACCTGGGGAATGTGCTTCGCTCTCAGACATTTCAGAGTAACAATTCTGCCTACCCAGTGGCTTCTGTGTTGGCTAACGCCATATGGGCTTAGCCATAAGTGCATGCTTTGTATAACCCACCTACACGGACTTCCCAGGGAGGGTCACTCAAAGCAAATGACCTCTGAACACAATGAGATCAGTGTTCAGAGCGTGCTGAGATCATGACAGCTTAATAGAGCCGCCTAAACAAAATGCTTTGTCATCGGGCCTTTTCCTATGGGGGTGTGCAGCTAGTGATGGCACATATTTGACATCATTTTGGTCAGGATGGAAAATACAAAGGGAATTTTGTTGACATTAAACATTCGACAAAATGAAACCACACCTAATGTCATCTGGGCTGGAACAACATGATTGTGGTCTATAAATATGAAATGTTTACATTGTTGAGCCATTGGTTGAGAACGGAATGTCATCAATAGCTGAAGGCTGAGATCATTTATTGCAGGGCCAGGATAGTTTAATTTTATTTTATAAATCTTAATTCACATCGAATTTATGATGTGATGACTTTGGATATCAATTTCAATAAAGTCTCATAATTGTAAACATTTGCCTTCTCACTTTAGATCAACAACAATGAAGCCTCTGTTGCATGTGTCAGAGCAGAGAACTATGATGACTGTTCTCACCGGCAGAACACGGATTTTTTCCCCCCACTACCTTTATTTTAATCCACATTTTAATGGAACTGACATTCTTCTCTGCTGGAGACAAAGCCTTCCTTGTTGTTCATAATGCCACAACACCTCTGTCATTCTGTTTTAAATTAATCTTATTTTATTTGACCTCCTTTCTTAACGTGTTAGGCTCCAACACTCTCTGGGAATGATGGAGAACTTGCACTCTCAAAAACCCTTTTAGCATATTTAACTGCATCTGAAGGTTACTGTATACAAATATTTTCATACCATGCATACCTGCCATACATGGAGGACAATTTGCAGACAAACCAGGATGATTTACGATCATCCCCTCCTCCTCCCCATACACCCACAGATTTCCTCCTCATCAAACCTACAATCTGTGCCAAATAATGAGGTGAAACTCCTTCTTACCTTCTAATGTTGTTCCTGTACCAAGAAGAGGATCACCCAAAGCCGAAGTATAACGTGCGCTGACAAACAGCTCATATTCAGTATCTGGTTGGAGGTTCTGAAGCAAAGCCTCGGTTGTATCTCCTCTGATAGTGACTTCTCTCCTCTCGCCTGCCTCGGCAGGTTTATAGGCAATGATGTATTGGAGAACATTTCCTGGAGCAGCCTCCCATGTTAGTCTCATGGTATTGATGGTTTCATCAAACACCCGGAGGTTTCGAGGAGAACCAATTACTGAGGACAAACAAAAATGAAATATATATAATCAGTATTCATTGCGCAGGAAGACAAGTTCTTAGAGTCATCATTGTTGTAATTCTGTTCTTTGCTCACCTTCTTTGGTTGTACCATCCACTTGCATTTCATCCCCCAAGCCTGTGATGTACTCAGCCGACACAGACACACGATAGGTGGTGATGGGGAAAAGTTCCTCAAGAACAATGGTAGTCTCATCTCCTATAGTTTGGGCCTCCAATATTTCCCCAGCACCACTAAGTGGGACGTACGTCAGGCGGTATCTGAGAACCGATCCTGGAGCAGGTTTCCAAGATACCCTGAAACTGCTCGTAGTTTCCTCCGTAACTCGTAAGTTCCGTACCCTCCCTTTCTCTGGAAAGGTAAAACACATATATGGTAAAGGTGTAGCTATCATAAATGAACAACGAATACATTTGGATCTTGAGTAAGTAATTCCAAATGATTGGTAATTACAAGTTTACCAAACCCTCCAGATAAAGATAAATATCTTACCTTCAAGGGTAGTTTCTTCACCAGTCAAAGGGAAACTATCCCCCTTATCATATTGCCCAAAGACATTGACCTCATATGTAGTGAGGGGCGTAAGATGTGGCAGAATAGCAGTAGTCGTCTCACGGGGAACTGCCATTGTAACATAGTCTCCGGTAACATCTTCAGCCTTACGGAATCGCACCAGGTAACCCAAAACATCGGAAATAGGTGCAGTCCACGTTGTGCGGAAGCTGCGGGAGGTAATCTCAGAGAATTCCAAGTTTTCAGGTGGAAGCAGACCTAAGAAGAGATAATAATATACATAGTAAGTGGACAATAGCGTACTAAATATACTTATTGTTCTCCACTATGGAATGTATTTATTTAGTTGTACAACAGCATGCTTCATGGTCTCAGGTTATTTGTATTGCAACTTACTCTTCTTTTTAATCTTGAGAAGTTCCTGTTCAATCCTCAAACAGATGGACTGGGTAAGTTCTTTAGAAATCCTCTGGAAGGCATCAAAGTCTTCCACCTCATAGACGTGAGTGTCTGATGGTTCATTGGCGATTGCTTCCAGCTCTGACCTCACTGCGTCTTTCACACCCACAGCAAAGATTTCCACATCATTATTTCTCAGGTTGGTTGCTGCGTCCTTAAAAGAGTCTGATGATTTTCCATCCGTGATCAGCACCATGACACGGGGGACATTGTCTCTCGCACCACGGTTGGTATTAAAGATCTTGTCCTTCACGTAGGCCATAGCCTTGCCAGTGTTGGTGGAACCTCCACGGTAAGGGAAAGTACGGACAGCTTTGACAACGGCGTTAATGTCATGATGGCTGTTGAGCGCAAACTCAGTGTGTGGATCTCGACTGTACTGGACCAAACTAAGCTGGACCTTGTTGGGGCCAACGTCAAAGGAATTGACCAGTACCTCCAAGAAGGCACGGACTTTGGCGAAATTTTGTAATCCAATACTGTATGAACCGTCCACCAGCAGAACCACGTCAGCCTGCACATCCACTCCCAGCGAGCATTCTAGAATGACAGCACGTACAATCGAGTTAAAGACAAAATAACATCAAGAATGACAATAAATCACACAAATCTTCTCACCTGTTCTCACTTTGACGGGCTGTGTCTTCTCCGTAACCATGACGGGTTCACTCGGTGTCAAACCCTTGAGGGCATATAGGCTTATCTCGTACACGGTATCAGGAGCGAGATCACGAACATTGATGGAGTTCTGCATCACGCTTATGTACAATTCTTGACGACTAATGCCAGGCAACATGGGAACCAGGACAAGCTTATATCCTGTGACATATCCCTGTGAAGCATCCCACGTCACCCTCATTGACTTTGATGCAATTTCCGTCACTTGCAAGTTGGACGCCGGCTCCACCACTATGAACCAGACGAAAAAAAAAAATCAGCAACTCGGACACTGCAATAACTTTCCAGCACTGCATTTTATAAGCAGAATGCGGGACCTACTTTCTTCACCGCTAACGAGAACGCTGAGCTGCTCATCAACACCAGAGCACACTTCTGAGATGATCTTTCTCTCGACATCTTGGATCATATCAAAATTGGCTACATTGTACACATGTTTGTCGTACGGAGTGGAAGCCATTTCTCTAAGTTCAACATCATCTGCACCTTTGATACCTGCGATGGATAAAGAGAAATAAAAAAATGAATCATTTATGATATCACTCTTACAATGGACCATGAGTGGAAAGTCAGGAAGTTTCCAAGAACATGCCGATAGGACACATGGGAGAGCAAAATAAAAATTCCCGTTATGAAACACATACCTAGGACAAATATTTCCACTCCAATATTCCTAAGTCTTCTAGCATGCTCCTCCACTGGATCCTGAGATTTTCCATCAGTGATGATCATGGCTATCTTTGGAAAAACTTTCCTGGATCCAGTTTCCTCGGTAAAGATGTTTTGTAGCAAGTACTCAATGGCATCACCTAAAGACAAAGGTATCAAGAACATTCTGTATTCGTCTTACTTCATTCTTATGTGAAATTGACTGAGGAGCTCCTCACCTGTCATCGTATTTCCTCCCTTGTATGGAAGTGAGTTGATGGCTTGGATCAGATCTCCTCTCCTGGTGTAACGTGTCAGAGGGAACTCTGTGCGAGTATCCGTACTGTATTGTACCACTGCCACTCGAGTTTTATCCTCGCCGATGTCAAAGGCTCCAGCCAGGCTAGCGATAAAACTACGGATGTGCTTAAAGTTGTCTCTGCCCACGCTCCATGAGCCGTCAACCAGAAAAACCAAATCTGCAATGGCACTGACTGAGCACTCTGTAGAAACAAAGAGTAGAAGTGTGTCAGAGTTTTATTGCAGAATTTAAACTGACCTAACCTAGGAATTAGTGTAAACATTTTTAAACTGACTATTTTCTTCCGAAGTGGATCCTGACACCAAAGGAAATATGTGTGTGCCAAAGAGTGGGTTTGGTATAGTCATTCCACCCTGAAGTAGCCGTGTGGACCAAATATTTACCAAAAGTCCCAGCTGCAATCTTCACTTTTTAAAATTCCGCATGGCTGTTTGTAGTGGATTGTATTTTCTGTTAGAATAATGTTTGCCTGTTATAATTTCTGACAATCTTGAAGGTACACATGATATTCAAATTGGTTTAATTCATTCCAAATGTGTCCTTCTTTTTTTTCATCAGAAATTCTCTGACCAAATGTTGGTACTGTGAAAGACAGTGAGTGCTTAGCTATGAACAAGTCAAAGTGAAATCTGGAAGTGGTTTCCAAAAGAATCAACAGGTGGGGGGATGTTCAAGATGTTTAAATCCCTATGACGTACTTTGTCGGACGTTGCCGCTTTCTACGGGGTACAATGAATGTGTCATTCCTGGGTCACCCTCCCCTTCCTGCTCTCTTCCCCCTCCATGACGCACAAAAGAAACCTTGTCTCCTACCGTGAAGCCTGAAGCCTTCTTTTCCTTTTTTGCGTAATGTGGCAACTGCTGTTAATTAACGGAATCAATGCCTTCCCAACCACTGTCAAGAACGTTATGCACTCATTACCCAGAAGTTAAAATGACAAAATTATTCCGGGGGGGGGAACGTACAATGACGACTGTCATGATTTGAGAAAGAAGCGAGACGATGAAGAAGCGCTGAAAATATTTGTGTTGGCACTTGAAAAAAACACTCACTTATTGCATCTGACGGTGGCCTTCGAACTCGTCCAGTGGAGTTACTGGATTGGACTGAAAGACAGAAACACTTAGACAGTCAACAGAACCCATTGTTGTCTCGGTCCTCTTGCAATATTTTCTCAACAGGCAAAGAAAATCAACACGTCATAAAAACAAGTCAACACAATCAGAACCAGCTGCTTGCACATTCAGTACTACCGTATTTTCCGGACTATAAGGCGCACCTAAAATCCTAAAATTTTCTCATAAGCCGACAGTGCGCCTTATAGTCCGGTGCGCCTTATATGTGGACCAAATTCCTAAATCTGAACTAGCCCGAAGCATTGTGTCATGAAATCAATCATAAGTGGCCCGCTGAAGACTATGAATCATGAATCAAAAAGACTATGAATCATTATTTTGTGATTATAAAGTAATTTGTTGCGTCTGAAGTTGAAATAAAAAAGATAAAATGGAGAATGATTTGATTTGAATTAAAAATCTGACATGATGCATTAATGGTGCGCCTTATAGTCCGGTGCGCCTTATAGTCTGGAAAATACGGTATATGTTGGTGCATCCACTTTTCCCCAAAAAAATCACTTACTTGTGAGTCGACCAAAGATGGGAATACTCTCCTCAGATCCATAATAGGAATTGATGGACACTGAGTAGTCCAAATCAGGGGTCAGGTTAGTGATTGATGTGGACGTAGTATAAGAATTAAGGGCGAAATCTCTTGTTGGTTCATCTGCATAAGAGATAAAACAACAAATCGAATGTTAGGTTGTGTTGTCGGATTAAATGATCCCAAGGTATGCGGTCTTTACTCACCTGCTTCTGAAGTAATTTGTACTCTGAAGCCTTCTATTCTTGTCGAGGGCCTTACCCAAGACATTTCCACTGTGTTCTCATTTAGAATTTTAAAGTTCAAGTCCGAGGGGGGATCCACTGGAAAACAGATGATTCAGTATTAAACACAATTACTTATAGTAGTTATGTATGTTAATGGTAATATTTTTGATCAAATATAAGATGGAATTTCTAGTCAAGCATTCACATGAATCCCAACGACAAACACTTCACGGTTGAAGTGAGCTTTTTTTCGTTGTTGGGAAATAGACACAAAGCATTGATGCCCATGTGTCACGTGACAAGTACAGAAATGTGACAACAACCAGAAACAGTGTGAGAAGCCATTTCGGAGTAAAAATGGCATTTGTTTGAGTTGTCCAACCACGGAGGCCAACAACTCAAGCACTGGCAAACATAACATGTGCACGACTCAAACATAACCATAGTGCAAACATGAACGTGAACCATCCAAATAACATGCTGAGTGCAGTCATCACAACGCATGCAACGACCACTTAAACCACAAACGTTGATCCCAGCATGACAAAAACACAACTCAACTACAAGTTACTGATTATACAATGGAACTCAAGATGCCATACTGAAGTCTAAATGCAATTGAACACTATATGTTTTATATACACACAGTATATAAACATATTCCATTTTGTTTATTTGGTTCAAAAAACCAGTGGCACATATCCATTGCAAACCTTTTAAAAAAGAATACACAATTTGTCACATGAGACTCTTGTGTACTTTTTCCACATCAGCATCAACATGTTTTTTACATGTGCAATATATACATAGTCTAAAAAAAAAATTAAAGGACATACAGTATATTGGGAAAGAAGGCAATTTTCGGATCATGCATCATGTACATGTGAAAGTTGTTCAGCTTGACAACTTTGATGGACTTGCTTCTCCATGTACAGTTGGGGCCACACAGACAGATGACAAATATATTTTACAATGATATTCCCAAACTAAAAACCTACGATGTAGTTCACTGTTAATAAACGAGTATTAAGAGTCTATGAAAATTTGCATGCGTAAAATTCCTCTCAAAGTGCTTAATATTTAATCTGGCATTCACATTAGCTGTCTTTATAAACAACGGCTTATCTTATAATTAATATCAGATATGTGCCAATATGGCGGTGAGTGAGTAAATAAATCATCATCAATAAACTAGAATTACTTATTAAAACTATCTGTACTGGAGTAATATGACTAATTTAAAACAAATAAACATGCAAACAATTTTAGAAATCAGGAGAGCGTTTCTACACGAGACCGCATGGTAGCTATTAATAAGAGTTTTCCATGGATATCATTGTAAAATACATTTTGGGGAAGGAAGCCATAGTTTGGGTATACACTGAATGCAAAGGCAGATGATGAACAGGAGGTCATCAAATAGGTAAAAAACTGGGATTGGAGGATCACCAACCTGTCTTATAAACTCAAGGAGCCCCGATGGAACGTGTCGGCACTCAATTCTCCACGAGTTCACTGCTCCAACAATGGTATGAAGGTGTGAATAATGTGTGTGTGTGTGTTCAGGAAATGGCTCAATAAAAATTGTTTAGGGAAGTCTTCAGTTGATGTATATAGTTTCTTTTCCTGGAGTTTAAATACACTTGAGGACCAAAGGTGGTCTCTGGTGTGTTTTTAGGAACTTGTGGCTGTTGGCGTTCTGTCCCATCAGTTTCTAATAAAGGACACCCGCTCTGAGTCTGGCTACTGTTCTCTGAGTAACCTCAGTCTCCAGGCAGCCAGCCACCCTGGTTTGAGCTACTGCCAGAAAGGGAGACCAGGGAGAAGGGGAAGGAACAACGACCCTCCCATGGAGGCAGGGGAAAATGCCAAAGTCATTCAGCAACATGTGCTGACATTAAACATTACCGCATATTCGTTTTCCATACATTTCGCAAAGTCAGCGTTTTTGTAAAAGCCCGCAAAGGAGGTCAAGAAAGGCTCTTTGTTTGTCTCATTGCTGTCTGAGGATTCATTTGCTATTCTCCTATTTCATCTTTCCATTCGTGCAGTGGTGATATATGAGAAGAGAGCTTAGACTCCACTCACGCTGCCAGAAAGCTTTATAGGGAAGGAAAAAATGACAACGTTTTCCATACCATATTTGACGAACTTTTTGATAACGTATTTGAGTCGTAAGTTACTTTTCGTTGTCGAACTTCACATCCAATAACGAATTACATTGCGTGTACAGGAAAATACCATTCATAATCTAACTTTACACAGAATAAATGTCACATCTAATTTCTATCATCAATGCAGTTTAATAAATTGAAATAAAATCGTGATGGTTAGTCGAGCTTGATGTTTTGTAAACCATACTGATTAATTTTCAACATTATATGATGACTTTAATCCACTGAGCGTTACTGATTTTACTAGTGTCTAATCATTTTTTCCAGTGTCCTATTAGGATTCAGCAAATGTCACCATGGAAAATAGCAGACATACAAAGATATTTAATGGTGAAGCACTAAGCAATAAAATCTGATGACATCAGTGTTTGCCCTGCTGTTTTAAGACATTTAATTACAAGTTGGAAATGGAATACATTTTTTTTTTTGCTGTTGATTTGCTACTATTTGCCATATTGTAACATTTGCTATGAATAGTTAAAAATCATTTGAATCGCAGCCTTAATGTGATTCAATATTGAGTCACGGCATTTAAATAATAGCCGTGGGTCACGCAGTCAAGCATACACATAGAATAACAACAACTTTATTGACTTCACCGTTACACATTGTCATATAATCAATGACATTCAAATAAAGATCTATCTCCTTGCAACACTAACAACTGGAGATAAGAAGAGAGGGAGGAGTAAAAGAGAGAGAAAGGGTAAAGTGTGTCTCATTCGAGTGACTGACGGGTGTGCTTGGTTTACCTTGAGCATCGATGGAGGATATCAGAGCTGCAAACAAGGCAGCTGTGGCCAGACACAGCCCTTTCTTCATTTTTAGACCTTGGGGGTTAGCAGGGCATCAATGGGTCTGGATAAGAGCCAGGGATTTAGAGTTAGTCTAGGGCAACAGCGCCCCGTGTGTTGCGTTTATATATTGCATGCTATGGATGTATTTAATTAGCTGCTTAAAGCGGTCAAGAATGGAAGTAGTTTGGTATAAACAGTCAGCTGCAGGTTATTAGCACAAAGGATGCAGCCAAAGACTCGAGAGTTAAGATATTCATGAGATGTGCCGTTTATTAATTTGAAGGTCTTAAACCACTTTACTTAAAACACCGGAAGTCTTCAGTTGAATTTAAAAGCTGCAGCCCAGCTGCCATAAATTGACAAAAAACAAAAACCCCATCTACACCAATGGGCAGTAGTCTTCAATTATGTACGATCCTCTTGGTGGTTATCACAGATGCATCAGCGTTAAATTAATAGACTGGTAGTATTTGTTGTACAATATATCTTTTTTTAAATTGGATAGAAATGTACACAAAATAAACATGCAGGATACATTTTGCTGCCTCAAAATCAATTTAACTGTTAACTTTGAGGGGCCAAATCACTAATTTGGCCCTTCTTCTATTTTTCATCTACAAAAGATTCGATAATCGTAAATTATAGCTGTCCATGACAGATAGATAGATAGATAGATAGATAGATAGATAGATAGATAGATAGATAGATAGATAGATAGATAGATAGATAGATAGATAGATAGATAGATAGATAGATAGATAGAGAGTTGTCAAAATATTTTCAAAATTATTTGCAAATAAAAAAATAATAGCTAGATTGATGGATAGACGGATTGAGAGTTGTCAAAAAATCAAAATTATTTGCAAATAAAAAAAATAATGGAAAAAAAACGAGAACTCTATCAGTCAATTAACTGTCGAAAAAGTCAATAAAAGTATAAAGTTGGACGGCTCACCTATTGAAGAAGCCAAAAGATGAAAAGATGAGAATTCGAATGTGCCTTGGGTGAAGCCTCCTTGTGCGCACCTTCTTTCCTCTCTGCCTCCTGCGCGCTCCACCAGCAGATGTCCAAGGAGGAAAAACTTCCTTCCAAGTGGGAAGATTCTCTCCACCACCGGCTTCTTAATAGGGGGGCAGTTCCCAACTCTCAATTTACCATAATTTTGCTCTCTGACGACTTTCCCCCGCCTGTTACTTGATATATGTCCCCCTGCTGGGACCACGCGGTTCCTTGGAAATTACATTTTTTCCTTCAAATTCCATTGGTCTGGCGGTTTATTGAGTTTCCAGCGCCAACGTGACCTCACAGTAGTTTGGCCAGACGACACTGCGGGGGTTGTGCGAACTAAGAAATACAATTTATTTGGATATGTATCAAGTGATGAGTCAAATTGTTTGCTCTGGGGAAAGAAACCGACAGGCTCCTTGTGATTCATTGCCTGAACCTAATATGGTCAGAATGCTTTTAAGCATCAACACTGATGTCATCAAATGAAGAGCGTTTAGCTCATTATTTGGGTTTCACAGAAATTTGGACATTTTTGAAAATGTCAGTGTATTTAAGAAAAGTTCAAGGACTTCATCAGGCGCCGTTCCCGTATTGTGTTACTGACTGGTTGTTCTTTGGTGCTCTCTGGAGCTCAAAACTGAAAACTGCATGAGAATTGCTGGAGGAATTTTCTACATGCAAAAATACAGCTTTAGCATGAATTTTTAACAGTTTTTTTTTACAAACATAAAATACAGAAAGATGATGTGTGTCGTTTTAATGGCAAGAGGGAATAAGATGGAGTACTAGAATGATTTTGGTGTACTGTGTGTAAGATTGGGCAAAGGGTTGATTGGAGGATTTGGTGTTTTCATTTGATACATCAGATTTGGGATCTGATTACAAATTGGACTTTAAATGTGTGTGTTTTTTTCCTTGTCTTTTCTTCTTATCAGACATGACCCATCAAGTCTCACTTAGGGAGTTTTGTGGATCAGATATTTGATCCACCCTTCTGATGAATAAGTACTGCCATCCTGTTCAAACAGGATTAAAGAGTGAAAGCTGGTTCAACATAAAACACATACTCGCCAGTGTTATTAACTATTAACTCGCACCACCCAAATTTACAGGAAAATATTTCAAAAATGTAGAAAGAGTTTGCACTGTACCCTTGTCTGTAACTTGATGGTGCCTTCAAAGCTTTGGAAGACTTGATGGTGACGATTACCATTTATAACATGGTACAGCACGTTTTGGAAATCCACAGGGCACACACAAGCACACTTGTATTCACACTTTTTGGCAATTAAGAGTTTTCACCTAACGCATCCATGCTTTTACGGAGGAAGCCGGAGAAATTGATAAAGGGACACATTAATTGCATATAGTGCTTTTGTTTTATGAGAAGTGTTGTAAACAAAAGTCATCCTTGCAGTGACCTCTCTTATAGCAAGCCCATTGGGTAGCCTACTATGACTAATATCCCAATATGTTTTTAACTAGGCTACCTAATTTTGAGTTAACTTTAACGACTGGATTGGTTGCAATGGCTCAGTAACTGTTTAGATTGAAAAATTGACAGCGCAGAAGTTTCCAACAAAGTTTCCAATATATGCAAAATAGGGACATCTGCTGGCCAATTGCTGTTATTACAAAGACAATAGATTTACAGCAAACGCCCAATATGAAAGAATTTCTTCAAGATGCAAAACAATTATAAACAATATAACTTCCAATATTACCATGTGTGGTAAACATTTATGAGCAGTCTACAAACCAAGTACAGTATACTCAATAATAGCTGAGTGACTATCATTCATCTAGTCAGGGTTACAGGTTTGCCCCTAGTGATTTTATTCACATTTGAAAATAAAATTGTCTATCTTAATCCTGCAGCAACCGCACTTGTGAATAGATGAAATAGTGGAATGTGGAAATAAAATACAAAACCCCAGACATTGACAAATTCTTTAATTGGAATCTGTTAACCTTGTAAAAGCCCACTCATTTCAATTTCACAAAAGACTCCACATTTTAACAAAAGTGTACTAAAACAGGTGGAAATTCTGAAAGGTGTGAGCGTGAGGTCAGGTCGCACCGCTATTCTTTTTTTTACCATTTAATCTTATTCAGGATGAGCTGGAGCCTAACTAAGCCGAACTTTGGACAAAATAAAGGTTAAGTGCAAATCATTTGGTCAACACTGATATAATTGTGCAATGTAATTTAACAGAACAACCCTTACCATTTATCAACCACACAGAAAACTCGAGTCATTTAACAATGGAGTGTAAGTTTGTTGCATGCATAAATAATCAGATTCAGTTTTTGTACATTTATGAAAAGTGGAAAGCGAGCTGAGATTATTTGTAATTGGTCATGATGAGGGCATACTTCTTACTAACAATGTTTACCAAGTTTGATGATGCACCAGAAAAAGGTTTTTCTCATTTTGAACACCTCAAACCTAGAAAATGAGAACAGTTTTTTTTCCTCATTTTCAACATCTTAAACCTAGAGGTATGAGGTCAATACAATGTAATAGTACATTCATTAGCAGGATATTTTGTCATACATGACATGGACAAAAGCTGACATATAATAGACATGCCCTTCAATAATTAAGCCATTCGCAAAGCTGTGCTAAGATACAACACATACTTTGATATATACATAAATAGCACATTTAAAAAAATAAAAACACAAAATGACATTCGCAGCAGCCAACTTGAAGCAGTCAAGACTCTGTTATTTCCAAACACAGCTTTTGATACAGACAATATGGGACTGCTCTTGCACAAACATACGTTTACAGATGACCAGTGTATTTGCGCCGAAAACCGTCAAGCAGTCCACAATGGACGCTCGGCAGGCGGGATCTAATTCTGAATATCTGCGCTACTGTTGCGTGAGTCATATTTATGGTGGATGATGAGCAGAACCACACCCAGGGAGAAGCAAATGGAGCCCACGGTGATGTAGGCGATGCCCAGGAATGGGTTCTTCCCTCCCATCCAGGAGATGGTGCTCAAGATCATTCGCTTGCGACCTTCAAAGCTCAGGACAGGGTAATCTGATCACACCGCATGAAGGAAATGTGACTGGAGATTTTTGGAAAATAGATTAAAAGAAAACTTGGCCCACAGCAGTACATAATATTAACCCACCTTACAACACGCAAACTGGCTAATGTTTGCAACTGTGCTGATCAGACTACAAAAGGATACTGTAGGTGATGTCCAAGGTGTATCTGCCGCTAGCTAGCGTTGGGGTTGCGCTCGACTTCTTCTGGATGATCCTGTAGAGCTTGCGGAAAGTGGGTAAGGCGGCTGTGCGCATCCACACAATGAAGTCCTCATTGATGAAGCCGTTGTTATCACGGTCATCCGGGTCCAACTCAAACACTGGCTTTCTCCAGTTCACCGGCTTGTTAGTACCTGAGAAATAAAACGACCAAAATAGTACGCCTGTAGCAATTGAGAGCGGAGAAAAACGCTTGACTTTTCATGCCGTACTTGATAGAATTACCTTGAAAAGCATTGGTAAGATTAGGATTCCCACCAGGATTCCTAAACTTCACATGCTTGTCTGTCCACCAAGCAATGCCTTTCTTTACCAGGGGGATTCTAATTCTGGTGCCATTGGATTCAATATGATATAGAACCAAAGAGTCTGCAAAAGAAAACATATAGATTGTTTTTAGAGTATGTGTTGCGGGCATACTGCTCCTTTGTTTTTACCATTGAAGAGGCTGTTGGCTATGGCCCCGCAAGGAGCAATGGGCTGGCCTTCGCTGGTACGGTAAGGCTCACATTCCTTGCTAGGATTCTATGAGGCAATCAGTTTTATTATTTGATAAACATCTCTGCAGAATGGAATGGAACGTCTTTAAAGCCATACCGTCAAAGCAGAACGATCCCCATTCAGTTGGCTGTCATCCCTGGATTTCACATAGCGTCTGTGATTCTGATAGAAGTTTGATAAGCCATAGTACATAAAGACGTTGCTCTGGAAGGGGAGGAAAAACAAACTGTTATTGGATGTAAAGATTAAAAGGTAGATTCTGGTCACTTCTCCCCTGCACTAAAATTTGAGTAATCAATCGTTACTTGAGCTAAAATTGGATGCTAATGGAGATTTTCTGTCCACCCCGCACTTAATGTCACTCACCAAGCAATACTATCAATATTGCACTGAAACGTGTATTTATTATTCATTGAGTGTATGCAGAGTGCATGAGGAGTACGGGTAGGTAGGACACACCTCAAATGGCTGCTCCAAAGTGAAATTCACAGAGCAAAAGCAAGGTGCCGGATTGTCCCAGCTGTAGTTTTTTGCACAGTTATAGCATGGGCTTGACACGTCCACACCGGTGTAATCAATCTGAAAATGAAAAGCATAGCAATTCAAATAATTATATTGATTGTATGCTATATAATTCAAGCCACTGTACATTTGACTCCAAACTACGTATGATACACCAATTAAGACATCTTTGAATCAGCATACATGGCCTTGCTCTATCCTAAAACAAAAAAAAGGAAATGTGCAAATAAGTCACATACTCTTAAAACCAACTTAAGAAGTTGGTGTAGACTGAGCTGCTTGAAAATTGTCAGTCTCAAGCCTGCTGAGCATGTAAAGCTGCATATTTAAAATTCTGATTTGTATCGGTACGTGTATGATTGTTTATACTCAGGCTTTCATGAAACAATGTGGCTGCTCCTTTGGTAAGACATTAACTACTACTGTTAACCTTTTGTAACTGGAAACAAATAGAACAGCTTGAGCTTGTTTACAAAGATGAATTCATGAATCTAATTAAGCACAAGACATCATTTCCGCTTTTTTTCTGACAATGAACCTCAACATCAATTTGTTGTTGACATTTTCTGTACTGTATGTTGTAGTGTCAACCGAACGAGCTAACGAAAGTAGCATGCCATATGCTCGGCATTTATGATCTTTTCTGTTGGCCTTACGTGGCCGATTGCGATGACATTGTGGTTAAATGACGCTACAGCTGCCTGGACGTCACAAAATGACCAGAAGAAGGTTGTAAGAAAAGCTGGACCAACCTCAAACTCCTTGATGTTGTTTGACGTAACATACAGGCCGATGCCAATGGGGATGAAGATGAGACCGATGACGAAGAAAGCGGGGAGTACAGTTCCAGCTGTCAAGATGGGCTGCCAAGCAGGTAGTCTTTGTTGTTTAAATGCAGTATTGTCCGGTTTCTTGCTTTTAACTGCCCCAGCGCCACCATGATTAGAGGGCCCTGAGTGATGGCCGTCCTCTTCCTTAGCGTTGTAGCTCGACGCCATCATGGTTGCAATCCGCTCTGAGTAAATAATACTGTTGTGGACAGCCGCTCACTCACCGTTCTGATCCACAAGAAAAACAAGACACGTAATTTTAAGGTAACCTAAAAAATCCCGATTAGAAATCTAAACAGTTGCTCAGAATTGCATCGGTTCTTTTGGTTGTAAGAGTTCCATCTTACACCAAGAAACAGGAAGTAGCAAAGCCGATAGGCTTTGACGCGTAATGTGACGTCACAAATGAACGCCCACTGATGCTGTCAGTGACAGGAAAGTATTTATTGGCTGCAGTATTTACATAGTGTTGACTTTTATTTCCTCTCTCTCTCTCTCTCTCTCTCTCTCTCTCTCTCTCTCTCTCTCTCTCTCTCTCTCTCTCTCTCTCTCTCTCTCTCTCTCTCTCATTGTTATGAAGCAAGGTATTAACTCACAGGTATCAAACTCAAGGCCCGGGGGCCAGATACGGCCCACCACATCATTTTATGTGGCCCACGAAGACAAATTGTGCATCAAATTCGTGTCATTACTAGAATTGCAAATTGTCTTCACTTTTCATAATCTCTTTTTTTTTATATATTTGACCAGTTTTTACTCGTCTGATTTGAAAACGAGTTATTTGTCAGTTTGTTTTGTAGCTTTTACTGTATATAATATGAGGTGCTCATACATTTATTTGGGTTGTCATAATGGCCCTCCGAAAGAAGCTATGACTACAATACGGCTCGTGAAAAAAAACGACTTTGTCACCCCTGTATTAACTCATGTTAACCTTTCAGAAGTGCAGAAGTGAAACAAAGAACAGCTTGATCCTGCTTGCAAAGATGAATCTTTGATTCTGCTTGCAAAGATGAATCCATGCATAAAAGACACAGTAGATTTGCACAAATTTTTCCAAAGAGTATGAACACTTTAAAATTATTTTTATTCAAAATATGTTAACAAACGATTTACATACAATCAAAACACAATAACTTTAAGATATACTGCATACATTTGAAGTTTTTCTCATTATATGTGATGCAATGAACAATTAGTAGCAGAGTGGTTTGACCTCTCTTTTCCCCGTACATTTTAGTTATGTAAATAAAAGTATATATGATACAGTATGTGACAGGGAAATAAAAAAAGGCTATATATAAATAAAATATTTGAGCTCAAACGTCATTTTCACTTGGCTGTTGTGTATCAATGCGTATTTTTCTCTTACAGCACCATAGAGTATTTTGGTTTTTTAAATCAGCCTTTTCCTCCATTTTGATAAGTAATGCCATTCACGGTTGATTTCTTAAGTTCTATCCTCATGGATTGACTCTCAGCACGCGACTCTGCCTTCGCTCCACTTGATATGCCCAAGGAACCAAGCACCGTCTTCCCTGTTTTCAGGCTCTTGGACATTGGGATGCGGGTCAGTCCCGTACGAGGAGCCTGGGAATCGTGCCCACACTGTTAGACAATAGAAAGAGAGAGAGTACAGTTTCTCAGGCACAAGAATGAAAGCAGTTGGCATTTGAATGGAAAATAAATATTTCAAAAAGAAAAACAGGAATTCTAAAATTCTAAACAGTTTAACTCACTGGCCGGAAACAGAATGAACATGCAAATATTTATTCATTCTTTCATTTGGTTTCTGTGTGTTGTTACCGCTGCAAGGCTGTTTTTTGTCAGCACAGAGCCCTGTGTATCTGTTTGTGAATGTAAACACTGTGAAACAAATATAAATTGCAGCATGCCTGTAGCAGGGTGGCAAAATGCCACATCATTAGTTCTGCTGTGCCCAGGCCAGCCCATAGGGCCTTTTTGTCACGCTAGCAATCGGAGTCACAAAGAGGATATCATAAGGTCCACTGGAACATCAACACTGCTTTGCTCTCATGGCCTTCCATCCACATAGTGAGCCTTTAATCTTTATTCATTTATTTTTTTAAGTGAAAAGTCATCATCACGAGTCTACATAATGGTTTCAGGTACCATACGCAATTTCCATATGTCTTTGAATAATAAAAGAAAAAGGTGCAAAAGTATTTGGCCAACACATTGGATTTGTTATTTTAGCAGTACGGCAAGTCGAAAAAAATATGACCAGATTGCAGAGGATAATGATATGATTCAAGGACTTATCTCTCATGTAAATCAAGTTTGCGTCACTAAAATATTACAAAAAGATCACTTCTGTTACAGTATCAATCAACATGTGACTACCTTTGTAAAGACGTAATATTTGATATCCCTCTTATATACCGTAATTTTCGGACTATAAGTCGCACCGGAGTATAAGTCGCACCAGCCATAAAATGCCCAAAAAAGTGAAAAAAAACCATATATATGTATATAAATCGCTCCTGAGTATAAGTCGCCCCCCCACCCAAACTATGAAAAAAACCGCGACTTATAGTCCGAAAATTACGGTATATCATACTGTGCAACTGGTCATAAATGTATTTGTGTCAGAGATTTTTTTTGTTTCAATCATTATTTACTAGGCTACTTCCTGGTCTGTTTAAAGTGATGAACAGGTAGATTTAGATTCTGCTGTGTGAGCTGTTCAATTGACACAAATGTTTTCACGTTTATTTGGATTCTTATTAAAATATATATTCATTTACAAAACGACTGCTGTGAATGAGCAATACAGCTGGCCTTTAACCTTTGCACCCTACTAAATATCATTGTACTGTTGCTGTGTATTAAACGTACCATGCTTTGTGTGGATCTGCTCATGTTTGATGCGACAGGGGAAATGGTAATGCTGCTCGTCACTTTGTTCTGTGTGGTCCGCGTTGTGGTAATTTGGCGAGGGGAACGCAACACTGTCCCGGTCGACAGGGTCAGTTCCTTGCTCTCAGTTACGGCAGACACCGGCCTGACCACCATCTTTGGGGTCAGATTATTACCTAGATGAATATGGATCTTGTTATCATCAGTGGTGGTGATAATGCTGGTGTTGTTGTGACCCTTCCTTATAGGTATAGGGACCATCTGCTTTTCAGGGGTAACTTTGAATACAGCCCGGCCCATGGTCATCTCTTGGGGTTCTGGGGAGGAAGAGGCGTCAGCCACTGCCGTGGTGCTCACTGTCATGATGGTGACAGGAGACATTGGCCTTCCCGAGGTAGACGAGGAAGCTTGGCTGCTGTCTGGAGACTTGGCTCTGGAAATAGTTGTGATGGTGACTGGAGATTTGGTTCTTTCTGGACCCTGATGTCCATTGGCAGCGGACTTTCCTCGCATTGTGGCAGAGTGTGTTGGAATGATTGTAATTCTGGATTTAGGTTGTGATGGGTTTGCATTTAGTGGGGCTGATGTTGAGAAGACATCCTCGGTAGTGGTGCTACTGATTTCAAGGGTGGCCATATTGTTTTGGTGGTCCGGTGTCACTCGGATGTGTAAAGGCTGACCTTGCTTGTGGGCCACAGTTAGGTTTGAATTTGTGATATGCGTTTTTTCCAGGCTGGTTTCGTGAGAGTTGGTGTCTTTCTTCCTCATCCAAGGAATCCAGGATTTCTTCATACTGAGATCACTTCCAGATGAAGGGGAACGTTCAATGCCACCGGACTTTTCTGTTGGCTTCTTCAGGCTCTTCTGCCTTAAATTGTTCATGATGTGATTCTCTTCTTGAACAGACTTCCTGATAAAACCAGCCGGAGTATCTTCTTCTGTTGGCCCATTGGACGGTGCTTCTGTTTGTACTCCAGTCGATGTGACGGCAACATCAACCATCCTCCTTCCATTCAAGCTGGGTCTCAACGCACGACTGTGGCGCTTTGCTATCTCCAGCTCTTTGGTTAAATGGAGAACCTCAGTGCCCATGCTCTTGGCTTTCTCTTCCTCTTCAAAGAACCTCTGCTGGAGGACTGAGTAATCGACTTGCAATTGAGAAAGCTGGTCCTCCTTATGCATGAGTTCGTGTATTTTTTCCTTTAGAGCTACAACATCTGCCTGCATCTCTCTGGTTTTAGCCTCCTCTCTCTTGTATTGTTGTCGCAAGTCTTCCTCCTGGCTGTCCTCCTCTCCTTTCTCAATGGCTTTGTTCCGTGCTATCTGATTCCTCATGGCTTCTACTTGCTGGGAAAGTATGTTGGCTTTGTCTTGTTCTGTTATGAACCTTTTCTCCAGAATGTCATATTGATCCTCTGTTTTGATGAGATCTCCCTCAACCACTTCAAGTTGTTTGAGGCGATTTCTTAGGTGCTCAATCTCAAAGGTTAGCTCTTTGATTTTGTTATCTTCTTTTTTGCCAGCATCGGCGGATCTTCCTTGGTCACATTTCAACGATTTGTTTGCAGACAGCCTTTCTGCTTGCTCCAAACCGTCCAATCTCTTTTTCATCTGGCTAACCTTTGAAAGAAGATCCTTTGTTTTATCAGTTTCGTATGCTAGCTTGGTGTTGAGGTCCCTCTTTTCTGTTGTCAGACTGTCAACTTTTGTTTCCATTTCTGTTTTAAATTTCAAAAGTTTTTTGCTCTCTTCTATCAATTTTTCTGTCACCTCCATCACCTTACTCTGCTCATCTTTGACCGTTCTAGTCAAATCTTCCTTTTTCTTTTCATCCGACGTCATTCTTTCCAACAAAGTCTTTCTCTCCTCCATTAAAGCTGCAGTCAACGACTTCAGCTTACCTAAATCATCCTTCAAGTTAAGCTCAGACTTTTCCAACTTGAGCTCAGAGGATTCAAGCTCTTTCATTCGGATCTTGAGCGTCACAACTTCATCAGAGAGCTCTTTGCTTAGCCCCTTCTCTCTTTCTAAAGCAGCTTGTAACTGAGCGGACTCCGTCTTACTTACGTTAAAGGCACCTTCAAGTTTCTCTAAATCGATCATTCTTTTCTGAAGTTTCTCTACCTCAATCCGAAGTTCTTTACTTTTGTTATTTTCCTCCTGTAGTCTCTTCCTGAGCTCCTTGCACTGATTTTCTGCTCGGGTGATCTCCTCATCGTTTCCTTCCATCTCCAGCACACGCTTCCTTAAATTCTCGAGCTCGGTAATTAAATTAGAGTTTAAACACTCTCCTTTGCCAGTTTTGTTGTCCATCTCCTGCAGTTCCTCTTCGGATTTTCTCAAGGCCTTGTTACTCTCTTCGATCTCATCCACTGTACGCATGAGCTCGAGAATTTTGGAGTTGAGTTGACGGTTGAGGAGCTCCTGACTGGCAAGCTTAGCGTTCATCTCTTCATGCTGTTGAGCAAATGTGACGTTTTTTTCTTTTAACTCAGCCTCTAAGCTGAGAACCCTGTGGGCATCTTCCTGAGCGTGCTCCCTGGCTTCACTTAGTATCTTCCTCTGCTGCTGAAGCTGCTGGCTCATTTCCTGGACCCGTTGAGTCTGTTGGTCCATTTGCTCCAGGTGTTGTTGGCGCTCATTGACCAACATCAGGGCAAACGATTTCAGTTTCACCAGCTCCTCTTGTACCTTGGCCAGACGTTTAGAATGCTCCTTCTCCTTTTTCACCTGGTAGGCTTTTTCGTTGTCAAGCAGCCTCTTTAGTCTAAAAGGCGAGAAAAGGAAAAATCAATTTTGTGCATTAGTTAAACATGTAATAAATCTCATGGGTATTTGTTACTTGCCAATTTTGTGCACTTAAGACTGTATTGTAAAAATATAAATTATTTCTATTCCATAATGTGTTCTTTGGGCAGGTATTTAACAATTATTGCAGTTAAATTATCAATTTTAGTAATATTACTACTACTGCTACTTCTATTTTGTGCATTAGTTAAGCATGTAATAAATCTCATGGGTATTTGTTACTTGCCAAGAGTCTGTACTTAAGACTGTATTGTACAAATATAAATTATTTTTATTCCATAATGTGTTCTTTGGGCAGATATTTAACAATTATTGCAGTTAAATGATCAATTTTAGTAATATTACTGCTACTACTATTACTTTTTACATATTTCCCGCATGTCACTTTTAAACTTTTTTTGCATTTCTATCTATAATTATTTTTTTAACTGCTCAAATAGCTGAGGATTGGATCCAGCTAACTGAAAATGCAGAACAAGCCGGTAATTATTCATCAACACAATTAACACTTGAGCCAAACCGGGGTTAAATATTACATCCAACTCCCCCATAGTACTTAATTCCTTCCTCCCAAATTAGAGTAGGAACTAACACACAAACTGGTGTTTGCAATCCTTCTTTTATGTTTTCTACTTTCCGGTATGCTAATGCTGATTCTGACAAAATGCATGCCAAACAGAGTGCGATGTTGCATGTTCTCCCTCTACACTGCCACAAACATTGCATTACCATAATTGAACTATAAACCTCGAAAGACACCAAATATTAGTCGATAAACAAGTATTTGCATCTCAGTTTAAAAAAAAAATCATGTTGCAATGCAACATTAAATATCCACAATCAGAAAAAGAACTCAATCAGAACTTACCACTGTTGTTCTAAAAGGAACACACAAGGATAATTACAGGAATATAAAATCCAATCAGGATGCATGACCAGTAGCCGGGGCCTCTTTTTCCACAAATTATCCTCTGTGACATCTCAAGCATGCTTATTTAAGGACTACAAAAGATGAATTACTACAGTGCAGAAGCATCAGATCTCTGCATGGTGCACAACGTCACCTCATCCTTATAAGGCAATGTGTGTGTGTGTTTGTGTGTGTGCGTGTGGAAGAAAGTGAGAGACTGCGTACTGTTCTACTTTGCACTGTGAAAGGGGTGGGATTTTTGCCACAGGAGGAGTGCTCTGCAAAACTCCCCCAATTTTCCTGCTTTTATGCAATACTGGCATGTTTGAGTGAAGGCAAGTGCAAACAATTTTCCAGACAGTTTAAGTCTTACTGAGTAACATCACACAGTTTATAAGTTCATTTTGAGGATTTTTTAGTTTTTTGACACTTTACGGGTAAAACTATGAAAGGAAACAGGAGGAATTGTTCAGTGTTGTTCCCCTTGAGGGGAAATTGGATGAGCACCACTTTCCATGTGATGAGGGAAACAGATACAGAATGGTTGGATGAGAAGATTACGGATGACAAAATGTAACCATGACAACAATATTAAAATAAGGCTATTGTGATGCACAGCACTGGACTTTGATATAATTTTATCAAATTGGATTGTAAAAATGCAGACATCTGATCCTAATATGACTAAATATATTTTTTAATTATTCCATGATCGGGTTAATAGTTTTTAAATATATTAAAAGTTGTTTTTTTGTTTATGGGAACTAAAAAAACACATGGAATCATGGCACAACATTTTATCCTGTGTTTCCTGAGGAATTTTCTCAAAGGCTGCAAAGACCCTCTGTCTCCAAAGGATGAGGATTGAAGGGAACAGCTGCCAAGAAGCTGTCACGGCAATAGTGTGTTGTGTAGAATTTATCTCAGTTGACTGAAAAACACAATTATGTGTGACGCTGCAACATTGGGTTGATGAAATGCAGAAAGACTGATGTACTGTTAAAGAAAAAAAATTGGGGACAAAGTGGACATTAGGCAATTACCAAAATAACATAACTTTTCTAGTAACTACTAGATGGGTGTTGTAAGACTTATGGTGACAGGTTAAGATTCCAAGTAGCAGCCTGGAGCATGACTTAGAATAGTAAAAAAAATATAAATTGCATATTTGTCCAATTTTAATCCACTTTTCCCATTTTTTTCAAGGAAAATATTCAACGTTTATCAGTGTTGTCTGAAAAACTATTTTGGGGTTTGTAAAAAGAAAAATCCAGCCATTGTTCCCCCAAAGATTATTTATTCATTCATTCATTCATTCATTCATTCATTTATTTATTTATTTATTTATTTATTTATTTATTAAAGTGGCCACTGCAGCCCATGGGCCACGTCAGACATTTCCACTCTACATGATATGAGATAACCAAGAAAAAAAACATCATTAATTATAATTATCTTAAATTATACTTATTGTGCATGAATTGACACATCCTTCCAAGAGTGGAATTTGTTTCCCCTGTTAAGCATCAACCATCATGTCACTTAGCTATTTGAGGTTCTTGACATACAAATTGATCTGTTATCTGAGAGTTGTAAATTGCCCATGGTTACCAGTTTGAAAGAGCTTATTTGGTGCCCATTTTCTGCATTCCTCTGACTGTTTGGCACATGAGTATTCTTTTTTTTTTTTCTTACCCCACTTAGCCCTCACCCAGAATGCTGGAGGACATCACACTCATGGAAAATGAGATTTTTCCCATTTGAACTAAAGGAGAGAATGGCAAAGTAGCAGACTTGCAGATAGACCAACAACACATTTTTTTTTATATATACATTTGTGCTTCTTGTATTTCTTGATAAGGAATCCTGCATATATCTATTTATTCTTATTCTTATTATTATTATCATCATTTTGTATTTTGTAAGGATTCTTTGTGCACCGAGTGTTACTTATATGTCGTCATACTAGCTTTCATGTATTGAGTGTAGCCAAGTCTTGATTTCTGACATCTAAACAGTGACTTGGGTGGACTTAAGACACTACCGCTCAGGCAAAGATCTCTTGTCACAGCCACTTATCCAAGGCTGACTTGAAGTTGAAGATCATTCCCTCCACTGTGCTTTCGATTCTCATTCATGCAGGCATTTGCTGCACGGGAAATGTGTTAAAGGGTCAACAGAAAATATTCACATGCAAATTGTTTTTTGGCGCTCATTTTTTGTCTTCTGTTTGAAAACAAATTTGTCTCTCTGAGGGATAATTAAGTTGTTACATTTTCAATGCTTGGGCATTTCCACATGTTTTCCGGTGTCCCAGACCATTCAAGATTCATTTTGGAGAATCCACTGAATGTGTAGCCTAGAATTCTCCCTCAGCAAAGCAACTGTCAATTACTCTCTTTCATCTGTGAGTACTTTCATCAGTAGGGGCTCCGTTCGTATTTGCATTCAGTGCAGATAAACAGCTCATTTGATGTCTGTGAGGCCCTCTGTATCCACGTGACGCAATATCCATGGTGTGCGGTACCCCTCCCTTTGTCTCTCCAACACACTTCCCATCATGACCTAAAGGGAAAGGTCACAGCCTATGGGATGACATCATTTCAGAAGTGAAGTCATGGACTCTTGATTCTGTTTCTATTTTGTACAACCCTTATCTCTTTTAGTGAAGAACCAGACACTTCGCACATCTAGAGTTTCCACTTTGCTCACTTTTTAAGTGGTAGCTTGTAATATGTTATTTATATTTAATAGTTTTATAATATTTAATATTTATTTCAACTGACAATTATTTCAATAATCAATTAATCTGGTGATTAATTTTTAATTAATTGATAAATCGGATTTTCTTTTAATTAAGTATCTTTTAATTTCTACTTGTTTATTCAATAACAGGATATTATGTCAAATTCACAGTGTGGAAAATTAATTTTTGGGTTGGTTTGTAACGTGGCAGAAAATAAGCAAAAACATTGATTATTGTTTTCCAAAGTAAAAGCAAATGTTTCATTTTAATTAAACAAATATAATCAGTCTGCTTTCATGGAGCATTTACCATTGAGAAGCTGAAATTTGGACAATTTTAAATCAAAAAGGCAACCAAACGATAATCGATCATTAAAAAAATAATCGATTCATTTGATAATCGAATAGTTGTCGATTAATGGATTAATCGTTGCACCTCTGCATTTAATGTTTTAATATTTTGGTTACTTTCCTACATTATAAGGAAAAATTAAAACACTTACCCACAAACCTGTGCTTTAGTTTTACACCTCTGCCAACCACACAACCACATTAATTAACACATTTTTACCCGTTGCAGACACCCGTGTGTTTTTCCTCACCTTTCTCTCTCTTGCTCAAGGAGATTGGTAAAATCATCACTCTTGTTCATGTAATCGGCATGTTTGCGCTTCTCGCTGTCCAACTCGTGAACAGTTCGACGATGGCACTTTTCAGCAAGCAGCAACTGTCCCAGCATCCGCCTGTAGGTTTCCCTGTGCTTTTCCTGCAGGCGCTCCAGCTACAAAGAACAAAGCACAAGCTGTGATTATTTTAAGAAACACGATGATTAAGTGTTGCAGAAGATTGCCACGACTGACCTCAATCATCGGTTTTTGGTAGGCGGTGTGGATGTTTGGCGAGGTGCCGGCGATGAGGCCGTCCCTCTGCAGGGCCTGGAGGGCCGAGCTACCTACTTCACAGCTTTCTGCTGATGCAGTGGTCACTTGAGGGGGCTGCTTCGATTTTAGCATGCCGATAACATCTTCTCTTGCCTGCAGTCACATAGAGATATAAAAAGATGAAAATAGCAAAATGCAGCTTGAAGTGCAGGAAATTAGCAAGCAGGAAATATCAAATTAAGTTAGCTTGCTGTACTTTGCTATTTTTCTCACAAATGAAAGGATTTATTTTGCTTTCGGGGTTGTTATGCAACAGTTGTTTTGTTATTTTCCCAAAACTATGTGACGGAAATTGATCACAATTATCTGGGTCATCCATCATACTTGAGGAAAATGTAATCAACAAGCAGGCCCATGTTGTGTTTTTTTTATTGATGTTGTGTTAATATGCAGTAATGAATCACTTCATTAGTGATATCTTGGCAACACTGCACATTAGAGGAATTTCAAATATGGGTCTTGAGCTTTGGGAAAACATTGTTTTCTATTAAGGTGAAGAGTCACACTTAACCACAAGGTGGTGGTCTAGGTCAACTTAAATCCCAGAGATCAGTGTGTTACTCTATTTGCGTTCACACACTTATAGTCCAAATATTTAAAAAGTGTTACCTAACTGAATCATTCCACCTTTGAAACATTGGTTGTGTCAGATAGGATGTTGGACCCACCTGAATCTCTCCTTCCATGATCCCCAGCAGTTTGAGCAGATCCTGTTTGGACAGGTTGAGGACAGCACCTTTTTTTTCTTCGCTCTTAGAGTCCATCACTGTCTGCTCTTTGTCAAATATCACCTCCATGTTATCTTCACCCTCCTGCTGCTGAGTTTTGGCCTTCATGTTCTTCACAGCAATACACACATCCTGCTCATGGCTGAGGTCATGGTCATCCTGTGGGACTCCGAGCACCCCGTTGGGCGGCTGCGCCACATCGCTGCTTTTGGATCTCATCTCCTGCCTGGGCCAAGAACAGAGAAAAGTATGTAATCTGACATGCCCTTGTTCTTTTTTTTTTTTAGTACATCCAACCCTTCCATTTTCTTTAACACTTGCTCTCATGACGATAACGCTCAAATTGGTTGCCAGCCAATTGCTGGAACAGTGACTCCCATTCACACCTATTGGGAATTTAGTCTTCAATAAACTTAACATGATTTTTTTGGGAATGTGGGGGGAATTCCTGGAAATGATGTGCTGCCTATTTGAAGCTCATATCTGATATCTAAATCAAATCAAGGCTTGCAACATATTTCTAACCCTAATTGTGCAATTTGCACTATTAACTGTGTTAGAAGCAGTGTGCTTCCCTTAATGATTTTAACACAGATGGAAAGAGCCTGGGGGAAGACTATGACTTAGTGTGCTCATTGTTCAACACACACTGTACTAATTCATCAAAGTGGGAGTGTGTGCTTTTGTCTCTCATGTGTGCATTTGTGTGTTTGTAATCTCAACCTGTCCTTGAGATAAGTAATGTTTGTAATCTTTAGAACTGACATTATCTCCCTGTGTGAGTTCCAAGAAAACATCATCAGAGAGAACAGACTTTCTGAACTGTTCCAAAATGTGAAGCAAATGCAAATATGTGCAAATTACACAACAATGCAACTGGGACTTCTGTACTTTTAGGAATCTCGTCTGTTGAAGATTCTGTCTCAGAAGAAAGTTAAATCTTAAATGCAGTAACTCTAATGGCGCTTGAAACTGAGCTTTCTGAAGCGACCCTATTTCTAAGGGGAAGAATACAAGATAGCAAGAACTGCATCTCTCAGAAGATAAGGAACCAGGACAAAATTACACATGATGTGCATACCTCATCTTACCTCTGGGTGCTACTTGATTATTTTTCTAACCTGCTATTTTGAGCCATTATTTTTGCATACAGCACAGAAGGGCACACACAAATGCTTCCAGGGTTCATCTAAGCGGCACTGACATATTTGAATGAGACATGACAAATGTCCTGAATCTAAACCTTGCCCGACTCGGCACGAGCGATGAATCATGCGTGATACTTTGAATGCTGGTGACAAAATCAGTCCTTGAGTGCTTTATTTTTACATTCTGGGCTGATGACAGAGTACTACGGTATGGGTCTCATATTGCAGGGAAACTCTTCATGGTCCAACAGAGCTAGCTGACTGCATAATGTTTACGTTAAGAAAATGTCTGACTGAAATTTCATGAAGGATACCTTCACAACAAAACTTTTGCATATTCATTCATATTGATTATCCCGATTGCACTGTGCCATAACAAGTGTTGAAGTTTTAAAATTCCTGGTAGATCTTGAGCTTATTCATTCAGTTGTTCCAATGTGCCGCGACCAAAGTGAGGTTAAGTGGTACATGTGGTCCAAATGTGCGCATAGGTGCAGTGTTTTTCCTTTGGTATTTTCGTGGAAGGGCGCAGTTACAAAGGGGCGTTTGCGCTGTTGAGGAAGTGAACACTTCCTCGCTGATGAAAGAGGCTCCTTTTGTTTCCTCCATGTAAAAGAAGATGCCCTCGGTCTGTCAAAACGCCCATTCAAATTCCCAAACTCTGTCTGCGCCAGCACAAAAATGAAAATGCCCTGTTTTTTTTGTGCCTGACTACAAAAAAAAAAACAGAGCCTTAAATTGTGAACCTTTTGAAATCTAATCATGATACTGTCTGGGCTATATTGATGACATTGTTGTATTTGATAAGTCTTAGTGAGGGTCAGACAGGAATGGCAAGAATTTGCCATCAGTTCAATGCCTTTCCTGTTTGATCCACTTTGCCTGGTCAATGAAGCCTTGACTATATTGAATTCTCCTGAGCAACAAATGGGCATTCCAAAGTCACGTGCCCTTACATTCCAGTCTGGCATGCAGCACTCCCAGTTGTCTTAATGAAGAATAAAAAATATCTGTCAGACAATCAGGCTTTAGTCAAAGGTCTTCGATGACGACCAGACTGCCCACACCGAACATTTACGACGTTACTGATTGTTTGGTGCAATATAATGTCATAGGACAGAGCCAGAAAGGCCACGAACAAATCCTAAATTTAAAAGGGGAACCCAAATGTAACTCATGGCAAGTCCAGCTGTCACAAAGACATACATACATGTATTTATAGCGCCTCATTCCAAAGCAGGAGAAAAAAAAAAGGAGCTATAAAGGATGTCAGTGGTCAGCGGGTGGATACCACCAAGGGTTGCTACATGACTTTTATCATGATCTAAATTTGGTCTACATTTTTCTGTAAAGTCAAAGTATCAAATGTTTACGAAATTAAAACAATAAAAATAGAGGATAATAAAGGCACAGTTTGAGTATGGCTAAATGTCTAAAATCTTCATAACCGATTGATAACCCAACAAAAGAATGATTTCATTGCCTGTAGTCAATATTTTTTTTTCTCTTTGGTGTGATCATAACCTAATACTCCCTGTGACTAAATAAGGAAAGAAAAATTTGAGTGTTTGGCAACTTGCTCTCTTAGCTGACACCTATAAAATGCAATACGCTGGCGAGCCCATTTCATTCTGACATGAGAGACAAAGCCAGCCAAGATTTTTGGATTTGATATTTGAATCTGTATACGCGTCCTCGAGTCAGCCTTTCAAATCAATCCGTCTGCTGATGAAAACTTGGCCGGCATGATGCTGTTCACCAGTACAAAGCAGCAGTACGTTCCAGCATTTTGATGGACAGCGCGTTTTAGGCTAGACGACCAGTGACCTCACGGGTCAGATTTGACGTAACTTGTCGTATTCTCGAGAAATTTGCAAACTGTTAAAGTAGCAACTGTAACTCATACATCCATAAATCAGCTTAAAATACCACACGCCAGCACTGCAGCATTTTCGTAAATGCCAAACTGTATAATTAAGATAAATTGGTCCTACAAGTCAAAGCAACATCGGTTTAAAATTATTGGTAAGCATGTGAAAAATGTATTTTGCGTTCACTCTTGACAATGCTGATGAGTCCTTGGAATCACCAAGCATATGGGTGAGGGCACCCTGTAGCCTTAAAAGGCCAGGTGCGATCAGGGTGAAGCTAGGACATGGAAAAAAAGGAAGCGGCTACTCAATGTTTCAACTTAACCACTTTGTCACTGTACCACTCTTGTGACCTTTTAGGACTTTTAGACTTCTCGAGACTCTGAGAGGAGTAGAAGTGAGTCCAGATTGCTGACTGACTAATTACTGGTGCTTTTGCCAATTAATGCACTGTTGGCTAATTCAATCACACCCCAAGAAATAATTTGACTGTTTGGTTGAATTTAAGGAGTCATTTTTCAATTGTATGTCGTCTTTAAATATAGAATGTTTGAAGAATCGTAAAGTTCTGTGTGGATTTCAAAATATGCGCTTATTATAATCCTGAAAATTGTTCATTGTTTTTTCCCTTAAAATGGACAAAACAAAGTTTATTTTTCAAAGATGTGCCAATATTTGCAGTAGTAAGATGGAAATAAACAAAAATATACTGTGCTTGAAAACTTTCACAATTAAAAAAAATGATTTAGCTATTAAATGAGTAATGGTGTATATGACAAAAGGCGAACAGGAAGAAACGTGTTGAGCATTAGAGTGGTGGTTCTTTTTTACGTAGTTATGGAGTAGAAAAATTCAAAACTTCAGTCATCATGTTGTCATGTAAGATTTACAACGTAATTGTTTGGTCCTAGTCAGCTTTATTCATAAGCTTGTTTTTGCAGATGCTTTGGGTGATTCAATTCTCGTTTCAGAAGTGGTACAGTTGGACATAATAACTACTTTCCGAAAAAAAGACTCAAGTGGAAATTTCAAATTTAATCACCATCTATTCCATGACCCTAATTGACATTCGCGTTCCTCTTAATTTCAATTTTTTTATTACGTAATGTACAGTACAGTTTTTACAGTGTAGTGGCCAGCTAATCCAAGGTGTACCTTGCCTTTCAACCAAAGTCAACTGGGTTAATAATAGTCATTGCTAGTGAGTAATGGGGAGAAAAAAAATATATTGCATAATGATCACGGCCCAATGATGTCATCGACTTTCAATTTGTTGATCTTTACGTTTGAATTTCTTTCAGCACACTATCGTTCCTTTCTGGATAGATCGTAGCAGTGCAACTAGTTATCAGCATGTTTGCAATGACCAATTATTAGACTTGGAACTCCTTTGACATTATTAGGCACCAATTAGCAGCTAATCCAATGTTTATAGCCAGTGCGCTTTGCCGCCTTGCCATTCAGGATCAAATGATCTGGAGAAGATCTTAAGTTGCTATGGAGCCAAAGGACTTATTTTTAAACCAAGGTGAGTTATGAGTAGGCTACCAGTGATCTGTGAAACATCCAAATGTGTCTAAACTACATTTTTGGAATTCAACTGCAGGGGCTCTTATATGTCTGTGACAGCTGTTGTTGAGACCCACCAGACTCAAAGTTCCATAGCGTACTTTAGTATGTTCGCAGAACTGACACTAATACCTTTAGTGGCATTTCTGATATGAAAGATGATCTTTCTTGTCTTTATTTTTTTTAAAAGCAGTTGCACTGCACAAAGACAGCCTGAGGTCATAGGTGATACAATCGTTGAAAGACAATAATTGTTTTGCATCCCTGTTGTATGCTATGTCAAGACTATGCGTGACGCATCAAAGCTGCAGTATGTAATGTTCTCTATGGAGGCCATGCGAGTGACTCAATCCAAACCAGGTATGTGGCCTTGTGGGTCTAGAGGCTGGAACACGGGACTGTTACAATGCTGTGTGTGACCTGGAGCAACATTGATGATTATAAAGGGAACTTGAAGTAGAATGAAGAATGAAAACGGTAATATTGTATATTACAATATCACCATTACAAGACATAATGGCATCAGATTTAAGAATCAAGTTGACAAGATGCAGCCAACTGTAAATGTGTCAAGAACGAAGAAAAGGAGAGCACATTCTTACCAGAAATATTTAGAGACTGTTTAATTGTCTATGTGGGGTTTTATGTACTATTTTGTGAGCTGAATTTTAGCAAGTCAATAATAACCACACACATCAGAAACACTTTAAACGTATGCTGTGTGTATGTCAGTCAGAAAGGGTGAACTTCACCTCAGTATGTTCACTTTCTATTTTCTAAAATAACCTTGGAATGAGCATGCACGGAACAATCTATAGCTGAGTTTCATCTGATATATCAAATAATGAGATTAATTATTTTGAATTCCTTGAGTCAATAAACCATTAGCACACATTCAGGGTTGGACATTAACAAATTCCAGGTTAAATCTTGGCCATCTTGTAAAACTAGAAAGATTGACACTCTTTTTCATTCACCCGCCAATAATTACAAATGCTTCTTTTTCAAAAAAGCCATTTGGCTGCACATTCAGCACTCCGTCAAACCAAGATGCATTCTCAGTGGGCTGAAATGAGCACACAACAACATTAACGAGGCAAATATTGCCACCATTTCTCTTTGTGGCATAGATACCACATCAACTGAGGAGGCTGCATACCAGGAAGAGCGAGACTGTGTGAGATTGTGCGCGACTTCTGGACATTTGACCGAATGAATCTTGGAGGGTAATTAGCACCGGTGAAGTATGTTTCAGGTTTTCTTTTCGGTTTACAGTGGCGGTGCACAATATACAGTATGTTGACAGATGGATAGAGAGTAGCGGCTGAACGAATTTGTCTCCTCATGTAGATGAAATTGATTCTATATTTTTTAAATATGTCATCATGCTGCAAGATGCTGAGAAGTGGTGTGGGAGTGTTTTTGTCAAGTCAAGTGGGAAACCCATCAAGTTGACTTTTTATTTGTTTATTGCAAAGGATAAGCAAACCAGATGATGTAAGCAAAGCAGTCAAATTCCAATATGTCGTCACAAGTCATCACTGTTAAGACAATCTGTTTAGTCAAGTAATTTCCAGTTAAAAATTCTTGAATGAAATTAGCAACTGTTCCAGTGAATATCCATATAGTCCTTCTATGACTTCATTCTCATGACTCATCACGCTATCATCCTTCATTCTCTGGTGGTGTTCTGCCCACATGCAAACACTAACTAAATGGTCACATTCATGTTTTGCAATAAATGTCATTCATCCACATTTTTTATTCATGACTCTAACCACTCATTATTCACTAGAACAATGGTGAAGCTCTTACAAGCGTGAACAACACAATATTTAAGTCATGAGGGAATCATTAGTGACAAATGTGAAGAATTGATACTTTTGAAAAGAAACCTTGTTCATTCATATAGAGCGCTCGATTGACTTAAATAAAACCAAATTGTTAGTTGGCAACAATGACTGAGGACATCCTAATAATCTGACAGTTCGTTACGTACAAATAATTACCTGTTGTGTTGTCACCCACGTTTAATTGTTGCTCGTCCCTCGTGGATAATCCAGGTAAGTGAAACATCCACAAATATCCCCCTTGAGATGTTCTGTGCTGGAACTGGCTATTGAGAAATCCCCATGCTCCTTTCCCTCTTACTTGGTCAGATCAGGGAGGGAATAGAAGAAAGCAATAATGGAGCACTGTAACTTCCCACTCTTAACTCTCTCCCTCTCTCTCTCTCTTACCCTCCCTCCCTCGTTCACTCCCACAGCCTATTCAGTTGTGTTAAAACACAACAATCCTTTCCAGAAGGCATTTTGGACAAGTATTGACATAAAAAGAAATACTGTTGTCCTTTACGTAAATCTTTTGAGCATCCCTTGCAATTCTTCTCTATAGAATCCAAAAAAAGTTCCCCTCTATATTTAACTTCTCCTCTCTTGCCAGCCTGGGTACTGTTGGCAGCTGAGGTTATCTGAATCTTAGACGACTTGGCCGGCCGAGCGAGACCGCTAACGCTCCTCGCTGACTTGGAGATGACAGCTGAACCATGTCATCATGCTCGGAAAGTCCGGTGACAGCAGACACCCAACCCTTAAGTTGCTCCAAGGAACCACCAACTGCTGACGTAAAGGTGGTCTTGAAGTGAGAGCGTGAGCCAAACTTTCCAACACTTCTGTAGCTACACTTGCTCGCCGTCTCTGCTACAATGTAAATTTAGACAGTGAGGTCAGCGCATAGTCCATTACTGGAGTCATGAACTCGACAATACACTTCATTAGATTCACTTGGTCCAATGAGGTCCAAAAGAGGAGCGATATTAAAAAAGTGTTACAATTGCACATAGTCTCTCTGTTGACTCGTTTTTTGACCCCGCTGTTGCTTCTATAGCTTATTTTTTCCACCTGCTTTTAGTCAACACTCAAATGCAACACATGGTTTTGTTCAAATGATCTCATTGATCTGCAAGAAGAGGCCCAAAAGCCAACAATTATGTATTTGGATATTTCTTTGATTCAACTGAGAATATGGATCATTTTGAACTTTTGTGGATGCGTACCATGTGTTTGGTATGGAGTTGATGTACACTGTGAGGACATTAGATACGTTATGTCAGGCCACCGATGTTGTGGTTCATTTGTCTGACTCCTGTGAAGGCAGTGTTGGTTTACTTCCAACTCAGCTGGTGTGAATGTGAATGTGCATGATTGTCTGTCTATCTTTGTGCTGTGATTAATTGGTGACCTGGTGCCTAGCTCACAAAAATCAGGGAACTCCAAGCGCCCTGCGACCCTGAATAGGATAAGCAATATAAAAAATTAGATGGATGAATAATTCTATGAAATGTCAAACAATGTTGACATGCATGGGACATCAATGAGTATATTATTTCACTCATCATGAAAGGACATAATTTCCCATTAAAAAAATTATTTAAAGTACCCAAAAATTTTTTAAAAAACTACCGTTTTCCATAAAATTTGAGGAAAATATGAAAAGAAAATGTTTTTTTAATATTGAAAAAACTCTATGGATATGCAAATTCATGGGTGTCTCGGATTTAATTCGTACTTGTTTTTTTGTAGTGCATTATAAAAGTTTAATTACAGTTCATATTTGCATCAGAAACAATTCTAGGCCATAAATACTGTATAGAACAATTCAATGAAAATTCTGCTACTCAAACTAGTTCCGTAAACACCATCTGAAACCTTGACAGAAAAAAAACTGATGACCCACCCTGCAGCATAAGTGAATGCATGCCCTCTATGGTAATGCTCTTCTTTTAACACTTCTTGGAAAAGATGGCCCTTGTTTTGAGAAAAAAATCCACAAAAACCAAAAGGAAGCCAAAAATGTCCCAAGTAACAAATGCATGATGGCAGTCTGAACTCTTGTTGTGTGACAGACACAATTGTAGTGATTAGCCTTTTGAGGTTCACTGACTATTCTTTTACAAGTAGATTTTTCTTATTATGGGCCAAAACGCTAACCACTTGTCTTTGTTCCATAGCTTTACATATGTACCAAATAGTTGTGGTTAGAAGTCCCTGAATTAAATCTTGGCTCTGGCCTTCCTATGTAGATTTCATATCCAGTCCTTGTGTTTTCCTGGGTTTTCTCTGGGTATTTTAGCTTCCTCTCACCTCACCCCGCCCCAAAATATTGCATGGTATGTTCATTGAAGACTCTAAATGTTCCTTTGCTATGAATGTTTTCTTTGTTTCCTCCTTGCAATTTTTTTGGGGACCAGTCCAGGATGCCATTCGCCCTATGTCAGCTGGGACAGGTTCCAGCTTCCCCACAAACCTAATGAGAACAACCACTACAAAAAAAAAAAAAAAAATCAATAGGTTGATTTTAATAATTGCCCACACTGACTAGGCTGAACAGGATTTAATTAAATGCAGGTTTGATTATTTTGTTTTGCACTGGTATATATATCTCTTATTAATGTTCATTGCTATTTTAGTTTCGGATTGGCTGACATATTTTCCTAATGTTCAGTGTTCATGCAAACATATCATTAGCATTGGGTCGAATTCCTGCACCTCCGAAATCATCACTTTCCGGCAGACCCAAAAATCTGCATGTTTGTTCAGCGAGTGTAAAAGCGAGCAAACCATTATAGCACTTTAGATTGCGTAATAATTATTTTAATAAATAAATAGATAAATAAATATTGGTAAGAAAATATTTTTAAAAAAACATTAAAAAAATAAATAAAAAATTGGTAAAAAATAATTATGAAATTATTCTCAAAATTTGGACAGCAGGAATACTCCATGTGATGCAGCTTAATCAAGTGTTGCTGACCACATTGAGGTAAACATCTGGTAAATATAAAGACATTGGAAACCAAAGCAAACAAAAAGTCACATCAAGCACTACAAGTCACTGAGGAGCTATTTTAGATGATGTGACGACTGCATTCACTCCATCCTCTGTGATTCATGCGGCATCTGAGCCAAGAGCAGTATTGTTCTCTTGTAGTCGTTATCAAACTGGGCGGGTGTTGTGCTGATGTCATGCTGTTGATGAAGTGAAAGCACACTGCACAGGCCATCCGATTGATAACTTTTGACATCCTTCACCTATCACTTTATTCTGTCAATGTGTGTGTCTGTGCAAGACAGAACAACGGGCGAGTGTTAGGTCACAGGAGGTCACTCCACAGGCTTTATAACCAGATCTACGACTTTTTTATGTGTCACCAAAAGATAATCAAATCAAACACTTTCCTTGTCATATTCGGAAGGATGACATATGTTGTGGTATCAAAGAGGAAGGGTGATCCAAAATGAGGTCATGAGAAGAGTATTTTGATGGAAGGCCATAATTCCCACACCCTAAAATGAAGTCATGTGGCGGGAAGCAGCGAGGAAGAGGCTTGTTATGATTTCCCTCTTTACAGTGCATGTAATACATGCATGACCTGTCTGGGCACATGTGTTATGAATCCGAGAAGAAATGTAGGCAGTTTGAATAGCAACATTCCCACACTAACTTGATAGATGTTTTATGTATGTATATTGAATAATATTTTTCTTGAGACTTGATGTGGTCATGCAATTCCCAATCTGTACTTTAAGCACCAATTTTATTCCTCCACTTCTCCTTAGGGGCTCAATGACTGTGTCTGTCGTCAAAACACTGCTGCCGCTTTAGCAACACTTTTTTTTGTCTCATCCAAGGAACGTAGTGACGCAGGGCCACGGCCATAATGGGATTAAAAAGGGAAGCAGTAATGTTATCACTAAAAAAGGTCATGAAAACAGAAATTATAATAAATTCGTTTACTGTGAGCTTGAAACTTTTATCAAAGTTGCAGACCAGTCTGGGAGGAGAGTGCCTGCATTGATACATCAGTTGATTGCCCTGGTAGATATCGAATAGCGAGTGCTAAATTGCATGTTCACTTACTCTAACTGATTATGCATGCAGTTTGCAAAAGGTAAAAATGTGGAGGAGACAGTCATATAAAAAAAGTTTTTCTCTTTGGAAATTTTGGGAAAGCACAACAAATGCAAATGAAACTTTAAGTGATGAAAATAGAATAGAATAATAGAATAGAATGCCCTTTACTGTCGTTTTACAACTTAGTTGTACAACGAGATTTGGGAGCTGCTCCCTTCCTAGTGCAAACATTACAAATTAAAAAAAAGTATAAAAGGAAGTCTGAGAATAAAGTGAAAGATCTTATTTACAGTATAGCTATTAGTCTAAAATGAAGGTTAAAGATCTTATTGACAGTATGTTCAATGTGGGTATATGTAGTAACATGAATGAGGTTTGTACAGAAAGTAAATAATAAATAGTTATTGCACATAGTTTGTTTTTGTTTTGGAATTGTTAGAAAAAGAGGCAAGCAAAATAACATTCTCATCTATCAAGATATCTAGCTCTCGAGGTGTGTATATGTCTTTCTGTCTATCTAGCTGTATTATGTAGAATGAAAGGATGAGTGATGGTCTAGGTGTTTTAGACGACACTGTGACAAAATTGTGGAGGGAGTCGGAGAGATTGTGGAAGTGAATTCATCAGATCAGGAGCGCCACGGCTGAAAGCGTTGAACCCAAAAGAGGATTAGAAAGCTGGTACTGGTAGTCTACATTGAGGAGGATGGGATGGAGATAGAATTACACACAGCAGCGTCTCTGAAATACCGCCCTCTTCTCGTCATGAATTGTCATTACATCAACAACAACCGACTGTTGAAGGGCAAAACCAAACCCCGCCTGCGCAAATTGATTGGTGGAATTTGCAAGCCTCGCAATCTCATTGGATATTTTGACGTCAACGCCATGACGAATAAGGAAATAAAAGGAAGAAAAGCATCGCAGGTGAGAAGCGTGGGTCATGTGTTTTATTCTCCTTCATTACGTTTGCTGTATAATTTATTACGTTTATTTTCACGTTCTACTCGGTTTGTTTAATCTATGCCCCGTCATAATTTGCAGCCTTGACTAGCTAATGTAGAACAAGTGAGGAGTAAACTTTAGCTTCATAATGAAATCGCCTGCACGTTTCACAGTTCACATAAACGATTATAATCATATAGGCAACCCTTTTTAAAGTTATTTATTTAGTTGGTGTCTATATAGCAACTTTTAGATTGCAGAACGTAAGTGTGCATCCAGTCAATGTTGAATAGACAGTCGTGAGTGACTAAATCGTTATTGTACTTTTTCCTTACAATTAGATAAATTAAAAAAACTCTATTTGCAATTCATTAATTACATGTCATTAAAAATATGTCAATAAAATGGGACATTTTAAATTGGAAGCATTTTGCACGCTGGATGCTTCCGTGGAAAGTGCTGACTGCATGTTGTACTTTATTGTGCCACGAGATGGCACGCAAGGACCTTGGACATAAATGGAAGCCTGTGCAGCACTGTTAACTAAATTATACGGACGTCTGCAAGAAACGTCTCGACAATTTAAGCGCGAATAAATAGAAATGCCTCTGGGTGTTGTTACAAAACGGTGCTAGATATTTCAATTTTCTGTTTCCTGTTTGTTTATTTGTTTTTCTTTTTGTTGTTTATCTAACACTGTCTCTGTCCCCATAAGTTTCTTGCACAGTGCACAAACTGGCGGATGTGGCATTGGAAGCATCCCTCCTGTAATTTTCCTAAATGTGCGTCTCAGAATTTGTTTTTAGTAAACTACAATACACGTTGTGTGTTTTCTTCAAGAGTAACCCATTTTGAAGGGTTGATTTAATGGAAAGTATTTTATTGACAGCATGAAATACAATCTGAATAAAATCTTTGATGACCAGTGAGTAGAACAAATCTGATTAACATAATTTATGAGGGTCCATGTTTCCTCTATTAACATTTCCAGAAATTTATATCTCCCAGTCATTGTAGCTGAGGAAAATGGATCAGATTTTATTTAATCTTTCTGTTTTTATTCTCGCAGTGTATATTTAAACGAAATGGCTGCCTCGGGGAAGCTTGCATCTTTCCGCTTGCCTCCCTTGCCTACTGTTGGTGAGCTCATAAAACTGTACCACCTGCGAGCGGAGAAACAGCTTTCCCAAAACTTTCTTTTGGACTTGAAACTCACAGGTTGGTCATACTACCACGCACGCTGTCCTTTTCTTCCACTATCTGCATTGCACCAATACCTGCTACTTCCTATTCCTCATTATTTTGTCTACACCAGTGCACTTGAGTGCACAGCTCCACGCAGTCGTGTTCCCAGAATTCAAGCAGACAGGCTTTCCTGTGTGGGTCATGTTGAGGAGATCTACTAAACTGAAAAAGCTAGTCATCAGCCTTTGTGGAGCTTAATATGATTATGTGTAATGCATTGCAGGTCTAATGTGCCTTTTTGTTATTGAGCAAGGTGACTGTTAGATAAATGCATCTCATCTTCATAGCGCATATATTGCAGTCCATTCTATTCATAAACATTTGGACACGCAAGACCGATGAAATAGTTTGATTAGAACCTCTTGTATAATTTGTTGACCTCTACTCGATGCGTTATTCACTTCTTACGTGCAGAATGGTATTAAGTTGATCATCCATCTCTCCATCTTTTCAGACAAACTAGTGCGACAAGCAGGAAATTTGAACAATGCCCACGTGTGTGAAGTGGGTCCGGGTCCTGGGGGCCTGACCCGGTCCATTCTGAACGCCGGGGCCACGGACCTGCTTGTGGTGGAGAAGGATTCCCGCTTTATCCCTGGATTAAAGGTTAGAGAGTCTCTTCACTCGAGATGCACCAGCATCTCAATCTCATTGGCACCTTGTCAACAAAACACTTGCATCTGTCCTTTTTGAAGATATTTTGATTGAGTTGTTTTCTTCTGCTGCTTCATTGCTACCCACCACCTGGAGGGAGACTGATGAGCTCCATTTTTTCAGTGAATGGTCTGTCATATTTCTAATTGGATCTTTCTGTTTCCTCAGCTGCTATCTGAAGCTGCACCAGGCAGGGTGAGAATTGTCCATGGTGACATTCTTACCTACAGAATGGAGAGAGGATTCCCAAGAAGTATTTGTCAGCCATGGGAGGAGGGTGAGATTATTTAACTGAACAAGTGTACGACCTATTTTGCCAGCAAGGCACGTCTCAGTCAATTCTCAAGTTAATTCAATAGAGAAGTAATTGGCGAAACGAGCTTACCTTCTGATGTGGGATGAACATGCAAAATAAGGCCGCAATTGCTGAAAATGGGCATCCCGGTGGAAATGTTCTTCTTATGCTTGTGTGTGTTTTCTCCAGCTACCTCCCACATTTAAAAACCTGCGTGGTCGGTTAATTGGAGAGTCCACTTTGATCATAGTATGAGCATGAATGATTGTCGTGACGATGTGCAACGAAAATGGTGACTCGCAAAGAAGAGAGTATGAGAGGTTGCATGTCACCTGACTGTAATCACAGATTATTTCCAAATTGTACATTTACTTTAGAGCACAGGTGCCAAACTCAAGGCCAGATACGGCCCGCCACATCATTGAATGTGGCCCGCAAAGACAAATTATGCATCAAATTCGTGTGTTATTACTAGAATTGCAAATTGTCTTCACTTTTAATATGTTTTTTTTTTTTTTTAATATTTGACCAGTTTTTACTCGTCTGATTTGAAAACTAGTTATTTGTCAGTTTGTTTTGTAGCTTTTACTGTATATAATATGAGGTGCTCATACATTTATTTGGGTTGACAGTCATAATGGCCATCCGAAAGAAGCGGCCTGCGAAAAAAATGAGTTTGACACCCCTGCTTTAGAGCTAAAACTGCACTCTATTTTTTTTTTCTGCAAGCTAATGACATGCTACCTGCTAATGTATGCCCTAATGTCTACGTTTACGTGTGTGTTCCACAGATCCACCAAATCTTCACATCATAGGCAATCTACCCTTCAATGTTTCCACCCCCCTCATCATCAACTGGCTGCAAAACATAGCCAACAGAACCGGGCCTTTTGCCTTTGGGCGTACCCAACTCACTCTCACCTTCCAGAAGGAGGTCGCAGAGGTGCGGCAAATGTTTGAATAAGTAGCAACTATATGTATATTAGAGGTCTTAAGCAGTCACAATAAATTCCTTAATTAACCAAAATGAAACAATTGGACCCTGATTTGGTTTCCTTTCCAAACTTTTGTCTGGTTACTATGCCAACTACTAAGAAATGTTGAATGAGCCCACCATGTGACAGTGTCTTATCAAATGTATCAGTGAATCTTACTCTTGTCTTGTGTTGTTGTCTTCTCCAACCAGAGGTTGACAGCCAGCACAAAGAGCAGACAGAGGAGCCGTCTGTCCATCATGGCTCAGTATCTCTGCACCGTCCACCACCGTTTCACCATCCCGGGAAAGGCCTTCGTCCCCAAACCAGAGGTAGGAGTTTCAAATTGGTTCTTCTTTGCTTTCAGTGCAGTGTCAAACCAAGCGCAAAATCGTTTCTATTTTCTTACTGAGGCAGTGTGTTTAGTAATCTCCATGGAGTCATGAGTGCTGCCCCCTCAATAATCATCATCTGATGTGTTTGCTTAAGCGTAGAAAATCCACTCATGCCTCCTCAGGGGCGTGTTGCTGAAATAGCATTTCATCTTTCAGAACACATTTGATTTATTTATTTGTTTTATTTTTCAAAAGTTCCATCTTTATTTCACTCGGTTGTAAAATGATAGCTGCAAGGTCATCAACGCCAGATGGACGTGTTGTTATTATATCACGCTTCTTCCTGGAGGACAATTGCGGGAGCTCAATTTTAAATGTGTGGCCTTCTTCATCTGGACCCGTGTTGTCATCGCAAATCCCTTGTCATATCACCATCACTCATCCCTTCTTCACCCTTCTTGCTTCAAGCCTTCATTAGGACTGTGTTGAATCACTTTTGTCTCTGTTCTGTCTTTGGACCATTTCTGGGATGTAATGATGCCTGGTGGGTATTTGAGATGTGGCACCCTAACGCTGCTGCGTCTCGTAATGAGGCCCAAGTTCTTTTTTAGGCCCCATTTTCTGCCTCTGTCTTTTAGCCCGTGCGTGGATCAGCCATGGAAGAAAGAGTCGAGTGCTTGCATAATATGGGAATGCAAGATGTTTTTGCTTCATTTTCCAGGGTCAGGATTTATAGTAAGACTAGAGGGTGTATTAAAAAAAATGAAACCTTTGCTTTCATCGAGATCTTTTTTTTAAGATAATAGGCGGAATGACTCGGAAGGTTCCTTACGACCTGGTACAAATGTTTTTTTTCAGTCTCTGGATTAAAGGACAGGTATAAAGTTGATGTCAGGGATGGTCTTATGGTCCCTTGAAAATACTGTGGCTCTTTAGGACGCACTCTGGATAAATAAATTATTCGGAAATGTTGTGAATTGGACCAAGGCCGATTTTTCATTCTCTTAGAAGAGATGGCTCCCGATAATTATTTCATGACAGTCAGCGGCCACTTAGCACCTTACTTTGAATCTTGCTGTAAATGTACACAAACACAATATAAACAAACATGATTACAGAGGGATCACACTGCAGATTCAGCACCTCCGACATGCCCACACAAGCCATTTTTCTCGCTCTAAATGTTTTAATGGGCACTTGGTGGGAATGATATCATTAGGAAAGATGATGGCGGTTTGATGAGCAAACCCCCTGCTGCTTGTGCCCTATAAAAGATCACGACGCTCGGAGTGAGTTAATGCGTGTATGTACGCCCTAGACACTATAAATGGACTGAAGATCTGGGACTCCTGGTCATTATACCTACAGGGAGGGAAATAAAGTGTTGGTCCTCTTTCTCAGCTTCACAGTGTGTTTGTTGGTACTCTGTCCAGAAGTCAGAGGTCACCGATGTCGGGTGACTGGCAGGGCCTGGCTCGCAATCTTTGTGGTAGTTCATATGAGAGGTGTTTGATGAGGAGGAGGTTGAGGTCAAGTTCTTCCACAGAAGTCATCCAAGCATGTCTTTATGTACCCTGCTTGTGCACTGGAGCACAGTAATGCAGAAACAGAAAAATAAAAAAGGTTCTTCCTCGGTTCAAAAAGAGTTTTTCAAAATGAAGAGTTGTATTCCAGGATTTTTGTCTGTCTGAAGGTGTACCTCTTGTGGTATATCTTAAAAAGCTCATTTTCTTTTGGACTGATGAATTATTCTCAGTGAGCAGTGAAATTAGTTTTTCTTGTAAAATCTCAAAATAATCTCACGGTTGCTTTTTGCCAATTGCTTGAGTGAAGGTAACTGTTTTCTGCATCATTCCAAACACATTACATTGTCTGACAATATGAGGAGGGAAGGAAATTATTGAAAGTCTGCCATGGCTTGAACACTGCATATTTTATACAACGAAAAGGCTGACAAAATAGTTAAAGGAAATCTCCTGTCAGGAAAATTGTTATTATTATTTTTTTTTTAAAGGTTGGAGCAGAAAATATGTTGTTGCTGTTGTGTGGAGCTTGTAGATGGGAGCATTATGCAAAAAAGTAGACCAGTGCTTTGCAAGCAAAACATTCCAGCTTACTCATGAGAATTAACTTTCAAACACATATGCACTGATGAATGCTTTCACGTTCCAACAAGACTTGAAACAAAGTAATGCTTAAACTGCAATATGCATAATTTAGGGCAATGTTTCCCAACCTTTTTTTTGGGGGACAAAATTACTCTAATGATAATGTCATCTAAATTTACTCACAAACTGATTAATTGATTGAGATGAACAAAGCTATATTTGTAAATAACATATAATAATCTATGGGTGAGCCAAAAAAATCATTTGTATCCAAGCCAATTCTTCTGTTATAAAATTGAAGAATATCCACTTAGCTGAATGTGCGAGTGTGTCTGTGCCGCACACCTATAGCCAATAAATCGGCTCACTGGTCTAATTGTTGGCATTATCTCTTCGCCTCTGAAGCTGTGGGCTCACTATTGTGTTAATGAAGAGGGATTTGCTCAAATTGACACACAAGAGGTATTTGGTATTGTGCGCTCTTGGCATGCCTGAATCTGAGTCTCATGGTTCTGCTGTAGTAGGCCTTGCAGTTGTGGCTGTCCTTAAACAGGACTGGTGAATAATTTATACTAACTGGCAATAGCAACACTTACTTACCTGTACAATGAAAACCAAATGAGATTAAATACCGTATTTTCCGGACTATAAGGCGCACCTGACTATAAGGCGCACCTTCAATGAATGGCCCATTTTAAAACTTTGTCCTTATATAAGGCGCACCGGACTATAAGGCGCACTATTAATGCATCATGTCAGATTTTTAATCCAAATCAAATCATTCTCCATTTTATCTTTTTCATTTCAACTTCAGACGCAACAAATTATTTTATAATCACAAAATAATGATCCATAGTCTTTTTGATTCATGATTCATAGTCTTCAGCAAGCCACTTATGATTGATTTCATGACACAATGCTTTGGGCCAGTTTAAATTTAGGAATTTGGTCCATATATAAGGCGCACCGGACTATAAGGCGCGCTGTCGGCTTTTGAGGAAATTTTAGGTTTTTAGGTGCGCCTTATAGTCCGGAAAATACGGTAACTGGGAATAGCAACACTTATTTACCTGTACAATGAAACGCAATTGAGATTAAATATATAAATGTGTTGCCAATGGCTGTTTTTAGCTAGTAGCAGGTGCGACACTGCACATATGGCAATTCAGTGACATTTTTCAAAGTGGTTTGATGTTGTGCACTCACCAAAAAGCAATGGACCTTTCTGGCATCCACTAAAAGGTTGATGGAGTGGTTGGACATTAAGCCAACAATGTAATGAGGATGCAATTGTTGATTCCTCTTTGCATGAGCACTCGCTATTGAGATGGGAGGGTATGATAGTCCTCTCTATTTTATCCGTCAGCCTTGTTCTCCTTGACCCCATCTGCTTGTGTCTTATTGAGTGACTGAGATTGCCCTTGAGGGTTTCGGAGAGTCGCGATTGGACAATTTTCCTTTGCGTCGTACACCCGAGAAAGATCACACCTGAGCCCCCCTTTCCTGCTTTTTCTCTTTTTTATTCACACTCCTCTGATGCATTCTCACAAAGTCTGATCTTTGAATCTGTTAACCCTCTGGGTTTTAAGCTTGCTGGCCATTTTTGTCCTCTTTATTTGAACCATTTTAGCCATTTTAATGCAAATGTAATGAATCTTCCCGAAGGCGGTATGTTTGGCAGCTACGTTGAACTGAGGGGAGGAGCTTCGTTTTAATAGTAAAAAGTGCTTTGCCGCCATCTTGTTTGATATTTATGCAATTACAAACATTTTACTATTCATGACAGTATCCCCTGCGAGTGCAGACACATACACAAAATACACACAGTGTTGGTGTCTGCTTGCTTTTGTAATCATAATAATTTCTCATTTATATTCTGGTCATGGGTCAAGAGGAACCCATCAAGCCATCGGTACGTCTATACGGAGCCATCCAGATTAATTTCCACAGCCCCTTTACATAGAAATGAGCGAATTGGCTAAGAATGTACCTGTGTTCATGAGCAGAATATGTTTCAGTCAGCTTCAGACTGTGACAAGTGGCATTATAAGACATGCAGTAGATGCTTCATCACGTGCAACATGCCTCCATAAGCTCTTCGGGAGGGCTCCACAGTTGTTCCCAATAATTAAAAATAGGGGAGGTGAGGTATGTTTGTACATGCAAACTGGTGAATTTAAAATCAAAAGACAACATTTATAGCAACAGTGCAAATGGGGCCCTATTTTAACATTTTGTGGAGGAAACATTATTGCCTGATATATCAAACTTTGTGAGGCCTTAAATCTTTAAAATTGTTCAAGTCTGAGACAGTCATAACTTATAGCCTCCGCGCATTATGTCCTAAGTAAAAAAGTTTTGTGTAATACGACTTGAGGTAGTTGTTTTCACTCTTTGGAAATATTTGCCTAATTTTATACAATTACATTCTAAAGCTGACCTACATTTGCTCATTACAAATGAGTACGGAAAATTACCCACATGGCTAAGCCTCATTTGCAGAATCAGCCAAAAGGCCGCCTTATGACAAGATGGATCTGATTGGAGATGGGAGGCATACCTCCGACAGATGGTGGCCTGTCTGGGCTGGTCGTCAGCCCGGTCTTGAGTAATGGTTGCACCGGGCGGCTCAAGCCAGCTAACTGAGCCTCGCAGGCGGAAAGCCCTACAGATGTTCGCCTTGTACACAGTCATCAGCTACGACCACGGGCCAGATGAACTGAGCCTAAATTGAATTTGTTAATGCCGCATTGAACATCCATTAGAGCTGGTGACTGTCCAGGGAGGATGCAGATGCATTCAGCTCAGTTATATTTTGGTTTCCCTCCAAGCTATGCCGTTAGCACGTATTCCAGCGTCGTATTTATTATCTCTTAAATCCAGGAGGGTGAAACAATGTAGTGGCAGACACAGTGATGGATACCTTTGCTGTGACCTGATGTTGCCCAGCTCTGGCTTGAAGAGCAAGAGCGCAAAGTTATTCGGCGGGACAGCACGCTTTTCTCACCGCCTACCGTGCACACGCTCCACGGCCACCGCAATTCACCCTGGCCTCCAACTGGCTCGTAAAACGGGTCAAACGTGGTATCAAGAGGATCGGGGAAAGTTATTTTCAGGGACCTGTGCCAGCACATTAAACGCCTGAGGCTTTGGTCTTGTTAGAAGGTAAAAAAAAAAAATACTGTTCTCCTCCTCCAACCGTATCACCTGAAACAATATGCAGCACTTAGCAAAATGGTGTTTTAAAGTTGGCATTACACAGTTCAAAACCTCAGGAGTGATGTTGCCATACGGCGTGAATATAGTCTTAAGGGGTTGTCTTGATTTGTGTGACATAGTCGTCCTTCTTAAATCCATTTCCGTATTATAACCAGAACACATCTACAGAGATTGAGCCGAAGCATCAACAATTTTTATCGATTTAGCGTCGCCTGGCTACCAAAACCTCCCAGCCGCACGGGTCGCCCCGTGCTGAAATATTGAAGAGTCTCCTCTGGAACTGTCACAGTGTATTGTTTTCTTACACGTAGTCCCTTTGTCATCCCCGTAGCTTTTACTGCCTTCCTCAGCAGTTTACTGTGTTGTCAAGGTCGCTGCCATGGTTCCCCAGCTTTGCATGTGCACTGGGGCCAGGAGTAGCTCCAAACAAAGGAAGGTCAACCCCCCACCCCTCCCCCTGGCATCGATAAGAACATTATATCTCTAATATGATCATTAGCAAGCAGAGCAGCTGCCCAAAACAAAGAGCGGCACATTAAGTGCGGTGACACACCAAGGCTATTTACTTCGGCTTTCGAGTGTTGTATTTTGGCCATTGCACTGATGTTAAATGGACACGCGGATGAATGTCTTTCTCATCCTTGCCAGCGTGAATGGCGGATTGTGCCATCTTCGCCTCATTATCCTCTGTGCTTTCTGTTGGTCTACATAATCTCGAAGGGTATTTGTAGATCAAGAAGGCAAACAAACAGTGTAGGTTCAAAAGAGAGGCTGCCGCTCACGAGTGTCGAGCTTTCGCCACCTCCTCGTCTAAGTTCATGTTCAGATCTGTCATTGTGGCGAGTCTAGGTGGGAGTCTTTGATGGAGAATGTAGGTTAAATACACAGAGGAGCAGATCTTATTCGTGTTTTTCCCACGAGAGGAGCAGCTATTTGAGCTGCACTCTTGTTGCATAACCACAAGGAGTGGGAGAATGTGGGAGAGCTATGAATATTCTGTGTTGGTTTCAGGAATTTTTCCTCTCACTTTGATGCTGCTCTTCCTCTGATCAATTGAAATAAAAGGTTAGTTCATTGTAATTTCCCTACCATCTAAACAGGCTTATAAAAATATATAATGAATTTTAGTATAGAGGTGCGACAATTATTTGATTATTAAATTGATCAATAATGATTTTTGATAATTGATTGTTTAAATTTTTCTAATTGTCCAAATCCTCAGAATTTCAGCTTGTCAACATTCTCCATAAAAGGAGACTGATTATCTTTGTGTCAAATCAAAATATAACATTTGCTTTTACTTTCAGGGATGAGAATTTTCCGCGGATCTGCGGATTTCCGTTTTTTTTTTCCGTCTAAAGTATTTTCGTGAATCGTGTAAATCCGTTGAGAAAATTATTTTTTTAAATGTGGGGGGGAGCGGCTGGCTAGCTGGCCAGGCAACGTTAGCCTCGGTGACTCTCGTGGGCATTACCCCGCCCGCCGCGACAGCGTATATACCACCCCACCCCCCGCTACTTTTCCGTGCTTTTTCACATTTGCTATTCTCAACCCTGTACTTTGGAAAACAATGATCGATTTTTTTTTCCCCCCAACATTTTACGGACAAGAGCATTAACTGAATCAAAAATATTAATTTTTTTGTACTATTCATTTTAAATAATGTCCTATTTTTTTAATGAAGGGATACAAATTTAAAAAAAATACCCGATGAATGGATTATTAAAATAAGTGCCAGTTGCAGCATCTTGTCAAATGCTCTTTCCATAGATAAAACAAATACAAAATTCATCTCCCCAGTTGCCTTTAAATCCATGCAAGGTTATTTAGTATTCATGCTGTCATCTCGGTGAGGAAACGCTCAGTGAGCTTGGGTGCGACATTCCGACTGGAATTCTTTTTTTATCAAAAGCCATTTGCACATGGCGATGTATTATGGATGCATACAGTCAAACCAATGCCGCCGCTCCCCAGGGTGCTGCGCTGCGTAAGAGCAGCCTGACTGGCCGGCTGCACTCAGCACAGCCTGTAGCATCCGGCAATCTGTACATTTGGCCAGGCTGACAATACTTCACCCTTATTGGCCGTGCACGTAGTAACAAACCACCAGCAGGCGTGTTGCTTTCATAAAATAGTTTTATTAGTACAAAATAGAACTACTTGCACAAGCACATTGAGACAACTGTTTCACACAACCTGTGAGCTGCTCGTCACAATTATGCTCTGGCAAAGTAAGAAGTGCTAAAGCATCCACAAAAATAAGCTGCAGTTTTATCAAAAAGATAAATCAATGCATCGGTACAGTTTCTATGCACATTTGTAACTTTTTAAATTCATAGGACCACTTTGCACTCGGGCCCATTTCTAAGCTAATGCAATTGCGTGCTGATATCAAGCTGCACAGACACACAAAAAAGAGGAACCTCTCGCTCGTAACTCCCCGCCGGAGCGCTCAGACGTCATCCCCCCCCCCCCCCTTTTTTTTTTTCCAGAGTGCCACTTGCGTAGTGTTTGTACTGGTGCAGGGAGCTTGAAATGCTCAACCATTGGAAACAAACTACTCTCAAAATAGTAACACAAAAAAGGTGCATTGGCGTACTCTTCTTATAAAGAAGATATGGTATGATCATGGTATTGTATCTTCTTTTGGAACAATCGGAGAGAATTCCAAGTCCCTCAGCATAAACAAACACGTAGATACTTGTGTACAGCTGCCATCGACCTCTTGAACACTCCTAAATGAATACATTGGTTTAGAAAATACCACACTCATGTCCCCCACCCACACTCATGCTTAGCGAATCTTACTGTGCTTTGGGAAATCAGGAATAAAGAGGATTTCAAATAACCCTCAAAAGCCGCGCTGGACTGCACACAAGCATCTAGTTGACTTGAGACTTAGTCTGGCAGAATAAATCCATAAAACATTCGCTAATGTACAATTCATATACAAAGAACACATTAGAAAAATAAAGATAAACCATTCCGGATAGTCATAAAATGTCATCGAGACTACAGTATTTGGCACATTCTTGAAACGCAAAAAACGTCAGTATTACTTAATGATATGGCACATTCTTCGCGTTTTTTTATTTTGTTTATTGCATTGCTTCTGGTGCCAGGGCACTGAGTTATTGTCAGCAAGCCAGCTCTGTTTTAGATGCTGGGGCAAGATGGCGTAGAAACCTGGTCGCAGAGTGCTGCCAGGGCTGGAGATGAAGCCCGTAGTGATGCCTCGCGGTGTGCCGGCAGCGGCCTGCAGGTGGCGAGCTGGGCTTAGCCATCTGCTCCCTCCACAGAAAGCTGAGTGTTTATGAGAAAGCAGGAGGAAACTGTGCGGTCCTGCGCATCATTGCCAAAACCTGCCTCCGTTATAATTTCCAACATTTCCCCATTCCTCCTCGAGAAAAAATCTACACGCACACTGGGACAGCAAAGTGTGAAAGCGCAACAGTGCCCCTGACATTTGAGTAGGTGAAGCGTATGTGTGTGTGTTGGCTCATGCTTTCAACATGCATCAAGAGTTCTGCCGTCAACTATCGCATCCATGTGACGTGTGACGAAAGCGGGACAGAGGATACGTGTTTGCATGTCTGTGTGGCGATAGCAGTCAAGTGGTTTCTGTTTAAGACACAGAGACCTTCTGCAGGTGCAGCCTCCATGCTGACACGTTTGGAAAACAAGTCACATATGGAGAATGACTCCAACCTTTTGTTATGCCTGCCAGCCTCATAGCGAGCCGTTCGACCGTGACTCGAGAGGTTTCACATTTGCCTCGATACCACTCCAGCCACGAAATGCATCTCGAAAAAAACAATTCAACATGGACGCTGCCTCTTCTCGCTGGCTAATAAAGGGGATTAGACTAAGTCGTGTACACAGAGGCTCTGATTGAAGCTTATGGAACAATGGGAAGAAGCAAAAAAAAAAAAAAGAAGAGATGTCCTACCACAAACAAATCACTTGGCTGACAAGCACCGGCCCCTCAGACAATAATTTGGTTTCCATGGTAGCGTGAAGGAGGATAGGAGGATGAAAACATGCAAAAAGCAGCATGAGTGTGTGTGTTGGCTGTGTCTGTAAGGACACACAAGTATGTGGGGGAGTAGTGCATGTCTAATGGGGCGCCGGTGTGCCAGAAATGGTTACTTTGGCCAGAATTGGCAGCTTAGCGACGGGGTGCTTTCAGGATGGCGATATGATAACAGCTCACTCCCACATGGTTTGCTCAAAGATTCCATCTTTTTTTTGCCTTTCGCCCCTCTCCGTCTCTCTCACATTTCCACCTGCCGAGAGGAGGAGAGCAAGCATCTGTTTGTCTGCATTTACTCAAAACCTGCCCAGCAGCCCACGTCTCCTCCTCCTCTAATGTCTCGACAGCTTTTTCAGGCACAGGCATATTGTGTGGCTATATCACGGACTTCTACCCATCCATCCCGCTGTTTTAAAACACAGGACAGGCTCCACAGGGCATGCTTAGCGGCAAGACATCAAAGTTACTGGAACAGCAAACAAAAATAGGGCCTATCTATGAAAGGACGTCCAGCTACTGTATTTGTTTTCAATTGAAAGCGCTCCAAAAGATTGTAAATAGCAGCTAAGTGATTGCTTTTTTTTTTTTTTCTTTTGATTCAAACCTTTGGCGGGGAGGGCGTCGGCATCCTTCCTATTTGCTTAATCCGCTCCCCAGGGAACGCTCCCAGTCATTTACCGATGAGCTTGCATTTGGTTCGCGGCCCCCCCTCGGATTGTGCGGCACCTCATCCGTGCTTCCTGACGCCTTCGGTGTGTTTGCTCCAAGGTGCTGCTGGGAGATTAAAACCACTGCTTGTGCTTGCAAAACAGAAGAAAGACAGGAGCAAGACACAAGAGCAGCTCATATTTTCCCACCTGTGTGGCGCACTCGACCACTCCTCCCCCTCGGCCTGTAAGCTTACCTACACATAGTCCTGCAGGCTGTAGCCAGTCTTATTGTCCAGCGGGGAGAGAGAGCAATACTGATGCTGGAGCTCCTGTTGTTGGAGCAGCTGTTGCTGCTGCTGCTGCAGTAGCAATTTGTCAGGCGGGGGGAGCAGGACCAAGTCCTGGGGTCCGTGCCTTTTCCCCGAGCAGGACACGCAGAAGATGGAGCCCCCCATTAGGAGGAACCCGGCGGAAACGAAGGCCACGTACACGGCGCCCCCGGGCTCAAACTTATTGCTCTCGGGCACGGTGGAGTCCAGGAAGTTGGTGATGACCTCATTGGTAAACCAGGAAGCGGGCACCAGGCACAGAAAGCCGGCGGCGACAAAGCAGCCGCCGCTGGCGATGGCCGCGTGCCGCTTGGAACGCCGCCCCCCTCCCCACCGCGTACACTTGAGTCCCAGGGAAGCCAGGCAGAGCCCCATGGCCGCCAGTACGCAGCACAGCACCATGGTGGTGCGCGCAGTCTGCAAGTACGCCGGAAGCGAAAGCACGGAATACTTGAGCGTGCAGCTGAACATTCCCGTGCTGTACCATGTGCAGTCCATCCACAGTCCCTGCATCTGGGAGATGGCCGTGATGATGTTGGAGCCCACGTCGGCGCTCACCTTCCAGTTGGGCAGCAATGTGGCCACCATGGCGCCCATGATGCCCAAAAGCGCCAGCACAAATCCAAATATCTGCATGCCTGTGGACGCCATGCTCCGTTGTCGAGCCTAAGCCGACGTCTCGGCCAGGTAGCATTCGTCAAGCGGCTGCCGGTCAAACCTTTGCTTCTTCAGCTCCTGGGCTGCAGCTCCGCTGGTCTGGAGCACAGAGACACAAATGAGAAAAGAGACAGAGTGACTGCCTCGCACTGCCTCCTCTCTCGCCTCATTCAGCTCGACACAGACGCACTTTACTGGCTGCAAACAAAGAACCAGCAATAAGAGCTGACTGTGCCTGACCCTAGGTAAGCAAAACTAAAGGGATGTATTGTGCATGTGTGCATTTTCTATGTCCTCTCCCGTGCTGATACCAGAGACGGAGAAATGACTTTGTGCTATTTGCAACGCTCAATGCCTATGTCGACTTAAAGCTGCAGTGCCCGTCCATACCTTAACACTCATTAAATGGCTTTAATAGCGCTAAAATGGGAGCGCTTTTGACCGACCGTTTTTGAAAGAAAAAAAACATCCCATTTGGTAAACAAGTTACAGACAACTTTCTCACTCTACTTCATCCAGTGTCAAATGTTTTTGAACAGAATTAGGGAAATTCTCTCGCCCCTAACGGTGGATGATCGCCTTCTTTTCTTTTCCGTCCCCATGAAACGATCGGTCTTACCCTGGCTGCTGCTGCAGAGCTGCCACTGGCGCGTCACGTTGTTGGCGATGATTCCGGTAAACACACATACACGCGTTGCGCGCTGAACGACTAGGAGGAGGCGATGTGGACAGCTCAGCCCGGACCTCAGCTCCGTTCGCGACGTCCATCTCCTTAGCAACAGCGGAGGAGAGCACACCCCAGCCCCGACGGACCACACAGGCTGGACAGAAGCCTGCTAGGGAGAGAGAGACGCGGTGCTCCGGCTCTCTCGCTCTCTCTCTCTCTTCTCGATCGCTCCCCCGCACTCGACGCCCGCCCCCCTCTTCTTTCCTCTCTCCTCCCCGGTGTGTGCGCGTCTGTCAGTGTGATGTACTTTATGTGTGCTCCCAACTGCGTGCGCTGCCCGTCAATCAAATGTTCACAAGTTTAACATTTTACAAAATGTAAACCCCCCCCCTATGATATTCATGTATTTATATCGATGCAAATATTTTGCAAATATTCCGTCGTGAGTCAGTCAGTGAGGAATATTGTGGTTGGAGTTAGGCACATCACTGGATCACTGGATCTTGTGAATGTGATTGGACGCCAGTATAAAATGAACCAAAGTTAAAGAGCTTTTTATTTTTTGGGGGATTTACAGGAGAAGCAAAATATATTTTTGGGGGTGGGTGTTAAATGTGATTAAAATCTAAATTGCTTCTGTTTTTTCATTAAACCGTAGGAATTTGAAATTATTTTATTTCACACCACCTTGACTGGTCAGCTGTTTCTTAATGGCTGTTGTTTTGCATTCATCGCAGAGCATTGAAACACATAAATGAAAAAAAAATGAAGCTCCCCAGGGAATCATCTCCATCAGGAATCAGTCAGTGGGGGACTTAACCTCCCAGCTGCTCCTCGTACGTGTCTGCTTATCTCTTCTCTTCAGTCGAAGGCATACAAGAGGGGAGCCGCTTGACAAGGACATTCTGGATTCTTGAATGACAAAGAGGACAAATTGTAGGTGCACACAAACATGACCAGTGCACCGATATGCTTTGTTTTCTTTGTGTTGTGCTTGATGGCCATATCAGTAAACGCCAACTCCAACCTAATGCTGCGGGCACCAACCATTGCAAGCCGCAATCTCTCCTTTTAAATCGATTGCTTGCTTTTGATGTGTTCATCTATTGATCTGTTTTTGTATATGGAGAAATTATTTCTCCAGTTCCCCTGAAAAGACTAAGAATTCAATTCAAATATGCTTTAAAAATCACAACTAGGATGTTTGCTCTATGCTACCGCAGCTCCCCCGGAAATAGAATCTTTCCACTTTTCTTCAGACATGCTCGTGTGTGACCCGTCTCCATGTAACTGATGAGATCCTAAGTGCTGATACTGGCGTTGCTCCATGGGGAATAGAATAAATAAATAACTAGGTTAGAAAAGGAAGGTGCGAGGAGAGAAAGCGCAAAATGCAGTTAACATACCGTGGGGTAGTGCAGATGTGCCACTCTGCCATGTGTGAAGATTTCACAGGCTATTAAAAGCGTGGTGCCCCTCTTTTCTTTATCACCTCACAGCAGAGCTCTCCTGTCTTTCCCGACCGGTCACGCTATTGCGTGACCCGCATCGGGGTCTTTTATCGTTCAATTAGCGTTTTCCCTCCTTTGTGTCCCCTCGTGTAATTGGTTCCCGTGGTCGTTGACGGCTAAGGCGTTATGTGATAGCTGTTATGTATGTCGCCGACCGCGGAGCATGAAAGTTTTTACCAGGTGTGAAGCTGTCAAATATGCGACAATTTGTTAGTTGAGGTTACAAATCTTGTACGTCATTAAGAGTGACATCCAAGAGGTTTAAAGAAGCCATGGAACGTCTGGAGCAAGTCAGTCGCGTGAGGAAAGGAGTTCTCCAAGTGGGTTGATAGGGTAGGTCTGATGTCCTCGTGATTGCCCGAGGCCGTTCCATGGGAAGTACGCTGGGCTGCTTGTACAGGAAGCCAAAGCCCTTCCTCTCCAAATGCCCGCAAGCAACATCAGACTTTTATATTAGATGAGTGTTGGGAAAGTTCATTATCTACACGAACTAGTTCAAAGTTCAGTTCACAAATTTTACAATTTATTTGTTCAGTTCATAGTTCATGATTGAAATTTTATGAACTAAGTTGTTGGCTTCCCCAAATATATTAAAAAAAAAAGTTGCTGCGAGCTGTTACATTTTGGCATTTTCTCATGCGCCGTGTGACTGTTTGTAGCCGGGGTTGCCAAATCCTTTTTCTCCTGCCTTGTTTACAGTGTTTTTAGTGGGGTTTTTTCATTTTAAAGTCTAAGAAAAGAAAATCTGGCATCCTTGAACAAAAGTGAACTGGCATTCAAAATTGTTCATTGGCCCCAGAATGAGCGCGTTTACAAAAACATTCACGAAGCAAAAACGTTCAGTTCACGTTCGTCCAAAATATGAACTTTTGTTCTTTGAACACGTTCAGGTACAACACTGTTAGGTGACTTAAGATGGACTGCTGCCTTCTTTTCTTGAGAGCTTGCCTTTTTGGCTTTATGTGGGGGTTGTCTTAAGGTGTATTCATGATTAATGTAAGTCTTCTTTTCTGCAACATCTCAGTGCAATCTTCTCCCACATATTCTGTCCTAGCTTTACAGCTAGTCCGCCCCCTTGTTTTTTTTTTCCTCACTACCAGTCATTATGTAAGCATCGAAGTGTTGGTGGTTGAAGTAGCAAGGTGCCTGGTGCCCATGGATTTCTGCCATCCCATGTTTGTGACAAATTACACCATCGTCATGATATAGGTGGAAGTTGGAAAGAGCAAAGATCTCCCAACTGAGCTTTGGGAAGGTCAAACACATGAAATATGGAAAAGTACAAGTGCGTTGATGTGGCTGTGGGGCCTATCTAACACTTCAGGTGGGTTGCGAAAAGCCATTTATGTATTTGGCCTTCGATCACTTTACTATAGGAATCCCTGCTGTCAGGTTAAGCTTTTACTGCAGTCTGTTGTTGCTTTTTCAGCAGTTTTTTTATTTTGACCACTAGCCTACTTGAACACAAACAATGGATCATTTTAGCTGAGCTGCCTAAAGAAGAACCTAAAGAACATTTGTTTATCTTACTGACACCGATGTTTGTGACCAATTTAGCTCAATGATAAAAGTCATGCTCAGAATTTTCTTGCACTTTAGTATTGATTCCTATCCAACAAACTCATTTAGCCTGTTTTTGCCTGCACACGATAATTGCATTCACACTATTTCTATATTCTCCGCCTGTGGGAAAATTGGAGCGGAAACAAGTTCATTGCACCTAAAGTTTCGGGCCAGGTGATATGGCGGCATGTGATTTACACTGGAGTTTCCTCGCATGCCGGGTTTATCGGTGGGGGAGGATTAATGGCAGGATGCAGTTCATATTACGTGGGTCTACCTAGTGAAGCCGTGTAGCAAGGCCATCTATAAATCATAATAGCAAAGTGACACGGACAAGCTGATGGCTGAAATGCCGCCGCCCATATCGTCTCGATATTGACTTTTCCCCTGTGCTCTTCTCTTAAATCATGGCGTGGAGAATATAAATGGCCTAATTATTTTAGCGCAGGCTGGAATCATACGCACGGGTTTCTATTGCTTCCCCGGAACAGATGGTAGTCTGATCTTGCATCACCAAAGCACTCGGGAGCATTTTGCAATTCAGATCTTCACTATATGGTCAAGCCAAATCCCTCTTTTGTGCATGAAAAATGATTTTCATAAAGCTCTCCGCTGTTACGACATCACGTTCCAGCCACGCTCCTGGTCATTATTGACATGTGACAATACGCCATCTGAATTAAGTTGGTCGAGTAATGGGATTTTAACAAATGTGAGATTCCGAACGATAGAAAACTTTGGAGTGTTCTCTGCATCAGCCAATCAGCCGCCACCACTGTTGTCCTATTACAGCACTTGACGCTGCGGTGAGGAAACACAGGCCTATCTATCGATGTGATAAGAGATAACGCTGCAGTTTATCAGCACAGCTAAATGCAGCCACAATTGAAAATCCAAACATCTTCTTAGGAATGTCTCACGATTCCACTTTTCTTGTCCTCGCCTGATTCCTAGCACCACAGCTGAGAATGAGTGAGTCACCAAATCCAAGACTCCAAGCTTGAGTGGAGCACGAGGTGTTCAGTGAAGTCATGTTAATTTCACCCCTATGTGCTTGCTCTCATGACTAATGGAGAGAATAAATTCAGTTATCCTTGCCAGTTCTTTCCAATCCAGGACTACTAAGTTATAGATGTTTTCCTCTCTAATGGATCTTTGAAAAGAACCCAAAATCCCTTAAAGAGAATGAAATGCATTATGATGATGATGATAACTAATACCACTGATGTTTGTGATGCGTGTGTTTAGCTAGAGCGCAGCCAGTGGACCTACGAATGCTAAGCTCCTCTGTGTGTTGCCTTGCCAGGCCATTGGTCCCTCTACACACACACACACACACACGTATTGCGGATTGTGTGCTAGCACCATTACCCCACGCCACCCCCATTAAGCTATAACATTCATGTCAAACACTGTTTACAAAGGGGCACCAAATGCGGGATTATAAAATTGTCTTCTGATATTTCGTGTGATTCCATTCTGATGCTCAGAAGATGAAGTAAGATGATCCCTTAGAGGAAAACAAGCCATCGGGGACAGTTGAGAGGGTGAGCGGCGAGGAGTGTGTGCTGGTTGGTAAAAGCCAGAGCTCCTAAAGCAACTCCGCTGAGTCTGTCACGACTTCTTCAACAGAGTGTCACGTCAGTTTAGGGCTGACGCGGGAAGGATCGAGCGGCAACACCTTCGCTCGCTGTTAAGCGCAAACACCAGTGAGGACCCTCTAAGCAGGGAGCTCCACAATTACAGATTATTGGAAATATTCTGTCAGGTGTCTTGGGCAAAGTGGAGGGAATAATGAATTTTTCCAAAAAGCAGTCAGTGTTAGCATAAAACCTTCAAGATTCTGCTGAGTCCAGAAAAGCTACTTGAACATCTGAAAGTTATAATCAGAGGCACCTAAAATGTGTCACGTTTGCTGATTCCTGTTTAACGCTAGTGTCAAATTGAGTCGTTAATTCTGTACACAGCCATGTCCAAGTTATATGAGGGTGTGCACACTTATGCAACCACATTACTACTTCAGTATTTTTACTTGGACTTTGAAAGGTCATAAGGTTATTAGGGGAATAAAATCAAATCTATTTAGAACGTATTTTCATATCACAAAACCCTGACATTTGAAAGGGATGTGCAGACATTTGAAATCCAGTTTCCATGCAAAGGCTTGTCGTGAGCAACACAGTAAAATGTATTTTTAATAAATTTATGGTTATGACTTCACGTAAGCTCCTAACTTGGTCATCTCACGGCACACTCACAGTAATAGGGCAGTATTTCCCAAGCGCTGCACCCACAGCACATTAGAGTGCCGTCCCATTTCACTTAATTGGTCCAATAAGTATTATTTAGTACCTCTCTTTGTGTCTTCCTTCACTTCCTCCCTGTATATCAGCATTGTCGTCATCTAAACAAGCTATGATTTCATACTAAGTAATTACATTTGTGAGGAATGAGAGATTCTCATTATTTCAGTGCATTTTTCTTATTTTCTTATTTTTATTTATTTTTTTGATATTCATTGTCTGTGAAATGTTGCGAATGGAAATGAATGGATCGATGGATGGACTATGAAAAAGAGCAGCTATGCCTAAAACATCATTTGCACAACATTTTGACATTTACCTTGGAAAAAGGTTATTGTGCCTTTGAGCTTCTTCCTGAAAATTCACCTGAAAATAGAATACCCCGAAATGTTTGTCAGTAGTCCCGTTTTTTTTTTAATTTTGTTTCATAAATTAGTGATATAAAGAAGTGGTGAGTCAGCCTGAATGTGCAGGTAAATAGCGAACACAGCTCGGTGTTGTTACTATGACAACTCAGCAGCTCAGTGGCTACTCTGCGTCATTTTATTTTCACTTTTGTCAGGTAATCTTTAGTCACTTTTTTGCTTTTCAGTCCCTACCTGCCTGCTGCCACTTTGCTCATCATTCCCACAAGTGCATCTATTTTTTGCAGTGTCTTCTCAGGTCAATGTTACATAGCAACCCTATGTGTGTGCATAGGTGGACGTCGGAGTTGTTCACTTCACCCCTCTGGTTCAGCCTCGCATTCAACAGCCCTTCAAACTGGTGGAGAAAGTCGTCAGGAATATTTTCCAGTTCCGCAGAAAGCACTGCTACAGAGGAATCGGGTGAGCATCGATGTTGTCGGCCAGCTTCAAATGCAGAAGCAACTCATGAAAGCGCTCCCGTGCTTGTGAGCAAGCGGGCCCAGATAACGGCGCGGTGCTGGCTGTGTGAACGAGAGCAGTAATTATTAGTCAGCGAGGTGGCACGGGAACGACGAGGCGGTCAGATTTGATATAACTTTGGCGTGTTGGTGGAAGCAGCACCCGACTGGTACTTATTTTAAGGATGGACGTTTGGAATAATTGACTTGATCAACCCACTCTGTGGTAAATATAGTTATTTTTTTAATTGTGTTTACTTGTTTAACTTGAACGGGAATTTCTCTCACAGATAATTGGAGATTGTGGAAAATATACTTTTTTTTAAAATTATTTTTACTTGTTTAAGTTGAACGGGAATTTCTCTCACAGATAAATTGGAGATTCCAATACAAGCGATAAAATTTTACCATGCATTATAATTTATAGCTGATGTTTCAGGAAAAAAAAATCCAACTTTCTGAATCTAACCCTTTGCATATAAATATGACTATAAATGAATTTCATACGTATTATTTTCTTGTTAATATTACGAAAACCGGATGCCATCATGTCTGATCATTGAAATATCTTTTGCTCCTCGCCTCTCTTCTCCCTCCTGCCAGAATGTTGTTCCCGGAGGCTCATCGCGACACTTTCACAGAGGAGCTGATGTGCAAAGCAGATGTGGAGCCCACCATGCGCCCCACCGAACTCACCATCCCCCACTTTAAGGCGCTGGCTGACGTCTACGCTGACATGTGCAGCCGGGAGCCGCTTCTGCTCGGCTACGACTTCCGAGAAGAGCTCCGGCTGAAACACCTCGCCAGGCAGGAAGGAACGCAGAAAGGCGTGACCAAGGGAATGACGCCGAGCCCAGTGGGACCAAAGTGATCGTGACAAAGTGCAGAAAGCGCGACAGAGGTCAATTTAGTGCCGCTCTTGTAGCCTTGACATTTCCACCTGGCACTGGCATGCATTTTTTACACTTTTTTTTTTTCCATGCCTCCAAGAGCGCCAAACGGCTGTTTATTGGAAGAACAGATAAAGAGCAAATTGGGCTAAAAAAAAAAAAAAAAAACACTAAAATATATCATGTAAAGAACATGGCTGCATCTGATCCAGGTCGTTTGTTTTCTATTGTGTAATGTTGCCACTTGGGAGTGAAGAGATTACACACATGAATGTGTGCACTGTTGTGGAAAGCCACTTGGGATGTTTTTAAAGTCAACTTGGTTCAAAACACAACTTGTGTGTTTCTTCTGGATGGGTCAAGACATTTTGATAATTATTTATTTTATTTAGGAACAAAAAGGTCACACCGCTCGCAACACTTCAGTGTAATTTTTCTGGATTCCCAAGATACATTAATTTGTAACAATCCTTTATTTTAACTTGCATTAATTTTATCAAATGATTTGTGCGTTAATCTTAATGAGCCAATTAAATTCCATTGCAGTGTTCCGCTCCATGGAAGCAAATTTAGAAATCGGGGGTGTTTTGCTTTACCTCTGAGGCATCTCAGACAAGGTGGCGCAGAGGGAGAATTGCGGGAACTGTCACCAAAAGTCCAAAAGCAAAATGAAAATGATTTTCTCAGAACTGCTTCACCTGTCGATGTACTTAAGTGGAATATGCACACGCTCGCTCGGAGGCAAAGACGGCACTGTTCTCCAGGCACCGTTCACAGATAAGTTTTATTTCAAAAACAATTCCATCAGGAGGAGGAATTCACATTCATTGGTATGCTAGCATTGAAGGCATGGTGAGAATGTCTTTAACAGATATAGACCTCAGTATAGTACCTCAACTCCATCCATGTTATCTAACAAAAAAAAAAAGCATTTAATTTTCTGAAAATTAATTCCTGCCTCATGAACTGTACAATATCTAGTAGAAAAAAAACAGAGTATGTACACAAAACCCTTAAAAGCATACAAATAGTTGAACTCAATTATTGCTATTCAGACTCATCAAAAGGGCCTTATTTCAACCAATAATTTCTCTGCACACAAATCAACAATGCTTTGCAGAACAGAATGATCAACCTGCCATTTTTTTTCTTTTCTGGTAAAAGTAAATTCAATCTTAAATGCTCGAAGCCTTGTCGACAAACACTTAATACACAAAACCAATCGACACTAAAGTAATAAATAAAAACTGCATTAATAACATTAAAACCTGTACAGAAACATGAAATCTAATAGGCAAACAGTGTACTTTAGTGCACAAAAAAAAAGCGAGAGAGAAAAAAAGATATTTTTTGACTGCAGCCGGTCTTTGGATCTTTGCTTTCAGTGAACATGTGACCATGAGCTGAGCTGCTGTGTGTCCCAAGTATATCAAAGCTCTATCATTTCCTTCTTTTCATAATTTCCCATCATTCAGTCTACTTTTGAATGTGTTCCTGTCAGCTATTTTTAAAGGTGACAGGAAACAAGATGTACTAATAGAAAGTAAAACCAATCTACCCTACAGTCTAATTTCCTTCAAACCGCCACTTTCATTAAAATTAAACTCGGTCAGCCATTATTTTATTATTCAGATAAAAAAAAAAAGTCATACAACTAGCTTGGCCTATTTTTGCCTGTGTGTCTGCTGACATGTGGTGAGGTCATGTTATTGATTATCACAGAAGCGTATCATGGCCACATGTTCACTGTTGTTGCCAGGATTTTCTTATTAGCCCTGTTGATGCATAGTATTAACGTCTGTGGTGGGGGGGACAACCCCATCTGAGCAACTCTCCAACAAATCTTGGGAGTAAAGCTCTGGTTTGATGTAAAGAAATAGAATAAAATAAACCTGATCACCACCCAAGAGTTGAAAGCTGGAATGCGTGGCTGAGCTGCTTTTGTTTTGTCCTCAATTGGCCACATGTCCTGCGGAAAGGGAGGGTGGGGAACCTGACCGCCCTCTGAAGAATTTGAGCCTATAATTATTTTGTTGTTGTTGTATTCATGAAGCATTTGCGCCACTGTCGCTGGGGCTTTATCAGGGCCTGACTATAATAAAAACACTTTTTGCCCCTAAAATGGTCCCAGGTACAAGGCCCAAAACCCTGTTTTGTTAGCAAACTAAAAGTGTCCACGTCACGTTATATGAGAAATGGATTTGTTCTTTACATTGTAACATTCCAATCTATACCAAATTTTTAATTTCCTTCATTAAGTGGTTTTACAAACATCTATTTTCACCAAATTTCTTTTGTCTTCCATTGGGCAATTTGTACAATGAACCCCCCAAAGTGATTCATTGCTTTTGGATTGTATCAAAATATTGCTTTGGTGCCATTTTAGCTCCAAGGGACTGAGGAGGATCTTCATTTCAGGCCATCAACCTTGTCTAATAGAAAGAGCAGCAGCTTAGTCACCATCTTGAGGGACCCACTGGCAAATACAAAATTAATCAAATGTACAACCTACAGTTGCTGTGAAACATGTAGTCAGCCATTTTGGTGTGGAAATGCTATTTCTTGGATTTTTGTCCTTTTTGGGATCCTAACTAATGAACGCATGAGTAACAACTACTTCGCAAAAAATCTTCAATTGCCTTTAGATACCACAAGATGGTGGCAAAGAACTACTTATGTCTAAATGAAACCTTGACACCACGATGACACCTGATGGCACCAAAGCAATATTATAGTAGAGAACAAAACTGAACAAAATTAGCTAATACGCAAACTTGTAAATGCCGATGTACAAATATGGGGGGTGGGGTCTAAATGTGACGGGAATCAAATGCACTTGTGGTTGCTGAGCAGGCCACACACTGAGGAACCCTCACCCCTCCTTCGAGAGTTTGTAAACCAATCAGCGTACCTCATGGTTCTCACCTGAGCAGATGTGTGCTAACTGGGCTTGTGTTCTTGTGCTATCGGGGGTCTCTCTAAGGCCGTGTCGTAGAAACAGTCCTCATTGACCACCGAGGTCAGACTTTGGACGCTAAACTCTCTCTCCAGAAGCGCATTGAGGTCCAACACACCTGGCGGTGGCGACGCATCATTGCGGGCGTCCAATGAACCGCTTTGCTCATTCAAGCACACTAGCGCCCCCTGGCTTCTCCGCAAACTGCCACTTTTCCTCTTTGCCGCACTCGGTCGATCTCTCGCGAGTCTGGGTTGAACCGTGGGTGTGCCCCCATCAGGTTGGACGTGGGGCACGGGCGCGTACGTCAGCACGGGCTCCTCTGAGATTTTTAACTGGAAGAACTGAGCATCGAGAGCGCCCCTCTTGGCGCCCGCAGTCTCGCTAAAGCCGTCGTCTTCTTCGTCGCTGAGAATGTCAGACTCCTTCATCGAGACAGAAGCGGGTTGGGAGTCACTCCCCTGTGGCGACCCAGTCGGGCCTTCCCGTAGCTGGGGAGCGCCGGACAGACTGGAGGTGGCAATACTCGTACCGCCTTCGTCCAAATCCGTCCCGGACTTGAGATTCCGGGACTGGGTGGTTGGGTCTCCAAGGGGCTGCCGACACAAGCGGGAAGCCCTGGAGGAGCCTGCGATCAAGATAGACATGGAAGTCATACTCTTATCTGAGCAAAACACACAGCTCCCTGCCCTGCGGTCTTTTGATGGCCTAAAAAGTAAAGATATGATCTTGTGAAGGTGCATTTCACACTTGTACTATCTTTGGGAATTTGTTTAGGAGGAATTCCTTGTGTTGGCGGCGTAGTGACACTCACCCATCCTGGTGCGCATGGCTGCCAGGCGTTCCTTACAGCCACGCTCCAAGCTGGCCTCGCCTCTCGTGTTCCTCCTGGCGTTCTCCCTGAGAATGGAGCGGATCACCTTGATGATGTTCACCTTGCTCTCGGGCTCACTGGGGAGGACACAGACGAGGTTGTTTGAGTACATAGCGCGATCGGTAGATAATTTCAGAGTCCTAATGTAGATTAAGAGGATTGCTGCCAGAGTTCGAGGGTGTCCCCAGAGAGAAGAGCAATGACATTCATTCAGCCTGATCCCAATTTATCAGTGCATTATGGGATCTTTCGTCTTGATGATGTCGCTGTCACCAGCGAATGTCACACTGAAAACGCTCTACGGTAAAAAAATATCAACCTGTAAATTATATTTTACTTCTGATGGTAAAACTCAGTCTTAGCACAACCGAATGATCTCAGCACTAGTTGTGGCCTATTTAATTAGAGCGACAACTAAATACGAGAAGAACTGGACGTACATCATCGTGTGTAACTGCTTTGCTCAGCCTCTTGTCATTAACATAAAGAAGCATTTAGTAGTATCTGCAAGCAGCCAACCATATTTTAGCAGGAAATTGCCTAGTCCACTCAAAACAGAAAAGAAAAAAGCTCATTACCGGTGGTGACTTTAAAAGTATGGTAAACACTCAAAACAGTAATCGCCACATGCCTACTGCATCCTCAAGAACAGTGCGGGGTGAGAGAACAGTCAATGTGGGAAATTGTTTAATTTCAACTAAATTGGCTCAAAAGCTATTTAAGTGTTCTTCTCAATGAAGCATAGTCACGGGCAGAACAATTGCAAAAAAATGCTCTTCCATTCGACGGCAATTAACCTGTGTACCTTTGTGTCATTTTTATTTTTTTACGATCATCAAGCTAAATGTCTGACCTGCTACACAACTGGAAGACTGTCTCTGGTCTGCCTTCCACTTCAGACCTGGAGTGAATCAGCTCCCAGATGCAGCTACTTTCTGTGCCCGGTCCTGAGAGAAAGCAGAGTAAAAAAAAACGGTTTTAATCCTGCAGCCTTAAAAGGGTTTACTGTTTTATAGGAAGCTGAAGAGAAACGTCGGAAGTGTGTATGTGTGTGTGTGGGGCCAAGGTGAATGAGCTCAGACGTGTGTTCTGCGAGAAGATGAGTAAAGAGCAAACACGTTTGGTGGATTTTCTTTGAGAGTGATTAACACTGTTGGGCATGACAAGTAGTGTCGGTGCAGGTAAAAAAAACCACATTTTTCAGTAGCGTAGTTGAGACGCCATTGTTTTAAACATCAAAAAGCTTGTCACAAATAGAATTAAAACGTGTGTGAAGGGAATTTGTAGTCATGAGGAAGACGAAGGAGGCTGGAGGTATAACTGGCTCATGTTCCTCAGAATTCTTTCTTACCTTTTTTTTTGGCAAAGCTTTATTTAATATAGAAATAACAAGGAAATTAACTCGCTACTTTTCTCAATTTAGTTGCCCAACACGGGCGATTACTAAAGCTATCATGCTAGTCTTACCTGCTGCGTTCCCCAGTCTGACCTGGAGGGCAGATAGAGGGATGAGCCAACGAAACTTGAATGGGTCCGGCTCGCCGTGAGAAAGCGATGAGCGCGAGTTGGTCTGATGACATAAAAACAAGAGAAAAAAGTTTTTTTTATTGCCAACATCCCATTTAAGCCATGTGAAATCACGAGTGTGCAGCCTCTCACCATCTTCTTCTTCATCTTGTTGTTTTCCCTGTAGACCAATATGACTGCTTTCTTGAAGACTGGCAAGAAAGAAAAACACTCTCAGCATCTTTACTTGTGCGTGTGAATGCCTCATGGGGGAAGTGGAATGAAGTGGGTACAACCCACAGAGGCATTTTAGATGCAAACGTGGAGTCGAAAAGAAGCTGTTTCAGAGTAAAAATGCGATTCTCCTGCAATTTTGTTTCAATAAATGAATTGAAACCCTAACAAACGTAATTATTTACTGGATCATGAATAGGGAGGTTCTACTTGATGTGATTTTCATGAGTTAAAGATAATATGACTAAACACCGGTTTGGGGGTTAGCTGTGGTTTTAAAAATTCAAGGATTCAATACCTGTTCATACTGGCTGTCATTGGTAATTATTTTTCTTTTTTTTATATATTTTTTCTTTTTTTTGAGAGCACATGCAAGGTGTTAGGGTTTACAGATTATCTTGATCGTATGATTATGTTGGAATGTAGACTAGAATTATTAACTTTGTTTAAACCTTTTACCTTTCCTTGACTCTGAAAAGTTTAACCATTCAGTTGTTGAAACTTTCTAAATGGTTTGGAAACATTCTTGCTTAGTTAGTCATCTAAAATGCTCCACTAGTTCCTGTTTCCACGACCTTGTAAAACAATGAGCTGGGACCCTCCGCACTGATTAACCAGTTGCTGAGGTGACCTCCATCCTGTCCAATCTCACCCCCACCCTGTTTCTCTCAATAAAAATGCTCTTGCAAGAGGTCTGAGTCAGACCTCATTCGATCATCGCTGTACGCACAGCGACGAATGACTCTCCATTTGCAAATGCTTAAAAAGGGCATACTGTCTCCCGTGTGGTTCTTGCAAAAATAAGTTCGAGTGAGCACCACTCTAACATAAGGCACAATATGATTGGTTGATTGTGGACTTGAGTAAAGCAGATGCCTTTTCAAAGTTAATTGGCCTCAATTAACTGGGGGGGGGGGGCAAGATATCAGAGACACCACAACATGGATGCCTTTTTGCTGTTGACCTTTTCTGTTGATTAATGTGCACCCTCACACACAAACACAATTAGATAAAGCGAGAATACAAGAAATAAATAAATTAATAAATACATTATTTTTGCTGTTATCATACTGTCAGATTCTAATAATGGCCCCATGCCTATTTGGGAGTAAGTAAACGATGATAAATTATGATTTTTGGACTCCCTTTGTTTTTCATTCAAACATACTGAATATTTATATGATTCAGTGCAACAAGGCAGCATTTAAAAAAAAAGCTCATCTTTGGACTAGTTACAGTGGTTGGTGAGCATTTTGATTTGACCCAAAATGCAACAGAGGAGGCAGACTTACCAAACACGGTGATTTCAGGGTCTTTCCTCATGCGGCCCAATGATGGATGTGGATTGAGCCAGACTGCAGTGGAATGCAGAAGAAACTCTCCCATAGAGATTTCAGTTACCTGTGTGACACACAAACAATAGTGTGAGATTTTATTTAAAAAAAAAAAAAACCAACTATAAATAAATTAAGGATGTTTTGTGGATTAAAAAAAGAAGTCACAAAATAAGAAAGACTGACAATATAGTAAAAGATTCCAAATGTTTCTTCAATTGACTGCAACAATCTGATCAGCTGAATTGCCGTACATTAGGTTACATACTGCTGCTCCGTCTTGCAATCAGATCAGTGATCAGTTAATGGATTTTAAAGCTTGTTGTTCGGCCCTAGAAATCCGGATCATGTAAAGTGTGGATTGGTTTTATGCAGCGCGCCAAACCTCATCGCACAACAAGCTCGGCTTTTGTTAAAATGTCTCCTTTTCAGCTCCACTCAGATACGAGGGTTCGCAGCAGCTGGCTGCTTGCTTCCGCTAGCGAAAGCAGAGTGCACGAGTGTGGAAAACATGCATTTGGCCCAGACCATGAACACATTTTTGCGGCACAAAAACACCTCGTGAAAGGCAAATTGTTAATTAGCCCCACTGCCCCGTAACAGTGCTGGCTCACAGGCACATTTTCAGAGATCGGCAGATTTACTTGCATGCTCAATTTTACACAGGCACTTTAGAGACCCAATATTTGCATACTTACTAAACTATGATGTAGACAAGTAGTGAATGACTGGATTTATATTATGACTGTTTGCACACACATTCTACTGCATCTAGGAGTGGACTGCAAAAGATACAGACTAAATATTCCATCAATCTGGAAATGTATTCATACCCCAAAGGCAAAAAAACAAGACGGCATAAACAGCTCAAGCAGCAAAGCAGTTTTGTGACAAATGTGTGTGGGAATATTCAATTTGACTTTTAATTTTCAGGCGGCTAGTCATTCCTACTGGGGCGGCTTATAAGATTTGAGCGCGTACCTCTCTATCATGGCTGGCCTGCTCGGTAACAAGTTGATCAAAGACCGAGCCGTAATCCTCGTAGATTTTCTGCATCTCATTGATGTGGCTCGCCACCTTCTCCATGGCCCTCAGCGCCTCTGCACCATGCGCCAAACAAAACAAATTCTTAGCAGCGATCAACTCGATGCAATACAGTCCGATTGTTTATATTGAAGTCGATAAGCCTACCTGTGAGGTGGTAGTGCTCTTCGCTGTTGGCGTCGGTGAGGGAGACCAGCTCCCTGAGCAGCAGGGGGTACTTGAGAACTCTTTGCACTGGTTTAATCAGATAGGACTCCAGGGTGGAGGAGTGCTGCTTGGTGGGATTTCTTGCATCCAAAAATTCTTTGAAGGCCCGATCGGTCTTGGCTTTAAAACAAATCAAGAGCGAATTGCAAATTAGAGGCTGTTTTATTTATTTGGCAAGATCAGGTATGACCAAGGTGCAGAGTCACAACACCAGCAGGGGGTAGTGTTAGTGTATGCTTCTCCTTGTTTTGAAACTAAAAACACATATCTGACTTCATACTGCAGGAGAAATAATGAGAAAACACTTCTGCCACAGCCTTCAGAATAGAGGAGAATATAATTGATAATAGAGGGCAAATCTTTTCCTTGAGCAACATGCTCGCATCGTGGGGGGCCATTAATGTATTCATTATGACACCGCCAGCTGCAGACAGGGAGCTCAGTCGACACCTCCCTGACTAATTGGCAGGCAATTAGCGAGTCGACAAATAAACAAGGATGCTTGCCTGTGGCATGATGGCGGCAGAGATAGACATCTATTTCTTTGCATAGGCTTGACAGACCTCACTGTGTGTCCTTGGATCAACTGGATGTGACCAGGCTGTGGCGTGTTCTGCATCACACTGAGTCACAACTCGAGTTTGTTTTTTAATTCCACTTTTCAGTGCTGCGCTATACAATTACTTGACTGTGTTATTCTCATAATGTGGACCTATTGTAATATAATTACAGAATAGGCTGTGGATACAGTTCTGATGTAAAGGTGGTCATCACTGCTTTTTATTGCATTAAAAAAAAAAAATCCCATGAGTGTGTACACACGGGTTAGTGCAATAAAGGTCTTTATAGGAAAATACCTGCTGTTGTTTTTAACAAAATTGTATTTATTAATACAAAATGCAATATAAATATATAAATAAATGCAATCGAAATAGTTAAATTAAACTATTTCCTTGCGTGCATTTACGTGTTGCTCGCAATCCTTGCACCAAATAAACAGCATGTAATGCCCCGCTTCCTCTTGCTGACCCATTAGAGACTGTCTAATCCTATTAAATGCCCAGCAGCTTACCCTGAGAAATGTGCCATGCAATTCTGAAAATGGGGCAAAGTGACCCATCACCCTCCTCCAACCTTGGTGGCAAAGGAGCTCACCCTCTTAGAGTTGTGGAAAGCGCTGCCAAATTGTGCTGGAAAGGCCAGCATAAATCATTTTGAAATGTCTACTCTTTCACATTTAAGGGGGAAGATGCATGGATATATTTCACGGGTTGTCGAGGGCACACTGCACATGCTTTAAATTTAGAAGGTGATTGTCGTATTTAGGAGGTTAATTTAAAGGTTAGCCAAATGTTAAGGCCTTCTTTTTTTTGTAAAGGGGGGTATTATCTTTTTTTGTGATGTAGCCATGGAGAATGAATCCCGTCTCCCTTCTTGCAACTCAAACAGGCCCCGCCCCTCCCACCTTGGACTGTGGAGTGCTGTGAGGGGTGCTGATGCAACACAGGTGCAAGGATGCTGAGTTAGCAGATGGAGAGCCAGGATTTTTCTGTTTACATTTTTGGAGCCCAAAATGTAATCTGAATCTTAAGAACCTAGAACCAAAAGTGATCTTTTTGAAAGTGCTACCTATTCCTAAAATCGTGCTTGTGTGTTGTTTGTGACAGCCTTATAAATAAATATGTCGTACCTCTCTCCAGAACTTTCTGGACCTTGATGTGGTTTGCACAGAAGCCACTGTAGAGCTTGAAATGGTCAGCGTAGTACAGGAAGGAACCCCCGAGAGAAAACAGAAGCTTCTGTGAAGTGACAAATAGAAGAGGTGAGTGCACAATGCATAAATAAAGAACGTGTGAACATGTGAAATTGTGATCGGAACACTCCCAACCTCCCTCCTCTTGGGAGCCCGACGGATCGCCCCATCCTCCCTCTCACCGAACCTCTCGGCCGCTCTCAACACCTCGCAATCTAACCAGTGAACCACCGCCGCGATCGATAGACCCCCGCGCCGCGTCATGTCAAGCCTATAAATCAGCCGGCAAACCTCGTGCCTCGCCATCTCAATTATTTATCAACCTCAAACATTCAGTGTTGACACCTTCGTCTTACAGAGGTGGCTCAATAAGTCCAACTGAGTGATATCTACCTGAACTCTTTGGCCATTTGTTCAAAAAGAACAGACTCTAACCTTGAACTGGGAAGGCGTCTCGAGCGTGCTGAAGTCAGGGGAGGAAGCAATCCTTTCTTCCAGCGTCTGCAAGAAGACCTTCTGGAAGTCTAACATCTCTGGCAGACTGCCGAACAGACTCTCCATCTGGGGGGGGGAATACGGAAAGGTGAAGAATTGCGGGTGAAGTGAAGTATGAGACGGAGTGAGGGAATGGGAGGAGGCCAAGATAGCTTGTAATTCATAACAGTAAGTCAGACAGGCACCCTGGAGTGCAGTAAAACCTCCACTCTGATGCCTTCATCACTTACAAAGGCACTTAAGGAACAAGCAATGGCCCTGTTATAAATGTAACACACACACATACACGCACGCTTCGACATTCTCCCGCTCTGACACATACATCTGGGGTCAACGCACCCTTCATTAAAAGCCATTCAGGGGATAATGCGACCTTGTCCGTTTTGTGTCCGGGAGACTTCCGAGTATCTCATTATAGTCTATTAATTTGGCCCGGCCCATCGACCAGTTTATCTGGAAGAAACCTTCTACGTTTGAGGTCACTGACAAAACTGGTAAAAAATACCAATACTTAATGTATTCCCAGAAATAAAAATCACAAGGGCACAAGAAATGTGTTGACATGAGAAGAGCGCTTCCACGGAATATTTTTATTTTGTTCGTGCTCGGCAGTTATAGGGCAGCTGTCGAGGTTCGCGCTCGAGTTCTGGTGCCCACGGAGATCCGAAAAAACAGCTACAGATGCAGTACAGAAATTGGAAATAGTTGCTGAAGAGATAAAGAATGTTTGCTTGATGGGTACTGGAGAGGTCAACTTAAGCACCGAAGACGTTTATTGACTTTCGAGAAAAAAAAATCATGGGCTATTTATTTGTTGGTTAATGTATATTTGAGATGGCATGCATATAATGAGAGTCGAGTAGCTGGAACTTCTTAACTTAAATGATAACGGTAGCAATGTTATGGACCCTGATATATTTTCCACCAGCCTGTTATAGCGAGAGCAGTGAAATTGCGCTCTCTGCTCGTTGCTACCAATTGTTGAAATCCATTATGTCTCCATTTTATCAACACCTAACAATTGGAGCAATAACTCACACGTGCGCGTGAAGTACAATGGACTAAATCCCACTTCTCCTTGGGGCAACAATTAAAGGTTTTTCGTCCTATGCTGCAGTATATGAGGTGGGTTGAAAAGGTGGCCTTCACAGGCACGTCCCTTTGGGAAGGTCATAGTATGGGGGATGTTAATTTGTCCGGCAGGCATTCACAGAAGTAATGAGAAAGATATGGCCTGTGCAGGTTTATCCTCATCGCCACGGGGTAATAAACATTTAATGCATTTCATGCTGTATTTGGCCTCAACACCTTTTTTGTGTTTACCAATACGCACACACATTCTGGCCACCTACCTCATCCAGCGTAAGGAAAGATTCATTTTGTAGGGGTTTAAGGTAGATCTCGAACAAGCAAGCCAGGTCCTGCACAGAAAAGCCCAAAAAAAAAAGGTTAGTGGAAAGAATACGTATTTCTCATTTTAAAAAAACAACAATTCTCATTTTGCCAATTTGACCTCCAAGTCTACTACGAGCTTCTGTTTAACAACCCCCCCCCCCCCCCCCTCCCCAAATAGTTGCTTGTCTTGGTATCAATGGGCATATTCTCATTCGGTTAGATTTATGAGCGCCTTCTTTACAAAGCTACAGCACAAGTTGCACGCAGACATTAACCTGTGCCAAAGCACGTTAAAAATGCATTCGCCTTGGCTACAAAATACGACTGTAGAGAAACGATGTACGGGAGTTAATGAAAAATGAGAAGATGAAGAAGACAGGGCAGAAGAAATGAGTATGTCGCATCGCTGAGACAAGAAGATCTGGTTGTTCAATGGGTGTCAGGAAGGAAAAGGTCATGCTGGGGAACAAGAGTGATGGGAAGAGGATGAGTAGGAGGTGCTCTATGTAGAGCCGCACTTGTTGTGTGCCAAATATATCCAAGCATAAAATTCCAAAGCCTAAATCAGCTTCTAACCTTACCAGATGATTAAATCAGATCAAACTAATAAATTTTCACCTTCACATAGGATTTCTCTGTGTCGACCAGTTCCTGGATGACCTTGCGTAAGCGCTCCGTGCCACTCATATGCTTGTGGCAGGGTCGGAGAAGAGTGCCATCTCCCCTGGAGCCTGGAGCTAAATCGCCGGCCTGCTTCATTGGAGGCTCCTTGGTGTCCTCCATCGGGCCGCCAGTGGCTGAACCTTTTCCCTCCTGGAAGGACTGGTACAGGTTGCATACTGTTTCCACACTCTGTAATGTAATGCAAGAAAAAAAATTGACTTTTTTTTTTATTAGGATAAAATAGTAATCATACATTTGTATAAGGACATAAAGACAACATTTGGTATGGCTGTACAATCTAATGAAATAAGTGTTGAATCAAAAATTCACTGAGTAGCACATTCCTCGCATGTTAACTACAAAGTTATAAAATAAAAATGTGTACAATGTACCTGCCAAGTATATCCCACAAGTCTACTCTATTGTATTCTAATTAACTTTGCATCAAAGACATTATAGCGCATAATTATGTTGGTGAGGATGGGACTAGATATTGCTGCCGTGATGCCTTTAACAACTGACGAAAAATTAACAGGGTGTAAGATCCGAATAGTTTGTTATTGTATTATTAATTTGTAGCTATTTATGTACATGGAAGCAGAAAAAAATGGTGCTCTTCTCATTCTCAGGAGGATCATTAACTTTGTTAAATTATCATGCATGATATAGGACTGATGTACGCATAGAATGTCTAAACCCATACTGCCAGGTCGCTGTAAAAGAAACTAAAACTTAGAAAATGAATTTTGAGTGGCTTGTTCTGTATATAGAGAAAATAGGGGAAATTATCTCAGAGTGACAAAGTGGCTGATGCCACTTTCCCATTATATTGCGAGCACTTCAAGTGATTTGTCATTTGTGAGTACACTTCATCAAAATCAACCTCTTAACGTCTTTGGAGAACAACTATGTAAAAGCAAAACATTTCATCATTAGCGCCAGTCTTGACTGCAGCATCAATTATGGTTAGATTTCAAGCCAAAAATAGTGTCAGTGCTTTGGAGTGCATTCCAAGCACATCCTACTCAGACAACGAGTCTGACATTATTGTCAAGAAGCTTCCTTGGTCACGCCAGAAGCTGATTCCCTGTTGGAAAGGTCACCTCGGGGGTTCGAGTTTGTAGCACACTGACACAGTGAGTGGGAGGACCGCCGTGGTCAGCACTCTGCCTTCTTGTGTGTGCCCGTGTGGGTGGGTAGATCTTGCAAATATTGCACATGTAAGCGTTTAGGAGGACCTCACGGCTGAAGACTGTAAAGTCGTGTGCACAGACCACACTGCGGGCGTCACTCATTAAGTGTGTGTTTAAGCTTGTCCGAGTCATTCAGCACTTAAAAACACATCGAGCAGCGTCAGCTTTAAATGCACCACCCCTCACCCTGCAAGGAGTCCACACTCATCAGCTGGCTCATTGTAGCATGGCCTCTCCCAGAGGTGCTCCTAAATGTGGCTGTGACAGTTTGAAAGACACTATGATGGAAGACGAGGACGTGCACTGGTTCTTTTTTGGCCCTGCTTGGTTTGAGCTTATTTTTTACGAGTGTCGGCATGCCTACTGATAGGAGGCATGAACTGCTCACGCGCAATTATTATTACATATAATTATACTAAGGAGCTTCAATTAAAATTCTGAAGGGTCTGCTTGCGAGGCATTTCTCAGAGCAAAGGTCCACCCAGACTTGAAAACGAGTGCGTGATGATAATTTTAACCGTTTTGCCCGTGTTTCATGCATCAATACTAAATATTGAATTTGTAGCTCCTTGGCAGAGATCTTATATGACATCTGTTTCCTGCCACACATGAAGCCCAGAGAATTTTATCTATCTGCAGAAACATTAGACAACAGACAGTACAAATAATGCATGTCATGTCATGCAGACATTTCTCGTGTGCTCCGATGCAAAGTAGTTCCTCTGCCTGGTGGAGAAGTCAACACCGTTTTATTTACACATACATCATTTATACTACATACATATCTACTTTGACCTCTTAACTGCTGGGAAACTTGACAATACTATATTCTGACATTGACTATCTATAATGCTGTAACGTTCTCAATCCTCCACAAAAATATATTGGGCCGCAGCCATTGGCGCACAGTATACGATAAATAGGAACGATGCTGCAGCCGCCCACAGCTCTGCACATCGACACAATATTCAATCAGGGAGGAGGACGGGGGAAGATTGCCTGAAGGAAATACAGGAGGTTGAAGGATATCAGAACGACATATTCATCAAGACGCCCGGTAGCCTTTAACGAGAGAGCGCTTGTGGAGACTGATAACGGTCACAGAGGCCATTTGTCTGAGCCATGGGGAAATGGAAGCCCACAAGCAGGAATGTGTGTATGTCCGGTGGCACACTGTCACTGACTTAATTTTGGCAAACACAAAGGATATGCAATCAAGCTCAAGTCACACGCATGCATGATAATGAGGGGCGCAGAGGATTGGGAGAAATTTATCATAAGCTTGACAGGAAGGATGGGAATGCAGCCCCAGGACTGTGCCCAAATTCTTATAGAGCTTCCTTGGAGCATGACAAGAAGAGAGTGAGTGAGTGAGAGAGAGAGAGAGGACCCCACCACACCACAACTGAGAAAATGTGATTGCCTCACAACAACTCGACCAACACAGCCTGACAGCTAGCACAAATAAACCATTAAGTGCAGCGGCGGCGAATAGCCTGGCAGCACTGTAGGTTTTTTTCTCACTGACAGCTGACAGCTCAGGCATGTTTCTGCCTCTTTTTGCTTCTTGTCTCCAAAGTTCATTTTGAAAAGACATCGCCAAGCCTAAGTGTGACAGGGGACTACTTGTTTCCTTTTAAACTGACACCTGCTAAAACAAACATTAAAAAAAGTACATAAACAAAGAATTTAAAATGAAAACTTAAAAAAAAAAAAAAAAGAAGCATTTAAATCAGTATTTATCCTCTGTGCTCACCATGAAGAGCAACCTGTAGAGCAGCCTCCATGCTGCCGTGGCCTGCCGCTGTGTTCTTCTGGCCAGGGAGCATCCTTTCCTACGCAGCCCGCCTACCCTGGATGTCGGCATAGTGCCGCCACAAAAACTGTGCACAGCCCAATGGACACCGACAGCAAACAGTAAAATATTGACTTCCCTTCCACTTTTCAGGTTGATTTTGCTCACCCTCTTAGGCCAGGTCAAAAACAAATCTAGTCTTGAGTCCTTGGGGCAAAACGTTATCCGACATGTTGCTCCTGTACTGCATACTGTCGGCGGTTGTGAGATTGTCTTGCATCACAATCCCGAACGGACTTCCCGGCCTCTTGGCTTGTCCGCTCTCTCCCGGCATCTCATGCATCCCTCTGCCTGTCTGTCTCTCTAGCATCCCGAATACTCAGTCCGCTTGCCCTCAAATTTTTCCTCTCATTTAGACATGTGACATTTACGTATAATTTCCAGAGAGCTGAAAACTGAAGCGGCGTGGAGCATCAGTACTGCGCCTCAATAGCAGCAGTACAATGTAGACTGTTCTGGCTGGTACGACCAAACAGAGGAATGGCTGACTCAAAAATGGGAGGCTGCAAGGTCATTGAGGAAACGGGGCAGGAATGTAAACAATTGTCTTTACACCTAACATCCTTTTATTAGTTTGCATAAAAAAATTAGAATAATGCTTGGTCTTTGAAAAACTCTCGGACCATTCCATGTGATCAACAAGTTTCAAGTTTTTTCGAATCACTGCTTAGTTCATCCAAAGGTATCTGCAGAAAAGATTCAATTGGGTTGGGAGGAAGTCGTTGAACAACAAAAGACTTAAATAATAAATCCAAAGAAAGTATGCCACATGCAAATACACAAGATTTGCCCTTTTCATTAAACATGATACAAATATGCTGCCGTCTCATCAGTTCTGCGACGTCAATTCTACGTCCGAAGGGTTTGTGTTGAACAAAAACAAACAGAACTAACTCAAAGCTGTCAAAGACGTCTCGATTGTCACTAATACTTCAATGAAGGCGTTCTACATACAGCACGGATTCTTTTGCAGATGAAACACATCCATCATCTAATGAGGAGTTGTGATGGCCCATCTTAGATGAAGTAAACAAGAAAACATGGATGGGGGGGATGGAAAATGGAGGACAAACAACAAACAAGCTGTGCTTGGAGATTGCTTTTTTTCTTTGCTTGTATGAAACTAGTCAAAAGAGCAAGAGAACTGGGGCCAGCTGTTGGGACAAGATTTATCTGTCCAATAGTGGACAACTGTGGTGCAATCATTCCAAAGCTCAGTAAAAGTAGACCTGCCCTCATAAATCAAATAGTCGAAGGGGAGGTGGCGCCGTTCCGCTAGAATCCAGCCCATTTACCCTTTTATTATTCATTCTAAACAAATATTATTCCACAAAGTCTCAGAGGCCTTTGGGAGAAAAGAGCGTGTTTTCATAATGAAACCAGCTTCAGATTAAAGCACCCCATTCCCTGGAGTCCCAAATCTCTTCACATAAACTCCAACGCACGAAAGCTACTGCAGAGGCAAAATAATGCCGGTCCCAGAAGTTAGCGTCATTAATAAATTGCTGAATGAAAGCTTACGATTTATTATTAAAGCAATAAATTGGTAAAATACAAAATGGGGAAGCTGGTAAACAAAATCAAGCCAAATCGACTGTACTGCCATAACATAGCTCCAATGTAAACGGAATTGAATATTTCTGAAAACACATTCCACCAGGTCCGACAGTTACCGGTCGTTGGCTCCTTTTAGCGTCACTCTGGCAGGATAAGCAGTTTTCCACATTTTGCGCCAAGCAGTCCAATTTGTCTTTCAGGAAGCGTCCTAAGCTGAGCAGCACAGAGGCCAGGAACAGATCCTTCTGCTCGGCTTCAGAGCTGGGCGGCCAGAACCAGCACATGGCTAGCAAGGACCACAAGGCTTGCGCCGGAGACTGGTCCTGCATGAAGAGTTCAACTAAGGTGGTGAGGTACAGACCAGGGCGGGGATCTTCAGTGTTCGTCGCTGGAGTCAAAACAGCCATGGTGGTGTTGGACACCTTCGGTGTGGTCATTCCAAGCAGATCTGTGTCATGGTTCTTGTTTCCTGCGGCTCTGTCCGTTTCTTCTGTTTTGTTTTCAAACTTAAATGTTTGTTTCCAGCAGTGTGGACTGACAGGAGCAGACAGGCATTAAGTGAACCGCCAACAGTAAAGCCAGATTATTAGCCCGCTCACAGCCAGATGGCTGGCAGCTGATGGGCTTAGTCATAATACACAGCTCCCCGAGTTGCAGCTCCACCAAAAAAACAGACCCACATAGGAATTTTAAACAGATTCTACAAAGTTAAGAGAGGGGACGACTGTAGCTTGGAGCAAGAGGAGATCGCTTTTTTAGAAAATGATACTGCCTAATATCTAAAGACATCAACTTTAAGATACTTTCTAAATTTAAAGAACCGGGAGGAAAACAAATGGAATATTTCCACTTTTTGAAACTCTACTGACAAGACTAAGACTAAAAACAAAGAAGCAAAAGCCCAGCAGCGTCATGACCTACACTTATCATCCATAATGACAAAGAGCCCAATCCTACAGTTCCTCATCAGTCCATTTAAATGCTCTTAGAGAAAATGCCTGTCTCCACAAAGAGGCTTAATATGTCTGACTGCTCCTTAATCTTTTGTTTAATACAAGACATGACAGGCAACTATGTTCCGTGTCAAACATCGCACGGCTATAAATAAAGCAGAATTCAATTCAGCCCTTACAATTTAATAGACCCTTAACGTCGAGGAAGCACACAGGAGCAGTCCACCAGAGGTCCATGACCTCCTCGCCTACAATACACAACAGGATTGTTATGTTTTATTGGATTGCGCAATCCATCCATTCATTATCTATAATGCTTATGTGTGGGGTCATGGGAGCCTGGAGCCTATCACAAGTGACTTTAGGTGAGTGGTGGGGACAAACGCAGGACAGATCACCAGGCAATAGACTTTATGACGCTCTGGGAAAATCTTATAAACCTTACGACTGATATGTTCCTTCATGAAACAATATATAGCGTATCTATCCACATTAGCCTCTTTTCAGTTCATTAACTTGTTAAATTGGCGACACAATCCAGATTCACATCCATGTGGGCTACATTAGTTCTTTTTAAAACAACATCCAATGCGGACCAAGGACAATTTCAGATTCCTTATGGTAGTGGTCCGGGGCAAATTGAGTTAAGTCCTCCAATCATTCGCTTGAGCTCATAATGGTATAGACCAATAACATTTGTTTAAACTGATGAATAAGGTTCTTCTAGTGCTGAATATAACACAGCATTAACTCAGAGGCACAGGAATTACAATCAGTCCCAATAGTAAACAATACTGTTAATTCTGCATAGTAAGCACTTCATCTCAAACATACACAGGGATCCCTCAAGCGTAATTAGAGTAAATTGAAATGCAGTAGACCAATTAATCAAAAGGCAGCCAGACTAGCAAGGCGGCTGATTACAAGTTGTGACAAGAGGCTTGAAATTGGTCCTTCCTTTTCCATCCATCTTTATTGACTTTCACAATGACGTGAACACGCAGCTCTTGGCTCATATGTGATAGATTTCCTCCCAAGTAACTTTATTTTCCTTACCTTTGAAAACAAATGACTGACTTTGCTGCACATAATTCGTTATTCGCAATATCACAGTTTTTTTTGTAACATCTTGATGTATTTTTGTGATATAGTTTTGATATAGATTATCTTTTTATTCTGCAGTGCCAAAAGAATTCCCATTCAGCACATTCATATACCGCTTTACACACGCACCCACATTTCTTCCATTTGTTCCTCCATAAAAGACAAATGCTGAGCCTGAGCAGCAGTGGTGCAGTGCAGAGGGACTGACTCATGTCGCCACTAGGAAGAAATCAAATGATGATAAGAGACGAGCAGAGTGAAGCAGATGAGGCTGTCCTCTACTTTTGCTAAGTGACCACAGGTCGGCTTTTGTTAAGTCATGGCAGCTGCTACGATTAAAAAAAAAAAAAAAAAAAAAATCTGACATTGGGCCTGAATGTATAGAACAATCAGGGGAAATGAGCAGATGCTTACAACTGGCCAGTGCAATCTACACATTACATGAAATTGCAGTTAAACATGCATTGAAGCAATCAATGACTATGCTTGAACAGACACATTGGTAAACACACACACACACATACTGGCTTGGATGCTTCCAGACAGAAGGCTTTATGATGACCTTACAAACTCATTACCACTCTCGATAAACATCAGCATAGTCATTCCTCCCTATTATATTACAGCACAGAGGCATAGCTCCCACAAGGAGCAGGCTCACACTAATTTGAACAACTTCATTCAAGTTAGCTCAGATATTGAAAAAAAAAATTACTAACCAGATATTTCAGAACCACCGAGACAGAAATAGAAACACAATCGGTTGTATTTATTCATCAGGGACAACCATCTGGCATGTTTACACAGGAGATATTTTAAAAGAGCCTTAGAAGATGTTCTTCAAAGTGGACAACAAGCTTTCCAAAGAGAACGCTACGCTTTAAAGGTGATGCCTGCCACTGCAGGTGATAAAATGATGTCTGAGTGACAACTATTTATTTGGCCCTAAGCAGCATACAGTATCTCACTGCATGCAACCACAGCAAATAGCTGAGTGTGTATGCTGTTCGCCGTGGAGTTACATTGGTGATGAGGTTACAAAATGCATGCCGGTGATCCCCTAAGCTATAGAAAGGCAGATGTGTGCAAGTGTTATTTCCTCCCTCACAGATCATTCTGCATGACAGTAATAAGATGTGTTTATACCAGTGGCTACAATGGAGCATTCTAATTATAGTAATCGGAGGAATTGGTGCCAGTCTGGTTTCAGACAAACTACCGATGTGACAGCGCACATGCACATACGGGCAGATAGCCCGAATACATTCTGGAAGAATTGAGACACATGCTGTATGTGAAGTGGGTGTCTGCATGACAATGGAAATATTCTATTTAGCTCCACCCACCTTGCTGAGCTGAACAGGCCTGTGTGCGCAGTGGGAGTGACTCTGCAGCCCGGCACACATGGACTCGCCGCCCTCCGCTGCAGTGCACAAGTCTAATGAGAGATAGAAAGAGGAGGGTTAAGTTCTAGGTATGTGTGTTCTTCACATAACTGCATGATTGAAATGGAGGTTTATTGAAGTCTAGTGACCGCTAAACACAAAGAGTATTTTCTGAAAGCCATCAGAGGCGCCTGCCTGACTGCAAGGTCTATAAATGACAATGCCATTCCCCTAAAAAGAAACAAAACAAAACAATCAAATCCAGTAATTGTTATGTTTGTTATGATGCCTCGGAAAATACAAGTTGACACATTGGCCTTGGTAATGTAAAACTGAAGAGACACTCTGACAAGATATTTTTAGATGAGTTTTGATGACCCTCAGCTCATTAAATTCACAGCTCTCATTGCAAACTGTGGAGCAGTTGGCACATGAAAAGACTTTATCCCTGATTGTAACCTGGGAGGTAAGCCAATCTGACAGCCGGAAACAAAAGCAAACTTCTGGACCTCCTACGAAGGTAAGCGTGTCCTTTCTGAACCGGCAACCAAATTGCAGACTGCTAAAGAAGATTCATTCAATCTGAATTGAATTTGTCTGTCTTGCACATTAGTGAAGACAGAAGACAGGCAGTTTTCTAAAAAGCAATTTGTGTTTGACAACTACTAATTCCTTTCCAGCAGCGCTTCTTTCTCTTCCTCCTGATCAGACAGCTTGGGATTGTGCCCTCTAGAGACTGAGAAGAAAATTGCAATGACTTTGATCACACCGTTTACTGTAATGAGGCTTTCAAGTCATTAATCCCTCAGAGTTTAATTAAAGATACCCAAGGAAAGACTATGCTAATGAATTACTACCATCAAGATAACATAAAATGTTCTTACTGTTTTTTGGAAATAAAAGCAATAAAAAGGCATGACAATGTGTGTGCATGCTGAGGGAAAATGTGATGTGCACAGTGTGGTTCATTTTATTTTAATCACGCTGCTTATTAATGTGTCATTTTGTTTATTTTGGAAAAAGCATTCATTTTATTTTAATCACACTGCTTATTAATGTGTCATTTTGTTTATTTGGGAAAAAGCATTTCTCTTCATGGGTTCAGGTTAGACTTTTGGAGAATCTGCAGAACACAAATTATAATTTCAGACATCGATTCATCACGCTGAGTAATTAAATCTGAATTAGCAGCAGCAGCCTCGTTTTCTGAGTAATGGAGAATTAAATTTGAATTGCAGAAAGCTCCCTATAGAAAACAACAAGACGAGGTGACAAAATTAGGGGGATGAAGGGTTTGTGCGTGTGTTTTGAGTCACATCTGTTTCGTGATTGTAAATACCCGAGGAGGACTTGGCTTTGAGCTTGAATGCCGAAAGAGGAACTGGGTTGTCAAAGGCACCGTTTTGAGGCGGGGGTCCGTCCCGCCTCAGGCACATGTTGAGGGTTTGCTCAGCAAACAATGTCTGGATCAGCGTCAGGTCCAGACCTGACACATTGCGGCCATTCAACATGAGAACCTCATCACCTGGACGTAAACCTGAAAAGCATGTTGGAAATGCCGTGAAACATGATGCTGCAAAACTGTCATTGCTGTTTGGTACCTTCAGTAAATCCTAGTCCATTAGGGAGCACCTCACTGACAAAGATCCGACTATTCTTCTGACTATCTATATGTCCCGTTACTGCAAATCCTGGATGAAGAAAGAGAAACAGAATGACAGGATGAGGATAAAGATGACAAAGGGATTTTCTACAGTGACTTACCAAAATCTCCACTGCCGCTTATCCTGCTCATTTGCAGTGTAAACATTTTAACGGGAACCACCTCCAATTGGCTGCCAACCTGCAGGTTAATATCAGACAAATCAAAACAACTACGCAAACAAGCGTATAATGAAGAGTCGCTGCGTCTGCTTGCTCTCCTCACCAATTCGGAGACAAGCTCGCCAGGCGCCACGGATCGAATTTCAGTATCCTGTCCCGCCTGTCTGTGCAGACGCAGTCGGTGCAGGTCTGGGTCCAGCCCTTTCGCCTGTTTACACAAGAGAATCTAATACTCGGCAGCTTGTGTGCGCAGACTTATCGGACATGTTTCGTGCACCGGCGCTTGGTTCGACAGCTGCGGTATGGTCGTGGCGTGAATTATTCATAGAATTTACACACAGCGGCGAATGGTTTGCGGTAAACAAAACAGCGTCACCCCAAGTGATTACAGCCTATGTGTCAATCTTATGGGACCGTGTGAAGTTAACGCTGGATGAATAGGTGTGTTGCTTTAGAGGCCCAAGGGAGTAGAAAATGACAGCATACGCTACAACAAAGACTTGTGTGAACTGTTCACTGACTAGCATCTTTAAAACAATATTTTATCCAGGATTGTCTTTCTCCAAAATCAAGATTTATATTTAATATAAAAATAATTATCATAAGCAAGGATGATTTTACAAGGTGGTACAAGAATTCCTCATATTGTTCTTTTGTGCTCACCTTGCAGGCCTCCAAGAGGAGGTCAGTGGCTTTCTGCTCACTTCGAACGTGAACTTGGGCTTGCAGGCCATCCGGCATGTAGATGCAGGTCAGCATGCCTGGGGTGCAATTGTTGCTATCCCACACACCAACCTCAGGGGGCGGCATGGAGTACATACTGGTGAGCCCGTCCATCCCCTGAAGAATGACAGATGGGTGATTATGGAAAGGGTGGTATCACATGTCAAAAGTGTCAAAGGGGTAATGGGGGAAAAACACAAGGGTGGGAGAAAGCAACAGACTGTGAGTCTCTACAGACTCCTATTAAAGATATATTTAAAAAATATCTCCATTACTCAAAATGGTTTACTATGGTGCAAATATACTGTATGGCTTTTGTTACATTTTCATTTGACAGTATAAAATCCAGTCATTGCAATGATCACATGAAGAACGGAAAAGTTTAGGAGTTCATTTGATCGAGACAATTAGTTAATTTCGAAAAGAAAATGTCACAAGTAATATGGAAACCCCATTGCTATATATTTTTTTTTAGATGTACATTAAAGGGAAGAAGGCTTTAGCCATCATTTTTGGGCAGCTGGGAGTTACGCTTCAGACTTTGTGTCTCTGGAGAGAAATGCGCCACTGTGGCGTTATGAGCCTGCGGGAGACACCAAATTATAGCTTCTGACCACAATTGTTAAGGAACTGAATCTTGAGGAAACCATCACATCAAATGAAGCAAACCTCATTCAATGGAGTGTTTTAGTGATTCAGCACTTCTGCAAAAAAAAAAAAAAAAGATGACAACTGCGGTTTAGACGTGAGAGGAACAGATGCCTTAGCGAATGGAATGATTTGGGCACGACCCAAAGTTTTAAATAAACTAAGAATTACCCTTCATGTCGAGTTGTGTGTGACTGTGGTTGTCTGGAGCGTTTGAATCTGAAACGTATGAGCTTTTGATTGTTCAGAAACTGTTAGCTCATAAAAGACCTTTTAGCCTGCACGCCACAAAACACTATTAAGAGCTGTCGCGCAGATAAACCGACACATACGTTAGACTTTATTTTCCATTTCTGCTCCTCAAAAAATGAAACGCCAGCAGTGCTCTTTCCAAAAACGAAGGGATGGATGAACACAAGGTGCCTTTTGGAACCCGCAACTTTACCTATCCATTTTGGGATGCGAAGCCAATTGTTACTCACCGGGGGGATGAAGTAACAAGCAACACGACAGCTGGTTACATAAGCACCCCATTTGTGTGCCAGCAATATGGCGTGAGGGGAAAACTAAAAATTTTGTTGCCTCCACTGACCTGAGCAGCAGCTGATTTAACACTGTACACCCATTCATGGTCACAGAGGGGAAGAAGAGGCAGGCGGTTGCCTGGTCAACCTTCCACCACCAAGTGCCAACAAGCCTGTGGAGACGGCACGTGCTTTGCCATCAATAAGTGCCCTGTGTGGTCAGTCTGTGGGCACTATTCAGTCAGAAATACACACAAACTGATAGTTCAGTCTTTCCCTCTGGAAAGCGGAAACTACTCGCAAACCAGAGTTTCTATAAAAAAAAATTTAAAAAAGAAGTACGTGAGGACATTTGGTGACAGCTGCATAAATACACTACTACACCCTTTCAGCTCCACTTAGCAACGGAGAAACACAAATACTCCAGTTTGGACTAAAATAGAAAAATCACAACTGGTGTTGCAGACAATTTTAGACAATTTCCCTCAATTACATTGACTAAAGAAGCATTACTGTTAGTTTCTGTTTCCGCCCAGTCTTTTTACACTATGGATGACAGGCAGCCCATAAAAGCTGGCTCCACTGCATCAATTTAGCCGACATGTGGAGAACTAATCATCAAAGGCAATTGAATGGAGATTTTAACCTTAGCGCCTTCCTGCCACCCTCCCACCATGAAATCTTACTCCCTACATCAAAATAACCTGAATCAAGGAAAGATCGAAGGACGCCACCGTGGGGAGCCTCTGACATTTGAAGCAACATTAAAGCATTTACCCAATGAAAGACTGCATTGTTTCCCAAACCACTTCCGCTCCAATTCTAAACATCTGATGGCGGGCAGCTTTCGACACACCGCCGACTATGAATCACTGCATCCTGTGGAACTTACGAACACTCATTCAGTTTTCGTCGTGCTCATTTGTCAACAATAAATGATTAATCCCCTCAAGAGCCTTTAGGGACATTTTATTTGGAGGAAAAGTGCAGCCGTGTTGGCATATTAAGGCATAACTGGCTCATTAATTGAGATCAGCGAAAAATACAACTGGAATTAACGAATAATTAAGTTGTCAACTCCAAGTGAGAGAATACTGCTGCACATTATAACTTATTTTTGATAAATATAGTAAGGTTTGGATCTAAACCTCGGAACACTAAATCACGCATTCTTGATGTAAACATGTTAAGAATTTAATTGCCTGAGGGCTGAAGAAACCTCAACGTCTGGCGGCCCAGATGGTCAAGATTCACACTCCTCAGTCGGCTGACAATTTTACCGCACATGCATAAACTTACACGATCAGTCGGCGCTTTTGGTCATCACACACTCAAATAATGAATTCTAAGAGCCCACACTGTATTTCAACACTTTATACGTACGACTATAAAAAAGCTAGTAAACAGCTGTTTGTATATCTAACACTTGCAGACTGACATGGAAGGTGAGAGCTGGACATACTATATAAGTCCATTTTTCAAATAAACACCATCAAAGCCAGGATTGGGTGGAAAAGGTCGTGTTTCTACCACGACTCCTTGGCACCCATCAGTGAGCACATAAAATGATGGATGACATGGATGACTGAGAGAAAGGAGGTTTTAAATCATAAATCACAGATCCACACACCATGCTGGATGAAGTGAGGGCATGAAATGACTCACCTCAGTGTTCTTGGGAGGCGGAACATGCGCTTGACCTCCAGCGTCGCTCTCAAAGATCTGAGATCAAGAGATGGGCATATGAGAGCGGGAGAGAGTAGGGACCCACTGACTCATAAGCGATTACCGGTATGAAGTGACATCTTATTAGACCCGGATCGAGCTATTCCGACGTTAATTAAAACCTATGTGTGGTGGGTGGCAATCTTTCAAAGTGCTGAAATGTGCGTGAGCAAAGAGGTTGTGAATGGACAAAGAGATGAAGCGGATGAGGACAACGGCATTTTCCCTATTAAAAGTCTAAAATAACAAGATTCTTGCTGCTTCATGCTTTCCGATTGTTGTGTGAGCCTGAGGCTGCAGGTGACTCAACCTCTCAAATACAACATAAACAGAAGCCACCACTTGTGTGATAACTGCTTGCTCAGCAGCCTGCAGAGCGGGCCTGCAGAGATTTTTTCCCTGATTTGATCTGCGGAGAAGATGACATATTGCCATATCACGTCAAACTTAAAAATACTTCCCAAAGTCAATGGAATTCATGAATAGCAACAAATGTTTTTTAATTAACTGTTAACTACAGATGCAGCAATATTACCGTATTTTCCGGACTATAAGGCGCACCGGACTATAAGGCGCGCCTTCAATGAATGGCCCATTTTAAAACTTTGTCTTTATATAAGGCGCACCGGACTATAAGGTGCACCATTAATGCATCATGTCAGATTTTTAATCCAAATCAAATCATTCTCCATTTTATCTTTTTTTTTCAACTTCAGACGCAACAAATTACTTTATAATCACAAAATAATGATCCATAGTCTTTTTGATTCATGATTCAGTCTTCAGCGGGCCACTTATGATTGATTTCATGACACAATGCTTCGGGCCAATTTAAATTTAGGAATTTGGTCCATACATAAGGCGCACCGGACTATAAGGCGCACTGTCGGCTTTTGAGAAAATTTGAGGTTTTTAGGTGTGCCTTATAGTCTGGAAAATACGGTACATGTAATTTGTTTACAGTGGGGTACAGAACCATTTGTGAGCTCTACATTAGTACCTTTGACTATTGTTTCTGACAGTGTCGTTGGTGTTGGAGATACAGTATATTAAGTGGCCCCATCTGACCCCGCCCTAATAATACTTTAGTAACTCTCCCCCCCCTTACAAGAGAATAAAGTGGCTGTAAACACAATTGCTTTCCTGTAAACTGACTAATTATAGCATTACCAACTCTCCCAAAAATCCTTAGACCGCTCTGGCCTACTTCCCACACCCCCAGTGAAGGCCAGCTTCTTACGGTATACATATAGCGCCGCTAAAGGGGATGATGGCACTCAAACAAGTGGGAGGAGAAGACGAGCGAACATGACTCTGGGACAAGATTGTCGTGCGCTGGGTTAAATGAGCTTAAGTCAACACAGATGACTCAGTGTGGAAGCTGTGGCAGAAGGGCTGCCAGCAATCGTTCTGATATTTATGCGTGGAAGAGAAGAGAGTTTGATGAAGAAGTTGTGACAAATCAAGAGGGAATTTGGGAAGTGTATAGTAATGGAAGGAAAATGGATTAGACCTAAAGACCAATTTGAAAGCCTAAATAAAATAGTAACGCGTGAAGTGGATCTACTTTAAGCTTGTTTGGCTCTTTGATAGCCCGGCTGTCCAAATCCTTCAATTGTATCGTCACTTCCTTGTGGAGAACAGGCATGGGGAATGATGATGTCATTGAAGGAGTTGGATTTCCCAGAGTCAGATCATATAAAAAATAGAGAGCTCCTTTACTTTTGTATAAAGCAGCAGATGTCCAGGAACCCCACGCCACCTTACTACTACCGGCATTTACGCTCCCTAATTAGCGTTCAAGCCAAATGAGAAAAAAGCGCTAAATGTGGTTCTAAGAGAACGAGGACCTTGGGATAATAAAAGAAGGATGGACATCTAATATTTAGCATCTTTACAGCAACCATCTGCTTGTGTCCACGGGGTTGAGGGAAGAATGGGGAATGCCATCTACCACATATGGCCATTCATAATTGATGTTTATGCTGCAGTGCAATCCCGGCCCTCCTGCATGGCGTAATCCTAACTGTGACTCATTAGAGCGGCCGATTTGAGCTTCTCATGAAAAGTCACAATGTGCGCACACACCTCATTAGTGACAGACTGTTGTTAATGGTCAATCACAGTTAGGAGTCAATGGTGCGCCACATGTAGAATTTGAATGACCCCGTAACTCGAGAAACACGGATGACCTCACAGCATAAAGATGCTAAGTACACTTATTTACGATAGCAAATGAGTAAAGTTCCATAAAATCTAATTGAAAAGTAACCAAGTATTTCCTGTAGTGTGTTTTAAAACGAGCACACATGTATTTGGGATTCTTGTATGAAAAAAAGTATGAGTAACTGTAAAGCTGGAAGGACTTCAACCGACCCCCTGTAGACAGGTATTAAGATTGCTCCCTTGTGTTTTTGTCGATTTAAAAAAAAAACAAAAAAAAAAATGAAAATACCAAGAAAGGAAGACTGGGAAAAAAAGACTGCTTATCCTATAGTGATATTTAACACAATCAAACAAGTTTGAATATAAAAGAAAATAAGAAATAAAAATAAAATAAATATAAAATTAAAAATATTTTTTTAAACTTTGATTTGATTTATTAAGGGAAAAAAACTATACAAAGCTACCTGTTACAATAGTAGCGAGATAATTTTACAACTGTGATGGACCACCTAAATGTGAATGTGTGTGTGTGTGTGTACGTGCACATTCCTGAAGCTTTATGTTGCGGGAATGGTCTTATGAATTCTACACGGTCACATTTTGTGAATATCCCGTCGGTTTCTTACAGGAACACACTGCTCTAAAACCCTGTAGGCCAGACTTTCATTATTCTTTGCATTAAGTGAGATTATTTGGAGTCTTTTCAAGGTAGAATTGCTGTTGTTGGACCGGAACCACACACTATTTCAATTTAGGACAAGGGCTGCAGTCAATTTGACCACAAGGACGCAGCATTTTTTATCTATCTGTGCCACCGAAGATTTAGGCTACTCGATGATCTTTAAAAGCCATATTTTCAAGACACATTTTTGAAGTGCTCTGGCACATTAAATGCAATGCTATGATAAATAATAAACACAATACATTTGATCACTTTGATGGTTTTAGCAAAATGTTGCTGCTGAACTTGACTCAAATGTGGAGGTCATCGAAATTCAAGAAATGTTTAACATTTGATCATATGATCATCAATTTTCTAAGGTCCATTAGCAGGCAATACTCATCTTAAAATATTACTGTATCAGTACAACCAATATTTTGTTTACCTGTGACGCCGAGACCCTTTTGCCCTTCTTTGTCAAGGTGTCAAGGCCTTTGAGGGAAGAGAAAAGGCCTCGCTTGTGCTTTCGGAAAGTCCGTGACAATGAGCGCCTGCGCAGTGTAGCCTCATCTCTGGAACAAATCTGAACAAAAGACCAAAATGAGAACTATAATCATCTAGCTCAACGAAAAGTCCCTTTAATCACATGATCTTAATTAGATTTACGTTTCTATAACATCAGCACATTTGCAAAAGGTTTTCAAAGATTTAATGATGTTCAAGGTTGCTGCTGGACATGAGGTCAATTAAACTCAAAGGAATGTTAAAAGGATCTAAACATCAGTCATAGAATCGTTCTTGGCCCCGCCCTTTGCTTTCTCACCAGTGCGTGAAAGGATGAGACGGAGAAGATCCCGAGGCGGCCCAGGGTGGTTTTGGTCGGGCGGCTGGCGATTGCTAACAGGCTCTTTGGGTTGGGTAGCTCGCCGCCCTGAAGACTGGCCAGGTAACAGCGCATCCTGAAGAGGTCTAGGTTGAACCTTTCCAGATTTTGCTCCCACTGCTGGATCTAAAGGATGAGAGTTGGGGGGGAAAGTTTCGTGTTGGAACTGAAGCTCGCGATTCATTTGGTGGCTAGGAATGACGATTACGTTGAAGTGAGGACAGAATGTAAAAGAGGGGAAAAGGTTGGGTCAGAAGAATGTTTCCATTAAGATGCAATTGCTTGCAGATGTTGGTGGAGGCTAAAGGCATACATTAGTTGCTGATACAAGCAGAGCATTGGAGATGTGTGCAATAAATGCCCATTTTAATGCACAGTCTTGAGGAATGGTGATGCTGCACAGAGCAGCCTTTAACCCCCACTATTTACAGTTGACAGTCCCCCATTCCTTTTTGCCCCATATAAGAGCCCAGAAGTGACTTGAGACTCATTTTTAAAGAGAACACTTGGATAAAACAACCCTCTACAGCCAGTGACATTAACTAGGTCTCACTTGCCATTGTGAATTCATTTACAATAATGGACCCCTTGGCATTGTCCCAATTGGGTGCAGTCACTCTCACGGCCTGTTTTAGGATTAGGGTTGTCGCAAAGAGGGACGCGAGTGTGGTGTTTAATGAACCTGAGACTTTTCAAACTGAAACCTTTGGGGAAAAAAAAATCAAGTGCAATGTAAATCTTTGTACAGTAGATAATACTAGCTACGCAGACAGCCGAATAGATTTGTGACAGTGTTTCCATGTTTGGTATTTACGACGCTTGTTGAAAAGAGGCTAGTAAGACACTAAAACAACGGCAGAACTTTCATGCGGTCAGCTGCTCTTACAACATGAGTGGAAAAATGATGCAAGCAAGACGGAACAAGGCCTTCTTTTTAGAAACCCTGTTTTATCTTTTGACATTCTGCATAAAATACCTAACCCAAGAAAATTGTTCAATCTTATGTGATCAGTAGCGCCAAAGACAATCTTCAAAAGCAGTTTGTTGGCACATGGATGGAGGTGGACGGCTCCGCTACATCAAAGTACCCTGTTAGTTCTGGATAACCCCAACAGAACGTTCAATCTATCATCAGCCTCTGGGCACCGACATCAAATGACATACACCTCTGACCCTATCATTGACTCAAAACCGCATCTGTCTCTGAATATACTCTTGAGGTGGCAGGGGGGCTAATTGGAAACATACGAGCACACCAACACGTTGACATCTGCACTCAAGACTCTTGGTAACCTCCATGGAGACAAACTTGCAGAAGCAATATTAAGGTAAACAAATATTGTAATCACTGCAGCGATTCCCCCCTAGCTTCAAGTCGTCGTCATGTAATAACAAAAGTGAAGAACCCACTACCGGAAAACATCTGGAATCTCAGTCTAATACTTGAGGAGAAAGATGTTCCCCTGGGCCCCTGTGAATCATTTGGGGATTGATGCATTTATCCCGCAAAATTAAAAGCACAAGACTGTCGGCGAAGCCATACAAAGCCGTATAATAAAGCACAGCGCAGCATGTGGTTGGCAAAAAAACAACATATACTGTCATGCAGGGTCTGAAATTAATCAATGCTAGCTTCCAGGAAATACAACCCAGGGGACAACTTGTCAAATTCACTTGAGGCCTTCCAGTTTGTTCAATGCATTGACGCCATTTCTTTCTGCGTCTATCAGGACCACAACATCAATAACATCAACTCACCTGGTTTTCAATGGCCTTGCGGTTTTTGGGGTCACTGACAACAGTGAGCTGAAGCTCAGCCATTTTCTTCATTTTCCCATCCATGTCAATCTTCTGCAAGAGGCCGCGGACCTGGCTTCGCAGCAGACGAACTGTATCCTCCTTTCCCTGGCGCTTGGCCAGCAGCGAGGCGCTGGCCGAATGGATGGCTGTCACCCAGTTCTCGAGGTCGGTCTGGTTGCTGGCCTGCGGGGGGGGGGGAGTCAAGTTGATGAATTGGCGAGCCTTGCTTTACTGAATCAATACATGCAGCATTATGAACACGGCCTATATCAAACCTACATTTCATTCTTACATTGTCAAATTAATTAAAAACAACACAAAACGGTCTCAAAGGCCGTGTGGAAAATGAAAGGATAAACTCGTTGCCGTCTTTATGTTTAATAGCTGATTTCTTTGCACTTTGCCTCGGGGGCATGTAAGCTGCTCACTCTATTAGATGCAAACTATGTCTGAACATCATAATGCAGTCTGGCAAGCTTTTAATGTTAAGTGGTGATATGTAGGTCAGTAAGCACAAGTGGCAAATGTGCTCTTAGACCTCTTACCTGCCATGTTTGGGCACATTGCGTGCATAGCTTTCGCAACAATAGTCGTACGTGTCATAGACTTTACCTGAAAGAGATAGATATCTCCGTACGAGTTGCTGAGGCACAAGACGTTCTCCTTTTTAGGGTGTTCCGGAACAGCCTGCACGATACTGTCCTCGGCCAGAAGTGAGTAACGAGGTGAGAGCTCTTGCTCCGGAGACCCTTTACTGTACGTCTCGTAGAACAGCAATGTACATCCTAAGAGAAGATGACTCGTCAAATTGGTTCCAGGAAATAAAAATTGTCAATGCCTATGTAGTAATTATCCTAAAATTAACCAAAATTTCAATTTCTAGGAGATTGCTGATGGGTTAATTATTAGGCTTAACCTATTTGTCCAAATTTACACGCCGGTTGAACATGAACATTCCAAATGTCTGCTCAAGATGAAAAAGCTCACCTTTCAAGGTAACCCAGTACTGCTTCCACTTGCGACGTGTCACCAGCTCCAGCTTCCTATCCTTCTGCAGTGTCACTAAAGGCTTAAACGAAAGCCAACCCGCCCGTCTGACCACCCCTTGTTCTTTTTCAAACAGCAAGTCCATCTGCTCCAGAGAGCCTTCGGCCGATTCGCTGCTGCTCTCGCCGTCATCTTCGCCCGTGGAAGGGTCTCTTCTCTCGCTCCCTCCCTGTCCACTACCCGTCTCCAGCTCCCTCATGAAATTCTCATAAATGTTCTGGCGAAGGGCATCATTGGTCGACTGGTGAATAGCCCCCGATGATTGAGTCCTCGGGGCTCCTGGGAACCACAAGAGGCTTGACGCTTGAGACGGGGAGCTGGTGTCTGCAGTCATGCCGTCAACGCCGCTGTCAAAGACATCGCTCATGTCCTTGTGCCGAGTCTCCTGATAAGACAAACAAGAGGCATGTAGATGATAAAGAGGTGTTTGAGACAGTGACCACTATAGTACCAATGGTTCCTTCGATACGATGCCAATACAGAAACAAGTTCACAGGTTCATTTTCCTTGCATACAATTTTACTTACTAAAAACACCATGTTAGCCGTGAGCATTACAAACCTCTGTATGTCAAGCCGTGTGAGTCAAAAATGGAACGCAACTCAAAGTGTGCACTTTCCATTAGCCAGGAGGCACTGCAAAAGTTGAAGGGGAACTTTTGAAAACATGCACTCAAATCACTCAAAGCTACTTCAAAGTCTGCATTACGGTGACTTGATCTTTCAGTAGGCAGGGAAAGTGGGGCAAATTTCCTGTGACGGCACCTGGGGAGGTTAGAACCCTCCGGGCTGGAATAATTTCTCATCATTTTACGGCCTGGAGTGGCTTCCCAATTCTACAAATGAATACTCGATGGAATTGCACTCTCCAAATCTAATGAAGCCTACCTGTACTTGAATAGATTGCTGCATCGATTGTGGCAAACCGTTTGGAGTGAGCTGTGCATTTCCCAACGTGCAGACACACTATATGTGCTTATTCGCTGCCTTTATTAGCTTTACTGTATCACACAGTTTTAATAGAAAAATGGCCATGGTATAATTTATTGATTCAAACCGATTTCACTTATTCCTCAACCTGACACCTGAAACGCCAGAGAGCAGATTTGGTGACGCCACACATCCATGAGTCAGCATCTGTTTCTTGTTTGAAGCAGGTTCTTCGGTCACAATGTGACCTTTAAACTCACAAAACAACTCTGGTGGACCGTAAGCTGGAAGGAAACCAAAAGCTAGAGATGCATGGGAGCTTTGGGCTGGGTGGATACATAAATCTACCTCAGCTTTTTCTTTTTTTTGAGTACCTATACTCAAAGTTCAATTAAAAGCAAATAGAATTTCTGAAAGCAAGATAAAAATTTGATAGGAAAAAGAGGTGGAAGTAAATCACTGAGTTCTATCCAACGCCAATGAAGAGTTAAGTACAAACACATGGCAATGCAGTTAGAGCAGGACGTCATTAATATAAAGTGAAAGTTGCTTACGTGTCACTACAGAGACAAGCAAAAAGGCCATGACAAAATATCCAGTTAAAAAAAAAATAAATAAATCACTGCACTTCACAAGTCCATGTAATAAAAGGTCAGCAAAATGTAATCACAGTTTTATTTTTGCTTTAGTTTACGCTCAGACTTAAATGACTGAACAGCAATCCCTATTAGCAGACTTTCTCTCGAAGGGATGCAAAAAGAAGACCAAAGCATCTGCACCACATAACAGGCAGAACAACCAAATCCATTCATTAACATTAGAGGGATGAGGCTAAATCTTGAGCTAGGATTAAGTTGCACTCCAGTAGAGCCTCTCAAAGGCTTACGGCTATTCCTTTTGGCGCTTTCCAAAAAAGCATGTTGCCGCCTTTACAAGGCAAGGCCAAACGAAGTACTAAATGGAGGAACAATTGATGTCAAAGTCAGTCAAATGGAATGTTTTGAAAAATACATTTTGGTTTTGAACAATATTGTTCATCGAAACCTTCAGGAGCTAAGCAGAAAAGAGTTGTAATACTTTCCGTTGTCTCCTCTGACCTGTCAAAGTGGAAACAGTATCTCATTTTACATCGATTAATCACGATGTGGATTCTCTGTTTGCAGTACTCTGCTTGTAATATTTTTCCATCCTCAGATAAAATGTAGCAAGAAACAGGAACAGTGTTTTACATTGTACCCAGTCTGATCGCAGTGACAGAGACCGCTACGATCACCAAACAAAAACAGGAAAAAATTCAAGCCACATTACCTGGGTCTTCCTCTTCTTACGGCTGAGGCTGCCAGTCCAGTCACTTAAACGTCGAATGTGTTTTTTTATCGAAGCTTTCTTGTGGAAGCCAAACTCCGATCCAGACCGCTCCCGATGTTGTTCATGGTTGGGGTACTGATCCAGACCATCGCTCATGGTGTGAGCTTTGGGTCTTCGACAGGGTAGCGTGTATGATGAATACTGGCGGGCCTCAAGGCATTCATCTTCCAAAGGGACATCCAAGATTGAAGCAAGGGAGGCTCTATGTGGCTGTTGGCCAACAGGAGCCGCCTCTAAATGGGAGGAAAGGTCTTTGGCTATTGGGAAGGTTGCAGCCATTGTGGAATCTTTATAGAGACCGGCGATGGACACGGGGGGAGACTGCTCAGTGAAAGAGTCATGGTGGATGGGGGAGTGCACTTGTGTCCTGTTAGAAGAACAGGACTGGTGGTCCTGCTCACAAAGTTCTGTGCTGGCTCCCCAAGGAGAATCATACCAGGAGCCATCTGAGCTCAGAGAGCTTCCTTTACTGGTTCTGGCAGTGGAAGAGGTAGAGGCTGGAGGAGGACCACTGTGGAGGCCATCAGGTTCGCTGCTCCCGGAACCAGGCAAACTCGGGGTGGAGGGGGACTCCAAATTAGCAGAGAATTTGAGGAGCTGTACAGGACCAGTGACCTCATCCAAGAGAAAATCGCTGCCTGAGGTGTTGGTGAATTCCACTCTCAGACTGCCGTCCTTCTTGATCACTACTCTTGGGCTACTCTGTTTCTCTAGAACCTGCTCTTTGTCTCTCTGGTCATTCAAAGTATGACCATTGAGCTCGGCACCATACGGATTATCCTCATAGTCATCGGACACGTGCCGCTTGCGTATGCCACATCCAGTCGTCCGATGCAAGCGGTGTTCGCTCGGGCTACCCCTGGCGCCTCTGGAGATGTAGTCGTGACGAGGCGAGTAAGGCTGTCGGCTCTTTGGAGGGGAGAGACAACCTCTGCTGACGCATTTGGCCTTATACCCGGAGCTCACCGGCGCACTTTTCCACCACTCGTGAGGTGACAGAGGGTCGTCTGTGGCTGAGCCAAGCTTTAGTGAGTATGGCTTTTGGGTCCCAGAGAAACCAAAGCTCGTGGCTTTAAGGCCCTGGATGCTGTACTGGCTGTCAGAATTTCCCATTGCTGGCTTTCTGGAAAACAAGTCACTGAGAATTAGGTAAATGGGGGAAAGAATGGCAGCCATTGTAAGTGACAGAACACCAGCTCATTTGGAATACACAATTAATTTATTTAAAAAAAAAAAAAAAATCAATAAAGAGGAGTCTCCCGCTGCCTGTGCAAATCATTTTTAAAATTGAAGGAGGAAGAAAACATTCTTCTAGACTACTCCTAAAAACTATATTGTGACCAAACAGCCTTTATTGCTGGTCTACTACAATAATTTTACTTTACTGCTTATTAACCGCTGTCGGATAGCAGTTTGCTACATCGTTACATTAATAGTTTAAGTAAAGACTTGTCCTGCTCGTTAATTGTGTATTCAAAGCAAATCTGAAGATGATCTGTTTTAAGATGATCAAAGACCTGCCAAACGTGTTGCATAACGCAATATGCTCATAATAAACAATTGCAATAGCATTACACGTCTTAATATTTTACTTTAAAGGTCACCCAACATGTTTAAACCTGCTGCTTAAAAAGAAGTAGGGGTGGTCAGACGGGCGGGGTGGCTTTTTTTAGGCTTTCGGTGACGCTGCAGGATAGGAAGCTGGAGCTGGTGACACGTCTTAGGTAGTTAATAACGTGAAGGGCTACCAGTTTTATAAACATGTCATACATTTTCTCAAATTTCCTTAATTTTATGCTGTTAATAATTAATGGCATTCATCTAAGTCACATATGTCAAACTCAAGGCCCGGGGACCAGATACGTCCCGCCACATTATTCTATGTGGCCCGCGAAGAAAAATTGTGCATCAAATTCATATGTCCATATTAAAATTACTTATTGTTTTCACTTTTAAAAAAATAGCTCCATTGCTAGCAATTTTTATTACCATTCATATTTTTAAAATATGTGAACAGTTTTTCTTAGTCTCTGTTTTGAAAACTAGTTATTCATATAGTCATTCACTAGTTTGTTGAGTACCGTACACTATATATAATTTGAGACATTCAGACATTTATTTGGGTTGGCAATTTCAATGGCCCTTCGAAGGGAACCATGACTATGATGCAGCCCGCGACAAAAATAAGTTTGACACCCTTGATCTAAGTGAATACTGATCATGTTAATGATAATAATGTCAATAATTAACAATGACTTAACAAGGTGAAAAACGCAAAACTCAACGTGCAATACAATTTCTATAAAGTGTTTATATTTTCAAACATTCCTCAGAAATTACGATGTCTCATCACAGGTGAGCTGTTTTTAAAACAAACCCGCAGGCTACTCATAATGCTTGGGGACTACATGGTAACTTTAGATGCTTGTCATTTTGTGCCATTAACTGGTAGAAATGAAAAAGACAAAGTGCCAAATGCTTCACAAACATGCCCAATGTGATGCCCTCGGACTCACCTGTCTCAGAGTCTCAAATTGGTGCTCCTTTGTGCGAGATCCTTCCACCTCATGACTCAAAGTATACGACTTCCGATGTAGCCTTGATCATCTGAAACAGAAAAATATTGCCTTCAATACCACTGCTCCACATTGTAATTCAAAAACATCTGGACCGATATGAGCGAAGATAACCCCCAACATTTGTCAGAGGATTTGAAAAATGTGTTTCGGTCCATGTTGAACAATGTTATTAAAATGGAAATAAGGCTCCTGTCGATTTTCAAACTACCTTACTATCTGTAAAAGTTTCATCTGTTAGGAGGAAAGCTTGTTACTGGCGGCTTTGTAAAAAGTGAATTCACCAAAGTTGCAGAGCTGAAAAAGTTTCCTTCACATCGAAAATGCGCAGCTCATACGGGGTGAACGAGAGCTCACATGAAATCCCAATTGATTCACTTGAACCAAGTTGTTAAAGTGTCAGTAGAGTAACATAATGCCACCGTGTGTGTGTGTGTGTGTGTGTGTGTGTGTGTGTGTGTGTGTGTGTGTGTGTGTGTGTGTGTGTGTGTGTGTGCACACCAAGTTGAACGTTCTCTCCACCCAACTTGCTTTCAAATCAGCCAATCAAACTAAATGCTGGAAACATGTTTCCACCCCCCCCAATTTTCAAAATGACGTCGTCTTTACTCAGCATTGGAAATATTTTTGAATGCTGGCCGCAGTTTACCCATATGTTTATTTTTAAACCTTGGAATCCTCGCTTGTTCCTTTTTTTTTTCTTCTTTCCACTGCCAAATTTGCTCAAGAGCAAGAACTAAAACAAGAAATGGCCCAGGAGCACTCTTAAATAGGATTTGGAGCATCTTGGGTATAACTTACAGAACATACATGTAGCTCACGCTTCTAGACGTGTTTCAAATCGTGCTAACTCTGCTAAGCCTTCACAGCACCAGACAGCACGTGTTGGGTTTCCGAGCAAGCAGTCCACTGCCAAAAGCCTTAACCTTCGGGATTAAGTGATGTGCACCATCAAGAGTTTTATCTGCTTCTACTTAAATACACCTTGACCACAAGGTGAACAGTGTGACTGAATTAATTGACTACTCGAAAAGAGTTTTGGACACCCCTAATCTAAACCTTGCAAACTTTATCGACAATACCCACAAAAACAATTGGAATTGAGAATTCCATCTGTTCTTTGAATGACAACTAATTTGCAAACTTCACTTTCCTCGCAGATTCAATTCAGGCAGAACAGAGTTGAGTGAAAGGCTTTAAGGCGTGCCAAACCTAAAGGCACACTCGCTCGCCTTCTGCTGTGACTTGAACCAGACTATTGTGCCACTTTTGAGGCATACAAGACAAGTCTGCCTGTTTGCTGCAGCTACGGCGTCAAGTATGAACCCTCCCCTCCTTCCTTCCTTCTTTTCCTTCAACCCCCCCTTTGCTCTTCTCAATGGATTTCCTACAGGCCATCTGCTCAGGGGCCATGTGACCCCGACGCTCCTCGAGACACCCTGTGACCTGGCATTCTTCTCCCTCTGCCCTTGAATAACTCCCACGTACGTTTCATGTTTAGTCTGGCAAAGTGTTGGGTCTGGAGTTAGGAATAACAGCGAGAAGTGGGCCACACACCTCAACATGATACAAACACTTGGTTTAGGAAGTGAATTTTCCTTAAACCAATCCACTGTGCAACTGGAAAATCCACACAGTCAGTTCCTGGCCGTTTTTGTCTTTGGACCGTGAAAAAAAGTGGAGCAGCAAGTTAGTGACACAGCAGCTTGGCAGGCAAGGCGTTCCCCTCCTCTCTAGAACGCAGTTTTCAAAATCGAAAATACTGCAGTGCTTTGGCAAAAAAAAAAGAAGCTTGCTATATCTCATTGGGCTGCAAGAAAGATCACGAAGGCAGAAAATATATAATATGGTAAAATCATGCTTGAGTAACTTAAGTGGTTGCATAGACAAAACCCGTTAAGTCTTTGTGCCTTAAAAGATACAGCGAACTCAAAACAATGTGGTCATTTGTTATTACTAGTGAATGTTTACACAGTCGCCGAGCTTTCTTCCTGTCAAATCGCAAAGTGCAGGACCCGCCTCTTAGGGCTTTCTCTCAAGTGAAGGAGCAGCGTACTTCACAGCTTTTGGATGCATCATCTCGAAATCAAAGTTTTCCAAAAACACCATCGTTCATTCTTTTTTGGTGGAAAAAAAAAAAAGCAACCAGATGTGAATATGAAAAAGGCGCCAATGAGTAAGCCAGCCTTGCTATTTTTTTTTTTTTTTTTGTAATTCGAACAGCAACATGGTGCACGGATTGAATCACTCCATGAAAGTCTACATTTCTGTGTGGCGCAAGAGCTTGTGAAACATCTTTAGGTATAAATCTGGCAAGACAACCTTTGCATGAGGAGCAGTACAATTGATATTCAAAATATCAAAAGGTCATTTATTATTATCGCTTACAAGAACAGGCCTCGGGAAAAAACCCCACTTCAGATGTAAATTAAGCACAAGTGGTGTTCTCGTGATTTTATTTGGACTCAGTTATTCACACATGCAGACACCTGCGCATATCAACAAGAGGATTCACTAGGCAACCGGACCAACCCTGCCACCTCTTAATCCAGGACAAACAAAAACGGAGCGGGAGATAAAACAAGAGCCCATAAGATGCCTTACCTCTGCTGCACCGGCCTTTTAATCTAAAAGCTCTTTGCGAAATCTCGCTGCTGTTCTGTCACCTTAAAGTGGATTCTCTCCATGAAGGCTTGTTGGGTCTTAAAGCAACAGAGACATGCTACGTTTGACTCACACACAAGCAAACACGCACGCTGGAAGACACGTGGAAATTCCCTCCCTTCTCTGAGGCAGAGGCGAATCACCGTCCTCCTGGGGTAACCCTGGGTAACGGCGCACAGGCTCGGAAAAGCAGGACGACAGGGAGCGGAAAACTTCTCAACAGAAGCACTTTCTCAGAAAAAGAAGGAAGACTGTTTTATAGCTTCCATCAATTAAGAACCTCCACTCTTGTTTTTCCTATATGGTATACAGAAGCCTCGCTTTTCCGTTGGCTCGGAGGGGAGGAGGATGCATGACTGGTTGCAGCCAAGGCAATTTTCCATAGTCGTCTGAGACGACTGGGCGAGACAAGCAGGCGTGGGGTGGCTGCAGAGTTGCCTTACAGGCAACGGGGAGGGTGAGATGACTGGAGACTTTGTCGGATCACAAATGGCACAATAACCCCAGGAGGAGACCAAGGTGGCCAAGAGTCTGTGTGTGGTTAGTCCACACTGACAGGAAACAAAAGTCTGCAACACACGATTAAGTGACTTGTTTCTTGGGGCAAAAACGGGCACAATTGTCCAAAAAAAGATCTCTAAACATTCCCTGCTAGTGGAATTCGCGAGATGCTTTTGAAATGTTGTGACTAAGCCGGAGCCTGGTGGCGACACAGTCAAGACCGCCAGTGGTTTAAAACGCCACGCATGCCTCCATTTGACTATGGCTCACATAACTGTGGTCGCATAATTGAGTTGGGCCGATTTAGATGGCCGCAGTATAGCACAGTGCAGGACAAGCGGTGGGTGCTGGTTTTTTTTCGAATGCCAGACTGCTATAGCAGCTAGCAACAGTTCATACAGTTCAGCTCATTATGTCAAGTCAGGAGTTTGAAGATTTGTGCATCGTAAAAAAGCAGATCTGTACCAAGTAACCAACGATATCACCCTTGACTTTTTTTTTTTTCATAAGACATTTTCAAAGTCATACCCAAAGCATGCTATATGAGCAGCTGCTCAATAGGCATCCATCAGCCTGCTGTCTGACGTGACAACATCAGGATTCATCAGAGCTAAACATTGTTTGCCGTACAATAGTCGATGCGAAGGAGTCTGGCCTGCTCTCAAAGCCTTTTGTCTGCTCTAAAGGTTCGTGGGCAACACACTTGGTGGGAGTAGGATGCATGAAAAGAGAGAGAAGACGACAAAGAGCACCACTGTGATGCATATTCATACAGAGCAGGTGCTTCAGGCGTTCTGCTCGAGCCAAACGGCGAGCGTCTTGATTAAGATCAATTACAACATTTTGCAAAGAAAGATCAAATCCCACGGGGGACTAATACAAAAGCGATTATCGGTTGTGAATGTAAAGCAATTGGCTTGTTACAGTCTACGAGTATGAATAATTTTATTTTTTTCACCTTGTGAAAAGACCTTCTTGTAACCAGACTAGCATAAATTGCAAATGTCATACAGATGCAGGGAATTCGTTATTTTTATTGAGAAGTAAAACTGAAATTATTAATAAACCAATTAACTCCAAAAATATGTTCCTGTAGCCTCACAATACTATTTAGTTCATTTCAACTCAGCAAAAATAGCCTGCTGTTATTCTGATGGATTAGCGTGTTAAATTGTTAGCGCGCACAAAAGTCCATGTAAATGTTAATTTATGACATATTTAGCCACAGATTACTTTCAATAATCCCTATTTAATGAAAACAAAATCCCACTGGGGGTTGTGTGCTTGGGATATCGCTCGTGGGACCCGGACCTGACAAATGGAGGAAAGCTTGGGGAAGAAATATGGGAATTCATTCAGTGTGCTAATACTTATCACCCCTCAAAACAATTTAGCTTAGGGGTGTTTATGATCTGCCACGTGGGATTGCAGTCAGATGTAATTCATAAAAGACACACGAGTATGGGGGCCATACGTTGATCCTGATTGGACATGCTCGTAAAGATCAGTACTCCGATAAACCAAGGACTCAGATTTCTGGAGCCTCCAGATGCTTTATTGAATAATTGAGTATCAAATGAATGGATGGGTGAGAAATGATGGAATCCACTTAAGAACAGGGTGCTCTGAATCGGGGTCAGAGATCAAATGAAACCGATTTAGCATTTTTTTTTCTTTTTACCAATTACGCTCCAAGATCCATCACAATAATTATGTGCTTCTCAAAATAAATCAAGACAGCAACATGCATTGCTAAGTGTGTATTATTCAGTGCCCTGCTCCTATTCGTCTCTGTTTACTGTAAGTGCCTTCAGAGGCATAATTTGTATGGACGGGCAAAGAGGGAATTGGTTACGCCACAAAAAACATGCAGTGAGAGGTCTCAAATAGCTGGAAGGCGTAGAAGTTCAAATCGGCTAATTTCACAAATTTATTGAACAGCAGAAGTTCATTTTAATGATTAAATACACAGACAGTCATGAACTACAGAATGCATTTTCACCCTGACATGTTTTGGAGCATATTTGTACTATGAAAATAATGCTATCGACAACAACAACAACCGGTGTGATACTTCATAATGACGCAAATCGATAATGTATTGAGTAAGTTACTGTATTTGCATCAAATAAATTTGATGAGAACTGTCAGACACTCAGCTGTTAAAAGGCCTGCATAATAGATGAAAATAAACGTATCCTGTTCAGGGTCACGGGTCTGCTACAGCCTATGACAGATGACTTTAAGCAAGAGGCTGGGCGTGTCCTGGACTGGTCTCCAGTCAATCAAAGGGTACATAAAGAGAGACAATCACTCAGATAGACTGTCAACCCCAAATCTCTTGACTGTAAGACGCGCTAGCCGGTGCTCCACTCTGCCGCCTGTAAATCCCCAAATTTAAATCCATGGTACGGTGGTTCGATCTGACTTATACAAGTATGTGCAGTGGTCAGAAAAAGAAAACAACGCTGAGACTGTAGAAGGAGCTTAAAGAGTTGGGTCGAAATCTATGAAACTCTCCCGATAGGATTGGTGATCATTTGCACTCCAAAATTACCAGCAATTATATGCCCTCCCCAAAAAACATTTCTATTTAATCAATTCCGACATGAGATAAGAGCTCACAAATGCATTCTGCTTGACATATTTTCCCATCAGAAAGGAGCAGCACAATCTACGCAACTGTTGCAAGAGTGGAATGAATCAAAGTAAGGACATGTAGCTATTTTGAAGACGATAGGGAGAAAATGATAGGAATGAAGGTGGTGTTTAAAGAAAAACACTGAGCGCCAGTGTGGAAGCATAGGGTCGGATAAGAAACTAAAATAGAATGGAAAACATGACCTTGGTGTCGTGCAGTAGATTTATATACATCTCCATTCTCCTTGTTGATAAAACAATATAAAAATGCTTTCAAACAGAGTAAAATGAAAATAAAATTCACTGTTAACAATACAGTAACAAAAAACCATTCTCCTCATGTGGCACATTAAAGTGCAGGTACACTAGAATTTGCTGAGGCTGCACTTTGTGACTCTGATCTATTATCCTACTGTAGTGGGAGCTAGAGCGATTAATAACATTCATGTACTTGTTATTAGCAAAGCCACTATAGTAGTGTTCTGCGGCGAGACTCACTCCATGTTCCCTTGATGACCCATCGAAGATCATTGACTGGTGCAGGATAATGAGATTCAGATGCTGGGGATGCAACACTATCACGACAGGTTTCAGCACAACAATGGCGTCGTGGGGATTTGGGAGCATGAGCGGGACATGCGTAATTGGTAATCAATGTTCACAAACGTGAATTAAAAAGCCACACATAACACTCCAAATAGTATATTGAGGCATCGATAACATGATTGGAGAAAGAATATAGTTTGCTCCGTTCAGTAAGTTATACAAATTTACTGCAGTTTTATTGCAGTTCATTGGTGGGCTGACATATATTCATATGAAAATGGAAAAACTGAAATTTACTGCTTGGTGGAAACATGGCAAAACGCAGGATTTACTCAAATAATATGGAGAAATAAAGCAAAAAGACAAGACCGTGTGCACAAATTCATGGACATAATCAACCAAACGTTTAGTGTCCCAGAGAGGAAGTAACAGGCTCAAAATTGTTACTTTCCAGCCAAGATTGACACGTGGCTGGTGCATACCACAACATCGGGGCTAGTAGGCCAAACACTTTATGGCTTTGCCTCAAAACACACACTCTCACACACGAATACCTGCTATGCTAGCAGATAATGCATCACACTTGCAAGGGCCCCTTATTTGCATCCAGGAACTTAGAAGGTCTATGAATTGTTGAATGGGTCTTCATCCATCATACCACCAGACAGTTATTACCGTATTTTCCGGACTATAAGGCGCACCGGACTATAAGGCGCACCTTCAATGAATGGCCCATTTTAAAACGTTGTCCTTATATAAGGCGCACCGGACTATAAGGCGCACCATTAATGCATCATGTCAGATTTTTAATCCAAATCAAATCATTCTCCATTTTATCTTTTTTATTTCAACTTCAGACGCAACAAGTTACTTTATAATCACAAAATAATGATCCATAGTCTTTTTGATTGATGATTCATAGTCTTCAGCGGGCCACTTATGATTGATTTCATGACACAATGCTTCGGGCCAGTTTAAATTTAGGAATTTGGTCCATATATAAGGCGCACCGGACTATAAGGCGCACTGTCGGCTTTTGAGAAAGTTTTAGGTTTTTAGGTGCGCCTTATAGTCCGGAAAATACGGTAATTCATCTCTGCGTTCTTGAGGAGTTGTGACACCAGCAGAGATTTGCTTTTGGATTATTTTTAAATTGATTCAATAATTCAGACTCCAGAATAGAGAAATATACTATTCTTTCTGTATGTTTGTTGCTCAACAAAGGCCGCTCGAGTTCCTTCTTTAATTTCCAACTCAGTTTGTGGCAGACGTGTGATGTCATATATGCTGTGATCGTGACAGCTCTGATCAACTGGTTAAAGGAAAGTTGAATCGCCTCACTTTCATCCATAACTGCTTCAAAAACAAAGCTTATGGAGAAAAAGCTTTTGTTCGTTTGTATAAATGCTTTATGGTGTGTGTTCTGTCAACTGTATCTTAGGTTAATAAAATTGGTTTGCAAGTAGCTGTAAGAAATATGCATAAGTGCAACGATTAATCGACAATTAATCGATTATCAATCCATCCATTATCTATCGCTTATTCGGAGTCAATTAGCAGAGGCAGCAGCTTCAGCAGGGAAGGCCGAAATTTACATGTTCATTATGAAAAAGAAACGAAAAGTAGGATCTGATTATTTTTGTTATAGACTAATTCGCTTCAACTCAAGACTGAGATGAGCGTTATGTCCTAAAATCCATATTATGGTATAAACTGTGATGGTACCAAGCGTGACATAAACTTAAGTGTAAAAAGCGTAATGAAGCATCAAGTTATTATATTTCCTGTTAAAAGTATACAAACACCCTGCTGATTCTGATTGGTGAGTTTTGCAACAGAGGCTGCGTGAGATTAGACTATAGTTGACAAAACAGATTCTGGATCACACGAAGCCTTGGCAATCACATGATTGTGTTGTCTGGAATCGCAATTTCAATGAAGAAACCATACAACCTTAGTGTAGGGATGGTAAATCACTGACGTGACGTGGAAATGGAAGACTAGAGGGCAGGTAATAGATGTGGTCAAAGCGTGACGATTCAAGTCTGATCTAGCAATGGGACGCTCCTGTTACGTATGACCTCTTAAAGGCCAAAGTGCAGATCAAAGCTGGGCCAAACGCATCTTGAATTAATCTCCGGTAGGTCTAACTGTGGCCACGGGCAAATGACCTGGAAAAACAAAGCCGTGAAAATTTAAAGCTGACTAACATCAAGCTGGCAGATCGGACTGATTGTTGCTAGCTCAGCACTTTCATCAGTCACATGTGCCAAAGTCTTAAACAGTGACAGTGAAAGCCAAGATGACGTGAGGCTATTATGGGTGGTTACACAGTCTGGAACTGCCTGCCTGCTTTGCTCGCCATGGTCAAGGTCACAATTGCAAAGAGGCTACTCAGGAGCCATTACCACACTGGGGTGACTAAATAAATGGACAGTAGCTGTCAAGTGGCTACAATGACCTCATCAAAGCGTTTGAGACCAACGCTAATGGCAAAACCTTTCCATGAAATCATCAATAAATGAAAATTAATCTCATTCAAGTCCAAACCTATTGAATTCTGTTGTTCTTGCATAAATAAAGCATCACGTGAGACATCTTGGCCTACATGGAATAAAGCAAATGTGTGTTTCCCACAGCAATTAAACATAACGTACTTAATGTAGCCTCTAATAAAGTGCCCCATTTTAAGAGTACAACTAAATTCTCACGTGAAGTAGCCATTCTCTGACTGGTAACCGAACACAATGTTGATCAAAGGTTAGTAAATCCCCAAAGCAACAAATGTGTTTATCAAATTCCTGTGATGAAACTGTGGCTTTAATATGCCTTCAAGATGAGGGTGACATAAAATGGAGGTTACCAAGCCTGTCAATAGGAGGTTTGGAAATCAGATAAGGCAGAAATGTGAGCGACCTTGCATTCTGGAGCAGCTACAATTGGCGAGGCAGCTGGATATGAGACAAACACAGACACAAGCACACACACTGTAATTTTATTCTACTTTGGGCCACCGTGAACGTATGAGTCAACATGTTGCAGTAGGTCCGAAAAAAAAGACTTCTCCAGATAAAACTTCATCTGACTCATTTCTGTAATGAGGGACACATTCTATCATTTGATTTGTTCTTGTCCATTGCACTGGATCTTGTTTGATAAAATATGGAGATTTTCAATTTGCAGAGATGAAACAAAAGACTGTGAGCATGAGTGTATTGGCCGTGTGAACACGTGGTGTTTGTCCAAGGTTGGATTCATCCATCTTTCCGACAAGCGGAAACAGATTTAAATTTCAACATTTTACAGCTCAGTCTGAAAGCGGTCAAAAAGGCTGGAGTAAAGATTAGGTTTCACAGCGGGAATTATCACGAGAAATTAGCTGGGAGCCGCTATCGGCTCTAATCCGGAGCAGGTGTTCCACAAAGCTACGTTGCAGCGTTAAAATACACAACGCAACAAAACCCGTCGTTTTCTCACCAAAACTAGTTTTCCAGCTCATGTGAATGAAAAGATGAAAAGATAATTCTTTGCAAAACAATCCCATTTACTCACTTCCGCGAGGCTGTTGCAGAGAATTGTGGTCAATACAAACCGTAACAAATGTTCTTGTGCACGACATGTCTCGGCTTAGCACCAGAAACTGAGCCATGTGTGTGACATTTTTACAGATGTGATTAAATGAAGGTTTATGCCCAGAATAACACAAAGGGCCCCGGTCACGATGCCGTCATCATGTACACTAGACAAACCAAAACAACAATGGAGTCGAAAACGACAGCATTCGTGACAAAAAGAAAATAATGGCCATCTTTTAATTCTTAATGACAAAAATAAATTCCACAACTGATTGAGTTAGTGGTCAGGGGGGCAGATGTGGCAGTCTAGTGATGTCCCGTATGACCCTCTTGGTAGGATTTAAACAGGCAGATGCGCTACCAGCAGGGGCCATGAGAGGTCAAGCTGTTCCATTATGAGAGGACAAGGGTGGTATTTATTCACTGCCTTGCCTTCCTAAAAGGGGGAGGGGCCTTAGTAGGGAAAAGAGATGGATACTTAACCCTTAAGGCGAAGGGCTGATTACAAACCATCCCCTGTTCTTCTCATCTGCTGGCGGACATGCAGCACATCCAGAAAGATTCAAGGCAAGGCAGAAAAGTTGAGAAAGTTGAGAGCCAGACATTCGACTCCGCAATGATCCAAAGTGTTCCTAAATGCTCCCAGGAGGAGAGGAGGGGGAGAACCAATCCACAGAAAAACAATAATGATCATGACAGAAGACGGCAAGTGAAGCAGTGTGAGGCCGTATCAAATTGGTTGTGATGCACCCCTGCATTTAAGACACGATTTCCAGTCCTGGTGTTTTTCATGCCGTGTATGTGTTTTGGCTCTGGTACCACAGTGGCAGGCGCAAGCATATTGAATGGCTTGCCAAAAGCCACAGAGCAAAGCATGCTGGTGAAAAAAGATCACAAAGGAGAAGGGATGCCTTCCAGATGGTAGAAATATTCTTCAAAAAAATCTAAAAATCGGCAAAACATTTTACGACAAAACCGTTCCCGTTCCTCGAGGGAGAGTGAAAACTAAAACATGATTTAAAACACTAGAAAACTCATCTGTAAGCAAGCAGATGAAAAGGAAAAAAAAAAATCCAGTGTGAGCAATGATACGTGAGGCCATTAATATAACATGACTGCATAAGTACAGCTTTCACTCGGGCCCTCGAACCATAACCATCTCAGCTGACAGGAAAACACAGATCCTGGCATGTCTCTCGGTTATTATTAGTTGAAGACGATGCACACCAGAGTGGACATGCGCATTCTAAAACATTGTTATTAGTGCACATGAAGGCAACCACAAGTTTCCAGGAGAAAGTGAGGTGCAGACCACAGAGCTTGCTGTTGGAGACCCGCAGTGACACTCAATATTATTCCAGAGGCGAAAAGAAAGACAAGGTACGAAAGTCAAAAGTAAATATCAGTTATTAGAATCATTATTTAGAGTTAAGGTCTCTGTCAGACAGAGGCAGGGAGCGGAGGCTCCATAAATGACAAGAATGATAGATGGGTGAAAATAAAATCCAGAGTTCTTGATTGGGAAGCCTGGGAAGATGAATTACAATACCTTTTATTTCATCTAAGGGGACACCAGTGGTTGAAAAAATAAGATATTTGTCAATAGATCGCTAAGTATTTACTCAGTAAATATTTCCCTTTTTTTCCACTAAGATATTACCGTATTTTCCGGACTGTAAGGCGCACCTAAAAACCTAAAATTTCCTCAAAAGCCGACGGTGCGCCTTATATATGGACCAAATTCCTAAATTTAAACTGGCCCGAAGCATTGTGTCATGAAATCAATCATAAGTGGCCCGCTGAAGACTATGAATCATGAATCGAAAAGACTATGGATCATTATTTTGTGATTATAAAGTAATTTGTTGCGTCTGAAGTTGAAATAAAAATGATAAAATGGAGAATGATTTGATTTGGATTAAAAATCTGACATGATGCATTAATGGTGCGCCTTATAGTCAGTCCGGTGCGCTTTATAGAAGGACAAAGTTTTAAAATGGGCCATTCATTGAAGGTGCGCCTTATAGTCCGGTGCGCCTTATAGTCCAGAAAATACGGTATTTAACTCCTTAAATTCTCACGTGTTTTACCCCAACAGCTGGGATAAATTGATCAACTTTTAAACATTTTTAGGTAAAAATAGAAGCACCCCCCCCCTCCCCTTTCTTAATCTTCTTGTCCAAAGTGTTAATATCGGCAGACGCTGAGGTCATTTTCTTTTTCCAAGAGAGACGGAACCCTGCGCAAGTGAGCCACAGCAGCCCTTGTTCATCCACACACAGTGATTCCCTCAAACACACACATAGACTGATTTTGCACATCCCTTGTAGTTAGTATGAGTCATGTGTTCCACTCTTACCACACAGAGTCAGTCTAAACTGTAGACGCTTAGAAACATCTGGAAAAGCCACCAAATATGTTTCCATCCTCTAGCTCGTGACTTCTATACTAAACAGACAGACGGACAAATTGGGAATCTTACAGAATCAATTCAAATTATCCCTGTTAAAAAAAAAAAAAAAGTCTAGTTAGTTTTGCTCAGAAAAAAACAAAACAGAACCAGAGCAGACGAAACAAAGCAGTTCAATTCCGGGCCTTTAATAACATTAGCAAAGAGCCGCGGACAAATTACAAGTCGGCTCCCCCAATGACCGTTGAATGTCAAGTGCCGTAAATAGCCTCCGGTATCGCCTGCAAACACGTGTGTTGGGTATTTACATACAATAGCTTGACGTCATGGTTCTTGCCATCCGCTTCGTAATCACAAACTGAGCTATGACCTGTCTGAACCTAATTTAATAATTTACGTTTGTTTTTTTTCCCCTCACGGAACTTGCTCAAGAATTGCCACATACAGTACACAGAACGGAAGCAAACTTTTAACAATGGATTTTATTCGCTAGTGCTTTTAGGCCATGCAGGTGCAGTGAGCAAGAGAGGGGTCTCCCCCCTCCCTTAGGCAAACAGAGCACACCTTTAGTTAAAACCGCTCTTATGCAATAACAGAGGAGAGATTGTTCTTGGCACTGCCAGCGGATTAGTGGAGGTTGATGCTTGTGTTAGATAAGAAACGGTGTTTAAAATCTGGGCATCATGTAAGACACAGGTGTCAAACTCAAGGCCCCGTGGGCCAGATACGGCCCGCCACATCATTTTATGTGGCCCGCGAAGACAAATTGTGCATCAAATTCGTGTGTCATTACTAGAATTGCAAATTGTCTTCACTTTTAATATCTTTTTTTGTTTTTAAATATTTGACCAGTTTTTCTTGTCTGATTTGAAAACGAGTTATTTATCAGTTTGTTTTGTAGCTTTTACTGTATATAATATGAGGTGCTCATACATTTATTTGGGTTGACAAATCATAATGACCCTCCGAAAGATGCTATGACTACAATGTGGCCCGCGAAAAAAATTAGTTTGACACCCCTGATGTAAGAGAAGCCTGAAAGAGAATATCATCAGGCCCGGTGATACATAAAATAAAAAATAAAATTAAACCTCATAGGAATTGTTTTCATTCCTGCAACACATTTAGCATGGCTGTCAAGAAGACTTTAGGAAACAAGGTAACAAGGTGCCCATGTGATCGAAATTGTCGCCATTTGATCCCCGGGGACTCCAAGAACAGACGACAGATGAGTGTTCTTATCGTAACATTCTTTGCAATGAGCTAACATCCTCTTCCGTCTGACAGCTGAGGCCTGACAGCCAAACAAGGCCTGATGATTGTATCGCTCCAGGAAACACGATCTTTGGTTACATTTACCTCGTTTTTTTTTTTTTTTTAAGGGAAAGAGTTAATTGAGCATGTTCAGAGAGTCAATAAGGGACCGCCAAGGACCAGAATGTGTTGACACTGGCCGGACGCCAAATGACTGAATCAACATGACAAAGCTTGGGGAGTAAGAAATCAAGAAAAGAGATTATCTGGCTTGGATATCAAGCCGGCTTCTGCTCAAGTGGAGAGTTGGTTGGAGAGAGGAGTGTTAATGAGGCTCCTCAACAACACAACACTGAAACAAGTGCTACCAAGGCCAATCCGAAGAATTTTGGGTCTCATCTTTCTGAACAGGTGGAATAACCACAGCTAGCCACTAAGACTAGACTAGAGTAGACAAGAATGCCTTTATTGTCATTTTAGAGCAGATATACCGTATTTTCCGCACTATAAGGCGCAGGGGATTATAAGGCGCACCTTCAATGAATGGCCCATTTTAAAACTTTGTCCATATATAAGGCGCACCGGATTATAAGGCGCGAAGAATAAATAACTCAACGTTGCTCAAACGTTAATGCAATCACAAAATAGTAACACTCGAAATAATAAAAACAATAATATATCAATAACTCAACGTTGCTCAAACGTTAATATCACACAAAATAAACACGTAAAGCTTACTTTAATAAATTAGTCCTCATCCATGAATCCATATTGGTCCATATATATATGGCGCACCGGATTATAAGGCGCACTGTCACCTTTTGAGAATATTGGAGGTTTTTAGGTGCGCCTTATATTGCGGAAAATACGGTACAATGAAATATTTCTGAGTTTTGAGCCCACCATTAACAAAGGTTGACAAAATATTCCATAAAGTCTTAAAAAAGACTAATTACCATAAAAAATGCATTAGTATTTTTGCTTTCATTATGTTCCAATTTCTTTGTAAATAATTAATGAAGCATTAACTGAGCCATGCGCATGAGGAAATCAGCAAGGAAATTGTATAACATGCTAGCTGGTAATCAAGATAACGATGACTCAGTCTGACCGGAGGTCTGCGTGTTACTGGGCAACATTGTAAATTGTTTGCCGTTAGCTTTTTTTCGCTCCACCGAGGCCAAACTGAACAACAATGGGGGAATAAATCCTGAACCCGCACTTTAATCTGGATACACACCTAAATTTAATCACTTGATCCTTGTCACGTGCACCACCCTTTCACAAATGAGTGGTTTTCATGTACAGTAATCATGCCAACATACAAAACGGACAATATGACGATATTAACTGCTTGCTGTTGGGGTGAATCAATTCCCACTTAACGTTCCCTTTATGAGTCTAGGTTAGTCCGCCATCAACATGATGTCAGCTGAGTCAAGCGACATAGAGCCTCTGCTTTGACCTTAAACAGGATAAGCCTCGCAGAAAACAGATGGATGGATCATAGTCGGCCAAAACACAATCATTCATGTTGAGAGGTTATGTAAATACATTGAGGTGAATGTGCTAGACAACAGATGAAGCGCACACTTCCTATTTTTTTTTTCTTCTTCTCCAAGATGGAAAGTCAATCTATCCGTCTCCACCCACGTGACGAGCAGGTGGGACATGGTGGAGTAAAATGTGAATTTGCATCATCCATCATGTAGGAACAATACAAGACACACAGAGCCAAGTGGTGCACTTTGGCAGTTGCACCAGCTGTGTTTGCTTTTCCAATCGGGATAGTAAGTGACATCCGATGGCGACCGGAGCATGGATCAATCATGATTTTTATTGTCACTCTGATCGACCCGAGAGACGGCTTTAAGCCAACGAGCGGGTGCATTTCCATGTTAACAAGATTGCTGGTTTACCATAAAAAATGTGCAAACGTGTTTTAAGTGAAAGCGATCAGAAACACAAATGTGCTTGAGAATAACTCATTTTTACAAGGTTCTCCATCAATGTCAAGTTATCAACTTTCCATATGTGTGCCAGTACATCAGCATGTTTTTTTTTCTGATCGAACACAAAAATAAGTCATCTTACATGGCGGACTACAGAAAGCGAAGATCTGGACAATTTTAAATGACTACGTCTTGCGATTAATCGTTTTTAAAAATAGTTAGATTAATTTGATAATAATTAGTTGTCGATTAATCGATTAATTGTTGCAGTTTTTCTATTCATTAAATTGATGGTAAATACCTGTTAAGTAGTCATTTGACATTTAAATTGATACAAAGTGATGTGATAGTTTCATATGTGCATTATTTCATCTCCAGTTAGCCGTATTGTTTTACTGTACTGCATTTTACTGAGATGTGATTCCGTTGTCTATTTTGGGAACCTTATTAGGACGAGCTCTCAGTGTGATGCAGAACAGTTCTACGCAACTGCAAAGTATAACAACAATCATTGCTCATTAAATTCCCACCATTGTTAGAGCGTCAATGGTTAATGAAGCCGATTTGATTTGTGAGATCGATCTTTTAGCGGATCACCACCGAAACGGTACGGAATGTTGTAGATGGTAAGTCACTGCAAAAAGTTATTTCTCTCCTTTTTCATCAACTTCAACCATCCACCTGGAACCTTTTAATCCTGCACCTTGTGACAAATGGTTAAAGCCGCCGTCCTCTTTCAGTCTTCATTTTCTTTGCACAGCTTACAGACCGTCCTTTTTTTGCAGGTGACCCCAAAGGTGTGCTTTAATCTCCCCCCCAAAGACTTGAGGCTGTTAAGAGAGCATGACTGGGCGCACCTTGTTCTGCCGGATCAGACCTTGCTGCGCCGCTGAGCTTAGATAGAAGATTTGTTTGTGCAGCAGCAGATGCCCAAGTGCAGCTTGACTGAGTAAATCCTCTCAAAGTGGACACATGCGTGAGTGTGGGTCCACAAATTCAGCTGCATGAGAAAACTTTTGAATCAAGTTTCAGGGTCACTGAATTATGCATCAAGTAAAATATGAAGCCTATTTCTTTACCGTCACTAAAAGCCATGTCGGTATGATTGGGTTTATGTTGCCTATATGCAAACTCAGGTCAGAGCCAGTTCATGTGTCTTCTAGGTGACCTTCGCTTTCTAAATGACAAGTCTCGGGCCAGGATGCTGTCAGCATCAGCCTCTAGTTAAGTTTCTTTTTATAGCAACCTCTCCAGATGCTGCTGCATGAACACAAGACAAATAGAATCTAAACCACAGCAGCAGAAAATAGAAACACACGAGCCACTATCACATCGACCGTCCACGCCGCAAAAAGAACCTGGAAGCCATAAAACGAACAATTGTGACCATTTAGTCCAAATGAATTCAAGTTAAATCCGTCTGGAAGATGGGTGCACCATCTCCACCTTGGAGGATGACACCATGTGACAGCGAGCATAGATGCTAGCTTGATAAGTCACATGCACGCCTTGCCATATATGGAGAAAAACGCAGAGGGGAGAAGACATGAAACATTGGCGACTTCAGAATTAACAGCGGTTCAAACTTCCTAATAGGCTGCAGAAGCGTTGGAACAAAAAAAAAAAAAAAAAAAAAATCCTGCTGGCTACACAGACCATCAAAAGAGAAGAAAAGTTATTTTCCATCATCCATTAGCCTGCACGACCATGCATAATTCACACTAAATGAACTGACATCAACAACAAGAATGATTTGCATGGGAGAAGTTTATGTGGGAATGAGCTCACTGCTTTAAATGTCTGTGACCACCCACCAAGGAAGATGGCTGACATTACATGCCTGATTTTTTTTTTGTCACGAGTCAACATATTTGACAGCGGACCTCCCTCCTGTCACAAAAGAGAACAACCAGAAGCATCACATGCTAAAAGGAAATTACGGCTCACACTCAATTGCCATCACACACACGAAAAAAAATGAAATAACAAACATGTTCTGTGCGGTGGATAACATTTCCTCACCTCAAAAATGTGAATGGCAGGGACAAAAAAAATACAAAAACGGTGCCACAACTTCTGAGCCACCAAGTTTAGTTTCCACAGTTAAAAAAGAGAGCACACACATACACACAAGAAATACAATTATGGAAGTTGATTACGAGTTTTTTATGGCCCATTAACCAGGCAGAACCAACGAGGCTGGTCTCTTGCTAACAGACATTGTTTAGTATCTTACTCTGGCGCTTGTGCCGCCTCAGTCCAATTCCAGTGCAAATGAGGTAAACAGAATTCCCACAATTTCAATGCCTCATAAAGCGATCACTAATGATGCTAATTAGGACATAAATATCCCAAAAGAGTGAATCAGCACATGGATGGTGGCCAAGCAGAACCTTTCCAGAAATGACTCCCAACCATCCTCCAAGCCATGTGTGGTTCAAAAGGTACAAGTGACACAGTTGTAGGTTGCCAAGGGGAAAAGGGCCAAAATTGCCAAAAGGCTGGCTTTCTTTGCTCTTGTCAGGCCACTCACTTGGGGGGGGGATGCCCTTTTGTTGGCTCTGCATGATCCCTGAGAGCCCATTGCAAGCAGCACACGGCCAAACAACAATAGAGAGCAACCAAATCACCTTCTAATACAACTAGTGGTCATGTCCTGTGATTGAGTGCAATGGGCCCATAAATAAAACAGTAAGAGTGTGACATCACACTGAGCTAAACGGGTATGATCTCCTGAGCTAATATTAGAATGCAATAATACACATTACATTTATCCATTCATGCTTATCCCTTATTTTTGCCACGGTTTGTGCGTCAGTCTCTCTAAAATGAATTTGGGCGTAAGGCGGGGAACACCCTGAAGTGGTCTGCAGTCACTCACAGGGCATATTTATTTAGAAATAATTATTCTGCACTCGTTTATGGACATTTGGAATTTAGAGCTTTTTTTTCTTCTTCTTAGGGGTGTGTGCCACGCAAGCACGAAAAAAAGCTTGAAATCTGCACACAGAAAAGATTGGCAACCAAAAATTGAGACCCGTCACACTACACATTTTATGACCCATTACAATATTAAGAATTTTTTTTTGCAATATGCAATTCATAATTCAATGACTAGATTGCATCTATGTGTGCACAAGTGTACGCACAGCCAAAGTTAAAGCGAGTATAAATAAAAGTTTCTTTTAGTTGCGTCGAACGATGCACTGAAACACTTGTTGGTCAAACATGATTAATCATCGCGTTTTGCAACAAAGCAGTTTAATCAGGGGGGTAAAAACACTCCCCAAGAGCGGAAGATTGGAATTGCATTAATAGATTTGCCGTGTGAGCCGATATGTTTGTTCAACGGAACCGAACAAAGCGCACGTGAAACTAAAATAAAGTTGCACACTCACCGTTTAGTGTTTCCTCCGCTCAAACATACTGTAAATCTCCGCACAGCGTCAAAGCAGATTTTTTTTGTATTTTGACGCGATAAAAAAGAAGCGTGCTTGGTCGATATGTTACTTTCACGGGTCGTGTTGTTTCCAAGCAGGACGGAGAGCGCGGAGAACAAGCCGACTCCTCCCAGACATTGTTGCGGGGGGGCCAGGGGGGGACTCCTCCTTCCCTCGGACAGCATAAAGAGGGGGGGGGCAAGGCCCAGCTTGCTACCGTTTCCTACTTTTTTCATATTCATAAATACACGCGTGAGCGTCTTCACGAATTCAAGGCATTATTTCCATTCACATTAATGACTTAATGAAGACAGCCGACTAAATAAAGTAGAAAGACACAGATCGGTTGAAAAGCAGCCGTTTTCTGTAACATTAAAATTTGAAAATTAATTATAATTTAGTTATTTTGTTTTTATATCCACAGGAGTAATAGGAGTAAGAGAGTCTAAATGTCTATTGTAAAAACAATTAAAGGGAACCTTTGACGGCCTATGTCCATCAAGAGGTACTGATCGGAAAACGGAGCATGATTGTGAAGTTTGATAAATGCATTCCTATTTTTGTTAGTCCCTCCATGAATCTGTAGAGAAAAAGCATTGATTCCATCCATCCATTATCCGAACCGTTCATCCTCACCATGTTGGCGAACTAGTGTGACTAGTGTGACCTAAATGAATCGACAAAATTTGCTAAAGGAATGCTGCTTGAAGGAAAAATCTATTTATTTCATTACATTATTTTTGTCTATTTTTTTTTTGTTTTTTTTTACAAGGACTCACAGTGATTGTAACTGTCAAACTCCATGAATTATACTGGCCACTCCCATCCGTTCCCCACAATCTTTGGTGACCTTTTTTGACATTTGCCATCAATACAATTGTTCCACCAAGTCCCCTCAAGAGCATTGTAAATGCCCCTCCCATCTGTTCGTCATCCTCTGTGAACCAGGAAGTCACCTGCTAACTAACAAAGAGATGAACAAACAAATGTTACCCTCCACTATTTTTGTTTTTGACTTCAGTTCACACCTTTTTAATAGTTTGTGTGACCTCCCAGTTTTAATTGGTGTTTCTCAATTGGCTAAAACACCAACCTGAAGGATAAAATACGATGCTAATGTACATGTAATACACATTTATAAATTGTTATTTATATGAGTATGTTTGTTATAACTATGATGCTCTCCTATTTCAATATTAAGTGATTAACATTTCTTTTTTAATTGCACATATAATGTGATCTCCTGCTGTCAAGTTCTGACTAAGTAAAAGGATTTGTCTGTCACATGGATCAATGAGCTGATAAAGAACAGGTTTGGTCTCCTCAGACAATCAATCAGCATGCGGGCGTTGACAGAATGCATTGTTATTCATGCGGCAAATGTGCAAGAAGCATTCTTCTTTCATTTTCCCTTGACCACATGAAGAAACAAAAATTCCTCCGACCTTTTGGTAGCGTTTGTCATATAGCCAGAACTTGGTACCAAAAACTCAGTGTTGGCTAATTTTGCTTTTTGGACAGGCTTGCTAGACCCAATCTGACTATAAATATGAATAAATTTACTGGCGCTCTGCTGGGAGGCCGAGCGTCCATGCTTATCACTGCAAGTCATCGTAGGTCGATAAAGCACGGCTGTGCAGCTTTCTATCCTCTCACCACTCTTCCGCTCTGTTTAGCAACTCTGGTTAGCCAAGCATTTATTTTTAACAATCAACACGGTATCTAATTAAGTATCTCTGGCCGTTTAAAAGGCTACAAGCAAAGGTGTGTCATTGCAAATGGAGGTAAAGTGAAATAAAAGCAAATCTGTTCTCAATTGTAGATTGTTCTGTTTAGTAGTACTGCACAATTGTAGAAGAGATGTTAAAGAGTAATCGACAACTACTCGATTATCAAATGAATCGACAGCTATTGTAACAAGTAATCATTTAGAGCCATTGTCAACTTAAAATTGTCCAAATCCTCAATTTTTCAGCCTCTCAACAGTAATTATTCTCTGATTTCTGTAGTAGTTCATGAAAAACGCGTGATTATGTTTGATCAAAATAAGACATTTGTAAACATCTGCTTTTAGTATGGAAAATAGTGACCGAACCAGTAACTGAATCAGTTTAAAAAGGTTGCCATGTATGTACATATTCTGTTTTGTTTCATTACTTCAAATCTTGTTTTGGGGGATTTTGTTTTAATATTTTATCAAAGAAATACTTATTGTTAATTACTCTTGATCCCTGCCTTTCCTGCACTTCGGTACTCCACACTCGACCACAAAAACCTCAAACGGTGATGAAACATGCATGTTCGACCCATCACCCAAAGTCGACATTTATAAGGATAATCAGTATAGAAAATGCATCAATGTTTAGTATATACTTTATTTTCCAAATAATTCCTGCAGACGGGCCACTGAAAAGTCATATGTAATATGCATAACCAGTCAATTGTAACTTCAGGCCTGGTTGACCTTCTGTCTCTTAATTTTTGAATATTTGAATGTCCACATATATGTGAATTTAAAAGTAATTAATAATATAAATGAAAACGTACATAAATTACATTGCGAAGGAGATCCATCCTACCCCATTAATGAACCATTTATTGATTGGGACGTTTGTCGTTATACCGTTACCCATATGCAAATTGTAAGTGAAGCTCAATCAGGTGCTAAGTGTCTGCCTTAACTAACATTGTTGCAAGAGGTTCTTAGGTCACACACATTGTCATTGATTTCTCATTAGTAAAGACCTTGGGAAGCTGCTTACTGCATCATTTAGATCAAAACTGTCGTGTTCAATTAAAAGCCTTTGTTTTTTTTCCTTCTGGCCTTATCTTTACACCACCCTTCCGTCACCTTTCCTGTGTAACTTCTTTTGTCGTTACTGTGAGCCGCTGCAATTGCCTCTTTCATGTTGTCTGCTTCATTTCGACACGTTGAAAGAATTGTTGCTAGGTGTGTCTGATTGCAATCACACAAACTATCACATCGGCTTCCTTGTGTTTGTGCCCGCTACACAATTACTCCCTAAGAGATTTCTGACCTACTGTCTCAGACATTTCTATCACAAGGAGCCATAAAGTACATACATGGAAAGGACAGACTTCTCATTCCATCCAAATAATAGCTGGATCTCAGTCTACAATAGCAATAAGGGTGAGGAAAATCACTTACCATCTACCCAATTCACACACATGCCTGCACACTATTATTACCCTATTACAGTGCTCGTACGGGCAGAACAAAGTGGTGGCAGTTGGAAAGCCTGAAGACAGTAGGTGGGTGTTGAGAACTCCTTTGAGGGAAGGAAGAATGAGTCAAGGTGCTAATGGGTGTGCGCGCGCGTGCGTACGTGCCAGAGAGAAAGACTGTTGTATGTCAGCGATTTTTTTTCTAAAAAAGTGCTTAAGCTTATCAAGTAAATTTGTCATTAAATTCTATCTATTTTCTACAGAGTGTAGCCTCATTACTCCTTCCTAAGCTGTCACCTTAGGGCACAGGTGTCAAACTCAAGGCCCGGGGGCCCAGATACGGCCCGCCACATCATTTTATGTGGCCCGCGAAGACAAATTGTGCATCAAATTCGTGTGTCATTACTAGAATTGCTATTTGTCTTCACTTTTAATATATATTTTTTTTATATTTGACCAGTTTTTACTCGTCTGATTTGAAAACGAGTTATTTGTCAGTTTGTTTTGGAGCTTTTACTGTATATAATATGAGGTGCTCATACATTTATTTGGGTTGACAGTCATAATGGCCCTCCGAAAGAAGCTATGACTACAAAGGGGCCTGCGAAAAAAATGAGTTTGACACCCCTGCCTTAGGGGTTTGGGTGATGATCCAGGGAGCTAAGTTGTCTGAGCCTTTATGTCCCTGGCAAGGTCACCCATGGCAAACAGGTCCCAGGTGTGAGACTAAAGAAAAGGATGCTGGGTTCTCTCATACAAAAACAAGTCTTCTGGAGCCAGACAGGTCCAGAGGTGGGGATTGTTAATGAGCACTACTTGGTGGCCTGATCTGCACCCCAGGCAAAGCCCGAAGAGGCAGTGTGGGTTCCCCTTCCCATTGGCTCACCACCTGTGGGAAGAGCCAAGTGGGTCGGCCGAGTGCATAGAAAGCAATCACAGATGGTGAGGGATGCCGTCAAGTTGAAGAGAGAATCCTATTGGGCCTTTTTGTGAGACTCCGGTGGTACCTGATGGGTACCAGCTGGCCAAGCAGAAGCAGCTTTGGCGGTTGGTGTGGCAAGAACTCGGGTGTGGTAGTTCAGGAAGGCCATGGAGGAAAACCCTTGCACAGCTTCGAAAAGGTATGCTCCACGATATGCCACTTTGAGGAGGAGGAAGCTGTGCACTATTAACACAGTGTGGAGTTTGACGAGTGGCAATACTGACCTCGACTTGAGACGAAAGCGATCGTCTCATTTCTCCGAAACATTTATACCTCCACATATTTAACTCATCTGTCAATCTATGGACTATCTGTGGTATTCCACAAGGTTTGGTATTGGGACCGAGGTTACAGTATTTTCCGCACTATAAGGCGCACCGGATTATAAGGCGCACTTTCAATGAATGGCCCATTTTAAAACTTTGTCCATATATAAGGCACACCGGATTATAAGGCGCACTTTCAATGAATGGCCCATTTTAAAACTTTGTCCATATATAAGGCACACCGGATTATAAGGCGCACTTTCAATGAATGGCCCATTTTAAAACTTTGTCCATATATAAGATATATACATTTGGCTCGCGGGCCGGACTTTGGACACGCCTGCTGTAGTGGCTCAATATTGGTCCATATATAATATTTTTAGGTGTGCATTATAGTGCGGGAAATACGGTATTTGTAATTCACTTAAATATTTGCATTGTCTTCAATACATAAAAAAAGTTTGTAGATGACACAAATGTATTTTGTTTGCTCAGGGGATAACATGAAACGACAAAATAATATGTAGGAAGGGTACCGATCGTGTTAAAAAAAATTAATTGTAATAAGTCATCAAATGAAAATAAAAACAAAATTTCCAGTAAAATAGAAAGTGACTGTTCTCTGTGATAGCTGATGGACCCAGTGATTGATAGAGCCATGCCGGCTGTCAAGCGTCTCAGTGTGGATTAATTGGCATGAGGAAATGTGTGATGGATTCACGGCTCATCGTTTGGAATCTGCCTCTAACTGCCTGGCTAGCATTTGTCAGTGAGGGACGATGCTCTGTGTGTTATTTATTTGTCAGTCGCTACTGAATGACATTGCAATTACCGTTTATGTGGCAGTGCTAAAACTATTAACGGTGGTCCAAGACTCTATTTGTCTCCAGTGCTGTTCTACAATGTCAATTGTAGTGTCCTTAACTAAATACATTTTTGTTGAAGTCGTTGCATGCATGTGTTAATATTTCTCACACACTCTCACACATTTACAAGATCACACAAATCCACCCAGTTTTACTGTATATTCTTAGTTATACATGACCATCTGCTGTGTGAAGTAGCAAAATCTGTTGTGTCGTTCTGCAAAGTCCCTAGCAAACAAACTCATACAAGCGGAACAGATTTTTTACTATCGTCCCAAAATAAAGTTTGATCATTGTTGTGAAAGGTCTTCTCACTCAGGTTACATTTATTTTCAGTACTGTTGTTTGTTGTTCTTTCAGTTTGTCTCTTAACAAACTAAACATTGCCGCCTCCAAAAACGGGGTCACTCGATTGAATTATCGCCGTCTAAAATTGAGTGTACTGAGAATAACATATGACAAGGCAACAAAGGAACACATGACAATGTGAAGTTCAGTAAAGAAAATGGCATAATCTGATTCCAATGAGTCAAATGTAATCAGTCACTTACGTGTAACACGGTTTGTGTGCTGCTTATGTTTAGTAATTGAATAAAGCGACCGGTAACAAGGATGAGACTGTGGATTGTAAACAACTTGGAAGTAAAAGTTCAAGAATAAGAAAAAATAAACTTTTTGCCTTGCTGAATCATAATTTGTGAAAAACGTATGTGCCAAGTAGATCTTTATTTGATCGTAGTTGAATGCGCAAAAGGCACGGTGACCCTTTTGAGCGAGCTTCCCATACGCTTGACCTTCTCGCTTCCCATGGCGAAACACATTCACACCCATGTTGAGGGGGCAGTTAAAATTACACTACCTTGTTAAAATCCGCTTAATTGGAAACACGTAGCACTGAACTCCACGGCACTAAATAATCAGCCACTAACAGGAAGGCCATGTCTTTGTATCTGGTATCTTAGGTTCAGATAATGGATGGATGGTAAAGATCTTTTAGAAAGATGATACCCCTCCACTCCTCCAGAATAAATATGTCTAGACTGTCTGGTTTGTTTATACACTATGTTGTAACAAATGAATTATGTTGTGTATAATAGGCGTGTTATTGCCTAATGTGGTTTGAGTTGGGTAGAAATTAAATTCATGCAAACTTTATAGAGCACAGTGCTTTATGGCACCGAGCTTCCATGTCCTTGAGAGAGGCTGAAATAAACACCTTTCTGGTGCATTTCATCACAAGGGGGAACCTGCTGGTTTTGGGCACCACTGCAGTCCTTTTGCAGCTGAGTGAGGGTGTGTGTGTGTGTGTGTGTGTGTGTGTGTGTGTGTGTGTGTGTGTGTGTGTGTGTGTGTGTGTGTGTGTGTGTGTGTGTGTGTGTGTGTGTGTGTGTGTGTGTGTGTGTACTAGGAGCACTTTGTGGTAGTCATATTCCACTCTCTCCATTTGGGCTGTGGAATTGTGTTAAGCCTCTGATTTCTGCAGTATGATGAGTGCCACACTGACCACAAGAGAGCCGTTTTTAGTTATGTTTTTAGCATGCTAGCAGATTTTATGGTCATAACACTCAAAGAGTGATATTGGTTTAAAATGTGTCCACAATATGGTAATTAATACCATCTGTGTAGTTAGTTTGTAAACATACCACAAAGAAGTCTGAATAAAATTTGGGGAGATTATTGCTTTGTTGTAACAATGCAATAAGCTTTGTACCACTGAAAATCTTGTAAAGTCGATTTTTAAATGGTCCCACATTTGCAAGAATGATGAATTTGTGGGATGAGTAGCAGAGTTGAGTAGATTGGTTGCACCCCTGAAAGGTTTGCCAAATCTCTCCCAATGTTGCTGTTGCCACTAACTCAATTTTTATTTAAGCATTTTTAGCTTGAGTGAATCCTTGTGTGAGACCCCTAGTTGCTATCAAATTTTAAATGCACATTTAAATAAATATATTCAGGTTATTATTAGCTGTAATTGAGTACTAAATGTGGCCGTTTGAAGATAATACGGAATGAAAAAATTCCAAGAAGACTGAGAGGAGAGTAATGATGGGAAGACAAAAGGGGTGTGGTGCAGCATCATTACTCCTCTTCTCATTTGTCGATTCATTTGCAGAGGCTATGGTGTGAAAGATGTGATTTACACATCACATTAGAAGAGGCCATAAGGGCTCTGATAAATTAAAAAGAAAGAAGTGAAAATGTCTGGATTCATTTTTGGGCCGCAACATGCCGGACAACACTACTGTATTTGAAGAGATGCAAAGTGAATAACAGTAAGAAGAAGAGGCAGAGAAGGTCCCCTACTAAGAACCAGTTATATTTGTTGTTGCCCAGAAATAAGCACTTCATATGCTCTGCTTCCATGTTGCTGCTCTGTCAAAGTACCCCTTTGAAGCTTCATAATTACCATAACAGCTATGATAATTTTCTGCATATAGCGGTTCACATTGCATGTCAACATTAACATTATGTAAAGTCAGCAAAGTCAGCGCCGATAGGCTCCAGCTTAGTCGCAACGCTAACAAGGACAAGCGGCATACAACATGGATGAATAGATGGAAAAATGCCAAGACCAGCTGGGAATTTACAGACAGGAGTGCAACTGAGAGAGCACAGAGGGAATATCCTCTACATTGTCGATAGGTCACGGACTTCTCAACCCCCAAACACACACACACACACACACACACACACACACACACACACACACACACACTGGAGTGGCATCTGCTGTCAATAGACGCTGTCACACTGCACTCTCTGCTGGGGCCACCCGTCACAAATGTTCACAGTGAGGTCCCTTCCTTTCTTCCTTCACTCTTTGGGAGAATTCAGAGGATTCAGTTCCAGAAAGACAAGGAAACAGGAAGCGTGTTTCTGCTTAACAGGACGGCAAATTTCCGTATTCGCTCTCAAGTTCAATACAGTAATCCCTCGTTTATCGCGGATAAATGGTTCCAAAAACCGCCCGCGATAAGTGAAATCCGCGAAGTACGGTCACCAACAAGAAGTACTGGGCAGGCTAACCAGTTAGCGGAAAGCTGCTAATTCGCGATCGTGCTAACACGAGAAAACGGACTTCTAAAGGAATGTAAACAAACATTTGGAGCAATACTACATTGTCCTAAACGTTAGACACGTTTCCTCAATTTTGAAGTTTTATTTTGACTTTTAAATGTTTTTTTAATTTGGAAAAATAATCCGCGATGTAGTGAAGCCGCGATAAACGAAACGCGAAGTAGCGAGGGATCACTGTATATGAATCACCAGCAGGCCTTGTTTTTAGTCCCTGCAAATGGAAGCACTCTGCATGAAATGACTGTAATTCTTAAAAGGTAAATGTCATATTCATACAGAGCCTCTTAAAATAAAGCTTAAAGTCTTCCCGTAAATTTAGTCTTCCACTTTCCTCTCTCTCACACATGCACAAAGTAATGGAATAGAAAGGTTAAGTAAGTGTCAATAAATCAGAGAAAAGAACATAATTGGTAATGCTTTTGTGAGTGTACAAATATATGAGAACAATATGTCCTAAAAGTTAGGAAAGTGTACTATCGTGTTGTGTATGAGTGAGACTGTGTGGATTAATTGTCAAATGTGAAGATGTGCATGTGTAAGTGTGCATTTGTGTGTCTTAACATCATCAATATCACCCACAAGGGTCCCCCTGCCACCTCACTGATGGGGGATTAAACATTTATGAGCATGTTTATTAATGACCAGCAGGCGTCACGGTTCAGAAACACACGCAGATTGGAGAAGCGGCAGGAGGGAAGTTTGTTAGCAGCAACAGTGTTAAATGTGTTCAAGTGTGAAGGAAGATGAGATTTGTATCAACATGTTTCACACCTAAATGCTCCACTAAAAACAGCAAAGACTTATGTAATATAAATAATAGTTTCGAAGACATAATTGCAACATATATTTACTGTTAGACTTGGCCACAATGGTTTATTTTCATTCGAGGAACATGGGCATATAATATCCTAAAATGAAAATGCAAAAATTGAAATATATTTTAAATTAAATAATAAAATAAATAATAAAATACAATAAAATTGAATTTATGTTCAAATCATTATTTAGAGTGGCAAAGACAAAAAAAAATGAAAATAAAATATGGTATGCTGGTTGTGTTTCTTTGTCTATTAGCAAGTCAATTCCTGGTTTACACTGACTGGACCATACCATGTTTGAGTCTGGGGGGTGGGTGGAAGCGTTTCTATTGAGACTGAAAGTGAAAAAAAACATGTTGAAGTGGCGATTTTTTGATTCACGCAGAATGATGTATGACAATTTGGCAGACGGGACTACAATTTGCATTCTGGGACGATTGAATGCTTGAAGGGAAAACACATTCTTGCATCCATATTTACCCGTACTTGCACCAATATTAAAGTAAAGTGAATTCAGAGATTTGTTATTTTCAATCCATTATTCAAGTTAAAAGTTATCTGTTGAATACATGCTATGTTATGCTATTTTGTTTGTTTGTTTGTTTGTTTGTTTGTTCTGTTTTGTATTTGAGTTTTGCTGATTATTGGGGAACATGGACAAAACAGCACCGTGTGATTTTAGAGTGCGGCATAACTTGCGTGTAAAGAAAGGTCTAAAAATGGCTGACACCAAATGAGTTAAGTGTTAGCGAGACCATCATGCATGAACTAGCACTGACAAACAACTTTCCTCTCACAAATGAACGCTGTCTGCCCTCGCGTCTAAGGCCACGTTTCAAAAATCCTTCGGTGACATGTTCAATGAATGGGCTAAGATAAATCGTAGAAGCTGCTATTTTAGGGGTAAGAAAAAGTCACAGTGTCACTTTAATTTGTGCTGTTTTCGTTTTTTATGAGAACCAAAAAGCAGAACGAGGAATCTCTCAGTAGTGGCATCCAAAAAATTTACATGATTTAAGACTGATTTGATGGTGGAAGAAAAAAACATCATAAAAAGATTGCTTAACATCATTCAGAGCTAATTGGTTTTAACTCAGTGATAAATATTGTAGCTGTTGTTCACCAAAACAGTAAGTGATGAGAATTGAGGTCAAATCAGCCAAAACATAAAAACTTGTTTTTCCTCACCAACAAAATGAAGTGTCGAAAAATGAAAGTGTACGACATTTTGTACAATGATTTGATGACAGACAATGAAGATGCGACTGACTTATTTATATAAAGGACCTCGATTTATGATGCTCTGGTTTTGTGGTTACAAACACAAACCAGCTATGACTAGTTTGTGCCCCTTTTAGTCTGCAAGCTAACCACAGATGTAATGGAACTATTCACCCTTATTGATCACAGTCTTTCATTTCATCGTTTTATTTGAGGCTTACAAATTTAGCACTGCAACGATTAATCAAATAAGATGAATAATTCACCGCAAACGCACGTGATGGTGGCGAGCCAGGAGAAAACACTCTGTAAAACATAGAGAATGTCCCAAGTTGGGGGTTCTGCAAAGCAGAACAGACTTAAACAACAGCATGTTTAAGACGGACGGCACATTGTAATGTAAAGCGTGTTAGCTAATTGACCCTATAACAGCAATTTAGGTCAGCCACAGTTGCCAGTTCACTTTTTATGACTAATAAAAAAAAAAAAATCAAAAGGAACAACATTATCAGGACATTCATATCCGCGCTTGTTTTGCCCACAACAGCACTCCAATCGCTCAATGTGCATCCCCAAACATTCACCGTAATTCAGACTACCATTGCATAGGTTAGTGATAAAATGTGAATTTTGATGAAATTTGGTCACCTTTAATTTCTGGAAAAATCTATACTATTGGTCAGTTCCCATGTGGATCTGCAATTTAAAATAATAATAAAAATAAAAATAATTGACCAATCTAAAGTGTCTAAATGGCTTGCTCTCTTTGACAATGCTTTTAACAGCTCAACAAACATGACATATTTTTGGTTTCCACAAAAGTAATAGTTTCGGAGATGATTCCGCAGATTCCACCTGACGTTTGAGATATTTGGATGACCTCAGTGTCGTGTTTACGTATTGTATATTTCTTACAGTGCAGTTATTCAATTGCAGAGGGACTGTGCAATAAGAAATGTGTCTCATTATGGTGATAGCATGGGTTGGCAAGGTATGGCCTGCGGGCCGCAAATGGACCAATCTATTCTTTACTTCAGCGGAGGTGTGGAATAACTTGCTATAATTTCAATTGAACGCAATTACGCACACTTGCCGATGACTCTCGAGGGAAAACCTTATTCTTAGCATCTAAAACAAACAGAAAGACATTGACTCTGGGCCTAATAGGCTAATTACCAGCTAGCAGCTTGAACCACGCTCTCACATGGTGAGGAAAGTGGAGAGGAGGGGTAAAATAGATGCGCAGTCATCGCACTTAACGGAAAACAATGAGGCTTGTTCTTTGGGGGGGGGGCGGATGAAACAGGTGTCACATCTGCAGACAGCGCTGAGTCAGACTTTTAATAAGCAGCTTTTTACAAGGGTTTTGTAACCCGGTGACAGACTTATGAATGGAGACTGGAGGAGAACGAGCGTTAAATGTCTGCTCTTTATTAAAGAGGGTGTGTGTGAAGCGGACCTCTTGCAGCAGAGTGTAAAAATCCGCCTGGTGATGTGTATATTCATGGACCCAAATCTCCCCCACCATCCTCCATTCGTTTCCACACACTATGTGTTGTGTTGAAGCTTGCTCAGCATCTACCCCCCCCCGAAACACACACATTTTCCACATTTAATAAGCTCCCCTGATACCTGGATAACAATCACGCTGAAAATCAGCATTTTGCCTTCTTGACAACAACTTCATCTGCACGCACGTTCAAAGCCTCATTCCCACGTCTCCTAATAGTCACAACCTTTGAACTCCAATGTGATCTCTCGGTCACTCTGCATGTTATGAGAACCTGAGATGGGAATTAAAATAAATAAATGAAAAAGGTCCAGATTTCCAAAATCTCATTGCTTGATACAGCTATTATGAGCAAGTAGGGGAGGGGTGGGGGCCATCCATGGGTTAACCCAGGGGTGTCAAACTCATTTTTTTCGCGGGCCGCATTGTAGTCATAGCTTCTTTCGGAGGGCCATTATGACTGTCAACCCAAATAAATGTATGAGCACCTCATATTATATACAGTAAAAGCTACAAAACAAACTGACAAATAACTCATTTTCAAATCAAACGAATAAAAACTGGTCAAATATTTAGAAAAAAAAGATATTATTGAAAGTGAAGACAATTTGCAATTCTAGTAATGACACACGAATTTGATGCACAATTTGTCTTCGCGGGCCACATAAAATGATGTGGCGGGCCGTATCTGGCCCCCGGGCCTTGAGTTTGACACCTGTGGGTTAACCGGTAGATTTCCATTTATTTATTTATTTTCTTTAACATATTTAAAACAATGTTAACAAAGCTACCAGCCGGCAGTCCTAAAATGTGTACGCAACCCTGTTTGCACAAGTGAGACTGATTCAAGTTGCATTGTGACAACCACTGCTGAACCACTGCCAACGCACAAACAGTGATGTGAACGACGCTGAGGTATTTCGTGACAAGCATTTAAACTGCTACTATTAAAACACACTCACTGGTATGTAAATACACAGTGGCTTGGCAAACACATGCTGTCATAACACAGTGTTAAAAACCTTTTGAATGTTCCCCAAAAGACGATTACATGAACGACACAAATGAAAGCTGAGGATATAATTAGATCATATTTGGGAGGTAAGTGTTACGAAAACATTCTGAAAATGTAATAGCTGGCTAAGTAAATGAATTCTAAAGTGTGCCGTTTTTATTGCATGTACCCTATAATGCCCGAGGGCTTTTCCAATTAAAATCAATGAAATTCAATCTCAATTGGCTATATTACACTAGTATGCCATATAAAGACTGGCATCCCATAATAGGTATTTAACACAATATGGATTCATAAAAAGAATCAATTGATATTAAGTTTCCAATTTTGACTGCACGTCGTATTAGTGGAAGGCAAATCTTCGAGTTGAGAGGTTCTGGGTTTGAATTGTAGTTTGGGCCTTTCTGTGTGGCTTTGGCATGTTCTTCTCAGGCTTGCATGTTTTTTTTTTTTTATCTGGCTACTCCAGCTTCCTGCTGCAACATATTAACAAAGATCTAGGTGTGAATGTGAGTGTGATTTTTGTTCATCTATCCATGCCCTGTAATTGGCTGGGCGACAAATCATTATCAAACAGTATTTCACCATTGCATTGAATGAAAATGCCATTAATTTGTTTTTCGTTTCCAAAATAATGATTCTCCTAAGTCTGGAAAAATGGGGCAGTGTGTACTTATTATTTATAATGACATGATGGGGTGACATCCATTTATATGATTTGATAAAAGCCCTCTGAAAGAAACCATAACTACGACATGACACATGATGAATGAGTTTGACACCCCTGCGAGTCTACAATAGTGTTTCTGAAGGCGCTTTTGAAATAAAAAATGATACACTTTTATTTCGGGGCTACACAGGTCAATTACGCAACCTCTGCTATCTAATGGAAAATCATTTAATTGTCCTGTCACTCACTATGCGTCACTGTCATCGTTGAATAAATAACGTACAGTCTTGATTCGTAATAACTTTCAAACCAATTAAGTGAAACTTCTTAAATTGCTGCTAATAATAAGTAATATATCTCCGTTTATCAATCTACGCCAAGGACATAGTGACAGACAGAACGATTAAAAGCTTATCTGCGAGGTGGTAATTAACCTGTGTATCGACTTCTGTGACATATTTATTTTAGTGGTGTGCCGTGATATTTTTCCTATGTCATGTAATATGTGCTTTGGCTCAGTACGGCTTGGGAAACACTGATCATGGTAGCAGAGGCTCCTTGAAACCAGCAGGGCGTTTTAAACACCCCCACGGCGATGAATAATTGCTGGAGCTGAGATAGGGGATTCCTCCCTCCCGTGTACACAATGATGGATGCTCCCGCAAATGTCCCCAACTGTTCCCCAGACTAAGAATGAAGACGATATGGATATACTGCAACCATGGCAGGCTGCTGTTACTCAACTAATCGAACGCTTGAATCAATTAAGACTGTGGCGAGCAAAACAAGAAGGTTGCAGAATATTTCCTACTAAAAGAAGCTCATCCCATTTATCAAATAACTCCCAAAGAGATAAAATATATGATTGATTTATTCCAGTGATGCAGGTTTTTTTTATTTATTATCCCCTTATCATACTACTGAAGAATTTTGTGTGTAGAGGCCATCTCTTTCAAGGTAATAGCTCTATCTGCTAAACGGTACCACACTGACCTCTAACGGTCAGATTATGTAATAGGCCCATGACTGTTCTGCTGTGAGAATGCTCCCACGCCAGTCAAGACCGATTTAAAACACCCACCCCAGTCAAGATGGATTTAAAACACAATCACTCAACTACACATCGTCATCCATGCTAACTATCTGCCTTGATTCATTCGCTCAGTCGACTCTCAACCATTAGTGTCACCACCTTGTCATGAAAATGCAGTGAATCATTTCCCTCTCCAATTAAGTCTCGGGGCTCCTCATCAATTACCTGCTGACGTACCAAGTTATGATTGGCAAGTTTATTTAAGGAGTGTAATGTAGACTAATGAAGGCACCGGAGCATCATTGCACATTTGGTGGATGCTTGCCACATTTGACTGAACTAATGACATAAAAGTGTAAAAAAATTTAAAACGGTCAAGATTTTTACGATTTTTTTAATCAGTGATGCAAGTAAACTTTTTGTGCTGATTCTGAAAGTGACCTTGTTTTTTATCTCCAGCACATGGTTTCATAATTTTCATAAAACGCCAATAATATGTACTATAGTAATATATTTAGTAATATATCTGTTGACTATTGGAAAATATTTGCTAAGCTGGCTTTTGGGGTATTACAGATTTGCGTGAAAACTTTGTGACAGACCCATAAATTGTTATTTTTGATGACATATCTGCTTAGGAGCATAAAATATGTTATGTGGCTTTACGGGTAGTAATTATATGGAAATAAATCTTCTATCGCTCTGTGTTATTAAACAAATCGCCTTGTGTTTTCCTTCTTATCCTATGTAGACCCATTTCAAGTATAGAGGGTGAGCAAATGCTGGCTCAGCTCTTGTGCTGAGTGAAGAGGTGATTAAGGCAGCCAGCATCTATCTGCAGCTTTGCTCTATCTTATGTTGTTTATCCATCCATTTTCTATAGTGTTTGTCCTTATTAAGATTAAGACTTCTCTTCTAAGATTTATCGCGTGCACCCCTGCTAAATCACAGATTGTGCTTTGATTTTTTTTAATAATTACAGCTGAGTATGAATTTAGGGTTGTGTGCTTTTAGTGTACTACCACAATGCGATGTAATATGCTGGGCGGAGAATATGTACTTTGCGCTCATGTGTTGTCACGTCGTGCCGTTGTTTGTCGTTTTATAATTACCATGAATTGGCCGACAGCATTCCATATTATTTTAGCATTGAAACTTTCCTGAGATATAATACATTTTGGTGTTATAAATACACAAGGTTTTGTGTATTGTATTGTAAACAGTGTGATCAAGAGCGTGTGAACAGGAGGACTTGGCAAAAAATGTGTTTTAACAAAATTAAGACTTTTAATGCATTAAATTAGCAACGTGACAGGATTTCCCAAAATGCAAAGTTTGATTGGAAAGGCCACTTTAACCTGACGACAACACAGCAAGAATTTTGGATATCAGATGAGTGTGGAGAGATAGAGCATTTTGTGTGTGGGGGGGAAATTGCCTTTTTGCAAACCCCTTGATGCATCCGCCTACGTTATTTCCCGTATTTAAAAGAGTGTTTTTTGCTGTGTTAGTAGAAGTGGCAAACAGACTTTGCTGAATTTAAAAAACCAAATCCATCTGTCTAATTATTGAAGGGAACCCGCTGTTTGTTTTTGCTATAGGCTTCAAGGAATATATTGAAATGCAAAAGACATGTCAGTACTCACCCATAAAGGGTTAACTTTGTACGAATGTCCATAACTTCAACTTTAATTGTGTCTGCTACTCAGAGAATCCCTTCTTTGTTTAGCAGCCAAGTTTGAGCAAAGAATATTCACAAATAAGCTCATAGGGGCCAGAATCCTGAGGTGGTCATCTTAAAATGCTGCAATCCTTCAAATGGAGTAACTTTCCTTAAAAATGCGATATAGTAACGCAAATTCAACATTATTTAACAGAAAAGCAGTGTAAGCAGTAGATCATGTACTTTAGTTAACTAACTGTTTTCTCGTGAATGTATCTGTTATGGGGATTTTAGAGGCATTTGAAATCCTAATTATTATTATTATTTTTAAATCCAGCAATGTCACGTTGCTATTTAAATGTGTTAAAAATGTGGGGAGGGGTAAAGCGATATACACAAAATGTATTTGGTCTCTCTACAGCTCAGATTTTCACCTACTGTCAATTTCCGTGTTTATTTTAAGGTGTCACTTCTTAAAATTTACATTTGTCACAATAATCTATATATATATATGTATAAAAAAATATAGCAATATCCGATGCACCTTCAACTTTTATTTATTATACCATCTCCTGCAGTGGAACAGTAGCCTAAGCATCTCCGGGGATGTGCCTGAACAGAAGAGCACTACAAGCATGAAATGAACACGACAAGAGGCTACAAGGCTGCATGCACAGAACAAGTATATTGTCTCTTCTAAATTGAGTGCTGTACAAACTCTCCAGCTACCGCACATGAAAGGTTTGTTAATTCTGTCCAGGTAGTATGCGCACACACACACACACGCATTTTGGTGTGTATCGCACAGGAGCAATGAAAAGAGTCCATTGAAAAGGCACAATCCAATCATCTGCAACAGTCACCAAGCACAACACAGGCTGAAATCATCTGTAATTTAAACTATGTCCCGTGTTCCCCATCCACCAGAGTGGATGGATGGTCTAGCTGCATTTTCAGTTCCAAATAACATTTACTGTCTGAAGTGACGGCACATAGTGTGCGCGCGTGTGAAGAAATGTTTCCGGTTGTCCTGGGTCAGAAAAGCAGTCCTAAAGCATGTGTTTAAGGAGACAGTTGTTTATTTCACACTAAAACAAAATGCACCTGACATCCATCGCATCCCTCTGTTCATTGTCTTATCCATTGCTCCTCCCCATGCTGTTACTGTTTTGCTCAGCTTCATCATAGTTAGAAACACATTACATATACAGCATAATAATGTTTTTTTTTTTTTTCCATACGGTTCCAAATTGAGAAGTAGCAATAGCCGTAATGTTTTATCAGGCTTAGATGTGCGTGTAAAAAAAGCACAAGACACCTTAAAAGCATTCACTAAAACTTTGCAGCAGCATTTTAAAAGAAGGTGTAAGAAATGAGCGCACAACTGCAATTTTCCAGTGTTGTGTGCAATTGTATCCATTGCTGAACAGTCAACAATCCATTGCTGAACAGCCCTGATGTCATCCTTTCTTCCATAGGAAGGTCAAAGCGCGTGCCCCCACACAAACCGTTTGGGGTAGTCGATCAGATAAAACGTACCCGTATCCCACTGAGCGGCAAACGTTTGCGAGTGGATAGTGATATTTTTTCGTCACGGTTCGTTCAAGGTTGTCAGATGTGACCTTGAGTGAACCGTGACGAGGGCGCGTATTCGCTACCACTTGCAAACGTACGACCCTCCGTTTGATACCTACTTAAGCTATGCTTGCTAAAACTTGATGTGGTGGCAGTACAAATTAAAACGGAAACAAAATACTGTACAAACAAACAAAATGTTCTCAGAATAAGTCACTAAGGAGCTCTCTATTTAAGTACACTGGTAATTGTGAGCTATTTGCCGTGTCCGGTGTGGTGGTGATGCTTTGCTGACATGAGTACAGAGAAGAAGAGACAACTATACAAAATGATCTGTTACCTACTGAGTGATGATTATGTCCCCTCAGTGTCTGTGTCAGTGTCTAGCACTGGCTCACTCGCAGCTTCCTCCATGGCCTCACTCTGTACAATGTCTACGTCCTGAGGAGACCCGGCCTGCTCCTGCTCGGCTTTACTTTCAGGAAGCGCAGACTCAGTGGGCTCGGGAGAGGCATCCGGCGTGGGCTCGAACGCCGTGCTTTTGTCCATCTCAGCTCCATTGAGCCACTGGGCTTTAGGGGAAGGGGTTTTCTCTTTTGAGACGTCTTCAGTCTCCACCTGTGGGCATAGCTGCGCCTCCAGAGAGTGCGTCAACTCTACAGGGGGGCTGACAGCTTGCGTGACGCCTAAAGGAGATTCTCGGCTCGGAGTGTCTGAGGACCTGGTGGCCTGGGGACAGGCCTTGTCCGAGTCTTGGGGTGGTGATTTGGGGAGTAGAGTGGTCTCTGGCTGGGGCGATGATCGGGCCTCAGTGAGTGAACTGGGCAATGGGGTCTGAGCCTTGTTGTCAGGTTGGGTTGAGGGCAGGGATTGGGATTGGGGGGTCTGAGGCAAAGGGCTATGGGATTCAGCTGCTGGGCTGGCTTTTCTGACCTCTGGTGACTGGACAGGAACCGGCAGCTGATGCTGACCTAACAGAGGCACTTTGGCCTGAGCTTGAGACAGCAGGGGGGACTGGAATCGGGACTGAATGGGGTTGTTCAATCTGAGAGGGGTAAGCAGTTTCCCTTGGTTTAGATTCAGATTGGGGATGAGAGGGGGCGTAGGAAGAAGAGGTGTTGGGAGAGGGAGAACAGGTGTCCAATTGCCGCGTTCCCGCTCTCGGTCACTATTGCGGTCTTTGTCGTGCTCTCGGGGAAGGTCTCGCCCTCGCTCCCGGTCTCTATCCCGCTCGCGGTTTTGACGATTTCCATTCATTTCCCTCCGGAAGTCAAAATCTCTCTCATCGCTGTCTCTTTGTCTGTCCCATTGCGATCTTCGTTCATCTAGGTCACTTTCGAAACCGGCTGGACCGCCACCGCTGCGGTTCCAAGGCTGTGTCCCGGCAACGTTTTTGGGAGCTGTATTAGCGGGACGGTTGTCAAAGCGATTCGGGAAGTTCTGCCCCGGGTTGGGGCGATCCATGCCGTCTCGTTCATCAAAGTCCCCCCTCGACTGGTTCCAGTGATTATCGGGGGTAAACCCGGCAAGAGCCTGCAGACGGCCAAGCAGACTGCCTCTGGCTGGCTGAGTCCCTGGTGTTTGCAGCAAAGGGGGCCTGCCTCCTCCCCCTCCCCCGCCAAGGGGCGCCCGATGCTCTGGTGGAGGTGTTCTCAGCAGACCTGTACTCTGCTTCTCCACTGGGGGGAAGCGGTAGTCCTGGTCTTTGCCTTCATCAGCCCCCGAAGAAGACTCCTCTGTTTTGGATACATCATTGGCCTGGGGAGGGGGCCTGTGAAATGGGTCCATTTGAGAAAATGGAGGCCTGACATGGGCTTGTGCCTGAAGGGGGCTGTCAAGAAGGCCACCAGCCTGTTGGCCAGGTCCCTGGAGGAGGAGAGGAAAGCGAGCCCCGGCCCCAGGCGGAAGGAGGTTAGGACGCACGTCGAGTTGCAACATTCCAGGCATTCTTTGTCCCGCCATTCCCGCCTGGTGAAGTGGGTGGGCTGCGGGGTGCATGCCAAGGAGGCCCATTCCACTGCGAACTGCATTATGCATGCCTAGGAAAAGATAAAACATACAGCATGTTAATGTCACCTTCCACACTCGTCGACTCATCCATCATATATGTTAATGGTGCGCCACCTGGAAGAGAAAGCTCCGGTGTCCCCTCCAAACCCTTGGCAGAAGGCGGCATTTTGTCACCCGAGTGCTGCTGACTTTGAACTCCAACCGCATTAAATACATTAGCTCCAGAGATGGCGGAGGACATGAAGCCACCAGGCATAGAGCTGGTTGTTGCGATCATAGAGCTGAACGGAGATTCCTTCGCCGTCTCCTGGCTGGTTGCCACAGGGGGCGGCACTAGAGCTACAGCAGGGTCACAAAGAAATCACTCTCAATGACATGTCACATGAGTCAAAAGGTTACCACGTAAATAACACTTACAAGTTGGTGCTGAGGCCATGGCTGCAGTCTGTGCTGCTGGCATATAACCTGTAGAACAGAATATAACATAAGTAATCTTAAAGTACAGTGTTCCCATGGTTCATCATTTATGGGGTAGATTATTTTAGGGATTCTTACAGTACACAGAGTTGTGTGCTTTCAGTGAAGTACGGTAAGTTTGTAAAAAACAATTACCTGGGGGTGGTTGCGAGGCATTGAAGGTGGGCCTTAGGAAAGGTGGGGGCGGCCCATAACCTGGCGGGGGGATGCTCATATTGACAGGGAAGTTAGGAGGCACCAAGCCGACTGGACCAGGGACGGCCTGGGGCACTGGTAGCTGAGTAGGAGATAACAAACAGCAGGTTGAAAATAACTACTTTAGTTGTAATACCACCAAAACTTTCAATTTCATTTCGTGTAATTGTTCCCAATTTAAGAGCTCGTCTGGCTTCTGTAACCATTGTGGACTGTGAGAGAATTATAGAATAAATGAATGCTCCCACAGAGAGGATCTCATCATCATATTAACAACCATCAAACAAGTTTAGCAACAGGCTGCATCTTTCTTACCTGCACCGGCATCATGGGGACTGGCTGGTTGTAGCTTTCACTCTGGCTGTTCGATGCTTTCGTCTCGGTGCTTAGTGGTTGGATTATACCATCCTTGGTTGCCTCTGAACTCTTAACTGTGTCCCACTCTGAAGAAACAGACAAAGCTGGTTTTTTTAAAACCAAATTATTCCTGCGTGTTGGATTCTTGCTCGCAGCGCTAATACAGGGGGGTTCTTGGTATATTAACAATTAACGTTTCAAAGTTAGGACTAGCCTTACTAGAAGCAATTTCTTCAGCTATGTAAGAATCCAATCAGTTACCACCCCGCATACTGTATGATCTTTTGTTTTTGAAATGGCTTCTTTTATTCTATTATGTTGTGTGGATAATTGATTAGACCCATGTCTGAGCCCATCGATTATTTTTGCTGAATACCAAATCAAATTTTACCTTCATTGACAGTCTCCTGATCAATGATTCCTCCTTCGGCAAAGTCATCCAAGTCATCCACCTTAACTTTCTCCCAAGGTATGTAGGTGACTCCAAGGTCCACATCCCAAAACTGCTTGTATTCTTGTCTTACTCCTTTGTTTAGGGCCCAAGCAATCTGCATTTAAAAAGCATAACGGTGGCAGGGAGAGAACAAAGTATTGTTCAAAGACACAATCTATAAAAGACATCAAGCCGTCCAAGGTTCCGCTGCTGGAGGTCAATGTGGAATTAAATTACAAAGAAACTATGGGGAAAATGACATTGCATTCAATCAAATTACAGCACAGAGGCAGCAAAGTGTACCTTGATGATCTTGGAACCAATTTTGCAGGAACCTGTGCTGAGCTTTTGGCGTGCACGGTAGGCGTCTTGTCTGTGGACCATACAGATGTAGGCGCAGCCTCTCGGAGGGATCATCTAGAAAGGTCATAAGAGATACAAAATAAGACAAACTTTATCCAGTCAATAACTAACACAATACACTTCTTGGAAATGTGAATGGGTGAGGGTCACATGACAGAAGACACAATCATACTGTAGAGTAGACCTCTTACATTTATTGACTCTATTTGGCCAAACTCTTCAAACAGGTTTGTGAGGTCTTGTTGAGAAGCCTTTTTGTCCACTTGACCAACCCAAAGAGTTGTGCTGCACACTAGATAAAGGGTACAAATAGGACAAAAATGTATTGACCTTAACTGATCAGATCATTCAAACATAGAAGATGAATGCAGTTTAATTACCACTTAGAGTCTTGGATCGTATCGGAGGCAGTCCTTTCTTCTGCCGCTCCTTTTCCCGTTCTCGGGCACGTCTTTCGCTTGAGTACGAACGTGACGTCTTTCTCTTACGATCTCTGGAGCGTGATCGTGACCGCTTACGATGCTTACGCTTACGAGACCCAGAGCGGGACCTGGACCTTCTCCTTTTGGGAGACCTGGAGAGACCAAACAACACGCGCTATAAGAACATTTCCAATGACTGTATGCTTTCCGTTTAGGATTTTTTGCAACACATGCCCGTGTTGTAAGATTAAAAACTTTTTTAAAAAATCCTTAAAAAAAATAAAAAATTGTTTTGACTGACCGAGAACGTGACCTCGAGCGTGTCCTGGAGCGGGTTGTGACAGTCTTTGTGTCTTCTGCCTCAAAGTTATCCTCTTCCATTCCATCTGGGCCCTCATCAAGGTCCATGTCCTGAGGATCAATTCAAAACATATATAAATATAAGTAAATAAAAATAAATATATAAATAAATATAAATAATCAAAATAAATAATATAAGTAAGTATATTTGCTGTGCTGTACACCTCACAGCGCAGTTAAGTGCCCAGCACAGTGGTTAAGGAGTCACCCGAATGTGGCAGAAATGAGTGGGAAACGATCCGTACAAAATCAAAATATGTATTTCAAACTTCCAAGCAGGCTCACCACCTGGCCTTTAGTTACCTGTTGCTGGTTGTCTATGGTGTCATCCATCTTAATTTCTGGCTCGGGTAGCTGCGGCTGACAGCTCGTCTGAGCAGTTGCAACCGAGTTCTCTTGTCCATATAGAGTGTCTTGCCCGTCAATGCTCATTGCCTGCAGAAATAAATTATCAGTGTGTAACAAAACATCAGTCAATTATAACAGCGCCCCCTAGTATTGGTTGTGCGTGTAACTACCTTTTGCTGGTGCTCCAGCAGTTGCTTCTGAAACTGCTCCAGGTTCTGCTGCTGTAGCTGCTCAGCAAGTTGGTGGAAGAGTGAGCTGTTCATGGGCTCCGACACCATTGGCCTGCAAAGTGGTTAACAGATTGGATTAGGCACATCCAAGGGTCGTCGGGAAAAATCAATCTTGTCGATAAAACATCATGAACCCACAGTTGAGAGGAGGCCGCTTCCTTCTTAGCTTCTTCAACACGCTCAGCCTCATTTCCAAAGTCAAACTGCCCCAAGAGTTTCTGTGGGAAAAAAGCATTAGATTTGTCTCGTTAAAAGTCATTAGAGAGAAATAAATGTAATCATTAAGTACTATAGTATATAGCTGATTTTTATTATCTATTAAAACAGAGGGGTATATTTTTTGTCATTTGAAAATCTTAAAACTCAATCCCGGTAATATTTTTTTTCCTGATAGGTTTTTTCTTGCATTTGTGCTCACGTCCGGTTAAGCAAGGCAAAAATGCTTGAATTTTTTTTTGTCAGCTCTAATATGCTTACGTTGTGTTTAAAAAATGTTAGTATGCTTAAATGTGTTGTAAGTGTGCGGGAGGGATCATTTAAGCCTCAAACAAAAGAGACATTACATGCTATATTTAGAGCAGATTTTCATCTATTGTGGGTGGGCGTGGAACTTAACTCTGAGAATGAAAAGTGGGGGGGGGGGGGGGGTCACTAGCGCTATAAGTACCTTGTTAAAAGAGGAGACCCTCTGCTCGAGGGGATTGAGGCTGTTGGCAGTAGCGGCTGCAGTGAGTTGAGCGGTGAGAGCTTGCAGCTGCACAACCAGACCAGCATCCAAGGCCTGGAGCAATGAAGGCTGAGGCTTTTGCTGCTGCATTTGCAGGCTCTGTACGAGCTGTTGAAGCTGGTGACAGAAAAAAAACACATTTCAGGTACCCTGCAGAATAGGCAGAAAATACTTTTTAGCAAAACTTTAAAGGTAGCATTCTTTCTAAATTTTCATTTTTAAGAAGAGACCCTCAAATGTACTATTTTCTCTAACCTGCTGGCCCTGGGGAGTTTGTAAAATTTGCGCCACAGCTGCCACGGTGTCTGTGTTGGTAATCTGCGAAGCCCAGTCAGGAAGACCCTGAACAATGTTGGCGGGCGTGGCTGGTGTTGCTGGTGTGCCTTGAAGCAAAGAAATAAACAAGGGAGTAAAATAAAGGCAATGGACATTACTTAAAAGAATGACCTCCACGCAGGTTTTCCGACTGACCAGGTGTGGTGTTATTGACGGGGGCAGCGCTGCCTGACATGACCGGAGTAACGCTCGGAGGAGGAATCCCGGCAGCCATGTCCAACAACGGCTGGATGATGTCGCTCTTGAAGACAGCATTCTTTTGCCACAAGTTCAGGACCCGCACTATCTTACTCTGAAATATGATAGGAAGATCTGAATAAAAATACTAACACATCAAGAATAAAAAGCAAAGAAGTACGTAAGGGCAAACATTAAAACCTTGTCATCTGAGGGACAACGGTAGAGGTGCTGGAATGTGGCGATGATATTCTTGCTGAAGCGTGGTGCAAAGACATCCTTCTCCGTGCCGAACTGGTGGCGCGACTGCCTCACAATCGAGTCGATAACATACAACCCCGGGACCTTGTATTCTGGTTTGCACTGGAACGGCAACAACCAAATTTAATGCAGGAAAACATGGACGTCGGTTTACATTTTAGCAGGGTTGGTTGTCGTTAGAATGTGTTGGTGTGGTTACAAATATTCTTCTTAGTCGCATATCTGATGTAAGTAGATGATACATTTTGTTAATTATATAGTTTTACTATTTTACAGGTAAGTACAACTCACCTTTTGTATGAACTTCTCTACACTCTGCACAACATGCTTGTAGAACTGAAAAGAGGGGAAAATGTGTTAATGGCAGCATTAAAAAAAAAAAGCATTATAGTTAAACAGTGGGCTATTCAAAAGGGAAAAAAATCAACGAGACCACACAGGATTCACACCAATTTTCCTGCTCCAAAGATACAGATGATCTAGCTGCAATTTGTTGAAATCTTCAGAATTTACTGTGTAATATGTCCTTTCAAAGTGTTGGCCTCAATGTACTTGTAGGATCCGAGCAACTTTGATGCCGGAGGAAAGACATTTATATTACTTAGGGCAGAAAAATGGTTTCTATGTGTGCTCAGCAACATAATTTTCTTGTGATGTTTTGTTTTCAGTCATGCTTATCTAAATAAACAGAGTTTTTGTTGACTGGCATGCAGGCGAACTAATTGGGAAAATTGATTATCTTGATAATAAACCTCTGTGAAGCCTGCCCCTTTGTGGTTGCAGTCTTCTCCAGACAAATTGTTCCAGTTACTTTTGCAGCCGACAATGTGGTTTTGTTTTCAAACAAATAACTGCTTCTTGGATGTCTCTAAACGATTATAATGACCAGTTAGCTAATGGTGTGAGGCGTTACGAGAATTGAGATTTGAAGACCGGCAATTGTAATTGGAAAACCTTCTATGCAAATCATATCAAGTGGAGCTGGGGCGACAGGTTGAATGTTTGTTGATCATGTCCCACATCATTCACCAGAATAAAAAAAGAACGAGAAGAGTTTACAACTACGATGTAGGAACAAAATTAGGCTACCATTTGCCTAACTGCTTTTTCTAATTGAACTCATTCCTCGTTTGTATTTTCTTGAATAACAGTTCTACTATTGTTTTTCAACACAGTCATAGTTATTGCAATTAATATCAAGCTACATAAAGAAACAGATATGACTGGATAGAAGCAATACCCACTATGATAAAAAAATATAACCAAGACATTTAAAAATATAATTTCCACTTTATGCTTCTAGGTTAAGGGAAAATAGTACACATAACTCCATATTTGCTCTTCAGGATCTCTGACCATAGCAGAAAATATATGAATAAACGAAATAAATACATAAATACATCATTAAATAAATATGTTTGTGAATCATTTTTTCTTCCCTGTTTGCATTTTCAAAAGTGTGTCATGATACCAACATTTTGAGCAATTCTATACCTGCTGGTATTGAAACGATTACCATCAGTAACAAGCAGTAGAATGATAGCTGGCACAAAACAAATGTATTTAAATATGTACTGATTTAAAAAAATATTATATATATAAGGCTACTAATTTGAAGACTTGATAATTCATATCGTGAATTGGTCTGTGCCCATTTTCTATAGACGCTGTATTTTTCTTCCAAACTGTAACTGTTTTGCAAATTACATTTAATTTCCTTGTTTGGCACGCTCAAACATGGCGAATAAAAAGAAAAAGAAAAAAAACTCTTGAATCTTATGGCATTGAGATTTGTCGATTTGAGTTCAATTAATAATTCAGCCCAAGTGAAAATACTTTCAGAAAAAAAGTTGATTAAACAAGGTTATACAGGGACCATATAACAAATACAGAGTCCAATACAAAATACACCTAAACTTGTGAAAACCAGCTGCCATAAGCTACTATTTTACTCGAAACAACCGCCTTCTAAACAACTCAAAAACATCAGTCAAGACAAGTCAAGGATATTTGTATAGCCCTTAATCATAAGAGTGTTACGGGAAAAGTGTATATGAATCTGAAAATGTGGTGATCCACCCATCCATCCATTGTCTGTACCACTCATCCTGATAGTCAAGATTAGATGACTAGTTAGTTAGTTGTCACTACTACATTGATGGCTAAAGTTAGTAGTTGACGTCGTCAGGGCTCGACACTAACTCTTGCACTGGTGCTACCAACCTTTTTAGTTGGTCACACCGCACAGGATTAGCTGGCACCCTTTTTTCGGGAAGTATAGTATGACCATGTTTGCTGATATAGTTATCTCATTTGGCATAGTTTCATATGATGTAAAGATTAACACTATATATTAACACAATATTTCGCTGTTATAAGAATTGTGTTTGCAACAAGTGGCGGCTGACAATACAGATAAATTGTTTTTATACGCTGTAACTTGAAGAGAAAGAAAAAACAGGAAAAAATACCACAGCAAAAACTGAAAACATCAGTAAAAGGCAGTGAAGTAATAGCTGCAAATTTTACAACTTCAAAATAATTTGACTTGTATTACAAAATACTGTAAAGATAGTCAATTGCAACGCTTTTGATAGCATTCCCACAGCAGCAAAAAAGTTGCCACAGGAGAAGGAAACAGCAGCACGAGTGGATGATGACAACATATGTAAACAAACCATTTATCGAGTCCATTATTCCTGAGCAAAGGACAAGAGTTATGAAAGTGAAGAGAGATAAGTAATTACTGTGACAGGCCTAACTATGGTACTGCTTCTTTGTCTTTACATTGTAAACTTCTTGTGCATAACAAATAATTTTAGATTAGCTTAAAACTTTTGCCATTGGACAAAAAGCTTCTAAATTAAAACAACAAAATAAACATCAGTGGTTGTTTGTATCATGCTTGTTTGACGTTGATTGACAGCTCAAACTAGTCAATGGCAATTATCTGACACAAACGCACATGCACACAGGTTGCAAGATGAGGCAACATCACAAATAATAGCCAATCAAAACGCACAAAAGCTTAGGGCTCCAACTAATGATTATTTGAACTATTAATTAATCTGTTGAATATTTTGCTCATTAATCGATAGATGAGATTAAAAAGGTATTACTTTCATCCCTTTACTCAAAAACAGTTTCTCAAATTGGCAATGCAAAAAATGTTCAGACGTGCATTAATTATGATTTTGTTTCAGGTTTGGTCTATAACAGGGGTGTCAAACTCGTTTTTTTGGCGGGCCGCATTGTAGTCATAGCTTCTTTCGGAGGGCCATTATGACTGTCAACCCAAATAAATGTATGAGCACCTCATATTATATACAGTAAAAGCTACAAAACAAACTGACAAATAACTCGTTTTCAAATCAGACGAGTAAAAACTGGTCAAATATTTAAAAAAAAAGATATTATTAAAAGTGAAGACAATTTGCAATTCTAGGAATGAACACGAATTTGATGCACAATTTGTCTTCGCGGGCCACATCAAATGATGTGGCGGGCCGTATCTGGCCCCCGGGCCTTGAGTTTGACACCTGTGGTCTATAACATCCAAGAGAAATCTGCAAAAATGTTAATTGTTGTCCAAAATTAAAGCAATGTCTTATTTGAAAAACCACTAGCCTAATCAGGCTGCTTGATGATGTCAGCCATCATGACGAGCACAATGCCAAAAATATTCATATCAGCAATTTTAATCACTTTTATTTGCCCTTTATTGCACCACAGACTACTGGGTTTTGAGATGCACACAATAATAGATCTCAAAATAATTAATTTCCTATGTAGCTTTGCCAAGGGATTGTTTATTTGTTAAATAGTTTTCATTGGATAAAAAAAAAAAGTCATGTTTACATTCATTCATCCATCCATCCATCCATCTTCCAAACTGCTTATCCTAATGAGGGTCGCGGCCATGCCAGAGTCTATGAAAGTTGTCTTAGAGTGGTAAAAGGCGTACCAGTCAAACAGAAACATGTTTACATGAACATTTTCAATGAAAGGAAGCAGAAGAATGAATATGAAACTTTCTGACCCTTTTTAGGCAAAACAAAAATGATACATTTCCACATTTAAACACTGCATTCAGAAATACTTCCATTATTATTTTTACACTTTCACACTATTAGGGCGAAAAGATTAAATTAACACCATGAATTTCAGGCCATATTGCTAAGCCCTCCGGCTGATAGCAGCAGTCGAGCCTAGTCAAAGATTTCAATGGTTTTAATTGTATGACGACATTTTCCGTCTGGTGTGTACAAGTTATTGCCCATTGTGAATGGTGAACTAAAGACTGATTTCAAGAAAATCGCAAATCGAATCAAAAACCTTTTTTTTTTCTTGTTATTGTTCAGCACCACCTGGAAGTGCGACGTGAGCCATTGGGTGCATTTTAGTAGCCTTGCAAGTGTGTCTGGAAAGAAAATTTCAAAAACGAACCGTACACGGCAGCAGAAGCAGTAGCGTGGGAAGAGACCATACTTTATGCTTGATTCAGAATTCAACTTAGTTTAAAAAAAAAAAAAAAACTGAAACACAAACTCAATAAAAACCCTGCAGCTAACGACAGCATAAATATTTATTTTAAAAGACGTGTTTTTTCCCCCCAACATCACATTTGCTCTTCGACTCATTTCTTCTACCTGTTGCTCCGCCCCATTTATGTGCATGATGAGACGGTAATTGGATTTGCAGGCAGACATCTTAGTCATGGAGGTGGCATACATATCTATTTATCCAGTGATAGATGTTTAAATACTTTTAGCTGCTGCTGTAAAACACAATGTCGATATTGCAAGATGTCTCTCAAATTATCAAGCGATGACAATCTTAAAATCCATAACCATCCATAATTGTGTGTGAAAGCCAAAGCAAGCTGATCAATCTTGGACCACATGTGCCATGTAACAGGCAACATGTAACAGCTTGTGAATGAATATTTGTTTCATCGATTGTAATCAAACTTTATTGTTCATCAATAAGACGCAAATCTTAAGTAAACACTGATCGCACTCGTATTATGCGCAAGACACAGGGGGCACTCAAAGAGCATTTATACAGGAAGACATTTCAAACTTGGGCAGAAAAATAGTAACCAAAGTTAATAACCACAAAATAACCAACCAATACACATTTAATGGGCTTTTGGTTGAAAAAAAAAATCTGAATAATAAAATTAAATTCAAAATGGCTCACCTAAGCATACTTGTAAAAAAATATATTTTATATTTGTTTTGTTTTTAAAGGTGTAATAAATATTGAGACTGCAATAAATAATGAGACTCATGTCACTTGTGTACAACTTCTGTAATTGGTTAAAGTAGCTACATATTAGGTAAAAATAACATTGTCAAACATCAGCCATTTGGCGAATTATTTTTAATTATGTTCATGTTTAAAGGGTTGGGGGTTGTTCGGCTGGCCAATTAATCGGTCTGGCCCTGAAAATAATCACAAATAGCAAAACAATGTGGGCTTTCGAACAATCCATAAAATCTGACACACAGGAAAAATGCTGGAGGTGTTTTTCTTTGCCTTTTACTTAATGCTTAAATGCTGGAGGTGATTTTTTTTTGCCCTTTTACTTAATTATAATCAATTGTTCATCAAGGACGGTTAATCATTTATCTTGTGCTCTGTAAAGTGCTTTGTTAAAGCTGCAGCTGTTGTAAAAGCGCTACATAAATAAAGTAATTTGTGTTACAATTCATATTCAAATCACTGGGCTTCGATCCTTTATTCTGCAAGTTCTCCCAGTACTAGTGGTTAGGATAATATAAACAAATAGTCACTTTAATCTTCTGACCCTGTAACGTTAGTAGGAGGAAGGATTTGAATTTTTTTTTTATTTTAAGCTTCAACAACAAATATAATTGTAGTATACAAAAATCGGTTATCGGCATCGGTTTGCGGAAAGAGAAAATTATCAGTCGCCTGTAGTTTCTGTGGGGGAAAAAAAAGACTGTTCATCGCTATCAACTGTATTTTGTATTTATTTATGAATGTAGATAATAAGTTCAGCGTTTAAGAAGTGCAGTTCACTTGTTTACATACATCATAACGCATCATGAGTTGGATGTGTTTAAATAGTAGAGCCACAAATGTGTTTGCATTGTTATAATCTGCCCTTTAGTTTCTTAAATTTCTTAATGATATACAGAATAGTATATACATACTTTTTTATGCCACACTTGTGTGGCAGAATTACGTTGTCATGGTGAATGCTTACAGACTACATGTCAAAGTATTTAATAAGTTTAAACCTGTAATGCAATAGGGTTCGAATCTTTCATATAAATTAATGCTTAATTTCCCCATAATCTATAATATATATGATATGTTTCACTATAGATAAGACATATTAATTGCTTGTTTGTAATAATATTATAAAGGCCCTTAAAAAAAAGAATCTAATATTACATTGCAGTCACAACTTTTAGGGATAATGAAACTTTTCAGGAGAGGGTAGTTGACAAGGGTTGCAAAGAGAAGATGTCCAAAAGCCACAGATATTACAGTGCGGTTACACTGTTTTACTACGCAGTTTACCGTTTTTTTCCATGTATAATGCGCCCCCATGTATAATACGCACCCTAAAAATGGCATGTTGATGCTGGAAAAAAGCCTGTACCCATGTATAATACGCACCCAATTTTTTTTTTTTTTTTTTAAGTCCCAATGATCGTCACACGCATCTGGGTGTGGTGAAATTTGTCCTCTGCATTTGACCCATCCCCGTGTGATTTTGATCCATCCCCTGGGGGAGAGGGGAGCAGTGAGCAGCAGCGGCGCCGCGCTCGGGAATCATTTGGTGATCTAACCCCCCAATTCCAACCCTTAATGCTGAGTGCCAAGCAGGGAGGCAATGGTTCCCATTTTTATAGTCTTTGGTATGACCCGGCCGGGTTACTTAAGTCCGTAAACGTAAAATTATTTCAGAAAAAAGATCATCTTTGGGAACAACCGGATGTTATTCTGCCGGTCAGTATCACTGCGCATGCAGTAGCAAACTCAATAGCAAAGAAATATGTGAGACTCAACGGGATCACCAATATTTGAGTGATGTTCCAGTTATTTATCACAATTATTTATTATTATAATAATAATATATATAATAATTATTTATTTATTATTCACAATTGTCATGGTGATCTTTCTGGTGATTTCTTAACTAGGCTGGATGTATTTTTTTTGTTGGCATTGATTTCTCCGACTGCCCGTAAAGGCACCACCGCGATCAGTTAGGTTAAAATGAAAAGAGAGGAAAGTGACGTGCGGACATGTGAAAAAGGCGGCTCTGTATGGGAGAGAAGTTGAAGAGGAATAAAAACACCCTTGGAAACCAAAACTTGCCCCTCGTCGTGACTCGGAGCCGCAACAAATCTTTCGGATTTGTGTAGGGTACATTGTGACAGCAAACGAGCAGGTGATCGAGCAAGCTTCTGATACGAGAGCATTGTGTTCGTATGGAGCGTGTTTGAAGTGAACAGCAGAGAAGAAAGGAACAAGGCAAAGTGTTGTGAAATAAAATATTACCTGTAATACGCAGTTAGGTAGAGAACTGAACTCTCGCTCTTTATATAGCTGACGTGTCAAAAAAATAAAATAAATAAATTAAGAAAATAAAAATAAAAAAATTAAAAATTGTAAACATGTATAATGCGCACCCCAGATTTTAGGACAATAAATTAGTTAAATTTTGCGCATTATACATGGGAAAAAACGGTAATTTTATTTGACGTGTCATCTCGTCTGCACGCATTTCCTCGATATAAACTCAGCCCTGATGTACACAAAATAATCAAGGTCCTACACCACTGTGTCTAGCCCAGTGTTTCCCAACCTTTTTTCATTCACGGCACACCTTTTCATTGGAAAAAATCTCGCGGCAAACCGCCAACAAAAATCTGTTAAGCTCCGATATTAAAATCAGTTATATTACAACGAAAGACGTAAAGTCCTATTCCTATATATGTATGGAGAGTCGAATAATTCAAAAATAAATTCGAAATATTCCTTTTTTAAATAAAAGTGACCGTTTTTTAAAAAGGTTTTAGACGGTGTAAGAAATAAACTATTTAAAGTGATTGTGATTCAAATAAAAGAATCAACGTGACTTTGTTTACTGTTTTAGACTAGCGCTATAAATATGTCACTTTTAAAGACGCTCTGCTGTTCTGACAGCAGCTGAGTGGCTATCAGTCGAGGTGTCTCGACTTGACTGTTTATTTTATGTATGTGAAAAATAACCAATCCAGGTTCTCCGGTTGAACTACATGCTCTGATTTCCATTGGACCACAAACGCACCACAACCGTCATAGTGTCTGTCACTGTTAGCAAAAGCACACAGCAACACACACATAAACTGAATATGTGCCGATGCAATCCAATCCAACCGACACAATATTTAATCTCAAGATTCTCCGATTCTCCACGCATGCACGATTAGCAAGTGGCTGACCAGGCCTTGCGCGAACTGATCAGTGGTTTGGCGATCCTGTTTACAATGCGCTCCGTAATTAATATTGGACAATCCCACGGCACAGCTGAACGTCTCTCACGGCACACCAGTGTGTGCTGAGTACAGTGTCAGCATTTTTTCTCTTCAAAAACTTCTCCATCACTGTCACTATCGACTCGTCTCGCTATCCACAATGACAACGTCGCTGTCAATGCTACCTGCATGGGCATCCCATATACCTGCCGCTGCATCCATGCGTCACCAATTTTCTCATCTGCAAGCACGGGGCAAATCGCTACCTGCTGCTGCCACCTTCTGATATGGAAGATATGATTACTCTGCCGGGCGCTACACCGCACAGGCGCACAAAGTGGAGAATTTCCCACGGCACCCCTGACAATATTTTGCGGCACCCCGGTTGAAAAACACTGGTCTAGCCATCCTAAATTCACTAACACTGGCCCAATTTACTGTGCAGCTGAGATTTTTGTTTTCGCATGTTGGGTTATGTCCTTCCACAAATAATGGTGTGAGCAAAATGTACAATGTCAAATGCTAAATATTCAGTTGTATTTTTTTACAATGAAAAAAAGCCAAAACAGGCAAAGAACTGTAACTAAGTAATATTGTCTTAAAGTCTTAACAGTATTAAGAGGGTAAATAGGAAATAATTCTTGAAACATAGAACGTATATCACAATACAGGGGTCGCAATACGTGTGTGTCCCCATACTTGGCCTTCGAGGCGAAATGTATCCCAATATTTTACATTCCTTTCCTTTTTTTCTGAAAATGGTCCTCTGTATAGTTTTAGTATTTTATATTGCATGTTCTTCAAATGTTCGTAGTGCTTCCAGTTTCGTACCAGCGCAGTGCCTGGTCGAAATCTGCGCACTGCACTGCTAGGAGCAGCTTTGAAAGATGTGCTTTAAGAATGAATCTGCAATATCAATTATGCCTTCATATCAATGCTTGTACTGTAAAGAGGCCCGCAACAATACATTCCCATATTGTATTTTTTAGCACAGCCCTAGTTATAGTGGTTACAGTTTATGCTGAGAAATTACCGAGAAATTGACGGAATATTCCAAGTACACTCAGGTGTGGCTAGAAGATTTTCATACTGTTTAGCCACGTTGGCTAAGAGGTTTCGCGACCCAGATTACATTACGCCTGTATAATATTTTGTCAAAATAACATTTGGTGTTTAACTGAAAATACAATTGTATGGAGTAGGTTAAGAATGAAACACTTAAGTCATTATTTTAATGTACAGTGGACCTAAAGAACGCAAAGCTCAATCAAGGACAAGTGAAGGATATTGGCTGTACTTTCATATTTTTTTCTAAATGAATTACTGATGAATAAGGAAATCTTAGTCAGGTATTGCATGTAAGTATCCATCCATTGCCCAAAAGCAACACCAAATGAGTTTTTATTTATGCATGAAAGCGCATTGTGTCACCTGTCATGTCACTGTGACAATAAACCAGGCAAATAAAAAGTCTTCCAAAAACATCAAACTCGGATCATCGTCTGCTTTATCTCTTGACTGATGAATGAAGTTCTTCAAACCAATCAAAAAGCTGACTAAGGTCCACACAATATGTCTGGCTACAAAATTATTAACTTGAGCCATCTAAAAGCAGTTGCAAAATTCAAACAAGGCTCCATTTCAGACAAAGCAACCACTTAGCATGCACTGGAGCGCAAAATATTAACTCAACTGAAACTAAATGGAAAGGAAATTATGAGAAATGGATAATTGGGATCAAACCATCTTAGGTACAAAATGGGGTCATACTGGATCACATGACAACACTATTCCAAGACTTCAATCACTACACCTTCATCCATAACAATTAGGTTTAAAGCAAATACTAACAGAGGTCACATGCCACAATAATGATTTGGATGCACTTGCAGGATTTGATCTTGACTAATTAATTCAGTGTGCAATGAATGCAGCGCACTAACTCTATGAACACCATGATGTATTATTGTGTTCAAAACAGTATGGAGTTACTAGAAATGTGTGCATGTCCACAAAGCAACCTCCATTTTGGAAAACAAATAATATTCTCACTTTGCGCACAATGCATTCCCAACAGTGTTCTTAGTTAAGAGTCTTTACACCAAAGAAATGCATCAGCAGCCAGGCCAGACATACAAAGTCTCCCAAGCACCACTATTGAGCAGCACTGCCTGGAAAAGTATGGAACCAACTGAGGCATCTTTCCTTGTGAAACAACCCATACTCCTACCTAAGCTGGTTAGGGATTCTCTTATCTCTTTGTAACTCTCTCCACCCCATCCTCCAGTGCTTTGGGGGAGCTGGGAGAGCTGCTGAGGGAAGGGGAAACGAGTGTTATTCATCAGGCACAGTAGTTCTTGAAGAACAAACAAGGCAGAAAACATTTGATGAGAATATCATGTAAAAAAAGGCCGCGTGTTGTCCTGTACTTTTTGGTGTAATGGATGGATGGCTTACACTGCAACTGCCTCTATTAATGAATATATTAATAAACATTCGTAACTTATACTGGAGGCTAATAAGTACAGCTATGTAAGTTGACCACATAAGTTTGTCAAAACAAAAATGTTTCCGTTGAGACAATAAAAACGCCTGGAATTCGCAACGCCCAGTACCATGTTTGGTCACTTGCGTGTTTATCACACAGACAGCTAATCGATGTGATCGGAATCGGTATAGGCCCATCTGACCAAACCATGTCAACTGCAGCAGTTTCACCAGCTCGCACAAACGACCCCCCCCCTCCCTTTTGCGATGCCATCCTTATCGAAATTTTATCACGTTGCTATTGTTAGTGAACGAGGTCCATTGACACAAATAAAGATTGGAAGCGTGCAAAAAAAAAAAAATGGGACCAGAAATATGTCTGCTGTTAATTATATTCCAGAGCAGCATGCCTGTGAAAAGGGCACTCTCATTACAACGATCATCTTCCCTAAGAATTTATTTGGAGCATTTCGGGAGTTTCATCATCAGGGTGTTATGGGTGAAACGGTTCCGAATCATTTTTGTACCTCGATTTTACAAAAAATGTCGAAAAGATTTTTTTTTTTCTCCTTTGGGTACCCTATTATTTGAGATGCAGGTCAGGATGACAGCCCAGAAATGCTATGCATGACGGTAACATGCCGCCAATGTGCGGAGAAGGCCAACTTCAAAATAAAATCTTCCCAAATACATTAATGCACAGACATCAATGCTTTGGTATGCTTTGAGATAAGAAATACAGTTTGCTGCTATCCACAGTTTAAATCTCAGGAAAAAAAGTTTGTTGTCCAAAAACAAAAACCAACAGGTTGCTCATGTTCTCTTGTGTATTCGTAATTGTTCTTTAACCAACCCCCCAATTTTTTTTTTTAACTTTATCTGAATGCTCGAATACTTGAGAGAATTTTAAATAGTATAGCGGAATACCAGAATGTTCACTATCATATAAGTTTGACACCTCATTTGTAGGCTATGTTTACTGATGTGGGTTTTATTTCCCAATTTTGTTGTTTACCTGTTGTACAATGACAATTAAGTGATTCTATTTTATTCTATTCTATTTATATTAAGGTAAAAAACAACAACAGCCGAATAATAAAGACAAAGGTGATGAGCAATTTTAATATGGGCATCGCCACTATCTGCTGGGCAGCAGTGCTTTCTCTGAGGCAGGCCCATAAATAAGAATTAGGACCTGGTGTGAACACCATTTACAATCTTTATTCCAAATTCCTCACCTAACTTCTCATACTTACTTTAATGGCCTTGATGCCTGACTTGGTGATTTGGGTCATCTTGGCCTTCGAGATGGGTGGCTTATACTCATTCAACGAGTATAACTGCAAAAATCACAGAAGACATACAATGAGAATCAAATTTCATTCATGTCAAAGAAATCTTCTAATTGTACTAACAAGAAAATGAAACGACAAAGAACGAGAATCAACCTTTATTTATGTCGAAAAAATTGACATCTTCTGTAAGAAGTGATTTGTTCACACCACTGTTTTCCTCGTTTCATTGTGTTGCCGTTATTCACTGTATACCACTAAAGATGGCAAAGAACGCAAGTATTGTTTTTTTCCCCCACAACTTAAAACTTCCTTGAAAGAGCAATAACAGACAATTGACAGATTTCCGGACTCCATAGTTAACAATCCAACCTCATAACCTGGTCGAGGAAAGTGCATCTTTATAGTTGTCTATGGTTCTGCCAAATCTGATGTTGGTCAGTCTGCAGAAAATTCTTTTGGACCCACCAATCTCTTGATGTTACTGTAACCTGCCATGATGGCTCATATATTCCGTCGCTTCCAACATGTGAACGCACTATAAAGATGTATTGTATTGTATTAATTTTATGAATTGTAGCAAGTAAAATGCATTATATAGTAAATCCTATGTAGTTCGCAAGGTGTGGAGTGTTTGCTCATTCACAACTCCTAATTTGTTATTTTCTAATGATGTTTGATTACCAAATTAAACCACCATACATCTGACGAATGTCTCTCTATTTGTATTCTACCCGTTTTAAGTCTTTTGTACATTTGTGTCAAGTCGTAAAAAAATGCTGCATTGGACGAGGTGTGAATGTACCCCGATCACGTCCAGGTTTACAGTGTTCCATCATAACCATTAAAAGTGATAAATGGCGGAAATGCTTTATTTATTTGATTACTGCTGGATGCAAAACATTAACTGGCAGAGCAACAAGCCTAACAGTGCCGCGATCGTTTTTGTCAATGTCAGTGATGCTTAAGCTAACGCTCCAAGTTATCGTGCAACTCAGACGGGTTAGCTAACTTGTAGCGTGCTAACGATAGCAGCAGGCAGTGCAGCTCCCTTTCTCGTTTTACACTGCAGATAGTTGTAATTACAATGTAATCACGTCGAACTTTAACCAAACACCTACACTGACTATGCCTGGACGAGTGCTTCCCTAAAAATAAACAACGCAGCGACATGTTTGTGCAGTTATGCGGCCTTGCGACAGTCCCGCTAACGTTAGTTTACGTTAGCTTTAGCTAACTAGCTTTAACGTCGCCGCTAATAAGAAGGGGATACTGGATTTTTCGTCATGTTTACATGATCGACTGCACGGATTTGCAACAAACCTCGTTGTTGAAGGCTTTCACGGCCTCCATGGTGGCGTGTTCGTGTTCGGGCTCTCAGCGACTATCTACTCAATAATAGGTTGGAGACATGCATGCTCGGTGTCTGGCGAGATGGAGGAGATTGCCAATATGGCGCACAAGCATAGGAGGACAACTACAGTACACACGACCACGACCCCCAGCGTCGATTTCGGGGAGTTACAAGTTGCGCCTCCATGTTTTTGCAGGGATCATTCAAAACAATGTAGAAAATAGTTTAGTCGTGTTTTATTGGCCTGAATACAAACAAGCTCACCATCGTTGAGCTTCATAATATACACTCGAATACGTCACGCATCCATTTTTAGGAGCCTCAACAGCTGACATTGGGTTGGACCAAGGTTGGGGTTGTTATTATTTTTGATTGCAACTTGGACTTGGATCTGTTTTACTGTTTTGAGAGTGGCAATTACAGTGACGAACACGTTTTTTTTGTTTGTTTGTTTGTTTGTTTGTTTGTTTGTTTGTTTTTTCCAATCAGAGATTCAAGTAAAATTTTCTAGATGGTTTTTTTAAACACTGATTCTGAAATGTACTTTTTTTCCCTCTAGCACATCAGGTTGTCATAATAAAGTAATATGCACCATAGTAATATACATATTTAGTAATATTGCTGAATTAAGGAGGTTCAGCAAAAAGTGGATTTTTTTCTGAAACGTTAAACGACAACAAAGTCAAATCCATATTGCGCAATATTTTATAGGTTAAACAAAATATGAAACTATCTCTAAAACCTGATGAGCTGGAAAATAAGGGACAATATTTTTAAAATCAGTGGCAAAAATACATCTGGGGACACATTAATCCATCTCAGGTTAAAATTTGCTATTCACCGGTGTCCTTCATAACAGGGTAGAAGTTTCCCACTGCCAGTGTTTCATGGGGATTAAAATACTGAATTCACATTTTTGTGTTTGGTTTAATTTACAGCAGTTAAAATGAGCCATTTTACTTACAAGTCATAATCGCATTTTAAATGAGAATGTAGAACAAAATGTTCTGCTTTACATCATCGAAAAGAAATTCAAACAAATGTGAAAACTCGTGATTTATGATAACTACTCAGTTCTTGCAGACTGAAGTCTCAAGTTTGTTTAAAAGGTGTAACAGGCATTGAAGGTGCATGGCACCCATACGAAACTGTAAGCAGTGAATAACATCCATGATATCCAGTACTGACGCCATCTAAATAGCTCACACCGACAACAAAACAAAAACAAGTGTTTCCATGTAGAGAGCAATGCGACATACTCCATCTTTCATAAACGGCAAAAAAATAAAAGGAATACCCTGCAAAAGATGCTAATTTTACAAATGGCAAAAGTAATACTAGGATGCATTTCACATTGTAATGTGACCCGCTAGTTAAAACATGGCTGTACAGATTCTATATAGAAATAAAAAATAAAACGTTTTCATTGAAGATCGTAAAAGTCCACAGTAGTCCCACTTTAAAATTTAACAGCAGTGTGTATGTACAGGTGTGTGTAAGAAAAGTCAGTAGCGGGACACAGGGGAGTCTTTACAAACTGGACTCAGCTACAGGAGCAGCAATGGCCGTTGCGCCATCTTGAGAGGCCTCTGACTCCATATGTTGGTCATTTGGGACACGGATCTCTTGCACCAAAGGCCCGTTGGCTTCCTTCCATTCTCTGAACCTGACCGAAGTCAGCTCAGTGTCTGACAGCACCTGCTCTAGTGCCTGTAGGTCTGCCTGTTTTGACTGGGATGTAAAAGAAAAATCACTTAAAAATCTGCAACTAAGGACAGTGAACCACAATTTATCAAAGCAACACTGTATAGGGAAAAAAACAAACCTTTAAGGTGCTGTTCAGTGTCCTGACGAGATGCAGTTTGTCATTGACAGTTTGGTTTTTGCAACGTTTCACGAAGGATGCCCTGAATTCCCGTTTGGTGGATGGTTTGCGGTCTCCTATAGGCGACAGGCTAGCCTCCTTCAGGTGGATATACAGTTTCTCCATCTCATCGGCGGTGTTGCCGTAAACTCCTGCCGCAACATTAGTCCCACGACGTCATGATTAGTATAATCACAGACTACTTGTTAAGTAACCATGACAGTAATAACACATTCAAATAGAATGTAAATTATATCACTTGTGGCCTAAGCTGGCCGTGTTAAAAATGTCTCACCTTTGTCCACCACACTTGAAGCCTCCATGTTTGCTGCGCCTTCCTCAGTGAACCCTGTTTCAGCCAACTCCAGAGGAGCCGAACTCTCCTCGTCCTCCTCAGGCGGATGTTGATGCAAGTGCACCTGGACCGAGCACACCGCCGGCGCTTCGCCTGAAGAAGCAGAAGACACCTGTGCCACCAGGTCCAACCAGGACTGCCGCTGTTTGGAGAGAGACGAGGCGGACGAGCTGTGTGATGTCATCGTACTGGGAGGCGAGGAATGTGAGCCGTTTCCTTCGCTAGGGACCGTCGGCGTGTACGGTGGAGGAAGAGTGCCCTGTGAGACCGAGATAATCAGAGAGGTTGATTACACATTTGCTACGCAATGCAGGCAAACACTCGAGGAAGCCATGGCTCAGACCTGATGTGTGCTACCAGGTGGACCAGACGGAGCCACGGAGTCCCGCTGGGTCTGCTCACAGTATGGCGGTGGAGGTATATCTGTGGTTTCTGCATCTTCATGGTCACTGGCCTCACTGTAACACTCTAAAAGCACACATGCGCAATGTCACCTTCCAACTGGCTGTGTTTTCAATTGAAATGACAAAGTCACACGAAAGCGAGTTTTCTTCAGAAGCTTACCAGCTGCTGTGTTTTGTTCCGTGGGCTCATAATGAATGGAGGCAAGCCCGAGCTTGTTCAGCCATCTGGAACACATGCACAAGGTAATTGCTCGGCAGGATTTGAACATTTCATTTCATTTGAAGCATCTTTTCCAATGCGGTGGGTACGCCGTTGTACTTACATGTTCATTTCTTCGTGGTTCTCAGCAGCAAAATAAAACATCATAACTTGTGGGTGGCAGGCTTTGAATGCACTGCAGACAAAAATGAGGCAGTGTTGAGAAGGGCCATGAAAGAGAGCGCAACGCCAATGTTCACGTCCAAAAATGAGGAGCTTAGCGGGGGACATTGCCAAGCGCATTGCTTACTGTTTCTTCTTGCACTCGATGGCTCGGTCGATCATGAAGTTGGCGAGGTCAATGTAGCCCTCGGCTTTCTCCGCCTGCATCACAAACATTGAACAAGAGTGAGTGTGAAATGATTTTAAGCCACTTCCTGACAAAGCCCACTACCGTCCGCTACTTCTTCTACTTCCTCCCGCAGTGTGTCTGTGACATTTCACACTAAACCGAACCTGTCAGTCACACTGGCCTTTCCATCAGGGTCATAAGAGGTTGTGATACTGCATGCTAGTTACTTTTAAGACAGGCTGTGGAGGAACTGTTCTTCAAATAGTCTTTGCGGCTCAACATTTGTCAGAATCGCTCGATCGTCCATTAGACATCCAACTCAAATAGATTCTCACCAGCTGGTTTGTGTACCAATATAACGCTGTTTTCTTCAGGACGAACCAGAACTTCTTCCATTTCATACCCAGGAAGCCTTTGCTCTCTTTCTTCTTGTACAACCAACCCTGGTGGTCGGGCTGACCCAGCTCTTTGACTGACACCCGCCGCCTGCTCATTGCACCATTGCCTGTGTGCACACACACACACACACGTGCAAAAGCCACAATGAGACATTATACAATGTATGAAAGCTCAAATGGTTTCCAGTGACCTCAATTGAGGTTGCAAACAATAAAATTCCGCCTAGATGTTAAAAAGCCAATAACACCAGCCTACATTTTTCAGATATGAATCTAGGTATGATCATGATTCCCAAGTTAACTCAAATTGGCTACAAAGAGGTAAACCCTAAATTGAAGTATGTATATAAGCAAGCGCATATTAGCCCACTATTACATTTACACAATTACAGTTCCAGGGCCCTGCAGAAAAATGGATGGAAACCGGAGGGTGACGACCTACCAGTTCGGCTCTTCTTCTTGGACTTGTGGCGCAGGGAGACCTTTTGGAGCAAAACAACAAAAACAGGAGTGAGATTGAGTGGTGGGTCAGTGAATTTAAGAGCATGCTAACCAAAACCAAGCAGCTCACAAGAAGAAGCTGCCTGGAACATCCTGTTTCACACTGCAAATGTCACATGCACTCACTCTCTCTCTCCCCCTCTACTTCTCTCATACATACGCAAGCACACACGCAAAAATAATGACGTTCTTCAACTGTGCCCCGGTTTTCTGTCTTCTTCAGCTATGGGTTTTACTTCCAAATAAAGCCTAGAATGATGGTATTTGATATTTGAGGACATTTTATAGGACAGACTGGAGACTACACCATTTGTTCAATTAAAGGAAATAATTCTAAACATAATCTGTATGTTGAATTATTTAGATCAGATCTAGATTAAATTTGGTTTCACTTATCTTCAGAAACTGCCCACACATCATAAGTTGTTGAAATAAATAAATAAAATAAATATTGATACGGTGTTTTCTTTTTTACAATATAGCCTTAATTGTATTCAGAATGTTACACCCAAACAAATAAATGTCTGCCAGGCTTTCTCTAACCTCTTCATCATAAGAGTAAAATTAAAAAAGTAATTGATAAAGAGGTCAGTATATGAAAATTAATTCCAACAAGAAGCCCTTTGCGACAAAACGGTTGGTCTGCTTGGTGGTCATTTTGGGTCCCGCAAAGTTGCTAACTAAAAGACAGCGCAAGCACCCACACAAATATAACTAACAAAACAAAATGAAAAGAACTTACTGGGTTGTAATCGTCAGCAGCCATGGAGGGTGACACAGATATGGGGAAGGCAGCCTGGTCAGAAAGACAAAAAGCAAAGAAAGCATTTCACCAGCAAGGAAAAAAATGCAATTCCAATTCTTATGGTTCATTGACGAATACACAGTCAGTTATTCAACAGCACGAAGCGAAAGCACATTTTAAAGTACTGGAGTAAAAAAACCTAGACTTCCTGCAAACCATAATGCCAAATGACTATAAACAGCACAGTATCCATTTTTTTAACATTACAAAGTTGACCGAATTTCCAATAGCCAAATGAAAACATACCAGGAGCCTTTGGATCAGTTCATGAATATTACAACGGACAAAGAGTTAACACGATCACCTTTTCTACAATGGAAGTAATACGTAATTTATCACACCAACCAAAGAAACAATGAAATCTGAGGAAAAACACAAATCAAACGCAGCACTTGACTCACAGCTTTCGAGTTGCACTGTCAGCAATTTGTGATGCACAAAGCACCTCCACGCTCCTTAGTATCCTCTAGTCTTGTTTTAAGACTACACCGCTGAATATTAGTGATTACTGTATTAGCAATAAGGTCTCGATTGTTAACGTCAATGATGGGTGAGTGTGACATTGAGAAATCTGAGCACCCGCTTGACTCACTTCCTCAGCAAACTTAAGTTCCTTATTTTAAATTTGCCAACTTCAAGAGATCCTAAAAAAAAATAGTTTGATGTTCTCCTGTGAGAACATTAAAAGGCAATCAATTTACATTTGTTTAATATAGATCGATAACATCCCACACTATTATTATCATTACACATCAGGCTGTCCGTAAAGATGTTTCTCATAAAAATATCAAAATTACAATAATGTCAAAGAATAAAAATGACAACAACAAAACGACTCATACCTTTTAAAAGTCCTTCATAATTCGAATAGGAGTACCCTCTTGTTCTAAAACACTTCACCACTGTGCATAAACCAAATTTGAGTGGATGTTGCCCAAGAGCAGTCGCAGTTGTCGCATCCTTTCCGGATGTAATGGGCAAGTTAAACCGTCAATGGGCGACAACCGCAACATTAAACTTGACAGAAACAAAACACAGGTGTGCTTTTCCTTTTTGTTTTTCCCTCCATGCAGACTACGAAACGTAAACTGCAGATTTGACGGCATAAATGCAAACGCAGTCACTCCTGGATTTTGAAATAAAGTTACTAAATTTACATCTTTTCGTGGATTTAGCGTCGAGCAGTGTCTAGTGGGGTTACCCAATAAATTCTGAGTATATTGACAATAGGAAATCCCTCCATTTTGCAATTGTTAATAAACTACTAACATACCGTACCTGCCACCACATTGCCAACGTTTGCAGCGTTGTCCGAAAACTGTGCTCAAAGTTTGACCAAACTTTGGCGAGCATATCGGACATGCAACAAACAGCTACAAAGAACTTGTTGTTATCAGGTGGTTTACCCTGATTACCTCGGACTAAAATGAAAAGTATGGTAAATCAAATGCGTTTCGTACAAGACTATGAAATAAAATTAACTTTCAAACAGTAACTTCAACTTGTGACTCCACATTTGGACAAAACTGCATTTCTCAAAAATAAAAATCTCCGATTGTTTGCCGCTTGGTGTCGCTGTAAGGTAAAACGCTTCAGATAACCACAAAGAGGAAGTCGAATCAAACGTGGCGGAAATGTCAAAATAATGACTTTTCAAAATAAAGGTTCATATTTAGGTTTAGCAAATGGCCTAAAATCCGTCTCACAGAAATATAATTTAGACACAGTTATAATTTATTTGTTTTTACTTATATTACTGTTCTTCAGAGGTAAAAGTCAAATGAAACTCACACACTTAAATCCATAGTTGACCCATAACAACAGTTTTGTTATCCACTCATTGCCTAACTTCACAAACCAGTTGTTGCTTTTTAAGCAACAATGGTCCATGTCACTGTGTGCAGCACTTTAAATGTAATTTGCTGGGATAAAGGTAACATACACTTTAGACTTCAATTCAACTTAAACGGGCATCTTGTGACAACACAAATAGAACTTGATTTAAATGTCCTAGAATGAACCCTTTATTTGCTTACCATTTGTCTCACTGTGCATTACTAATTCCAGTGGTCCCATCCATACTGCCCATTTATTTCTGTATTAATCGAGCGTTCCATTTTAACATAATTCACATACCCATCTGTTCATTTTTATTTTTAAATGACAGTGGACAACTTCATCATGATTTAAAGGAGCATTTGTGTGCAAGTGAATTTCGAGAGGCCTTAAGGATTCCTGAGAATTCTGATTGGTCACACCATTGTAGCGCTCAATCTCCCATCACGATTCATGCTGGGAAGTGTCACGGCACTTATCTAATGTACCCCACGCCCCCGACACCGCTCCACACCCTTCTTGACCCAAAAACCGAGTGTGTGAGAGGAAGGGCGCACAGAGAGACTATTCTTCTTGAGCAACGGGGGAGGGGTGCAGGCCTGGTCGTGATATCACAATCTAGTTTGCTCACTTTGGCTTCCTTTGTAGCGCTCCAATGGCCGCCACAAGGGGTCTTGTGTTGCAAGACCCTTAGTATAGCCACAAATACTACATTTGCATGCGCTCAAGTGGACTCACACGCACGCACGCACGCACGCACGCACTTTTAGCGCTGGAAGAAAATTTGGTAAAATTTAGGAGGTGCACAATTGTGACTATTATTTCTTTCATTAACAGAAAGGTACCAACAATTTTGTCCATGTGAATATCACCCATTAGAGGTCTTTCTTGAATCAAATTATTTTCACAGAAGACCACAATTAAAGTGCGCAAGATAAAGCACGACTTTGTGTTTGATTGATAGAGGCAGTGTACTTACAGCTTGAGAGAAGGACCAGGATCGTATATTTGGTTGATTATACCTGCAAGAGCAAGAAGTATTTAAAATTGAGAGGACCACAGAGAAAACATTTCAACTTCAACTGTCATACTTCAGTACTATACATAAACATGTACTGATTGTGTGGTTATGAGAAAGTCACAATCTATTGCAAACTGGCACGGACTGAGTCTGCTGACAGATTTTATGGAAATCGTTTAATGACTGGAATGTGGTAGGATGGTGCCAGTGGTTTTGATAATGCATTTGGCAATACTGCCACAGCAAACATGGGTTCCCAAAGCTGAAAATACTCAGTGCACCCGAGACGGGCCTCACCCTGCAATTTAAGGCAACAAAAATGTCAGCTTATTTTCCTGCGTTTTAGTCCCTTTTCCCTCTTCCCATCAATGTTATTATAGTTAACGGAAAGTAAAACAAAAAAGAAGTAAAACTAAATATGAAAAAAAAAGTTTCATTAATGAAATAATCAAAATGATTACCGAAACTACATTTAACATTTTTAAAACAAATTAAAAGCAACTATAATTGCAGCGAAAATGTCAATTTTTTATTTTTCAATTAATTTCATACATGAGATTTTGGGGTTTATTAAAAAATGTTATTTTGCCATTACTCCTCAACCGTCCAGAACAACAGATATCTAAAGGTAAAGTAGTTTGGGAATCGTCGTTTGCGATATTACGCAATACTTACCACAACCTTTCATTTTTTCCCCTTTTTTTAATCTTTCACTTGAGAACTACTCTATGAAGAGCCCAAAACTAATATTAAATCTAATAAAACCTAAAATAAACATTTGGGGGAAAAATAAAACAAATAAAAACTAACAATGCTGCTCTAAAAAGTCATTAAAATGTACACTAATTAATTTGGTTGGCAACAACACAATTTGATATTTACAACTATAATAGAAGGATGGGGTCTAATAAAACAGATGGCGTGGCATCACGTCACATCACGTCCAACAAACTGATGCCCACACTAGCAATGATGACAATGTCCAGCCACAATATTAAGCACAGCCAATTATTGGCCAAGCGTAAAAATTCTATCGTAAAAGTGTTTGATGGGGATGGGCTCTCAGGTTCCATAGAAAAATCATCCAAGCTGCCTGTGTGAAAATTATTTTGTGCCCTGGGAAGAGAAAATGCCCCTCGCCAAACAGTTATCCCAAATGTGTCATATGCATGACTAATTAAAATTCATGGCAAAGAAAGGACTCAAGCTCATTGCTAAATTAGTCGATGAAGATGTGTTTGTCTGCTTTTTGTCCTTCATGGACCTAAACCAAGTCGACGCTTTTGACAGGTGACATAAGAATGAAACCAATGCACATTAAATGTACTGTCATGTGGAAAACGCATTTGTTTTTTCACATTTCCAAACTAAAATGATCATGACAGCTGATTAATTCCTGAGTCAATCATATCCTCTGGCCTTAACCATTGCCTCCCACTGTTTTCCTAGATGCCAGCCCACTCCCACAGTAATGAGTCACCCGATTAGCGTCGCATCCGTCTATTTATTGTAAATACGAGGCGTGTGATTGAGCGGGCGATAAATAAGATGTGATGTTTTTAGGACCTAGAATAGAAGCAAGTAGGTGGTAGGGTGACTTTGAGTCATCGATCATGGCGTTAAAGTGGGCAGATATGCTTCATCGGGCTCTGTAACCAAGAGCAGAGGAGACACGGGTGTCACGGATGATGAAATCTAGAGGAAAGAGCAAGCCTGAGATGTCGTCATCTGTCACAGAAGGCTGCTGTGCTTCCACCTACAGACACGGCAATAAATATTGTGGGCATCTTAGTGGCTAATCTGGAACACCGGGAGAATTCCCGATAGTCCACACTACTTTATGATTCTGTTTTGGCCCGTAAAGCAAATTCTAAAATCGGCATGCAATTACGGATATACGGTACATGCCTTTGTATAATGCTCTTTAAATTTAATTTATACACTCTAAAAACTGGTTAAAAAAAACTCAAAAAGGGACGATCCACTATTTGGATCAATTGGATCCAACTTTCTGGGTTGTGCAAAAAAACAACAATTGAAGGTTGGAGCAAAGGGACCCAAGTGGAGGAAATGGTAAACTATTTTATAGGGGTAAAATCATATTCATTAAAGATCTTTTAGTTTTTAATTTGCTGACTTCATATGCTATAATTTCAAAACCTCAAGATGCCAGCTTTGATCTGACAAGTTTTGCCACCCCACACCTCTCACCACCTGTCGGTGACTAACCCATGCGGTAAAAGCAGCCCACCCACTGATCATGTGGTTGGTTTGGAAACAATTCCACAGACTACCGCCCAGTATGATGAAGAGAAATGAGACTTGCCCACCTCTTACTTTTGCAGTTTGATTTAAGAGTTCAACGCGGCATTAATGTGTGGAAAAAAAAAGTGGGCAAAAGAGTGGGCACTCACCGATTGAGGAAGTCTCTGCTATGGTGCCAGTCGGGTCCCTGCGATACATAAAAAAGTTCACGCTTTATGTTCCATTTGAAATAAAATGATGTGTAACACTATATTCACTTTAATTCTAATTATTTGATGGAGTAATTTAATAAATATAAAACACTTTTGAATTTTTGTTCTTATTAAATCCATATCACACCGTTTGTGATGTGCATATTGAGTTAGTGGTTAGCAAACTTGATGAGTTAAAAGAAGTGTGAGTGCTATTTAGGCAAACCTCAGGGCTTCAGAAGGTGCAAATTAGTGAAGATCGCAGGAAACTAGCTCTGCAAGCATGGGCAAGAGCCAGATAGACGGAAGGAGAAACAGAGAAGATTAGCAGAGAACATGCAGGAGAACCCCCGAGCAAAGGTGAGGGTTCATTTTGATCAGAGGAAAAGGGCAAAAGCTGCCAGACGGCTTGTAATCCTAGCCTCACTTTTAAATGTGTAAGACAACATACGTGTAGAAACAAGAGCTCGTCATGGTAAACCTGCTTTGAGCATATGGTCCACCAGCTGGAGTTTTAAGGTTTGTCAAAGTGCATTCATAAGCATCATCACCTGACCCCCCCCAACCCCACCACACACACAGGGGGTACCTTGATGGTAGCTATCATGTTACACCACATGCTTAAAAAACACGAGCGGAGTTCATAGAAGGTTAGAAAAGCAGAAGGCTCTGTCATTTGCTGCTGCATTCACGTGCAATGAGAAAATCACACCTCAGACACCGGTAAAAGCTTATCAGAAAAAATAGTGTGATCACAAAGTCGAACGAGATTTGAATAAATGAAAGAAATGTGTTGAAGTTCGGTTAGATTTGAAGCAGTCACACTCAAATGGGGAAATGAAGACAATACGAAAGATGACTGAAACAAACTGCACTTTTTAATAAAAGGCTATGCAAAACGTACAAAAAAAGGCATGTTGCGCAATAACCTTCCTCTTAGCAGATTAGTTTTAAACAATACTGTGATGTGAGCTATAGTCTTTTCATAGCACAAGATAAGCTGTATGGATAAAAAACATTGATTCAACGTAACACCCTAGTTTATTACGGTTATCAAGCCGCATGTATAGACCCCTTGAGTTGGGTAATTGCAAAGTAAATTGAAACAGGATAGAGAGAACCACACTCAGTAGTGTGCGTAGCTTAAAAACCCAACACAAATATTTGTGACCGCGATGAGAACATCCTTTCACCGACCGATGCAGCAATAACAATTTAAGTGACAAAACGATTATTGTAAAAATATGCATAGCTTAAGAGAGGCAACCATCGGCAGAAAAAAAATGATTTACAGTAGCTAATCTATCACAATAGTAATCGAAGAACAAACATACATGCACTGTTGCATTAACAAAAAAATGTTTGGAGTTTCGTTTCTTTTTCTATAACTTACGCAAAACAAAAATGAGAACATAACCAAAGTAATCCCAGGCAAGAGACATAAATTAATATGTACATTGTGATTCACGGACAGCAACGTATCCAAACCTGAACAATCTGGTCATAGTGAAGCCAAGATGAGATTTCGCTGTCGTCGGGGTTAAAATGGGTGATGATGTAATGTGGTAAGTACAGTTAGTACTCGGTGTTCGACATTAATGGTGGCCCGATGGTCAGTAAGTTTTTTGGCCCAAAAGCGCATTTTTGGTTTCTCAAGAAAGACTTATCAGCCCGGCTGGAGGAGGTTGTTGTAAAGATGCAAGAAAAAAAACATTTGGAACACACTTGACTCATTAATGGCCCATTAATCAGATTTAGCCTCACGTTGCTAGTGTCAGCTAGCCCGCTCGCCATTCATTCCAGTGGCAGGATGACCACAGAATGACGAAACAAAGTGAAGCTTTATAGCCAGACTATTCTCATCAGAGGCAGGAGCCACTCGAAGCATGATAAGAAATGACGTTGGATTTAATGCTAAGTCTGTATTGACGTTATGGGTGCAGGAATAAATAAATAACCATATACTTGACTTATACTTTTTACTATTTAACAAATGAGTCAAAATATTTCAACTTCAATTCGACATCCATAGAAAAAGCGCACTCTTGATTTTTCTTAAGAAAATTAAAGGGTTTTAAGTGTGCCTTATAGTCCCCCTCCATACAAACAGTATATGATGGATATACAGGGCCAGAACTGCGTCAGACCGGGCCGTCGCCACTCAAAAAGGCTTCATGTCGGACCCCGGTACTACAAAAGAAGGGTCGATGGATGAGTAGTAGTTGGTAGTAGTAGGCAACATCAGGGAAAGAGAGTTGGCAAGAGAGTGCAAGAGAGCCGCAAGGTGCGGCCAATAAAACAGCAGGATTTTCAAAAACAAAGGCACCGAGTAAGGAAAAAGGGAACAAGGATCCCCAAACAAGAAGGGGATCATCATTGAGTCAAAAGTTTAAGTCTCGTGATCCAACTGACCAGTAGCGAACGTTCGGCCGTTGTGCGCTTGGACACCGCAGCTACGGAGGATTTCTTGACGTCCTCCTGGTAGGGGATGGTGGCGCTGTTGTGGAGGTCGGAGTTGGAGTAGTAGCGGCTGCCTCGGATGTGGTCAACTCTGACTAGCCGATGTTCCCCGGTCGGGAGGTAGGTGGGCGGAGACGCTGACGCCACTTCCTCGGCTATGGTGGGGATCCTCTCATTGCTCAGGTATCTGAACAGGAGGTCATCACCTTCGCAGAATGACACGTTACTTGATATTTGCTGTGCACGACTGAAAAATATCGATAGCCACTTTTCTATTTAGTGGTACAGTTCATTGCCGCTTGCCACAGTACCATTTGAACCCATAAATCAGGGGTGTCAAACTCATATTTTTCACAGGCCGCATTGTAGTCATAGTTTCTTTCGGAGGGCCATTATGACTGTCAACCCAAATAAATGTATGAGCACCTCATATTATATACAGTAAAAGCTACAAAACAAACTGACAAATAACTCGTTTTCAAATCAGACAAGTAAAAACTGGTCAAATATTAAAAAATAGATATTAAAAGTGAAAACAATTTGCAATTCTAGTAATGACCCACGAATTTGATGCACAATTTGTCTTTGCGGGCCACATAAAATGATGTGGCGGGCCGTATCTGGCCCCCGGGCCTTGAGTTTGACATCTATGCCATAAATCATTGCATAAAGGCAAAATGAACAGTGTTGCTTGTAGCAGAGACGACTTAACACACAAAAAAAATAAAGCAGCTGTGTGAGAGTAAAAGCTTCTCATAAATTGGAATATTGAAATAAGAATGCTGTTAATACCTTTCCTGTTCTGTGTCCATGGCTTAGCAAAGGGATCAACAATTGCAACACAAGTATCCACAGGCATGGAGATAGGCCGAGGCTTACCTAGAACACATGAGAGGATCACAGTTTTATGAGCTACTGTATTATTTGTGAATGCAAATGTGTCCCAACTGTCATTGAGCTAAGGCGCCTCGATCACATTAGCGATATCTCATGGTACACCACCAAACTAAAAGGTCACAAAAAGTATGAATATTGGAATTATGATAAGATACTCTCAATTTACAATACTCAAAAAAATTGAGCAAAACCTGGACAATTAGTATATTAATTGATAATTATATTTCCTTAAACAGCCATGATGATGTCATCACACACTCATCAGCTTCATGGAGTATATAAGATATGCATAGACTAAAAATGTACAAACCACGAGAAGGCTTGTGCTCCCTCATTCTGGGCTGAATCCCATTGGCGTCATAATCTGCGATGGTGCAGCGTTTCCTACTCTCCTGATCCAGGAAGGAGTTGGGCGACTCTGAGCCGTTTGCCCTTTTACTAAAACTAGAAAAGGCGTCGGTTCGTCCCTCTCTGCAAACACAAGTACAAATAGTGCAGGATTATTTTTAACAGCACAAAACTAAAGCATGATTTGTATATGGGCAAAGACGTGATTGTAAAAAAACAAAAATCACATTATCAAAATAAATGTGGAACACATCATCTCCCTGGGGGAGGAAGATAAGAGTCATTGCATCAGGATGGTGTTGGGTTTGTGGGAGAAGAGTGGGTTGGACAAAAGCAGAATATTCTGTGGGAAGTGAACGTCGGCAACTTTTTCTGAAGAAGGCTACTAAGAACTAACTTCCACTTGTTAAATCAAATCATGAGAACTTTCACCTTGGCGTGTACGGCATCTGAGGGGGAGGCGGGATGTAAAAATCAAGGATCGCCGGTTTCTCCTTTTTGGTTGATCCATTAGCTGAGCTGCCGGGGGGCTGGGTGCGGATCAAACAGGAATTGTTCTGGAAAAAGACAGAAAGAAATAGTCCAAAAAAAAGCCACAATAGACGACAACATGGCGCCTTCAATTGTATTTCCGATCAGACCTTAGTCAAATAATAGTGTTTGATGACGCAAAATGGAAGACACTGACAACCAATAAGACATCAGACATACAATAAATTTCCACATGGCTCCACGACAGACTGCAAAACATTCATTCAATCCTAAAACCATACATAAGACATGTCTCTGCTTTTCTTGTCGGAGTCAAACATAAACTGAGATGACCGATGCTGATATCCCTGACGACTTGATAAAACAAGACGCTGCGGGCATGTTAACAGTGAGCACCTTTGTGATGAAAGCCTTTTTGTACAAAACACGCTTATCTCATTCCCTGACTAAACGAAACTGCGGAATCCGAGAGAGCACCTTGTCACTCAACGTTTGTGAATTCGTGTGAGCTTTCTTGTGTTGTTTTATTTTGATGGGAACATTGCAGCCATTTGTTTTTAATTAACCAGATACAATCTGAACAGACTCCCACACTCGAGGCATGGCTGCTTTATCTCCTGCCATTTATGGCGGAAAACTGGAGCATTGAACTCTTCCGAGAGCCTCCTTCAGACTTGTCTGGGCTTGTTGCTTTGGACTCTTGACTGTAAAAAGCTTATAATTGATAGATAATGACTAGACATGCGTAGGAGGAAGTGCGCTTGTAGCCTACCTGAGGTACAGGAGGCTTCCAGCGCATATTCTTGAGAGGAGTGGGGTTAAAACCCGTTGTTCCTGTGGGTCGCTTCTTTAAGAGGAGGAACACACCTTTGGGATCCTCCCTTAGTTTCATTACCAGGTTTTTCAGCTGCCAACCGACCTGGATTACAGAAACATACGTCGTCTGATTAATATTTAAGGATAATATGGAATAATGCGGTCCTAAATTCTGTAAAATCAAATAATAATCTCACCACTGTCTGTTGATTGACTTGAATCACTTCGTCACCAGCATGGATCTTCCTGGTCAGGTCAGCAGGGGACTGAAGAATAAAAAATATAATATAATATAATATAATATAATATAATATAAAATACATTATAAATATAAATATATATATATAGTATATGACATATTTTTTTCTCCTGCTGCTCAGAAGTATCGGCCAATAAAATAGGTCAGATCATGCCCGATGTTTCTATTCCTATAATGTTATTTGTACCTTTAACCAATTACATCCAGTTCAAACAAATCGTGAGAAAACGCACGACAAACAGTGTTGTCGATGATTCAGATCGTGATTCACAACAAGGGCCTCAGGCAAACTGATCCAGTGATACTGGCGCATTAGTCACTGCCTGAATGTGTCATTGTCATTCAACGTGGGACTTTTTCATGGGGGGGGGGGGGGGGGGGGGGGGTGTGGTTGTGCAAAAACTAATTGCCATAAGCAGGAACAGTTAGAAACTCAAAAGAGTTCAGTGCTTTTAATACTAGAGGTGGGAGATGGAAACGAAAGGAGCTGGAGAGAGAAAGTGACTTGTGTTAACACCTACATGTTCCGTGGTTCCGGTGATGACGTGTAAGCCATCATATGTCGACTTAATATACATTCCCTAGGAGGAAACAGAAAAATGTTGTGCTTTGTATTTTGATGAATAAAATTGGGACATTCTGTATACCAGGATCAGATGTAAAGCATCCTTACCAGTCCTTCACCCGGTTTGATATTGGCCAGCTGGACTTCCTCCAAGCAGGCGGACTGGCTCATCAGGGGGTCAGAGGTGGTTCTTACAGTCTGATCACAGATGTTGTTCAAAATTTTTGACTGGAAAACAAAGAAATGACATCTAATGATCTCGATGTGCAAAGCCGCAGGAGCTGTGTGAAGAAGCACTTCGGACACGGTGATGTCCCATTTTGGAGAGTTCTGTCTTAAACGGAGAGGTGAATAAATCCCCTTTTATCCTCTAATGTGCTGATTTACCAGCAAGCCACCATGAAAGCTGCTTTTGACTCTGTGTATGCCTCCCAAAAAAATCCCAAATTAAATCCACGTTTAATCTGAGAATTTCACTGGATGAGTATACTCGGGAAATTCAAAATAATCTCGCGCATATTGTTGAGTTTTTCCCCATTTGACAGTGAAGAGATGGCATGCGTTTAGTGTCTTCATTCAGTATTTTTAAACAACGTGCAAATCTCGACTATATTTTGGACGCTTTGCTCGTGTGAAAGAGCGACAATAAAATACAGGAAGCCTCAAGAACCAAAAGAGTGTCTCCAAAAGGAAGCATTTAATTGATTGATGGCCTGGTGGCAAGAGTGCTGAGATAATACCATCCGACATCAACATAACAAGACAGTTTTAATTCAAACAATCCCTTTAAGTAAAACTTCACCCTTCCTTTAATTATTTGAAATTAGAAGAGAAAGAAAGATACATGCAGGATACTTACTACTTCCAGGATTTTTTCTTCCATCTCATAAACACAGCAGTCCTGTTAGACATACGAAAAACAACGACAGATTAAGATCTTGAGCAGTAAACGACAAGATAGCAAGAGAAGCAGTCATAACAAGAGCTGGTCAAAAAATATAATCAGCTTTCCATGTATAGAACGGAGCGAAATGGAGAACTCCCAAACATAAACAGCAACCCGTACATCAAAATTACACCCCTGCCGAAATTGACGGGAGCTATAATTACATAACTCCATGAGTGCTTCACTATTACCGGCACTCTGACGCATTTGGGAACAATGTGCAGGTAACATGGAGGGGGGGGGGATCACCTCAAGAAAATCTTCAACTAATACCTTTTGGTCACCAGGAGTAGCTGTGAATGTCATTTTTGAGAGATATTTTGCTAAGTCAGCTTGGAGGTGGCACGAGAGCGTGCTTTCATTCCAGCTGGACTGCCCACAGCTGAGGCAACAGCCTCCCCGGACAACTGTGTCAGCCCTGGTGGTGAAAAGGGACTGTGTTGAGGGGGTAGGGGGTCCACCCTCTTGTGGGGTGAAGAGTGGGGGGCAGCTTGTTTACAAATCTGGAAAAGGCTACCACAAAGGAGGCCATACATCAAAACACAGGTGGACTGCTTTAGTCTAAGCTTGACAACAAATAATCCATGTTAACCTGAATTGATCTTTGCAAAATAAAATGGGAGAAAAATGATGAATAATTGATATGGTGAAAATAATAGAGCAAAATTATTCTTTTAAAATGTCCTCATGAACACCAGATTTATGCCCCTGTAGACAGAAGCTGGATCATAACTTGTAGTCAATAAATGAAAAATGACAATCCCGTGAGTGTGGTGATCCCTCGCGGTTTTGGACTTGACCCCCACAGTCAGAGTGGATCAGATGACTGTGTCTACAGGCTTCTGGGTCTTTGATCTGTCACCAGAACAGATTTGTACGATTGAGCAATGATGCGGATACAAAGTGGTGGGACGCTGTGGGAACATGGGACTTAACACCAGTTCTAAATAACAACATTTAAGTCATATTGTGTCAATTATATTTTCCACAGCATTTTTTTTTTACCCCTAACCCTAACCTTTCAGATGCCGGAAGCTTTTTCAAAAACTCAGTAAAATGAGAACTTTCTCCTTCTATGATTTCATATCCTGTGTTCTTAGTTGATTCAAAGCAGAATGGCCTCAATTGTCCCTCCACTCAGCAAAACTCCATGTGCTTAATATATCAGGAATACTATAGCCAAAATGAAGTTTCCCAGGTTTTTTCCCCATAATTGTCGTGATTTGGGATTCTTGTCACATCTATGACACTGCAATCAAAAGCTAAAGTGCTCCAATGAGTTCTCAGAAGCCATTCTCAGAAATAAAAGAACGCTTGAATGAAGTGAGGGTCAAACTGTTAAGAGGAGGAAATGACAGCTCAAGTTAAGAATATTCAAGTTGGATTTTTGTTCTACAATTTAAAATGCTTCATGTTCAAATGGGATTCTTTTTGTTGTGATGTGGTCTCAATAAATGCCCCTTTGGCACACTTAAAAAAAAAAAGTGGTCCCTTACGATTTGTATTTGCCGTGCCTACACCATAATCTCTGCGATTCACATGGCAGTGTGGGAATTGTACACCCCCCACTTCTACTAGATGACCATGACGACGCAACAACAGTAAATCAGCAGAGGTGCCGAAATACCCAACACTAGCTGGGAAATGTGCACCGTGGGAAAGGAATTTATTTTGATACGATAAGCCTCTTAAAAATCGACACCTGAAGTCTCAGCGTCCATTTTCAAATGCACCTTGACGCTATACCTTCATACAGGCAGACATATAGACTAGGCTTAAGAGATGCGGTCTGTGTGTCTGGTTATGAACATGTTAAAATAAATCCTCAAAGGACACAAAGTGGGTCTCCCCCCAAAAAAAAAAAAAAAAAAAAAACATTTCCAATCATCTGTTCAGACTGTGAACGGTGGGCTTCTGTCTTGCCTGCCAGACCACATTTCCCATAAGTCTCCTCTGCTTCACTTGATCCTGCATGTCTGTACCCGCGGGCTGGAAGGTGCTGAGTGTTTTCCACTATTGTGTACATGTCGCTTTCTCAGCGGCTGGCTATGCACGTGCTGTTGTGCTGACAAGTGTGCAAACCTGTTGAACGGTGGTGGTGAGCTCCAGGCAAAGCTGAATGATCTTGTTCTTGGTGGCTGTGAAGTCACTGATCCCTGTGAGAGGCGTCCTGTCCGCGGACAAACAAAAGGGGGAAAAAAAAAAAAAAAAGATTTAAAAAGTAGCAATGATATACTGCATTTTGGTATATGGTGCACATTGTACAATATGTGGGTGACTGGCCCCACAAAAACTTCAACTGAAATTTAATTTAAATGTGTTCCTTCCTGCTGAACGTCAACAAGACCAAGGAGATTGTTGTTGACTTCCGGAAGGGTCACACCCAACACCTGCTGCTGACCATCGACGGTGCTGTGGTGGAGAGAGTGAGCAGCACCAGGTTCCTGGGGGTGCACATCAGTGAGGATCTCTCCTGGTCCACCAACACCGCATCACTGGCGAAGAAAGCTCAGCGCCGCCTGTACTTCCTGCGGAAACTCAGGCGAGCAAGTGCTCCTCCGGCCGTCATGACTACATTCTACCGTGGCACCATTGAGAGCGTCCTCTCCAATTGTATCGCTGTTTGGGGTGGTAGCTGCACTGAATACAACATGAAGGCCCTGCAGCGCATAGTGAACACGGCTGGTAAGATTATTGGTGCTTCACTCCTCTCCCTGAAGGACATTTACACCTCCCATCTCACCCGCAAGGCGACCACGATTGTGAGTGATGTGAGTCACCCCGCTCACTCTTTGTTTGATCTTCTGCCCTCTGGGAAGAGGTACAGGAGCCTGCGCTCCCGCACCACCAGACTCACCAACAGCTTCATACTCCAGGCTGTTAGGATCCTGAACTCTCTCCCCCCTTCTGCGTAGCGTCCTGTACTTTTGTGCTATATTCTGACTGTCTGCTGTATGCACACTTGCTCCATTTTTGCTCCTCTTATTTATTATGTTATTTGTTTATTTATTATTTATTCATCACTCTTATTTATTCATTGTTTGTACCTTCTTGTTTTTATTTTTTTGTATTGTTTACTTGTATGTATATTGTGTTCTATGTCTTGTCACCGTGGGATAGTGGGAACGTAATTTCGATTTATTTGTGTGTCTTGGCATGTGAAGAAATTGACAATAAAGCAGACTTTGACTTTTGACTTTGACTTACAACATGTGGACAAATTTGCAGGGACACAATTACACCCACAGGAAATGAAAATGAAAGAAAATACCAGATGGAGTACCCACCACCACACACACACTCACTCTGGGAACATAGGCTGTTAGATTTGGGAGTCCGTGGGACTTTTTGTAAAGTCAAAGGTCACCTATGTTGGTTGATGCTGATGGGGGCGGTCATAAGGCTTTGTGCTTATCCGACCATGCCTTTTATTTTTTTTCTGTGCAGCTCACTGGAGGTTATCAATTCCTCTATTTTACTTCAGGTGGCATATTATAAGAATTTACTTTTTGATTGCTTTTATTTAAAAAATTGGGTTTCTGGTGACCTTGCAACACCATCGGGATTGAAATCAAACAACTCGTGATGTGCCTGTTTCTATACATTGCAATAAGCACTTTACATAATAACCAGGAATGTAATTCTTGGGCTATTTTTGAGGTCACCTGGGAACTAGTTTAAATAGTGATTTAAAAAAATAAAAAAAAAGATGCGACCTGTTGCACGATAAATTCCCATGAGCCCATCTTTCATCAGAGGCATAGTATGAAAGCGCTTACCGGTCAAGCCAAGCCAGGAGACTCTTTGCAGCACCAATGAGCTCCACCACACACGTGAGAAAGTCATTGGGTGGCTTGCGTGAAGCACTGCCGTCATACACCGGGCTCTTTCTGCGATCAGATGTGGCCATGTGGAGACTGTTGGCGGCTGCTCTCATCCTCACCACTAGGGTCTTCAAGTTGTCAGTCTCCACCCCACAGTTCTAAAACAGGGAACATATACACAATGACAAACCAATAATTAATAGAAAGCTTATATTTTGATTCTAGAAATTCAAAAATTACTGTACAATTATTGAAAGAACACACATATGTAGCTTTTTAAAGCCAAGCTCCAGCAATATAGTCACTGCTGTCCAAGTAAATGTCAGCTTGTGGGGTGTTGTAACACTGCCAGTGACTTTGCTGTTCAGACTGATGTGCCAGAAGGCTAAACATGCTCCGACAGAGAAACGCAGCACGTGTCAAGCCAATAAAGGAGATCTGCAAGTAGTTAGTGTCTGCTTTTATTCCACTCCCCCCCCCTCCCCCTCCTAGAAACACAATTCTTTTCACTAATGTCAGTGTTCGAGGAATTAATGGGATAGTTTTGTTCGGGACATAAGCCTTGGTGCTGGATTAGCACTGAAATTATTTCGTAAATGTTTGGTCGTCAAACATTAGTGTCATATGGAAGGATGTTAAAAAAAATAAATAAAAAATATATAAATAAAAAAAAGAAATAGAGCATACATACACACAAAAATTGGACAAAATGGTTGATACCCTTCTGTTAACCAAAGGAAAATCCACAGTGGTCACGGAAATAACTTGAATCTGACAAAAGCAATACAAAATAAAAATATAGTAAAAATAAGCAAACCATTGCTTTTGAAATGAATCGGTGACGATTATATGCTGCATTTTTTTGTGCATGGCCCAGTTTGACATTCTTGTTGATCTTATATGCGGAGACTGTGGAAGTTGATGTTTATGTTGACCTAATGATTTGGGAGTTATCTAAACGAACTGAAATGAATGTTTCCTTCTAAGTGAGGGATAGCTATCACAACACAACACTTCCTGTCCGTTCCACAGGATTTAGCCAGACTGGACTAAAAACACGCAGTGTGTTTTACATAAGATAGAATATGGCATCTACGAACACGTCCACTGATAATTAAAAATAAAAAACATTAAGAGGGCTTCTGTGGCTCATCGCATGGTTTTATTTCGATTAATGTATGAGTTTGTCTAAGGGGGACTTTTATGCATCACTGGGATGAAGGAACAAGTAAACATTTTGGGAGTCACAGCCGCAGCTAAAGGCAACAAGGGCCACAGAAGTCCAGTAAAATTAAACAGACTGTTCTTTGTTTGTCCTTTGACAGCAGTGACCGGCCGATATCTTGTGGGGAAGAGCGCCACTGTTTCCTGAGACAGCTGTGGGGTAGCATGTTGGCCCATTCGTCATTCTGATTAAGGTTGCCGCCCGTAAGCAATGTTCTGCTCCATAGATGATGGTGACCAAATTGAACTCAACCATAAGTCTGCAGGGGTCCACTGCATTAGAGGAAACGTACACAAAAGTGGAGGGTGCTCCAGATGTTGGTGGCCTTGTTGGAAGCAATGACCTTGCCTCAATTCCAGCTAATTGAATCGGGGCCACATTTCCTCCCAACCAAAAGCCCATTCTCAAAAACAAACCTCTAACGGCGCAATACTTGAATGAGAAGGGAGAAAAATTCTGAACTAAATACCTGAACTTCACAGGAACATAGATTGGTCCATGAAAGCGAACCTGCGTGAGCACATCTAATAGAAAACAGTTTTTCCATGTGTTCGAGCCAAAAGGACCCATCCATAATGTGAAATGTCTGAGACTAAATGGATTTTAAATCTAAAGAACTAGAAGACCCCTTGAACAGAAGTGATAAAGCTATGTTTCCTGGAAAAATGTTACAAGAGACGCAAGCCCGACATTAGAATGCAAAGAGCAATTTTAAAAGGGCATAAAGGGAGAAACTGCCGACATAGCTCAAAACAAATGGACCACAATCTGAGACTTTTATGGGACAGGAAGTGATAAAATTCCAAATCAATTCCATCTGCTGGAAAAGTTACTTCAGACCGTTTGTAGAGCTGCTTTGATGCTAACTAGCACCTAAGTGCTTACACACAAGGACGTGAAACATATTCAGTATACGAGGAGAAAGCAAACGAAGTGTGTTGGACAAATGGACCACTTGTGCTTCTTTTTTTTTTTTTTAACTATACACTTACCGATGAGTTCTACTCACCAGAGCACAGAGAAGATCAACAGCCTCCAACACCAGCTCCTGATGTCCAATTCTTGCCACACCGAGTTCTTCCAAATCTTGATGCGTGATCTTCAATAACTGCTCTCCACTGATTTTCTCCCTCTCAAAGTTGCTCACGTACTGCTGTAAGCTTTCATCCAAACCTGGACGCACATGAAAGACACCATCATATTTATTTAGCTCCGATGGCAGCAAATATTATCAGAAGAATTTGCCACTTTAATTTGCATGTAAAATATTATTTGTCTGCAGCTGGTTGTGTGAGGGTGTGAGTGGAAAAACAATTTCGAGTAACAGGTGGGACAAATAACTTCAAAAGATAAACACACTGCAAACAAAGAAACAGTTGCGACCGCTAAGTCAGTTAGGCTGGTTAAACAATGGACGGCTATATTTGTGCAAGTGTACAGTATGTCCGTGTGTCCATCTGTGTGTGTGTGTGTGTGCCAATCGCCTGCTGCAGAGTTTAAATAATACATTGAGTGCACACTAAACACCCACGCTAACAACCCTTGCATTAAGAAGTCCAAACGTCTATAAATAATTGCATTTAAATGTTTGCTTCCGGTAGCCTAACATGAGATATATACAATATGACAAGAAATGAAAACACACACAAGATTACTTGTGTGCATGTTTGTAGAACACCATCTTTCTTCCAATGAAAGAGAGTACAGAGAGGGGGCAGCTGCAGATGCATGGCCCTGTGCCCTGTTTCTCAAAAAGACCCGTCAGCTGTGAGGCACCCTCAGTTACGAGTCCAACCTCACCACACACATACACACACAGTGACACACACACACAGATATATTCCTCAATACAAGGCAGGATTTGGTAGCCCAGCTTGAAATTCAAGTCACGAGAAACTTGACTTTTTTTCTTTTCCTAAGAACATAAAACGTGGCGGCAGATCAGTGGGGCCTTATAAAATGTAGCTTGTGAATTTATGAGAGACAGGCCACTAGGTCCACCTTCTTCTCACCAAGACATTTTTCTAACAAGGCGCATCACATTTTATCTCTCGTTAACAGTCAGTGTGGGTCAAATGTGGGTAGTGAAGTAGAAGACAGCAGAAGAATGTTAAATGCTGAAATGTGATTAATTGTAAAATAAAATACTCAATAATTCATACGCCAGCAGGAGAGACCCACTGACATAAAAGGACATCGAAAAAAAAATCTGAAGTCAGGATTCTCACATACTTGTGTCGGGATAAGTGATTTTTATTTGAGCTTTCTGCTTGAGCTAAAATGTGTCTATTTATTAAATAGTGAAAAATTATAACCAAGTACCATATTTTCCGCACTATAAGGCGCACCAGATTATAAGGCGCACCTTCAATGAATGGCCCATTTTAAAACTTTGTCCATATATAAAGCGCACTGGATTATAAGGCGCATAGAATAAATAACTCAACGTTGCTCAAACGTTAATGCAATCAGAATATAGTAACACTCAAAATAGTGAAAACAATAACAATATATCAATAACTTAACGTTGCTCAAACGTTAATATCACACAACACACAAAATAAACACGTAGTTTACTTTAATAAATTAGTCCTCATCCACGAATCCATATTGGTCCATATGTAAGGCGCACCGGATTATAAGGCGCACTGTCGGCTTTTGAGAAAATTTGAGATTTTTAGGTGCGCCCTATAGTGCGGAAAATACGGTAGGTAAATTGCTACTTTCCAAACTCAGATTTATGCAACAGCTACCCTTGTTTAACAACATTGGAAATGACAAACATCATGTTTGGTTCATGTTAATGTATATCAGCATAAAATGTAAGGAAGTAAATTTCACTGGTTGGAGTCCATGCGTGATTAATTTCTCAGACGTCCAGTGAGCCAACTCAAATTTGAGTCTGAATTCAGTTTGAAATACTCATGACTTATGAAAACGCTAAAACTCTTAAAGCTCAGAGAACTTAAAAGTGCCTGCATTGAAGCAATGCATGATGCACTGTGACAGGTGGTCGAATAAATTGGTTTGTTATGGTCTGAGTCTGAGCTCAAGTAATCTCAGCTGAATCAAAGGAGAACCAATCGGGGCTTGTTAACCATTACTCTGCACACCCAGCCAAATCCGGTTAGGCTCACGAGATGTTTCTCATTCCTTGGCATGCAAATTCCTGAACGCCGCATTAAGGAAGTTTGGGTTTAACCTCTAAATGGCCAGCTGCAAGGAAAAACACTAAATTACACAAAACAAACCAGGAATAAGAAATTAAAGTCACGCTAAATGTAAACACTGAGCCAGCTACCAGGGAGCAAATGAAAACAAATCGTGGTTTAACAAGGTCAATGGGAATTATGTCACATTTCCGTCTACAATCAGACAAAATGCCACAAGGAAAGTCAGCAAACAATGAGACTTGTTCGGGGTCACATTGTGTTGCTTTTTTTAGTTAGTTCTCAGGCAGGGTCCAGAACCACGCCAAGAATCTGCATGAGATATTAAATTGACAAAAATGGTACCTGTACATTTGTCACCCAAATTCTGATTCAACTGGAGATACTAGTAAAGAAGGTAATCTCGTATTGTCTTGAAATGAGAGGAAGGGAATGCAGTGTCTGTGTGAAAGCTTTTCGAAAGCTGTGCACGATGAAAGAGCTTTGACAGAGTTTTACGGCCTCTGTGAACCACTTGGCAAACGTCCTCGGACCAAAGCGAGAGGGTGTAACTCCACAGCGGAGACATAAACACACACCACCAATGTCAAATACAATCATCTTGATATACAGCTGGGCCCGTATTTACAGCTTCTCAATTTTTGGTTCGATTGAAGGCCAACTGCAGTAAGTCATTAAATGTGTAGCGCTTATTAAGTTTAATTTAAAATGATTTTCTTTTGGGATTTGCTGTTATCATTTTACTGCTACTACTCTGTTTCCTTTCATAAAGTTTTCTGTGTGTGACAACTTTCACTGGAGGTCTGAGAGAGAAGCAAATTTAATTCACAGCACTGGTTACTGTATGTCTACAACAGGTTGTGTAATGTATATGTGTATTTTCCCCTGAGTGGCATAATTTTGGGTAGCTTAGAAAGCACTTGGCACAGGTAGTCCAGTCTGGACTCTGCAAGTGGGACTACAGTACACCCCAAGGGAGGCCGTCAAAACCCGCAGCAAACTTACTGGCTGTGCAAGCAAACACTTCTGGTAACATAAACAGCAAAACCCGCCTCTTTGCCAATGTCTGTGCTATTCTTGTCACAGTAGTTCCCATCAGCAAAATATTTTGGAGAATAATGATAGCGTGATGTCTTGTGTATGTCATTGATGTACATGGTAAATAATTTGGGACTCAACATTGATCCTTGAGGAACCCCACAAACAATCAATGGAAGGTTTCCCCTACTTTTATAAATTGTTTTCTGCAACTCTTAATCCACTGTAAAGCAAGTCCTTTAATTTCAAATTGTTCTAATTTAGTCAACAGTCAGTCATTTTTGTTGTGAGGCTAACCAATCAATTACTTTATTTGAATCAAGATATCATTACCGTATTTTCCGCACTATAAGGCGCACCTAATAACCTCCAATTTTCTCAAAAGCCGACAGTGCGCCTTATAATCAGATGCGCCTTATATATGGACCAATATTGAGCCACTACAGCAGGCGTGTCCAAAGTCCGGCCCGCGGGCCAAATGTATATATCTTATATATGGACAAAGTTTTAAAATGGGCCATTCATTGAAGGTGCGCCTTATAATCCGGTGCGCCTTATATATGGACAAAGTTTTAAAATGGGCCATTCATTGAAGGTGCGCCTTATAATCCGGTGCGCCTTATAGTGCGGAAAATACGGTACTTCAGTAAACATACTTTTGGTAATGTGTCGTGAGATTTTTCTACAGGCCTTGGGAAACGCGCACAGACAAAAGAATGAACAGCCTTTCACTTTCTATAGAAAAACGAGGTACTAAGCGGCTTCCAGCAGATCTCTCCCATCTTTCAACCACTCCCTTTGCTCCCACTGGGAGCGGTAGCCACTCTCTAACGCACACAAACAAACATGCACGAATATCCCCAACTGGGGTGGCCAGTGGGAACATGACTGGGTGTACAATAGCAAAGCCACTGTAACGCTGTTGTTTTTATTTGTCAGCCAGCCCCCTGAACCTGCAGGGAACGGTCAGGAATTTGACTCATTGTTCCCCATTGAGCAGCGCCATTGTGGGAATTCACAGCACTCGGGCACAATGGACTCTGGTTGGACCAGGCTGCGCTGTAATTAGAAAGAAAAAGCTTGTCTCTGCAACTGCAAAGCTATCTTCGAATGCATGACTTAACAGAACAACAAAGCCTGTATAGACACCGGGCTGGTCCTTACAATGGGAACTGGGAAAAAAAGTCCTACCATGGACATTTCGGCATTTTGCGTCTTTCGTTGTGAGTTTGCTATACGACCAACTGTGTGATAAAAACTGTTTGGAGATGCTGGAACATTTTCTTCAATTCACTGACTAATTCAATTGTGATAGATTTTCAGTCTCATCTTGGCTCTTTCATTCTTTGCCAACAAGAGTGTTTTACCTCAAAGGGAAAATAAAATAGACATCGCTGGTGACAGATCCAGTGTGTGAAAAAGAGCGACTGGGGCTAGTCTAGAACTTGATGGATGATGATTGATGAGACAAGAGGGGGTTAAAGTTCACAGGCTTGCCAGGGTTGTGTGTTGTGTATCAACAAGAGTGAGTGTGCTGAGTTAATCCACAGCTGCTCAAATTTTCTTAAAACAGAATTTGAAGTGAATAAAAATGCTTTTAATTTGCTGTGTGTCATTTTGATGCAAAATTTGTTTTCATTATGAAACGTTCAGATAGGTTTATACATTTTTGATACAATTACTTTTGATGTAGTCAAATCAGTGATGACTGACATCTCAAAATGTGTCCTGGGATAACTAGAGCAGCACTGCATACGAGGGTGTTCCATAAATCACCAACAACACAAGGACACTGACCCATTTAGGAATGTTCAACTGTCTCTGATAAGTTAAGGCCATTTTTAGATATCGCCCCTTACATGCTGCAGCATTCATCCATATGCCTGATCCCATGCGACAAAAATAAATTTCCTCAACAGAAGAATAAATTCCAAATCAGCTTGCAAACAATGTATGTTTGCTGTACGGAAGAGCAACTGATAACCAAATAAAGCATCTGAAACACAAATTGTGCAAAACTGGTATTGCTACCGTTTCTTGTTAACTTTAATAATTATCTGCACAGTTGACAAGGCTGGAAAATAACAGCAAAGAGCTGAGTGCAATTAAAAGGCGAAAAGAAAATGTGCTCCTGTCAAATGAAGGTGCTAACTGCACACACACTAAACCAAACCTAAAGCATTGAGTTAACGGTTTAATCACTTTACACAGTAACATTTAGACCGTAAAAAGATTCAGATTAAAATGAATATAAATGTTCAAGTGTGAAAAGTTGCATTGGCTGAAACCAAAAACACATGAATTTTTTTATCCACATTTGAAAGAGGCTGATGCCATGTATGGCTTCTCCTAATTTGACTTGACTTTGACTAGAGGCTATCATAAAAACACTAAATGTTCAAACATAGCTAATCTTTGCATCCATTGCATATCATGTTTTATGGCTTCAATGGGACAGACGCTTTAGTTCAGGGGTGTCAAACTCGTTTTTTTCGCAGGCCGCATTGTAGTCATAGCTTCTTTCGGAGGGCCATGATGACTGTCAACCCAAATAAATGGATGAGCACCTCATATTATATACAGTTAAAGCTACAAAACAAACTGACAAATAACTCGTTTTCAAATCAGACAAGTAAAAACTGGTCAAATATTTAAAAAAAAAAAAAAAAGATATTAAAAGTGAAGACAATTTGCAATTCTAGTGATGACACAAATTTGATGCACAATTTGTCTTCGCGGAACACATAAAATGATGTGGCGGGCCGTATCTGGCCCCAGGTCTTGGGTTTGACACCTGTGCTTTAGTTGAACTGATTACAAATTAACATATTTGTATAATCCAAGTCCTTTCTGGAGAAGATCCACCTTAACAATGTAAGAAAACAAAACATGATGAAAATAGCGGGTGGAGGCATCTTTCAATGATCCGATTATCTACTTAAGACACAAAAGGAACACGGACTTTTGAATAACGCAAAATATGAAATACATGGGTGACTACAGGCTAAGGGTTGTGTGTGTGTGTGTGGGGAGGGTAGTGATCCTGCGTTCTCTGATGTGAAGAGCATGGGTGAGGCATCATTTGTGAAAGTCAAGGATGAGTGACTTGTTACCTGCAGGCCAGGATGGGCATCCGCAAGTACACGCACGCACACATCACTGTTGCACTGTGGTATTTAACTGCTCATTCTAATTAAAGACAACAAAGACATATGCACACAATTAAATCCCTCTGTATAACCCCCCCCTGCCCCCCACCTTTTTCAGATGATGTGTTTGTACTCTTGCCAGCACCTGCTGTCTGTTTCCCCCCTACAGCTATGACACTTAACGAAAGAGCCAATCGGGTTCGTGTTGACTGATAGCAGTTAAAACAGGGCTGTGCATACACAGTGAGAGGATGGGGGGGCAGGTGACTGACTTTGCTAGAGTATATGCACCAAACAAAAGAGAAGGTAAACATCACTGGCCCGCCACCTGTGATATGAGTCATGAAAACAGGTATTGGATCTTAGAATAACTAGGCTACGCTTTGGGATCAAGTTTGACCTGCATTACAATTATTTCTGTAGAACTTTGGTTAACTGTCATGACAATGTTCAGTGACAGGAAATTTTTGACTCCCCTGTCACGGGATCTTTTATAATAAAATGATGATCCGATTTATTTGCTGTACTAAAGCCCTCCAAGTGAGCAACTTGAGGTTTCATACTCAAAACATGCATCCATTCGTTCAGACTATAAGGGCCACGGTTATGGTTGGCCTTGAGGCTGACTCAAGAGACATTCGGTTCAATGGAGGGGGAAAAAAAAAAAATCAAACATTCAAATTCCATATATGTCAGCACACACAATGTACATGAAGCGTGATAATCAGAATAGGAGCCTGCAGAGAGCAATAACATTTTCCCCAACATGTGATTAAAATGGATCGGAAATAGTTCCTGTGTAAATCAGTAGAAAAAGTAGAGCATTAAATTGTATGTTATAGGAAGAGGATGATTTTAAAAAACAGTGCAAACAGCAGAATTCATTCAGTCGGAGCGGAGAACTGGGAAAAGCAGACGTGTCTCGACATGCTCTAAACAAGCCGTGTTATGGTGTTCACCCAGTGCCCGACAAAAGCCAACTGTGGCTTCACAAAGCTAGCCACTGCAAATAGCTTGACTTGATTATACCATAAAATCATGGTGGGATCTTGGCGAGGACAGTATTTGGTCAGTGGGAGGACCATAAAGCTTATAAAGGCAACTTGTGGCTCCAACATGAAAGCGAACACACCCCGCTTGTTTTGACTGCTCATCCTCGGAGCAGAAAGTGACTGCATTCCGAGCTCATTTCAGCGTAACTGCACTAACGCTGTTTTGATTGCAATAGCGACACAGGCATACCAAAACCCCTATTCAAGGACACGTTTGTTTTACTAGCAGTCTGACATATTCAACATATTGGGAACCAGTTCAATCACACGACCGGCAGAGCGAGCCAGGCATGCAAACGGGTTGACACACACGCTTGACTTCCTTGCACGAGAGGTCACGTGGCATGTCGCCCGTATTTGCACTTGCATCAGATGTGCCACCTGAGGTTGGAGCGTTTATTCGTGGAGCTTAAGCTGAGCCACTTCACAGGCCAATGCTCTTAAAGCAGACCACAGCCAAATAGCTCACAGGTCTCACGAAGCAGAGATCATCTACGTGATTTGCAATGCACAGTCTACATTTGAATAAAACGCGAGCAAATCGAAAGACGGTTGGCAGGGACATCAGGGAACGCTATCTGTTGGGTATGAATGCAAATGTAATATACAGTTGATAAAAATGTTTGAGTCTCCAGCAGTGATCACCAAAATGTGTTAAATTAGCATGTGAATAGCATCTCTAGCAACTGAGGAACACATGTTTACATGCAGTCAATGTGAATTTATAGTCAATTATTTGGGTTAGGGTCAAAATTCGGTTTTCTGTGAACTGAATGTGCATGCAAATTCTCATTTACATGACTGGATGGACAGATACTTTTGTATTTAAATATCCCGATTGAAACGGTGATGCAGACTACCGTCAATAAAACACATTATTTAAATGCCCCTCACCAAAGGAATAAAGCTGTAGGTGTGTTGCTGGGAGCCCCGCAGGTATTAATTGGAATTTTAAAAACTCGAATAAGGGCATATTAGAGTTTTTGTGCATGATTACATGACCCGAAATAAAACCCAAATACTGCCAATAATTGGGTTTGAATAAAAATGCGGTGCATGATGTTTTGTTGAGTTTCTTCCCATTATCGTGGAGATTCTGAAGTTGTAGGCTGGAACACCAGTCCGTGTGAGAAACAAGGCCGTGGGGGTGGCGGGCTTATATGTAACGAAGGCCATTGCTCCCAGTCACATCTCCCCGGGGGGAATCCTCTTACAGCACTTCCCCTGACCTCTAAAGACCATTTTCTATAGTAAAGCAACACAGGTATCTGCCCATCAATGGAACAATAGCTTGATTATCACGGCTGAATGACTTGGTGACTGGAAATTCATTAATGACAAAAGGTTGACTTGATTTTAGAGGATGTCAAGAGAAAAATGTACTGGTCCATCTATTCTTGTATCGATGAGGCAGTTTGCAAAAGTTGTTAAAATTAAGAAAAAAAGAGAAATATTTGGGTCTTATCCATGTTTTTAAAAACCCAAACAAGAGCATATTTTATTTTGGCTTTCGCACACAATTGCATGGCTTTTAAAATGGTTATTTATTTATTTATTTATTTATTTATTTATTTATTTATGTTAAGCCTCAGTCTGTGACTAGGCTATGGCTAAAAACTCTATAACTCTTTAAATGTGAAGAAGCGTGACGTGATCATTTTCCAAATCTTCAGAAAGTGTTCTAATGTACAGCTAACTTAAGAAGAAAGTGTGACCTGCGAACTAATCTTATTATTATTCAAAGCACAAACGAGTCAAAGAGTAAAGCATACTTGTCATGTTTGCCACCTCTACGAAAAGCTTAATTGCCTCCTTGGCACTTTGATGTTAGTTGAAAAACAGGAAAGCTTTATCTACATCTTTGCTGACGCGGGATGCAAATTGTGTTTAAAACCATATTCATTGCCATCAATGATTCAAGTCAAACCAGTTTAGTTAGATGGTGTAAATATAAGACCATTGGGTTTACTGGATCGAGGTGCGTACTTGATGATTTATTCACGCTCAATTCATCTACTATAAAAAATAAATTGTCACTCCTGAGTACTCTCTGAGTCACGTGTTCAAGTTTAGTTTCAGCTTGTTAAAATACTGGTTAGAAGCCAGCCGGCCATTACACTGGTGTTGTGCAGGTTTGCATGTTTGGATTGCCTTGTGAAAATTTGGCAGGCTTACCTGCAGTAACAATGAACAAACAAAAGGGTAGTGGAAAATAATCGAAATGTTTCGATAAATCAAAAAACTCTTCAGCAGCTTTTGCCAACTCTTCAACAGCTGAGGCTTCAACCATGTAGACTCGCTACTATATTTGGAAAATGAAAGGCAGTGAGGAGCACCACATGGAAGATGCGACTTTTTTTCAACCCATCTCATCCTTAAATTTGTTTTGTAACATTTTGTCACAGTATTTATGATGGATTCGTAAAACTTTATCACGTCGAAATGGGTAACACATGACAGATGGCGTGCTGACCACCCGACACCTCAAATTGTGGTGGAGAAACACGCTTTAGGGCATCACGAGTCCGCAAGACAAAAGACGACAGTGTTGAAATTGAAAGAACCAATTGCGCTTTCACTGGCAATAAACATCTACCAGCTACTGCTTGATCTCCCCCAACAATGCTAGTGATTAACAACTGCTTCAATACACAAAGAACTTCCTTGTCCCCTCGGACGAAAACCACCTGAGGCAAATGACAGCAAATGCATACAGTATTTGTGTGAGTAAAACTCAAAGGCTGTTTAGATGAGACTGTTTTAGCAAAAACTATGCTGGATGGATGAAAATAAAAATCGGGCTATTTCCATGCAAATGCTGAAAATAGAAGCATGTAAAAGCCTTCAGTCACATTCTATACATGAAAGGAGGAACACATAACTAACAGTGTTTGCGCTTCTCCAGCAAAATGATTATAACGTTGCCAAGTCTTTCATTGCGAGACTTTTCATACAATATACAGTGGACCAACATAGTGGCTCATTTTCAGTCATCATTTAGCAGAGTGAGACATGGGATTGTTTAGACAACGTTGTTCTTTGTTTGCGGTAGTTTCAAAAGACAGCCCTAAAAACACTTTTGCCATTGGAATAGCGATATAAAGCAATCTCCACCTCCCAATATCATGCAGCCCTAGAAGATATTGTATGCATGTATTTATATATTTTTTTACATATTTATTTCAACTTGCTGGTACATTGTTGAAATAATATGTTGTTTTGTGTTCCCATCAATCCATTCATTCATTATCCGAACCACCTCACAAGGGTCGAAGGGGATGGAAAATCTTCAAATGTTTTAATCCAATTCATCGATTAATTGGAGTTATTGATTATTAAAAGAATCAGTCTCACTGAGTTTTCAGACCAAATGATGATGATAAGGGATTTTGGATGAGAACTTTGGCTTACTTTTGAAATTTTCCTAATATAGGAGTACCTGTGATAATTGCATCATCACTAATATGTATATTTCATAGCCTTATGATTGATTTCAATTAAGATTGTATTGGTCCACAATACTTTCTGATGTCTTGGAACACCAAAAAGCTGAATATAATACACCAATAGAAAGCAGCATAATGTTGAGGAATAATACATTTTGTTGAAAGTACCAAAACAAGAAAATGTTTTTTTCTTCAGATTATTATTATCAGATGCCTAGCTGTTCATTTTCTTGCAAAGAAACCTGCACACTTCAGTGCTGCTGTACTCAATTTCGAATCATTTAGGTATGTTGAGATTAAACAAAATGACGCTCCTGTCATTTGTTCACCTTATTTGACCTGATTTGTCATGCCCTGAAAATTTCGTGGTAATTTAAGACCAATAAAGACACCGCTGAGTCAGATTTTCAGGAAGACTGGCAGCAATGGGCCCTGTGTCAACTAATCCCCCCCCATCCATGAGTGTCCTGGCTGGGCTTTTTTCACTGAAACTAACCCCCCTCCATACAATCCTTTTGAGCCACCAACTGGCTTAAAGCAGACTACAATCAGCCTTGTGTCACATAGTGAAATTAAGTCAATTTAACACTGTGTGCATAAGGTTGTTTGAAATATAAAACTTTTTTTTTTCCCATACAAGTCACATCAGTCATTCAGTTCACACCATTAAAAGGGAGCAGTGAATATTTTCCATCCATACCGCACATACCATTTGACATTTCTCACCGCACATTACTTTGCAGTGACTGGAGCCAGGTAGTCATTCGCGGTAAATGGCAAACATGCTACCGGGCGCTGAAAGTATGTGCACATTGCACAAGTAAAAGGCCTTTAAAAGTGCTTTAATACACGCGAGCAATTGGGCAATTCTTCAAAGCTGATTTTGCAATGCATGCATTTATTTTTTTATTTTTTTTAGTCAAGATGACAAATGACAGGGTATCCAGTGTTTGCCCGCAAGTTGAGCTATATCGGCATGTTTGTTTATAGACGCAACCTAACTTTCTGCAGATGAAACATAAACAGCAACAAAACGCAATTGTTTGCTAATATGCGCAGCTTCGTTGATTGACAAGTGAAATGCTATGCAGTGACGTCGTTGGCTGCTGTTGTCACAGTTTCTACGAAACTAGCAACCGATAAACGACGGTTTTGACATATAGACGTTAATATCGGGCAACTTTATGACAAATACATAATAAAGTCAAAGTGCATTGATAGGGCTTACCTTTCATCCAGTCTACAACTTGTTTTGGGGTCCATTTCGTTATCGGTTCCATGGCTTCTTCAGTCGCGTATACCTGACAAAATATTTTGAAGACAGTATCGGAGGAAGAGTTAAGTGTCAACTTGGCTGTCACATCCTAATAAAGACTTTGTTTTCATTCTTTTAGGCTGTGTATCTTCATTTCCAAAACAACTTGCAAAACGCAGCCGAGCAGCTTTGAAATCCCCCACATTACAACTCTTCATCGGTCCTGTGCGTGTGGGACCGGTGCTGCCTTCAAATACAATTCGGAAAAACCTAAACAACCAGGTCAATAAAGTGCGGTTGTTTACCCTGTCGCTTGTATAACTAATAAAAACTAATAACTAATAAAAGAGTTTCGTGTTTTCGTGTATCTTCGTAGCAATTATATTTTTAAGCACATAACCAGTCAGTTTGTTATACGTACTTGAAATCGGATTGTCACTTAGGTTTACGAGGTACATCAAACGCATCGCTGTGACGTTTTGGAGTATTCATTCACCGGTCTTATTTGAAAGTTGAAACTGGATGCATGCTCAATTAGTATTCTATTTCACGCTGCGTGCAATTATTCGAGACGTTTCATTTTGCGTAATTCTAATGATATTTAGCAGTGTCATTGCAAACAGTAAGTGTATAATTTCAATTTTACTATTACAAAAATCCTCCATCCTACGCTGCAGTGCGGTCAGAAAGCGGTTCACTACTTCTCCCTGCTGGTGATCAACTGTACTACAGTTATAAACTGTTGGTAGTCGCAGGAATTAACAAAGTGCAAATACTGTTTTACTGGACCTAAATATATTTTTTCTTGCATTGATACGTTACATGAATGTTTACATTTTTCTGATAAAGTTTACTTCCTGCATTTGAAAATAGATACATCTCACTAAATTTCTACTCCTTACTTTGTCAAAAATATGGAGGTAGATTTGGGTCAAACGTTTTGTACTCGAATAACTTCAAACAGAAAATAAATATGTTGAGCTTGAAACTTAAAAAATAAAAATGAAATATTCAGCCCTATTACACTAAATCAACCCGTGAAAATAAGTACGCCCTCCATTTCCTTGAAGCATGTTGTTTTAATAAACTGTTAGAATTCATCAAAAATAGTAATGTGCAGTTTAATAAGTATAGTGGAATCAGTCATGCTCAGTTTTCCCAGGAGTGTGCTTTAGAGATATGAACAGATCGGAATTGTGGAGAGGGCCACCCTGACAGGATGAAGGGACTTGAGATTGTGGAGGTGAGTGGGTCTCTGTGAAAGAAAGGGAAAAGCTCAGCATCAGATGAAAAAACAGAAGTACTGTAGGTAGTGTTTCCTGATGACTGTGTAAAACTTGAATTGAAACTATACAAAAAGTCCCTCACGCAAAAAGTCACTTGAAGACTCAGAAAAGACAACTTTTCATGAACTTCCTTGTATTGTAATGCAACATTTATTTCTGACTCATGATCCAGAAAGTACATGCATGACATTATCCATTATATTAAGACTGGCTAAATAATCACAGAGACAAATAATGGCAGGCAAATGAGGTACACCAGCACAGGATGTTATTCCTTTTGCTATCTAGGAAGACAGGATATGAAGGGCTCTTTACCTTGTTACAATACAAATACTGTAAGTTTACATCCTCCCCATGAATGATTTATTCTATAAACATTGAACAGACTAACTGTAGAAGACAGAATGTCACATAATCCGTAGTTATAATACACGACCTGGTGCACATGTCAAAAGACTAAAGCTGCAGAATCAAATTCAAGCGTGTGTCTAAAAAGTACTTTATTAATTTAAATTCAAATTGAGCCTTAAATGCATGATCTATACCTTTTACATACAATATGTGAGTTAACATCTACATTTGTGAACAAAATGCACCTGTTCCTGGAATCAGGGGTTAAATATCAACATTGTGTCTCAAGTAATAGGTAAATACATTAGCAATATACATATAAGGTAAAATTACATGTTTGTCATTGTGTTTATGGTATTGGCAGGTCGGGCGTTAAGGTACTCGAGGACAAAGATCTGTAAAATCTTGTTGAGGTTTTCAATGGTGGATCGGTCCAGGTTCTGCTCATTGTCATCAAATGTGTGCCACACGGCGGGGAAAGGGGAGGGAATGAGATGGAGGACGCGTACACCTGCCAAAGAAGCAAAGGATGAGAGTCGTGAACCGTATGAGAAAACATATTTGAGTTGCCTACTGTCTGGGGGGTGCATACCTCTGTTCAGGAATGGTATATGATCATCTTCAATACGGCCAATAGGTCGATCTGGCCAGAAATATTCCTCTTCATCGGGATGATTTTGGAGTTGATTCATTGAGTGTAGACGTTTTTCTGCCCACAAAGAGTACAAAGTGTACACTGTTAGATATACAGTGATCCCTCGCTACTTCGCGTTTCGTTTATCGCGGCTTCACTACATTGCGGATTTTTTTTTTCCAAATAAAAAAAAAAACATTTAAAAGTCAAAATAAAACTTCTAAATTGAGGAAACATGTGTCTAACCTTTAGGATAATGTAGCATTGCTCCAAATGTTCGTTTACATTCCTTTAGAAGTCCGTTTTTGCGTGTTAGCACGATCGCGAATTAGCATCTTTCCGCTAACTCGTTAGCCTGCCCAGTACTTCTTGTTGGTGACTGTACTTCGCGGATTTCACTTATCGCGGGTGGTTTTTTGAACCAATTATCCGCGATAAACGAGGGATTACTATATAGTAAAAATATGACTAATATTACTAGCCCTCATTAGGGTCACCAGTGAGCTGAAGATGATTCCCAGCTAACTTTGGACAAGAGGAAGGTCAACGAGTTAACAGGATGTGCTAAATGTGGTCTTATGTTATTCAGAAGTAGTTCCCAGGATGTGGTAAATGTGACAACAGCAGGTTTCTCCACTGGTCTATGACAGGCTGAACCAGTGTGGTGGCTTATTACTTTAACTGATGTGCTATTATTATTCGTCACCTATGTTCTGCAACCGGGACAGCCAGTACGTTGTGGTTTGGAACTGGTTACCAAAGCGTGGACTTGGGGCCCCAATCAGGTCCAACAACAGAAAAAGATCCTGGAGAAGAAGTAACACAAGAGCTTAATTTCTCCAAGAGTGCACACCGTTTGTGCACACGTATGTATCTTTGTGTGTAAGTGTGTGTGAGGGTCAGGAGACATACTATCCCATCCAGTTGATTGGTGTCTGTTTCTCCTGGAGGATGCGGGGTGTTTTGCATCTTCTGTGCTAAGTGACGAGAGCCATACAAAGAGTCTAGAGCGGTCCAGTGGTTGAAAGCTTCCTCTCCATCGAAGAAAATCAATTGCAAGGTCAGGTTGGGGGAAGAAGCCTACAAGGGGAACAAAGTGTCAGCAATTGTTTACAACACCATTTTAGATTCTAGACGGTTTGCTTCCCTCTAGTGGACATATTGTGCTAAAGAAAATAAGCAATGGACTATTGTTATTGCTGTGTAACATGTTAAACCCAAATAGTGGAAGGCTATGTTTTAATCACCACTTTGAATTCTAAATAATTGATATCTACTAAGGAGGTCAGATTTTATTATTGTTTTATTGATTTTATTGGAATATTTGTTGAATGTACTTGGTAATGATTATCATTGGGGACATACTATAGGACAAATTTTGTTTTTAATCAGAACAATTAGGTGCTAATCTAAAGTGGGTTTGTTTTGTCTTGATGTAAGCTTCACATACCGCCCCCCCTCAAATCTATTTAAAGGGGATGATTTTGAAGGATTCTGCATAATGTCAGCCATATGCACTCTAGAAGCAAACTTATTTGCATTCAACTGAATTTCACTTCTCCCCTTGGACCTTTTTGATAGACGCCTGAACACAATAAACACAGACTTAGGCTGATCTCTGGCTGTCACTGGGCTTGTCCCTGTCCATCCAGTGGAAAGATGTATTGGTGAAGCAAAGGGCAAAGGAGCAGGCGGCATGAATGTTAAGTGTGTTTTTCATGTGATTGACCAGGGATGGGATAGGGAAATTTAAATGCTGGAAGGAGTCACATTTTAAATATTGACAAAATATATGTACTGGACATTTAGAGCTTCCACTCTACATTTTAAAGTGTGTCATGTCTGTGGAGTTTTTTGTCCATTTCTTCAAGCGGCAAAGTCCCGTCTTACAATTTCTGTACTAGTCTTTCCCGAAGGTATCTGAGAGGTCAAATTCTTCCACCCTAGAATCAACCAACCATGCAATTATGGATATTGCTTTGTGCGCTGGGGTACAGTTGAGATGGAACAGAAAAGGTAATTTTTACGTTGCTTCTAAGCCACAAACATTACCTTTTGAGTTTTTAGCTCTTCATTGAGGGCTCGTGCCAGCTCAAGCATCATGGCGCATGGCACAGCAGAATCGGTGGCTCCCAGAAACACCTGTTGGTGGTAATACTTGGAGTCGTAGTGACAGGCTAGAACCAGGCGGCGCTTAGCTGATGGGTTGAGGGTGGCAATGATGTTGGTGAAGGGTAATGGGCCGTAAGGTGTCTGTGACGTGAACGTATCCTCCGTTACTTCCCAACCTGCTCCAAGGGAACCCAGGGTTGCTTTAATATGCTGAAATAAATAAACAAACAAGAAGCATTATTATTGCTTTGTTACTAATTGATCATGTTTTGTCCCTATTAGAGAGAATTAATTGTAATACAGATAAATATAAAATCAAAATCCCTAACAGTTTATTGTTACCATAGCTGTGATGATCAAACTTACCTGCTGCACCGCTCTGCTGCCCGGGGAGCCTGGATACCTGGTAACAAGCAATGGCCTTAGGTCCCTTTGCCACATTTTGGTCAGGTCTGTGTGTGTCAAGGCCGTCTGGATCTCACTGGGTGTAAGAGTGACAGCTTGGTGCTGTAACTGGACAAGAGCAAAGTGTTGTTTTTTTTTGCTTGTTAGCTCCTTGATTGATTCATATATTGTTTGGGGGAAATGTGGGAAAAAACAGTGTCCACTGCACTGCTGCCTCTGGTTACAAAATGGAGTTACAGATAAATGGCTATAAAAACAGCATGGGTACTCAATAGATGGATACACCAAAATTTAGCTGCTGTTTGTTCCTGAGGTCTGAGGACACATTTATATTAGCACACCTCAGTGCATCGTTGATCAGCCCATTCATTGTGTTGGCTATTCATTGACAAATGTTTTCCTTAAAGGGGAAGTCAACCCTAAAATGTTCTTAATAATAATAATAATAATAGTAATAATACTGATGATAATAATAATAATAATATGTATTAAAGTCCAACTAGTCCAAATAATGTTCTGATTAATGTTATTGTTTGTGGAATATGAATTAAATGGGCAAATTCACATGTTTTTATCCATCTCAGGAGGCGGCCATTTTGCCACTTGTCGACTGAAAATGACATTACACTTGCAAAGTCTCAGGTCACAACCTATCACAGCTATGAATGAATAAATATGGTAGCAAAATAAGATAACCAAAATAGTAGAACATTCTCAAAGTAAATCAGTTATCCACAATACCACTGCTATGATCATAATATCAAAAAATGTAGTTGTGCTTCCTAGCTGTGTTAAAACAACATGGAAATGCCTTCGCATTGTGCAAGTGTACTACCTCGTGAGTGTCTGACTCACTGAGAAAGAGAGCTCATCAGTATCTGTGCAAGTTTGCTCAGCAGGAGCTAAAATACAATCATATTGATCCCTCTGGTTCCAGTTGTTCACTCAGAATTGGTCTCAAAGTTCAAGCTGCAGAGAAGCCTGGTTGTCTTGGAAACAGACATTAAAACCCAGCAAGCCAAAGACGATCCATCTCGATTGATTCCCTTTCTCCACTTTTTCCCTTGGTCATATTCAGAATGCAGTCGAAATTAGATTATTTTCTCACTAATAGCTGTAACAGAAAAATCCTGATACGGAGTTACAAGTAAATGGCTCATGTTCTTTCCATTTTTAGGCCATTTAGAAAAAAATGTAAATTACATTACTTTTATGTTTGGGAAAGAACCTGAACACACACCCATATGAAAAGATACAGTCATAATGTTAATTTGTTCCGTTTCACTTGGTCGCCAAAGGTATGTTCTTTCGTACATCCGTCCAAAAACCGGTTTAGGTTCTATAACTGCAATGTAGAATACAGTGCATGCAAGTATTATTATGTGGTTGGTGACATGGCCCTGAACCCTGAGAGGGTTAAAGTGGGGTCCACTTGAGATCTATAAATACCAAGCCCTGCAATTGGAAGATCAAAGATAATGACAGAGCTGCCATAGCAACTACATGAAGGCTAAAACCACAAGAATATGAGAAGCAGGAATGTTGTCGCGTAAGCTAGGCCATGTTTTGTTTAAATGTTAAAGACTCCAACGTCAATTTGTTTGGGACTCCCTTTCCCCACCCTCGTACATGTACCTAAGGCTATATCCTTAATGCCTGCTCATGCTTAAGTTACAAATGCTTTAATAACGATTAATAAGCAGAATCCATTTTTTTCAAATTAAATCAATAAATAAAATAAGGCATCATTTACAAAGCACTTAGAAGACTCGTTCTAGCCCCCCTTTATTATTCTAATTATTACTATAAAACATCTCAAATACAATCACTAAAATCATCTTAATATTTGAGAGTGGTGTTGTAAGATCCTAAAAGAATTGTTATGACCACAATGTTGAAATTAAACACGAATACACCGATCAATAATACCGTTTCATTTGAGTGTAGTTGGAGCAACAGATTTAATTGGCTTACCTTTTCTTGTGTCCAGAGAATTCCATTAGAGCAGTGGTTGAGTGTTGCCCAGATGGTAACAGTGGCAAAAAAGCGCATGATAGAAGGACCATGGTCCCACACAGCCATCGTTTCTGCGTCTCTCTCTCTTTTTCTCTCTCTACCACTTCAGATCATGTGAAAGGCAGCAGGGAGCGCGTGTGTGCGCGAGCGCATGTGTGCGTGTACGAGTGTGCGCACACCGATTTTTTATGTTTCCCCCCATCCTAAATTGACAAAATATATAAAATAACCCCTTCGTGCCTAGAGTACTTCGACTGCTGTACCCCCACTTGGTGTTATCCATAAAGTCACCAGTGTATGTATTTTTTAAAGAAAATTCTTATAAAAAATGTCACTTTTTTTTTTTTTTAAATTTAGTTCTTGTGAATCCAAACACAACATTTCTATCATTTATAAACAACGGCAAAAGGAGAAAAAAAATAAAATTAACTGTACAGCCCAGAAAGAAGAGGGACGAACCAGCCAAACTGCGTACCACGTGGTATCATAACCACGTGATAAAAGCGGAAGTGTGCTTCTTGAGCATATGCGCGAACTGCTTCCTCACATTTTGCACTGCTGACTTTTGGAATTAAAACATTTGACATATAGATAATGGAAGTAATATCAGGGACGACTGAGGAAGCGAACTACTTGAAGGCACAGCTAAGAGAGAAAGAGAAAGAGATCGCTGCCCTGAAGAATAAACTGGCTGCATTCGAAAAGGTAGTGTAGTGTCTTGGTGACTGTCAGCAAGAAAGTCACGTTTATTTGCAATGCCATCGTAAGCAAATCGTTGCAAACAATGCTAAATCATTTTCTACTATTTACATGATCTTATCTGTGTCCGTTTGTCATGTATCGGTACATTTCGTTTAATCAGACTATCATGGAAAATATCAATTAGTTTAGTCGCTCAAAAACTAACTCATGGATTCTGCACAATTTTTGTTTTTAAACTTCAAGCTAACAAAAACCCAAAGGGCAAAATCTCAGTTTGGGCTTCTGGGTCCTCTCAGCATGAGCATTGTTACAACAGAAATAATTAGCCAAACACACAATTGCCCTAATTGGTTAGTCAGATCATCTATAGTTAGCTGTTATCATTGTATTATTTCTCTTTTTTTCTAGAAGAACAACTCTTCAGTCCCACTGCTACTTGACAGAGTGACTTCACTTACTCCACTAAAAGCCAAAGCAGCTCTCTCCAATGAAGACATCTTGAGGTACAGCAGACAGCTCCTCCTACCTGAGTTGGGTGTGCAAGGTAACAATTCCCCTATAAATGCAAGAGTGACTATGGCAGGACGAAACACACCGATGTGGTCTTTATTTGTGCACAGGACAGCTGAACCTTCTCAAGACATCCGTACTGATTGTGGGTTGTGGAGGTCTGGGTTGCCCTCTCGCTCAATATCTAGCAGCAGCAGGTATAGGTAGGTAATCGCAGGGCGGTGCAATTAATCGAAATTCAATTACGATTATTACACCTTGATTACTAAATTGGCTTAAAGAAACGATTATTATAAAAGAAAATAACTGATTTTATAAATTTTGTTTGGTCCAAAAAAAATTAGAAATATATTTCCAAGAATTTAATTTGAATCAATATTTTATATGTTCAAACATTTTCTTGTTTTGTAATAAACATTTATTCAATTAGTAGCAAAATAATCACGATTGCAAACTTTTTCCATCATCGAGCATCCCTAGGTAATTGACTGGCACACTAACATTTTGCTAAGGCAAACAGTTTGTCCCTTTAAGCTCTCAATACTGATAACATAAAATGAATAAAATAACTATTAGTCAGGTTTATTTTAACACAAATCTTTTTTTTTTTTTCAACATTCCTAATTGTCTGTTATGTTGGTCTTTTAACGCATCTTGTTGAGTCTTATGTTTCTTTTGGAATTTAAACAACAAAAGGCCAAAGAATGTTAATCCCTTGAGGTTGAGCTAACATGAGTTACGTTGAAGTCTTGCACAATATGCTGACATCTTGTGTAAAATCATGCATAACGACCCTGGTGTTTTGGATGAATCGAGAGGTGCGTTTTACAGTCAATGACACCCTGCGGATTTGACTTCAGAGAGTCCACTGCAATTGATCCAATTTTGCACAGCAGATGTCACTATTTTACATGGTTCTCTATTCCTGTTAGGGTTTGGCATTCATTTACTCCGTCTGTGTTTCTCTACAGGGCGACTGGGTCTGCTGGACTATGATGAGGTGGAGCTCAGTAATCTGCATAGACAAGTACTACATGGCGAGGAGAACCGGGGTCACACTAAAGCTCTGTCAGCAGCCAACGCAGTCAGAAGGTGATGTTTGTGTCCTACACAATCACAGTTTTGTTAAACACGTGTATTTAGTCAACATTAGATAATAAGGGAAAATTGTATCATTAAAACTGTTGTTTGTGACCCCAATGGTCTCTGTGTAATGAATGCAGGCGCTTTCCAGTCTGGCCTCAAGTTATATTTGGGTGTGTATGTGTGTACTCCAGTCTGCAAATGTTGTGTAAACATGTTATTTCTGAGGCAGCTTCTTTTGGTGCTTCTTGCCCCCCACTGTGGTTAGTACACATTTGGCTTGTCGTTCACCACACTAGGGTACCACTAGGAAGCCACAAGCACAGCAACTTCCATCTACAGTTGAACCTCTAAGGTTGAACATAATTTAGTCCAAGATGGTCCAACCTCAGTTTTGTTTGGATTAAAATGTTTCTACCAAAAGGAAGCAATGGGAGCTGAATTAATCCATTTACAGATGTTACCATATTGAGCATATATTAACTGTACAGCAGACCTGTATAAAATTCAGAATTGGCATAAAAGAACACAAAATTAGTATGCTGAAAGTATTACTCATGCACACCAGCGATTTCACTTCTGGACTTTAAAGTGAGATTTTTTTTCTCTCCCTAATTCTGAATTGTACAGTCACATTTGACTTTAGAAGTTCCACTGTACTTTGTAGTTTAATTCATTGTTATTTTATTAATTTGTACTTTTGAATGTAACCTCACAGGTTGAACTCAACAGTGGAGTGTATTCCTTACCACTTGCAGCTTTCACCTGAGAACGCCTTGCAACTCATTCAACAGTATCCCGTTCCCGTTTTTGGTGACTTTATGAAATTAAGAAAAACAGACAAGCCTTGACTTGATTGACTTCATATATGACATCGTGGCCGATTGTTCGGACAATGTCCCCACTCGTTATCTTGTCAACGACGCCTGCGTGCTGAGCGGCAAGCCTCTCGTATCGGCGAGCGCCCTCAGAATGGAGGGACAGGTAAGATATTTCCATCTTGCAAATCACCATCCTGCACGGCCTGAACGTTTTGTCTTGTAGTTGACTGTATACAACTATGACGGAGGCCCTTGCTACAGATGTCTCTACCCAGTGCCCCCACCCCCAGAGACAGTGACAAATTGTTCCGATGGAGGGGTGTTAGGAGTGGGTAAGTCCAGCCTCTTTCCAAGAAGCCCTTAACTTTATACAGACTCGTCTTTCTCCATCATCTCCAGCCTGTTAAATACTGGTTGTTAGTCAAATGTTCCACTTATCTTTAAGTTCCAGGCATAATGGGCTGCTTTCAAGCATTGGAGGTCCTCAAGATAGCCTCTGGACATGGCTGTATCTCAAATCTGGCATGACATACTGTTCATTTCAGCATTCCTCGATTTAATACAAAAGTGAATTGTCACAAAGTTGGGACTTGTTACAAATCCAGGATGAGGTTTATTTGGAATTTTCTTTTCTATTACGAATTAATATGTACAGTAACTGCCTCACATTACTGTTTTTATTTGGGTATTGATTAACATTGCGTTTATGACTTGACTTGACTTATGGATTTGAGTTAAGCAGCGAAATCCACCCGGTCTAACTATCTCACTGGTGGCCATTTTGCCACTTACTGTCGACTAAAAATGACATCACAGTTGCTCAGGTTACGGCTCAGCTTGCAAACGTGGTTTCATGTTTAACTTAACCGCACGTGTCAGCTTCCTGCGGCCAGCAGCTGGTGATCTTTGATGCTCACAGTACCAGGTTCCGGTCCATCAGGTTGCGGCCCAAGCAGTCTGGGTGTGTAGTGTGTGGAGAAAAGCCCAGCGTAACCAAGCTCGTCGACTATGAAGCCTTCTGTGGTTCTGCCGCAACAGATAAGGTTGACCTTGATATCCTGACATGTTCTTTTATAAGAAGTATTTAAATGTACTTCTTAATATAAAGTTTTGTTTTCAGTGTCGCAGACTCAACCTCTTGTCCAGAGATCAGAGGATCACAGTGCAGGTGGGGAACCTTTTGGTCAGAACATCCCTCCCCTGTATTAAGTGTTGTTTATTCAACCATTACTCGTAATGTTCTCCTCGAATTCATGAAAATGGATGAACTGATTGTATCTCAGCACTCGCGGGACACAAGCTAAATGCGCTTGTAAATTTTCCACAGAAAAAGAATAACACTGTGTTTGGCATCAATAATGTTGCATGTGGATCGCACATGCATATGCACCTTCTGAACTTTCAAGCAGTCATTAAGCGCAGAGATGGAAATCACAGTTAAATTGAATTTGCGTCAGGGGTTCTATTTAGGAGCCATTTGGAGTCCGGCGGTTTTAGGAAAACCTGTTAAAGTAATTGTAAAATGCTCCAAATCAAACCCAAGCATTACTTCCCTCAAATTAACTGCAAGTTGGTACATTTCCGAATTTAACTGTAAGATATAAATATGTTTTCCTAAGATAAAACCACTCCCTTCTTAATGAGTTGGTCAATGTTATTTTTGCATTTTTGTGAATGTTTCATTGTATTTCCAGGATTACAAATCCATTGTGGACAAAGCAGAGCCCCATCTCCTGTTAGATGTGCGCCCTCTGGTGGAGGTGGACATATGCCATTTACCAAGCTCTCTCAGTATCCTTTATTAGACTGGAAACCAAACATAAATCAGTCTGATGAGACATAATAAAGCCCCTCTTTGTGGTTATTCTCTTGACATTGTTGCAAGATATACCACTCTCAAGTTTAGAGGAGAGGACGAGTGAACATATGCAGTTACTTCAGGAGCGTATCGACCAATTGAAACAGCAGACGGTCGGTGTCTGCCGGCCTCCAGGTAAAATGACCAAACGCCGGCTTGATCTACTTGTCGTCTGAAATGCTCATTTCTCACATATTTATCTATACATTTTTCACTTTACATTGCAATCATTATCGGAGTCTGTGCATGGATGGAATTTACGTGGTTTACAATTGCAACTATATCATGGGATAGTTGTCTTCCATAAACGGTGGTTTTTGATCTGATCTACACCATAGCACCCAAATTATAGTTATACCCCAAAACATAGAATATATGGACTGTACTGTAAAAATAGAATCCCTTGAATATAATCTGTATGCAAACTTTGTTTTCCCCTATAGTTATCATGCAGATCCACAGGAAAGTATTTCTGTCGCCAAAAGTATCTCTGTGGTTTCTTCCAGTTTATGTGATTTGTAAGCTGGGCAACGACTCCCAGAAGGCCGCGCAGATTCTTGAGAAGATGAGTGGATCTGAAGTAGACAATATCACAGTGAAAGATATCTGTGGGGGGCTGATGGCGTGGGCGAAGAGGATAGACCCCAAATTCCCACAGTATTAAAGGGTATGTATCATGTAAAATGAACTTTTAGCTTTTAGCAATGCCAATGCAAAAAACCCCAAAGTGGTGTTTCCTTCCATTCACCCATCTCGGAACTTTGCTCACTCTTCTTGTAAATGTCACATGAGCCTTGATTGTTGTTACCTGAGCACTGAGTCATTTTTAGTTGACAGTAACCGGCAAATTGTGTTTTAAAGCTGGTAATTAATTGTACATGGAACATAATGACATAAAAATAATTATAGACAAAATATGAAGATTTTACTGCTGATAATGGCTAAATAACTATCCTGAACTAAAATAGTATAATAGAGACACTTCAATTTCATTTACCTCTATGTTTTGTACAAAATAAATCATATTTTGATTGTTTTTGTGTTGTTTGTGATGCTTTAAATGTTTTTTAAATAGTTTTTGTTAGTACAGCCGGATCCAATCCATAAGACCAAGTAATATTATCCAGTATATACTCAATTTCACTGTCACCATGGTTGCTATGTGCCTGTGTTTCCAGCATGTGAGCTGTTTGTTGTACAGTGATTTTGGTTTTTTTTTTTTTTTTTTTCTTTTTTTACAATGTCAGCAAATTGAATTACATCCAGTGTTTTTAACAACTTTCAGTGATTAAAAAAAAAAAAAAAAAGATCCTTGTAGGATAAATACTGATCCTCGAGACTGCAGTTTTGGTATCGGATATCAAGAAGTGGTATTGAGGTTGATCCACTATAACAGTTACTATTATCAGCCATCAGAGCATTAATGAGACTTCAGCTGACATGCCGCTGTTGTGATGTCTTTGCACAGGTTATTGATCTTGGAAAAAATTTATTAAATTATTTCACGTACCCCTGATGTGGAACCACTACTTTTAATTTGAAGTGCTCAGACTTTCTTGAACAAAGCAATGAGGTTCCCCTTGTTTACCTTTCAGCTTTTGTGTGTTTTGTACCCTTTCGGGACTTGGCTTTTTAATTTTTTTTATTAGATATGTCCACGTGTTGCAATGGTAGGCCAGGGACCCACCACCCTGGCCTCCTTTCATGCAATATCATGAATGGAAAATCAATGTTACACATATTCATCCGAGTAATACAATATTAATTCACTTAAGAGACTGTGACGGCTGCTTAGAGCTCCTTAATGACTATTATGTTCTCAAGGGTGTCACGAACTTTTCCAGGTCACGCGAAGCTGCAGTTAGATTTTTTCCTCGAAACACATAAAAATGAAATAACGGAAAATATCTACGCATGCGCAGTGTAGCCGTATCTTCAGTGGCGCCATTGTTTCACAGAGATTGTAGTTCAGATTTGTCCGTCTAAACGTGGAGTCAATCACAGAGAAGGCTACGGAAAAACTACAACTCCCAGCGGGCGTCACTACTTTCTTTTCGAGTGTAGCAGGGGGAGTGGTCACAGCTGGAAGGATAATAAGATGCGCATGAATTTACTACAGTATCTGAAACAACGATAAGAGGAAAATAAATGGACGTTTTCGTTGCTCACATCAAGCGTTTGCGCGAGGTTTTTTTTCGGTGTTTGTTTTATTTAAGTTGGCCTTTCCTCGACGAATTTTAGCAAGTTAAAGTTGGGACGCCGCTTTCCGTAGTTGATGGAGATTCAAAGTTTGTTCGGTCCACTCGCATTGGAAAGAAATGCGTCCTTCGCTGACTGTGAAGGTAAAGGATCACTTTTAAGATATCTAAGGAGACGTTTGTCTTTGGAACGGCAAAAAGTTGTACCGAAGCGAAACGTCCGCTTGACGTACATATTCAAGCTTGTGTAACTTGTTAAGTTGTTATTGTGTGCGCTCCGGTTGTGTTCTGCCAGTACATGAATAGAAGTGTATACCTTTTCAAACCGTAATTCCAGATGTTGAGTACTTAAATTATCTTAGATATTGGAAATATGTGTTTCTTAAGCCTTCGTTTGCGATGCTATTGTTTTCATGCATGCTAAATGTCAGGAAGCTGTTCGTTATTAATTTATTACACTTGAGATTCGGGACAGCATACTGTATTTAATTGGAGTGGCCTTTCTCTGTGGAGAGCAATGGCTTTATGTGTAGATAATTTGATCTAAACATTGATTGTATATTTATGAAAAGAGGTAAGTAATAATGTCGTAGGACAGTAGTGTTTTTTCAAGTTTTTACACCAAATACTACCTCAAAAAAATACTTCGCTCTTCAAGTAAAATAGACCATTATTAAAGCACAGTAATGTAGTGGGCGCAAGTGTCCCAAAACAAGGCAGAGGTTTTATTCCTAAAAAATGTGTTTAATGTTACAGGTAAAACAGTAATGCTGCACTCAAATATAGGATTTAAAATGATGATGATGATGATGATGATAATATCAAAGTATTTTATTATAATGTGTTGCGCACATAAAAGTTTAACAGGAGTTGTACCCAAATAAATGTTTTAGGGAAAAAATAACATTAAATGCAAATGCATTGTACTTAAAAGATAAATACAACTTAACTCATTAATTCATTCATCTTCCAAATTGCTTCTCCTCATGAGGGTCTGGAGCCTATGCCAGCAGCCTTTGGCGGGGTACACCCTGCCAGCCAAGTGCAGACAATTTAACTCACTAACAAATGTACTTTTCTGCATTCAAAAAGCTCAAGCAACTCTAACACTATGTACAGTTTGAATATTTCATTCTGCGATTCTTCTGCATACTGCCAAAGATGGCTCGACACTTTTAGAGTCACTGTTCTGGGGTTAAGCACTGTACTTTATAAAGTTTGTGGGTTGTGGGGTTATTTTTGATTTATATTTAAAATGCGCAATCTGGAGTCCCCACATTCCAAAAACCTGTATGGTAGGTTAATTGAACACTGTAAGGATAAGCGGTTCAGAAAATGGATGGATGGTATGATTGATGGATGAATGTGCAAAATGAGTCAAGCTAAAAAACAGGCAGAGGCCCTCAAATGTTTGTTTTTTAATTTAAGTAAGTGTAGATCCTTGCTTTGTCTAAATTACAAACATGTCTGTGTTTGTTTTTGGTGACAGGCTTCCTGTGGTCAGAGTGGATCAGTGACTTCAGTAAAGGCAAGGAGCACCATCTCAAGATATGACATTTGCTCCAGTGATATTCTAGAGACTTATTTCAAGTTGTTTCTCCATATTGTGAAGGAGTGTATGAGCTCAGGTGAGACCAGCGGCTTTCCCCCTGATTTGATCTGAGGTGACACAGTGGTAAAAAAACAACAACAACAACACAATGCTGACTCAGTAAAACTTATGAGTACCAAAAGTATTCCCCGCCATAAATCCTGTCACTGAACCCTCTGGTATTCAGCATTACACGTCGCCATTGGAAAAAAAGCCAATGTCTGCCTCCTCTCCCCCATCCTTACCTCGAGCCTTTCAACATTCTCTCCATCCGCACCACCCGACCTTACCGCCCATTCTGTCGCCATCTTCGGCCGGACCGCTCTACTCGCGGCTGTCCAATGGAAACCACAGTGTCCCCAGCCCCACCAACTCCCGTAGCTCTTTCCATGGGGTGTCTTTCCTGCTGCAAATTGGGTTGACCAGAGAGACAGTGAACCTGGAGGGCAATGACCTCTCCCTGTCGGCTGTCAAGGACCTAGTGTGCTCTATAGTGGACCAGAAGGTAAGATCCTCAACCCCCCCAAAAAAAAAAAAAAAAAAATCTCTTCACAAACACATTCATACCCACTACAATTTAAGCAGCTATTCTGAAGGCAGTTGTGGAGCAACATGCTGCATCAGCACGCGTGTTGTCAACCAACCATATTCATCTATCGAGGTGTTCCAAAACAAACATCTGGGTCGCCTGCTCTGAAACTGACACAGCAGAAGCGCACACACACAATAGAAGTGGTGGACAGTTAGTGAGTGACGTTGCATTTGAGTGCGTCGGTTCTCAAAAGTTTCACAATCATGCTTAATCGCTCCTCTGCGGTTTTACCGTTGCCAAAGATGAACTCAGCCTTGAAAGTGCAACGTTAGACTTCATTCCTGACTGCAGTAATTGTACCTATTTGTCTATTTTTGTACGCTACTTATGTTAGATTGATCGCTTCATAGGCACTTGTTTCGCCAGCCTAATAATGCTGTGTTAAGTGTAAATTTAACATAGCCTTATATTAGCACAGATGTTTTTATCAGTGAAAAATATGATTTTACTTGCTCATGGATTAGATATTGTCTTAGGATAAGAATCTGTTCTTGAGTTGATAAAGTCCAAACCAGATTTTCTTTGGTAACATTTGAACTGTCAGACATTATCATGTAAGCATAAAATTCTTCATTTTCCTTCGGGGTGACACAGCGGTTACCAAATCGGAGAGGGTGACTTGTTAATAGAAGTTGACTTCTTTGAGACTGGGAAGCGCATATCTTCGCGTAAATATTAAACACAGTTGACTGTGCCACGTACATTCCGTTCTTTTATTATTGATGTCATTTTATTGTTGCTTCAGCTATAGCACACAGCCACTTAGCTGACTAGACAGAATGTGTGTACAACTTTGTATGCAAGTTTCTGGTGTCTTACCCTTCTTGGCTGGCATCATGAAAATACAAACGCCAAAGAAAAAAAAAAGATATTTTTTGTCGAATTATTCCTTTTGATGATCACTAAGCGGATGGCTTGCAGATATGATTATGTAACCATAAAAAAACTCCTTTGAGGCACATTTCTCCAGAAGATTTTGTCCTGCTTAAGGGACATTCCATTCACTGTAGTACAGAACGAAATGATTTTTGGAATTGTTATAAAAGAAAGTTAAAATTCCAGAAAAAAGAAAGTGGTGACGCGTGCTTATTTTCCACGAATAGGGCTGTTTGACAATTGTTATTGCGCAATATTTTTCATTCTTACTTGACATTTGACTTCAGTTGCTGAACAGTGTGTGTCTGTGTTGTCTTATTATGTGGTGCATTATATTTTATATAATACCTGCATTCAAAGTTGTCCCTTGAAAATTATTTAATTAACTCTGCTTAGCATTGCGTCATTATCCTGAAAATCAGCATGTATGTATTCCCATAAGGAGTATTTTTCTGCGTCGGGCATTTTTACAATTGTAAAATGTTATTTCACTTACAAAAATGACACAACTGTGTGGTGGTTTCGAACTAAAAGCAGTTAATTATCTTAACCCAATCACACCACAAAGAAATCTTTGTGCACTTTTTAACTGGCACTTAATTTGAATTCGAATGCACATTTAAAATATCCCTTCGTGTTAAACTGCCTGCTTATTTTCCAGCTACGCTAAATGTTTGTTGGGTTAATGCTCTGCGGATCCTGTTTAAATAATGAAATGGAAGCGCATCCCACACATTGTATTTTTTTTTCACCGCTCGTGTGTAATTATGATTACAGTACACCATTTGTAACTGCAATTATCGTTGCGTGAAGAAAGGGGGGGGTGATTAAACAGTGCACTTCAATCAGCTGCCTTGGCCTCAATATTTGGGAAGGTCACTCTTATATTATGATGATTGATCAAAGTGAGGAAAGGTAAATGTGCAGCAAACTTGAGAATTATGGAGACGATATTATGGCTAATTTTATGAGGTCTGTTTTAGATGACTGTTAATATTTTGCTCTTGACAGCAGGTTGGATTCATTGTTGGTTATGTAACTACTGATTTGTTTGCATGTTGGATTTGTAATGTAGTGGCATTGTTGCAAAAGTAGGGAACAGGAAAAATGTGGATTCAAAGTTAGAACCACATCTCTGAGGAAATCAGTATAAATCATCATATACGGTGATGGAAATAAAAGGCCGCCGGTTTTATTGTTTGTCTTAATCATAGGTCGCTTGTATAACACAGATTCATGGAGAATCTTCATACTTTTCGGGTTGGTGTTTCGGGACAATACTTTGTGGGAATAGCTTAGGAAAGACCCCTTTCTCTTTCAGCATGATTTTGAAAGTCAATAAATGATTAGTTGGGTGAGTTTGAAACAGAAGACCTTGAGCCAGCAGCACACACCTACACTTGAACAGAAGTCAGGCCCTCCAAAATCTTGTAGAAAGTTTTGTTTTCACATCAACACCCAGGCCTTAACTAACCTTGTGCATAGTTTGCTGAAACCTGCTGGAATGAGAGGCGAAATGACAACCCGAACAGTCAGTTGAGAACAAAATGGTTGAATGAGAATATTCTCTGGCTTGTAACAAATATTTCCAGAAGACAGTCCAACCCCAAAGTTTCCTTTTATTTAATAAAAAGGCCACGTGTCCCAATACTTTTGTCCACGTACAGTGTATGAATGTGCACTACAATTATACATACATCAGTATACAATGAACTCTGACTTTACTGCTGAGCATGCTGTAAATCATTTGACATTATAATTTTGCGGACATCATTGCAGCGGAACATGTCCAGAACATTCCACCACGTTGTTGTGCATTTCTTCGATTAAACCTTGTTAAATACAGTCCACAGCAGCAGCTGCTTCATAAAACCAGCCATATGGCTTTGATATCTGTGGAAATTATGACTGTAGGCGCTTTGTACTCCACTCCAACCTTGCCTCACTATTTGCAGGAAATGCACAGCAATTGTGAACCTTTTTTTCTTGTCAGTGTGCCGAACTTTGCCAACACTTTTCACCTGTGGATCGCTGACCATAGCTTAGGCCATGACAAGATCTCACTAGTCAGCAGAACCTCCTGTGTCTGTCAGCAGATGTAATGTGGTAATATTACCCTCTCATCCACCCCTCTCCCTCTGTGCTGCAGTTTCCTCTGCTGAGAAAAAAAAAAATGTTCTGCTTCACCAAAGTGGTTCAACACTCATTCGTGCAACAAATTTGTGTCGTTCTGCCACTTGTGTTGCAGTGAATTCCATTCACTGATACTCAAATGCTGTGTCAGAAGTGGTGAACACTCAGAAAAGCATTTACTCGAACATACAGTACAGAGAACCCTTGCGATTAATCGTTCATGCTCGTTCTAACGCTGATTTTTACGCTTTTTGGTTTTAATGGGTTTTTACAGTTGAACACAAGTCTGAATTTAGAGTTGGTACCACGTTAAGCCTGAAATTGTTGGCAGAGAAATACCTCTCACAAGCCATGGATACAAGCCTTCATGATACCCAGGATGTGGTTTGCTTTTTGTGCAGTGTCTCAATGCTCCCACATTTTTTGTATACAACATATCATGGCTTCAAGGTTGACTTTCTTACCTTTGTTGAACTCTCATGGTTTGAGGTAACGTAGGCTGTAAATTGTAAGGACTATGCAGTGTACTCATTCATACTCTCGACTTGGCAAGAATCCACTGAGATGATTTTTTTGGGGTTGATTTTCTCCTGATGTTGTTAAGAGATTCAACAATTGAGCTGTAGAAAATATTCAATGCATTTAGTATGTCAACTGCAGTCCACGGTCACCCGATCCTGATTAGTTCAATCTCTGCATCGCAGCTTCATGCTCTCGGGGGTTACAACATCATTCTTTTTTATCTTTTTAATTACATTGCTAAAATTTATTTCCAAAGGTCCACTTTTTACTTAACAGTAAATCTATCCTCATTTCACATGGCCAAACATGACATTATTTTTATCCATGATTATTTATTTCATATGCTTTGACTTGCAAATTTAAACCTTAGATACAAACGCTCTATGGTGGCATTAACGTTAACTTCACAATAGTAACAATTGGGTAAACACTCAACAATTCTTCAAAAAAGAGGCTTCAAGCTGTTTTATTGCCACTCCAAATTAAAGATTAAACAGAGAATTACACCACAACACAACACCACAACAATATTGTAGCCTTTCGGTCTGCTAGCTTGATGCTATAATGACTTACGTACTATATAATGACTAAAACTAGTGCCTACTAATAAGCTGTGACAAAAATTGAGGTGCTATGAATCCCACTTGAGGATTCATAATAAAGCCTCAGAAAATGTATATCAGTCTTATCCATGTCGCCAAAGGGGGGCGCACCAGAAGGAGCAGCATTCAATTGATTGACAGTTAAATCCTGTTTAAGTATTTAGTAACGGTCTGTTTTTACCTTTTTTGGGTGCGGGTGGTGCTAGAATAGAGTATGAATGGCATTTCCATTCATTTCGGTGGGAATTGATGATTTAAGATACAAGTGTTTTGAGTTAGGAGCAAGGTCACGGACTAAATTAAACTCATCCCTCAAGGCACCATTGTATTTCCACATCGGGGCAGCTTTGTTTCACTTGTCAAGCCCATCTCTTCTGTCTAGTTTTTGGGCTCAATGAATGGTGCGTGATAAACATCTATCGCCTACGCTTGTCGTGCCTTTCCTGTCTAGTGTCGCCCAAGTCCTCGTGTGTAGCCATCAAGGGAGTGGTTGTTGGACAAAAGTTCATGACTTTTTGAGAGTGACATTCTGTTTACCAGTTGCTTTCTTGGACGGGCATAAAGTATTTCCATTCACCCTGGCAATTTCAGGTGTCTTGTAATGTAAAAGAGCTTACAAGGGAGTTACAAGGCTGGAACCTGCTAGGTTAAATAAAACTGTTCCAGAGTGCTGATCCACTTCCGATTTTCTTTTATGTAGTATTTAGAATAAAATTTTCCATAGGAAATAACAGTTACTAAAAAGTAAATTCTATGGTAAGCGATAAATGTTTGAATCCACTTTGGTCATTTCATTGCTTGTCCCCATAAATTACAGGTGTCAAACTCAAGGCCCGGGGGCCAGATACGGCCCGCCACATCATTTTATGTGGCCCACGAAGACAAATTGTGCATCAAATTCATGTGTCATTACTAGAATTGCAAATTGGCTTCACTATAATATATATATTTTTTTAATATTTGACCAGTTTTTACTCGTCTGATTTGAAAACGAGTTATTTGTCAGTTTGTTTTGTAGCTTTTACTGTATGTAATATGAGGTGCTCATCCATTTATTTGGGTTGACAGTCATAATGGCCCTCCGAAAGAAGCTATGACTCCAATGCGGCCCGGCAAAAAAATGAGTTTGACAAAGTCTTTGCGTGAATTATAGTCATTCTGGAAAGAACTGTAATCTGCATTTTATTGACATGGAAACTGTTTGCCTGAGTCCATAATCGTTTTTACACTACACTACATCAAAGCCCCCAGAAATAAGATGGCTAGAATGGCATGACTTTTTGTTGCCATCGGAAAAGGATTGTAATGGCGCTAGGAAAGCACGTTTTAGGAAGAACAAATTGAACCATTGCTTTGAATTGCACTTCTATAACAGATACTTTAATTTAAATTTTCCTCGGCCACAGGTTTCCCCACCAGTTTTGTCAGTCCTGTGGGTTTTCGTCTTTGGTCAAGGGCTGACTAGCTGTCTCTGTAATTAGCGAGACAAAAGACTTTCAGGCAGAAGAAGGCTGTATTCATAAACTTAGAGCGAAATAGCAGAATATTATTAGGATTCTTTGGTTTGCTCCTCATCTTTCGGAAATATTACTTGCCTTATGCAAGTTAGCTTCGGGAAATGTTCCGTTTCAAAATTAATTGCGATAATGTTGCAGCAGGCTACTGCACATTTGCTTTTATTACAATTTCATCACTTAGATAATTTGTTCTTTGAATAAACAAGTGGAAAATAATAATAAAAAAAATAAAAACAATAATATTCCAAAAATAAAATTGAAATTCCAGTGGGGCATTTCTTGGGAACTTGTTCACATTGACCAAAACTAACAGAAACACTAAATAAATCAACACCTTTAACACCCCCCTTTCGACACGGGGCTTTATGTGTGCCATACATGGTGCCAGACATTTCCTGGATAGCACATTCAGCACCCTCACAAGTAAAAACAAGTCACTCTTGAGTCAATATGAGCAGTGTTGCTATTGGTTTTGAATACACATAGCTATGGTGTCAGCCCTTATCCAACGGAGATGACTTTTAGTGAGTGTTCCTTACACTGAGGTATTTCAAAGCCATGGAGTTGCCTGACTTGATATCACAATTGGGACTGCTGAAGAAACAAAAGTTTTCCATCTGTTACTCAGAGGCTTTCTTGCACAAGGAATCTATCAATTTCCCCGGTCTTGGAGTAATTTGTGGAAAAAGGAGAGAGGGGGGGGGGGAAAAAAGGGAAAAAACATCTCTGAAGTTAAGTGAGCTAAGTAATTTCTACCATCTGCAGTGCACATTTCTGCTGCCTCATTCTCCTTTAAATGTAAAGTGGCATGGCAGAACAGAAGGCTCAGCCACAAGAGTCGGAATGACAGAGCGGAGAAGGGTGGTCCTCTCCAAGGGCACTGGGCAGGGAAGGCTGGGACAGACCCATTGGCAGGCACAGAACGTAGCCATTCATTCGGTGCCAAACCGTCTCCAGAGGACCGCTACCAAGTGTGGCTTTGCTTTGGAATGCCCTTCACCAAGCCAGTGATGTGAGATTATCCCACATCAATCCAATCTCTTTTTAATGCTGGCTGAATGGGTTGAATCGGTTGGCAATAGTCAGATGAGCCATTTATTAATGAAGCGACTTTGACCTTGTGAAGCCAATCACCTCTAGTAATTCGGTATTATGCACTGAGGCACTCCACCAACCTTGAATAATAAATCTATGATTGAATATTGTGTTGATGGCAAGAGCATAGCTCACATTCATTATACTCAACCTGACTTTTTGCTCCTTGGCTTGAACTAGCTGGCAACCTGAAGTAAAATGGTCATACACTGAATTTTGGCAAATATATGTTTTGGTTCTTATATTGTTTGTAGCTTTAGCATTCTCAATCCACCAATGGCTGAAACATTGCCTTGTTCTAGATTTGTTTAGAAAATTGGCAATAAATAACACACAAGCGTCACATTCGGAATGTAAGTGGAAAAGCAACGACCCAACTGCGTGTTAGTTTTGACACTCTGAGTTTAAATTTAAAAGGAACATGCCGCATTTACAGTACTGACTAGTTAATTTCTATTGTAAAATGATTGTCTTTTATCAACATCATATCCATTCAAATTGAGCTGTACTTCATCAAATTGTTCCATCTTAAAATGTATCATCCTTGTATCACGGTACATAATGAATCGTCTTTTATTGGAAAAATGCAAACGCCTACTAAACGTATATGTCAGGTTGACAGTTTTGATCCATGCGGCAGCAGCAGGTCATAGAATGTCTTATTCTATATTGTTTTCACAGTACTGTTTGCCTTTCCTGTCTTTCAGTGACGTGCATGATCTGTCAAACTGATAGGAAGGTGGCAGCGGAAGTGCAATTAATGTTGAAACAACAAAAAATACACAAAAAAAAACCTTGTGTGTTCTGGAGCAGTGTTCCCCAACCACCCGACCGTGGACTGCTACACTTGGCACCGGGCATCTTAAGCAATGTCATTGGCACTGCTATTTATAACAAATTATTCAGCCATAATTGCATTACAGTTCACATACAAACAAAAGTCACAGCCAGGTTTGTAAATTAGTTTGCAATTTTGCAAACCAAAATATCTCAATAGTATGAGTCAGTTTGTCACTGGGTCACTTTCTACTCTTCTTCTTGTCATTGGTTAGTTCCTCTGGAAGCCACTCCCTGTTTCCATAGTCTCACTGCTCCTGCTCTCCAATCTGCTGTGGTCAGCGAGGCAGCACAGTCTGTACAGCCCATGTTCACATAGCTTCTCCCTCCAGTGCACTTGCTATTATTCTTCCCCCGTCTGTTTAAACATTTGCAGATATTGCCTTTCTGGCTCTGGTTTTTGAGAAAGGTGACAGCTCAAGTCTCGGAATTTGGCCACCATTAATCTCGTCTTTAAAAAAAAAGGCGATACGAAGTGGAAGGGGTTTTAAAAATTAGAACCTAGCTCTATGTATGGTAGCTAATCCCTCTCTCACTTTCTGCAAACACAGAATTTGCGATAGTATGTGTCTGCATTTTAATCTCACAACCTGATTATTTGAGCGGGAGATATAGTACGTGCTGCAATATATTTCTCAGGCACTAGTGGCGGATCGCAGCAAAGCAATAACTCATCAGTGGTGTGCGAGGGCCGAGCCAAGCAAGTCTTAGATCACTCTGCTCTCTTCCTGAGAAGCTTTAGATCCTGTGACTCAGGCTTCCTCTTCTCTGCCTGCTCTCTGGACACTGTTAGCACACGCAATACTTATGTAGACATGCACGCACAATTACAGAAAAAGCAAGCTGAGTTTCTACCACTGAACATAAAAAGAATGCTGAAGCTGCAATTTCGGATTGTAACAACTCACTCACTTAAGTCAATGTTTAAGCAACTCTGCACATCTTCCAACATATAGTCAGATATGCTGAAAATCCAGATGGCTCTCATTGTGGATACAAAGGCAACTAACCAAATAGTGATCTCACCACCAATAACTCCGCTCTGCTTCATTGCCTTGGCACTTACTATAAACGATTACTACAGAAGAGTATTGTTTCACTCGATTCCAATATTCAAAGGCCATGTGCAATAATTGCAGGGTTATCTTTGGCCAGCCTTAAAGCAACATTATGTGAAATCAGAAGGAGTTTGGTCACAAACCCATCATTGTGGCGGGGTGAAATACAGAGACCTTCATTTTTTGAAAGCACTCTATAAATTTTACTTATTTATTATTATCATTGGCAGTAAAGTTAGAATCCCTATACTCTTTGAAACAGGTCTTTTGCTAGTTGACTGATCACCAGCTGGGATAGGCTTAGCAGGATGAGCATTAAACGATGATGAATAATGTAGAAAAATATTTCTTCATTCTACCATGACACAGCATTAACTAGCTAAACCTCGGAATGAACCTTGACACATTCTCTGCATTACATTCTCTGGAATGTAAGCCAGCCCACAAAAGTGAAAAAGTCATCGCTCGTCTCTGGCTGGCCTCCCAAACATTAGGATTCTTCGATGCTGCAGGCACGGCAAATGCGGAGTTGCTTTCCCGGCCCACTGTCACATGTGAGCATGTATTGAGGAGCGACAGGATGAGTTATTCCTTTTCTTCAATTGAACAAGACTCCTTGTGTATGAACTATGAAGTCAAGCATACATACAGTACACAGCTTATTAGTAGCACTTTCTACCTCCAGATGTAGTGTGTTTTCTTTGGCGCAGGCCAAGAAAATGCTTCTTTCCATACACCGGCTGGAGAGGAGAAGCATGGAGCTTCTTAAGCAATCCTTGGTTGTAATTAGATGATCTGCAATATTTTGAAACTCTTGGCAAAACAATTACAGCAATTTGCTAAATGAACCGAGACATGGACAGATGGTGTAGCCCAACCATTTCTGTCTGACAGTGTGTAAACATTTCACATCTTGCAAATTGAATTAATAATCTGTCTGTAGGTTATAAAAAGTCTGGACATTGTCAGAGAGTCAGTTCTGGACTATAAGAGTAACTTACATAAATGTAGCATACAACGGTTAATTGTTTGTGTTAGATGTGGGTTTTTTTTTGCCTATAGGAAATTGCTCATTCTCAGGCTTCTTTTTTCTACTAGTTTTGTGGAGAATTAGCTTTAGCGTAGTTCACGTGTTCACTATTAACTGGCAAAGTAACGTTTTGCTAGCTGTTGTTATAAATCAGGGGTGTCCAAACCTTTTGCAAGGAGGGCCAGATTTAATAAAGTGAAGGGGCCCGGGGGCCAATAGTTTTTTCAGACATTTTTTAACTACCGTAATTTTCGGACTATAAGTCGCGGTTTTTTTCATAGTTTGGGTGGGGGGGCGACTTATACTCAGGAGCGATTTATATACATATATATGGGTTTTTTTCACTTTTTTGGGCATTTTATGGCTGGTGCGACTTATACTCCGGTGCGACTTATAGTCTGAAAATTACGGTACAAAAATTTCATGCAAATACACACTGTTATAAAACAAATTTCATTGTCACAATTGTCTTTATTTTTCAAATATAAGCCATTCAGGCAGATGTGAACAACTCTAAAAACACAAATTCTGCCTTTCATTCATATCTGAAGAGTCAGATAACATTGAACAAACTGTTTGAAATACCTTACATTTACATGAGTTTAAAATTATTTTTGCCTCATGAACATTTTAAACAGGAGTTATAAGTACCGTATTTTCCGGACTATAAGGCGCACCTGACTATAAGGCGCACCTTCAATGAATGGCTCATTTTAAAACTTTGTCCTTATATAAGGCGCACTGGACTATAAGGCGCACCCTTAATGCATCATGTCAGATTTTTAATCCAAATCCATTCTCCATTTTATCTTTTTTATTTCAATTTCAGACGCAACAAATTACTTTATAATCACAAAATAATGATCCATAGTCTTTTTGATTCATGATTCATAGTCTTCAGCGGGCCACTTATGATTGATTTCATGACACAATGCTTCGGGCCAGTTTAAATTTAGGAATTTGGTCCATATATAAGGCGCACTGGATTATAAGGCGCACTGTTGGCTTTTGAGAAAATTTGAGGTTTTTAGGTGCGCCTTATAGTCCGGAAAATACGGTAATGCAAATTTGTCTGTTATTATTAAAACTTAACACAAGTGAGTTTTGCTCTTGTCATTTACAATATCTTTCAGAAAGTAATAGTTTGTGTCATGTCTACAGGTTTATAACATCAACAGTATTAACATGGCCACTTCGTAATATTTGATATTAAGTAATATTTAATTTTTATTTAATTTTGACTCACAGCCCCGCGTGAAGAATCGCTTTTGTAATGCCATTTCAGCTTGGAGCTGCTTCACTTGATCAGCGCGGTTACTCCCTGTTAGCTTGTCGTACGTGTCAGCATGTTTAGTCTACTAGTGTCTCTTTAGATTGAAATCCTTAAACAAGGCAACCGTCTCTTTAGAAATTAGACAAACACAATTGCCTTGATTTTCAGCGAAGAAGTATTGTAATTCCCATTTCTCTTGAAAGCGACGTTCCTCAATGTCAACTGTCCTCGTTTTCTTTGCAGTCGCCATGGCAGAAATGAGCGGCGAGGGGTGGTGCTGCCACCCTTTGGTAATAGGAGGAATTACAGGTTCAAGTTTCATTTTCTTTTTATATATATTCAGTTTGACAGTGCAGGCGGTCCATAAATAATACATTATAAGACCGAAGCTGCGGGCCATATGAAATCTGATCCGGGGCCGGATTTGGCCCGCGGGCCGGACTTTGGACATGCCTGTTATAAGCTGAATGCACTTTTTGTGGCTCCTGTTGCTCACTTTATAATGTTATGTAAGATGGCATAAAATGATGAAGTATGATTATGAAGAACTTTATTATTAACTTTTTTATTATTACCTAAGAACTTTAAAGATTCAGAGTGATGTTTCACGTCTGTCCGTGCGACCGGGGATGAGCAAACTGAGTATTTTCAAAATTGTGTCTTTTTCCCGCATTAAATAGCTTTTCCCTATTTAGAAAACACACATCACAGATCACTGTTATTTTGCAACTATTTTTTTTTCGTAGTTACAGTATTTGCTGTAAATTAAAGCACATTAAGTGCTGCTGTGATATGACATACACTGTAGTTCAACTCTTCTCTCAGGTATTCTACAGAGAAAAACATCAATAGCTTGTGATGGAGAATTGTGTGATCAGTCTGTATTATTTTCACAAAAGGGACATTATCAGTCAAAGGATGCATTTGTCTTTCTCTGGTAATAGCACCTTGTACCACACGGATCTTGTGACATTCTTAATCTCTGCACCTCAAGCGAAATCAACGAAGCAGTGTCTTTTAGTTAAAAAGATTAAAGATTAAAGTCCCAATGATCGTCACACACACACCTGGGTGTGGTGAAATTTGTCCTCTGCATTTAACCCATCCCCGTGTGATTTTAATCCATCCCCTGGGGGAGAGGGGAGCAGTGAGCAGCAGCGGTGCCGCGCTTGGGAATCAGTTGGTGATCTAACCCCCCAATTCCAACCCTTAATGCTGAGTGCCAAGCAGGGAGGCAATGGGTCCCATTTTTATAGTCTTTGGTATGACCCGGCCGGGGTTTGAACCCACAACCTTCCAGTCTCAGGGCGGACACTCTACCACTAGGCCACTGAGCTGGTCAGTTCCTGACTGGTTTAAAATGTTCACTTCATTCACTTTATTTAATTGTTTTTAATTGGTTGGTTTATCACCTCTCTGAAATATTGCTAAACTGTCAATAGGTTCTTGGTTGAGCAGCCCAACAACATTGCGGAAGTTTGGTTCTGGTGGTGGAGGAGCAGTCTACGGAACTTTGCTGGATTCTTCCCCAATTTTGTCTGTCCTGTTGACGTGTCTTAAAAAATCTCGGCTACATGAAATGAACCACTTGGAATTAGGTAACGTCAAATTTTGACCAAGTTAAAAATGTCATGGTAACAAGTAAAACAGTGACCATTAAAACTGTTTAGGAATTGCAGCCCAACGTCTGCAACTTTGCTTGTTTTGAGCAATTAAGTTTACTTATGTTTGTGCATGCCTAAACCTATAGTAGAAGAAAGAGAGAGAAAGTGAGAGAGCGACAGAGTGAGAGAGAGAAAGAGAAAGAAAGAGATACGAACATACAAGCATGCTGTTGTCAATAAACGTGTGTTCACTGCCTAAAGCTCAAGCTTCAATGGTACCACAAAATGTTCTCCCTTTTATGGTTGATGCACTTCAGTTTCTACACAATTGTAAACTGAAAAACCTTGGCAAATTGACACCTCATATGGTGTCTATGAAAACTGAACATGATTATCTTTGATTCTCCTCTTGTTTTGGAAATCATTAAAAGTGTGGTTAGTGGGTATACTGTATGTTCTTGGCGTTGTTGGTAACTCACAAGTGTCTTGAAGTAATTCATTTTTGGCTTCTGTTGAAATAAGACCATATTTCACATTTCACGGCACTCACCAGCTCCTATTTTCTTCGACTTTCCTAACACTGTCTCTCTTTGCTCATAACAGGATTTAGCATATCAATGGTAGATTAGCACATTTAACAAAAGCTTACTACCGCAAAGCTCCTTTCCACTCGTCTTTCCAGGCTGACTTGTGGACCTCACACGCAGATTCGACGCTCCGGGGTCTTTGGTGTGCGTGTGTGGTCGCTACAGCTCAGTTCAATTGATTTCCGTTTGAGGACGACAAAAGACATGCTCGGGCCACTATGGGCGCCAAAGATGGATGTTATGCCACGTGTTGGTGATGCTACTTAAGCAGGCGGCAGGGGGCATGATGATTTTCCACCGGCATATGGTCTTATTAAATGTAGGAAGGAAGCAGCATGTGATCCGAGTATGCATTCAGGTACGCAGTGTTGGAATGTGTCCGAAAAACTTGCCAATCTATTGTTCTTGCACCCCTGACTTCCACTTGGTTTAATGAGGTATGGAACAAAAGAATTATCCTCTGCCCTCTCACCCTGCAGATGCTCCTGGTGTGGAATGAGACCTGTTTTTTGTGGAAACTTTTGCACTGAATGCCAAGAGGTGCTGACTACAGCTGGCAGCTGCACTGACAATTGTGTCCGTGAGTGTGTACGGGTTTGAGAGCTGGCATGTCGGCTGAGTGAAAACCTTTCTGTGACACAGCAGTCACCACAGGAAGGATGCCCCCAACCCCTTTCTGTTCACCGCCTTTGGTTTGGAAGGTTGAAGGTAAACAGTACTGTCAAAGGGTAACGAGGGAGGGCCTTCAAGGTAGTGGATTGCCGAAGTCTCTTTTCCGAAGGGAGATTGTGTGTGTGAATCTGGTAGTCAGTTTGAATTCAGAATTTCGGTTCAGTTCTTCAATTTTTGTGACGCAATTCTGTAAGAGTCTTTTTTATTTTACTTGTTGGCAGCTATGAGTCCGCAGGTGTCTTCACACGCCGTATTGGTCGAGTCAGTGCCAGCCTTGGTGCTCTTTGGTGACATTTGCATTGTCACAAGTGACCCATTGTGTGCTACCCCGGTTCACAGGGAAACAGCTGTTAGATCCCCCAGTGACGCTGTGCTTGACATGCAAGCACCATCACAGTACATTTACTCCCGGGTAGCATTGATGCAGGACAATTCCAAACGTGCATCTGGTTTTGATCTGCTACCACATCCTCCCTTCCATCCTTGAAACATGATTCTTTTACAGTCTTTGAAAATATAGGAGATAGAGTATGTTCGTTCATATGATTCGCTGCTGTGATCAACTCGTGGGTTTAAAAGACACTGAGCCTCTGTGCAGGAAGTGACTCATTTGCCTGCTGCTGTACTTCCTGAAGTGTGATTCTCCCTACCACTTGCTTCAGGATATTTACATCCTTCTCCTCTTTCTTGCCGACTGCTTCACCCAAAAGCTTTTATTGCTCCTCAGTCACACTAGTGCCAACTGAGTTTGTCTAGACAAACAGGACCAAACAAGTCCGAATTGATCTTTATCCCCGTGTACTTTTCAAAGCTCGCTGTCTGTTTTTTTGTTTTAGATATAAACAGAGCACCGATGATGTAACTGTGTGTTTTCTGTCTTGTACATTACTTCTGTCACTAACTTGACAGGTATTTCCAACTGACTGGTCTTTTTCCCCTCAGTTCCCAGAGTGCGGCTTCTTTGGCATGTACGACAAGATCTTGCTATTCCGCCACGACCTAAATGACGAAAACATCCTGCAGAGGCTGACCTCAACTGAGGACATCCACGAGGGAGACCTAATTGAGGTGGTTCTCTCCGGTATGTATGCTGTCTTGTAGCTTACAACTTTCTGAAAAAAACACAAAAAATGGCAAAAACACAAAGAACCCGCTATTTGAAGGCTGCTGCACTCAAAGCGACACTTGAACTGGTCATCATTCAATTTCAAGGCACAAACGATTCAGAATCAGTATCTTACATTTCATATAAAATCAAAAAAGAAACTGAAGAAACAAAGGTGTTTTAATATCATATTTTTTTTCACAACTGTAGTTACTAAAACATTCCGATCCAAATAAGATTGGTTTTACATCTTTTGATCGTCACTGAATGACTACTAGTGAATCACCTGACACTCCTTCCAACTCTTTGACTTGTGGTGAAATTTGCTCGGTTGTTCCATGACATGATTCACCTTTGTGTCAGTTGTCCAGGTGTTTTTTCGTGCTACTCCCAGCTATGAATGAATCAACTTCCTGTGCAATGCCGACATCACAACGACTTACAACGGTTCTTCTCAAATGTGTTTGATTCAGGAAGCACCTGACACCACCACCTGTTCTGAATCTTAGCCTCGCTTCTGCAGAGCGCAGAGTATTGTTTGCGGGGGTTTAGGCGGGGTACGATTGTATAGATTCAAGATCTGAGGATACTTCAGGCATCGGGGCTGAGGAATGTAGACTGGAGAACTTCCTTCTTTTTGTTCCTCACTGTCTGTGTTTGTCTTGGGTGCTCTTTGTGTCACCCTTTGTTGTTCTTTGCACACCCTACTTTCTCTCGTTTCAACCTTGTAACTTCCATCTGCAGGTGCTTTTAGTTTCTCACATGTTCAACGAGAGAACAATGAGTTTTACATGACAGCAAATTCATGTTTTCAGCTATGTCCTTTGGTCAACTCTGAATCTTTCCCGCCCAGTCATTTGTTTCATCATCATTGGTCAGTTTCGCTTAACCAACCCCGTGGTTGTATCCTGTGGCTTTGGGAGAAAACGGCAAAAAAAATCTCGCTAGCTGTAAGAAAAAAGCAGAAGTGGCTTTTTCTTGGCTCAGTGTTCAAAAGACGAGGACTTGTTTTTCCAGTGATTGTAGTAGGCCCGTGGTGTGTAAACATGCTCTCATATGCAGGCCGGCCCCGGTCACATCGTGCAACCGCAAAGGCCATGTGGGCACATGAGGTTTGCGGTTCAGCTTGACCGATTGTCCCTTTGTTCTGTTTTTCACTCCCATCTTTCACAAGTTCACCTCCATCGGCAGAGCCAAATTTGTCTTGTACAACACTTGTTGCAAATGTGAATATGACATTTGGTCGGAAAGTTGGATGTTTTTTCTTTGTTTGAAACTTGTGGCTTCTGAATGGAAACTGTGGTGCCTTGAAGCAAACAGATGGGGGCTCTGATTCAAAAACAAGTTCTTGAGTACATAAAGTTGTTGTTTCAGATCAATTATCTTGACAGTCAAATGCTTTCCTTCTTTCTCCTCGTTCACCTGAAGATAAAACTGCAAACACAAACCACCAATGATTGTACTTTTTTAAACAGAGAAGCTTGTTTTGAGTCGTCACAAACGCATTTTACTGCATAAGTATAAATGTAACGGTAGATCTAAATTCTCTGACAACTAGCGTATAAAAAAAAAAATCAAGATAATACGATGTATTTGCCTAAATGTCACTTTTTAAATCTAGAAGTCTGGAAAAAGTATGGAATTTCAAAATGGTAATTATCTCATGCTTAATTGAGGCAACACGGTTTGACTGACTCACACCCTTGACCGGTCATCAACGTGAGGCAGGGCTATTTTTTACACTATTTAATGTCTTGACCAATTTTTTTTCAATTCAAAAATTATGTCTGGAATTGAAAAAGAGACACAGTATAAGCACTCCGAATGACAGGAAGAACCATTCCATTTATGTGAGCCCAAATTATGACATACTCATTACACAAGCTGAAACTAGATTTTGGATGTAAATTCTGGAGTTGTCGTAATCTTACACATCTTCTCATTTTTAGTGAGTCACATTCATATGACTAACCAACTCTTACTGCCAACAATGAGCTCAGTGTTTATTTGACACAAAACCACAGAGTAAGAAAATAGAGAAACAGGAAGAGGGACACATCCACATCTCCTCTGTATTATAAATAACAACAATGGACTGATAACACATGATTATGGGAAATATCTCTGGGTTCTGTTGTCCTCTTTTTTTATTGAAATAAGTTTTGCAACTGCACAGATATGATGCCCTCTACTGTAACAGTGCAGACATAGCAGCCATATTTCCAAATCATTTCTCATTTTTAAAGCTCTGATTTGCTGTCAGTGGCGTTGATATTGAAACTGTGCCACAATGAATGTGATTAATAGTTTTCTCTTTCCCCCCTTCTTCTATATCACGTTACATCTTCAGAACATCCTTCTTTTTTACCGGCCAAGTTTTCTGGATGGATTTGATTTTCAAGTTTGGTTACATCATTTTACTGTTGTTTCTAGCCCAAGCCACAGTTGAAGACTTCCAGATTCGACCTCATGCCCTCTATGTCCACTCCTACAAATCCCCCACCTTCTGTGATTACTGCGGGGAGATGTTATGGGGTCTTGTTCGGCAGGGGCTCAAATGTGAAGGTTAGACACACACACGCACACATCCATTTTAATTGCGGGTGGGCCACACAAACATGGTTCGGTTTTTATATCTAATTGTTTACTTTTTTTCATGCATTAGACTCAGATAGAAAGTTTACTGTATTGATGTGTTCAACATTTGACTAACTTGCCCGTTGACATACATCTTATTTTTATGCAATTTTATCCAACGTCACATTTGATTCGGTAGTCAAACCAACTCATCAGCGGAGCCATGTTTTAAATCCCTGCCACCCCATTGGTTGTGTGCCACAGTGTAACACCTCTAAGGTGCTTTTGTTTATACGTCAGGATGCGGGCTAAACTACCACAAGCGCTGCGCCTTTAAGATTCCAAATAATTGTACTGGTGTGAGGAAGAGGAGACTGTCCAATGTCTCGCTGCCAGGACCGTCCCTCTCAGTTCCCCGACCGGTACCTGCGGAGAATGCAGCGGTTGTCTTGGATGAGGTGAGATCCCTTTAGAAGCTGCATGGCATAAGCTCCTTGCAATTTTTTTTTTAAATCAACTATTTAAGATTAAACTCCAGATGAATAAAACGATGATGCTCTTCTTTGCTATAGTCTTCCAACTCACTATATGTTCCATGTGTTCCCCTTACCCATGTATACACTGCAGCAGCAGCAGCAGAGGTCCCATCAAGAAGCAGGGAAGCGAATTCTGTCCTGGAGCGGCCGGCCTATCTGGATGGAAAAGATGGTGCTTGGTCGGGTTAAGGTGCCTCACACTTTTGCCATTCACACCTATACTCGACCCACTATCTGCCAGTACTGCAAGCGTCTGCTCAAGGGACTCTTTCGACAGGGAATGCAGTGTAAAGGCAAGTCAGATCAAAATATATTTTACACTTCATGGTTATCTCTGCCGTTTTGACACTTTGCGTGTTTTTCTGATGCCTTCTACTAGATTGCAGATTTAACTGCCATAAGCGGTGTGCTTCAAAGGTACCAAGAGACTGTTTGGGTGAGGTGGATTTCAATGGAGGTAAGATCAACATCAAATTTATTGTGGTAGTATTTCATTGTGATATCTCAAATCCGTGCACCTTGATATGCAGAGCCTTCTAGCCCTGGCCCGGAGTCGGACACCACTCTGGATACGATGGAGGTGGACAGCGGTGAATTGGAAGGCAGCAGGGGGATGGATGACTCTGAGGAACTTTCCACTCCAGAGGAGAGGATGTTCGACATGGATTCTCCCTTCTTGGACCGAGAGAAAGATGAGGAACCCATTAAAACTATTAGGTATGGCGGTATTATTATGATGGAATATTATTTTCATGAGATTTTTTAAATGTCTTGACCCAAAAATGATGTCAGTTAGCAAATTACAAATTGTGCTTAACTAATTGAAAAAATATACTTATAGAAGTTATTTTTTTTAGCTGTAAATGAAAGTAAAATGTTATTTGCTTGAATTTAGTCCCTCCACAAGCACCAACATCCCACTGATGCGGGTGGTCCAATCCATCAAACACACCAAGAGGCGGAGTTCCACTGTGGTGAAGGAGGGCTGGATGGTTCATTATACCAGCAGAGACAACTTGGTAAGACTGACAACCAAAACCCATTTGACCCCGTCTTGCCTGGATAGCTTGCATGATGGGTTTTTATCTAGTTCTGCACGTAGCAGGACTGAAAGTATTTATTTATTTATTTTTTTCAAGAAATAGCCTCACGTATGCTTGTTTAGTGACATTGTTGTGAGATTCCCTTTTTCCTTGTGTGCTCACTTGGGGTTTGCTCTCTTTTGGACAGAGGAAGAGACATTACTGGCGGCTGGATAGCAAAAGTCTAAGTCTTTTTCAGAACGACACAGGAGCCAAGTTCTATAAAGTAAGCAACAACTACAGTACCACGCTGAAAATAATTGTTTTGTCTCACATTAAACCAAATACATTGCTTAACATGTACACAAGGCTTACGAATTGTTTCGGATGGAACCGTCCATGTTAAAAACTCTAAATTATATATTGTTCATATATGGTGCTGGTTGGCCGCTGTTACTTTTTTTCCTTTGTCTTTTAGCTTTGATTTGCTTTGATGGCCTTAACTTGAGCACTTTCTGACTTTCTTTGTGGCGCTGTTGTGTGGCAGCCTTAGGAGAGTTTTTGGGAGTTATGTAAACATCACCAAAGACAGTGGGGAGCTGTATGACTTTATTAATATTACTGCTAATACTGATTATAAGGACTTTTAAAGTAAAAAATGTGACCTATAATAATAGAGTCATCCTTTCATTAAAAGGATGTACATTTTGTGACTACAAAGATGTCAAATGGTCCTGATCATTGAAGCTTTCAATCAAGCTTCATTTTGTTTTTAAGCGGAAAAGCCATTGCGGTGCACTTCCTGCGCCTCACTTGGTCATTACAGCACCACAAGAGCTTAATAACACGGTAATTATCCACTGAGGACTCAGTGAAGGGAGCTACAAGATAAACACTTCCACGTGTTGATTTTTGTCTGTCGGGTGTCTGGCTTGTTTTTATTTGATTGTTCATGTCATACTGTATATTTTAAGACAACTCCTTGTGGTGTGGTGAGAGGTTTGATGCAGTGGGATGGTGTGTAGCAAGTTTCTCGTGTGTGTCATCGTGGAGCAGGTGTTTTAAAATTAAGATGCAGTTTGAATCCTTTTTGTCTCACTTGCTGTCTCTTGCTGTCCAGGTCATACCAACAAAATACACCATTCAGTCCACCTGTACAATCAAATTTGGTTTGTTAGCTTATACAAAATAGTTCTGCCTTTACAATAATAACAGTAGTAAATAACTATTTTTCGAATTATGTAAATTTAACTGTCAGGTGTATTATTGTATCCCACCAGAGGGAAAGATTATATTAATTTATTCTGCCTGTCACTATAGGTCTTAGATAGATGAACAAATAAGCATTATTTTTTGTAAATAAATGATAATCTTTAATACACAGTAATCCCTCGTTTATCGCAGACAATTGGTTCCAAAAACCACCCGCGATAAGTGAAATCCGCGAAGTACGGTCACCAACAAGAAGTACTGGGCAGGCTAACGAGTTAGCGGAAAGATGCTAATTCGCGATTGTGCTAACACGCGAAAACGGACTTCTAAAGGAATGTAAACGAACATTTGGAGCAATACTACATTGTCCTAAAGATTAGACACATGTTTCCTCAATTTAGAAGTTTTATTTTGACTTTTAAACGTATTTTTAATTTTGAAAAAAGTCCGCGATGTAGTGAAGCCGCGATAAACGAAACGCGAAGTAGCGAGGGATCACTGTACCAGCTTTTTGATATTTACAACATATAGACTATAGTTATATATATGTACTTTTTTTTTTTTTAAAAAATGTTTTTTTAAATATGAAACCACTTACAACAACAAATGTATCCACAAAAATAAAGCTTTATATGACATACTTGTTGATGTCAATTATAGGTGAGTTTAGTGATAGGAATACTTTTGGGTACAGGATCTCATTAAATTGTGGTGACTATACATTACACATGCCTTTTCAGAGGTACATGGAGAGGTTATCCAGATACTGGAGTTGCATATCTTGAGTGTAATCCTGTAATTTTACTCAAATCTTATATGGCTGTTGCTCATCAGTATGTGGCCACTGTCCTTCTCTCTCTTTGCTTTATACTTCCAATTTGATTAGTGGCGGTCGCGTGGTGGCTCACTTGCAAAGCATGGCTACCATTTCCCCCATTTGGAAGCCATAACAACCCCGGGTTTGAAGATGAGACCCCTGTACTTGTGGGTTTCTCTTTTATGGGGTAAGGGGGCTTCGCTGTATCTTTGCTAGATTGACTCCTGTCACAGTCAAACCCACAAACACACCCACCCACCCACTAACGGTAGTTGCAGCGTCTTTCGTCTCGGTGGCTAGTGGTAGCGCCAGCGGCTCGTGCTCAGATGGGGCCTCTGGCAAGCCCTGCCTTGTAATCAGGGAAACAGAGCGCTTAAACCCACCGCAGGGCCCGTTCACGTGACCCGGCCCCGCTAACCGCAGGCACTTCATCTGATACTCTGTGGTGAGCCACGCGGAAGGGGACAGCGTGTGCCTCTGCAAGTGCAGATTGGTTAAACCTCTCTAGGTTTTTTTGCATTTGACCCTCCCTAGTCCTCACTTTGATTTAACAGCGAATATAGAGAGAATGGGGGGACTTTTAAAGTTGACTCCGACTGTTGTGTGCTCATAAGAGAGAGAGGGTGAGGAGAAGTTAGGATTGGGAGTACGTTATCAACACTGAGACGAATACCGGACAGCTAATGAGACGCAGTGGAGTGTGTGAGTTGACATCCTTTATTTTATGTCGTTTCTAAGTGGAAATCTCTGTTTGTGTTCCTCGTTGCTTGAGCAATTTTTTCTGTCTTTTCTTCGAAGAACTGCCTTTTTGTACAATTTCATGTGACTGTCATTGTGTACGGTTTTTAATTTGTCTTATTTATATTTGCCTTTCCGCATTTGAAAGAATGATTTCAAGTATGAGTTACGTACCGTTTTTGCCTTTCCGCATTTGAACGAATGATTTCAAGTATAAATTACTACATACCGTACATATTATATTAGTTGCCAGAGCTTCTGCTGTCTCTCTTGTAGGAAATCCCCCTGTCTGAGATTCTCCAGGTAGAGCAGTGCAGAGACTACAATAATCTGGCCCAGGGAAGCAACCCACACTGCTTTGAGATTATCACAGACACCATGGTCTACTATGTCGGGGAAAACAATGGCAATCACTACCACAGCCCCGTTCTGGCCGCCTCGGGAGTTGGCATGGAGGTGGCACAAGGCTGGGAGAAGGCCATCAGACAGGCTCTGATGCCAGTCACACCTCAACCTAGTGTGGCAAGTGCTGCAGGTCCGGGCAAAGATCATAGTAAGTTGAAGGCATCATTGTTGTTTTCAAAATCAGGAGAGACTTCCTTATATGTCTCTTTCACAGCTTAACAATTAGAAGGACCTTTCATTTATAAATTGAAACCATTGTATCGTTGCGGTACCTCATTCCAAATCCAACACTTTCCTCCAGGATTACATCACCAACCTATGAAATTATCACCCCATTATGTTCTCTTGCTTTCCCTACGTTGTCGGCACCAGTGTTTCCAAAATCCTCTCTTATGAAACGGTGCATACTTGCAGCCTTCAGTCACACATTAGGAAGCCAGTTTATTGCATAATAGATCGCTTCATCGTGATAATCTGTGATTTACGCAGCTGAGATAAGATTGAAGAAGCTATGTGTGCAATGTAGCTCTGCTTGGCATTACTTAAGGATCCAGTGACCACTGCATCAGTTTGTCAATTTGTTTTCCTTCCCCAGGAGAGCTGTCCATAAGCATCTCTGTGTCCAACTGCCAAATTCAAGAGAATGTGGTGAGCTTTTTTTATTTTTATTTAGTACAGTACTGACCGTGTTGCATTCAAGCATGCTATTAGATGTTTAGCAAAAACTTGAGGGACTTAAATCTAGCTTTCACTTGGGGATTTAGGAGGGTTTCGAATCTGATCATGGTGGATTTAGTTGATATCCATTTGCAAACAAATAGTTGAAGTGTGCTAATTGTTTTGTTTTTCAACAGGATATTGCCTCAGTGTACCAAATATTCTCAGATGAAGTGCTGGGATCAGGACAGTTTGGCATTGTGTATGGAGGTAGGTCTGGTGCCTGATTTCCAGAAAATGAGCATTTGAGAATGTTTTGTTTATTTTTGTATGCCTATTATGGGGTGTATTTTAGGTAAACACAGAAAAAGTGGAAGAGATGTGGCCATAAAGGTTATTGACAAGATGAGATTTCCTACCAAGCAAGAAAGCCAGTTGAGGAATGAAGTGGCCATTTTACAGGTGAATGTCTACAGTGACCAGCATACTGGATTCTTATAATAATAATAATTCTAATAATAATAATAGACAAATAAAAATGGCCGGAGGCTCGGTGGAGCACTGGTTAGCAAGTCCACTTCACAGTTCAGAGGGTGTGGGTTCGATTCCACCTCCGGCCCTCCCTGTGTGGAGTTTGCATGATCTCCCTGTGCCTGCGTGGGTTTTCTCCAGGCCCTCTGGTTTCCTCCCACATCCCAAAAACATGCGTGGTAGGCTGTTTGAGCACTCTAAATTGCCCCTAGGTGTGAGTGCGGATGGTCGTTCGTCACTGAGTGCCCTGTGATTGGCTGGCAACCGGTACAGGATCTCCACCGCCTACTGCCCGATGACGGCTGGAATAGACTCCAGCACACGGTACAGACAATGTATGGATGGATAATAATAACGTGTCTGTGTCTGCTCTGTCTTCAGAATCTGCACCATCCTGGCATTGTCAACCTGGAATGCATGTTTGAGACACCAGAGCGAGTGTTTGTGGTGATGGAGAAGCTTCATGGCGACATGCTGGAAATGATCCTCTCTAGTGAGAAGAGCAAACTGCCTGAACGAATCACCAAGTTTCTAGTTACACAGGTTTGTGTTGCTTTATGCTGTCATGTCTTCAAGAGTCCAGTTTTCATTGGATGTCTCAAAACCAAATGGCAGGAGCCTCAATTGACGGTTATATCGCATGAATACAGTTTTTCTTTTTCTTAAGTGGTTCAGCAAATACTCACTTGCCTTGTGGTGTTTATTGTCTGTCATGATCTCTCTGTCTCTGTACGCTCCCTGATGGTTTGTGTTATCCCACTGTACACAAGCATCTACTCAAAGTCCAGGCCTGTTGATTCTTGTGGTGACCTGATTGTGGGGAAATTGTTTATGGGAATTGTCGGCGTGGCATCAGGGCCTCCTCCCTTTGGATTACTGGCTGCTGCATGCGGTGGCTTTGCGGCCTGATTAGACGAACAGTGGGCTCCTTAGCCTCAATGAACCTTGGATCCTCAAACAGAAGCAGCCTCATTAACAACAGTCCCATTAGCTGTGGCAGGTCTGGCTCTGATGTGGTCAGGAGAATGTTTGTCATAGCCAGTCAGCTTGGAGGAGCTTGGCGTGCTGTGGTTTTGGTAGCAGGCCACATACAGTCATGCATGAGGAGCCAGCTTGCAAATAGAGACGTGATGATGAAATGAGATATTGTGAGGTATTGGTCAAGACTAAAGTATTCTCTGACATTGTTTTGTCAATAGTTTTCCATAATAGAAATCTTAATAGAGATCTGTCATCTAGGTTTTGAGGCCGAGTCAATCCTCCCTCACCGACCCACCCTTTGTTTCTTTGCCATAGATTCTCGTGGCCTTGCGACATCTGCACTTCAAAAACATCGTTCACTGTGACTTGAAGCCTGAGAATGTACTCTTGGCATCTGCAGAACCCTTTCCTCAGGTAAACGACAAAGGGTTTGTGCAAACGGGATTGTGCAAAGGCCAACTTCTCTTCCGTCTTGCAGGTGAAGCTGTGTGACTTTGGATTTGCCCGCATCATTGGCGAGAAATCTTTCCGGCGATCGGTGGTGGGCACTCCGGCTTATCTGGCTCCTGAAGTCCTGCGGAGTAAAGGCTACAATCGCTCGTTAGACATGTGGTCTGTGGGAGTTATCGTGTACGTTAGTTTGAGCGGGACATTCCCTTTCAATGAGGATGAGGACATCAATGACCAGATTAAGAATGCTGACTTCATGTACCCGCCTACGCCCTGGAAGGACATCTCAGCGGAAGGTAATGGGAAATCCCGCCAGCACTGCGGCTGAGTCATTCTCAGACATGTATTTTCACCGCCTACGTGTCTGAACTTAGCTGATATGTTTCGTAATTTCAAATCATTCTATGTCACAGCCACAGATCTGATCAATAATCTCCTCCAAGTGAAGATGAGGAAGAGATATAGTGTGGACAAATGTCTCAGCCATCCTTGGTTGCAGGTGACTTCAATATTGAGATCAATATGACTTGAAATATTTTTTTCCATATTTGGACTTGGCTTTTCTGACTCATATTTTTTCCCCGTCTCAGGACTATCAGACATGGTTGGACCTCAGGGACTTTGAGACGCGACGAGGCGAACGCTACATCACCCACGAGAGTGATGACGCACGCTGGGAGGAGTACGCGGACGAGCGCAGTCTTGTTTACCCCAAACACTTCATCATGGCGCCCAACCTGGATGACATGGACGAGGATCCCTAGTGGCACACCAGGGATTTAATTCAGGAAGATCACTGGGGACTTTTTACGTGGAACTTTGGGAGCTGTGAGCCCCTCCAAACTGTTTGCTGTGGAAACAGACAAAGACTCGCAATAGGTGGGGAAACGCCAAGTTTGTAGCATGCCTGCACTGCTACAAGTTGTAAACTGAGGATGTGCGTGCGCCACTGAAAAACAGAAACTGAGGAGAGACAAGCTTTCTCCTTTTTTTGCATCATAGCAACACATTCCATGGATGTAAGGAGAATTGTACCAAGATAAACTTGATGGTTTTGTTGTGTTATTCAGTTGTGGTTCCTTTTCAGTAATAATATGGCTCTGTTGTGTGTGTGTGCGTGTGTGTGTGTGTGTGAGAGAAGAGGTTGATAGAAAGAGACAGAGAGTTTATCCCAGGAGTAAAGGGCACTTTTCACAAGGGATTTGGGGCCTGAGAATTTATCAAACAATCTGCAAGTTCTCATTTCCAAACGGTTTGTGAGTTTGACCTTCGGCATGAAACTGGAACAATCACATTACGGTATGTGTTTTGTATGTTGTTTTAATGTATTTAGTAATTGTGTTAGTGTTTTGCACTATATTGTTTTGAACATTCCCATGGAACAAAAAGCTCCATTTGCTGCTACAGAGGGCACGTCTGGTCTCGATGCACAGTGTTCAATAGTGATAATTGGTGAAAAGTAGCTGGAGCTCAGTCGTGGCCGATGTGTGTCTGTATGTTCTCAATGTGAGCGTTATCTGTTCTATCGCCAAACAAAAAAATAAATCGTGGAGTACTTTAAAACCAATAAACGTAATCAGTCAGTACGTTCAATCGATTCGATTTTTGCATTCAGTGTTCGTCTGAAACCAGCAATTGTATTCATATATACTATTTTAAATGGAACTTTGTAAGCATCCCTTTGTGGAATGTGATTTTTTTTTTTTAATGCTCTGCGTTAACTGAATCATTCCAGAGAGCAGAGGTGCCGCATCGAACAAAACTGTCCATTCCACGTGCAAACAAATTGTATGTATGATGTCTGAATTGTTTCTTTTAGCACATTATCGAAAGCTTCCCATATGCCAGTTTAGTGTCCAGCGGGTTTGTCGTTAATTCTGCTGTTGTGATTTGGGAGTTCATTCCAATTTTCCTTCACTCTTTCTCTTGTCTTTGTTGCCGCTGGATTGGCAGGTGTTTTGTACATTTCTATGCATACCATTGGAAAATAAAAGGCCCCAGCATAAACAGCTCTAGCTTGCAATTTTGTTGTGTTTTAAGTTCTATCATGTATCGTGACTCAGTGAGCGAGTTGTGGTGTTTTTATGTCACAGGTCTCTGAACAGATGGATGTGATTCTGGGCCAGTCTCTCACCGCAAGGAAATAATGACATGGTGACTTCAATGTGGGGGCTTTGAAATCATTCATGATAAATGCTATCATGGATCCCCTTCAAGTATCAAATGTACATCCAATAAGAAATTAAAGAGATTCAGACAGTTATGATTAATCCTCTTAACTTTTTTATTCCTCTTCTGATGGTTTCGGCACTGAGATACTGGCTGACCACTAAATGCAGAAAACCCCTACTCATACTAACCACGGATGAGAAGTTGAAAAAAAAAAAAAGCTATGTTCCTTTTCTCTTCAGTTGCAATCCAATACCGCCTTCCTTTATTTGCTTGCTTGAATTCTTTCAAGATGTGAACTTTGCTGGCCAAGTGACCCCATTAACCTCTGTGGGGGGAAATTGTTTCTCCGCTTAACACACCAAAAAGTACTACTTTGACTTAACTTGCACATTCAATTTCAAACCCAAATTGTCCAACTAAAAATATCAGATGATTTCCTTGCAGTCCAATGTAATGATACATTGGGTTGGAGATGGGCCACTGGAGTCATTTGTATTGTAGATAAGAGGTGTGAACAAAATCATGGAAGAAATAGTGTAATGTCTCCCCCCTCTGGCTGGACAAACTTGTTAAACAGTGACATGTTCTGCATTTATTTTTAGCGTGTTCGTAGAATGTTACTGTGTCTGTCGGCACGGAGTTATTTATTGCATTTAATAAAAAAAAAAAGATGTTAAATACAAAGCTAGTACTACGTATATACACAAATTGTACAGATTACTGTAAAACAGATAAAAAAAAAAAGATTGAAATTGTAAACACTGAAATTGTTTGATATGATGGTGGAACAGCAAAGCATGATTATAGATTTTTTTTCAAACCCAGCAACAAGCAGTCAAATGAAAGCAAATAATAAAAAATATGAAAGGTTTAGTATAACCCATGTGTAAAAAAACAAAACAAAAAAAACAAACTTAAAATCATCTTTCTCCCCACTATGGTGTAACTGTCCCTTTACATTTGTCATAATTGATTAAATTCCTGCCATCAACAAATATAATGTCAGTTTCCTGATACCATCAAACATAAATATATTTTTTTCCTATTCAGATTGGAAATATTTACTAGTTATGGAAAAAATTCAAGCTATTCAGTCACCAGGACCAGGAAAGCATTTCTTGAAACTCAACAGCACAGTATTTTTTTTTCCTGCCAGAAGGTGTCAGTCTTGTAAGTTATTTGTCACTGAACATGGGAGAGTAATGGAATGGCCTTAATACTATGTGAACTCCCACAAAGAAAATGCTAATTTGGAAAAGTATTTGTAATTTTTGATTACGTATTAATGATTGTTTTGACTTTTTCCGTGATCTGAATTTTTTTTTTTTTGGCATTACATTGGAATGCTCTGAGATTGTTTTATACACAATTGACAAATTCCTAATCATGAAGTGCATTATGCATGTCAGAAATAATATCTGCTGATGGATCATGGGTAGTTTGATCTTGAGGTCCTGCTGTATTTGTTGAACAGCTTTGCCTGCACGGTAGCTTCTCGGCAGGTCTCTTGTCACCTCACGGGGAGGTCTGCATGTCACACGTCCTCATCTGAGCCCCCCCACCCTCGCCTTTCTCCCGGTCCTCGGTGTCTTTCCCTTCCCCGCCCGATGCTCCATGCCGGGTATCCATGGGCTCCAGACCAAACAAGCAAACAAACAGAACAACAGAAAAGCCCATCACCCAGGACAAGGTTGGTCTAGGAGAAATGAGGAGAGATCTTGTTTGCTTTCCGGCCGGTTCCATTTCACTGTGATGGCAGAGGAGGCCTCCCAGGACGCAGCTATCCACGTTTGCGTTTGACTTCCAGGGAGATCAAGGTGGTCCTCAGTTCTGACACATCATCTCTCCACCTAATACACAACTTGAGTGCAAAGCTGTCATCCAATCCTGCTTCTGATAGAGACCACACACCCTAACCCTAACCCTAACCCACACACATTAATGCAATACACTACTGTTAATATGTCATGTATATTTATAAAGCACAGTTTAAATAAAACATCACAAATGGTAACTCAAGTTTGTGCAACCAAAGATATTCAAAATTTAATTATCTTTTTCTACTCGCACCCTTGAGTCCTTTTTACTTAATCTCTGGTTTTGTTTCTCAATTTGTAGCATTCAGTTTGCTTTGATCAACTGAAATACACATTTGAAGACCATATTGTGTGCCTGAGTGTCGTACATTGTGCCTCAACATCCCAGGCATCTCAGTCTACTGGAAAATGTAGAGCGGGGCAAAAAGAAAAGGCGGAGAAGGTCCCCAACTTCAGTAATTTTCTGTTTTGCCTTGTATATTAGCATTAAGCTAGTGGCCTCTCACTGAATGCATTTGCATAGTTTGGTTGAACGTTTTGGTGTTTGAATATGTAAAGTTTAATTCTCTTTTTATATGTTCATTTTTCAAACTAAACTCCTCCAGGCAGTGACAAAAAAAAAAAAAAAAAAAAAATCAAGGATGCTATGATAAACAGGATTTCACTATAATGCATTTTGGCTAATTTGGCTAATCAAAAAACAGCAGGGAACGGACCACATTTACAAACCCATCAAGTGATTTGGACTGAACTTGAGATGTTGAAGCACTCAAAAATAATGATAATTTCCATAATCATATGGGATTTTATTTTCTAGATGAAACAATAAAAGCAATAGATGAGTTGTATGTCACAAAAAGGCTCAAATATCTCTGTGTGTGGCTTGTCGGAGCATCAAATCATTCTTTAGTGTTAAAAGCCAATTAGAGGGGGAAATGAAGACTGGAAACGCTCTGGGAAAATGCAGATGAGCCATGTAGGTATATATTTGATTTGCCGACTCCAGCTGTGCCCGGAGAATTCCCCTGACCGGTTGCTGTGTGAGGCCACATGTACCCCTGTTGCAAAGCAGCCAGGCACAATACGCAACCCCCCACTCTTCTCCTGAAAGGGCTGGTCATTGACCTCTCAGGCAAGTGGCAATATTTGCTCACCTGAAATACACACATCTTGCCAATTGGGGTCGGGGTGGGCCAAAGACTGGGGAAGGAACCCTTGATGCAGCTGTGGCCCAGAGAAAGAGCCAGACCAGGAAGTTTTGTGGCAGAGGAAGGGCAGTGGGGTGATGAGGGGGGCTCTCTTGGCGGGGGGCTGTTGAGCAGTGTTAGCTCTATTGTGTCTTGAAGGAGGCAGGGACGCTATTTGTCCGGAGCTGTAGGAGGCTGATGAGGTGCTAATCTGTTGAGTGGCCGAGTCATTGCACCTCTGTTCCCAATGGCCTGTTAGCTGTCAGGGCCTGTAAAAAGGCACAATTTACGGGCCCCGCGACCAGGACTGAGCCATCCGTGTCCGCGGGTAAGCAAACACAGATTGGACGGTTATGTTGTTGCTCTTATAGGGCAGGTTTTACCACCGGGCTCCTGGGGTGACACGTAGGCAGCCCCCTTTCACCGCTCTTCATGAGCTGTCGGCTCCCTCCGTGCTCCTCTGTAAACACTACAAATTAGCCATCTGCATATGGATGGGCCCTCGTCCATCCGAGAAGGCCCGGCAGAAGATAGGCTCACCTCTAATGCCGACCTGATATAAATTCTCCGCTGCGCGCTTCTAATTTCTGTGCTATGCATACCAAACAAGGATAGCTTTCAGGCAGCGAGCGTGAGATTTTGTTGTGTCGTCTGCTGAAGCGTGACGATAATGAAAGCGCGCCGGTAACTGGCTGTCAAAGATGGGTCAGAGGTAATCCCAAACTTGAATTTCCCATCAGCCTGGAATACAGATAAGACCGCAGCAGATATAAGCCTCACTCGCCCACTGACACGGTGATGGAAAAAGGAAATGGAGCAAAAGCCTCTCTCAGATGTAGAGCTCAGATGGGTGTTTTTTTTTTTTTTTTTCTCAGGTGGTCTTATAGAGATGACATTTCAACAGCTTTAACGACAGTGCCATTGCATCAGTGCATGTTGAAACACTGCAGAGGCAGCAAAAATACTCACACTTTGTATTTAAGTAGAAGTAGAGATTCTTTTTTTTGAAAAACACCCCAATAGAGAAATAAAATCCTTTACTTAAATATTCTGTACTTTACAATAAAATCAGATACAATCACACCCACAATGGTGCAAATGTTTATTTGTATCTGCGCCTGTTCAAAAATCAAAATGCCAAATGAAAGAAAACATAAATAAATACCAGGGTCCTTTGTCTTCGTTAGGTGGGAAAGGAGAGCGACTTTTATGCCATCAAAATTTCTTTCCATAGCTTTGCATATGTTAAGAATTGACAAAAAAAAAACTAAATTACTGAATAATGGCAACTAAAAAAAAATACACCTTCTCTGAAAATATTGTTTTAGTTTATTTTTGATTGCAGACTTTGTCTTTATCTTGCCTCTCCGAAATTGTTGTTTTAACATCATCACCTGTGGAGTCTGAAAAACAACCAAGCCCTATTTTAGAAAATTATGAAATAGAAACTAAAGATACCACGAGTAACAAAGTATTTGTCCTTTGCTTGCCACCACTCAATGATTAACCACTTTCCTGGCTGTCAAAAAGTTCTGCCCTTCACATCAATTAGGATTAAAAAGCTAATTAATGCAATGTAACTTTCCAATCAGCACACAGCTCTCTGACAGCACGGTGGCCCAGAAGAGCAGTATTAGCCCATCGCAGATTACCACATGCGAGGTTTGGTGATGGCGCTGATATCTAGACATACAGCTTCCCACGGGAGCTTGGCACTTTAATTAGCATAGCAGTACTGCTCCCCTCCTGTTTTAATTGCCTACAGTCTGTGATTAAATGTGTATTGACTCTGCAGTTGGCCCACTAATGAATGACAATGGGTCGATTTGGTGATATTAAATCTTTCGGCCCTAATAAACATCAGGCACCTTTTATTTTGAAAGTTCAGACCGACATTTGAAGAAGTCAAAGCAACTGAACCGATCGATGTGAAATGATGATCCAGAACAAGAATGAATTACAAAACTAAATTGACCATATTAGACCATAATTTGAGGTATTCACACAAACCACACAAAATCGTTGGATATTTTTTGTGTGCTCTTTGTATTCCACCTTCCATATTCTCCTCCTGTGGTCCTATAGATGAACTGTCGCTTTGTGTGATAAATGAAGGGCAGCGGTCAACACGAAACCTTTTACCATGACAAGGAGACGAGTATTGAATCTGGAGCGCCCTGGTTACAGTCAACGTAAAAACATACAAATGGGATTCTTGGGCCACATTCCTCTCAATATCAAAAGGTGCGTATTTGAGGATATCCTTAGTGCGTTTACGCCTGTGTTTGCACCCTGACCCGCTGGGGCCAGTGCAATAACTTTGGACTCCCTCCCACATGCATCTCATTGCACTGACCAGTGACCACTCTGGGTTTTTATTTAGCTCGCCTTGTGTGCCTTCCCAGTACAGCCGCTTTTCAGATTCATTTCCAGGTAAACAGAGTGTGGCCAGCCACAAACCTGCGGCCAACAGGCGTTGTCACAGCTGTGGCAGATAATGGCAAGTCCAAACTCCAGGCCGGCTCTGGAATGTTTACTGTCACCACAGGCAAGTTGGCAGCAAACATTTTTTTTCCCTTTTTTTCTAAGAGAAGGGACCTCTAATTATTAATTTTATTTTGATGAATTACATACTTAACACTTTGGCTTATGTGGCTCTAACCTTGCATTCATAAGGATACAAAGGCTCAAAAGGGAGCATTCTTAAGTGAATTTCACCTAAAAGAGGGAAAAAAAAGTCACTTTCAAAGTTGAAACTTAACACATTCCTGCCAACAACTCCCGGGTGTTTGGCGGAATGTTCCAAGAGGTCCTCCCACAGAGCAAGGAGAACCTTCCTTACCCCTTGGCTTGCACCCAAAAAGTGCTCATCACTTGAGGTTGGATCAGAGAATGTTGTTTTAGGCCAGTGCGCATGCAGGTGTAGCACTTTCACGGCTTTTAACCTCTCATTAAACTTTCAACACTTGACGTTTGCCCTTGTCATGAGCACTGATTGAATGAATGTCGGATGTGTTAAATATAACACTCTACATCGTAGACATTAACTTGATCAACAAAGCGGCAAGTGTCACCTGTGAATAGCAGAGGTGCGTCACTTTTCTTTCCCGTGTGCCGTTGCTTTGTAAAGCAGTTTTTATCTCGCAAAATAAAGTAAAGCTAATTTGGGCTAATAAAGAAGAAACTAACTCTTGTCACCTTAAAATAATGGTAATCTTATAAAATAAATACAAAAAAATCATTTGAGATATCTTCAGTTCTTCAACAAAATAATGAACATCAAAATGCTGACCTTTTCAGATAAGGGCACAATCTAATGTGCACAAATAATGTGCACAATATAAAGAGATGAAACACAATAAATATCAAGGCAAAGATTAGAATGCTAAGCTTTGACTGACATGGTCAGAGAGATCGAAAGCAAAATTTTATTCTAGTGGATGCATGCGTTAAATATTAGAAGACAGAATAAAGTCAAATATTTTTATTTTGCTTTCATTGGCTCTCAAAATGTTGTTGTTGGTTTGTGTTGATATAATCCACATTCAATTTAAAACTTGAAATTAAATCAGTGACACACTGGCCCCACTCACCAGTGATTGGAAATTGTAATTTCCTAGGAATGTTGTTTAAGTGATCATTTGAAAAGTAAATGCAATGATTTATTGAAATAAAGTGTGGCATATCTCTAATTACTATGTGTTTCCTTGTTAATCATTTTTTAAAAATCTGGGATGAATCGTCATGATTCATACCAAGATAAAATAGGTAGTTTTCCTTAAATAAAGTTTGCTAACCCCAGGACTACTGTATATTAAGTTCTACTTTGTTTCTTTATCACAATTATTATTGTTATTATTGCAAAAAAGGAGTTTGTAGTGAGCTATGTTATGATTATGAAAAAGGTTACATGACATTTTGTCACAAAGGTGTTTAATTTTGCCATAATCTAAAACCCATGTGTGTGATTTATTTTTCAGAAGATCTGTTTCTGTAACTATTATACAAATACAGTACAAGAAATCAATTACATTGAAAATGTGGCTTAAATTCCTCATGAATTCAAGAAGACACATGACGCCATTTTTTATTGATGGAAAATTCCCCCAAAAAGCTGAATAGCTAGATGTTTTGACAGTACTCACAAAATCTGCACTATTGGGAGTATGTCTGGCACATGAACTGATAATTACACCAAACTAGGATGAGGAGTGGCTGCAAGCACACACACAACTGGTTGACTTCAGATTTTGTTTTTCACAAAACCCAAAATGCGACCTTCACCCATGTGAAAGGACTCTCACAGGTTGATGATTAACCTTGGAATTAGTAACACCTCACATTCAGGAACAAAGTGTCATTTGGGTCAAGGACCATTTTGGAATAGTCCTACCGAGAATTGGACTTCTCTCTTTATGAAAAAAATAAATTATAGGTTGTCTTTATGGAAAACAATGAATACAATCTCTCTCTTGATATAACAAGCAAAATGATTTCCTAATTTAACATTTATTATACTTCATAGGCAGTTTAATATTCAAACCAAATTTCATGTCATCGTTGTTTTCAGGAGATATTCTCGCAAACACGCACAAAAAAAAACGTCAATTTAAATGATACAAATTGGCCTGCATTGCCTTCGCTACATCGTGGAAGCTGTGTGCGCGGAGCAATCCCCAATCGTCAAACACGCAGTTTTTTTTTCCCCCCTCATGATCTCATTTCCAAGTTAAGCAGACTCTGTTAGTCCCTCGTCAACAAGAAAGGTTTACTCGCCTATACTAATGGGGCTTTATACTGATAGTTATGCTCCTGCGTAAATATACACTCAAATAGATGTACAACTAGTGACACGTGGCGGGCAACACACTACAGCCTCACCTTCATGTTTGTGTCATACAAATATAGCAGTACTGTACAGTACTTTAACAAGCTGCAAGAGATATTTTCGATTTAAATACATTCGTTGATATACTAAATAAAAACCTGTATAATGTATATAAACCCTCCATTTATATTTACATTATTTTGCAATTTGCTGAATGAAACCAAATGAAAAAATCTTCTTGTTCTTTCATGCACACCTCAAGAGCCCAATAACCGACAGAGGGCGCTCTCACGCAGTGCTTAACTGCACTAATTGAAACACTTGCTGGGGGAAACCTTTTAAGAATGTTGGTAAAATACTTTTTGGACAGCCATGTTATTCGTAATTCATATGATAACCTTGTTAATACAAATTTCAGTTGGGACAATGGATAACAATACAATTTCTTTTAGATTAAACAAATAACCTAAGTCTAGTAAGCATCTAAAAGTTGTGGCCATTTTGAATTATAAAACAAAACCTACAATAAATAATAATGAGAATGACTATAATTCTTCTGGACACTCAAAGACGATACTGGTATAAAACAAACAAAATAAAAGGTATAAAACTTAAAGTGCATCAAATTACGAGCTAAAATACTGTGATCTCAAAAGGAAAGTGGAGCTTGGATAACTTTATAAGGAACTGCAATGACAATGTAAACATTGCATCTAAGTACCCAATGTAAACAAACAATACAGGAAAAAAATGAAACATTCATTCATTTAAAATGAATAACAGCACCGTGGAAGTTGTCTATAGAAGAAAAAAACACCTTGCAGTATTGTCACTCTTTCCTGTCTGTATATAATCAAAGTTTAAAATACATCTTTTCATATATGGTCAGTGCAGGTGTACTATGGGGGGTGGGTGGGGAGGGTTTGGATTGTTGCTGGGGGAGAAGGGGGGGGGGGGGGGGGGGGGGTGAAGCTTGAGGAGTCTCACGCCTAGGTGCGAGGAGATTATTCAAATAGGGCCCAAGGCGTAGAAGTAGGATTGGAGGCTTGGCTGGCGCACACAGCTATATCACTGCGTCAAGCGGCTGCACCGAGCGTCATTTTCAACTGCGCTCACTCGCCGACGCATTGCGCGGCTGCCTCTCCCTTTTGTGCGCCACTCTTGGACTCGGAGGGACGCGGCAGCCACGCCGGCACATGTACCAGTGGTCGGTCCCTAGTCAGCGGCTATATACGAGAGACGCGCTTGGCTTTTTTTCCTCAGCTGGGAGACGCTCGGTTTTAAGTCCTCCATGATGCTTGGAGCAGTTAAAATGGAAGGACACGAACACACCGACTGGAGCACCTACTACGCAGAGCCCGAGGTGGGTACCTTAAATATATATTTCCCCCCCGTTGTCTAAAGCCGATCCCATTTTATACAACTCAATATTAGCCCTGAGATAATATTAACTTTGTGATCAAATATTGACTTGAGGCGCCTCCAAATCCTCCCCCATCTCCACGCCGCGCGCGCTATCCTAACAAAGTTGCTTGACATGTAGAGGAGGAGGAGGAGGTGGGGTAAACTTTTTCACTTGGATTATAATTTTTTGTCTATATACCTATCTTCACCAAATCACACGATTTTTTTTGGTCCTGTTTTCACTCGACAAACAGCGGAGGTGTTTGATTTGGGGAGCAGATTGGTTCAAATATTTGGGATGCGCTCTCGTGTGTGCGCTCCTCACTATCTTCTCAACGGGGCTGTGCGATTTGAACACCAGACATGACGTGTACTATTTAATATCTATAAACGCTTTAGAAGCATTAACATAAGATTGTACGCCACTGCTTATGTCTCAATATACCGCGAGATGGTACGCAAACTAGTCTGCTTTTGAATCGCTTCTTGAGACTCACTGATAGTTTGGCTTTATCTCAACGGCGTTATTCTAATTCATATTTTAGCATTTGTTCAAATACAATATATATTTTTGTTGTAATCTCCTTATAATTTAATTCTGTTCCATGAAAGATCTTATTGCGATTTTTTTCCCCCGAAAGGCGCTATGCAGATAAAGTTTTATAGACCACTGGCAAGCCTGCCTTTGAGCGATCTCGTGCACTATATAAGTAAATATTAGTTGATCATTTATTAATATTGATGGGTTTCATAGATGATCTTTTCATGTCTATTTCCCCTCGACAGTGTTATACCTCTGTTGGCAACATGAACGCGGGCCTGGGCATGAACACGATGAACACCTACATGAGCATGTCCGGCATGAGCACCTCGGCCAACATGTCGGCCAACTCCATGAACATGTCTTACGTCAACACCGCCATGAGTCCCGGTATGACCGGTATGTCTCCGGGCGCCGGCGCCATGAACGGCATGGGAGCAGCCGGCATGACAGCCATGAGCGCGGCTTTGAGCCCCAGCATGAGTCCCATGACCGGGCAGCCCCCTTCCATGAACGCGCTCACATCCTACACCAACATGAACGCTATGAGTCCAATCTACGGCCAGTCCAGCATCAACCGTTCCAGGGACCCCAAGACGTACCGGAGGAGCTATACGCACGCTAAGCCGCCCTACTCGTACATCTCCCTGATCACCATGGCCATCCAGCAGTCTCCCAGTAAGATGCTCACCCTGGCCGAGATCTACCAGTGGATAATGGACCTCTTCCCCTTTTACCGACAGAACCAGCAGCGTTGGCAGAACTCTATTCGCCACTCGCTGTCCTTCAACGACTGCTTCCTTAAAGTGCCCAGATCGCCGGATAAACCCGGCAAAGGTTCTTTTTGGACTCTCCACCCGGACTCGGGGAACATGTTCGAGAACGGCTGCTACCTGCGCCGTCAGAAGCGCTTCAAGTGCGACAAAAAGCTGTCGGGCGTCAAGGAGTCCGGACGCGGCAAAGTGGGCGGCGACGGCTCGTCGCACAGCAGCTCCGAGAGCTGTAATGGCAACGAGTCGCCGCATTCCAACTCGTCCGCCAGCGACCACAAGAGGGTCATGTCGGACATGAAGGCGAGCCAAGCTCTGAGTCCGGAGCACGCCGCCTCGGTCGCCGCCGCTGCCGCAGCGGCAGCAGCAGCAGCAGCAGCAGCCGCCGCCGCCTCGTCCATCTCGTCGCCGGTGAGCCAGGGCCAGCACCTCCTCTCCCAGCATCACTCGGTCCTGCAGGCCCACGAAGCGCACCTGAAGCCGGAGCACCACTACTCCTTCAACCACCCGTTCTCCATCAACAACCTCATGTCCTCGGAGCAGCAGCACCACCACCACCATCATCATCACCACAAAATGGACCTAAAAACTTACGAGCAGGTGATGCATTACTCGGGCTACGGATCCCCAATGACCGGGCCCCTCTCCATGGGCTCCATGGCAGGAAAGTCCGGCCTGGAATCCTCCTCCATACCTGACACCTCTTATTATCAAGGAGTCTATTCCAGGCCCATCATGAACTCATCATAAATGGACTTCTATCTCAACGTGTAAATATGTGAAAAAAAAATTATAGAATTTGTGTACAATATGTATTTCAAATATTTTCTTCCATGATCGTTTTAGTTGTCGAGTTTGTTAGTAGCCCTATTGTTGTTAATAATCTGTGACACTGGCTGATAATGTGACCTGTTCAGAAGTCTGCTGCAGGAATGAACTCCAAAGAAAACAAACCAATAAATAAAACAAACAAAAAAAAAAAAAAAAGAAGAGGAAGAAAAAACTGTAAAATAACACACGTTTGATAACTGGACTCCAGACTGAATTTCAAGACATGCATTTCTTCAATCATTTGTGTAATTCCTATTTATGGCTTGTATATGTGTATTCTTGTAGTGACAAGAGCAGAATCTATATTAAAGTGTTATTTGTCATGTTTTCTGAAAATGACGATTGCTGAGAAATTATTGCAAAGTGTGTTAATTATAAAAGTTCTCTTACTATTATATAATCATGCCATTCTATACAGAAGAAGTCGTTTGAGGAAAATCGAACATTTGAGGAGGGCGCAATCATAATTTCAATATATTATTTATAATATTAATTATAAAAATATATATACACCACATATAATTTAATTCACAATAAAAAGTAAACTACATTCACTCCATTTTGGTAATCGGAAGAACGCACCTCCAACGCTACAACTCCGATCAGCCTTTACATCGTCATTGTGGAAATTTAATGGCTTTTAATAATAAATGTAATACATTTAAAGTAATACTGCATGAACTAAGACATTAATTAGCTTTTTATTAACTTATAGACTACTGGAGATATTAATACTAAGAAAGTGTTTCTAAAGGCAGGCTACACTTTCTACACTTGCGCTACACTGACATCCAATACAAAATTAAATTGAACAAATTTGACACGTATTATTTCAGATTTACAATAAAACTGCCTTTGCAAATAACAAGGCTGATCTTTCCTGGATCATTTCATTCATGTATTCATTAAAAAATTATTGTTAGTTGAGTGTTTAAAAAAACAACTGAAATAAATATAATTACGGTGAGGGTGCGGTTTGTTTATTAACTCTTATTAAAATATGAACTGGTACAATGCAAACAGAATCGTTATTTTGTAAAGGCACATTTTTATACGGAATATATACGCTATATATTTTTTCATAAAAAAGTCAACCTTTTAGGGGCTCGCATCAAAAAGTTCCCTTTTGGTGGCCCTCATCAGTTGCGGGCCTGTATGCACACCACATGCTTGCCCATTGAGTGCAGTGAGACATTTGATTCAACCGTGCTGCTGCTCGGCAGTAAAGTTGAGATCAGCGGGCAAGATTAAGTGTCCTTTGTCACATAAAACAAGCTCCCGCGGTGCCGGAGAATAGCATCTGTAAAAAGGGGCCTGATTGTGGGACAGACCCGCTTGAATGTGATGCTCTAACTTCCAATCTGGACCTCCATTGTCTCCTCTCTCTCAAAAGTGGTGGGGACCCTCCCATCTTGTTAGATAAGATAGGTTAGTTGTCATCCACATGAATTTAGCCTCCTCCTCGGAGCTCAAATCCAAGGGCGCATGACTCGAGGAGACGTTTGTGCACCAAACGGAGATCCTCAGAAGAACCCCCAAGCGCCTTTATGCCAAGCAAGCCCAATACAAAAATGATAGCCCCTCAGCACCTGCACGCATGGACTAAAAGTGTGCTTTTATTCTCCAGACTCCACTTTACGCATCGCACTTTAAACAGAGTGATCTGCGAATAAACAAAGGCAGTAAACAATGGAGTGGAGGCAATGGCCATGTTACGTATAGGAAGAGTACACACAAGCATCCACACACATACACTAACCAAATTGCACACAGTGTAAACTCCGAAAAGGACGCCGCAGCTCTGTAAATTTACACAGACATTAAATTTGGCACTATTCATTTTAGACATATCCCGCTAAGCTGATTTTTTTTTTTTATAGCACACTGATCGATATCTCAGTAAAATAATCATTTTTTAACTAGCGGGGTAGTGAAATCTTTGCTTTGTGCTAAAGTCAACAGTGACTGAGTTTGAGCTCAAATAAATGCCGCGATGTCTGGAGCCCTTTGCAGAGGGCGCAAGGCAAAGCTTCTACAATGGGCTCCTGCATGTGTGGCTTAACTGCAGCCCCCCGGCCGTTTTGCACAGGTAGGGACACCTTTTAAATATCGAAAGTTGCATGTTAAAATAATATATATCTGGATATATATATACACAAGTTGTCTACTCCGGGAATCTGCGCGCAACTCGCCGCAATTAGGTGCTGATGGAAGCGGAGAGTGCAAAGAGAATTTTCTGCAAAGGAGACGGGTTGGATTTCAGAACAGATCTAGTGGTGCAAAGATGACAGGATCTGCAGCTTGTTACGAGATGGAGAAGCCAAGGATTGCGGCGCAGTGGACAAAACAACACTAATGAGTAGTCGGATCTGCGTGCATGGATAAATGTGCACTGTTTTTGATATATGCATTACTGTGATTTCTATTTTGTTTTGAAATACTGCCATAGGGTCATATTTTGTCATGTGAGATTGAGTGAAATATTTGTTGCTTTAGGCAGATAGAAAAAAAATCAGTTTTAAAAAACATAAAAAACCCACAGTTTTCTAAATTACTTTCGTAATATTTATTTATTATTACAATTATTATTTATTACATTGTTTCTATGACCTTTCAAAATTTTGTGACTGTATTGTAAAAATCTAAATACATGGTCATAAATAGTTTACACGTGTATGCGGCTGTTAGCACTTGCATATGAACCCAGAACACAACATAAAAATAGCAATAATAATAATAATGATAATAATAATAATAATAATAATAATAATAATAATAATAATGCCAGCCTTGCTTGTCATGTTTTCCAGTGTATAAGTAAATAAATGCCACACAGGAGATGGAAATGGCCTTTTTGAAATTTGATTGGCCTTTCGGAAATTTATATATATACGTATATATATATATATATATATATATACATACATATATATATATATATATATATATATATATATATATATATATATATATATATATATATATATATATACATACATACATATAGGCACATACATATATGCACGCACGCGCACGCACACACGCACACACACATGCGCGCGCTCGTTGTTATAGCAACTACATAAAGCCTGGTCCAGCCTGTTGATCCCTTTACTCCGCTAACCTGATTTAGCGGCAATTCCCATGCATTTGCATTTTTCTTGATGAAGGCTTTATACAAGACCTCCCACACAAACCGTCCAGAATGTTATGTCAGGCTTTTATTGATGGGGGGGGGGGGGGGAAACATGAATGATTGACTACCCTCCAGGTTGTCTTCACAGACTAATATGATGACTTGAGCTGTCAGCATCCTATGTCATTACATGCTGCACACCTCCAAAGTGAGACATACTCCCTGCAGCAATGCATTGCAATGCCTGAGCGACTTCTATCAATGACTCACTACCGTGTATAAGCCTTTTGCGCACCCACCCATGGGTGTTAACTGAGTGGTGCTATGCGAGAAAAGCACAGCGCATAACTTCTGGAAGAATTATAATGCTAAGTATAATAATATGAAAATTGAAAAGTATAGTGATTCATATGACTGGCATTTTCTGAATGCATGCATACAAATTGACAATCTCTATGTGATTTGAGGCGGATAAATGTTGTTTCATATATAGCAGCGCGTCTGTCGCACCTTAGTCTCAAAGCGCCGCTGCTTGGAACACCCAAGTAGATCTGTCGCCATGGCAACAGCGGGACACCGGTCCAACAAGCTGTAATTCGGTCTCAGCCTTTTTCAGGGGAGGGACCAACGAGGCCAACTTAACTCCTCTTTCATGAGAAATACTCCTAATCCCATATTTTAGTAAGGCAAACTGCCGTTCCTCACTATATTAAAGACGCCGCAAAGTCAAAACGACTTGCCACCCAGCAGGCGGCCCGTTTCGGTCCACATCATTCTGCCCAAAAATCGACGTGCATCCAAATGGATATGCAATAACGTCGGACCAAAACGGAAATTATTATGACGCTATAAGAACTAATATTATAAACGAAAACTAAAATATAATGTAATATTTGCAAATGTTTTGGTTTGCATAATTGAATAAAATTCCAAGAATGTAATAATACTGCTGAAAAACAGTAGTCATTTATATATTGTACATATACATATTGCAAGCACGTCTTTTGATAAACTGTTGATTTTAATTAAAACACATGCGCTCCAGCAGAAACTTATGTTAAAAGCATTTATGCAAACATTTCAAAATCATTTCAGGCTGAACAGTTATATTTGTAAACTGAGCAAAATTTTTCCAAGAGTAATTAAGTTCTTCACTTAATAAAGAAATTTGATATCAAATACAGCTACAGACTAATTTTAACTGCATTTGTGGCAGGTTTTAGCTACCAAATACAGTGAGTTGTTTAACATGTATTTTAGATTTTGATTATATAATACAGAAAATTCATCTATAATGAATAGCAATTTTTACTGTGCAAATAATTTCCCCTCTTATATTTGCCTTTATTCCATTATAAAACATGGCTTACAATAAGAAGCATATTTGTCCATCTTAAAAGTTGAATTCCTGTCCTCCCTAAAGGTAAAGCCTGACTGGGTTGACTTTTAAATTCAACAAAATCGACAGGCGTGGCATTTATTTTGAAAATCCAGACGCATGAGGGTCATCTTGAGGATGAGTTTGGATGGAGGTGTGTGTGAGTGTGTGTGTGTTTGAAGGGCAGACAGAAAGAGAGAGAGAAAGAGAGAGAGAGGAGAGAAAGAGAGAGAGAAGAGAGGGAGAGAGGGTGAGAATGCGGCTGCTGACTGTGATGTGTCCGCATGTCTTCTGACATGACTCTGTGACATTCCAATGTAGGACTCCTTCATGTCGGGGTGACGGGATGTTCGAGAAAGAGAGCGCGAGGGGAAAGAGACAACGAGACAGACAGAAAGAGAGTGAGGAAAAAGAGAGAGCGAGTGGTCCATCAACAATGGCCATTGAGTAGTAGGCAAGGCAGCAGCTGGTGGGACACACACTGACCTACAGGCGGTCTATTGAGGCCGGGATGGGGTGCCTTACTCTGCCCTGCTGCTTTTATGTGCCTGGAAGTGGATGGATGGTCAGTGTTTATCCTTGTGAAATATTGCTACATATATTTAAACCGTATCTGTCCCTTTTCAAAAACAGAATGACTCATTAAAAAGACGCAAGGACAGACAATGGAATATGAGTTAGGAGAAGTTCAGTTCCTTTGAGCACGTGGGGAAAGCTAATATATAATTTTGTCAGTGAGCTATGCTAAAAGCACGACTGACCGGCCTGCCAAGGTTTTTCTTTCTTTATTTTTCAAAATTCTCCTCGAGCTATGCCAGGGTTTTTTGAAAATAGTAGCCCATCATATTTCCTTTCCTCGCCATACGACCCATTCGGCCCCACATTGCCATAACGCGGCCCCTAAACTCTCCCTCCACATTCCCCTCAGCTCCAGTTCCAGGAAGTAAAGACAGAGCTTTGCCAGCCAATCACGACGAAGGACACCCAACTCATTAAAAGTTAATGAAACCTATAAACGTGGTGCGCCAGCAATTCATTTAAACCCCCAATCCAATCTCCTCTTCCAGCGAAGGCAAACAAGCCCGTGTGCCCCCTGTGCCGTCCTCGGAATAACAAACTACGGAATATTTTGTCCTGCATATGTTCTCCTATGCAGACGTGCACTGTGATAGGCTATCTGACAATGGGACTTGTCCAATTTAGTGAAGAGCAGACTGATGTTGTGCAGGGCGGAGGAGCAGGGGGAGGGGGATTCTGTAATCTGGGCCCGACTTGAATTTAATGCCTTCACTTTATAGCGCACATCTTGTCAGAAGTGGAGGTGATATGTCATTTCAACATTCATGAGAATCAATGACATTCAAGTCATGTGCTCATTTTAATACCTTACGAGCGGGGGCCAAATCTACAACAAAGTCCTGCATTATGTTGTTGTCGGAACAGGCCAAATGCGGACATCTAGTCTTTTCTCCAAAACACACCCACCTCGCCTATGTCAATTTACTAACAACGCATCAACAGCAATAAAGTGCCACTTTACAAATGTGCAAATCCAAAGTGGGTCGCATTACCCGCCCCCCCCTCCTCGTCTGTAAGACCTCCGTCTCGTAGCGCTTTCCTCGGGGGACACAAATTAAATTCCCGGCATGTATAGCGCCACTGTCAGCTCACTAATGAATTCCCATACCCGAATTTGAATCAAATTAATCCCCGATTTAATCCCGTATAAATGGCGGCGATATTTATAATGGAAAAGAGGATGCTCAGTTGAAGGATGGAAGAAAGCTGGGAAGTGTCTACAGGGCTGTTGAGCAGATTATGAGGAAGGATGAGGCCTGCATGTTCTCCCCGCTGCAGAGTAGTCCCCAGATACACACTATTAACCCTCGCCTGCTTGACGCTGACAGAAGCATCGCTGTGTTTGTCACTTAATATCCTCTCAGATTAAGGAGTCAACTGGCAGATTTATTGGCGGGAGGCTGGTTACTCTTATCTTGAAGTGGCCGACAGAAAGATAATGAAAGGTGCGCGTCGTGGAGATGATGTATTTGCGGTTGCGGTTAAATGAGCGGTGTGTTCCGACTTGCTCCGACCTGCCAACGGGTGAGGTCACGACGTTGTGGATGTGTATGCATGCAAATATTGCATCAACGTTTCTTTCACGCAAAGCTTCCTTTGAATGACGAGAAACTTCATATTGGAGTTGGGCTTAAAATCATTGTGATGCTTTTACCATGCAAATCTACAATATTGGTCCCGGACGCCGTCAGACGTATTTGAGTAAAGAAAAGCAATTTCCAGATGGCGGCTTCAGGTTCAGTTATTGACGCGTGGCGCTAAGGGCTGGAACTGCCGGGCACTTCCTCCTTTGTTGGTTTTGGCCTCTTCACATAAGAGCCAACAGAGAACGACAACACATGTAGCCATGCCAACATCATGATGTTTTATATCAGCAGAGGATCAGTTGTTCATTTACATTCATAATGTGGATTCTTATGTGTCAGAAGGGCCTAAAATATAATCAAAGGTGTCAAAGTCACCAAATTCAAACTAAATGGAGTAAGTTACTTGTATGTTTTCCACAACCCGTGGTGTATTGTATACTATGTATACGTTATTAAGTCAGCAGTTGAGCACGACAGACGGTTCTAAAGACAGTCTGGCAGTTCCTAGGACATTTTGGAGCCTTAAAAACCTGCTCCACCAAATGTCTGAACAGCTATGGTTTATTGAGGCATCTGTAAGATGACTCATTTTCTTGCCAAGCTTGGCTCGTGCACCTAGCTTTGTGGCGAGGGTTTGAAAACGCACAGACAGAGACAAAAGTTTGTTGTTTGCGTTCATCCTACCAAATCTTGACAGGCGCGCCACTGCCCATCACTTGTCACACAATTGCACCATCACAACCACTAAACACACCATTTGTGTTGTAGAAAGTTATCCCGTATGTATCCAATCCCACATGGTTGGCGACGAAGGAGAGGTGGGGGCGTGAGGGGCCGCATAATTTGCTAGGAAACATTTTACCGAACATTTGGTGATAAAAACGCCGGCGTCAGCCTCGAGGCTTAAAGCAATTAATTCAGGATCCTGACATAAACTCTCCAATCCTTTGACAGCTTGGAGCTGAAATAAAAATGCTAGTTCTCCTGGGAACGGCAGGAGATAGCTGGCTCTTTTCTGGACTGTTTGCTCACTGGCCCTGAGAGGCAATCTTCCCCAGTCAGAATGAAATGCAAGGACACAAACAATGTACCGGCGAGAGAATGGGAGATGGGGAATGAACAGTTTGGACTATTTGCTTAGCAGAAGGGCAGCCACAATGGCCGGCCCATGGCTTTCCCATGCATCAAGCCTCTTAGTCTTAGGCCTCCCTTTGTTGCCAGCCTTCTTCTCACTCGGCCAGATAAGAAACCAGCTGCCCCGATACTTTTAATTCCCGTTAAACGCCGTACTGTATGCTCATTTGTCTGTCAACATTGTTGAATTGGACGGGTTATCGTATCTCGCTTCACCTTTGCGTGTTCTCCTTTAGGGGCTCTTGCTTGGTCATGAAAGGAGACGAGAAGAAGAGGGGATAACGGCTGACCCCTCTTCTCTTCTTAGAGGAGGTAGCACAAGTCAAGCACAGAGTTGCGATAACTATTCCGGAAAGGAAATCTTCGCTCAAAACTTACACAAGTGTAGCCTGACCCCAACAATCATGTCATTTTTACAACTGAAGGTAAAAAGGGCTCTCAAGCGACACGCTCGTTATATGACCCAAGAGAAGAGTTGGCAAACAGAGCGAAGCTAGCGCAACTGGATGCTGGAAGGATCCATGTTGTGTTCTTTTGTTTTGTCCTGTTGGATTGTGTTTGCGTATACATTAACCGCGTCTGTCCCACTTGTGTATTCGCTCTCTATACATGGAATGCTCTCAGTCTTCCAATGGTGGAAGCCTGTTGGGAATAAAATAACAGCAGTAAATTAGTCTTGAAAAGCAAGCAACCATCAAACAAAATAAACGACAACAACAAAAAAAAAGAGAGCGTGGCGGGCTGTCAGTGGAGGATCAATACACATAAGATGAAGGAGCATATTCATGCATGTGAGCAGACACTCGCCTAAATACAAACACACACACATGCCCATCCCCCTCTGTAAAGGTTGCCGTGTCAAGGACCCCCTGGGTGGTCAGACTGAGGATGATTTTTACACCATATGAAACACAGCAAAGTCATTTGCTGGATTTTTTCATTGTTCTGATATAAATTAATTTGGATTTGACAACACAAACCCGATAAATAAATTAAAGAACTGTAACTACAAAGACACAATAGATAAGCAGCATAAAATAAGTAGAATGGATATATAACAAAAAATAAGTAGCACCCACTCAAAAAAGCTCATTAAAACAAAAGTAACTCATCTCAGAGATTAAAAAACTGAGCAGTAAAAAAACTCGTTGACTTTAAATAGAAATTGATTGTTTTTGTACACATTTAAAAAGTTTCATTGTCTTACCAAATAATATTTTTGTTACGCACTTGATAATTTAATGCTTTCATTTTCTAAGTGGATGAAATTGGAAATTTTTGTCAGACGTTTTACTAAAATGACGTTTCAAAGAGTCTGTAGCTGTGACAACTTCCAAGACTGCTCCAAGACACAAATAATATTTGTTTTTGTTTTTCGGAAAGGCCTATCGAATCCAAGCATTGTCGCATCTCCTCATAAATACGCAGCATGCATAAGACCTCAGTTATGACAGACTACATAGCTGTCTGTTTTGTGCATGTGAGAGCCGGGCTTCTCGTGGGGTGGTGCTCTCAGTGTCACGCTCCGCCAACGCTGAAATAAAGCTCTGTTCGAGGCATTTCAACACCGCTTAAGGTTGTCCACGGCCGTGTAATTTACGAGTTGAGAGGACTTGCTTTTTAAATTCACCGAGACCTGCAATCTTCCAGTTTCACGGCCAAGAGAAAAGAGTCATGTGTGTGAGTCATGTCGGAAACTTACAACACTCCTTCAATTACCCCAAACAGTGCAGTTCCAGTGATACGTGCACACTCATGGAGCGTGGCTGTTTGGGCAAATGTTGACGTGGTGTCATCGTGTGGACAAACACCTTAACATGAGCTCTGTCACCTGTGAGTCGGTGGGAAGCAGAGGGAATATGGGCCCAAGCGGTTGGCTTTATGGGTGGTCACAAGGTCAAACAGATGGACAGACCAACGCTGAACTCCCTCTGTGGCAACCCAAAGCACTTTTCAAAATTTTAAATGAATCTCTAATATTGTCTCAAATTAAATCCATCAATAAATATATCAAATGTGTTCATATTAAGTACAATTTTTTTTTATACATGTTTAAAGATACTAATTTCCAATATATAATTTAGAGTAGAGCTAATACATTTTTATACCCTGGCAATAGTGATGAAGGCCATCTCATTATTGTTTTTATCGCCATGTTTGGTTTAATGATTGAGCTATACGGTTTAATTTGAATCCATTAGATATAAAATGTGCTTGATCACTTCTCTTCTTTAAATATTAGAACACACCTTAAAAAATTGTATTGTAATCCACAATGTTTATATTTACATGAGTTGTATTTACATCTAATGTGTGTTATGCTTTTTTAGCCACTGGATATTTCCATAATTTTGTGTTATTGCTAAATCATCTAATAAATCATAGCTAACGCTACTTTGTAGTTTGAAATTGAATGTTTAATGTTTAAAGACATAATTGAAAAGATTAAGCAGAAATAAATGTGAATAGTTCCAACTGAAGAATTAACAAAGGACATTGATTAATTATTAATTCAATAGGATAGCTCTTATTTATTATTACTTGCTTGATAACCATGTACTAACAAAACATTAATAAGCATGTAATAACATTTTATTTCTTAATATTTAATAATATAATAAACAAAAACATATTATTGTGCAGCCAGAAATATTGAATCTCTTATTTCTAACAATACACGTGATAAAACATTTTGGCATGATAACACTCTTTTAACACACACTAAAAGCATAATTGCACAACATTTTTGGAATCTATTTTATTGATAAATAGGCCTATAATGAATAATACACGAGCATTTTAATTAAACTTTTACGGACAATGTGAAAAACAACTGCGATTAACAAACAATAATTCATACTATATTGCGTATAAAAATCTGCAATGAAAAACAATCTGACAATTTGGGCTTCAAAATACAGCAGTTAACATTTTAAGTAAAAATTTACATTTGGAAGTTGGAATAAATGCAAACCCCAAAATAAATACAAAACCAAAAATTATTTATCAACAACATAAAATAATGAAAAATATACAATATAATACAAATGGAAACATGAACTGTGTGTTGCAAAATGCTATTTTAATTACAACAATTAAATAATTGTTGCAAACAAAAGAACTATCTACTCCTCCTGCTAATAATAACAACAACTTGGACTGCAAACAATGAGAGCAGTAATTTGTATTTCGCATTCTTCCAGCTCAGTCAGACATGGCTGCTTGTGCCTCAGTGCCAATGTGTGAATGTCAACACCCTGTAAACACCTTTGACACACATGCTTGAATGTGACGGGTGAGTTAACGAAACATTCCTGGGTGTTCCCAGTAAGGGTTTACCGCTCATCCAGCATGCTGCACAGCATAAACCCGGGTCGTCTCCCCTGATCCGCAAAGAATATTCATGTAATCTCCATATATTTCCATGTATTCTTTGGATAGAAGCCTTTCATGTATAAAAGATATAAAGCAATATATGACAGAAATTCATGAGCTAATTTCATGTATTTTGAAGAAAAAAAAAATCCATGAACTTAAAATGAGATAGAACAACACTCTTTAAGGATTTGGGAATTTGGGAGTATAATTCCATCCCAGTGCTTATCTCTGCACCCAGACTATTTGAGCGTTTTGAGATGCGGGCTCCCCGAGGACGGATCGAAGGCGTCCTCGTCGAAGCGCACGTCCCATAAATAGGAGGGTGGAATTTATCCGGAGCCTGTGTCTCTGTCAAACAGGGCTCTGCTGACTGAAGTGATCCCCGCGGGCCGAGCTCTGCAGAGGAGGAAGAGAGGGAAGCGCTCCGCAGATGCGTGCGTGCACTGCGCACGCGCGCGCGCTCCCAACTTCGCGCACTCACACAATGTCCCTCTCACTCGTGGGTTGTGACCGGCCCATGGCATTGGCCAGGTATGTCAACTATGTTTGCAAAGCCATCCATCACACATATACCTTCCCTCCTGAAACAGGAACTGTTGTTTGAAGCATACACTTGTTAAGCCCATCCTTTGACTTGCCTCGGCCTAATTTATTTCCTCATAGCCCGCGGCAGAATTTATTATCACCTAGGTTTTGTTCTCTATTTTCTTCTCATTGTGACATGCACACTGAGCGTGTGTTGTTAGAAACATAAGGCCCTTGTTACCAAGAGTTACAGTTTGGTCACACGAGTGACCCTTATCGTCGGTGACCAGGGTTAGCAAATAAATACTCGGCAGTGGAGTTGAGCTGCTTGGAAAGCGGAGACAAGATTTATGGTTGTATGAGGCTTGTGCGTGAGGATATGAGATGTTCTCAAAATGAAGAGAACAATTTCAAAATGGCCTACCAAATGAGTGGGAAATGATGAAAGTTGATTTGGAGTATTAAAAAGTTTTACACCATAGAAACTTCCTTAGATGTGTGACCAAGCATAACAAATTTTATTTGGATGAGATGATAAAACTTGTAGGAATTTCTAGCAATTCTAAAAGTGTTTTAGTTAATTTGTCTCTGTATAAAGTATGAAAAGAAACCATGTATTAATGATAAAATTGAACTGATGTAATTTAGGACCGTAATTGTGTGGAATTAATTGTTGATTAATCGCCTCTTACAAATGCGACAAAATGGATCACGTGACTTCTAATTCAATAAGCAGAGGTAGTTTAGGGCAGAAAGATATACTATAAGATGATGTGAAAAGTTGAGTTACATACATCAGCTCCTCTTTTGGGCAGCAAAGAGAGACATTGTCATGGAAAATGGGCACAACAACCATTAATGTTTCATTAAAAAAATACCCATTGATTTTCTTCATACTCAATCAAGGGAATAATAATTCAAATGCAAATAAATGGAAATATTAATTCACATGCAAAAGTTAATAGAGCAAATGTAGCCTTGATTCTTTTTATTTTAATTTAGTAAATAGTAAAACGAACAAGCAAAAGGACAGGATTCCATAACAATGCACTATAGATTTCAGAAAAACATTTTTGGGCGTGTTTAGAAGCCTGCTAAATAGCACTTCTAAACAATTATTATAAAATTGCTAAAACACCAAACGTAATAGTGATGGGGACTTAAAATCAAACATCAAACAGATACTGCAAAAGTCCATAGAAATGTTGGAAGTAGTATGAAAGGCTACAAAGATGCAAAGTTGGCCAGTAAGGTAACTGACTAACCCCCCCCCCCATGTGTCTTTGTCCTGTGTGAGGCGCAGGTATCACTGAACGTTAATGATTGACTTGAGGCACACCAAGCATCCTGCTTTGAGTGGCCACGTTTCCACCACTATATCTTTGCGGTCCCATAATTCTGTCTGACGTTCGTACAGTATTATTAGCACTGTGGGGCATTCGTGGTGGGATCGAGACAAACTTTCAAGAAATAACCATAGGAATTTGGAGGTAAACAGATGATAAGATCATCTCTGACCCTTTTAGTGTAGTTTCATAATACTGTGCATGGCTGTGTAAATCTCCCCCTAATCTCCCTTTGAGATAAATATGGCCCCTTTCTTTTTGAAAAGTAAATTAATGCCCTGACTATTTTTTCTGCTCCACCTTTTCCAGGGCACCCGGTGATGAGCGTGAAATTAGACTCGGGCTCATTGACAGTACAAAATGGAGAGCAAACTGAGATTAGTGGATGTTAATTAATTGGTAAAATGACTTGGCTCTGTTTATTACTTCCTGCCAATCATTGCCAGTGGTGTGCTCATGACTGGAAATTTGTATATATAATTAATAATAATAATATAATTAATTTTTCTATTTTATATAATTATTTTCCTCATTTAAAAAAAAAAACATTTTGACATGAACTTGATAAAAAGGTTTTTAGTAGTCCACATTACATGCAATCAAAAATAATTACATAATGTAAAATTATATTTTATTAGAATGCTCTATTCTGTCACCATCAGTTTTTAGACGTGATGTGATTTAAACGTTTAGATGTGAAAAATATGGAACGTGCTCAATTGCCAGGAATAGAATTAATTTCCAAAATTGAAACCATTTTCATCAATCCTTTGCCAGCTACCAGATTCCCATTCACCAAATGAAAACAACAATTTGACCAAGGTGTGAGTGACTGTGATCTTCAATCAATGTTTTGTTGACTACTATTGCACAGATCATGTGAAAGCTTTTTTCGAACCCCCTCCCATTTTTCATCTCCATCAGTGTGCTCTGGAAAAAAACACTGAACGACATGTAAAAGGAAATGAGCCGACGTGTCCTTCCTGTCATCCGCAGATGGCTTTTGGCCTCTCCTTCCTGCCCGCTGTCATCGCGGCGGTTCCAGCGACCCGACAGCCCGGCCCAGTCGATGTACTTGGCCGTATCTGCGTGCGACCTGTCTGCCATATGTAATATCAAAGCCTCTGTCAGCACCGAGCTCAATGGGAACAAAAGAGAGGCCTTCATTAATGATTAACTGTTCTAAAAGCCCCGGCTTTTGTATTCCCATGGTGCCGAGGCTATCTGGCCGCCATGTGACATGCTCGCAGCGTTTTTCGAGCAGATTGGGGAAAGCTAGTGAGCAAACACAGGTGCTTTGGAGCGGCGTTGGCGACGCTGTCAGGGACAACCACAAACAAGAGCAGCTATGCCTGGCTAAATGAATCCACCCTCCGCCTCCCCCAGACCCCCCCCCCCTGCCCCCCATCTCCCTGTCACCGTCTAACTTGTTTGCCAGGCCACACAGCCTTCCTTATGGAGAGTCCCTACACCCCCCACCACACAAGTCCAACGTCCACCGCAACTTCTCACACCCTCCAAAGAAACAAACAAATAAAAGTGAGGACGGCCGACTGCTTCTTTGAGGTGATGGCATTTGCGGCGGTCTTGACTAGTGGAAGAGCAAACAAATTAACGGTGTTCGAGTTTTCACTTTCCAAACCAAACTAAATGTCTTTTAGTTCAAGTGGGGCAATTCCACTGACCCCGGTGTCAACCGCTTGTGTAAGGACTCGCACGCTCATGCACTTGAAATGACCAGAACGAAATTACGCGGGACTCGAGTACGACTGCACACAAAGCGGGTGAATTAATACACGGCAAAGTGACAAGTCACAAACAGATCTTAATGAACAAGTATTGATACTGACTTTAACTGAGAATGTGCAGCAATTAATATTTTCCTCCAGAGTGACTTGATTGTTCACCCTGACTGAGCTCCTATGTCGCCATTTACTTTGATAAGACAATCTGATGATAGGATGGCGTTATCTTAACACGGCTTTCCGCCTGGGAGACAAATGAACAAAGTGTGATAACGGGAACAAAAGCTCACCTCTTATTGGCCCAAGCGGCCTCCCGATGGAAAAATCACCAGCGTGAAAAATTCACATTTTCATTTTTCTTCCTGGGCCTTTTAAAATCACTCACACGTTTATAATGTCTCTCTTTGGTGTTTTAATTTCATGCGCTGCAATTAACCGAGCCTATAAAGCATTTATTGTCTGGAAAGATGATAAAAACGTACTTAAACAAACATTTGGAATAAACAGCTGAGGAAATTAAGTTGTAAACACAAGGAAGAATGATGTGCAATTAGATCATGAGACCTCAGTAAAAATATAACAAGAGAGGATAAAATTGCTATGTTAGTTTGTGAAGCAAGAAAAGATGCACAAAAAAGTAATTCACTTCCATCTTGACTTCTGCTGCTCACAATTTTCAATTCGCTCACAGTCAGTGGGGGCAAAGTCTGGGTTTTGTTTGCTCTATTTCCGCAAAATAAATGGAAGAACTCCTGCACTAAAAACTTGTAAAAATGAAAACAATGATTTTCTACTGTGCTGTATTGTCTTGAATAAAAAACAATTCTCTCAATGTGTGTATTTCAATTGATATTTTTGCTCATTTGATTCTTTTTCTTTTGATCCATATCTGATATTTGTGTGATCATATTTGAACGGGAAGACTCCTTAAACAATTCAAAAAGGATTTCTCATGAGCAGGGATGTATTCAAAGAGGCTCATGTAATTCCGTCTCCTACCGGATTTATCCTTCACCGGCCGTGAGCTGAGTCCGATGAGAGGAGTTACAAATCCTCACTTTTAGGCTCCTTACTGTAATTCCAAAATGCGGGGGCCCAACATCTCGAGAGGGATTTCAGACAACACCTTTGTTGCCTCCTCATTGTGTTCCGCTGAAGTCGTCCACAGTCTGATTGTCTGGCCAAACTGGCCTCAGACCTCAGCGCAATCAAAGAAAAGTTTGTCATTAATGAGGGAAGACATGAAAGCTCAGCTACATGTTGAAAAGGCTCTTTTCATCTCGCCGGTCACAATGGGGAAATTTGAAAAGAGCAAAGTGTGCTTTAAGCAGCAATACACCACGTTAAGTCCTTGTCTTTTGACACCCGAAAAGAAGCAATATTCTTCTCTATGGAAAAGGTACTTGATGAGTAATGGGGAGGGTGACCTTTGTGTGGTACCTGCTTCAATAAGGCATTTGACAACAAAGGAGGAGAGCCAGTTGGGATTTTTCAAAAAGAAATTTGACATGACTACACTAGTGAAATAAATAAAAAATAAATAAATAAAATAAAATAAATATTTTGGGAATCTTCCAAAATTGCCAGTGGCCACCAGGTCTCTGTGGCATACCTGGAAATAGTCACCAGCAACACAGTGAATAAACCGCTAACCAGCAAAGTAATTCGAAGTTTTACTCAGGAAAGCATGCCCACCCTCACATCAACTTGGCTTTTTTTGTCTTACAAAAAGTGATAAAAACTAAATGGCAGTGGACAAATTACTCAGGAACCAACCAACCACATTGGTCATGGCTCAGTGAAGGGACGAACCTGTCCCCGCACTTAACTGAGTAGGCTGGTGCTATCCGCCCATTAGCCAGCCAGTCTGTCGACTTCTCTGCGAGACCTAATAAAACAAACGCTGTCTCTTAGTTTGACAGGCTTCTTTTTTCAAAGGTATTTATTACCTTCCAAAAGGCCAATTACAGTAAATGGAACCTAAAACCGGAAAGAACTAAAAATAATATGCACTCACTGAGCCACTATAGAGACAAAAGAAACACAGGCACAATAGGAGTTGTAACAAACATTCTAACTTTCTCCCTTCCTGACGCCTGCTGGCCTGGACCACTTAGTGTGCATTCACCCCACTCCCCTCCACCACATATAGAGCTGTGAGACAAAAGTGGTGCACGCAGGTAATGGAGCGACTCAGGTGGAAGACCTCTGGGCTGCTTTCGTCATGCGTGAGCTGCAGTCAATGACAGGCGTATAGGCCAACAACTGACTTCATGCTCTATAGACCAAACCTGCTGCAGTTCCCAATATCCATTGTATTCACTCGATTGTCTCCACGTCTACCTCTTTTATGAATACAGAGCATCTCCCTGGTGTTCAGTGGCTTAAGTCAATATGAGCTATTGAACCTCAGCATATGAGTCAAAACATGAAGAGAAAGGCTCGGCCATGTCAGATGAGAAGAGAATATTATTCTGGTAATTTGCAGCCCAGGAAGTAAACAAAAAGCTACTATATGAAGATAGTGTGTTGTCAAGGTGGAGAGCATCTGCACGGCGATTGTAAAATGCTTCAATGTGAGTCGTCTCTGATCATCTGTGAATAAAATAATACTAAAAAATAATATGCTGCAATCATTTCTGTGAGGGTGGATTCCATGCATGGATGTGTGTGTTGCGTGTGAGACAGCTGCTGCTTTTCAGCTCTGACATACACATGCACACGAAGATGCACACACGCACACACTCAGGTAGCAGCTGGGCAGGCTCACCTGTCATATTAATAAAACCAGACAATCCCTTCCATCAGCAACACAACAGCAGCAGCAGCCAAAGCAGACAGAGAGATAGAACAAAAGAATGGGCGGACATGTGTATGTGTGTGTGACAGAAAAAGAGAGAGAGTGGGAGAGAGAGACAGAGAGAGAGAGAAAGAGATGAAAGAAAATGAGGAATATAGGAGCAGACTTACCCCTTTGAAGAGTGCTATAGAATATTGATAGAGCCAACACTTATAGACTACATAGAAGAGGGCTAAGGATTAAAAGCAAATATACAAAAAAAATAATGCATGTGAGTATGATATATAATCTTGGGAGTACCCCACCTCTGCACAATCAACAAATTGACACTAATCTGGCACATTGAATATAGAATGGTGCATGCTAATTAGCACTTTTAAACCCATCCCCGATTTATTCTGATTTTTTTCTATTATTTCACAGTGTCAAACTCAAGGCCCGGGGGCCAGATATGGCCCGCCACATCATTTTATGTGGCCCGCGAAGACAAATTTTGCATCAAATTCGTGTGTCATTACTAGAATTGCAAATTGTCTTCACTTTTAATAATATCTGGGTTTTCTTAAAATATTTGACCAGTTTTTACTCGTCTGATTTGAAAACGAGTTATTTGTCAGTTTGTTTTGTCGCTTATACTGTATATAATATGAGGTGCTCATACATTTATTTGGGTTGACAGTCATAATGGCCCTCCAAAAGAAGCTATGACTACAATGCGGCCCGCGAAAAAAATGATAATTATTTGGTAATGCATGGTAATATAAGTATAGCGTCAATTGTAGTCAGCCCTATCCCTTGTGTCAACCAATCAGCTCTTATGTGTTTGTGGGGTTTTCCCTAGGCGAAGGAATCCTTTGGCATCAAAGATGGACACAAGTAAAGAAGAGAACAAGAATAAAGGCAGGCAGAAAATGACTAGCCTGCCTAGTAAAAGAAAGGAGGAGTTACTGTTTGAGAGTAGCCCCCCCCCTCTCCTTCTCCATTAACTCCTGGAGGGCCTAGCTGCTCAGGTAGTGCTGATGCGATTCACTGCAGCCACTGACAGCATCTCCATGGGTGGCATCCTCTGTGTTTACTTTTACCTGTGGACTCTGAGAACTCAATGAAAGGCCTAATGTGTCGTAAGTGACAGCAAAATGCAAACACTCAGGCACCCACAACCTCCTCTGACAAGCCGCTATGATTAATACAAGAAGCCATATATTGATAGATTATTTCTCCCCTCCTGCTGTGGCGTAAATTAAATTAGAAGAGGAGCCACCACACATTGTTAGTATCCTGGCAGCCCCGGAGGCAGCCGAGTGTGATTAGGCCGATTACCTACGAGGCTGAATTGACAAAAACGTGTCGGAGGGGAGAAGTAGGAAATGCTTGATAAAGAATCTTTTGAGGCCGACTGACAGCGCCCAGTGAGTGAGCATCAATTTATGGATGACGGCACAAAAAAGAAAGTTCCCAGTGTTCATCGGAGGCCAGTGAATTCAAAATGAACTCTTTTTATGAGGCTGACTTTGCCTCGGCGATGGCGTGAGCACAAAGCGGCCGACAAAGGGCGGCAGTAAAGGGGGAGTTGTGACAAGATAGCAACACAAAGAGAGAATCAACTTTCATGTGGCTCAATGCAGGCAGGAGCCCGGCCCAGCTGTTTTTAATGGCGATGCATTGACAGGAGGGCAGGCTATTTTTAATCGCGTGCACTTCTTTCAGGCCCGCACACAAAACCCCCCTTTCACACAGCTTTGTGGCTAACCTGCTGTGACCTGCATTGAATGCTGCGTCGGGGTCGCCTGCACAATGGTCACTGAGGGGAAGGGGGTACAGGCACGTCTGCAGCTGGATGTCCAGTCAAAAGATTAAAATTCCCGCATGTTGGACCACCACGATGGATAATATTTGACCAAAATCAATCTGAGCAGCAGCAGAGGAAACAAAAACATCCGAATTTCAAGTCGTGCTAACTTTGCAACAAATCGAGCTAAATAAGGTGCTAATGGCTCTGCAAACATGCACACAAAGAATGTACAAACACATCTGAAAACAAAGGGCTCTTATAACGGGGCTTGGGATCTGGATGAAAAATTCAAACAATATTAAATGGCGAGTGTCAACAGCAGACACACTTGTGCTGAGGGCCCTTCAAACAGACCGAGTAACTCAGCACACACATTACGCCGCCACAGTTCAGCCTCTTAGTGTAATGATGATGGCAGCTTTAACCAGGGTGTAGCTTTTAAAACCTGCAAGCACTCTGCTGTCCTCTGGCTTTTGGCTGCTAAAGAAAAGCAGGGTTGAGGAGATGCTCTGTCCAGGCATGTTATTTCCCCCCAAAGTTAAGGCCACGGGTCACCTGGATTGCTTGCAAACCTTACCTCCCTCCCCGCCTCACCGGTGACCACTTCATCAGGAGCCGTTGTCCTAAAAGACGCAGATTAAGATATCAGTGGCGAGGGATTCCAACTGTTCTCGTGCACAACACGGAGCAGTAATACCTCCTGACAGGGAAGCTTTAGCACCCGGTTCACATTCTCACATCCATCAGTGATCCCTCATCCCAGGCAAGCGGAAAAAGAAACAACTCACATAAATATGTGGACCCCACGGGCTGGCACACATGGTGAAAAAGGTCACAAGGATGGATACAAGATGAAGGACCACTTTTTTTAAAATGGTTAAGAGAGAGGACAGAAAGTGGCGTGATGTAAATTTTAAAGCATCCCACCGGCGCTGAGCAAACAATTCAAAATATTTTTGCTAAACCATTGTCAGCTTGCAAATGGAGCGAGTGGCCACAACATGCTACATTAAATCTTAACATTGGCTAATAAGATCCAACCTGTCATCGTCCATCCTATCAATATGCATTTCAAATAGTTTAACATGATTACATTTTAAATCCATTTGTCTCCACTTAAACAATTTAGAGCTAAAGTGAAGATAATAATAATAATAATAATAATAATAATAATAATAATATAATAATAATTATTATTATAATGAATACAGAGTAGAAACAGTATTATTATTATTATTATTATTATTATTATCTTCAGTTCAACTCTAAATTGTTTAAGTGGAGACACATGAATTTCAAATGTTATCACGTTATTCTGTTATCCAGAAAGGTAATATTATACGTAGATTGGAGCAATCAAAGACGATCCAAAATGTGAGTAGAATGTTTTAAAGTAGTATAAATGCCTTCCATGTGGGAAGGTGGCACTTGTGCTGGTTCCTCGCCACCACCTGCCACCTATGCTAAGTGGGAGGGGCTAACAAAAAAAAAAAAAACGAGACAGCAGGTGCGCTGTTATCACCGCCATAGAGTGGTAGTTACAAGGCCGCATGACAATCGACAGGAAATGAAGCCGTGCAGCTGAGTGTGATAGCTGCTTTTAGAACGCTCAATATTATCTGACACATATTTTGTTTTTAAAAGGTAGCTGATTAACGTTAACTTCATGAATTGGGATAACGTTTTGCAGCAGGCCGTTGGTTCAGATGACCCCCGTATTTCTATATAAGCGGTGTGTCATTTGTAGGGCGTTGCCAACTGCTCTTCACGCCACCTGCCTATCCTTACCTGTCCTTGTGTTCATTGAAAATTTCCCACTTCCAACGTCTACTGTACAGAGCAGCAGCACACCCTCCAAATCCCCCCCGCTCCTGAAAAAAAGTGACTTTTGCAACAGACAGAAGCGAGGATATAAAGAAGGAGAGTTGTTTTCTTTTCAGTGTCTCCCCTGGCTAAATCTGGGGTAAGCCTGCTAATCCCGCTTGGAGTGATGACTCACAACGGGTGTGGCCAATGTGTTCCCGAAGATATCTTTTCCACAGTGGGAATATCAATAGGAATGTTGATGTTGGCTCTGTGAAACATGTTGTGTGCCATTTCGTTTTTTCATTTACCAGCTGCCCAACGCTTCTTTTTCAAATAAAGGACGGGATACAATCAGATGCATATTTCGTGATCAATTTGACAGTGTGCGTTTCGGATGTGTCTCTGAGAAGGAGGGAATCGGGCCCACCTAATTGTTATTGCGTGTGTGTTTGGCCTGGAGACAGTCGATGGGAATCAGCAGTGAGCCTGGAGGCAGGTGGGGGGCCGGCGTCTCCCACTTCCCAGTGTCTTAGTTGTAATGCATCCCTCCACTAACAGGGATCAAGGTATTAGGGATTCAGGTTATTTGTATTGATTTTATGTGCTGTCATGCCGGCTTTGAGGATGCCCTCATATTTGTGGAAATTGCAAATTCCACCTCGGAAATGTCACCAGCATTTAATCTCTTCTCCAGTGGTCAATATGGGACCCGCTCCATTTCACTCAGGTCCGGCCACGTTTATTAAACAGAGACCACACACTCGCTCAGTTACCATGACACCACGTTGAGTGGAGTGGGATTGGTCCAGATGAGAAGGTAACATGGGAGGAAGAAAGTCGAACATTAATAACTATAGAGAAGATCTTTGTATCAGTGTTTATTAGATTGCTCATGGATGAGGAGCCTTAACTTTGGATTAGGCTCATGCACAATTCATAGATTGCAAAAATCGCAAAAATTCTCAAAATGACATGACAATAAAGTTGATTCAAAATAGGCATTCAAATTAAAACCAGGAGGAGTACGCTAAGGTGATGATTGTTATTCCACGAGGTCCCTTCAAGGCCTCTAAGAGCAAACGACGTCGTCGCATCGGCCAACATTTGCATGCGATTTCCATCTTTGCTTTTCCACGTCATAGCAAATGTTTCTCTTTCTCCGCTATTTACAGGACTGGCCGGGTCACCCAAGCACCCCCGCCACCGGTTCTCTCTCTGTCGTCCGCAATCAAATTTACTCTGGCTTGAGTACACGTTTAGTGGGGACCATTTGTTTGAGGCAAACACTTAGGGCCCTCGTATGTCATTGACCAGTGTCCACAAATATAATCCTATCAAGTTCAATCTTAGAATGTCCTATGCTGTTGTTTTCCTAATGCAATAAATGGAAATAATCCCATCAGTCAGGATTTTTATAGACTCAACTCCTCTTTTGTTAGTGCATTAGGGCTTTCCACTCCTTTTTTGTTTATCCCACTGTTGATAATTTTGTGATTGTTTCACCGACACCTGCTTGTTGACATGCAGTCGGGTATTTACAGTTCTACTCCGGGACGGGCTCCGCTAACAAACATGAACCTGCGTGCTTGAATGCGCCCTTTCTTGCTTGTTGATAAAGCCCCGCTTCTTGCCGAAGACCTCAGTTGACATGTACCTACAGAGAAAGCCTTAGCAAAACAAGCCGGACCCTTGTAAATATGCATTGCCCAACAGTGGCACACGCGCTGTTGGCTTACACACTGCTAGTGGTGTTTTTCTTTTTACCTCCAAATTTGCTCGGAAAACTAATCATGGTCTGATAAAGCCCATGGTAAATATGGGAGAGATTGACACCCACATGTCAAAGTTTACATAGCCGAACCAAGTGTACATATAGGACGAGAGAACTGTGGGGCCGCGCGGCGCAGGGCTGGACTGACCTCGGTTAGTCTGCGCCGATGAAACAGACGCTTTGTGAAGGGGAGGCACACAGCAGGAAGATTACTCAAAGACTTGCTCCGAGAAGTTAGATTGTCTGAAGATAAACTTTCGATGGGAATACTTGACGGCAAAGCGGTAATAAATACGTCATTATTTTGTTGTTTTAATAGCATCCTTTTTTGTTGTTGAAACGGCGCTTCTTCTTTCTCGCTAGTGGCTGTCAGCTTTCCAATTGCTTGATAATCCACAGCAAAGACAGTGCAGCTAACAGAAAAGGTTAACCCTTGACTGATGTGTCTGATGTTAATCTATAGATCAATTAGGGAGAGGCACACTGGGTCAAGCTACAGATATTGCGATGGCTATTAGTTGGCCTGTCTGCCATTATTACACAGTCACATGCTCAAACATTGCAGTGGCTTGGTATGCTAGGCACAGATGCTGAAGGTAAACAGACAGGCCTACAAGGATTGCACAAAATATTGATCTGACAGCAGATGGGAACCTTGATAGCAGCCATTCCCTTCTTCTTGTGTCTCTGTATTCTGATGTGTGCACAGGGTGGAGCATTTACGCCAAAATGCACAAATTATTTGTTTTGGTTTTATTAATCTGAAATATGTAACTGTTTTGGTCAGAAATAAATGGGTGTGTCTGGAAAAGGAAAATAGTTCTCTTATTAAAGGTGACAAACTTGAATTTTCCCTTGATCTGTCAAAAAATACGCTATTTGTGTACATCCTTATGACATATTTGAAATATTGAATATTTAAGTGCTACATTTGAACTGCAAATTGAATTTGAAGATCCATTTGAATAATACAAGGACCAAAATTAGCCTATTTCAAGCAATGTAATATTAATTATTTTTTATTTCATATTATATCTTACCTTATGCAAAGTATATAGAGTACAGTATAATCATCAGCAACATCTTTAGCTCTACAACCAAATGAGGTCGAATATAAATGAGCTCCAAGAATTCTGCTTTTGCAAATCTCAAAAAGTGCTATTTTTTGTAACACATCCAAGGGGTATTTATTCATTTTAAATTGGCGCTCAAAGCCACAGCAAAATAACAATAAATGAATGCACTAATAATAATAATAATAATAATAATAATAATAATAATAATAATAATAATAAAGGCCAAATTGTTTGATACAGCGCTTGTATGAGATACACTTTTTATATACTATGTGCAAAGTTGTTTCCTCCTCAAATATTCCAAGGCTGTAGGCATTTGTCCGCTCACAAAATGCCAGACAAAGAGGGAAACACTTGCATCAGGCTCCTTTTGTCGCATTAAGCTGCGTATAAAAGAGTTGTCCACGAGAAAAGATGGATTGCAATTTTCCATTACTTCATTCAAAGCTTCCCATTCATTTGTAGTGAATGCGATTGATGGCGGAATCTCTGAGAGTAGACGAAAAGGTACCTTGCACTTCAACGGTATAGAAATCTTCTTTTCCAGTGACTGATCTCATAAATATTTTAGATGATCACATGACTCACGCTGGGAAAAATGTCAACAGGAATGACCCATTTAAGGAGTGATTCTTTCTTTTCAAGGCAGGCATTAAGCATCACTTCAAATGAAAACATGCAAGTGGTCTAAGTAGCTGACAATAGATCAGTTCTTTTAAGGAAATTTCAATTTTAGGACAGGGTTATGATAGGTCGCATATTTCTCCGGACAATCCCTGTGCTCCACATTGTGGGTAACTAGTGCAAATACCAATGATGGATAATCCAACATTCCTCAATCTTGAAATCTGGGGATCATCACAGCGGGAGGTTAGGATCCATATTCATGTCTAATTATGGTTGTATATCAAATTACTTCTGCTACTATGTTTCACTCAGAGCTCCTGGAGATCAATCAGTTTTGTGGCATTGACGAGACAGAAGCATTGAAAAGCTCCGCCTACATGGGGATGCCACCGGCCATTTTTAAAATTGCTCATGGGGTGGCAGAATTATTCCAATTCGCCAGATGGAAGCGATTCCTACACCTTGTTGTCACGATGCCTCCAAAAAGGACATCGAGGCTGCTTCCTGAAAAAAAAAAGAGCTGCCAGCTCCCCGGCTCTCATTGCAGGAGCCTGTGGCTCAGCACAAGCCTCGGTGATAAAGTGGTATTTCCCGCATACAAAGGAGGCATCGGGCCTAATCCTCAACCAACCCACACCCCCTTCTTTCTTCCCAGCAGGGAAGCACAATGAGTGTGGACCTTGTCTTAATCCAAAGGTGGGCTATCACAATAATCTGGTAATACATGCTGATCAAAGCCTATTCAATGCTAATCAGGACAACAGATCAGTATTATGATCTAATTAGGGACACCTCGTGTGCCACTGGGGTGGAATGCCACGGCATTGTTGAGGTTACAGAGGATGACATTAAAATGGTGGAGCAGAACAAAGGGCTGCCTGTAATGCTGTGCTATAATCCTTGCTCAAACCTGTCCTGGCAAAATAGCAGACAGTAGGCATTTAAATGAGAATGCAGGGGACTCTATCCAATAGAATCATGAAAACAATTGGACATATTCGAAGGAAAAGTCAGAAAATGTCTTTCCGCACTTGTCTTAAATTGCTATTGTTGTTAAAATATTTTTGTGGAATATAAATTAATCAGAAAGAGCCTCCCATTTGTATTTAAAATTACATCTCAGTTCCAAAGGACTCAATTTGTGAGGGTCACATCACCAAACCCAGAAAATTTCCATTTCCTGATCTTCAGTCAACAAAATGGCTACCCCCAAGATGCTTAAAAACAGGTGTAGGTGCATTAAAGATATTTTTGTAAAGACAATTTTTGACTCAACTTCTCTTTCCACACTGATGCAAACCCGCACGTGGGATTTCTTTCTCTGATGCCATTTCTGACATGAAGGATGATGAAGAGGTTGGAGGTGAACCACGGTCGAGCAAATTCTCACAGCGTGACATTTGCTCTTTGACTCCCTCCATTGGCTCCGAAACATTCACCGACTCCGCTAGATACGTGCTGTACTCTTGTGGATTTGGCTCGGCACGGTATGCCTAATCAAGCATGAGCTATTAACCAATCTTTAAATCAATTACCCACTTGCCTTTCGGAAGGCGTTGTTCCCCTTTGGGAGGCGCATCGGTCACGCCTTGTCTGCACGGTTATCCCCTGCAAGTCCAGAAATGTGGGTGGCCGTGGCTCTTTGAAAGCAGCACAATACAGCTCCTACATTTGGCTAAATCAGTAGATAGAAAAGTCTGCCGCAACAAGGCTCCTGGGAGGGGCTAATCCCATCAAAATGGACTCCTTTTATGCAAACAATAATGGCCAGTACCCTCTAATGACAGAGGTATTTTATACATGGGATGCAAGGTGAGCACAACTCACAAGTGTGAGATAAAAAAAAATATATTGCGTGGAGAGCAACATCCTTCCCACCTGTTACTAAAACAACAAGGCCATTTTTGGATTGAGCACTGTTTAGATATTCCTTAGTTACCAAAATAAAGGCCAGATGTGCAGGTAGGCATATCATGTGGCTACATGTAAGAAAAAGTGTGTGCGACGACGAAAGGCGGCTGTGTCGACAGCTTTTGCTTTGCAACTTGACTTTCCCTTTCAGTCAGCGTACAAAGAAAGGTTTAACCCTTTATTTGGGAGTAAACGTACCAGATTTGCACTGTGTTGAGTTTGGCACAACATCAGTAAGGTACTCTGTGTGTGTTTGTGTGTGCGTATGTCAACATTATTGGAACTGTACTCTACAAATGAGGTTACCGTTATAAAGGCTTTAGAAATTGTTCATCAACAATAATATAAATCAATTTGATGGATCGTGTGTGAGCTCACTTTTCGGCAGGTTCAAAGTAATGCCAAATGTTATAATGATCCTTAGTGGGGCTGAACAATTTTGAATTTCTTTCAAATCTATGGCTCGATCACTTCAACGTTTTCATAAAACAATGATATGTAAACTTTTAAAACACGGTGCTTATAATACCTAGACACTGTATAAGTAATATAATATTATGTATACAGATAAAATAAAAATCCTATGGACTGCCCCCCATCTAAATTGCCACCTCTGCGATTGGAAAACAGCACTCTACTACATTGCGATGTCGACTTGAATTCAAACAACCAACCTCGAAAAAGAAACGGTTACGACAGCCTGACATTTGAGCGTCACCACAATCCGAAGTGTACACGCCGTCCCGTGTGGGTCAGCTCCATCCAGGCTCAGCCCCCACCCCCATCCTAAGTCCAACTCCCACACACAGTCAGGGACAAAAAGGCCCACCTCAGTGTGGCCCTATCAATGTCAGTGCTTTGTGCGGCAGTCTTTCAGGGTACATGAAGTGTCTTTAGCAACAATGAGATCAATAGCCCAGCCAACTGTGCAGCCAGTGAGGCCCCCGCCGAGCTGCAAGACGGAGCACATAAAGCTACTCCGAGTCGCCACGTCTGATCTGTATCTCCATCTACTTGTGCACACTCAGCTCTGGCCGGCAACTTTTTCCTCTCACGTGTTTGCTGTGTCGAAAAATCAGACGCCGTGCTCGCGGTGCAATATTGACGTGACATATCGCCCCATTTAGTTGGAAATGTCCCTGAGGACCTTCCAAAGTTTTCTGTGTACTCTGCTGAGCCGGATCTTTCCTGACAGTGACCTCAGTCAGCTTATAGGTATACTGCGTTGGACAGGTCAGTGTCATTGATTTCCCATTGCCTCTTGGCACAATAAAGAGTGTCAATGCACCATTGAGATATGTCCTTGACCAAAGTGTAACACGTCGACACCAACAAGCTCCCCTGAAAACAGCATTTTGCTTCATATCACAGTTTTATTCTCATTTTCAACGTCAAGTGAATTCATTAATAAGACCACCTAGTTGGACCCTGAAGCTTTTTTTTACCCGCTCAACAGAGAAAGTCGAATTTTCCATCATGAGCTTTTTTTTCTTCAAACAGAGACCGGTCTTTGTGATTTAATCCGAGTTCTCTCGAGGAAATAGAGTCTCGACAGGCAGTGGCGGGATTATACGAAAGCCTTTTCCAGTGCTGTATCTTTGTGAGATTTTAGTTGAGATGCCAGGAAATTGCCAACTACAAAAAAAGAAAATTTGATTTGCATCGAACAACATTCCCTCGGCAGCGGAAGAAACTAGGAATCGTGTAATGGCTGTTTCAGTCAGCCATTTTACATAACACTCAACTTTATATTCTGTCTAGTTATCCTCCCAAAATGCCAAGCCTAATGTCATGCAATATCTGACCAAATGACCTTAATTTAAAGGGCTGCCATTGATGTCAACATGGAGTAAATAGCAAGTTGCAAATGTGCATTGATTGTTTAGATGCTCCAGGTGACAGCTTGTCAGCAGAGACAACTTTTGTTTACATCTCAAATTTCACCGAACGGCGATCGGCTGGCTCTGAAAAGAGTTGACAAAGCTTGAATGAAGATCCTTACATTTGAGAAAAAAAAAAAATCGGAATAAATTATGGGACGAGTAGTCAACATGCAGTCTTTGCTTCTCTTGAGCTGCCTCAGCAAAGCAATGTGTGTGTGTGTGTGTGTGTTTGTGTGCACGCACGCTGCCCAGTTCAATAAGGAAATGAGATGCAAATGACTCCATACGTCTACAGCATATTTTAAGAGGTTTATTCAGTGTTTTGATGTAGACTAGGCCTTTGTCGCTTTAAATGTACAAACTATTCAAAAGATTTCTTTTGTTCTTCACTTTTGTAAGAAAGTGGAGAAAATATTTGGAATGCATTAAGTGCTGAAAACCGCCTGTCATCGCCGACAATAAAGGCTAGCCTAATAGATGTTAGTATGGATGGTAAAGAGAACAAAAAGAAGCGGCCCTCTGTTGTTCACAAACTGCCTGGCCCTACTAAAAATGAATCCATTAACTTCAGACTGTTTACTTTTTACTTTTGGCTGAGAAGGCAAGGAACATAAAAAAAAAAAAGTCGCAGGAGCCAAGGCCTCAACTTCTTTCACAGGCCACGTTTTTTCCGCTTTTTAAAAAGTCACACGCCAAGCGACCTGGCAGCTAGCACTGACAAGACGCGAGGGACAGAATAGACGGAACGAGGTGACAAAACCAACACAAAAACGGGTAACATCTGCAGCCGCTTCCAGACAGACAGTTGGATGTGAATAACTCAGCACTTTGTGCCCTGACCTTGGCGAACAAAGAAACGGGGAGATGCCTCAGGAGCAGAGTGGGACATCCTGGGAGGCGAGCATCCACGGCATTTTGTCGGTAGGGTGGGGGCAAATATTCTTCTGCCAGCACGTTGAATGCCACTTATATAAAAAATATTCTCAAACCAACTCGAAGGTTCATCTCGATTCATTTCATCTCAGCCGAAAGTTAGAAAAGGCAACCCCCCCCGTCAAAATCAAAGGATGACACAACAAAGCAACTGTGTACTTGACGACTTAAATCTTACAAGTTCCTAATCCTTCTGAAGTCCACATGAGACCCTTGGTCTCCATGGAAACAGTCGGGCATTCAACCAAGTGATTGCCTCCAATGAATTTCAGATAAGACAAAATGGAAGTGAATTGATGTGATTTTAATGCAGAAGTGCGCGACGGAGGGGAGGTCCACTCGCTTCATATTTGAATAAAGCAAACAGAGCAGACAAAAGGCTGACAGCCGTAAATGACATTGTCAGTACAAAAATTATCAGCCAGTTTACAATCTGTTTGCTCATGTAGAACAAACAGAATGTGTGTGGCATCCCCGGGCTTTGTGAGCGGCAGGGTCGGCAGCCGGCGGCGGGAGAAAAGCAGATACGGGCTCCCCCCTGCAGCCCTGCAACAATTAGATAGCAATTTGACAGGCACACTCCAAATGTCACTTTGTTGTCCTCTTCCAAGGGCATCCAGGGCTTGTCTTTTCTTCCCTTTTTGATATGATCTTAAAGGAAATACAGAATTGAGGTGCCCCGGCCAAAAAGACAAATTGTGAGAGCGATGGTGAGAGGACTGCCCGTGTGGGATATGACGTAGGGAGACGCATTCCAAACATGAGAGCCTCAGTTTCCTAGCAAGGGCTCCAGTCTAGGGTCCTCCATTGGTGGTAGGGGGCCGACGGGGAGATCTTCCTGCCTGGCCTGCTCGCACTGCCCTTTGTCGCACGCTGTCATTTGTTTTGTTTTGGTCTTGTTAACCTCGATGTGGCAGCTGCTCTCGGCTTGCGCCGGGCTGCAACGCATCAATTTCATCTTGGGACAGGCAACCAAAACACAGCAGGTTTGCACCTTGAACCTAGCCACTGTAATCTCATCTGGACATGTTGCCAAGCAACCATGAGCCCCACGTACTGTATGTGAATGTTTGATAATGTTGATATAAAATATCTGTGTATGTTTTATATCGAAAGGGATACTTATTTAGTTATGTTCAACGTGAATATTTTGTCTCTGATGAATTTGAAAACTTATTAAAACGTATTAACTTATTAAATTATTTTTCACGTACAATTAACGCTTTTTAAATCGCATTTTGCCACTTGCAACAGCCAATCCCAGCTCAGCTTGCGAACGAGCCGTGATTGGTTCTTACTCGAGCACTGAACGCATGTGATGTAATTTTCAGTCAACAGCAAGTGGTAAAATGCATTTTGAAATGTGTTAATTGTGCATGAAAAATTCTGAAATTATATTATGAACAAAATATCAACTTTTTACTGTTGAAAATGGCTAAATAAATTAAATATTCCTTCAATACAGTTGTGGTTCAATTATAAAATACATGTCAACATACAGAACAAAAGGTGCGGCTCTCTTTCAAGTTAATAAAGTATATAATTATTTTTTTATGTTTGCTTGAGTTTCTATTCCTGTGAGCGCTCAGTGCTGGCAGCCCCTAATTTTCTAGTCGTGTGGACGTAAATTCCATTTTCAGTTTGTTTCACTGGGGAGGTTATCATTGAGACCAATGAACTTTACGTGGTAAAAAGTGCAAAGTCCATTTTAACATATTCAATCAAATCAGGAAAAATAATCTGAATCACTCTGTTTTTTATCCATATTGCTTGCAATTGCTAGGTAGCTACGTTACACGGAATTTCAGTGGTGGAATTTTCTCTTGAAACCAAATTGTATTGTACAAAGGCACATCAGTGAGTTTTGTGTAGCTATGTAGCTCATTCAAAAGTTGATTTCTTGGAATTACTCAATCAATTCCCGCCAAACGTGAATGAGCGGAACACAGAAGAAGATAAAAAAATATTACAATGTATAATTAAGAGTGGCTCAATATTAAAATGTGAGTCAGTAAGTGTGTCTGTGCCTCCTCCATTGAACTCTGCTCTACTCTAGTTGAATTTGTTTGCAATGCATTTGCCCCAAAAACTGGTTCCTGTGTTTTTTCTCGATCACACCGTACACACTGGAAGCACAAATATAAGCAACTGTTTTTTCATTTAAATGTGCAAGATGGAGGACTGCGAGACAGAACGCTAACATAATCATTTTCTGTTAAGTTTTCTTGTCTCGATGGCTTCACGGATGCTTCTTGATGTCCAACTGAAAGTCCTCATGAGAGAAAAGCAAGTTGCCTCAGTGGTCATTGATATTCATGCCAAGATGTTTCTCCCTGCGTCGCTCTGATGTGTGACTGCCGTGATGCAGTTTAGTCTTATTAAAAAGTTGTTTGATTAGTCAGCCCAGGAATGAAGGCTATATGGAAAGGTCTGGCAGCAGCAGATAAAAGGGGAATGATAAATAGGCCAGTCAGCCACTAGAGCATCAAAACACATCCATTTCTTTGCAAAGTTGATCCAATTATGACCAGACACTAACACCATAGCTACTCTGTTTTGCTCTTTTTATTTCAGGCTAGATTGCTGGTGCCCCTCCTTTTTTTTTTTTTTTTGCAGATACGGCAATCGGTCATAAAGGGCCAGCCATCATTAGTGCTGTTTGAATTGGAGCCCTGTAGTGTTTGGTTAAGAGGGTTAATGCAAATTTGATGAAAGAATAAGGCTGCATTTACATATCGGCCTCAGCTCACATGGGCTGGGTAAACATTCTGTTTATCTCAAGTGTCATTTTATGATTTCAGTCAAATGTAAGAGCGACCTTGGCCCAGTCGGAGCACAAGACAGAGGAAATGTGCTCCCATTAAACCATGCTTTGTTGTGAGTAAAAATGATATTTTTAATTTACCCGATAAACATGATACTCAGGTACCATTCATTCGAAGCATAAAAAGGTAACCCTTGCATTAAATACTTATAAAATGGTTGTCTTTTATTTACATATTGGCGACAGACATTTTACCACTTTAACAGCTCATAACACGGAAAAAAAAACTTAATTTAAAGGGGATGTAATAAGGTAAAATTATATTTTGTACAGGGAAGAAAATTCCCACTTTGCAGTATTTTACAATTGTTTAAAATTTAAATTGCAAAATGAAGGTAATCTGGAAAATATATTGCAAATACAAATGAGGTAAACGCATGCACTGAAATCTGGCTCGACCACAGTGGGCTGCTAAAAATAAGGCAAAACACTGCCATCTATGGCTTCTTTCTGAGGACTGCTCAGGTTCTGTGCAGCCAGCACAAAGGCAATCAGCCATTCATTGAGAAAGAACTGATTGTGCAATATTTGCAAATACGATTAATACAATACAGTTGTAATCATAACCTTACACTCAGTATATTCATTTTCATTTTTAGAAATAGACAAAGCATTCAGAGCTGGTGTTCCAACCAAAGTTTTGGACGTCTCACGATGCTGACACGTTTTTGGCTTCCGAATTTGACAGATTAGACTGAAAGCTCGATTTTCATCCAAATGGGCATCTGGTGGCCATATCCTTTAAGCAACACAATTCTGCACAAATCAGGGGTTCTGTCGGAGCTTTTCCGACCACCTGCCGTGTATCTTCCCCTCGATGCGAGTGAGCCTGCCTTCATTGTTTCATCATTTTATCTTTACACTTTGTCGGCCAAAACGCAACACACATTGCACAATTTGTACTTTAATGGCCAATATAGTGATACATCGAGCACTGTATCTCGCCGAGAACGCGCTGTATATGACAGATATCCCATTCCCGAAGCTTGCTGTACATTCATTGGCAATAACAAGAGGGCACAATTTTGACAAGGATTCAAGAGCGCATTAAGGTCCAATAAAGAAGTGCATATAGCTGCCAGACTGGGGTAGCAGGTTGGCGGCGAAACATAGAAGCAAGCCAGATGTCAGGGCTTCTATAGCTTAGGCCTTGACCAGGCCTTCGTCTGCGACGGCCCTTTATGTGGCTCTCTGCGTGACACCCCGGTTCCCTATGGGAGCCCCGAGGCTTTACTGGTGATGAGACGCCATCCGTCCCGTCTGTCACCTCGCTCCCAACTTATTCATACGCCATCCATACAGTAGCTCCTCCAAGGCGGCTAATCCCCGTCTCCCGAGGTGGAGTGCAGACAGGGAAGCAGACAGGCGGGCAGGTTGCTAGTCTGTTCATAAGATGTTCAACACTCTGAGCATGAAGGCACATTTCACATTGACAACATTTGGGGCCGTGCAATCAGCATGAGGCTGCAGAACAGTAGGTGGAAACTCCGATTCTTACGATAACGTGCTAACGCATGCAGGCGTAGACAATCGCTTTCATCCCCCCAGATTTGGAACAACACTGCACGTTATGACTTTGCATCCTAATTTATGAGTATGTCGACGGTGACTTCTTTTGTTTTCTTCCTCCCTAACTTTCTCCGGCCCACACAAGAAAGTTGGCACCAAATTCAAGAAATAACACCGGCAAACCGCAATATGTCGAAAGCCGTCTGTTGTTGGTTGGAGATACCTCGGCACTCGCCTAAGTCAATTTGCTCGGCGTGCCATCCCTTAATGTTTACAAACAAATACAGAAGAAAATGTTTATGTAATGCGCTTATTTGAACAAGAACTAAGAAATGTGCAAACAGATCATCATTCTTAGGGAATCTTTGCTTTGCAAACACACCTATAATAGATTCAAGTCTGACACTATGCCAGCGTTATCCAGGTAAACGAGAACTGTGACTGACAACTGAAAGTGGTTTCTATTTGTGCTTGTGTGTGTGAGATGGAAACACACACAAAGAGGTTCTGCAAGTCTCACTATGCCACAATCACCCCCCGACGTCTTCTATAGAAGAGCCATCAATTCATCTCGGACAACCTGACCACTCCCTTCAAGGATCAGCACATAAAGACTGACCTGGGGCACACACCAGAGAACATTAATCAAGTGCCACAGGTGTGTGTGTGTGTGTGTGTGTGTGTGTGTGTGTGTGTGTGTGTACATGTGCATGACGTCAGATTGTGTGTTGCAATTGTTGGGTCATGTACAGGGCACTGGATCAACACTTGATCAGCAATATCTTAATAATAGCAACAAGTCACCAAAACATTCGCATGCAAATGTGTTGCTATTTATATTATTGATTGTCCGATGTGTGATTAGGGATGTTTGTCAAACTCAAATAGTATTGTTTTTTTTCTCGACAGAGATTACCCGGTTTAATACAGAGTGCAATCAACCTTTGGGCTGGACGTATTCTGTGTGTGTGTGTGTTGGGCCGGTTGGGTGTGTGAGACAAATACCACCTGTGTGGCGGAGGAAACCAGAAAATTTGGAGCCAACCCGTGCTTTGTCAAATGCCATTTGATTTGTCACTCAACGGAATCAGTCTGAGTCACTTAGCAAGCCACACCCGCTTTCCCCATCTCAGCCTTTCTTCTCCCTCCAACACAAAGTGTATCTAAGGGTTCACCTCCAGGCCAAGAGTGTTGACACACATACCTGGCAGCGTGTGGCTCACACCCATTTCTTTCAGTGAGCGGCAGCCTCGAACTACAGACGGAAAATCATCACAAATCCTAAAATTTTACCAGCAAATCTGAGTGAGGTTTACTAATTTGCATAATTAATTCCAGGCTTATATACTTTTGGTCATTACTATGAATTCAGCATTTTTCAAAGATACATTTTGATACAACATTGGATAGGTGTACTAAATGTAACTTGTGGACAATGAGTGAAGCTACCAATGGATCTGGTTGCCTTGCAGTTATCCATGATGCGACTCCTGACAAAAACGCCAAGATGAACTACGAAGAGTTTTGGGCTTGTACAATTCACCCCATTTGGTCAAAACTCTCAATTTAAAGCTGAATGTCCGAAGTTGAAACATATCTTGCTCATTTCGTTTCATTTTCATTGGTTAGAGCAGTGGTTCTTAATCTGGGTTCAATCCAACCTTAGGGGTTCGGTGAGTTGGTCTCAGGGGTTCGGCAGATCTGAATTGGTCACACTGATTTGCAGGTATGTTATTTCTTGTGAGTTCATGCATTGTGTTGGTCTGTCTTGAATTTGAAAAAATATATATATTTTTTTCACTAAAGAGGGGTTCGGTGAATGCGCATATGAAACTGGTGCCGTTCGGTACCTCCATCAAGGTTAAGAACCACTGGGTTAGAGCCTAAAACCATGTCCCAATATTTATGTACCTGTGTGTAGCTGGTTCTCAGGTTGGAGCGGCAAATTTCAGCACAAACAGATAATTCCATCCACCCTATGGATGAGAGACATGTCTGAAAGGGACAGCTAAGTCAACTTTGTCAGTGGCGACAATTTCATGTTCACACCTTTACAGGCAAAAACAGAAATTTAGAAAATGTTGAACACAAAAAACATTCTTTCAAAGTAAATTTCATGTTCACACCTTTACAGCCAAAAACAGAAATGTAAAAAATGTTGAACACAAAAAACATTCTTTCAAAGTAAATCAAAATGGAAAAGTATAGGGTTTATCTAGTTTCCATTTGCCTCTTTGAGAGCAGCACAGATAAGAATGAGTCAAGTTGTCTAATGCCGGAAGCAGCTAACTGATTGGCCGCCGCACACAATAGGCGGGTTGTGCCATCGACTCACATTCCACACATGCCAGTCCGTCTGTCAGTGAGCCTGAAACGGAGCCCACTTTCCCAATTAGGGTCATTAGTGTGAGCCAGTAAGTGGCCCGGTCACACATGGCTGCAAAACAGACCCACTTTGGCACGGTGGAACGGACGCCAAGCAGAACAACACAATTGGGACGTTTTCACCAAGATGTCCATCAGGACATTTGGAGCTTAGTCAGCAAAGGTGCAAGTGATGTTTGGATGCCAAAACAAAGCGGCAGAGGGAGTTGGAGAAACTGAAGTGATACTTTTCAAACACTGTGTTGAAGAGTGTGTGAATTTGTTTTTTAATAAAATAAAATTGTATCACATCTCCAGACTAGCAGTTTTGGCCTTTACCTCATTTTACATTGCTCTTGATCAAACTCTTTTTTTTCGCGGGCCGAATTGTCGTCATAGCTTCTTTCGGAGGGCCATTATGACTGTCAACCCAAATAAATGTATGAGCACCTCATATTATATACAGTAAAAGCTACAAAACAAACTGACAAATAACTCCTTTTCAAATCAGACGAGTAAAAACTGGTCAAATATTTAATTTAATATATATAAAAGTGAAGACAATTTGCTATTCTAGTAATGACACACAAATTTGATGCACAATTTGTCTTCGCGGGCCACATAAAATGATGTGGCGGGCCGTATCTGGCCCCCGGGCCTTGAGTTTGACACCTGTGCTCTTGACCATAGAGGAAGTTTACAATATTTATACATTAAAAGTAGTTTAGGTAGTATAAGAGTTTTCCTTACTGCACTAATGAATTCATATACTGGATTATGAATGCATGTCAATAAACTTTTATGATCTCAAACAAGGGCACCTGTAACTGAAGATTATTTGTATTTCAATAAATGCTTGCAGCCTACTGGATGAATGTGCAGTTTAAGTGTCTCTGCATCTGTTAAGAATTCTGCAATATGTTCTCTGCCATGAAGATTTTACCCGGATATAAAGATTGAAGAAGTATTGTATCAGTAGTTCATCAAGATGCGAGACCCCCTAGCAGCATTTGCAGCACTTGTCTTTACAGCGTCGAACACATTTTATGCTTCTATCTCAGTGCTTGTAAGGATTTACTATACAACTCTAAGCACCACCTGCATTCTTTTGAATCATTACCAGGCTTTTCTTTTTCCCCCCCTTTTATTCCCTCACTCAAATTGAAATAAGGTGTGCAGAGAGATTTGGAAAGCGGAAGAACAGACTGATCAGTCAGCGACTTTCACATTCAAGAGACAATAAAGTGAAATGACTCGATGAGAAATCACTGGAGATTAACGCTCAAGCTGTTGGCAGGTTCAGCCGTTGAAAAGAAACCTCTGAGCTGTGCAGCTGGGAGTTGCGTGCCTCGATTCATCAGGTTAGACCGCGATGGCTGGATGAGGCTGCTGGAAGCGTGATGAAAGTTGCTCTAAGCTGGGAGACGATGGCACCTTCCTACATGTGAAGTACTGAATCAACAGTAAATGTTCCTCAATGTTCCAAGTGCCAAAAGTGGAATAAAGTTGTCAGAGGAGAGTACAAGGGATATATTGTGGAATGGACAGCTATTAGCTTGATATTGTATGAATAGCATCGGGACATACATAAGAGGTGGAAAAAAAATACCTGTAAAAAAAGAAAACTGGTAAAATTAGAAGTAATGATTCAACTCCTGTACATAAGAAAAAAGTTCAGCTAGCTTTCACAGCTAAATAGCATTGGCTGCACCTTTATGCTATCCAATTTTTTTTTTCCAGAGCACAACACTGCACATTTGCCACAAATCATTCTTAGATCTTAAATAAGGCCATGGATAGGGAATTTATTGCTTCTCTGAATTTTTGGTGTCATCGATCTTCCCTTGTTCATGTTTCTCCATGTTGCTGAATTTTTTTTCCCTGTCCTATGACCTTGAGGTCGTAAATAAATAAATAAATAAAATAAAAAATAATATATATATATCTATTTATATATATATACGTATATATATATATGAATAACCTATTTTGACACGGGAATCGAAACCATAGATACTGTATCTGTTTCCAAATTTAGGGAAGTCGTCCAAAAGTCCTAAAGTAAAAATCTACTTACAGGGCAGTAACAAAGAATTATTTTCTTCCTTACTTCCCACCATTCCCATACATACATATATACATACATGCATGTAATATTTTACCAATGTTGACTCTGATAACACCAAGTTAGATGGTATGCTGCGAATGTACTCAGTGCATTTAGTGTTTGTTTGATGTGTTGTCTGCCTTGTAGAGTGTGAAGCCACTCACCTTGTTCTCTGTCATAAAAAGTCTGTTTGCACAGCTCCTCAGACTTACTGCAAAGTGTGCTGAAAAGCATGGCCCTCAGACAGACCAGCTAGCTGCTGATCTCAGCGGCATGTTAGTAAATCATAGTGGGGGGAAAAAAAATAATCATCCTTCCTTGTTTGTATAACTGCTAAACCAACCAAGTCCCAGCAAGTGAGCCATGATTGTTTACCACTCCAGCTGCGACACCCTCCACGACCAAAATGGACAAGAGAGAGATATTTGCTTAAAGCAACCGCCTTGTGTTTTCATACTTATTGCTGAGGTGTTTGGTGTTAATAATACCACTTAATGCTGAAGAAATACCAAATATATCTTGCAGCTCTGCACAGTAGGCCAACACGACAGCGGATGTGTTGAAGTAAACAACACTGCCCTCCAGCGGAGGAGAATAAAAGCTTTCTGCAGATTTAAAAAAAAACAAAAAAACATTATATTTAGTTTAGTGGAAACGTAAGGCGCTAACCTGCAATTTTTAAATGAACCAAAAATGATTTTACAATAAAATATTTTTTGGGAGTTTACTCAAAAAGTGAATCTTTCACATAAGATATTTTGGATTTTGCCAATTACCATGATGAACCTTTTACCATCTTATTGTGTACAATGAACCACCGTTATTCAAAGGAGACATCCATCAAGTTCACGATTAGCAAAAACCCAAGAGTAATTGACGCTTACCTAAAAAGGGTTGTACTTGTCTGGATGCAACAGGAAAGCAGCAAACTACGTTTATTTTTTCATGTGACAAGGCCATGGCTGACTAAATGAAGTTCCTCCCATCACTTTGACGTAGTCATACGTTGCAAGGAACGGAAGGCACAGTGTGAATCGCTACGCTACCAGTGAAAGACAATAAAAAAAAAAGAGGAAGTATATTTACTATTGTATAAACCGTACTTCCATGACTCAATTAAAATATACAGTATTGCGAATAAAAGTTCTCCCTAAATGTTTTAAAACAAACAGATTAAAAGATTAAATACAATTTTATTCCAAAGTTAAATACAAGTGAATTGTATTTTAGAAATGTACCACAAGTTAAATCGTGTCATGTTCCCATGAGGTCGCGTGACCATTAAAGACCATAAGAGTCATATTTTAGGCGAGCAACACCTTATTCCAATTTGTTTAATTCAACATCAAACCATAAGGGACAAGTTCATTACAGAGTTTCCAGAAGCTGCTATCGCAACATCCCCGCCCTCTTATTGTATTATGGTTGTTCCGACAGGTGGTGTTACCTGACTGTGGCTGGGAAGCAGGTAGATATGAAGGGGATATGTAGGGGCAATAAAGGGGCCATAAGATATGAAGGGGAGGAGGGGGTGACGTTATACACAAGCACCACCTGCTTCTTTTCAGGGCACTTTATCACCAGCTGCCTGGTGTTTTATATCTCTTCTTTTACAGTGGCTGTGATTAGACTGAAAGGTCAGGTGGAAAATGGAGAAGCTCATATCATCATCAGGATGTCCTGCTCCTTTCAAACCTTCAGATGATGTCACAGAAGACTGTTATTCAGATGCTCCTGGTGGAGAGTGAGAGGCTTCAGTTCAGCTTATTCTGTGGCGCCTCCATGTGGTTTTGGGATTGTATGGCAGATGATCAGGGTTAATTCACTTGACTCAGGAAACTGGGAAAGTTGGAATCTCTGAACTTTATTAGGTTTTAATAAGAGGCACTTTAAATTATGACGTGCGACCACATTTTCCTTGTTAACTGTTAGATGTACAGGTTACGGGGCACAATAATGTTACAATTTTCTTTTTTTTTACACCAAAGAATATTGATATTCCAACAGGGCCGAGACCGGGGTTTTAGTGTCATCTAGTGGTGAGGTAACAGACTGCAAGCAATACAGTACCAATTGCTTGTTCCCACCTATTTGTATCTCTTTTTTTTCTCTTTTATTTGTATATATCTCTCTCTGTTTCAGGAATTTGTTTTACACTGACTGAATGTGATTTACTGTGTGATTGTTTTTCACATGATTAAACTACATATGGTGATGCTATATTGTAAAAGTTCCTTTTGTCACCCTTCCCAAAGAACATACATATAGGTTTAATCACTCCAGCTAAACTAATTTAAGACAAGTTATTTTTAAAAATAGGCTACATACACTAAATCCAAACATGCACGATCCAAAATGCAAAATAAAGAATTATGATTAATTGATTGATTCCTTTCGGGATATACACTTCTGGATTTCAATTAAAAGCAAACATGTATTCAAGGGAGAGCATAAACATATTTAAAGTCAGATCTTTGAATTAAAATGGCAGGGAAGCAATTAAAAAACCTCTCCTTGCTTCCCTCGTTATACTTTTCCACATTCTGCTCGTTCCATGTTCTGCTAATGGCTTTGGATCATGGCTAAGCCTTCCTGCAAATGGCTCCTAATCCAGTAGGCCTGCATTTGGTTACCTGAGGGAAATACTATACACGCTCTTTACTCTGCCAATTGCAAACTGACAGATTAGTCCAATATATATTAATCCCTCCATTTATCTTTGTCAACTAAGGGCCAAAAATAATTTGTGAAAGAACAAATAGGAGTCAGAAGGTGCTTGCTTGCCACCTCATGCGAGTCACCTCTTGGATTGCGCCGCTAAAACCTGACGATATTACACTGCTCTTTTTACACAGCATCAACATTTCATGGGATGAATGATGATCATTTTAAGCAAACAGGTGTTCTCTCAGTGCATTGAAAATACAAAATGGCCACCAGACCTGCATGGATGTTGGTATTCAAAACGGCACATTTATATAGCAGATATTTGTTTTTTAATAAAATCCTCCCCTGGTAATTCAGAAAATTGGGATAGAATTTTTTCAGAAATTTTTATTTACAGTTCAGAAGAAAAAAATGACCATAGAGGCAGTTTTATATTATCCTGAGGAAAATACAATGGTGAAAAACTTGGTATGAGAAACGGCGCATTTATATAGCGGATATTTGTATTTTAAAAAATCCTTCTCTAGCAATTCAAAAAATTGGGATAGAATTGTTTCAGAAAATTTTACATTTACAGTTCAGAAGAAAAAAAATGACCATAGAGGCAGTTTTATATTATCCTGAGGAAAATACCGGAGTGAAAAACTTGTGTCTGACTCTTGGTCATCTCCTGGCGTGTCCACCTCTGGGATGACAAAAGCTACACAACGCTATTGAGTGATGAAGGTTAGCGAAGAGGTCATTCGTCTCGGCAGCCTGTGACATCTTCTCCCAGCATGAAGCCAATTACCTGTCTTCCAAAACACAATGAGGAACCTATACCTAAATTCTAGCGGGAATATTTGTTCCTTGCCAACAGATTAAGTGTCCTTATGACGTTCTTTGTGTATTCTGTATGAATGCAGTATTTCCACAATCCTACATCCCTCTGTTAACCACTTGTCTAAATAGTCATAAATCACTACTGAACTCTGGCTTTTTATTAAGAAGGCACTAAAGTTTTCAAAGTTGCTATGTGGGACACAAAAACATGCAAACACACTATGCTGGAGTCAATAATTGCCCCAAATTACGGCAAATGATTGCTTTGCTTCACATGATCCATACGCACAGGATAGCAGACAGCTGTTTTCTCACCATGCAGAGCTAACCGTTATCGTCCCTTGGGGGGGTTGAGGCGGCGGGTGGCGGTGGAATCGGCCTTTCACTTGCAGTGGAAGACTTACTGAGTGATCCATTTTCCCTTTGCACGGATCAGAGTTCATTTGTTGTATCCGTGTCGTCAGCTGGGATTGCGATTTCCTTTCTGACCTGTGCACGTCATGAGGCAAACTCGCGAGCAGGAGTGAAGTTACAGAAGTACAAACAAGGATGGTGGAAACTTGAAGGTTGTGGACCTTGTCCTAAATCTGTGGGTTGTGGGACTGACTGACTTACTGTACTCTCTTCTTTGCCAGCCTGTGAGGAAGGATTGGAAAAGTCGTTAAGAGGCTTCAAAGCAAACTTCCACACTGCTGCGGTTACCAACGCAGCCCCTCAAACATGATGTAATTACTAATATGCGGAATTTGGGTTAACAAATTGGGCCATGAAATTTGGTGAGTTAGAAGAATTGACTTATGTGCACAGACTAAACAGATCAGTGACGAGGCGATAACTGCCTGTCTGTCAGGAGACTGCGCTACTTCGAAACATGTCCGCTGCGTTGCCATTTGGAACAAGAACAATTGAAGAATTAGCAGCCAAATTTGTGTAATTGGATCATTTGTCACGTGGACTCCATGCCAGGAAAATACAGAGCAGCTTGAATATGACCGCAGTAAAATGTGACTGTTCAACCAAGCTCAACTGCTTTGAGCTTGACCCATTAAATAAATAGCTGCAATTATCTGAGAAGTTGGCCATACATGAAATCATTTAAATTGCTGATTTGGAGACAGGGATTAAGGACACCGGACAAAACATTAGGTACATCCGTACAATTTAGTGAGATAAGAGTGCTCAGTTTTGATTGATGCGGTCAAAGAAATATTATAACATATGCATTTGGTAAATGTTTTATGGTTTACTGGGGTGCAAAAGTGCATCACATTGTAATCAGAACTATTTCTAGGTTTCTTTGTTTCAGCTTCCCTACTAGGGTCATAATATTATACAATATACCATAGCCATACAAAATTGTCATTTGTCGTAGTGTTGCTAAAATAAGGTACAAACTTTTCACAAGGTCACTTTATCATAAACATATCATTCATAAATATATAATTTTTTATATGCACCTAGTTAGCTACACTATTTAATTGATATTGGGTACAGAATTGGAAAATGTGCTCTAATTGTTGAAAGACAAAAAAAAAAAAAAGCAATGTCAGTATGACTGCAGCTGGACACCACTGTAAACTGCAAACACAAAAATAAGCAGCTTGAAATTAATTCCTCAATGGGCATCAATCAAAAGGTAACAAATTTGAGTTATGAACCAGCTAATGGTAGTTCCATCCCAATGAAGTGCACATTTCAATGGACCATATTGATGAATAGTTAACCACTAGACTCGAGAAACAGAAATTAATATTGTCTGTTGTTGCCACCTCCCACAAGCGGGGGCCCTCCCGCTGTCTTTGAGGTTCATGTCCGAGGCCAAATGGTCTTCAGGTCAGAGAACTGGTCCCACAGGACTCGGAGCAAGGTCCTCACCTCTCTCCTTTTAAAACATCGGCGCTGGCAGGGTCATGTCTACTTCTACAGACGTTTCCTCAAGATGATCACCAGGCGGAGCAGCTGCAGGTAGAATTGGAACCACAGAGGATGAACATATATATATATATATATACATTTTTATATTTTTTTCTCACTTCACGCACACACACGCACACACACACACACACAAACACATCCTTGTTAACCTCCCTCTGCAGGACCCAAAGTACTTTACTGAGTTGTGGGGTCCACCCTTTCTAGTGGTCCAAGAACTATGAAAAAAATCAGGCAAGTCCCAAAAAGAAATCTTGTTCCTAAAAATCACTTTCAATAAACACAATTCAAAACTTTATTTTACATGTCAGTTTTTCAGTCACATGTGGGGCCTGTTTCTAACCTTCAGGCTTTGCGGGGTCCACCTTTACACACATGAGATTTTTAGTCAGTTATGGGGCTCGCTTTTAATATTTCAACCTTAAGAGGTCCACCTATACACACATGACAAATAGTGAACAAATGGTGAAACAGGACCAGCCATGTGTTTCTACCTCTGTTAAGGGAAGCTCTTTCACTCATATTTTCTCCTCATGGTGGTTATTCAATATATACTTCCTTAAATGTTTATTTACTGCAGCACATTCCTCTGGGGTCCAGCTTCTTTTCACAACTTTTTCTTTACCTAAGGGCATAAGAAGAGCACTTTTTAGTTGACAACTTAATTAGAACAAGACTGCATAAAGAATACATTCACTTTATGTACAATAGTCCGACAAAATAATTTAAATGAGATATTTTAAAAAGTCAACTATCTTTGTCAACGGTGATGAGCCCACAATAGACATAAGTAAATCAGTTATTATCTGGGATATTAATCCGGTCATTTAAGTTGCTAGGTGGTCTTCAGTGTCAGCTGTTTTTATATTAACAAAATTAAAAATAGATGCACAAAAGGGCAATATTAGAATGGCCCCAGTTTTGGAGGTGGGGGAAAGAGGTCTCTCATTTTCGTGACTACTTTTAAGCAGTTTTGCATTTGACCAGAGTGTCACTGCTGGTAGATGAAGCAATTCCTGGCCCCTACAGAGGTTGCACAGGCAGCACATTGGGATGCACCATTTCTCTGACAAAACCATTAAGAACAGATACAAGTTGTTGCAAAATCAGGGAAAATAAAAAATAAAAATCAGAAAAAAACTTTTTTCAGACAGTGTTTTACATGTATGGGGAATTTGCTTTGATAACGTGCTACACATAGACAAACAAAGATGATATAAATAAATTTGGAAATATATAGTGTGTAAAAAAATCAAATGCAAGCTGTATAAGAATAGTATCTGCCTTGGTGTGTCAATGTATGAATTTGCATATTCACTAATAGGTTAATCTAGTGAATTTTTTTTTCTCTCTTTTGAGGTAGATGTGTCATGTACATTACCCCTATTTAAAAATAGATGTAAACAAACATCTCACATATAATCAAGTTTAGCAATGACCAGTAACTCACATGAGAAAGGATGGGTTAATTTTCATTTTATCACAAAATTCAACTATGATTGAATAAAGGTCTAAACTTTAGACCTTACATGTCTAAGAAAAAAAGTCGTGGTGTTTAATATATCTTGCTTGGGTCATCTAAATCTTAGTAAGCAGCATATGTGAGGATAATTAGATACTGATACAGTAGTAACAATTGGACAATTTAAAAGCAACCGTGATAAAGTTATATATTGAAAAGGATTACTCCAAACTCACCTCTCTTTTTGGCAGACTTTTCATTACTTGGGCCACGAGATGTGAAGGTACAAGAGGTCACTTCTATGACTTCTGGCATCAGCCCATCTGAAATGATGATTTTTAAGTACAGAAAAAAATATGTTAAACTTATCTTATTAGGACAGCAAACACACTGATCAAGGGTACAGTTTCTAACAGCAAACTAAAGAGAAAAAAAAACTATCTACAGTTGTGCTCATAAGGAGTTATTTATTACAATAATGTCCTGTAGAACCAATCTTGTTGGAACCAAATTTGGATTAAATACTAGACAGGAGCAGATATAAATGTAATGGACTATTTAAAAGTGGTGGAATTAAAATAAAAAAAAATCAATATTGAAAACGAGTACTGACCTTAAACTGCAGTTTTACAAACTCACCTTTCTTTTTGGCCATTTTTTTCCACTGAGACTTGAACTCAGGTCGCTGGGGTGAGAGAACTAACCCTAGCCCTAACATTAACCCTACCTCTTACCCTAACCCTAGCCCTAGCTCTAACCTTAACCCTACCTCTTACCTTATTCCTAACCCTAACCCTAGCCCTAGCTCTAACCTTAACCCTACCTCTTACCCTATTCCTAACCCTAACCCTAGCTCTAACCCTAACCCTAGCTCTTACCCTAGCTCTAACCCTAACTGTAACCCTAATCCTAACCGTAACCCTAGCTCTAATCCTAATCCTAGCTCTTACCCTAACCCTAACTCTTACCCTAATCCTAACCCTAACCCTAGCTCTAACCCTAACCGTAACCCTAACCCTAACCCTAGCTCTAACCCTAACCCTAACCCTAACCCTAGCTCTAACCCTAACCCTAGCTCTTACCCTAGCTCTAACCCTAACTGTAACCCTAATCCTAACCGTAACCCTAGCTCTAATCCTAATCCTAGCTCTTACCCTAACCCTAACTCTTACCCTAATCCTAACCCTAACCCTAACCCTAGCTCTAACCCTAACCGTAACCCTAACCCTAACCCTAACCCTAGCTCTAACCCTAACCGTAACCCTAACCCTAGCTCTAACCCTAACCCTAACCCTAGCTCTAACCCTAACCCTAACCCTAACCCTAACCCTAGCTCTAACCCTAACCCTAGCTCTAACCCTAACCCTAGCCCTAACCCTAACCCTAGCTCTAACCCTAACCCTAACCCTAGCTCTAACCCCTCACCTTTCGGCCATTTTTTTCCACTGAGACTTGAACTCAGGTCGCTGGGGTGAGAGTCCTAACCCTAGCCCTAGCTCTAACCTTAACCCTACCTCTTACCCTAACCCTAGCCCTAGCTCTAACCCTTACCCTATTCCTAACCTTAACCCTAACCCTAACCCTAACCCTAGCTCTAACCCTAGCTCTTACTCTAACCGTAATCCTAACCCTAGCTCTAACCCCTCACCTTTCTTTTTGGCCATTTTTTTCCACTGAGACTTGAACTCAGGTCGCTGGGGTGAGAGTCCTAACCCTAGCCCTAGCTCTAACCTTAACCCTACCTCTTACCCTAACCCTAGCCCTAGCTCTAACCTTAACGCTACCTCTTACCCTATTCCTAACCCTAGCCCTTACCCTATTCCTAACCCTAACCGTAACCGTAGTTCTAACCCTAACCCTAACCCTAACCCTCTAACCCTAACCCTTACCCTAGCTCTAACCCTAACTGTAACCCTAATCCTAACCGTAACCCTAGCTCTAATCCTAATCCTAGCTCTTACCCTAATCCTAACCCTAACCCTAACCCTAGCTCTAACCCTAACCGTAACCCTAACCCTAACCCTAGCCCTAACCCTAACCCTAGCCCTAACCCTAACCCCTCACCTTTCTTTTTGGCCATTTTTTTCCACTGAGACTTGAACTCAGGTCGCTGGGGTGAGAGTCCTAACCCTAGCCCTAGCTCTAACCTTAACCCTACCTCTTACCCTAACCCTAGCTCTAACCTTAACGCTACCTCTAACCCTATTCCTAACCCTAGCCCTTACCCTATTCCTAACCCTAACCGTAACCGTAGTTCTAACCTTAACCCTAACCTAGCTCTTACCCTATTCCTAACCCTAGCTCTAACCCTATTCCTAACCCTAGCTCTAACCCTATTCCTAACCCTAGCTCTTACCCTATTCCTAACCCTAGCCCTTACCCTATTCCTAACCCTAGCTCTTACCCTAACCGTAACCCTAACCCTAGCTCTTACCCTAACCCTAGCTCTAACCCCTAGCTCTAACCTAACAACCCTAGGTCTAACACCAACCCTAACTCTAGCCCCAGGTCTAAGGAGGTATATGGTTTTATGGGGGAGCACACGAGCAACTCTGTTGCAAATTTTTCAAGGATGAGATATTTTTGGTCCCACTGGGATTTGAACTCAGGTCGCTGGGGTGAGAGTACAGAGCACTAACCACTACACTACGGAACCCATGCCATTACTTCATGGATGTTACCTATATGGTTTTATGGAGCAGCTCACAAGTAAATAGTATAGATAGGAATAGGTAAATGCCAAAATACTTGAGGTTCCACTGAGACTTGAACTCTGGTCACTGGGGTGAGAGTCCAGAGCACTAACCACTACAGTATGTAACCCACACCATTAATCCATGGAAGTTAGCTATATGGTTTTATGGAGCAGCTCACAAGCAAATAGCATAGATAGGAATAGGTAAATGTCAAAATAGTTCAGGTTCCACTGAGACTTGAACTCAGGTCACTGAGGTGAGAGACCAGAGCATTAACCACTACACTATGGAACGCACACCATTATTCCATGGAAGTTACGTATATGGTTTTATGGAGCAGCTCCGAAGCCAGATATAGGAATAGTATAAATAGGAATAGGTAAATGCCAAAATAGTTGAGGTTCCACTGAGACTTGAACGCAGGTCGCTGGGGTGAGAGTCTAGAGTACTAACCACTACAGTATGGAACCCACACTATTAGTCCATGGAAGTTACCTATATGGTTTTATAGAGCAGCTCACAAGCAAATAGCATACATGGGAATAGGTAAATGCCAAAATAGTTGAGGTTCCACTGAGACTTGAACTCAAGTCGCTGGGGTGAGAGTCCACAGCACAAACCACTACAGTATGGAATCCACGGCATTACTTCATGGAAGTTACGTATATGGTTTTATGGACCAGCTCACAAGCAGTATATATACATAGGAATAGGTAAATGCCAAAATAGTTGATGTTCCACTGAGACTTGAACTCCGGTCACTGGGGTGGGAATCCAGAGCACTAACCACTACACTATGGAACGCATGACATTATTTCATGGAAGTTACGTATATGGTTTTATGGAGCAGCTCACAAGCCAGTATAGATAGGAATAGGTAAATGCCAAAATAGTTGAGGTTCCACTGAGACTTGAACTCAGGTCGCTGGGGTGAGAGTACAGAGCACTAACCACTACAGTATGGAACCAACAATATCACTTCATGGAAGTTACCTATATGGTTTTATGGAGCAGCTCACAAGCAACTAGTATAGATAGGAATAGGTAAATGCCAAAATGCTTAAGGTTCCATGGAGACTTGAACTCAGGTCACTGGGGTGAGAGTCCACAGCACTAACCACTACAGCATGGAAACCAGACCATTGTTTCATGGAAGTTACGTATATGGTTTTATGGAGCAGCTCACAAGCATATATATATAGGAATAGGCAAATGCCAAAATAGTTGAGGTTCCACTGAGACTTGAACTCAGGGGTGAGAGTCCAGAGCACTTACCACTACACTATGGAACTCATGCCATTATTTCATGGAAGTTACGTATATGGTTTTATAGAGCAGCTCACAAGCAGTATAGCTAGGAATAGGTAAATGCCAAAAAGTTTGAGGTTCCACTGAGACTTGAACTCGGATCAGTGGATTCAGAGTCCAGTGTGCTAACCATTACACCATGAAACCACAAGGTCCAGACCATGGCAGGCATATGCTGGTGTGGGAGCCAGAAGTTTTGAATTTTCTTTTTTTTTTCTTTTCTTTTTTTTAATTGCTAATGTGTCAATTGCTGGGTATCTGAAACCAGTTTTTCCAGTGTCCAGAGACCAGCTATTCCAATTTAGTCCCATAATTGGCTTTCTGTACAGCGCACAAGTGGCAGGGAAGTCTGGGAGTACAGTCAAACCTCAGTTTTTGAACGTCCCGGTTCTCGAACAAATCGGAATTCGAACAAAAAAATTCGAGATTTATTTGCTTCGGTTGTCCAACAAAATTCGGAGGTTGAACCTCGCGAGATGAGCCGAAAGGACCCGAGAAAACCCGACCGCGCGGCCCGGATGCCGACTGACTCCGTTCGTTATTGTAATTTCGTTACTTTGAGGATTGTATTAACCCCTAATCATGCCTCCAAAGAAAGCAAGTGGGAGCAGTAAAGCCATCCTAAAACACAAAGGCGCTCTTTAAGCAATGCGACAGTGAGCGCCCGGCGCGCTGCGGTTGCGCGACCGCACCAAATTAAGCTCCCTGCGCACTGAGGTCCACTTAAATTTTAGAAAGTACATCAGAACTTTAAAAATATTTTCTAAATTTCAGCGACGGCTCTGTCACAATAATGCGACCAGCGCGGTGCAGTTGGGCGGTTGGCGGCACGCTACGGTTGAGCGTTCTCTCTCTCTCGCTCTCTCTCTTGCTCTCTCTCTCGCACTCTTTCTCGCACTCTTTCTCGCTCTCTCTCGCTCACACACACACACACACACACACACACACACACACACACACACACACACACACACACACACACACACACACACACACACACACACACACACACACACACAAACGTTCACCCCGCTCTCTCTTATTTTTGGAAACGCAGGGAAATCCTCTGCCAAAGGCTGCTTTATACTGCCGGGCCTCCAATCCAAACGGCTCTTCAACATTTAGGAAACCTCCAGGGCCCACAAAGCCGAAAAAGCAACAGAGGAAAAAGTGCAATAGACGAGCGACCACACATATTGACTGATCTCATCCCACCAGGCTGCAGTAAATCACTATGAAAGCGAAAGACGTGCTATCATCTAGGACCAATAAAGCCGCCATTTGTATGAACAGCCTCTTCACATATAACTGTCATTGACCATCATGTCGGTCGACATTTCATAGTCTGCCTCTTACTGAGATCATGCTTTTAAAACGAGTGCAAGTTCTTGTCATGGAAAACATTGAAGAAATTAAAAGACGCTCAGTTGAACATAAATCTGAAAGATAGCTGAACCATCAAAATTGGATACCTTCATACGTACACTGCATCTTACATTTAAGTCTATGTTGTTGGTAGGATTGATTCATTATGTACTGATAAGGGAAAAAAAATTATGTTTCAGCAGTGCTTCAATGATCACATGTAATAATTTTTCAATTGTAATATAACAAGCACACAATATTTCTTCATAGTTTTATTGACTTAGATATATAAATCTACAATTAAAAACATTTTAAAATATTGAAAAACACTGATTTAGAAGGTGTTTTCACTCTTTTGACTGATACTGTATGTATGAATAAATTAAATAGGTACAAAGCAAGTAACTAGTGTGAGGATTGGAACTTATTTAGTTCTCTACCTGTCTAAAGTTTAAGGTTGGATTCACACTGGCAGTGACACAATTCGTACATGTGCCATAGAAGCATAAAGACGCATAGAATGTCTTCAGAGTGGAAGCAGGCCTCTTCTAAATATGGATGGAAATCTGATGACAACACAACTGCAGTGATCAGATATAACCTGTCAATCAAAGCTTGATGTCATCCAAATAGGCCAACTAAAATGTATACATAACCTGCGTCTGCCTATACCACACAAATAAACACATTCAAAAACTTATAGTGGGAACCCACAGGGCCACATTTTTTGCTCTTAATATACGCTTAATATTGAACAAATTCATTAATTATAAGATAAATAACATTCCTAAACATTTAATCTTCCTATTATTTATGTACTTGTTTGTTGTCAATTCCATCATTGTGTTCTGAAGTCATCCATGTATATAAAGAGTCATCTGTTATTTGAACTGTATGTAAATGAAAATGATTATGTATCAGATAATAGGGCTTATATCGATTACATTGTTATGTTCACTATTTTATCCACTACTGTATGTGTATTCATTCCTTTTAAGTTGTTCCAGCCTAAAGGGTCACAATTTATACAGTCAAGTAATGTCTTCCAGATTTGAGATCTGAAGCACTGTTTGGTCTATTGCCTGTGAAAATTAAAAAAAAAAAGTACTCTCTGGGCATTGAATCTAAAACAACTGGATTGTTGCGGCTGTCGTACAAAAAGATTGTGACTCTCAGCTAAGCAGACTTCATCAGTTCATGCACCAAGGTTCGAACGAGAGCTTGAGCTGGCTAAAATTGTGGCTGGAGAAATTGAAATGGCGGAACCACACTGGCAAGGCGTCACGGTGTGGCGCTGTTAGATTACTGCATTTTGTTCTTGGCGAAGCAAAGCAAAAGATAATTACTGAGCTCAAGAAATGATTTCTCTATTTCAGAAATTCTGCAACACAGTACAACACATCAAAAGGATGAATGCTTAATAACAAATTATTCAAACCACAACTTATTGGTGGCAAAAGACTTGCACAATACAGTAGTCTGGATGTAATCACTCTTACGTCATGCCAAACTTCCTGTTGGTGGGACACAAATGGGGTTTTCCTGCAAGAGGACTTGCAGACTTGTTTTGTTCACATGGGATATTATTCCCCCATGAAAAGTTTGATAACTGCCTAACAAGTCAGACAAACAAACAGAGAGGATGTGATTTATGGCAAGGCACAAGAGGTTTGTTTGTTGCTCTCAGTTGTTCTCTTATGTTTGGTTTGAGCTTCATAATTGCAATGTTGCTCCTACTAGTTGTTTCATTAAGTATAATTAGTCCATCCACTGTGCAGTCTGTTTGATGTTGTGTATTAAAAGTGCACGAGAAACAAAAGCGCAGTCAGACGGCACCTCGCTGACCTCGACTCCAGATGGGACGAGCGTCTTTCTTCATCCCATCGTTGGCTGCTTTCTAGATCAAAATGGGATGCAGTGAGCTTCATTCACTTTAAGCTTCTGCCATGTTGGTCAAGTTCAGCTAACTAGGCATTTTTGACCACAGTTTACTCTGAGAGCAAAGGAAGGCGACATGGAACATGCAACAGTATTTACTTCATCGCTGACTTCATGTGGGTGGTCCCCCCAACCTCTCGGCCCCTCCTTTTCATTGGAACACAATGGCTGCACCAGACTCACATACTGTCCTGCCTCATTGGAAAAGCCATAAAACATGGTCGTCCTGGGCTCCCAGGCATGATAAATTTGGAGCATTTTCTTCCCTCCCAGGTTACCCTACATTAAATTGCCACAAGAACGAAAGGAATTTTTATCAATATATTTACATTTCCAGAAATATGATTTTAGAAACCGTCGTAGCTTATCAAAACAGCTAAGCGTACTGTAAGAAAAACAAGCCTGCAGGTGATTTCTTGGTAGGAACCAGCATTCATATGCATTTAAGAAGCTTCAGGGCTGGTTTTATTCTTTTCATTTCAAGATATATATATGTTGATGCTTGCATTAAAACAAAAGATCAGCTATGTGTGTGACCTTGCCACATGACCTGAGGCAGTGGAAATGAAGCAGAGGTATAATTTTGCTGAATTTGACTTTTGACCGGAGAGGAAATCTGCTCTGGTATGGCTTGAATTATTTCACTTCCATTTTTCATGGCTCATTAGAGAAAGGACGCTGCACTGTAAACCAAGGACACATCATTAAAATGTTTCTACATACACATACATTATAATGGAATCTCCAAAGCTAAACAGCGCTCTATTTTTTTTTTTTATCTTATCAAACATCTTCCAAAAACTTAATTCACTCATTTGCAGACTCACTCTGCCTTATAACTAATCAGATCACACACATGTACAGTCATGCAACATATTGTATGTAGTGTGAAAGCTGCACGGAAAAAGTGCTTCATTTCTTGATTCGAGAAGTTTGGACGGTGCCGAAAGTCAAAGACACCTCAACAGTGGCCAGGAAGCAGACGAGCATCTTGCCAACAGCCAGTTGCTATTTTTACTTTGGAACTTGAACCGTGAACCTCTGGCTGTACTGAGGCTTATTTTAATGCTTTATTTAAAATGATTCACACTGTCACTGAGGTGAACTCACACTGCATTGCTGAGCTAGGTGCTAAGCTAACTATTGCGTTATTCTAAAAACACATGTATGGGCCTGTACCGATGCAAAACCATTTATTAGCCAGTAAGGAAAGTCAGTGTTTTTTCCACATTTGGTATTTCCCGTTAAAGATGCTTTATGTATTTTCTTTGTTATCTGAGAAAAAGTTTGACATCAGTGGTTAAGACAATAGTGTCAAATGCAATAAATTATCAAGGTTCAGGACCAGGTTTTACTTTGTATACTTAGATTTTTTTTAAATTATTTAATGTCTTTGTTAGCCATGTTCATTTAGTCCAGTGGTGTCAAACTAATTTTTGTCGCGGCCGCATCGTAGTCACACTTTCCTTCAGAGGGCCATTATGACATTATGTCAACCCAAATAAATGTATGAACGCTTCACATTATAGACAGTATAAGCTACACAACAAACTTACAATTCGTTTTCAAATGAGACTAGTGGAAATCTATCAAATATTTTAAAGAGATGATTTTTATAAGTGAAGACAATTTGCAATTTTAGTAATGACATATTTGATGCATAATTTGTCTTTGCGGGCCGCAGAAAATGATGTGACGGGCCGTATCTGGCCCCCGGGCCTTGAGTTTGACACCTGTGATTTAGTGTCACCCCGTAACCTGGCATGCTGAACATAAAAATGACTTTAACAGTAGTACATCCCCAAAACAATCTCAACTCTTGAGGTGTGTTTTCATGATGCCTGTCATCAGACCAACAGTATTGATTAAATCCAACAAAGGTGACTGAGTGAACAACCTTCCTGTTGAAACATCTTCTTTATTTGGTATACAGTTTTTTTATGGAGGTTGTTTTACAGTGTTTATTTTTGTCTTCAAACATATGAAATGTAAAACACTGCACGTCCTCTATAGTTAAAGGTTTTACCATGGGGGGATTTTTTTAACCTGTGAAATTCACTTCACATTATTTGTCAAAGTTGTTTGGAAATGAGCACAATCTGGAAGTCACAGAAGCTAATTGTGTTTGACGTTGGAGGTTCCCCTTTATTAATCATCAAACAAGGCCGCGCGTATGTAACATGGCCGATGGTCCGGCCTCCTTTGTGAAAATGATGTTTCATGGGCATGCACACAAGCAGAGTAAGGAGTGCACAGACACGGACGGTCATAACCGCACATGTGGTAATGTAGATGTAACTGGAAGACTTCTGGAGGCATATGGATGCCATTTGTAGGCTGCACTGAGAATGTATAGGTCAGTCTTACCCTTTGGTATCTCTCTATCCATCTGTTTTCACATCACTTGCAAATTATAGTGTCCTCCAGACTCAAATGAACATAAATCAGGATGGTGAAAGTGCAGAGGTTTTCCCATCTGTCATAAAACAATGATTTAATGTACGGGTTGTCAAAATATGGCACAGCGACTTCGCCTTGCTCCCCGGCAGTAGGAACACAAAGCACCATCTCATCGGTGTAATTTATGGCCTCTGAGGGAACGCAGGGTGATTAGGGCTCAGGCCACCAACAGCCAGAAAAACAGTAGGAGCTCCAATGAGGATGGATGGAAAACCTCGACCAAATGTATCAAACAATTCAGCTAAATCTATTTCTGTTTGGAGATATATGGCCTGTTTAGAATATGTGGTACATCTTTGGAACATTTGGTCATAGTGAAGTTGTGAGTTTTGGAGAATCTACATTAAATAGTCAACGTCCGTGACATGTGATGTGTTGGTCAGCTGAGGCCAAATCAAATATACAACAGGACCTTTCTGGATTTTAAACAACATTGTAAATGATGTCACCGCGTCTCCGTGTAATTGTTTCCTTAAAAGGTGGGGCGAAAGTTAAACAGTCAACGCCACAAACAAGGAGATAGCCTTTACCTCAAAAAGACTTGCACTCCAATTGACCTGTGGGACTTCCTGTTGCCTGCAGGCAATTAGCTCCTGATCATTAATAACGCAGAACTCAGGATGAGATTCTTTACTTGTTGACACTTTCATGTGTGTCTAAATAAACACATATTTCCTGTAAAGCCAAAATGGGTGCAATAAAATGAGCTGAGGCTGTCATGCAATAGAGGCATCCGCATTCATCCACCTATCATTATGGTGTTTTTCTTTCCACATCAAGAAACGGGAGCCTCACAAGACAGGCCAGTCGAACCCTTGAGCAACCCGCTTTATTTTAATTTAAAACAAGGACCCAATAGCTAAGATGTGTGTATTCAAACCATACCAGTTGATCGCCACCTGTCTCTCAGTGTGGGAGGCATATTTGATGGTCATTCATGAATTGTTTTTCTTCTGGATTTTACAGCTGCTCTTCTGGGTCCCTGGCCAGTCATTGGCTCAGTGTGAAAAGAGTCAAAGTGGGGCCCCACACGGCGAACAAAGTTGCCCCACAGGTGTTTTGTTAGCGTAGTCTATGGTAAAAGCTCCCTTGGCAACATTATCGTCAAATTAGACTTTTTCCCTTTATTTTGTTTTTCATGAAATACTTGGTAGCTTACAGTATATACAAAAAAGGGTGTAATAAATTAGCAACCAATCAGCCAAGTATCATTTTGAAATACAAGATTTATAGCTAAGCTGCTGGTGTTAAACTCAAGGCCCGGGGGCCAGTTATGGCCCGCCACATCATTTTATGTGGCCCGCAAAGACAAATTGGGAATGGACTACATGTGTCAATACTAAAATTACAAATTGTATTCACTTTGAAAAAAAAAAGATATTGCTAACAATTTGTATTACTATTCATCTTTTTAATTGTTTTACTAGTTTTTACTGATTTCAAAACTTGTTAGTCATCAATTTGGTGTGTAGCCTATACTGTATATAATACAAGGTGTTGACAGTCGTAATGGCCCTCCGAAAGAAACTGATGCGGCCTGCGACACAAATGAGTTTGACACCACTGATCTAAGCCAGCTAAGATGATGCAGTGATATTATCAAGGGATCACAACATTACTCAAGCCCAGTCAACTGCTCCTAAAAAAAAAAAGAATGCGAAATGCTAGCCTATGATAATATTTTTAGTATGCATGTGCACTTGCGCACCACTTATGTGCACCCCTGTGGCCTGTCTATAATATAATTTGATTATTTGAATTCCAAGCTGTTGATTTAATTAAATAGTCAACCGCTCTGCTCCACAGCTGGGCATAGGACGCCTTTGTACTGCAAACCTTAAATTTTAGCTCTGCATTGCCCCCGGAGGTCCACCAAGTTCTGGCCAAGTAGTTGTTTATTCCCCAGGAGGACACCGCTGTTTCCACTGGGACACTTAAACACGTGAAGTAGAGGCCTGGCTATCTGTTTAAACAGCAGGTAGGCCAGCATCTCTGCTAGGTTGTGTCCGTGGCTTCCTTCAACGGCTGGGGGGAGAAGGAGGGGAGATTTCCCATACAGTAAATGGTTCCGATGGGGCCTTGAAATATTCCTTTCAGGATGAAGCTCCATGGAAACAAAAACACAAATATAGGCCAGAATATTGACCATTTCCTTTAACTCGCCTGCTTTTAAGGAAAATGGTAACGCGACAGACATTGGTCAGTATGTCTGATGAATAAAACAATTCTCACTACTCTATGGTTCTGTGTATGAGCCTGACATTTAAAGAAATATACCCAGATCCATCATTAAAGGAAGTAATAAAATAGAAAAAAAGGCTACTTTGCACACAGCCTGACAGGTTTCCCCGTTCAAGGTGGCCTCAGCTGTGTTTCTATAGCGTCTCATGTCAACACCACTGACAGCAAAAAGCACTTAGGGACCCACAGATCACTTTACCATCTTTCCAGCGGGAAGGTTATTGTGGAGGTAGGCGGGTGGGGTGGGGGTTGTTGGGGGCAAAAGGAATGGAGTGATGCAGACTTAAAATATTGGGCCACTAGGTGGCAGTGTTGATGCTAGATTGATTAAATCACATTACAGTACTCCAACTATAGCCGAACGAAATGTTATTCATTTTCGCTGCTCGTTGATATCTGCTTCCATGAAAATAATTATTTATATTTTTATTATTTAATGTGAAAATAAACATGTTAACTAATCACATTTTCCAGATGACAGTGAAGCTGCACGCTCTGCTCATTTTAGTCCCATCAGGTAAATGTTATGATTATTATCTATTTTGAAAAGCTCAATTTAAGTTTTTTTTTTAAAATCATTTTCCAACACTTACATTTTATTTTCTGAATAATAGCTTAATTTCCAAAGTAATCGGGCATTATGACGCGCAAGTGTTAGTCATTATTTAATTTAGTCACTTCATTTAAATTTAGGTAAACACAGCAAATTAGTCAAAATGTTTTAAAGCACACAATACATATTTGTAAAACACTAATTCTAAAAAAAAAAAAAAGTACTTGATTACACAGCCCATGTTAACATTTTGTTTTGTTTCCCCATCCGGTTATTAGACTGTTTAAAAATAACTAGCATAAACAAACTAAACCTAAGAATTCCCTGCAGTGTTCAAATGACAATTTTTTTTTTTTACTTTACATGGAAAGCGGCTCTTCTTATTTATGCGTGATGTGTTTGGGCTTCCAGCGAATATGCTCGCCCTCAGTGGAGTTGCTCCACACTGAACTGTTAATTTTTCACTCAGTGGGTTACCAAGGATAATCACAGACCCTGTGGTGCATCAACAATGCATCCAACTTGATAAGTATAGAAATAATCAGAGTGATATTAATGCATTGTGATGTTTGCACTTGTGAAGAATTAGCATTTAATAAGGAACATGCTTTTCCTCTAATGTGACAGCAACATTTGACTAAACAAACACATTAAATCTATTATCGCTGAGAACCATTTGAGTTGACAACAAATATGTCAAAGTTTGTCTGTGAGCGTGTGTGTAAATGTGTTTGGCAGCTTTCACACATACAGTTGATGACATCGGTAGAGTTATGCAGCCAGGTGAGTCCAGGCGCCAGTAGCAGTGACACAGTTTCACCTTCTCTAAGCTCATCTCTGAGGACGTCTTTTAGCGTAGGCGAATGTGTCCATTCACGGCAAGTGGAGCGTTTCAATGAGACGCATTAGCTGTTGCGCCACTCTTTCCCCAAAGGCAGCTCTGAACTTGCTTTGATGGCCGCCAAGAAGGCGAGTTGTGTGTCTCCCTTCATTCTTCTTATCTGCTGGTGTCTTGCAACCACAGTGGAAGGTCAAGCAGGACAGGATGTGGCTGCTGGAGCGCAGGCAATCTTAAGCTGACAATTAGGCTTCAATGTTGAATTGTGATGCCGTATTCATGAGAGAGTTCTGACACTGCAGCAAAAAAAAAAGAGGCCGAAGCTAGCATTTAGAGGCCAAATATGACTGTAAACTGGTGCTTAGAAGAAAAAAGTATGTTATGACGGTTGGCTTCAATTCATGCCTGCTGAGGAAAATCATTTTTCCACAAAGGGATGTCAGCCATCTCTCGTGTTCCCCGTCACTCATTCACAACAAATCATTTGTAAGTCACACTTAGGCTTTGAAGAGGGTCGGGCACCCACCAGGGAGGAATTCCCTCTGACGGTAAAAACCTCTGGAGGAGGCCTATGATTATATCTATATTAATAGCTCTGTAAGTCTAGAAGGATGTTTGGTTTGTCCTGTCTCACAAATGGTGCTTCGTTTTACCCCGCAGTCATCTTAAACTGATTAGGGTGTGTAGCAAATATCAGGTTCTTGTTGAAAGCATGTGCAAAACCTTTGGTCTCGTTGCGCAGACCCGCATGCCACATGCAATAAATTATTAGTCTAAATCGGAACAGAATGGCAGCTTTACATCAGGACTGTCAGCCAGGACAGGAAATAGTAACGGGTTTGAAACTGGGACAAACAGACTATGGATGCATCCTGACTGGATCCAAGGTTGTTATTTACTATTTCAGATCATGGATTTGATCCATGATGTTATAAAATTACAACTTTTTGCAGACCAAACATTTTTCTATATGACCATAAATGTATACTTTACTTCTCGAGGGGATCAAGTAGTATAAATTATGTAGCTGCAATGAATTTCACCCATACAGGCACAAGGTGCTATTGCCGTGTCCATCCTTCTATTTACTTGAGTCTGAAGCCTGAGCCAGCTGTGCGAAAAGACGATGAGACCACTGTAGTGGACTTCAGCATTTCATTAGACGCCGCTCAGTCTCAGCACAAAGAGAGCAATTTATACTCATGTGCACATCTACAGTCACTTAGCAGAAATTGACCACAATAAATATAATAAATATAATAAATATAATAAATACATTTGAAAAGTTTGTAGGGTGGTAAACAGAAATTATGTACTAGGGGGAGCAGACAATACTTTCATCAAAAGAGGCCAGAAGGTAACAATTGTTTGTTTTTTTTAGGATTTTTGAAAGCATAACTGATCCACAATAGGATAAATAAAGAAAATCAATCCTATTTCGAAATACTGAATATCTGCGAGGCATTGGCGAAGCATGATTTATTTTACATCTTGTAGTTATTACTGCCTTCTAATTCAAGTTTTGCTGAAATAAGCATTTTGAAAAGCAAATTTCATAATAATTATGCTTCAGAAATTTTAGTGGACATAAATATGATCTGACATATCTGAAATTACAATTCAGAAGAACTCCAGCAACAACAATTTAACTTGCATGTGTTCATTAGTTGTTCTTATTGTTTCCAATTCAAGTCTATTTCATGTGTGTGTAATGAGTGTGTGTACATAACAAAATATTGCAAGTCAGTCAACAGTGCATTGGAGACCTGTTACTTCTGTTACTGGTAAAAACGGCATATTTCCCCCCAAGTAATATGATCTAGTTCTGCTTGGGCGTTGACACGCCTTTTTTCACAGTGCAACGATTTTGCGGCAAAACAAGTGGTCACAGTACACGACAGACACAAAAGTCCACCCCCCCCTCCTCCTCTGTGGGATGACTTAATAGCAGGCCTACACTAACACTTTGCGGACTGCACAACAGCTACAGCAAGTGTCATCTGTCTACAATGGTGTCCACCGAGCAGAATTGTACCACGTAGATGCACCCGTGGAACTCTTGGAAGCTGTCAGAGGTCAGCGTGGACCAGGAAGGGAATATAAGAACAAGATTTCCCATAAAACATGCAACTCTGACCAGCTAGCACACTGCTGAAATGAAGACCAGGTGGCCTGCCCGTGTTCAGAACTTACAAATGAACACCAGACATGATGCTGGGCCAGTATGCTTCTTCGTCTTCACCATGCTGCATTTAACACACACGCGCAAATGATGGACTACTTTCACAAATGCTTAACCTTGTTAGCAACTCAGGTGGACATGTTAAAATGGATCAAAAAGATTGTTTGATTCCAAGCCTTTGACCCCTTAAAGGAAATCTGCACAAGTGAAAATGCTTACTTTTATTTCCTCTGATGCCAGAGATCATGTTGAGCCTTTGGCACTCCAATATTTCTGTGCTATAAAAGAAATCTGATTCAAATAAGGTGAGGTGAACTGTTTGAGTGATCATTTATTTGCCATGAAATATGTCCCAGTTTGAGACCATAGATTTGGTTACCTATTTGAGGCCAGCTCAGTGAAAAAGACGTCTCCTTTCAAAAGGTTTCCTGCCTCAAATGGAATTAAATTTTCTACACTGAAAATTCACATTCAGATGTAAGCCCCAAGAGAAGAAAAAACATTCACACACACTCAACACGTGAGTGGACGTCAGTAAAGAAGGATTAATGAGCCCAAAATACATCAAAAAACATTTATAAAGTAAGTTTCACTTTGTTTCTAACATTTTAGACAATTCCTACAACTTTGTTATAAATTCACAATACCCCAAATCTATTACAATATGCAACTATTTGCTAGAGGAAATTATGTTTGCTCTTCTAAATTGTATTTTCTTCTCTAAATATTGCCGGTGCTAATCGTTATTTACTCAATGCTAGTTTGGTTTCAAAGGATAACGTACTGTAACTCAAGTTCGTAGCCGGAACACGTTTTTATTGAATTGTGTTTCTGGCAGGATGCAGCACAACCACCCTGGAGCAAGGTCCGAGAAAAAAAAAGCAATGAGATTAGGATTCTGTGACATCATCACCCAAACAGTGTTTCATGGCTATCGCCATGTTGAGGGTTTGAATGGGACACATGAAAGACCTTTTAACAGAATTTTCTTATTTTAAGTAACTTAAGATAAAACCTCTCACTTGTACTATTGGTTCAGTAAAATAGCTGTTTGGAAAAGTCTGTTTGCAGTTATGACAAACCGAGGAAACCTCGAGGCAGTTTGATGTATTCTCTTCACACCTCCTTCCAGGTTCGTCATATGTGACAAATCATACGCTCAGAAAAGGCCTGTTGAGCGCTTTACTCCATCCATAAATTTCAGTTAAGGTTCTTTGGTTGTCGTCACATTTTTTCCTCTTGCATGTCACCCTTCTGTGGTGGCATCATAAAAAAGTAAAATAAAAAAATGCTCCTGAGATATGCTGAAGTCTTGTTAAGAGTGGCAAAAGTCAAATGGTTGTTTGAATTCCAGGTCCTTGTCAGGTTTATAATCGTTTTGAATTTTTCATTTTCACTTTGCATGGTAGCAGCAACAGCAGCAAACCTCCAAGTCCCGAAGCCCCAGATTGGACTCGCTTAGTCGTTGGAATAATAAACTCGGGGCTTCTGGTCGACTTAATCGCACATTTAATCTCCGTTCTCAAGACCAGAACTGGTTTAGAAGTTCCCAACTGTCCTTTAATGGCCTTTAAATGGCCTAGTCGGATAATCTTGAGCAGAAGAATTTGTCAGCTATTCCAAGTATATTTAAGCAACGTGTACTAACAGTTGGGCTGCTTGTTGATGATTCAGCCGATGTGGAGGCAATTTGTTTGGCTACTGAAGCTCGTACACAAGTCGGATTGTCTACAATCGCATGTGAGGAAGCTGTTAGAGATAAGGCTACTATTTGAAATAATCCAAATGGACAGCCATACATGGTTTGTTTACAGGCTCCCATTAATCAAGTTACTCACTTGTACTTTTTCACATGTCTCTGTGAAGCGCCCCTTTACATGGATTGGGTGCAAATCTTTGGGCAAATTATATATGCCATTGCAATGGTCAGTGACAATTAAAGAAAAAAATTTGATTTTTTTTTTTGCACAAAGGGGACCTGTCTTGGTTTTTGGATCGAACCAGGATTTTGCAGCGTGTCAACACCATAATTGACACAGCTACGATGGTTCTTGCAATTATTTTATACAACCCAAAAGTCACGACTGGTTTGAAAGGAATGGATTGTAGTAAACCCCCATGTATTCAAGGTTCGTCATTCACAAATTCAAAATTTCACAGATTTCTTATGGAGATCTGCTGGTGGAAAAAAAAAATCATCCAATTGCTGCTTTTTGTGATTAACCCAATGCTATAAGAATTAAGCGTTGTTGCAATCTGCAATGAATTGCTGAAGTGGGTTAAGGACCTTCATTTAGATAAATGTTGTAATTTATTGCCATCTGGAGGCAATTACAGCTCGGTATAATACTTTTTAGGGGGGTATCATATATGCACAGATTATTAGATATTTGCTCCAAGGCCCAGTCCCGATACTTCACAAATAGTGGATTACATTAGATTGGATTAGATTAGCTCAAAGATTCTCAAAATGTAGACGATAGGTAGGCTAGTGGTATGTAAATTAATCACTGCCAAGTACAGCTCAGTTGTGTTTAACTTTCAAGTTCAATACATTTGAATTTCATTTTTAAAAACTGTCTGGTTTTAAACATTTATTGAGGTACAATTTAATTTTTATGTGCTATGCAGTTTTTGACCAAATAAAGTTTGATTGAGCAGACCACAGTAGGACTTGGATGGTTTTGTGTCAGTCGATCCTCTGGTTGCCAGTTAACAGGCTACTTCCTGGCTCAAAGAGAAAAAATGTAATACAGTGTATTATGTATTGCCAATGGCAGTGCTAGTTGTAAGCAATGAGCAGTTCTGATGACTCACATCAATAAAGTCTTGCGTCGCGGACCTTTATCCAGAGCCTCATCATATCTTGGTGAGTTCTTTTTTGGCTCATGTGCCATCTTTCCACAAGGTTTTAGTGAGGCCAGGGAAATGAACTGTTACAAGAGCCGTTTCACTGTGTGCCGGCACCTGGAAGAAGTGAATGGTTGTCGAGGACTGTTCATTTTTATTCGTCTTCCTCCAAATGAAATCCTTTGTAATTTTATTCATGGAGTATATTTTTGTATAAAGTAAAAGTATTTGACTTCTGATCTTGAGCCTTCTCGGGAAAATACTGAAAAGGCTTAAAAAAGTCAACGTTTGAATCCAAAGCGTTAATCTTTTTGTGGTTTCGTTCCATTCATATCATGTTTGTTTACTCAGTGATCAATCGGTTGCAAGAGCAGTAGTCAGCGACAAATTATGTGCGAGCACGAGCGCTTACCACGCCGCACTCGTTCTCAGCTGGTTTTGATGCAGGGATGGGATCACGGGACAACTCTTGGACGCCAGTGAAAGGGCTGTGGACTGTGGCGGTCTGTTGCAATCTTCTGTGTCTGGGAACACGCTCCAGTGTCCTCGGCAAAACAAAAGCGGCCCTAGCATGCAGCAATAAGTTGGTCCGACCTCACGTCTTGCATCGCAGTGGGCTCACGGCGCCTGTCGGCTGAGGCCAAGACGCCGTTTCTCCACCAGATGTATTTGTAAGATTTGGTAGTGCAACAACTTCAAAGTCCCACTTGATTGTTTTTGATTGTACGATTATTCAATGCTGAGGTCTTTTTCTAGTATTTCTGGAGGGAAAAGATATTATCATTCAACCACACTTATTTAATTGCAGCAATTGGAGCCACTCTAATTGGGCCTGGCCTTTCATCTGTAATGGTAATGATTATGAGATTGTTGCTAAGCAGTCTAGTCTGATGAGTAAGCGGGATCACATCACTGCTTTAGCTTTTGGGTTGGTTCATTTTTAATATCAAGCACCTAGCGCAATTACATATTCATTTTCAAATGATTTTTTTATTACCCGGATATATTTTTTGCAAGTTGTTCATCACAATGTTTGCCACTGATCTGATCTCTGTAATGGACGTCTTGAATAAGTAAACAGTGGAGGCCTGCATACAATGTCAACAGGCTTTGTCAGACATTTAAAGAGCATCTAATCGTGTTGATTTAAGCAATTAAACATGAAGTTGCCCTCTGCAAACGCTGACTGACTGTATCGTCTTAACGATTATCCGCAGAGCCTTATCCTCAAAGCATTTTCCATTGGCCGATAAAGGGGATTTTTCAGTCATTACGTGGTTAAATTTAGGATTGACTAGGACTATTTAGGAGAAAAAAAAAAAAGATTTGAGAGAGGTTAGGTGCATTTTATCTTATTTTGGTGACTGCGGTCTACAAATGCTATCAGGGTGCTCTTACTGTATGTTAAACAAAGTAATTTATTCTGAAATGGAACCTCGTTGCTGTTGGTGTAAAGAATGCAAGTACAAGCAGCCCGTCATTTGACCCACAAAATTGTTAGTGAGGTCTGGAAATGTGTAGCTATTTTAAAAGTTGTTCAATGTCAGATTTATGCATTTCTGATCAAGTTGAAGTTACCTTATAATTATGTCAAGCTCAATGACAATGGTAGTGTGTTGTGTCCACCCCGCAGACAGTTTTCCTTTAAGACTACAATTCTTTGCCCTGATCACGTCCAACACGACGGAGATTTCCAGCATGAGATGCCATCCGACGATGTGGACTGTGCCCACTATAGGAGCTGTTTTGACAAGGATTATCTCTTTCATCACAATGTAATTTATAACAACCCCCAGCCTCGGCAGACCTCATATCTCTTCTAAAGAACTCTGCTTACAAATATGAGAGTAATGCTGGTAGTTTGGTTTCTCACCTTCTCCTGAGTAGGAGGAGCAAAAACAACCTCAAACATTAAAACATCTCGTTATCTTCGACCCATATTGCAGGCTGATTCTTGCACAGGAGGCCGGGTTATGAGTGTCTCACCTGCATAGTGATGCTGAGGAATGGATCCTAATGTGTAAAAATAACACGTAGCACATGCAACTTAGATGGATCTAAATGGAAGTCACATTTCTTTTTTAACTTTCAATCACCCTGTAATTGCATTTGAGGTTACAAAATTTAGTGCATTTTTTTTCAAGCTCTACTGTGTTGATAGTCGAGATCAGACCACGCCTGCACTTTCAAAATAAAATCCCAAACAAATTTCATTACTGTAAATCAGGGGTGTCAAACTTATTTCTGTCGCGGGCCGCATCGTTTCCTTCGACTGGTCATTAAAATTGTCAACCCAAATAAATGTATGAACGTGTCATATTATTTATTGTATCGGCTACACAACAAACTGATGAATAGTTTTCAAAACAGAGACTAATAATATTTAAAAATTATGAATGATAATAAAAATTGCTAGCAATACCTCTTTTTTCTAAAGTGAAAACAATGTTATTTTAGTATTGACATATGAATTCGATACACAATTTGTCTTCACGGGCCACATAAAATGATGTGGCGGGCCGTATCTGGCCCCCGGGCCTTGAGTTTGACACCTGTGCTGTAAATGAATGAAGATAGAAATGTTGTCCTTCAATGTCTTAATACATATTCATCCTAAAAGCCCTCCATGTGAACATGCACAAGAAAAGACTCTGAAATCATCACCCCAAATTTGCATGAAGAGCAAGGCAACAGGGAAAAAAAAAGAAAACCAAGATTGCGGCTGAATAGCATTTTCCTCCGATTACTTTTGTGAATGCTTAAGTACTTCCAAAAAGCCACCCACATTTCCCCGCGTCGGGAGAAACCAGTCCTAAAGTGGCACCTATTTATGGATTTTGCAACTGCCAGAGAGACATTCCAGCAACGGTGAAAAAAAAAATTGAGTGGGGCTCATCCATCATCCTAAAGCCATTGGCTTGAAAACAGAAGTAGCGAGGTTATGATTTGCGAGAACTCTTTGCTCGGATTGGTCCCCCACTTTCGACTTCCTTCATGTCAAGCCCTTCCCCTTTACAATACAGCACAACGCTAACATCATAGTTTGAGTATGACCTTCATCGGTGCAGAATGTGCGTGAAGAGATGACAAAGTGTTACGCTGACGTCATGAACTTTTCTTCACCTGTACAGGCTGCTGCAAAGACAGATGCAGCTGGTGGCCCCTGCCAGACCTGCATTCATACCAATTAACTCATCCTCTTACTGCTTTGTCAAGTATGCAAACAGTTGGACTATCGGTGTGAAAATCAGGTAAATAGTCATCATGGTTTTGCCCATTCAACGATCAAAAGCCAAACAAGGAGAGGACGCTCCCTCATGTTGTGAGGATGTGCTTTGCGTGATATCTGCTCGGCTTGTTATTTACAAAGAAATCATAAATGACTGATGCGCTGAATATGAATTGCTGACTCAGGTCAAAGGTGTCCATTGACCCTGTAGCACTCACCCTGGACCCCACTTTGGCCTCCAACCAAATATTTTTATATTTTATAAATATTAAAATAAACATTAAAATACTTTTAGTCGTAAAATTGTGACAATGTGCCAACGCAATAGTTAACACACATGGCTCAGCAGTCAAGTTTTGAATCAAGCAGTAGTCACCAATTTTTGTTCTGTTGACGTCCCTACACTCAGGTGGGTCACCGGGGGCACTGCCCCTTCGGCCCCACCCTGTCCACACCCCTTTTGTTAATCATTAGGAGCAGCAACGTTGTACCGTAATTCCTCCGTGCCGTTGCATGACTTCTCAAATGAATGAAACTTTTAAAGGTTGGATCTGACCTTCAAAATAAAAACACACAAAAAATGACATGTGTGTAACCATGAATTTCCTTCCATTGCAGTATAAAAGCGGGCACAAATACATGACATCGGACAAGTGGCATTCAGAACTAGCAAGAAACAATTACCACAAAAAATATTCAATTGTCACAAGGGACGTCCACGTTGTACTTTTGTATTCTCCGTTTGTGTCGCACACTCTGCTTGCCAGCCTGATCGCTCGCAGGATTTTCAACTGCCTTTTTACAGCTTAATTCCATATCTATGAAAAAAAAGGGCTTCTGAAGTCTTCTGAATCTCTTCTCTGGCGCTCTCAACTTTCTTGTCTCTTTCAACCCTCTCATTTGGCTCTGTCTCAGTGTATGCCTTATTGGTATTTTTTTCTTGATGGTAATGAAATGGGACATAATGTTCTTTTTTTTTATCCTCTATGATGTGTATGATTTTGAATCGTGGACAAATTGCAACAGGGAGGAATACCCAAACAAACATTTTGTCGCAGACTTGGTTGGTCTTGTGAGGTGGTAAGTTTAATTCAAGTTTGCTAGAAGTAAGTTGAATCTACGCATCTGACAAAAGCCTAAGTAAAATTGGTCCAGAACTACGATTACTCCTTTGATATAAATATTTGATATGATAAACCTATCAAATGACCTGTATGTGGCTTAAATCTGGCAAAGGGCAACTCTAGCAGTCACTACTCACTTTTGATAAAAACTATGAAGACCTCCATGCTGACCACGGAAGCTTTGCTTGAAATGTGCGGGTAACAACATCCACACACACACACATAGGAGGTTTGGCACGGAATGAGTGCTCATTGCACTATTGCCTCTGAACTTTCCAAGAGTTTAAAATAAGGGATCACTGACCACTGACATCCACTGAGACAGCAGGACAAAGCAGTTGTTATTCATGTCAAAGTTGCAGTGAGATAAAAGTTCTGCAGAAATGCACAGACGGTATTTCAACTGTGTGACAAGCATGGTACATTAAATTTGTCTGAATGCAAATATGTATGCAGTCATAGTCTACCATAATGATTGTAAACACACACAAAAAAGAGTTGATAAATACTTTAAGTTAATTTAGCCTCTTCAAAAGAAATAAAATAAAGGAACAATAAAGATGTCAAGTTAAAATTTGGGTTTATGGAAATTGAAATGAGACATTTTGTCTGGTTTTCTAAATACAAAAATGCTGCTCAATCCTTTTTACATCTCATCATATGTCTGAAAAATCCAAGTCGGACATTTTGGATCAATAGGAAATTTCTGAACCTTCTGTGTATCATGTTCTGGGCAGCGCAGGCAAAAAAATCCCACATCATTATGGAGCCACAAATTTAATCTGCCATGAGAAAAACAAGACAATGTCAATGCACAATGTCTAAATGTGTGGGTATTTTTTTTTTTTTTTGGAGGGGACCAAGGCAAATTATTCAGAATGTGGGTCAGAATGAGCTTAGGCTGCTGCATGGACAGCAGCAGGGTCCCTTTCCAGCAGTTCACAGCTTTAACAAGTGTGATTAGGAGTGACCTGGGGAAATGGTTTAATGACTGCTGCTCGACTGTGCTTCGACGCTGAGTGGGTGGGTGGTCTGACGTGACTGGGAAGGGACAGTACTCTCATGTGCTGCCTCCTAAATGGATGTTTCAACAGAACAACAAACACTTTTCTTTTCACCATCCCAGGGAGGCACCAGAATGGGTCCAATTGTATATTTTTACACTGATCCTAAATCGTTGTGGTGAGGTGAGTCCGGTGATTTACTTCAGATAATATTTATAATCCCAATACTCTGCTTACATGTACAGTATGTTAACTCTTTGTATGCTTAAATTTGGACGGTGTCAGAATTCAAATTTATTGACTACTTGCGAATTTTTCCCCAGGGGCACTTGAACCACAGTCCTCTGAAGATACTGCAGCACTGTTTCTGAGACACGCTCCTAATAACCATCGCAGACTTTTATAGCTGGCCCGGCGCCACATCTCTTTTCTCAGCTTCGCTGCTTAAGAAGGCCGCGTCTGAAGCCAGTGTCCGAGTGTCACTTGTTTCATCTGCAATTAATCAACCATCGTAGGTTTGTTGGGTTTACCCCCTCCGTCCCCCTGCTGCCAGGTTTATGGTCAAACACAGAGCCGACGCCAGGCTTTAAGAGACTTCTGCCACTCTATGGGCTTTTCAAGTTTTGACCCTCCCCTAACACTCTATAAATACAGTAGATGACTGAGCAAAAAAACATGGTATAATAAAAAAAAAAAAAAAGAAAATGAATTCTTGGGGAATTTTTTACGACATTGAAAAATCATGCTGTGATTACATATACACAATTCATCGTGATTTACTTACGCTACATGAAATTAAGATTATGTTAGCCTTTTAATAGTCCCCAACCAACACTTTTGCTATGTTACCTGGGCCCACTGTAGAATAAAAAAAATAAATAAAACCTAACAACCATATGAACAACAAAATATATTTTTCCCCTGCAGAGGTAGTCCCCCCTCCCCACTCATGCACGCACAAACACAAACACACACACACACAACACACGCACACACACTACTGGTATACTGCATCTGCTTTTTTTTTTTCAATATTTTGTATACTATTACAAGAAGGATGCTTACTAACATCATTGAAAATATGTCACAATAAAATTATGTAACTTATGAGCTTTACTAAAGAAATGAAATAAAAAAAAACTAATCTTATTGTCAAAGAAACAGTCAAGTTTTTTCTGAGAAGCCTCATCGTTCTTTTTCCATCTGCTTTTCAACCAAAGCAATGTTAATTTGTTTTCACTTCCTTAATGGGAAAATATTCCCCTAATTACAGTAAACACAAAGTTGCTATTTCATATGGAATCATTCACATTTGATGCCCGGCTCTGATAAGACACTTTTGAAGTTTCTGTGTATATATGTTGTAAGCTGTTACTTTGAGCCAGTTTAACAACCAAAATGTACCCCCGCTTCACCCATGGGAATGGCGAGCACAGTGGGCAACATTTGGATTCTGGGCCAGAAAAGACCAAACATCTTTTCCTGGTGGCTAAAATTAGCAACATAATGAGGTAGTGGCTTCCTTATCTCTAAACTAATACCCAGTTCCTGTGTGCGAGAGAGTGACGTAGACTCACGGTGGAGATATGCACACAAATCTTAAAGAAATATTCACTAGCAGTTTTTTTTTATATCCGCACCTTAGATCACAAAAATTGCCTTTTCATAACCCTGCCAAAACATAATTCCACAAAAAAAAAACATTGATAACTATGCAACACATACTGTATATCTCTGCCAATGGAAGCTTCAATTTCCTGCTATGGTTCCTTTGCCAACCTTTTTATGAGAGGTCTTGAATTGCAGGGGAGAGTAGAACAGACATGCTTAAGTCGACTTGGCTTCATTATTAAACCCACAGGTCACCTTTAATTGTATGCGCATTAATCGGTTTTATTTCAACTAATGAGTCCTGCCATAAATTTAACTGAAGGTGAGGAATTTTTATGACCTTCAGAAACTTTTGATCAGGTGCTGAAGCTGTTGGGGGTAAAATGACTTGGAGAATCTTTACGGTGGACATACAGTATAAAATTACACGATGGCTTGATGTGCTCCTCTCACTAGGAATTCTCCTTATCTCATTTCTTTTTAGTAGGCTGCTTTCAAACTTACCAAGGACATATTTTCTTTCTTTCTCTATGACCTTTTGCCCACACAAGAAATTATTTGTTGATTGCACACTTTGGCTATAGCTGTGTTAGTTATTTGCCTTTTTCACAGATATTCATCCAGTCCATAGTTGGAATTTGTGTGAATATTCTTTATACCCACTAACACATAATCTTTATTGCTTTTTTACATATCTACCATGTGATATTTCTACAAGTTGCACCTCACTTGGAACCTGAACCTGACTACTGAGAACCCGACAAATCCCACAAGCTGTACCTAAGTTCAGACAATGGTATTGCCTCTGACAGCTGTTTCCTTTTGTGTAACCACACACAGCTGCCACTTTCTAAGAGAGGGCATCTCGGTGTTGTGGATAATTCCACGGGTCAGGAGGAAAAAAAAATAATGCACGCGGCTTTAATAGTGACTAAGAATGGACCACCTAGATTCAATCTTTTAACATGCAATAGTTCTGAGTCACCAGATTTGTCAAACCTCTCCACAGGATTCACCTCATTAGCTAGCGATGTAGGTAATGATAGATGCAATGGTTGTGGTTTGATTTGGACTGATGGATGAATCAGTGGGTTTTTTCCCCCCTCAACATCGTGATTCAACATTAGTCAATGCATTGATCAAGAGAGACTTTTAAATATTTCAGTGAACTGGTCAGTGAAGTAAATTGTTTACAAATAAAGCTTAATTGTTGGGAACAACAATTGTAAGCTTGCCTTTCTCAGACGGTTGGATGGCCATAGTAGTCCATCCATTAGTCCTTCTATCAGCTTGTCCTCATTATGGCTCACAATGAGCTGGAGTCTCTCCCAGCTGACTTTTGGCAGAAGGCGGAGGGAGACTCCACCCTTGCACAAATAGAGATAGAAAACCATTAACACTCACATTCACACTGTCAGTGTGTGGAAAGTGTAGTTTCTGTTCTTTAGTCCCATGAAATGCTACTGGTTATAATCAGCAAAAGGAGTTTTTTATTTAATGTAAATCATGAATTTCCCAAAAGGCATATGGTAAGAGTAGATCTAGATGTGGGAGCTGTGTGAGGGCAGCATTAGGTCACTCTTACTGATCTTATCTGAAGAATCTGCTTCGTAAGCCTCAGTAAAATGTGCTAAATGAATTGATGACTAGTGTATAAATGATTTGACTGTCCTTCGTGAGGGCACCTTAATAAAAAAGTAGCACCATGTTTTGTAAAAATGTGAAAGCCCCTTCCTTTGAAAGTTTGTGTCCTTTGAGATGCACCATTCATCTGTGATGGTTATCAGATACAGATGAGTGAAGGATCAGGCAAACATTGACAAGGACTTCAAGGGACTTCATCAGTCATTTTGTTGGTTACGATTACTTCCAAGATGCCGGATTAGAGCGAAAAAAATCACTCATAATCATTCATAAGCTTGACAGGTACATTGTAGTCGAAAGTCGTTGAGTCTTTTAAGACATCTCAAATTGGGCCAAGTGACTGTGACATTTGCCCACAAAGCCACAGGCAAGCAAAGATGAATCAGGATAGTAATGCATCACTGACAGTGGCTAAAGCAGCGCCATGTGCACATGCTAACGTGCAAATGCCACATTTCATGAGACCGGTCCTGCTTTGAAAGCCGATGGAAAAGTGAGGACGTGTTAAAATAAATGAGGAAAGGGGGGGGCATATAAGTTTCCCATTACAGATGTTTGTGGAAAGATTAGAATGGCGAGGCGCTAGGTCATAACTTAGTAGCAGACCTTTTAACAGGAGGCCGCTTGTAGCGGTTCACACACTGCTCCCCCGGGGCCCGACGCTTCGCGTAAGCTCAGCTGTTATTTCGCTTTTTGGACCATCCCTGTTCATTGTGCATCTTGTGTCTGTATTGTAAGACTTGCAGTTTAATCAGGTGTCGGCCAGCTAGACAAGCCATGCTACGCACACGTACACAAGACGGCTCACATGCTGGAAATGCCTTCATGGGTCAGGGGGATTTATTGATGACATCTGGTTCAGGTTAAAGGGCCGCAGAATGTACAAGTACATATGGAAGTCTCTTTTCACAGCAGACTGCGGATGGCCAATGTCTGTGACTTGGTGTGTGTGTGTGTTCATGTTAGCGCACACACATACACAGGACTAATTCTACAACACTCACACTTTTTGGTTGCTCTCTACAGGCGCTTTTTTTCTCTCCTGCACGTTCTTATTGCTTGATTTTATTACAGCAGCAAGACTGGTGAGGTCATTGAATAGACAACCATGGTGGAATGACAAAGTTGTTTATAAAGGCCCAGCTTCAAGACTTTTCCTGACATCACTTGTGCCTACCTCCATCACTCTTGCTGCCCTGAAACACCAAACTTCATTGAAATTATTTATTTATATTTGTGACAGGCTGATGGACAAACAGTTGGACGGATAGATGCAGTGCATGGGATAGTGGAAGACCTCCCTGCAACTTCTTGTAAGGAAACGGTTGACTGTTTAATTCCAAAATGTGATTTTACAAAAAAAACAATCCAAAGTAATAAATACACGGGTAGACATAAATTAAAAATTTAGTTTATGGTGTGCTTCAGTCCCATTTATCAGACTTTTAATAGCTTTTGACTTGCCGCCATTATTACATCTGAGGAGAACAAATCACTCCACATTGTCACTTTTCAAAGAGTGAAAATATATTTTACTCCAACTTTATGCATAACAGTAGGCTTATTTTCAGGGGAATTTTAGAAGGACAATTAGCAGCACAACGATATGTTCATCCTCGTGCAGGTTCCCCGCAGTTATTGAACTTGTGACCCTCATCCCTCAGGGACATGTTCAGACAAAGATAGAGGGCAGCAGAGAGATTTAGACATGCTTATGGAACCTGTGTGGTCTCCAGATATGCACCGTGCAGCACACACACGAACACACGCACACATGCGCAAGTTCGGGCTTTGGCTGAAACTTAGCCCTGATTCATAGCGAGTGTTCCAAGAGGAGAATACCCAGCAGTGTTGTACCTAGTACTCTGCAGCTCGTTGAGAGCGGGAAGCACAAAGGAATAAAGCTGTCCAAATAGTCAAACCCCAAATGATGAGGATGACATATAAATGGCTTATTTTGAAAAGGAAGTTGGGGCTCAGATATGTGCATCGTTAACGCTATGAGAATGAAAAATTAGAGTAAAACAGGCCATGTGTCAAGATTGGAACCTTTCCTTACAAAACATCACTAAGTATTTGTTAACAATGTTTTTCACATTAATATTGTTAATATATCGGGTGTCTTGCTTTTATATATGTATATAAAGCCCCTTAAGATTATTTGACATAAGTCAATAGTAAGTTCTAGAAAAATGTGGTTAATATCCCCTTCCAAAATCTTAAGCTTCATTTTGATTTGTTATAGTAAATAACATAATGTATGATTTACTAATGTGAGACAGATAGAATTGCTGTTTGTGGTTATTACTTTTTTTTTTTTTCTGGAAACCTTTTCCATATTAGAAATGATGATGGTGTGTTATTCTCCTGGGCACAGTGCAGCACTGCACAACTATCCAAGAAGACAGTAAATGTAGCCACTTCTCACAGAGCACCACCAACCAGGAAATGTTCCTGGTCGGTTCTTTTTTTATTTTTTTTTGAAAAAGCAGAACACACCCAGACTCTTAGCAGATATTTAAGTCTTATGAAAAACAGCTTTGCAGTTTCACCGACAAAACTCAGAGCTGGGCATCTTCTACCCGATGACTGAAGACAGCTGAAATGGATTAAGCGAAATGTCCTTGGAAAAAAAAAAAAAGAAGCTCACTACAGAGTGAAGGAAAGTATTACAACACAACACTGACCACTCTGTATTCCCAACCGATGTGGAGATCATCCTTTGTTGTGCATCACGTCTGAAGCAGAGAAGTACAATACCTTATTGGCAACTCCCATGAAGTGTGAGGTGATGATGAAAAATATGTCAGTGGTGTTTGGACAAAACTGTCTTCCATTTCGGAGAAAGAGATAAAACAAAAAAGTCAGGTTAAAATTATTCTTTGCTGTAAATTAACCACATATTGATATCTCTTTTACAGCTTTTTGCCTATTTAAATTCTTGGTGATGAAGTGATGACATTGGTTTTCATTGACGGATGTCCTTTCCATATTTCACATTGGAAAAAATCTCACGGAAAGCCATTTATTGTGGATTTACACATCATCTGGTAAAATAGAATTTGATTGTTTTGTCGGTCACTAATTTGCTATATGTGGTTGACATTTATAAATGAGCTAAACATTTTTAAATTAAATAATTCTTTTATGTGAGGAATAATTCACAATGGAGAATTTCCCGTGGCACACCTGATTATCTCTCGTGGCACACTGGTGAAAGTCAATACCTTATTTGAAACATTATTTGACATTGAAGTTTCCATTTTATGTGTTCCGTCTCAACATCAAATAATCCTAAACCAGTCAAGTTTGTCAATAGTGTACTACAATTTGATGAATTTATTTAATGAACAGTGATTTTTTTTTCCACTCAAAAAATATTGCTTTTGATTTTTTTTCAGTGTTATGCAAGGGGTGGGCTTCGACTCGCTTTCGTGCTTTCACCTTCTTTAGAGACATGAGTGTGGAAAGCGTTCCGATATTCCTCATCTACCACCCAAGTGGATCTCTCCCACTTTGAAATTCCTCCCTCCACTACTTACAGTCAATGTGCCCCCATGTAGGAATAACTCTGCACAATCAGTTGGACCACAGCCCAGTCAGATGAGATGAGATTGGAAAAAGCGCATTTTGGCACTTTTGCAGCTCTTCAAGAAAAGAATGTTGATAGTAATTAGGATAAAATGCATGTTTTCTCTTGCATGCTTGATTTTTTTGTATGTACGTATGTATGCTTGTATATATGCTTGTATGTATGGATGTATGGATGGATGGATGGATGGATGGATGGATGGATGGATGGATGGATGGATGGATGGATGGATGGATGGATGGATGGTATATTACAGAAAAGATCAACTAGTTTTGCCTTGTTTCCTTGGCTTATCTTAGCATGAACCTCGGCTTTCAAATTTGAGTAGATAATGTATGTATTTAAAAGGAGGTGAGTTTGCATGTTAAATTAATTTGAAGTGGAAATTTCCCCACACCTGGCAGGAGTGTTGGTTTCATCCTTCGACTGTGAGGGTAAACAGATTTTCCATGATATAAAAGAGACACTCACAATATTTAGCTAAGAGATTCAGGCAAGAGGAAGGTTAGCCACCTGAGCTTTGGGAATGGCTTTTGTGTCAGTAGCCAGGTCAACAGCGTATCCATTTTCACTAGCGGATGGGAATTTGTTTGCTTAGCCTATCTCTGGTCTCAGTGTTTCATCCCCAATGAGTGATACGCTCATTGATCCTCGATCCACACATCTTTGCAGCCAACTTTTTAAATCTGCACTTTTATTTAGGATAAAGTGCAATATTTAACTTCCCCAATTGGAAAATATTTTACCTGTAAGAAAACAGCTCAACTAAACGTTTTAGTGAAACAAAGTTACCTGGCGAAGACAGGTCAGCACCTGTCACACCTGGTAAAGCTTTTCTCTCAGCAGTGTCTCATCTTTGGCTTTGCCTCTTCTTTATTTGGATAAGCCCCTCTTAAATGGCCATGTGAGACACTTTGTATGACTTGGGAAAAGCAAAGAGATTTTTCATTAGAATACTGAAATGGCCAAAACCAAAAACACTGTTTGGATTGCAATAAATAGAAAACTTTCCATGTATTTAAAAAGAAATCATTACATACGTATAATGCGATAAAATGTAATGCATTATTAGCTTCCAAAGAAAATGTAAATCTGCAGGAGATGCTCAAACAAACAAAAAATAGGCTAAATATCCTGAACATGAATACGGTACAGAAAATAAAACTGAACAATAGGGGAATAAACAAGACCGTAGAAGCTAACATTTGCGGTAGGGCTAAGATGATTGTGGGACGTAAACACATTGTAAGGACGGATTCTGTCGGAAAAATAACATCCACTAGGACGGCAACATCATCCAGGATGAAGCAAAAAAAAAAAAAAAAAAAAAAGAGTATTTCGAGTCACAAACCACAGCCCTGAGGGAGAAGCAAAATTTATAGACGATGCCATTCAAGTCTAGTGGGGGGGGAAAATGAGCAATTTAGATACTGTAATGCCCTCGCATGTAGGCAAGCAGAGCCACTTTCATTTTATTTTATGTATGATTATTTTTTTTTGACTAACACAATTTTCTTTCTGACTAATGCTGCTTAAAGTATATTTTCGGTTGTACTCAAAATGGATCAAGCTATTTTTAAAACTAATAAAATTGTGGGGTAATTTTTTGCCCAAGGTAGGAAAAAAAATCTTTTCAATCAAAAGGACGTGAGCTGACAAGATTGATAGCTGCGCTGACAGCATCTACTGATATTACAGCAATTACTCACTTAATCTCAAGTCATTACATTCATTTTTTTAGTGGTTAGTTCGTGCATTAGCAAAGAGAGGCCCGGGTGCTAAAAACATAATATTCATGTTTGACAGATTGTCAGAGCAGTGAGACGAGACTAATTACAGTCTTGTCTTCCCTGGGGGGGTTGAGCAAGAAAGTACGACCTTGTGTTGCTCACATCTAATCACTATGACATGACTGGATGAGCTATCCTGTTGCCAAGTCTTTCAAAATATCAGTCATGTGTGACAGCAGTCACCTCCTGTCTGATGCTTTGGCTTTTCCTTTCTACTTACCGTATTTTCCAGACTATAAGGCGCACCTAAAAACCTCAAATTTTCTCAAAAGCCGACAGTGCACCTTATAGTCCATTGCGCCTTATATATGGACCAAATCCCGGCCCGAAATTTAAACTGGCTTGAAGCATTGTGTCATAAAATCAATCATAAGGCCCGCTGAAGACTACGAATCATGAATCAAAAATACTATGGATCATTATTTTGTGATTATAAAGTAATTTGTGGCATCTGAGGTTGAAATAAAAAAGATGAAATGAAGAATGATTTGATTTGGTAATGGTTCGTGGAATGTCGGTGCGAATGGTCGGCACCTATACAGGACTGTCTCAGAAAATGAATGCATTAATGATCCGCCTTATAGTCCGGTGCGCCTTATATATGGACAAAGTTTTAAAATGGGCCATTTATTGAAGGTGCGCCTTATAGTCCGGTGCGCCTTATAGTCCGGTAAATACGGAAATGTGGCCTAAAAAAGCTACTGCTTATCAAAGGCAGCAAACTTACAGTATGAAGTGCAATTAGACCTCAACAGCTATTAAAGCTCAATTGCAGTATCAACATAGTATTTATGCACATTCTGCTGTGGATCATTCAGATGATAAGGACCCTCCTTAGAGATTGGGCCAAATGGCTTAATTTGGGCTTTTCAGACTCACTCATAGTTAGCTGTGCTTGTGCCTTGGGTGCTCCCCCTTTTTATGCCGCTTAGCTGTGCACTATCTCAACTTGAGATCAGATCACGCCAACAAAGAGTCAGCGTTCATATCGACAAATAGATCCAGAGGTCAACAGGGGGTAGTGTTCAAGCTCAGAGTTGTCGAGTCAGGCCAGAATGCCTAATCAGTGCCAAGTTTTATGATGTTGTAGGTCCATTGCTAGCGCCGTCTCGGAGTGTGTGGCATTGTGGAAGACATTCAGATGGTTAAGATGGAATTCCCTGATTGTTATTGAGAGCTGAACCCAACCGGTCCTGAAGCGATCACTATCGGGCGGCGCTCCTTGAAGCACGCAGCTATTCATTAAAGATGTTTATCGCACAAGGCTGAGGTGAGAGAAAGGTTTTCCAGGGCAAATCGCTCGGTCGCATCTAAGGCAGGTCAGGTTGACAACAATCTACGGCGTAGATTGTTGTCGACCTGGCCTGCGTAGATTCTACGTGATCTTTATTCGTTGGCATCATTTTGGCTTTTCGCAAATTTACGTATTTCAGCACGTATGCAAGCGTACAGAAATGAGTTCCTGAACAAAAAGGTAAATACCTCAGCATGCAACCGGAGGTGAAGGCAACGCTGCAGGAATTAGACACTCTTAACTACCTTTGGGACTAAGTGTAGTGTGAGGCCGCTATTATCTCGATGAATGTTACCTCATATTTCATTTCAAATGAGAGCTGATTGGCAGCTTTTACATCTAAGCCTGCGTTTTGTCAGTGTGATTTTGTTCAATCTTGTCTTGGTTGGTCACGTTTATGCTTGCGTAGGCTGTGTCCTTTAATCACATATTTGTTTTGCTTCTTACTGTTATGACTCTCTTCATTAAAATATCCATATGTGCTCACCTCACATTGCACCAGGAAGTGTGCAGAACAAGGAAGAGCAAATTTTAAAAAGTTGTTTTCCTTACATGTGCTGCAGAACAAGGAAGAGCAAATTTAAATAAACGTGCTGAAGGTAACATACATCAAATTTCTGGAGCTGCTTGTCCTCATGAGGGTCACGTATGAGCTCTAGCCAATCACAGCTGACTTTGGAAAGGAGGTGGAACACATATCGACAAGTCACCAGTCACAATCTAATTCGCACCTCTGGACTATTTTGAATCTTCAATTAAACTTAAGATGAACATGTATGTTTTTGGAACATGGGGAAAAGTCCAGATTTTTACCCGAAACCTCAAAACTTCTTTGGAGTGACTTAGTGATTATTTTCACCAAAGGTCATTAATTGCATAAGTGGTTACGGTTTGAATCACATGTTTTTGGTGTCTTTTATTGTTTGGGATATTTGCTGCCTAGGAGTTCCCAGCCTGCCATTAATCTTACTGTGGCTCCGCGTGACACGGTGGATTATCAACTAAAACTTTCAGCCACTTGAGATGGCTACTGATGTTTAGGCTTTCAAGAAGAAGAAAGAGGAAGCAACAATTCTTCTGGTGGAAAAAAAAAGGAGACGTGTGTAACCTAAGCATTGTGGAAACCTTCAGCAACCTGTAGCATTATCTGGACAAACTAATATTTACTCCAAGACAGAGCAAACACACTCATTGACTCAGGCTTTATTCAGTGCTTTGGCATTGTTGATGGATTAACTGAAATGTTGAAATCTAACTTCAAATCTTCATCTCCGTTTTGATCAAAAGGTTTGCTTTTTCGGCAAGGCATCGGTCACTTAAAAAGGAATTACTACAAAGTTGGCAACAAATAACATGAACCCCCAGGAATGAGAATTCAGCCAGAGTTGTGCTCAAACATCACTGATCAGCTGCTTCACTGTCATTGCACACATTATCATGATTGCAAACCTCCCACAAGGGTGGAAAAAAAATGGACAAGCGCCTGTTTCTCCTTTTTCTAAGCCATGTTCAGAGGACCGAGAGATTTGCTGCAGTCTGAACATGAAAAAGGCAAAATAACGAGTTGGCTTAAAGTGCAACCACAGTGTGGTGAATCTGTGTTTGGGTCAGGTCTGCTTTGAATAAAAACTGATTTGCCTTCCCCCCTAAATTTAGTCTCCAAAATTACACACTCTTAAGAACATGGTAGGAATGTACACGGCTTAAAGGTCCTCCTTCTCACCAATGTGTAATGAGAAACTTCTTGTCCATGAGGCCCGTCAACAAGGCAAACACCTGCAATGACTTCCTTCAGCTCCGTATCAACACCCAATTGATAAATTAGATTCCGGATAATGAATGTGCTGACATTACTTTTTTTTTTCTCAGTGGCTTTGGTACATTTGTCAGATAAGTGAAACACAAGTGACCACATAGTGATAACTTAGAAATTAGATGACATTTTAATTTTGGAAAATTTAGTGAGGAAATTGTAATATTCAAATGATCACTACTAAAATTATTTTCAATATTTTCTGATGCAATTTTATTTTTAAAATTTCCCAAACATGGACACGAATCAACCGGAAACCCTGAGTCAAGCGTGCCTGTTTGTTTTCCCCCTGCATGTGTGAGGCAGATGACATTGCGTTTCACTTATGAAGTAGCTGAAACTTTGTTAACTTAGTAATGGATACGGACACATACTCCTCATTATTGAGCCACTGAGAGCAGGAAGACAAGAAAGCACTTCCTCTTTCATCCTGACACTCACCTTTTGTCTGTGTGAGCTACTGATGTTGTCAGTGGGGGAAGCTTTTCGTTGCCATTTCCCATGTCTCTTTAGAGTCTCAAAAGTCTATTTCACTTATGTTTAAGACCAAAACTTTATATTAAGTGTTATTTTATTAGTGGTATTTACACTCACTGGGAGGCATTGGATCGTCCAATCTAGGCCAAAATGACAAGATCATATCGGATTGGTTTTATTAGAATAGTTCAATGCAATCCATAAACCCAATTTATATCATATATTCTCAGAATTATCTGGCTTGCAATTAATGTAATGCCTGGACCCCAGCGACAACATTTCTATTTTTGCAATGTCAAGCATGGCGTAGTCGGGTGTATTGAATTTGATGGAAATGAGGGATGCCCGAAAGTAGACTACCGTAATTTTCGGACTATAAGTCGCACCGGAGTATAAGTCGCACCAGCCATAAAATGCCCAAAAAAGTGAAAAAAAAACATATATATGTATATAAGTCGCTCCTGAGTATAAGTCGCCCCCCCACCCAAACTATGAAAAAAACCGCGACTTATAGTCCGAAAATTACGGTACTTTCATCCCACAACGGTGCACAAAGGTGCAAATGCCCCATTACAAACAATTCTACCTATGCAAAGTCTAGTAAAATGACAAATCGAAGTAAACTTCATTCAAGCGCACAGCTAATCTGCACTTTATGGTAGACTTGACTTGGCACGAAAATAAAGTCCTTAAACACAATGACTCAGCTCTTATGAATGACAGAAATAGTTTTTCCACCTTACCCCCATTTTAAACCATTCTGTTCAGTACACGCTATGTCTAACTAGCTTTTTTTTTTTTTTTTTAAATCTGTCCCAATACACTGTTTGAATACTGATGAGTTGGGATTTAGTTCAGTGGACCCTCAAATACTCATGGTTCTACATCTGAGTAATAATAATAATACTGAGGTTTGGTTAATAAATATAAAATACAGAAGAACTTTATTTTTGCGTATTTGTACTCACAAGCGCATACGTATAACAGATGACTTGCTAGTGCAATAGTGTAAGTGTGAGTACTTTCCAATATACCGTATTTTCCAGACTATAAGGCGCACCTAAAAACCTAAAATGTTCTCAAAAGTCGACAGTGCGCCTGATATATGGACCAAATTCCTAAATTTAAATTGGCCCGAAGCATTGTGTCATGAAATCAATCATAAGTGGCTCGCTGAAGACTATGAATCATGAATCAAAAAGACTATGGATCATTATTTTGTGATTATAAAGTAATTTGTTGCGTCTGAAGTTGAAAAAAAAAAGATAAAATGGAGAATGATTTGATTTGGATAAAAAATGTGACGTGATGCATTAATGGTGCGCCTTATAGTCCGATGCGCCTTATATAAGGACAAAGGTTTAAAATGGGCCATTCATTGAAGGTGCGCCTTATAGTCCGGTGCGCCTTATAGTCCGGAAAATACGGTACTCTTCTTTGAGAGTTAACCTGTCAAGTATTTCATGTAGTCGTGATGTCATAAGTGCAGCTGCGCTCCCTTCCAGTGCGGCGGTTATATCGGACCCTTCATTCACTTTCTAGTCATGTTTTCGCCATGCCAAATTAGCAGCCAGCCTTTGGGTCAATGCTGTGTGTGAGCGTTGAGATGGGAGAACGCCTCTGCTTCACAACTGACTGCACACTGTCGTCTTCAAAGCATGAGACCAGATTCCGGCTCTCATGAAGAAGCCAAACAAAAATATTGGCTGTTTGACTCTGATTATATTGTCAATGTGGGGAAAGGCAGACAGTTTTATACATGTTTTACTGCATCCCGGATATTTCTAAAGTCAATAGGTCATGTAAGTTTGTGTTTATTTAGACTTGGGCTTGTCCAATGTACCTTAAAATATGAGAGTTGATGTGGGCTGGCTGCTCCGTCTGGTACTGTTGTCACAACCAGCTAACGTGTGGCGGCAGCAGGGCACAGTGGAAAGCTTGATTAATGACCTGCACGGTTGTTTACTTTTTACCTTTTGTTGCATTATCTCTTCAACTCACGACATCGTGATAGAATTCCTCGCTGATCCTGTTGAGTGCATGAAGTATTGAACCGAAAACAGGTTAGGCAAGCATCCTTTCGGTTGATTATGAAATTTCGAAACTTCTTATTATGCTAGACTGAAATCTCGTCCGTGGGAAAGTCACAATTTATTCATTTTATTAACGAGACTTTGTTTAGACCGATTTAATTTTAGTTTTATATGTTTGACATCAGGATGTCAACAGCTACACATTACTTTTGACTTTCAATGATGAACTATCTGTGTCTTTTAAACAACACATACTTTATGGACTGTTATGTAAAGCCACATAGTGGGGAAAAAGGGAATAAAAAAAAAATCACCTGTTAATCACATATTAATGGGCACACATTAGTGCTTGTAATCCAAATACTGTTCAAATATTGCATTAATTTCTTTTCCGTAGCAGAAACATATCTAGAATTTACTCATTTGTCGAGTCCAACTGTGTTTCACACATGACTTTACTTCTTGTACTGTAAGACACAGTTGAGTTGCATATTTGTGAGGCGTCATCATCTTATTAACACTTAATAAGAATTTGAGCCAGTTACTAGCACTAACATGGAGTAATACACTGTTTCAGAAAACTTTAAACAAGTTACAGATGGGCATTTTGGCAGAAAAATAATATCAGCGGAGGTTCTTCTTGTGCAAACTAAAAATGCTCCAAATAAGGTTTGTGTTTGATTGTGATTAAATGACTTTAATATTTACAGTACATGTTAGTTTTACAGCCTAATTCATTTTATGACTATTTTGCTGGGTCTCCCAAAGATGAAAAACAGAACCGGAACCTCTTGAGATCAAATGTAAAATGACACGTTTCCATTTGGAAAGTCAAATGTCATCATGTCGCGTCTCGGCCCGTTTTGGCCCACTCAAGCATCCGGTCGATGTGGTGAGCTGGCGGTGCAAGTAGGAACATGGTGAAGACACATTTATCATCCTACAGACTCCAGAGCTGTAACACTGCCTGCTCGGAATTGTTGGGGATAGTCAGTCAAAGGGAGAAAAAAAAAACAGAGAAAGAAAAGTAAACAGCAGATGGATCGCATGGCAGACATTTTCTTGAACGTATTAGAAATTAATCAAAAAAAATTGATCACTTCTAACGTCATCATTGGTAATGTATACATTGCACAAGACATCATGGATAGTGATGGTAATAATTTGTTAACTTATTCGCAGCTGCACGTATTAATGTAACATATTCCTCCCTGCAGTCTGTCACAACTTGAAGCCGCCAACAATGAGCAGAGGTGAACTTGTCAAATATTACACTCTGCTTGACAAGACTAGACCGTACACTGTTATCGGACATGTTTGCATGCACTGTCGCCATGGTAAATCCATTTATTTGAAACGTTAGACGTGAAAGAGAAGTGCTGACACACGTCGTCTTCGTAAGCCATTGAGATGCTGGGCCAACTCTTTCTCTATTCCAAGATATATCTCACCTGACGTAGCTGTCCCGAGATGATCTCTGTTTAACTTAAAACAATGCCAAGAGAAGTTTGCCACACCCCACACGGTAAAAGAGAGCAGTGAGTTTTATATTCTGGAATTTTTTTAACTGAATGATCTGTATGGTACATGTCATGGATCATTTCAGTTTGATTTGAAGGTCCGTACTTGCTTTTTTGGAGAACCCCTGTCATCTTTTGATGGCTGCTCGGAGAATTTGTGTGCGGTCAGTTTTAAAATCCCTACCAATTACAGACTTTGGTCAAACAACAGATTGGAGCTCCAACGTTCAAACGGTCTGAGATTAAACTTGTGCTTGTTTTAAGATATCTTTTAATTTTCTATAGTGAGCTGGAAGATGGCCGACAATAAGGCAACCATTTACACCTATGAGCAATTCAGGGTGCTCAGTGAACCTAATAGACATATTTTTGGAATGTGGGAGGAAAATGGAGGACCCACTGAAGACCCACGCACACTCGGGGTGAACATGTAAACTACACACAGGAAAACTGGAGTTAAGATTTGAAGATCACAACTCCGAGCGACTGGGACCCACGGCAACAAAATTTTAAAGATTTCTTTTTTTTTTTTTAATCCATGTGATGTCCCGGTAGCTTGGAATGAATGAAAACTGGAAGATTGTACTCCTCTGAATCTTTCCACTGAAAAGGGAAATAAATTAAAATCTATGTCAAGAGAATCCCAAGGGTGTGTTCTTTCCAGACATACTACATTTGGATTAGTTTATATGAGTCAAAGATATGATAAATAATTTTAAGTTTTCAGATATTGAAAACTGATTTTCCTAACAGTTTACTTTTGAAAACTTAGGTAGGTTACATTTCATCATACCTCCATCAATTTGGCTTAGATTTACAGATTTCATTCAATTCTGTTCTTCCCTCACATTCCATTTCATTTTTGGAGACATACGTCTGCTTTTCTATGCCAGACACTCTATATATACTTAAAGAAATGTAAAATATAAATAATAAAACACACAAGCACGTATGCATTCGCTCACGCACATGCATGCACGCGCTCAGGCACGCACATGCACACACACGTACGCAAGCACACACACACGCACACACACACACACTCACACACAATGTAATGCAGTGTAGTTCTAGACTACTGCAAACTACAATTTAAAAGTTTATTAAATCAATACATTTTTCAAAATCAATAAAGTCAGTACGCCATTTAAACTAATCTTTGTAAAGGGAGACATTTTCATACAACTCTTCCATATTGAATCCCTAGATTGTGCAGACGTACCCAATTTTAAATCCAGAATGATCGAGTTAATTCTTTTGGCACTGACGTGAGGGTGTACCCGATATTACAGAGGCACAATGTTTCTGTGCTCTGAAAAGAGGAGGAAACACCAATCCAAACGGCCCACCTGCTGTCCACCCAACACAGAGACCACAGTGGGGGGTATCACAAGCGCCCCTGATTGATGATCATAGGTCCCGTAGGAAGTAACCCCGCCACCATGAAGGAGTGTTTTCTGAACCCCAAGTGGTATCCGGGAAAATATGAACGACTTCAGTCAGAGAGCATGTGCGTGCTCATCAGCCGTGCTAATGTTTGGACTTTGTGAGTCTCGTGGGGCTTTACTGCAAAAATGGGAGGAAAGGAATCAGGGGCAACAAAACACAGCACAGGGAGGACCCCCAAATCTTACAACCTGCCATAAAATTGGAACAGTGGGACATTTCCTTGAGCGGCCTGACCAGAACTGTTCATACAAATAGTTAGCGGGGGAAAATATGATTAAATAATGAAGCCTCATAATTCAGAGCTCATATTGTGTGGCACCAGCTTACAATGTTATGACCTAACATTATGTATACACTCGAAATATTGTTTTGTCATTTAATATCTAATAGTTACATGATCATTTCACTTTATAGATGTTGTTTCTGTTGAATAACACTCACACACACACACATGCACACACACACACACACACTAAATGATATTCCTATAACGAGTATTGTATGGTAAATCAATAATTATGGATCAAAAATAAATTTAAGATGAACACAGACCAGTAGCTTCATAAATCATTGTTTTTACAAATAGTCATACATCATCTTATTTTCACCAAACTATTATGTTATAGAACAAGAAACAAGGATTGATGAGTGTTGTTGTTTTTTCTAAACTTGTTTGTTGGAAGGTAACTGAATTTATATCTATCCATTCATTTGCTACAGGTCTTGTACTCATTAGGGTCACGTGAGAGTTGGAGCCTGTCCCAGCTGAATTGAAACCAGAGGAGAGGTACAGCCTTGACTGGTTGCCAGTCAATTACAGGGAAAACCGCGACGAATGACAATTCACACTCAGATTGACATCTACATAATTTAGAGTCTACAGTCAAACCAATATCCAATTTTTTGGAACATGCGAGGAAGAGAACCTACGCACACATTCGGAGAAGATGCAAACTCCACAAGGAGGACCTGAGAGGCAGACATACCATAACTACTATTATACTGTGCTGCTACCAATTTTTTACTGTATATACAGTATAAATATAAATCAATAATTCCTGCAGCATATATACATTGACTCATGAATTAAAAAAAACAAAGATGACTCTTCACGACTTCCAATGTGCTTCTTTCTGCATTACCTGAAACATCTTTATGTAACACCCTGATTCATTTCACAAGAACGATGACAACACTGATGATGACTTGACCAACTACATTCTTTCCTGACCGGACAGTCCTCTTTTAATTCACAATCTTGCATGTTTGTTTGCAGAAAAGAATGACAACACCTCAGTTCAGGTGTAAGGGTCACCTGAATGTCACAAGTGCAATAGTGGCTTTAAGGTAAAGGTGTTTGGTAGCAGTCAAGCAGATGACATTTAAAGTGAGACGGTCATGTTTTAATCATTTTGGATTTTTTATTATAGTTCGTTTTAATTTGTTTTGACTGGCTTTGTTTTGGTTTGGCTTTTATTCATTTTAGTTTTACTATTTTACTATTACGAGTATTTGTTGACTATAAAGTTTAAAAAAAGGTCACTTAATATCATGTAAAGCAAATTACATTTTTGAAATAAATATTTGACCTTTCTTCCATACCAAAATAAATACATTTAAATACATTTAATGAAACCTGAAAGCTCACATGCGATATTAATTGACCAAGACAACAAACATTTTTCAGTAATTATAGTTTTTTAACGTAAGATTTCAGTTAGATTTTTTTTCCAGAAGCATTTTTACTATATTAACAACAATTCTGTCTCATTAGTTTTCCGTACCTATATAACCTCGCTCAGTACACACTAATAATGCTTTTGGGACATAAGCTGCTTTCCATCAAATATTTTCAGCCTTTTCAAAAACATTTCAAAGGCACTGAGAAGACTCTATTCATTACTAATGACATTGGCATATAGAAACGAGCATAACTTAGCAGTGACATCAGACAACAAGCCCTCATAAATTGGTCAGGGAGTCTATTAAAAACTTCTGAGAAGACCACAGAGCAAACATGGCAGTTTAGTAGGAAGGAGATATGAGGAAAATGCTTATAATTTATTTTCTGAAACTTGGAGAGGCTTCGTGGAAGTAGATCTGCTGTACTTGCTGCAGCCACACACAACTTGCGCCATCACCCCTTAGATTTGCATCATGGCAGCCTTCATTACCAGTAAGATAACATCAGTGAAGGCGCCCAGACTGTACACAACTCTCTGGAAAGGTGGGGTGGTTACACCTGAGTGCTCTTCCGACTAAGAACCCATTTAATAACCAACAAATATTATAATTCCAGGAAACTCAAATTAGGCCCTACTCTTAGACTAAGCCTAGGTAAGATCTGCAGGCCATTAGAAGCAGAGAAGTGCAAGACCTGATGAAAAACAGCCCACCAAAAATAATTCAAGGCTGCTGCGAGAAAATTGTTCAGAGCTCCAAAAAGCATGAGTCTTCCTTTTTTGAGAATTTTTGAGCGTATCCCTTTATGTTTATTGAGCTTATAATAAGATGTGTAAAAAACAATATTTTTTAATACTATCTTTAATATTAAAATGAAATTATTAAAATATATTTATAATTAAAGCTTTGGCAAATATTCAATATTTTTTCCATGACTGCAGAATGGAGTTGAAAGCACGAATGAAAACACGTTTAACAGCTTTTCTTTTCTTATCAATGATGATCTGGACATGCAGAACTTTTTTTTCTCTTTTTAATGACAAAATAGTTGTACTTTGCGGAGCACCGATGCATCCATCCATGCAAGCTTACATTCATAAGGCCATTAAAGCCTGTTTTGGCTTTACTGCATCCACAAAATGAAGAGAAGCCCATGTTTGTTTGGGTTCAGACTTACTGGAGTTGAAATGAGTTCAGTTAAATCTGATTAGGAAGCTGGTAAAAGTCCCGGTTATGATGATGAGGTAGGGAGACTGAGTCCATGCACACTGTTCAAGTCTTCATGCTGCTGCTGCTTGCTCAGCGGACTGGGAGGTTTTCTTTCTCCTGAAATTAAAAAAATAAAGATACGTAGATACTGTAAATATGTTGAATTTTTTGTGGATCCACATTTTTAGCACATAGGTTAATGTACCAAAGAGGTGTGATATGCTTTACAAAGTAAAATCTACTTTAGAATAAATACAGTCAATTGTAATTTTATTGATAATGATTTTGGACTGATGCAGTAAGAAAGGTATAGGCCTATTAATTATATAAGTTAAAATATTATTATTTATGTATGATAGTACAGCATACAAGTACATATAGCACCTTTCTACAACAACCCAAACAATAATCATATTAAAAATCATAGTGTTAAATGAATAGCTCTCTGCTAGTGTGATTCAAATCTGAGATTAATTATTATTATAATAGTTTGTGAAGGCACAAATTGATAAAAAAAATGCAGCTGTACCATAAAAAAAATGGCCAATGGAGGCATTCATTTTAATTGGCGAATTGCCATGTGGCTGAGCATTATAAGATTTGGTGGCTGGAAAAGTCATTATGCAGCATGTGGTATTTTCATTTAAATACGGCACTACTATTAATGTACCTTCTCGGGCGTGGTGCTTGAAGGCCATCGGAGAGTGGATCTCCCCCGCGTGCATGCTCATCCCGCTCCCCGGGTGAGACAAAGCCGGGCTCTGGGGCTGCCAGTGGTGGTGACCCGGCGCCACGTAGCCGCCCGCTGGGCTACTGTACACCCCATACTGGTTTGTGGGGGAGTATGCACACGCTGAGACATAACCCGACAGTGTGGAGGTCGGCTGTGGAATATACACAGAAGAAAAAACGGATTGCCTGTAATAGGATTGGAGTTGAATGGAGCCCCTCTGCATGAGATAGGCTAAATATGACAAGGAATTGTTCATAAAAATGCTGTTTGTATTAAATGCATTGTTACCTGTGCGTATTTTATATCAGCATCAATGGCTGATTTATCGATGCCGTTGACTGAGTGAGCTGCAGGGAAAGCTGCACGATTGACGCTGCTCCATTCCTCCATTTTGGTAGGATATCCCTCGGTCCCAGCAATGGCTGAATTCAAAAAGGGGAGAAAAAGAAAAAAAGGGAACAAAGTAAGATTACATTTAAAAAAAAAAAAATAGTAAATGGTAAGATTTTTCATTTATCCTGTAAATGACGTGCATCACAAATCTAATCTAGTATAATCTGGAAACAGATTCTAAAAACGTGTAGCGTTCTTACTGTAAACACGAAAATATATAATCTAGTAATTTTATGTACTATTAATAAATTATGGCTAATAATGATTACAATAAATAAATAAAACGGCATTTGATTAATTCATTATTTGTAGTCCAACATTTATCTAAGTGAATTATTTGTTTAACATTTTAACGCGCAAACATTCGTTAACGCAAATATGTCCATTTTGAAAGCGTAAAAAAACACGCATGACTTTAAAGGTCAAGAGAAAAAGTCTATAACGAGCAGTTGGGGGATTAGAGGGGATCGAGCTGGTGAGGAAGGTGTTTGCACACACGTCATGCGTGAAAAGGCCCATTGAAAGTGGCCTAATGGACACATTGTCCTGCGGCCGAACAGGTTGTGCAGAAGGAAAAAAAAATGCACCGCGGGAGGTGTTGCGCTCACCTGCGGGGTCCATGAAGGCTCGGAACCCGAGGATGTTGCTGACGGTGTGTGCAGAGGGCCAGCCGGCCCTGGAGATGCTCAAGTGTCCCGCCGTCACCGGCATCCCAGCTGGGGAGCCCATCTTGGTGGCAGCGGGTGACATGGTGTTGGGGTAGGAGTAAGGATAAATGGGGTTGTAAGGGAGGCCGGCCTGAGCCGAAGCTTGCTTGCCGCTCTCGTACTGGCTGGGCTGGGACAGATTCCCGATCTTGTTGCGTAAAATCCTGCTGATGGAGCTCACCGAGGGCACGTTGTACTTATCGCACACGCCGTCCGCTAAGAGTCTGTCTCGGATCTCCCACGCAAAGATCCCGGGGTCGTTCTGTTTGTATTCCCTAATGTTTTTCACCACGTTGGGCGTCGTGACGCGAGGTTTGCTCCCACCGATTGCGCCCGGTAAAATGGAGCCAGTCTCGTTGTACCGCGCCAGAATCTTGCTCACGCAGCCATGCGAGACGCGCAACTGCCGGCTTATGTCGCAGGGTCTGATCCCCAACTGGGCCAGCTCCACTATTCTCAGCCGAATGGCGTTGGGCAGGGGTCTTCCATTTACGAACACACCGCCCAGTTGGTTCACCTCTCCATAGGTTTGCTCTGCACCACAAACGCAGAAGGAATTAAGAAAAACATTCGAATAACCTTGCACAGATTATTTTTGTGTCAATAAAAATGCTTGCAACGAGTGCAGTGGATGTTTTAAAGCACCTCCAACTGTCTTGTTCAGAAAAAATGGTGTTCATAAAATATTTGGATTGGCACTCTAGATCATTGAAGATAAATAAAGAAAATGTATTTTTTTTCCATTTCAATTATAAAGACGATGCATTTTAAGCAGTGCTGGCATAATTGCAGCTTTCTTAACTCGACAAAAATGCACATATATTACGCGCATGGTGAGCAGTGTTTGGAGGGGAATTGTGACTTTTTACGCAGGCGTGGTGAGCGCGGACACGCTTCCCATCAACTTCAAACCAACCAAGCGTACAGTAAATAAGATGCAGCCTTACCCATTTGCCTCTTTACGTTCCGTAATGTTTGGAAGTACACGAACCCACTTTAGATGGCGGCAGAGTGAACGCACACAATAAAGTGGAACAAAAAAATAGTCCACTTAAATGTCCCTGAGTTGCAGCACCGCGATGTTCTTCTGTCGCCTTTCAGACGCATGCAATAAAGGTGGCCGCCAAAGGTGATCTTCATCCGATAAAAGCAAATTGAAGTTATCCCGGGAAGTCCGGACTTTGCTGGAATTAATTTGACGCGTCCTCTCCACGTCAATCGTAGCTGCTCTACGCGGAGGTTGTGCTTCGGTTTCATTGGTTGCCCAAAGTTGTGCAAAGCTGTCAGCCAATACAAACCTCATCCGGTTGGAGCTGTGCAGCCTCCTGGAGTATTTTGCATAGGGGAAGTGGCAGAAAGGGGAAACGTTTCATCCAACATGCAGCCTCCTGGTAAGAACTCCAATCATATATATATATACACACACTATATATGCATACGCGGGAATGACAGAGGGCATCAAACGTATTGAAGAAAAAAGAAAAACGACGACAAAAAAATGTCGGAGTTGCAATTTCGACATGTAAACCAGCTTTTTTTAAGTGCTACCAAATGTCTAAAACGGAAAAGAATGTATCAACAATGCTTGTCGAAAGTATACATTATGCGTATGTAAGCCATAATATGATTGAGATCATATCAATACATTGATGCATATTGTTTCCTTTTTGTGTTGCAATTGGCATGCAATTAAAAATGTAGATACATGCAACAGATTGACAACTTGGAGATGTATGTGCAACTATTTATTGGATGTTTTCATGATATTGCTGATCAGTTACAACTCAATAATTTTATTTATTTATTTATTTATTTATTTATTCGTTCATTCATTCGTTAATCAATTCATTCATTCATTCATTCATTCCTGTGACACTCGTGAGGATGAAGCGGTTTTGGAAGACATTTTCTTTTTATGTATGTATGTATGTATGTATGTATGTATGTATGTATGTATGTATGTATGTATGTGTGTATGTATTTATTTATTTATTTATTTATTTATTTATTTATCTATCTATTTTGCTTTGCTCCCCAGATAATAAATCGACATGCTGACTGTGCAGAATGTCTGCAGAGGCTTGGGGCTGCAGAGTTTTACAATAGGAAAGAGCCAGAGCAACAAACCCGAGTGGCCTCGTGTAATCGATAACGCTATACATTTCCCACTTTTCCAGACTAGGGGTTGTCAGTGCGGATTCCACAGACGTGCATTATCACAGCATGTTTGCAGACCGTCCACGCTAGGGAATCGGTTATATGCTCGCAAAATGGGTCTTGTAAAACCTTACAGTCGACCTCAAGGTAACAAGGTGGAGCACCCTAACCCCCTCCATACCTCCAAGCACTAAGCACCCCCACCGCCACCACCATCATCATCATCGTCGTGTCGTCGTCACTGGAGCACATGGAATCCCGTTATGCTTATGCACTATTTTTTGTGTCACGAGACACGCAAGAGAACACATGCTGTATCTTTGGAATTGCTCCCAAAATTAAGTGCAAGCCATCTGAAGTCGTGTGTGTTAATCTCGTTGTCATGCAGGACTCCTCCAGCTGGACATCAGAAGAATTGCATATGTTTGCTTTCTGGCTGTGTTAAGGTCGGTACGCCGTTTACATGTTTAAAAAATTATAATGATTTTATTATAAACATGTATTGAGCTATAATATATTCATAGTTAAAGCGAGAGTGCGAGCGTATTTTTTTTATTATAAAAAGACATCTTTATATTTATAATGAATAAAAATATAATTAAACGACCGAATTTTGAAAATATCTTTTATTATTAATTATTCTTGTCACAATGTTCAAAAGGCAGTATTTCCATCTGAATTGTTTTTTTATATTATCATAAGCAAGCTGATATTCAAATTCTATATTTTAATAATGTAAAATGTTGCCTAAATGTTGATTGTGTTCTAGCTGTTTTATTTAATTAATTAATGTTTTTAAATAGGTGTTTAGATGGAAAAGAAACACCAAATCATCTGGCGTGATGGCGCAATTTTGGTTTTAATGATGTGTGTGGCCTTGCATGGTTTTAATCATTTCAAATTCGAATAAAACATGTACAGTGGCATAAATAAGCAGATGGTCATTTTTATTTAGCGACATTACATTTACCACTTATCGTGCATGTGAATAGTTTCACTTTGATGGCTGTACATACATGAACTTTCGAAATACAAGCTGCAAATCTAAATATAATATCCGAAACTAAATTACAATAGAGAACGGTTCCGCTTGGCAGTTTAAATAAAAGTTATTGAACACTGCGCCAATACCTTTCGCCCAAAACACATGAACAATTTCCTTTTATGTTGAATGGTGTTGCGCTAAAAGAAATCTCGCATAAAACGAAAGTAGAATCCTTTTTTCATAACCACCAAAATGTAGTTTTTTTAACGTCGACCGCAAAATGAAAACCGCGTGAATGTCACTTTACTTATTTAACAAAACCGAATTAAAAGTATGAGAATGGAAGCGGTTCAGAAAATGGATAGATCGTATTTTGTAGCGTTTTAATGAAAAAAAGAGGGCAGCAACGTTACTGATCATTTCATTAAACGGCTCCCTTTTCTTAAAAAAAAAGTAGAGCGAGATTCTAGATAGGTTAATAGTAATTAAAAGTTTCACAAAATGTTTTAATTTTTGGTTTTTGATGTCCCGCCACCCCCGTGGAGACAAGCGGTATAGAAAATTGATGGATGAATGGGTTTTTGATGTGAGGATATTATGAGTGTATAATCAATAAGCATAAAACATAAATAAAAAAAAAAAAGGTGTTTCCTGAACAAACTTGGTCACCACCTGACACCAGCAAGGTGCAATAATTCCCCCACCCTTCCCTCCCAAACCCCCTCAGTAAATATTGGTGTTGGTTTAGTGTGTCATCCAAGGATTCCTTTCTTGAATGTATGTCGTCTTTAAATACCCATTAAGTTATATTTTATTTAGTGTGTGAGAGTGATATTGCCCATCCCCCCCCCCCCTTCAGTGAGCTAGAAATATTACCTGGACGATGTGCTTTAATACATTAAAACACTGACTTTTCAAATCACATTTGCCACGGAATTTAATTGTTTAAATACGAACAACAGAACATTTCAGAACGTAGCATTGCTCATATTTCGGGGTAAGCCCAACCAATGTACTGCAATGCAAACCCCCCTTACTTCAGTTTAACCGTCATGTATTCCAGGTGATGATATCTGCTTTAGAGTTTTTGCTAAAATGGAGGCTGGGGGACAGCAAGCTGACTTCTTTTATAGGCCCAAGCGCCACTCTGGGCTGTCGAACACGCCTAATGAGGGTGTGCAGCGGTGCCATGTGAGACATGCCAGTTTTTACCAGGCTGGGTAATTGCTTGTGACCTTCAATAAACACGTCTCATATGTCTTCATATGTTCTCGTCTAATTGTTACATTAAGTTCTGTTTACACAATCTGGGACTTTTGTCATTTATACAGGAAAGAATTAAGTAATAGTTAAGTAGTAGATGTTTGCACTTTCTTTTTTATTTGCTCTTCTACCTGAACACAATTTACTTGGAGGCAAGAGTGTTTCCTGTTAATGCCACATTATATTTTATTCACCTTTCCGCTTGTGCCACTAAACTAACTCAAAAGCAGTTTTATCCTGTTTAGCCTCCAATTGTTCTCCTTTATTGGTTATTTGTGTTACATAACATTTGCTACTTTGGCACTTTAGAGACAAATCTGACTTTGATTTAATTGGTAATGCTATTTATTTATTTATTTATTACTTTTATTTTTTGATATATATTTTTCATTTCTGTTGCTTCTTAGCATTCACATGCTGTGCTTCCTCATGGCCCCAAAAGTGATGTTAACTTGCACTGCAAAACTGCAGGAAGAACAGGTGTGGTGTCCCCATTTGTTTTTAGATGTGTTATCCTGAACAGATAAAGGAGAACTTGCACTACCACAATAGGTCACAATCAGGTCTGGGCAGTAATTGTCACAGTTGGTCCAGAACAGTGTATGTGTTTGTTTTCAGAAAACAAAGATGGCAGCCAAGATATGGAAAAATAACTTCATGAGGATTTGATTTGAAATTCTATTTTAGTCCAAAATTGACTTTTTTTTCCCACCACAAGATGAGAGTCGGTAGTAACGTTTGCAAAAACACAAAGATGTCAGTGGCTAGAATACCATGCAACAAAAGGATAATATTTTTCTGGCATTTTGAAATAACCTGTATTACTTTCGTAACATTCATTAATTGAATATAGTGATCATTAATCCGCAAATCTCTTGAAGGCCTACTTTGAAAGTACTTCAATATTTAATATCATTAATATGAGTGCACAGTGCTTCTCGTGTGAGAGCCATGTTAGAAAATACTAAAATGTTGACAATAACAATAATGTCAATGCTACTTCAGAGATCTGACACAGTACGTGTGGTGTTGTCCAGTGTCTATTATAACTTAATTGTTTACCATTCAGTGTTGTGTGATGTTTATTTTAATTTTATATTCCAAGCTATTTAATGCTATTTCAGTCAATTTTTTCCTCATTCATATTGACGTCAGCAATCAAATTGATGTTGAAGTCCTTTGGATATTTCTTTTTGCAAACTATAGTTCTATTTAGAGTGGGCTCGGTAATTAAGAAGGGTGGTTTTGGGTGGGTCGAGCAGCTACATGGTGAATCAAGATAATGGCACTTGCTCTTTTTTTTTCCCAGCTCAAGCCTCTTGTCTAAACATGGCAAACGAAAAACGCCCAAACCTGATATTCAAACTGCAGTTAGCAATCCATCCCATGTTCTCAACAGAATTGAATTGAACTCTTCAAATTGTTGTGACTTACTCAAATGAGAATCTCTAATGCCGTTATAGATTGATTTATATTGAACAAAATAACAATCTTATCTTTGTGAACTGTTTTTGATGTTGTTATCGAAACCAGATTGTTTCGTTGAAGAACTTTAGAGGGACTTGTACAGGTTATAATAAAAAAAAAATTGGTGAATGCACGGTGGGAAACATTGTCTTCAGCTGGTTGAAGTCGAAAGTTTGTAATAGTTGCGTGCACATTTGAGTCCGTCTATAGTTGTCTGTTGTTAGCTTGTGGAACTTTGCTGGTCTGTTACCAATTAGTGGAGGAACCTAATTACTTTGGGAGCACTTCAGACTTCATCTACAGCTGCTGCTGATTCATGCGTGTTCTGCTTGGATATCAGCCACAGACTTAAAAATTGTGGGTCACACATGGTTGTTGACATAAGCCTTGTACACAATCTTCATTTCACGTCTGCTCTGATGTTTAACATTAACTTTTGACTTTCAGCTCCGTACCTTTTTTCCTTATTTACGCATTGTGCCGTCCTTCAGGTGAAATTTCTCTCCATCTTCGGTTTCACGACTCAAATGCAGCTTTGACACATCTAATCACAGGCTTGCCTTCATTTATACACTTTAAACTGAAAATGCAAATTGTGTGTCATGAATTGCTGCAAGACTGTGCCTTTAAGAATCCTGAATCCATTATGGAGAAATCTGGAAAGGGCTATTCAAGGCCTTCTATCAGAGGCAGTGTGATATTGTTTTCCGCCAAACCAGAAATCAAGGACTTGGAAAAATCTTCTTTATGTCAGGAATAGGGGTAATGTATTTGCTCTGACAGCTGCTGCTTTTAAGATTAATAGCCTTATGAAAACCGGGTGTCTTCTTCCCAAAACCAGGCCCTTTATCATTCAGTGAGACCTCCTCACAGAGCCAAAATTAAAGTCACAACACAGGGGAACTGTGTGTTTGTGTGCGCGCCGACCTTGGTTGCCAAATATCATGTCTTTTTTCATCAAAACTGAATTAACTCAGTCCTGCTCTCTCATAGTCCGTTTAAGACTTTCTACTTTTTCAACTCATGTATTTGTCAATGTTGATCTTGGAGTCAGGGCCAGTGGAGGTCACCCAGGAATCAAGTGAGCAGGATCTGGATGTCAAGGCATCTCAAATGAATCTTCTTTCTGCAGCATAACGAGACAAGTTTTTTTGCTTCCAACTTGGTGGCAGGATGCTTTTCTGGACAAAGTTGACAGTGGCACAAGACACAAAGCAACATCCATAAAAGCAGGCTTGGATGTGGCTGGTGAGGAAAAACTTGAGCCACCAAACACTTTTTACGATGACCCAAAACAAAGACAAAAATTCATCTGAGACCAACTGCAGGATTTTTCTTCTTCATAATCTCCACTTCCAGTATTGGTATTTCCTAAGTCTCAAAACGAAATAATAGTCATCATGACTTCTCTCCTGGTGGCCCACAGAGATCTGGCCTTGTACTATGACCTCACTGAACCATATGCTCATAAATACGCTCCCTTATTTCTACCCTTGTGTGCTTGCCAGTTAGGGCGAGAAGTGGGTTTGTTTTGGGTGTCCTGTGTATATTCCCGCAATAGCCGTGCTTTCAGGACGTCCTGAATCACACACACTCTGTATTCCTTGCCTGTGGTCACCTGTCATGGAGGTATTCTGCTGAAAGCTGTATAACCGGAGTCCAGCGTCCGCATAATGGACACTTGTTTGTCCTGCCGCTGATGGTTTAATTAACTCTATGTCCGTCCTCTGTGAATTGTAATGCTGTCCACATTCAACAGAGCCACACCTGTAAATGGACCTTTAAGCGCACATGTGTAGGTGCCTAATGTCAGAACCTCAGCCCACATGGTTATTTTTTGGTCAAATGTGGAGACGTTGTCTTTCAACTCGTGAAAAATTACTATTTATTTTACGGTTAGCGCATATTTCAGGAATCCCTCGTTTCTCTCATCGGCATGCCGGCGTTTAGCAAGAATAAGTTCATGCCTTTTAAAAACTAATGAAGCAGCTTGGGTACATTTGATACTATGTTGGGAGCATTTCAAGCTGACAGTCAGTGCGAGGTAAAGATCAGTTCACTTTTCTATAGGGGGAGCTGAGCTCACTCATCCTGGTGGTGAAATGTCTGACATGTTTGCACTGAGTTAGGACAGACAGGTCTGCAACCAAGTCCGGACTTGCAGGCAAAGAAAAAGCCCCTCAATGCTCCCCCGTTTTTCCAAGGAGGCGAGTCCACCCCCCACCATCTCCCAAGGGTGACAGCTTCCTTCGTTCGTGCGGCCATCACCTATATAGTATTAATTGACATCCATTGTCTATTGTTTTCACAGAGACTGTTGCTCATTTAAATCAATGCACAAGGAAGAAGCACGGTGAAATGAAAAACATTGTTTGCCATCACAAATGACAGGAGAGAAGAGGGGAAGTGAACTAAGGTCAAATAGAAAGCTTTCAATTAATGACTCAAGAATTTAATGTTTCACCACTTATTGAGCCAAAGTAAAAATCATCTTCGTATTATTAATAAAAATAATATGAATAGAATAAGTTGTGAATGGATGGAAGGATATTATTATGTTATATAGAAATATATTTCATTATATTTATGAATTAAGAGTTGGGATTTGCAACAAGTGGAATTTTATTTCTGAAACGTCATAGTTAAATGTCAACGCATGGTAAAATCTGTATTGTGCAAGCTTTTATTGGTCAAACCTAAAAACAAAACATGAAAATAGCTAAGAAAACTGATGTGCTAGAAAAAAGGGGAAAAAATCAATCAGCTTAAAAAATAAATAAATATAATAGATATAATAATAATATAAAAATAATAATAATAGTAATCTATTGAATAAATTGTGGTTATAAATTTCATTTTTCATATAGATTTTTTTCCATGTAGCTATTTCACGTGATATGTATTTTGATTTAATTTTTTCTGAAAGCAAATCAATCACAAAATGACATATTTGAATTAAAACATGTATTACTGAAAGTTATTCTTCCTTATTTTATTCTATTTTTCCAATTTGTATTGTATTTTACTTTAACCATTACCACCTACTGTCAGCCATATCAATATTTGTACCTTGCAGTTGTTTTGGTTTTGTGAAAAACCTGATGTTGAATATAATAACCAGATAATCAATGTGATTGAGTTCTTCTTTCATTATCCTTAATCGTCAATATTGGCTGCGACCGGTTGCATAAATTCTACCTGCTGTATTGTGACCAAATTCAGGAACCTGATATATTGAAGAAGATTAGGTGGCAAATGCCCTCTAGTGGCCATTGTATGTATGAACAAAGCCACGTACAAAATATATCGCCAAGAACTGTGGTGTTGGATGTTTAGTTCATGAAAACATGCCAGGAACTACATAATTCCTCCTTTCAACTGAAAGGTGCCAAGAACACATGATGTATTATGATTTACTAGTAAGATTGAGAACCCATGTTCTTTGTGAGTGTTGCGATCATAATTAAAGATAAGCCATTGTGATATTATTTTTCTGAATAAAAAGAATTTCAGTGCCATTGACTGATTTCCCTGCAGGCCCATATCAAGTCTTCAGGTAAATATGGGTCCTGACAACTTCTTTCAATGCTTGAAGTATAATAAAATGTCAAGGAGAGGGTAAATAGAGGGTATGTTTTTTCATCATTATTATTTTTTAAATATATTTTAAATTCATTACCTCAGCGTCAATATGAGCAATGAGTAAATGATGAAGGGGGGGCCACACAGAACCACACACTTCCTTTTTATTATTATTATTCCTTTTTTTTTAGAAGCTCATCTTGGTGTCAAAGAGCATGTGCACCGTAATCTGATTCTCTCGAACTTGCAATGATTTGCAGTAAATGTGACAGGAGTGTTCAAGTATGCATTTCACATTAAAAGCCCCTCAACATGTCAGATTAACAAATTGGCACTGTCTTGTTTTCTGTATGCTTCGTTTTCTTTTTCTTTCAACATAACTGAGCTCTGTGTGTGTTTTGAGTTCATGTTATTGTGGTGTCTATGACAACCAAGCCGCACTTTTTCGTTTTGCAAATGTCTTTGTATCTTTAACCTAGCTAGGAAACATTCCGAATTTCTTTTTGACTGTTGTGTAAGTATAGGGGACATCAAAATAAAATCGTCAAGTGTCTCATCCCAAAATTTTATTTGCGTGAAGTTTATATTAATATTTTGAGAATTATTTCGAAATTTGATCTACATTGGTATGATTTCATCAATGTTAAATGTTTATGATTTGAATAATGCTCATCAATCAGGTCCAGTGTCAACACAGTACCATGCTAAGTGTTAGCACATAACATCAACATAATTGTGGCTATATTTTATTCATACCACACAGGCCTGTTGTAAAGATAACTCACCTATGAGAGCATATTGGGATTTCCTAGGAATCTTGTGAATATGTGAACACTAGCGCATATTTAGAGAAAGTATTGCATATTGATATTTATCTGTTTTTACCACGTTAAAACATTGTTGATACACGTTCATAAGAAATAGTTTTCAGTGTCTTCACATTGACGTTTATAAGAAATAGTTTTCAGTGTCTTCACATTGACAGTGTCATTTCAGAAGTGCTATCAGCCGTTCGCATTCATCAGTAGCCTTGAAGTAGCGCTCAGTTCCAAAATGTTCGGCGATACCTGCTGTAAAATGTCAAATTGAAAATATTGAAACAGACGAAAAAGAATTCTGTGGATATAAAGGCTAGAATGAATGTGTGACTGTCTGCTTGCCTTGAGATGACTCATACTAAGCCGCACTTGCCCCTTTCTCCTTTACTGAACTTGAACCCAAACAAGTACTAGCAAGTCCTGGAAGACAGGTTTGATGGGCTACTGTTAATAGTTTTCTTTTCTTTTCTGTACTCACACATCCAGCTGGCTTCAAGATTGGAGACGATAACCAGCCCCCCCCCGCCACAGAAATGCTTGGACTGACTTGTTTTTAAATTTACTACCATGTTTTACTAAAATGAGCAGTACCTAATGTGACATACTTTTAAAAAAGAAAGTGACCTCTCACTTTTTGTTGGAATTTAGCATTGATTTTCTGGATATGGACCAACAGATCATTGTTTTGCTCTTCACCTTTCAGCCCTGTGGGTCATATCAAGTTCTCAGCAGCGAGAATGCTGACACCGTGATAGCATCAACAAGATGGTGCAAAGTGATGACAAGTCTGCAGAATCAGCCTGCCTGACAAGGCGAGAGGTCACGGGTGATTGAGAACACGTAGTTTGCTAGTTATGCCATCATCATTAAGAAATGAGCTGAGGATTCCTTACCTCAGACACTGGATGATTTATTAATTTGTTCATCAATTTTGAAATATTTTCATTCCAATTTGGACATTACGGTTTTAAGTGTAAGCATTGTTTTTCAATTTTAGTACTTCCAAAACTCTTGACACCTACAGGGACATAAAAATACTGAACTATTCTTTATTTTAGTGTAAAAACAATAAGCGGGTGCATACGTGAATTCTGCAGCCTGACTACCAGAACAAAGTGGGTACCCAAGCGAACTCTCTTTTGGAGACATTTATATGTAAACATGTTCAGTCTGCAGGTGGAAATATGGGCCGTTGGTAAATAAATAATCATAACCTGTATACTGGGGGTCATTGGGCAAATGTGAAACTTGGACGTGATGACAAACTCTGAATGAAAACATTCTTGGGCGCATGACAGTCCTCTCTAACAAATGTTTGACTTTTTTAACACAACTGAAAATGGTTGAAAGTTGGACTTTACAACAATGAAACAAGAATTTAGTACATAACCTTGTATTGCCCCAATGAAAGGTAAAAGTTAAAGCAACTATGTTAATTGAATCGGACTAGACAACCTGTTTGTTTTGTTGTGCTAACTCACAATGTTGCCATAAATAAATCATACTTTGAATTTTTAGGCAAAAAATACTATATGTAATATATTTTTGTTTCATTTATTTGCCCACGTAAAACATACAGTTATCCAGCAGATGGCAGTATAGGCTCGCAGAACTAAATGTCCTCTTGTGCCATCATCTGGTATTTTTTCCATGCTCTATATGAACTTTAAAATGGGCCAGCAGGTGTCAGTCTATACCAATGTGTTCAGAGGACACGTTACCACAATCAGTTTGTTGGGAACATGCAGAATGAAGAACACTGCAGATATTTTTGGATCGTTTATCAATATTACTCTTTACTCTTAATATTGTTCTTGCCCTTAAGTTAGGCAGTTTTTAACTTTTTACACAGTTTGTTGTGTGAGTGACTTTTTTGTCCAAGCTAATTCCTATTAACAACAAAGAATTTTTTTTTTTTTTTTGCGTTAAATGAGCAACACAAAACATAAACAATGCGTGTCATTCTTTTATATGCGGTAGCCATTTGCAATTTGTTTTTAAATAGTGATTGACAGTAATGTAAGGAGTACTGACATATTTGCCTATAGTTTAAATAATATAATACACTATGACTGGTATACTTTTGATATACCTGCGTCAGCTCATGAGGTGTTTGTTTATATGAGATCTATAAAAGAAAAAAAACAGCAGTTTTTACACAGCCCAGAGTTTTCCTTGAAAAGTATTGTTGCATCATACAACCTGTAAGGATGAGTTTCTAACTGCATATTCTTAATTGCCTTATCTAATTAAGTGTCCAATAGGCTTGTGATTTTACAAATTAAAAAAAGAAACGCACGTTTTGCTTTAATACCTCCTCCAGTAAAGTCTTTTTATCTGACTTTACCTCAGTAGGGATCATATCACCATTACACATCTGCACAGAGCTGCAGCAAATAGTTGAAAAGACACTTCTGATTAATGTGACACTATAAAAAATATATATATCATTGACGGAAAGGTTCACATTGCTCATGGGGTTCATGGGTGTCGGCTCCCTTTTCTTCCCATCCTTCATCCGCTCCACCCGGTCCCCTCCACCATGAAAGTCGAACAAATGTGCTGACATTGATCCTGTCTCCGCGCCCGGCCTAATTTCATTCCAGCCCGAGAAAGACGGCAATCTCCAAAGATCTTGACAGACAATTGTATTTACTATTTTCTTTTCACCAGCCAATAAAGGGTGAGCAGTTATTGCATCAGATTATATGAAAAACCGTTTAATGATTCCAATTTATAACTCTAGACTGAGTAATGATACGGCTAAGAGCTGACAGGCCATGATAAATGAAGCCTCATATAAAACATATTTAGTGTGAAGAATTGCTGGAGATGAATTGCACAGTGATACAAACTCATGATAAAGAATAGTAAGAGCCACTAGAAGACTTGATAATGTGCTATTCATTTTCAAGTGATTTTGCTGGTTAATAAAAGAGCACAAATTAAAAATATATTTATTGTAGAAAGATGGCTGCCTGGTGAGCCACAATTGAAGTGCTAGCCCTTTTTTTGAATTGAATCCTGACTTGTTCTACTTGCTGACAATGCATTCCCTTTCATTTGGTCTTTTTTGTCCACTCATTTTCATTACCTTCCAGTCTGAGCTAATTTGGGAATTATTATCATTATTATTTGTATACTTGAAAAACCACGATGCAGAACCTCATTTGAGATCTCCAGTGAATTTCTCAGCCAACTCAAACAAGATATGAGAACCATTTTCGTACTAGCCCTGTCTTTTGTCTGCAGAATCTGTTCTACCACGAGCCTCCAGTATCATTTATATTTATACATATTTGGATGCAATTGCAGCATTACACCTATTGCACCCTTTAGTCTTATTTTTTTATATTGTTAAAGGTTTAAGAGACCTTGTGGGGTTGTTAGGGAAACGTGATCGTTAGCAAACGAGGCCATTCTGTTTGAGATATTGAGAGGCAGGTTCTTGCAATGCTGTAGGATTTATGGATCAATTGCTTTGGCTCTAACTGCATGCTTTGAATATTCTTTTTTTGTGTGTGAGGGGGGGAGGTAGTTCAAGAATGAAATTAGAAATATGGTACATCAATTGTACCATGTATTGCAATTACATCTGCAAAGAAATGTATATTCATGATTACGGATATCATAGACAATGTATGGATGAATGGTATGAATATCATTAAGGCTAGCTGATTTACTAAGTGTGTCCTGTGCAGTGATCAATCAGTCAGAAGAAGTAGACTTGCTGACGTCACTCTAACCCATGTCGCAAAGGCCAATTTTCTGAAAACAAAACAGTCAAAGGCCCTGGGCGGATTACACTGGCATAGCAACACATATATGAAATCTAATTGGGCAAAAAATAAAATTATAAACACTTCTGGAAGCTGTATGTGCAGCCAAGATGACATTTTGCTGTAAAAGTTGGTCAGCAGGTCTGATAGTTTAAGAAATATACATTTTTGATGCTTTATAAATGTTTACAGACTTTTATAATGGCATGACAAACTAGTTAAAACAGACTTTAGTACTGTTTGGGGTGTCTAGATTTTTGGTAAAAAAAAATTCTGTCTCTAACAAATAAAATGTGGTGTAAGGGTAGGTCACACTTGTTTAGTTTTGTTTCTATATTATGAAATGTACATTGACTTTTGCCAAGTGCAATAAATGCAATTTAAAGAACGTTTTTAATCACAATTTTGCATTTGCAGTCATTGGAAAACAATAGATCCTCAGGTGGCTTGTAAGACAGACATACTGTAAATGGAGCACTTGAGAGCTCCACACCTCCTTTTTGTTCTCCAGGGTGATGTGCTTGGAGTGCAAGGGCAGCACCCTTAGCCATCCCCGCATCCATCCCAGTTTTCAAGCCTAAATTAGAATAATAAAAGTGCATCACTGATGAGGAAATGTAAATGAGGAGAGACAATACGGCCTTCATTTAACGGTAACGAGTGCATGGGGAGGGAGGCGAATTATCAGAGGGTCACGTCGATGCCTGGAGCGCACACGAAACCGAGACTATCGTTTTTGCTTTTATGTAGCTAGAGAAGGGTCAGAGGATGGTGAGATGAAGCCCATCAGAATAAGTGACCCCGATGTCTGTTTAGGAGAGCTACATAAAAAAAAAAGACTTGAACAGCCCGTTGTTCTATATGAGCACGTACTTTAACACGGATTGACATGGACCTCACACTTATTGCTTAAAGCACCACTTAGGTTCATGCTAACACCATTGCTATGAAAATGGTTGACTGGTAAAGGCGAGTGAGTTTATTCTTCACTAATGTTTCAATGCCTTATTTTGCAAACTGATATCGTTTGACTCAAAAGCTTTTGACATTGCATGGAATTCTTTCAGTGCATTGTGACAAAATGTGTACAAAATACTTTTTACTGTGGTGTCACAAAATACATTACAATGAATTTGCGAGATACTGAGAGATGTGGTAAGAGAGTCGTACCGCATGAGAGGCTTCCAACATCACCGTTTTGTTTCTCTCAACAGATCCTCAAGATGTAGCTCATCTGTGATTGCCTGATAGTTCCGCACACAGAGAAGGCTGAGCTTCAACCTCCCATACACAGCCTGGCAACACTCAAATGACCTCATCCCTCCGCCTCCCACCCATCATGGGAAAAGGATGAACGAAAACAATGCGGTCTTCTTCTCTGCCACCTTAATATCTAAAGCATAAACCCACAAACATCATTTCTGTCCATTTAAGGAATAATAACCTACATTCGTTATAGACATTTTCATCATATTAAATTGATTTATTACCGTATCAGTGCTGTTTTTTTATGAATGGGGGGCATAAAACACGCAGAAACAATACACATTGTATTTCCCCTGTTGTTATTTAGGCGTGTTAAACCCTCCATACTCAGGCCTCCCACCCAGAACCTCATTTCTCGTCCAAGACCTCAGGCAACGGTGAACAAGGGCCATCTGAATGGCCCTAGACTGGCCTTTGTGTGGCCCTACTGCAGTGTCTCTTTATTTACACAGTCTTTAATGCTGTATGTTTTCTTTCCCTTAATTGCGTTGGCCTTTGGTGGCCTCTGGTCAATCAATACCATCTCGCCAATGACATCAGCACCTCTATTCAGCCTGTTTGGCCTTGCCAGGTGATGGTGCCGCTTCGTGTGAGAAACTAACTAGCTTTCTTTTTTTTTTTCTCCCATCACTGAGCTCACAACATGTAAATTATTGATAGAAAAGACTACAGACTACACGAATCAGAACACTCTGACTCAAATCTATACGTTTGGTCTCTCTGTATTTTAATTTCTCCACAAAATTATACATTTTGGCTGTATACTTGCAGCAACAATTGTGGGTTGGTACTTTGAGAACAACTATGGCCCATTGTACAAATCAAGGTCCTTAAAGGTGTTTGGGAGGTTGAGTCAGGTCCTTTCATCAAGCATCAGTCTTCTTGATGATTGAGCAAAATGTTACCTTTTGTACCATGTCATTAGACCTACCTTATTTGTCTAGCTAGCCTTCCGTATCTCCTCCTACCTGCTTACCATCTATCTACTTATCAAATGATGCACGTTTTCAGGCGGCGCTCTTAAATAGACTGTGTGCCTTTCCTGTACACTCACTCAGCAGTGGAAATGGTGGTGAAGTCTTCTTGATGCGGCAATCGGTGTCGGCAAAACAATTTTGCTGACCTTTGACACGGGAGATGAGCATGGGAGAGAGCGAGTTGACATGCACGCAACCGCTAGCCTGGCCGTGTGCGAGAGCGCAAGCACATTCATCATAAGAGCTCCCTCTCCTGTGTCCAATTCAGCGGTGATTCTCTAGTGCACCACCATGGCAATGTTTAGTCAGAGCAGGACATAATTAGCTTTTTGTGTACTTTAATAAGGAGATATCCGAGTGTTGAGATGACAAGGGCACACACACTACAAAACTCCCGTGCTGTGATATTATCCCCTCCATTCGATGTAATTAAAACATAAATAATGAAATGCCGCTAACTAAAGCAACTGGTATGCAAATTTGAGGATCTAGTGAGTTGAAGAACACTTTTTTTTTTTTTTTTAATGCCAAATGGGTATCATTTAAAGTTGACCTTTGGAAATGTTATTTTGAATGCAATGTGATGGCGCTGTTTAATTTGAAGAGGTGCTTATCTCAAAGTCAACATCTTACTTCTGTTTTCCTGACGCACACTCAGCCACCATATATTAGGCAGTAGCCTGGCAACCACAAGAGTTGTGCTGTAGCAAATGGATATGTTTGCAATATGCCAGGCCTGGCGTGCTCCTTACTGCTGACCCCGCCTGCCATTTTGTTTCGGTCCTGTGAAGGTGTCACTGATAAACGTTACCTTGTCTCAGCAGGTGTGCCTGGATGGAGGGCCCCGCCGCACGGAGGAGGTCACCAACCCCACAGTGTTTCCCCCTTTTATTTGAATAATGGGCCATTAGGACAGCTGGATGTCCGACGTTAAAGTAGCCGTATGTGTCTCTTAGATAAAAGACATAATTATCTGAAAGGGAGGATGTGTTTGTACACACAGTTTTCCTCAGAATTGGCACATAGGTTCACCTCTAGATGGCGACAGAGAGCGACTGAGGAAGGGACAGCTCCACCATGACACTCAATAACATTTACTGGAAAAATTGTGGTAAGCTATAATCAAGTCCAGAACAGTCAAAAGAATGAATTCAAAAAATATATGTTGCATTATTGTCGTAAAATCACAACTTTGTCTCATTCCTACCATTAGGAATTTGCTATAATAGTGCAAAGTGAGCGATTGCCTCATTCTTACCATTAGGAATTTGCTAGGATAATGCAAAGTAGGAAAGTGTAAACCTTTAGCTTGCTTTGGTGTTCTTTTTTAACAGCATTGTGGATGCTTTTCTACCACACAGGTGTAGTTTAAGAGCGACTTTCCATTCAATCAATTGAAATGTGGATAGGACATTTGAAGTGTTATTTATCCAATCCAAAATGGATGCCAATTAAAGATGAGTTCTTTATCATTTATTTGCCCTTGAGGGTTTTATGCCACTGCTATCACCTTCTAAAAGCATCCTTTTAACGCAAATAATAGCAGCCCATTTTCATGACCTCCTCTAATGTATTTTCATCCATCGTCATTGCCTGGAAAAAAGTTTTCACCTCAGGACAAAACATGTTAATTGCCAACACGGGCCTGGTATAAAGAAAATATCTCCACGCTGATTATCTAAATATGTCGACAACCCATCTGCAGGAAGCCATTGAAATCACTAAATTGTGTATTCTCCTTGTCGTCTTTCAATTTGAATGCATTCTTAATCAAAAGGCTTCAGAAATGTGCAGATGGGTAATCCTTGTGTCTGCAAGGAGCAGCCTGGTTCAAGGTGAATGTCTCACACCCCGAAGCCCTCGTGTTTTGCCTCCATTGTGTGGTTTTGGTTCATATCCTCATGGGTTGCTCACCGCACCCAAATGGGAAATTTTCTGGAACACATAAGCAACTACCCCAAACACATATCAGTCTCCAGTCTGATTTTGAAAATGCTAATAAAATTCTTCCAAGAACAACATAGTATGCCAACAGTGGTGTTAGCGATTCAACTTTTCTCGTCAAACTAATTGAGGCATTTAATTTGTAATCGCTGACTTAATTGCTCTCCAGATTGATATGTGTTGTTCGGAAGAAATTCCCAAGCACCAAATGAAGATTTTTTTTAAAGAATCAAAAGTTGAAGGCTTTGAGTGTAATTTTTTGTTACGAAAGCACTTTATGAAAAAAAGTTTGATACTTTCAGGCTGACCTGTAAAAATGATTATATACGTACGTACAGAATATTTCATGTTAAGATTGCAACCACAAGCAAAAAAAGAAAGAATGTCATATCAACAGACAAGTTGTGTATGGTAGTATTATTTTAGGATTTTAAATGTTATGATTTAGGATTTTAAATGTTTGCAACCACTAGCAAAAAAAAGAAAGAAAGTCATATCAACACACAAGTTGTGTATGGTAGTATTATTTTAGGATTTTAAATGTAGCACATCTTTTTCATTAATTTTACCAAAGATTTTTGTTCTGTTATTTTTTTTTTTTTGTTAAGAACGGAAAACTCCTTGAGAAATGGATGTTCTAATCTTGCCCATGCACTGCTATTCAAATACATCATATATATTTTATTTTGGCCCTTTACTGAAGGTTAAAGTCGATATCTTAGCAAAGCTTTCAAATATTTGCCTGAAGATGTTCTGTGAAGAGAAGACAAGGCCAAACTCTGCCCATCTTGCAATAACCCATCCTTGATTCATGCTATGATTATTGTTTCAAGACGGCAGAAATCTCGGGAGACTAAAGCAAGCTAACTGTTGCAACCTGTATTTCTGAAGTTCCCTTTTTAATGACTCGCTGTAAAATCAATTCAAGTCACCGCGTTGACATCTCTCGGCTACCTTGAGAGACCGCCACTGCGCCTCCATTGTCGACGTGCCTCTCTCCACTTCCATCTCTTATTCACCACACGATTTGCTTCTCCACCAGTTTTAAAAACCTCTCCAATTGAGATTGTTGAGGAGGTCGTAGCTGTGATTTGATACCGCTCCTCTACGTTCACCTTGGGAGACGGCTATTGTCCACTGTGTTGAAGCTGACCCTGCGAGGTGACCTTCTTGATTGATTTTAATGCTACTTCCAAAGCTATTAAACAAGAACGCTTCAACGATAGTCCCTGCCTAACAGTTAATTTGTAGCTTTTATGTGAGAACCATTTGCCCAGTTTTTTTCTTTCTTTACTTTAACTTCATATACTAAACATGATCGTAGCATTGGCTCAGTCAAGAGAAATTTATTTATTAATGTATCGCTTCTGTCAGGTGCTTAGCGAAGGAGATTTTTTGTATCGATAGAGAGCGCCATAGAATAGTAATGAAATAATAGTCAAGTAGGGACTGAGTGACTTTATTATATGAACAAAATGCTAACAGGAAATGAGCCTGTCAGTTATGAATTTGGTTCCCATTTGCAGCAGTAACTACTTCCATTCATTTGTGAGCATTTTTCAGGTCACACTCAAACTCTCGATTGTAGTCAATCCCAATGGTGTTTGATGGGGTTGAGGTCAGGGCAATTGAGTGCTTCTGCTTCTATAGCAAACCCATCCAATGGTAGGACTGACTGATATAACTAATACCTATTGATGCGGTGTGAGAATTGTCTGAGAAAATTGAAAGATTGTGCCAACTGATGGATTGGGAAGCGCTTAGTCTCATGTATGAATCGGTGAAACCAAACTATGGTGTGTACCAGACCCTTATTAAATGATATGATATGATATGATATGATATGATATTATAAAAAAAGTACTACTTAAAAACAATCTAAGAATAATGGCCTAGTCCAGGGGTCACCAACATGGACACCAAGAACCATATAAGTAGCCAGCGGGCCTGTTTTAAAAGTACCTCACCAGTGATGGGACATTCTGATTTTCAAGTAATGTTGTAGAAGTGATCATTTCAAAATGAAAACAATGGCAGACATTGTAGCAATAAAGTTACATATTAAGTAGGTTTGAAAATGTCCTCATTATTATTCAATGTTTAATTACTTAATTCCTGGATGCTGGGTTTGTAATCTTGCTTTCCAAATATCAATCAAAATACATTAAAATACACAATATAATATGATATAGAGAAACTTTTGGTGGTAAGCACAGCAAGGTCTCATTTCTTGTTGGTTACAAAACATTCTGCAGTAATTTTAAGGCAATCCTTTTTACACGTTTCTTGGGTCTGAAACTCAAAGCTTCACCTCCCTCCAAATGTTTTCTTTTGAGTTGCCGTCTTGCGATTGACTCGGCCACTCTTTGACCTTATTATGGACATATAATTTAGGTCAGTGTCAGATGACTCAACTTTCGTGTTCTTGCTGAGCAAAGGAGGTTTTCATCTGAGATTTTACAGTGCACGCCTCCATTCAAAGCAGCAATGTAGGCCAGTAACCTTCAGAGACAAAAAATGCCCGAAAAATGTTTTCAACTCCATGTCTGACAGGGGCGATGGGTCATACTTAGAACTTTACATCTTCCAACCCTGAGGGCAGAATTCTGGCTGAGTAGTCAGTAATCAAACACTATTTCACTCAACATTTTATAACTTTTATATTGTGTTTGAAATGCCTTTGTCATAATAGTCAGTCAATTACCGTAGTGAATTTTAAAAACACATGAATATTTGAGATTTTATTTATTTATTTATTTATTTATTTAGTCAGAGGTCTGCACTCTATTTAGTTTTGTATTTATTAGTTTATTTATTAGTTTATTATAAGGATGATCAGGTTGTACATGCATGCCTTGTGCTAAAAAAAAAGAAATGGAGTTAAAAGATGGTTATGTCAAGTGCAAAACTCACATACTAAATAAAATGATTTGGTTAGGGTTAGTTTCTTGAGTCCACTGAAGCGATTCCATTTTACAGTTCACGCCACTTTGAGACAGCTCATTCCATCTCTATCAATTTCACCTCTCCAGCTTATAACGGTTCAAAAATGTTAAGATCTACATACTCCAGAGGTCCTTGCATTCACAACACGAATGTTGTTATGTAAGCCATGCAAATACTCAAATGATGTGAAGCATTTCTTCGCCAACAGCTCATCTCCTCCGCAATGCTCTTGAAAGACTAAAAGCATTCATTCTCACACTCCAAGCGTTCGTATTTGAGAAGAAAAATCGCCAAAGCTTTCATACAAATACCATCGGCTATCAGCGTGTTTAAGACTCCACCACACAAGTGAGCCCTCAGGTTTAATTAAACTTTGTAAAAAGTGTATCATCCATGAAAACCTGTGCCAGTTTCCTTGAGAAGCTCTCCCACTTTCTTCTCGAGTGGTCGATACATTAAAACTTGAACTGATTGATTTCAGAAAGCCGTGCCACCGGTGTCCTCACGCAGCCATTAACAACATTTGAAGTATGGTCATCATCGAGCTTAAGGCCGGGGATTGATAATAGCTTGACCGACGGGGCCTATCTTACCCATCCCTTTTCAGGAGGTCTTGTATTTAACACCCAGAGCACTTGTGGCGAATCTCAAACAACACAAGAGTATTCTCAGAGCGGCTGAGTGGGAAGCTTCTTTCTCATTGGTGTGAACCCCATGAATACATTCCATTTCTAACTAACTACTCTGCCATAATGTGGAATTTCAAACGAGGTATGAGGCCAATTTATTTATTTGTATTCTCCGGGTCTTGGCGACACCCTTGAACACAGCGATGGCTGGGAGGATAATCTCACTCTTTCATCAACAAAGTGGTGCTGCACAAAACCGCATCAGCCACGTATTCACCATTGATTGATGGTCACTCCTGCAACACCAGGCAACGCTGTTATTATCATGCACGGATTCCAGACTCCCCACAATAAAATCATAGTCGTGATTTAGCTTCTACACCCCCAAAGGTGTCATAATAGCACGCCCGATGTTTGCCTTGTATTGCTTTCTTCCTCGACAATTAGCCGTGTCCTCTTGTGAGCTTCTATACATGCAGGGGTTGATGTTGTGTATGCTAAAATTAAAGTGCAGATAGGCAGTTAGATGGAATTCATAAATTTGATAATTTAACATGAATTTGAATGTGACCACCATTTTAAGTGTCTTTTATGAACGCCAAATAAATTGCGGCTGTTCTAGTAGGCTTTTTTTTTGGACATTTTTGTAGTCCAATCTAGAGCGCAAGTCAAGCTCTATTGCTTCTACAACTTCTTTTTCTTCAAGGGTGTCAGTCAGGATAAGGATACAAAAGAATTTCTAAGTACCGTAATTTTCGGACTATAAGTCGCACCGGAGTATAAGTCGCACCAGCCATAAAATGCCCAAAAATGTGAAAAAAAACATATATAAGTCGCTCCGGAGTATAAGTCGCATTTTGGGGGGCAATTTATTCGACAAAATCCAACACCAAGAACAGACATGAACGAGCAACAACAGGCTAAACGATACGGTATGCTAACGTGACAAACACAAACGAGGAGCTGAGAACGGGCCTAACGTAACATTCAGTTATTTAAAAAAACGATTACATAAATAACACGTTTATAAAACCATCTGTGTCACTCCAATTCATTAAATCCATCGATCGTCCTTTGTCAACAATGCCGTGTGCCGCGCCGCAGTTCAAATTATTCCACAGGCCCATACAACGATATATAAACTATATTTTAAATAACTATCACATAAACAACAATATTATCAATTATTTATTATTATCATTCAATCCATCGATCAAATTTCTCGTCCTTTATGTCATCCTGGTGACAGAGGACATGTCCAGAGGATATGGCGCTTTAAAGTGTTAATTACTTTATTTGATTTTTTCTCTCTATTTTTCATGTTTTGAATATGTTCAAGATAAAGATATCAAAGCATGTGAAGTGATCAACTATACTAAAAATAACATGTGAAGTGGTCAACTATACTTGTAAGTGATGTGTTAATGATCAAGTAAAAATTTGTGAAAAAAAAACATATAAGTCGCTCCTGAGTATAAGTCGCCCCCCCCACCCAAACTATGAAAAAAAACGCGACTTATAGTCCGAAAATAAGTAATTTCCAGGTGGAAAAGTAACATTACCAAGAACTGAGCAATGAGAGAAGCAACAAGCTTTGAAGCAAACTAAAATAGCAAAGTCACTTTTATAAACTTCAACTTCAGAGTTAAAATAAAGAAAATCTACAATTTGTTATATTTAAAACCATCTGATGAACTTTCTTTTCTACCTTTAACCAACATGAAAACATTGCAGTGTATCAATATGCAACACTTTATTTTTATGGCTCTCTGCAAGTGTTTACATTTCCAAATGTACCCTGCAACAACATTCCTAGGAAATCACAACACCGCATCACTTGGTAATCATATTTGAAAACAGCCCCGTGGACGCCATATTTATATCCTTCTGCATCAGTGCATATCCATGACTATCAAGGTTAGACTGTAGTCAACCACATTGATTATTTATATTTTCACCATTATGAAACTTTACGTTTTAATAATACATTAAGTTTTTATTGATTTTGCATTGTTTGTCATTGTTGTTGTTGATGTCATCATCATCATCATCATCATGATGAAGGCGACATTTTGGCAGTTTAGGCTCTTTGGCATGGGTTGATCTGTACGCTGAAAGCCAGAGTGGGTCCACAAAGGGGATTGTGAATTGGTGTGTCTGTGGGCTAGTCATCATCAATCATTGTATCAGGGTATCTAATGTAAACGTGGCTGCGTGCTGGATAACATGCCACATCTGCTCTTCTCTCAGTGTTGCTTCTTGGTTACCAAACCATTTATTAGAGAGCCCTACGTGGGGAATACTGTGAAGATCAACCTGCAACCCTTATCTCCTTAACTGTAACATTATTCACTAACATTATAGTCCACAACGGTTGCAGATGGCAGGAAAAGAACGGAAAGAAAACCAAAAGTGCACGCAGGGTTGATCCACGCGCTGCTGTGTTTGCGCTCCAGTCCGGTTTATGGCCCGATGAACATATGGCCAATATTTTGTCTCACGTCATAGAAGGGAAGACAAACATTGTGCAATGCAAAGGAGTTAGCGAGAGCAGAACCTCTTGGCCAGCTATGCAAACGCTCTCGGACAATACGAGAAGAGGAGCACTTGCTTTCAGGGTATATAAAGCACATCAGGCTTATCTGTGCACGCACTCCTCACTCTCATTTGGAGATATTTCATGAACCCCACACGCTCGGCCACGACTTCGCCGACCAGCCTCCCACTGGTGTACGAGGTAAGCCCACGACAAGCTTTTGTTTCGCTGATGGGCCTGCATGCGTGGAAGTGGTCGTCACGTGAGTGTGGACAGGGCACACGAGCATACTAGGTGTGCATCATAACAGAAATATATATTTTTTTCCAATTACAAAAACTCACCTGCAACATGTATGACAAGATGTCAAAATACAAATATTAAATTCGGAGTGTGTATATATTTGACTTCATAAATTGGGGTTACAATTATTAATTAGTCATCCCGAGTTGTAATTTTTTGGAAGCCGTCTGTGGGTACCCCCTGTTGTTTCCTAAAAGTACCGGTAGGGACCGCTAGAGCTCTACAGATGTCAACAGATGTTCACGTTATTGTGACACTCACTAAACAGGCTGTCTGAGAGGAGGGAGGACACGTTTCTATATGAGCGTGACAGATTGTGTTTATTTCTTTACTTGCTTATGTGCACTGTGCACTTACACTCAATTCTAATCACGTTGACTGATTTTTGGAGACAAACCCCACCGATTCAAACCATTTATGCGCGATACAATTGTCCCTCAAAAATGTGAGGATTTTAGCAATTCGTCCTGCATACGTAAATGACAGTGCGTGTATGGCATGAAATCCACCGTTACAAATGAACTGGTGCTTTAACAACTGAAGTCATTCTCAGGGGGCATGGACGCGCCGCTTTAATCTCACCGTGACATGTTTAATTATCACACCAATAGAGACGAATAAAGGTTTTCCCTTTTGCCTGGAAGTGTTGGATTCTGCGTTTGGGTGGAGAAAAAAAAAATCTTCCCTCGAGGCGCATGTCCGCAGGCCACGGCTTAGCCACCCTTTAAATAAACCGCAACGGCTTTACCTGAATATTAGATGTAGTCTTTAATCATAGAAGAGGGAAATCGGGTTTGTCACATTTATCACGGGTGCCCGAGGCGGGAGTGGTCACCTTTATCAAAGCTTAACTCTCTTCCCGAGGCGGCCAAATACGCTGAATTTTGGCGATTAAAAAGAAGGGAGGACGATCAACATCATTATGGATCCTCCTGCGGCATTCTTATTTGTGCATTCAATCGAAAGATGTATTTAATCAAGAATATAAAAAGCTTTTCTTCTGTTATAACGGAACCAATTGTGGGCATGAATTTTTAGGAGGGATTGTAATAAATTACGCGAGATGTTTGGGGAGAATCGTGCAAAAAAAAAAGCTTGACTGATTCACTTTTGCTGATAAAGTGAACGTGAAAAGTAACTTTTGCTCAGTTAATATATGGTAATTCTACAAATGTGCGTCTATAGCCTATTTCGGGTCATACGAGCTCTATTCGTCTGACGAAAAAAAATTGAAAAAACATGTATTCTTTTCATGTGTCGTCAGAAGGTGTTGCACAAATAAGAGGCTGATGAACTGCAGTCATGCACTTCTGTTTTGTCCCTTAAATGCCCTGGTCAATGTGTGCATCTGCAGCTTGGAGGCCTTCCTTTATCTCTCTGTCTCATACGCGCGCACATGCACACACGCGCACGCTAACGTGCGCACGGACACAACGCGCACGCACACACACGCATACACACGATGCCAAAACATGTATTTATTTATTTATTTATTTAATCAATGTCAATCTAATCCATCAAACTGGCAAAAATATTTTAAACAATTGATTTTCAATGCAGATTAATTATGCGGCAATAATAATAATAATAATAATAATAAAAGAGAATAGTTCAGTGAGTCAGTGTGTAAGTGTTTGAACGCGCAGTTAAAGTAAACAGGTAAACACAGCCAGATAGTCTTTCCAAGAGGATAAGTCCACTTAGCTTGCATGTGCACTTTTACCTCATCCTGCACAACCCTCACGAGACTGATCAAACATGCACCACCCCTCCACCCCCATCCCAAAAAAAGTGTCCTAGTCCGGTCTGCAGCAACTACTTTTGACACCCTCTTGTCACGGTGCCATACACACAAAAGCAAAGCTCCGTGACATGGGCCGATAAGCCTCCGTGGTCTAAACACAGTCTGATCTGGCTCAGCTCACTTTTTGGGGTTAAATGAGTAACAGTCAAATGACGCCCTGCAAGGGCCCGGTGTGCTTCCTGATGAGGTTGCAGCTGCTCGCGCGGGCCCTTCCTTGGTGCTGCCAAAATGTCTCTCTGGGTGTCTGCTGTGCGCACTCTGTGTCCCCTGTCACATGTCGGATTTAGCTGGGTGCAGCATTACTTGGTGGATCAGGTCAGTAACCTCTCTCTCCCTTGTTGGGGCCTAAGAACCGGCTCCGGTCTTTCCATAGAACCTGCTCAACTGAATGGAGCCTTTGTGGGATGCTGAGACGTGAGATTAATTCTACCACATTTTGTGGAAAATAGCTAAGGTCTAAAATACAGAGGAATCAAATTTGAAAATAATCGAAACATAAATGATGTAGCTCAATAAATAATGCGTACACAATAAAACAAGAATACTGTCGAAATGTTATTGATTATTATTATTATTTATTTATTATTATTATTATTATTATGATTATTATTATTATTATTATTGTGTTAATGATCACAATATTAATGTTCAACAAAATGTTGAAAAAATTGAATACTGATGAATGACGCAAATAATGATGTTTGCATGTAAGTAGATTGTGTGTCGAACAGTACCCGCCCATAAGTTTTCACAAGTTTCCTGTTGTGTGTGCGCGCGCGCGGCCGTGCGTGTGCGCGCGCCCTGGATGACTTGCCTTAATACTGTGCAAGGATCCAGGGATTGAATGAAGAGATAGTCCATTGAAAGCAGTTGAATGCCATGACAACTAGGAACAAGCTCAGATTTATTCCAAACAGTTAGAAAGCATTGTGCGCGGGGCGTCAATCATCTATTATTTGGGGGTCCGAAATAAATGCAAAAACTGCAGCGGCACAAAAGCTTCCAACAGGAGCCGGACATTTGTCTACATTTCCCCCATTGTCTGCAGCTTAGCAATCGGTTTGTATTTGTGTTTGCCCGGGTCCGACCACCCAGGATGCGGCCGGGGACTTGGTGAAAACGTGAAACATTGTCACCCACATCACATACTGGATAGCGGGCAGAGGGAGGAGAGCGGCGGGCAGAGGGAGGAGAGCGGCAGGCAAAGTCTTGAAGGAGAGAAAAATAAAGTATAAGCAACAATGATAGCGGGCTTGGAGCGCTGTAAAAGAGGCTTTATACGCACTCAAAACAAATATTAGGATATGGTGCCAAGATGAGAGTGGCACCGGATTGAACAGGTTGATTTAGTCATTTAAAAAAAAATCTGAACACTAAGGATTTTTCTTCAAACTGCGTGTACAAGTTAATAATAGTAAATATATTAATATTGCAACGTTATTATGATTGCAACATTATTATTATTATTATTATTATTATTAATCAGCTAATTATATTATACAATAGGTCCACTATTTGAAACGGAATAAACAAAGCCCTGCTTCAACCTCTTGTCCTTAAGCTCCGGCCAAAATATTGACTCAGAAGGTTTACATAAATTACCCCTACATGTTTGGACAAAACCAAACTGCGTTACAGAAACGAAAATGAGTAAAATGTTTAAAAAACGACAAATGTTTTGTTTGCGTAAGGAACTATTGCGAATATTTCGTTTAAAGTGCGCCTTCTTTAAACAGTAACTGTGAGTCTAGCTACTTGGAGTTTCTTTGTATGTAAATAGGGAGTAGAAAAGGCCCTCCCAGTCTTTGTAATTAATTGACACGTTATACCACTCATCATACTCTGAAGCACCAATGGTAGATGCTCGGATCTCCCCAAAACCCACAATTTCACATCTGCAAACACTGTCTTCATCCACTTGACTCCTAAGACCCGCCCACACGTGGCCAACCTTTCGCGTGTTTTAATGCTTTTTCACTGCAGGTTCATGTGTGCAGACCAACCTTATATGGACGCATCGGACAAGGTAATGGCTTATTTGCCTCCTGCACCCAGCACCGGCACTGTATCCATGAGCCGCGCATAGCACTTGAGCCACTTTGGCATCCCTCCCTGGACCCCTCGGAGACCGAACCAGAGCTACTTCGGCTGCAGGCGATGCTCGCCCACAGCGGCTCCTCTCCATAGCCTCGACTCTCCTTTCCCCTTCCCAATATCAGCTTCTCCTTCTCTCCCTGTGTGTGTCCCCCTCAAACAGCGACAGAAAGGTGCTGGTGCTGCAACTTTTTTTTTTTGTCGCCCCCCACCAGAATATGTCGTTGACCAACACAAAGACGGGCTTCTCTGTTAAGGACATTTTGGACCTTCCGGACACGAATGACGAAGAGGGATCTATCACCGGAGCGGAGGACGACACGGAGGGCTCAGAGAGCACGTCCACGACGAAAAGCACGGGAGTTTTGGTGAAAAGTCCCCTGGAAAACGCGCAGAACCTGCCTTTAAAGAACCCATTTTACGACACTAGTGACAATCCGTACACGCGATGGCTCGCCACCACGGACAGTATTCAATATTCATGTAAGTAGATGCTCATCATCTTTAAGAACTGTCATACTTGCGATGTAGCCATGAAAGATTTTTATTTGGATGCACCGAGGCGTTGTAGCTCAACAAATGGTGCTTTCGACTACGAGGCTTATTTGAAATTTGATGTGGATGGTGTTCTGGGAGACTTCCAGGCACACAATGCACATTTGAACGCGCTTCACTGACTCCCCCGGTTATTTTTGGGTGCTGTCGCTGTTTGTTGAAATATCTACTTTTTGTGATGACGCATGCATGCAAGTGTGAAGTGTCTTCTTTTGGAACCGGACATAACATTTTGACAGTGTTCCTCCCGTTTCTCGCCGCCGCAGTGCACGGCCTCTCCGCCGGCTCCCAGGACTCCGCCAAGTCCCCGGAGCCGTCCGCAGACGACGAGTCGCCGGACAACGACAAGGAGACGTCCAGCAGCGGGGGGAGCGACTCGGGCAAGAAGCGCAAAAGGCGGGTGCTGTTCTCCAAGGCGCAGACCTACGAGCTGGAGCGCCGTTTCCGACAGCAGAGGTACCTGTCCGCCCCGGAGAGGGAGCACCTGGCCAGCCTGATCCGCCTCACTCCCACCCAAGTGAAGATCTGGTTCCAAAACCACCGGTACAAGATGAAGCGAGCCCGGGCTGAGAAAGGTATGGAAGTGAGCCACCTCCCTTCCCCCAGGCGAGTGGCCGTGCCCGTCTTAGTCAGGGACGGGAAGCCTTGTCACACCCTTAAAGCTCAGGACTTGGCGGCCACTTTTCAGGCCGGGATCCCCTTCACGGCGTACGGCGCGCAGTCGCTCCAACACATGCAGTACAACGCGCAATACGGCGCAGCGGCCACGCCGCACTTCCCCACGGCGCACCACTTGGTGCAAACGCAACAGTGGACTTGGTAAGGGGACGCGATAGACAGAGACTCGATTTTGGGAAGGCACACGATAGGCAGTTTCACTCCTCACGCAAAGAGAGGGGGAAACCTCACGCAAAGCCACTCACGAAAGACTTCATTTTTTCGCAGTCCACACAATATACGGTACCATTTTTATTCGGGGCTTACGTGTGCACCGTGTTTACATGTTTTCGTTAAGAGAACTGGCTCCAACCCCCTTTCCCAAATAGATTTTATCGAGAATGTCAATGCTCTTCTTGTGAACATTTTTTTTTTTGTAAAAGTATGTTGTGTGTTGGTTGTAGATATATATATTTTCTCTCCCCCCTTGCCCTCGTGTTATTCTCAGCACGTACGAACCACTTTATAATTATAGAAATGTTAATTTCTTGCTTCTTTTATGGACCGAAAAATATTTATGGCCACGAATAAACACTGGCAACTTTTCAAATTTCCTTATCATTCTGTTTTTATTTAAATGTAAATATTTGGTGCCTAAATGTTATCCTGTGCGTAAATTTGAGATTGCGCATTTAAATGTAAGTGTGGTAAACTTCCATTAAATTTCCTTATGCTACTTCCACGTTCGCCGAGAAAATGTAAATACCACAGCACTAAGAAAAAAAAAAAAAAAAAAAAAAAAAAGCCACTCTAAACGCGCAGAAAAAAACATTATTGTATAACAGAATAGAACTTGAGCCCTTAGTCTTTTCTGGTTAGGCAGATTTAATCCATGAGAATATTTCTTCTAAATCCAAGCGCCCTCACCAATAAAGCTTGAAGTCACTTGTGAAATGCATGGGACCAAAATCCACTCACTTAATAGAAGAGGGCTTTTCAACACAAGAAGCTTTTATGTCAAAAGCTCTCCTTTTTGTTGCATCTACAACCGGTCCCCCGGCCTCGTGCAAGCTGGAGCAAAAGTAGTTTAATGCAATAAACGTGGTGTTATCTTGTTAGACGCGTAACTTGCAAACAAGAGGAAGGAAATAATCGATAGACCCGCTGTCATCAGCAGGGTTGAGCCTCGTAATTGAATACATTCTATTTAAATATAAACCGCTTTAACAATTTATATATTCTGTCGCTGTCAGACACAATTGAACTTATTGTTACTCATTTAAGGTGCGCGCAGAACACGCACAAATGACCCCCATACACGGTGGATTATCTGACTCCAGTCAATATCTTGAGTAAATATGATAGCCTCGCAGAAAAAAAAAAAAAAGAAAAACCTCGCTGCATTTCGTTTGGCCCGTGAACACACACGCACGCACACAAAATATCCCAGCAGATGTTAAAGCCGCCCATATCATCACTGAACAAACAGCTAAATTGGACAGATTTGCTAATTATTTACAAAATGGTGTCTCAGGGGGGCTACTGCTTTTGGACCATGTGTTCGCACACCACGGGCTACATTGGAAGGTTAAATAATATGAATAATATATAATACAAGAAAAAAGTCACGTGTTGCCAGGGGATATTTAATATTATTTACAAGAGAATGACTATATAAAAAAGAGGCATTTTGCTGGACTCTATTATTGCACAATACAGTACAAGACCAAACCCGGAGACAAAAGGCCAGGTTCGATTCTGCTGCATGTTGGAGGCGTACATGTTACCAAGCAGCGGCGCAGGGATGCAGACAGTGAAGGGGGGGGGGGGGGGGGGGGGGGGGGGGGGGAAGACAGCGAGCCTGTCAGAGTTTGCCGGTGGTGTTCCGAGTCAGGGAGATGCATCTTTGGGCTTTTTGTGTCGCCTGTCACTCGATGTCATTGTGATCTTTTACTACACACGTCGTATCCCATATGGGCAGCTGTGCTCGGACAAGGAGAGCTGGTGGGGGGGGGAAAGGGATCCTTCACAAAACCCAAATTGTGTAAAGCTTTCAAACAAGCCATTGTTGTCTCTCCAAGAAAAACGAATTAAAAATTCGTGCTATATCTATTCTGGTCGGCCAAAAGAAGAAGCTCCATTCACAGATAACAGGGAGTCCTTCTTTCTTGATAGAGCTAAGCCAACAAGAGCCCTCTCATTTCTGCTCAGCCCCCATCCTCCTGTTTTCCAAAAGTGAAAGGCTGATTATTGTCTCTCGTCAAAAGCGTGCAGCTAACAGCGCGAAAACTATTTTTAAAACCGGACACAGTTCTTCCTTGTTTGCCTTCACTCTTCGTCGCGCGTATTTTCTCTCCCCCCCCCCCCCCCCCCCCCCTATCAATAACAACAATTCATTCAGTAATTTTTCTCCTGCTTATCGTCTTCACTTTTCGGGGGTCTGTGACGAGAAATTAAATTAAGTGCGTTAATATTATCTTCTGTCAGACATTATCCCAATGCGCATGGACAATATAGTTGTCAAGTGCATTTCGTGGTGATAAAAGCCCGAGGAAAAATATCATTAACGTATTTGCTATATAATTGATGTGAATTAACTGAAAAAAAAAAAAACGGCGAATATGATCCAGAAATATATCCTTTTTTTTAATGGTCGCGATAGTTTTGGAAAGTGCTGTGCTAAGCTGAATCTTAACATCCTACAATGTCTGCATTATTCTCCGCATTTTCTGCTACCCTATTGGAAACAGAATTCCTACCCTATTTTTATTCTATTTTATTATCTTTTCAGATCGTATTTCGTAAATTACAATTTCGATTTAACGTAGATTGCTTGACGAGATGTTCAACGACCCTCTTTAAATGTGCAGTTCAAACTGCGTGGATAACACTATTGTCCCCATGCACGAATACAATACTTGAGGAAATAACGCACTTGCAACACGGTGGATCTTCGTCATCCTGCCCATTTGAACCCCGACACAAATCTTTTTTCCCCCATGTCATGCACATCGCAAAATAAACGAGGATTTCAAAGCCATATGAAGCGGCGCTTTTTTTTTTTTCATTTAAAGGAAGCTATCTAGGTTTTATTGCTTAAAGGAGATCCAGATTAGATTCGCCACAGTGCTGATATTAAAAGAGAGGGAGTGATGGAGGGCGGAGGCGCCACAAGAGGGAACTAAGTTGTTGCGCGCAAATGCCGCAAGATGGAACCAGAGGTCTTTAGTTTGGTTACCCATGTCTGTCTTATACCACTTATAATGCTAAGGTTTATCTAAATATAACTATTTATCTGTATTATTGTTGTTTATTAATATATGTATTTTTAAATAAAAAAAATACTATTATGGTGTATTATAGGGTGCAAATATTAGTCTGCAAGAAATTATCACTATCGCTTGAAGAGATGAGACAGCGAGAACAGTGAACAGACTTGTAAGCTTCCACAGTGTGGCGCAATAGGATAGGGGGACAAAAAATGGTTCAGCTTATTACGCTCCAGTGAAAGTGAACAATGGCGTTGAAGTGTGGTCCTCCATGGGAAGTCTTCACTCAGCCGGAATCCATTCCAACAAAGAGCGATTGAGTCAAATATCCACAGCAATGCGCGTGAAGGATACTTGTCATCTTTTATTTCCATCATATATCTTTGAAAACAAACGGATTTAAATCCGGAATATTAAATATATCGTGGTAAAATGTCAAATTAAAACTGCTATTTTGCTACCGAGATATTTGTTTTTGTGAGCAGGTACCGACAGGGGGCCTCGTTGAGTTAAAAGATGCAAGCGCAGGGAGGGTGCATGCAGAGACTCCAATATGATGAAAAGAAGCTGCAAAGTCTTTATCTGCAAACGTTCAAAGTTCATTGAGGTCAATCAAGAGTGAATAAATATTGAAACTCCTCAAAACTGAGGGGAGAGACATGTAACATTTCACAATCTGGTCCAGGGTTTCCTCTTGTTTGAATGATGAATAAATATGGAAAAACTCAATGTGACTTTTCGAAGTACTGGAGATGGTGCACAAGTGTCTTCGGGAGGAACACATCATGTCTCCATACAAAGCAGAATGTGGGCGAAAATGTCAACAGTAGGGTCTTTGGATCGACTGCTACATGATGAATACCCACGATGACTTCTGAAACGTCAAGCAAGGAGGAACCCAGACCTGCAGGTTGCAGCTAATGTGGCGCCTTTGGCAATATTTTTGAGACTTCTACAATCTACATTACCTCTACATAAATCACATTTTTTAATCAATGTCTTTAAATTCTAAGCCACGTCGCCCGATTTAGAATATATAATAAAATGTAAACTAGTTAAGAAATATATTATTTAAAATGCAAAAAACAACAACACCAACAGTCTTAATGTTTTATTCTATTTTAATGTTTTTCTTGCATTTATATGTCGATCAAAGAAGTAGTAATCTACAGTATAATATGAAATGTGGGAGTGCTATGGAGTATTATTGAAAATAATAATGTGACTCTTTAACACGGATGGATAGAGTTCACATATACCCACGAACAACTGGTGAAAAATCTGATAAAGGGGTGAAAAATCAATGGTATTTCAATTGCAGCAAAAAATGTTGTCATGCAGATCCAAATGTAAGAATAACAAAGAGTATAGAGAATACGCAGAGCATGCCACGAAGCTACAGAATTATAAAACTATTTAATAACTTGCATAGTATGTTGAGATGCAAATCTCAGTGTCAAGGTATTCACACTGCAGTGTAAATAATTGATATTATGATTGTAGAAAATTAATTGGATATGGCTTTCCATTTAAAGTTGTGCTATATTTTCAATTTAACAATAGTAACTACGTTTAACACCATAATTATGTTAAATATGATGCTGAAACATCAACCACGAAGGGTACAAATATTGTTTAGATCTATTGCTTGACTTAAAATGATTCCAGCCTCTCAACAGTAAATGTTTTCTTATTTCTGCAATGCTTCATGAAAGTGGACTGACTGATAATATTTTGTGTTTAATAAAAAAAAAAGACATTTTCAAACTTCTACATTTACTGTGGAAAAAAGTGATGAACATTTTCCCCTATTTTCCAACGTTACATTCTCAACCATGTGAATCATAGTTAATGAAAATAAATAATAGTCAGTAGTCATCTATTATGAAAATGATCATGTGCAGCCGTAGGATAATTAACCTGTGGTTGACATGTTGAACCTGAAGCAACCTTAGAAGTGTGCATCAACTAGTAGCCCTTTTCATTAATAGATAATAATCAAAGAGTAGCACTCCGCTTTAAAAAGGTTTATGAGTAATATTGCTTGCATTGTTGTTTATTCCTTGTATTTAATCATTAGACATAATGAATAATACTGAATAAAGTCAACAGGTTAATAAAGAGTATCATCCCAAAATTTGGATATTTTGGGGAAAAGATTTCCCTCCATCCATTTTCTGTACCGTTTGTCCCCACGGGGCGTCGCGGGCGCACTGGAGCCTATCCCAGCTGACTTCGGGCAGTCGGCAGCATACACCCAAAACTGGTCGCCAGCCAATCGCAGGGCACACAGAGACAAATAACCATTCGCACTCACACTCAAACCTACGCGCAATCTGGAGTGGCCAATCAGCCTACCATGCATGCCTTTGGAATGTGGGACAAAACTGGAGTACCCAGAAAAACCCATGCAGGCACAGGGAGAACATGCAAACTCCAAAATTCCACACAGGAAGGCCGGAGCCGGAATGTGTGTGTTCATAATACTGTTAGCATTTGCACACTGAGTGGTTAACCCAGCACATATCAAGCAAATTTGACATATGAGGCATCTTGATAGCATTAATTTATAGCTACAAAAAGCGCAATCTCCACAAAGGCTAATAGAAGTATTTACTGCTCTACTTTCACCTCCTTGCAGAAAGCAAAAATATTACACTGCAATAGATGCTGATTGTGCAGTTCCTAGATGACAGCATTCTGAGGGATTGAGCTTTAAGTGCTGCACATGACTCGCAGCCAGTTTGGAGACAGTTTTGTGAAAACAGAGTGCATGTCAAGGTTCTTGACTTTGCTAAATGTTGAGATTAGAAAAACAGCAGAGTCTGCAAAGTGCACGGATATAGTCAAGTTGAAGACTAAGAGAGTTTTCTTCTCGGCAAATATATGTACTCCCTTACTTGTACTCTGATTAGAATAATTTCATACATGTGCCGTATGACATTAAAAATGAACATTAAAAATGTATCACATGAACAAACTGCAACCAGTGTGCAAGGTGTGCATTTAATCTACATTTACATTTCAAACACCTATTTAACACAGGGTGAAAGATTTTTTATTTCCCAATTTTATTGGATGGAGTAGTCCAAGTTAGTTTGAAAGGTTTATCACAGCTTCCAATTTTCCTGTGCTCCAAATACGTAGTATGTTAGAATTGAAAAGCTTTCATGTGTCCAAAATAAATGCTCATCCGAGATTCTACATATATTGTAGTAACTCAGTTTGCATGCTGTCTAATGGGGCTTCTTTAAAATTATAGCATTATCTTTTATCTCTTGTGCTACTGTAAATGCTTTGCATGCATTGTTGAAAGGTCCTTTACAATCAAACATCCTAGACTCGGACTCAGGTTACCAGATTTGAGTGTTCACGTTTCATTGAATGGATTGTCTCACCTTCTTCAGTGGAGCAATGTATGGTGCTTGACATGTTAGCATTGCAAACTCAGGGACGTCAGCCTGATTGTAAGTAGCTGTTCTACGTTTCCGACATCAGTAAGAATAAGGATCACGGAGGAATGATAACGATTGACCGAATGATTAACCCTCTGAAGACATACAAGGAGCACTGCCATCATATTTGATGTATATGTAGATTCACATATGAATGCCAAAGTATCTTCTTGTTCTTTTTCTTCTCATTCGCAGAATACAGAATGTCTTCCTGAACAAACATACCGTATTTTCCAGACTATAAGTCGCAGTTTTTTTCATATATTGCCGGGGAGCGCGACTTATACTCAGGAGCGACTTATACATTATATAATTTTACATTTTATTTTCACGCAAACCGCAAGAGGGCGCTCTAGGCCTGAGGAATAATTGGAACTGCAACTGACGATGAGTCTGACGTAAGCAACATACAAGAGGACGCGCCGCATCTTCTTCTTCCGGAGTTGGTGGAGTTATTTAAAAGTGACACAGAGGATGAAGGTTTCATTGGATTTAGTGATTTGGAGTGACACGGATGGTTTGGTAAACTTGTTAGCATGTTATTTATGCTATAGTTATTTGAAATCTTAGTAGTATATGTTAACATACCAGGCACATTCTCAGTTCGTTGTTTATGTGTCATGTAACGTTAGCATACCGTACAATTATTCAGCCTGTTGTTGCCTCTATTCTATTTTTATTTTAAATTGCCTTTCATGTCTGTTGTTGGTGTTGGATTATATCAAATAAATTTCTCCCGAAATTGCGACTTATATGTTTTTTTCCTGTTTATTATGCATTTTATGGCTGGTGCGACTTGTACTCCAGAGCGACTTATAGTCGGGAAAATACGGTAGTCTCTATAAGACTTAAAGGTAAGAAGACGCTCGCGCTTGAATGGTACAATTTCTTCACACAAGTACGCAAGATCAAGGGTGCAACAAGCTGGTCTTCAATTGCCCGTGTCATCTGCAAGGTTGACTACATCATCCGCAAGAGGTGATTTTGCAGTTTACCTGCCAATGTCATCCATGGACAGTTAAAAAATATTGGAAAAAAAATTCGGCGAAAAGGTGAATCACTGGATGCCGCACCGCAAGTACAAAGGAGGTTCACGTAAATGAATCGACATTCTCTGAAGGCCCTAACACAAATCGAAGCACTGACCTATACTTAAAGTATTGTATGAGGCATTTTTGTCTTTTTATGTTATTTTTGGATTGTTGTAATTTACAAGTACTCAAACTTCACATTTCAACTTAATTTGACCATTCAAATCGATAAAGCTACTCAACAATCAATACAAATGTCCATTTTCATACCATTTGCGTCTTGACCGTGAGCTGAGTGATGTTCTGTTGTTTGTTCCAGTGCTACCAAACATTTCTCCTTTGTTCATTGCTCTCCATGCCATGCAGGATAGTTCCAGGGCTCAAGGGTTGGACTGTTTCTGTCTGACAGTCTGATCTTTCTCTGCCCCCTGCAGGTTGGGAGGTTTGGAGCTGATTGCAAGTTGCCTGTTTCTGAGTGCCTGTTTGAGTGAATGTGGCTTTCACCTCTGAGTTGACATGACACCTACCGAACTCTTTTTTTGCTTTTGTATTATCAAGTGCAAGACACACGTTCCAACACTCCGTTTATCAGCCCCGGGAAGTGACTACATATGGTTTAGTCACTTTAAGTATAAACTATGATTTAATTTGATTATTCCCAGACGTCTATTCCCTTCAGTTGCATTTCTTGCATGAGCATATGTGGCTGGATTTCACTCTGTATGGACCCTATTTACATTTTCCATTACAAGTCTAATGCAAAGCATGTTTGTTTTCGCCAATTTTGGCAGCTTTTCAATGTTTTATGAAGAATCCGAGGGATTTAAGGAAATATCTTGAGCTATTTCCACCCAGTGGGAGTTATTTATACGTGCCTGTTCAGGAAATACTGTTCTGTTTCGATACCATGCGAATCACAGAGGTCCAATGCGTTACGTTTAGAAGCGATTAGTGCATATGATCATAAGACTACTATTTATTTGTAACGTACTAAATATATTAACTTATCAAGTCTGATCAAGTTATCTCAATTTTAGGGTGTTATCCAGTATCACATAATATTAATAATATTATCTATTGCTTGGATAAGAACATACAGTGTCAACACAGTGCTCAAGCACAGCGCCAAGGGTGGGCTTGAACGTCCTTGAACGTCCAATATGTGTGGGGGCTGAAAAAATACATATTTTCATTTCATTTTGTTTAATTTCACTTACTTAAGAGGTTCTCTCATTCATTCAATAAAAGTATGACACACACCACAAATATGCAGAAGGTGTTGAGTAAATATTTTTGATCGGCAAACTTGTTTGAACATATTTGCACAGTACGTTCCAAGGTTTTGATAAAATCCAAGCTAAATGCTAAAAACATAGCATTTGTTCCCATAATGCCCAGAGGTGTTGACTTGCGCATGGGCAATTAAAAAAAATCTCTCTGCTTTTAGCATTTAGCCTACTTGATACATACAGGTTCAAAGTTAAAATGAATAATTAAACATTGTTTATTAGTATTTGTTTTTTAGTTTTATATTAATGTCTGCAGTGCATGATTCCGATCTATTGTGTGCATTCTGAAATGTCCATTGCTGTTTCATGTCACAATCACAAATTTTGTACCGGTATTGGTATTGACTGCACACAGATGAATCCACGTCAAGAAATATTAAACTCATTATCATTATGCGACTGCCTTTCTAGGGATAATGTATATACAGGCAACATATTTGAAAACGGCATATACAATGCATGTCAGTGAGGTTACAACTTGAACTAGTAAAATGGCTGCAAGATGGCTGCAAGATTTACAGTTGACAGGAGATATTGTTGATGACAAATTTGCTAATATAAAACCTTTCCTCTTCTTTTTCTACAAACGTAGCGAAACTTGTGTTTGCTTTCTTAACTGAGTTGAAGTGGAGAGAGAGAGAGAGAGAGAGAGAGAGAGAGAGAGAGAGAGAGAGAGAGAGAGAGAGAGAGAGAGAGAGAGAGAGAGAGAGAGAGAGAGACCCCACCCCCCCGAACAGCGGGCATGGGTTTTCCCTACTATTTTGTGATGGTTGAAGAGAAGAGGCCAGCAAAGCATTTCAAGTGGCCGAGCAGCTAGTGTACTGATGAGCCAGACAAGATGGAATCAAGCCTCCTCAAAGATGGCCATGCACATGCAGCTGATATCCCACAAAAGCAAAAAGTGCTGCTGGAACAGTACATGACAAAAAAAGACAAATAAGAGAGTCTCAGATAGACTTGATGGAGGCAAGAAGTGAAACGAAGACGATTCAGTGCAATAGAAAGTGCAACTGCCATGATGGACAGTTCTTGAATTTACATTTAGAAGATAAGTAGTATTATGATGTGAATGTATTTCATTGGCTTTGCTTTTTACTCCAAATGCTGTAAAACTGAAGTACTAATGAAAGAAATCCCAACTATCATTGTTTAACTGCAAAAAAGTGATTTGACAAATGTATGTGTTACTACGCAACATTTTGTATGCACAGTACAAATAAAACATTCTCCAATACTATACTGATTAAACAGATAGAAAAATAACAATAAACCCACATTACTGGTAGTTGATACATAATGCATTTTATTCTTATTCGATTGTCAGTGACAACCAGTGAAAAACTGCAAGCTTTAAATCGCATAGCTAATGTTTTTAAAAGGTTGGCTTTTCTTTGGCAACAGACATTTTGAGTGTTATGTTCTAAATACTTTATAGTTTTAGAGACATTAAAAACACTCAAGAGAAATGATTTCCGAACTTTACTCAATTGGCAACCCACAAAACATGATTCATGGTGACCTTTTAGATGGGATAGAATTATTATTCAAGAAAAAACACCAAACAATTATCCAGAGCCAGTATACAATTCTAAATGTGTTTATTGTAGATATATTGGAAAACAATAAACATACATTTACGATAAAAAGGAAAAATATAATTTCTGCTATATAGAAAATTAATAAAAATTATAAATAAATACATAATAATTAAATCAAAAATAATGTGGCATTTCATTAGTAAAAACATGTTGGCAATTTTATCATATTATACAGTGTACATGTTAAATCCACAATAAAGCACATGCTTATTGGTTTTAAACTGACTGACACCGCTTTAGGAGCCTTTGCTGCTCAGTTGCGGGTTTACTCATTGAGAAGAAGCCCAATTATTCTGCCCATTTGATTTATTAAATTTATCGTCAGACTTTCTATTTCAAATGATATTACAGAAGTTTTGTACCTCTGTTAGGATCAATAGATTCAGAGAGGTCATTTTACGATGTGTTTATGTGAATTATAATGGGAGTCTGTCTTCCTGCATAAAAACACTCAAAAGAGAGGATAAACACAAGTGAAATAGGTCGCTTCTATATAGACACTGTCAAATCATTTTGAGATTCAATTCAAAACTGACAACCAAAGTGCTTGAAAAGTTTGGACATAAAGATAGAGGCCCAACTCTTGACTGCTGAAATAAAAACACAAATTAGCATCAAGGTACAACTGCACACAAGGAAACACTTGAGACAGATTGCAGCTGTTTGCATGCACTTCTGGTGGCGGGGACAACACATTTGATCAGCTTTCTTCAAACAGGCAGAATTTGCCGGAAACATCTGGTTCAGCTGTTTCTGGACAAAAACAAATAGAAAGAGACAGAGAAACAGCACAGAGTGAAATAGAAAACCATCAACAAGACAAATTAAGAATTCCAACATCGCCAGTATGGCAGAAGTTAAGCTTGTGAGATTTCATATTTTTGGGAACACAATACTGGACAGAGACATTTTGCAATTTGATGAATACGTTGACTGAAGTTAGCGACATGACAAACTCACTAACGGCTTTGTTTACCTGCCCCCGCTGCTGCCGTGTAAGCAGCAAGTCCAGCAAGCAATATGGGAACAAAACTGGGTACTCTGTGCTTCTGGATCACCTTTAAAGAAAATTAAATGGATTTCCAAATGAAAGTGCATGGCCATTTAAAATACTGGTACTTAAAATACAACACTGACCAATAATTTTAGCCACCAAAATGTTAGACTCTTAACTTTTCAGGCCTCATTGTATTGTATTTCAATAAATTATCAGAACGGGAGAGTTTAATCTGCCATCATCAGTGAACTTCCTTTTTACATTTCACTCAAATTTAAATTAAATAAATGTGAGACATTGTTTTCGTCATGCACATTCACCAGGACCGTACAATAAATTTAATAGTAACTTTGTCAAGTAAATGAAGTGGGAGCCACTAACAATGGGCTCACTAATCCTATTACACCATTTTGCATTCACCTACTGGCAATTTTCCCAAGATGCATGATCAGCATCCACATATTCTGTTTTTGGGGGACCCTATTAGCATCATCTCTTCCATCAAGACACATTAATTGTGAATGAATGAAAACTCCTGGAGTAGAATAAGGTCTTGAAGAGGCCTGTCATATACTTTCTCCACTTGGGAGGACCTTTAACCTACTTAGCGGAGGGACAGAACCGTTTCAAGTAGGCCAGCATGAATGATATGCACCTGCCCGCTTTTTACTCCCACATTGCTGGGCCGTTTGAGAGGAGAGAGAGCATTTGAGCTAAATGGGGCTAGGTGCACATGGAGTTTCCACACAAAATGTGATTTCTTCCAAATTTGAAATCTTAGTCTGAAGACAGTGTGTGTTAGCTTCAAAATAAAAGTTAAAGATTTGGTGTTATTCTCCAAATAGACAATCTTTGTGAGAAATACACAGCTTGTGAAACAAACGGCACTTGAGTCCCACGTTTATTGTATGCATGACATTTTTTTTTAAACACCCCTAAAACGTAGATAATTTGTAAATCCGCAAATTTTTCATCATATATTAGATTTTGTCTGGCCTATTTGTTACTATATGACTCAAAACTGACGATGATGCATGTTGAGTAATTTCCCCACATGGCATTAAATAAAATATTGGACCAAATATAAATGAATGAAAAATAACCATTCACAGTCTCTGGGCGCAGATTTTACATTTTATTTCCACCTTTTAATATAATGAGTGTGACGTTCGAAAAAAAAAAAAAAAAAAAAAACGCGTTTTGCGCTATACGTTTGCATGCACGGCTGGTTTGCGGCCGAGGGGGCAGGTCGGGACCTCAGCTCTTCAGTCGTCTCAACATCTCTTACGGTATTGAATCAACATCTAAGTGATGGAGTGAAGTATTTCGTCTGTTTTTGGTCTATCTGATATGTTGGGATGAACTGCAGGTCGACGTCCAGAATTTGATTCAAATTACATTAATCTATCATTGATTAGTTGTACCAAAATGGCCCGGCGGAATCCCTTATATAAATGGTCTTGATGACAGGATAATATTCTTGCGCAAAACGCGCATTTATTCATTTATTTTAAGTCTTGTGTTAAGAAATTTATTACTGATGATGATGATTATTTTTTTATGTGAAAAAGATGGGCAGCGTCATTACAGTCTTAAATTGGCCCTCGAGCGGGTTTGATTTATTGTGCTAAAATAAACAAATACAAAAAAAAAATCAGGACTGATCACAAAAGTGAATTGGACCTGCATATTGTCGAAAGTTGAGATTTTCTAAAGCGTTAGAGCGTCAAAATGATTTTATTGGCTGCCGTATTATACGCAATTGATACAAATATTGCTAAGGCGGCAGTTAAATGTGAAAAAAAAAAAACAGCCTACTCTAATAATGGTCATTTTTAAACAACCGAATCGCTATCTTTTGAATATTGTATTCATTTTGCATTCAATTTCTTACAGTTCTCAACTAACCTTCAATGGGCCTCCTGGCGGTTCCGTTCATCTGTTATAGCCTCCTGAGACACCGCGGACGCCGCCAACATCACGGTAACTTAAATTGAGATCAAGATTTAAAGAAACAATTGCTCGGAAGCACGATACATGTATAGCCAACCAGCTCCAGATTTTTATCAGACCCCAACGTGGAGGGTCTGTGCTACCGGGTCCTGCTCTCTGACTTTAGGTTGAGAGGTTTGCCTCATTTGCATAATGTTCGAGTTCTGAGCCGATCGAGGTCTCGCTATTTTCTCCTCCAGCAAAACATGTAAGGTTGTTTTTTCTTTGTTTTTAAGAACTATTCAATTGGAGTTAAGACAAAAATTTGAGTTCCTGTTTCGTTCCTGACAACTCCAGCTGTTGTGCGTGCGTTTGTGTGTGTCTGCTTGCGTATGCGTGTGCACGTGCGTGCGTAAGCGCGTGCGTGCGTTCCCCCTCTTCCCCCGCAACAGTAAAATCCAAACACTTCATGTTATATCCGAGGAGGAAATGTGTTTGCAAGCATGGATGTGCTTCAATCAAGCTAACCGGAGATTGTTTAGTGTTTCTTCACTTGTCGCCTTAATTGATGGCCGACCATGACACGTCTTCATTTGCTCAATTAAACTAGGTAGCTCCTTTAGCTGCCCCGACACGCTAAATTGCATTAATGCCTTGATGCAGACTGACTCAAATGAAGAAAGAGGCCCGTACGTTTATAAAATAACCTGAGCGGCAGAGGATCACAAAGCCCCCATTGAGGCACGCATTGTACATTATAACAAATTATGAGGTTATCATCTAATTTGACAGTTAAACTGATTAGACATGTAGGCTATATATGATGCATTTACTGATTTTAGATTAGCACCGTCCAGTATAACTTCAGTGCTGTGACCCCCAACCCCACCCCCTCCCAGAACACTCAGGCCTCCACACACAAACCGCCATCTCCTCCTGCATATTGTTTGTCCCCTTGCTCTGATTCCTCCCCTGGCGCCTGTCAGTTTGCTGAGAGATTACAATGTCAGGTGGAGACTGCAACAAAGTGTCATCAATGCATGCTGGCCAGGCTTGAGGGTTAGAGGATTATAATGTCGCCAAGTCGCATTAAGTCTTAGCCCCATTGCATTGAGGTTTCATAAAATTGCAACATTGCAAGGTGTTCAGGAGCTAGATATAAAAATGTGCAGTTGTGGTTGACAACATCAGAGAAGTATTACACAAAGAGTGTTTACTATTTGTTTGTAAACTCAGGTGTATTCCTAATATATTGGTTATCTACAGCGATGTAAAAGGCAAACTGATGAAATGAAAGACTAATAGTCCACCATAATAAAAGTTCACCTGCGTACCATTGTAAAGACGAATAATTTGGTTAATATTCTGCTACTCGACTGCAGCAAAAAAAAATCTATTGATATGATAGTTGCCCAATGTTCATCCATATTTCTCTTCCATAAAATCTACTTTAGTTACTTAATTTGATTGAACCTGGAACAATGACAATAAAAGTGTTTTCTAAACAGTGATACGTATTTTGAACGCAAGCAGCTGAAATGATCAACTCCAAACATAATCATAATAATAAACACCACAGCAAACAACATGCTACAAATGTTTTATATAAATACTTGGCATTACGATCTTTGTAAAGGCAATAGTTGTAGTTGTTCTTTTTTTTTTTGCACAGATGTACCTAATATTGTGGCTAGTGAGTTCATATGCTGTTTTAAGTGTCGTTCGTGTTTGAGGAAATGCAGTTTGAGAAGCATCAAGAAGCACGTTATTCTACTTCATGTGACACTTTGATGATACTCGCTGGTCCAGTATTTCATCGAAGTGCTCTCAAAGTTTGCCCCCCACCCCCACCAAAAAAAAAAAAAAAAACAGCTGATGGTGAATGTAGGTCATTCATCATCTACCACAAAATAAGAAGAATCTCTTTTTAACGTGCCCTCCACGTGCTTGCTGGTGTATATGAAAGTTTGTTTTCATGAGTTATGTGAATAAAATGTCAATGAGCATTGTTTGCTGCTAAAGGCGCGTGGCTCCGCCCCCCCAGTGTTTGTCATAAACCTGGCTCCTGGCTCCAATAAACCCGGGCTAAGAGCGCCCTGGGCTCGCCTCCTTCTCCAAGGCGATCAATAGGATCTCAGGCGCACTCCAAGTCCTCTCTTACGTAGACACCCAACAAGGAGAGAGCCGATACAACAACACGCTTGATCTGCTCCAACACAAAAAAAAAAAAAATTCTACCTGCTTTCTGAATCATGTCGTTGAGCCCAAAGCACACAACGCCTTTTTCAGTGACAGACATTTTGAGTCCAATCGAGGAGACCTACAAGAAGTTTAGTGCCATGGACGGCGCGGGGAACCTGGGCTCTCCGCTGGGAGCCTACAGACAGTCGCAGGTGTCTCAGGGCGGCATGCAGCAGCACTCCATGGGCCACAACGGCGGCGTGGCGGCCGCCTACCACATGCCGCACTCCGTGTCCCAGTTCTCCCACAGCGCCATGGGGGGATACTGCAATGGGAGCATTGGCAACATGGGCGAGCTGCCGTCCTACCAGGAGAGCATGAGGAATAGTGCCGCAGCAACAGGCTGGTACAGCGCCAACCCTGATCCAAGATACTCCACCAGTAAGTGCGCTGTTGCCGGACTTGCGCAACACATTCTTCTTCTTTTATTTTATTTTTTTTTCCACCCTCTTCTGCGCTCCTGTAATTGAAATACTAAAGCAAGCTTACTTTGCTAGAATTAATTACACAAGTGGATTTACAGCTTTTTCTTTTTTTAAATTGAGCAACTAACATTTAAGTTTGACATTAAGGATTCTTATTGCAAGTCTGACTTGTTATTATTATTATTATTATTATTATGCACCCGTTTAATTTATGATTTGAAAGTTTTCACTTGTAGGCTACGTTTATTTAAACCAATCATGAAACATCAACTTCTGCAATTTATATTATTTGCACGAGTCAAATTTGTCAAATCTCGTTTTAAATATTACAAATTAATATAAAATTCACCTTTTTTCTTCATATTGTAATTGTAAGACGTTCACAATTAGTAATTATGGCTCGTTCTTTGCTTTTTAATATTTAAGATTGTTGCATGATATACATATTAAAATAAATAAAAGGGCAGTGCGCGTTATGTTTCTTATTTTACAAAGTAAACTTGGAATTTTTAAAATGAAAAACAATTGTATTATTATTAATTACAAAGCAATCACATCTAAAATTCTCAATTTCAACTTTACTCCAATTATTGATTTCAGAGATAAATAAGAGACCATTTTATTAATATAATATAGCCGTCCAAGGGAAGTAATATTTTATCATCCATAGTTTTCTAATATTATGCTCAATTTGAACACAAGCGTGAGGCAGAACGGTGATGTAGTCTTGTGTTGATTGAACGCACGTATATGTATGTATATGTTTAAGTTTCTAGATTCATGGGACCTTCCACAGGTATGAACATGGCGGCTATGGGGGGTCTCACGGGGATGGGAGACGCTTCCAAGTCCATGCCGGCCCTGCACGCTGCGCCTCGGAGGAAGCGGCGGGTTCTCTTCTCGCAAGCTCAAGTCTACGAGCTGGAGAGGAGGTTCAAGCAGCAGAAGTACTTGTCGGCGCCGGAGAGGGAGCACCTGGCCAGCATGATCCACCTGACGCCGACTCAGGTGAAGATCTGGTTCCAGAACCACCGGTACAAAATGAAGCGCCAAGCTAAGGACAAGGCAGCGCAGCAGATGCAGCAGCAACAGCAGCAGCAACAGCAACAGGACGGGACCATGTGCCAACAGCAGGCCCAGTCCCCGAGGCGCGTAGCCGTACCGGTTCTGGTCAAGGACGGCAAACCGTGTCAGAACGCCTCCAACACGCCGACGCCGAACCAACAAGCCGTGCAGCAGAACCAACAGAACCAACAGCAGAATGGGGCCGGAGTGGTGCTGGGCCAGCACCAGAACCAACAGCAGGTAAACGATTTGGACCTGGAGGAGATGTCGCCCAGCCCCCCCTCGCTTCACAGCCAGCTCAGCATGGCCCAAATAGACACTTCTGCTGTAGATTACACCAGTAACATGGTCAGCTCGAACCTCCTCTACGGCAGAACGTGGTAGGACCCAGTGCAGTCACTTTTTCTATCAACCTGAGGATGATGAGCCCATTCCACACACGCCTATAGACGTCAAATATGGTCCGATAGAATAAGACAAACGTGAGGCCCCCGCCGGCCGCCACGGGCTGCGCACATGCACAAGAGTACCAGCTGATCAGGGCACATTTTCTTGACATCTCTAAAGAAGGGAGTCTATTTTTGAGCATTACACATACGGCTGGCCCTTGAAAAGCAATCAAGACGCTTTGGACCCCTTTTGTAATCTTTTGGACCTCCCTCATGATGTTTTAATGTTTGTCTATGTTTGGAGGGGGGGTCGATAGGGAGCTGAAGTCACCAATTTTGTCATATGGATATTGTAAACTAATGTATTCAATTAGAATTCTTAAACGAATTAGGGGACATGTACATTTGGCTAACACAAGAATACGTTTAATTGTATAATAATTGTTATTTGCGTCCACTTTTATGTTTCCATTATTCTTTTGTAAGTTAAAACGATCAAATGGAGCTGCTGTATATGTTTCAGATCCAAGTGAACAATAAGAATAAATAACTTGAAGTGTGACAGCGATTTCTGAGGAAGTTTTTTTGTTTTTTAAGGTATCTGTTTTGAAGTGCATTTTCATTATGTTGAGATTGTGACCAAATTGAGAAGGAAAGCAAGGTCGATGAGGGAGCCAGTATTGTTCGGGTGACATTTTGGAGGGCTGTCTTTTATGCTGGATGTCTGCAAATATCCAAGACTAGAAAATACCCCTTTAAAAACATTAACAATCATTAAGCAAAAGAAAAAAAAATCTTGTCTGATGTATACGTCTATAGTTTTTTTCTCTTTCTTCGCTTTTACCTTGTTTTAACGTCCCATCTTTTGCCGCAGTCTAATTGGACAATTTGTTTGTGAATGCGACCTCCGGTTCACAATTTCTATTTATTTATATTTGATGAAACAAACTCAATAGATCTCAGTTATTTTTAAAGTAATATATTAAAATGTTGATTGCTAAATAATAGAAAATACATTTTTAATATCCAGTGAGCAAATTAAATTGATGTAAAAATAAATAGACATTACTTTTGCTTAAATCTGAGCTGTACTGAATTTGAGCATGAATGAGCCTGCATAACCGATATGTAGTTTATCAGCTAATAATTATAATCATAATAATAAAATTGTATTTTGTCTTTTTTATGTTTTACCTCTATTTTTAAAAAAAGAATCCACCAAATATGCCAATACATGTGACTATTTTATTTCGGTGAATAACAGAATTGCTGTTTTATGCTCACTATCACTTTCCGTATATTAAGGTTGATAATACAGCTAATACAGCGGCTTCGTTTTCAGATTCATTGCACACTCTCACACACACGCACCCACCTGCACACTCGCAAGCGCACACACGAAGACACAAGCATCATTGTGATCAATCTCTTGAAAAGATAAATGATTTGTGCAAACCAACTCCAAAGTGTTTAAGCTCATCACTCGTGTCCTCCAAAAGCAGCGACTGATAGTCGCATCTAACATTTCGTTTCCTGTGGTCATTTAAACATGTTTGAAAAAAAAATGACTTGTGGAGCCCTTTCGGTGATGACACCCCGCCATGATGATGATGATGGCTATCAGTGTGTCTCAATGGAGACCTCGGAGAGCCTCCATTTTGCAAGCCCTTCACATACCTGGCAGCTGTATGTATATGTGCTATCCCGATACTCTGAGGGCGATCAGAGCCAATATGCACCTGACATTTGAAATTGGCCGCAACAAGTCCGTCTGGAAGGACTTGGATAAGAGCATTAGACAACGACAAATGCATTCCTGGATGTACTTTGATGCGGCAAGATTTTTCGGGTAGATTTTGTCCCGGAATTGAGGGCATGAATGAGCTGTCAACAAAGCTTTTGATGGTGGACCACATGAAATGAAAGTGGAGGTGAAGCCATTCTATTCTCTTTTCAATAGCCATAGTTATGGCGCTCTAATAGGCTATGCTTGGTAATCACTGCCTATTGTGTCTGTTGCTTCTTTCACATTATTGTGGGGTGGACCTCTCTTTGTAAGGAAATATGAGTCTGACTGGCTACTGTAATTGCTGCTGGATGCATCATTTCAGTCTGGAAAGTTTGGGGAGGGGTGACAGTGTCACTTCCATTCGCATGCATATATATCTTTATGAAAATTCATTCCTCACACGCACAACTGAATGATACATTAAATAAAATTGCCTCTATTATACAAAGCAGATATTTCCATAAATACCAGATGGACTCTATACCTACATGCCTTAAATGACACATTTGGGTTATCATAGAGTTTGATAGGACAACGATAGTCTTTTTTTTTTTTTTTCCATGCATGCAAAGGACTTTTCCGTCTATTCTTGTCAGGTAATTGCAGGTTGCACTCCATAATGTGCATGTCGTTTCTACAGCCCTGCAAGCCCCTACTCCCCCCCCCACCCAACTCCCTTCTCTCCCTTTATTCTACTTAATATGTCAGAAGGTCTGATCACAGAGGAACCTTTTCAAGTCCTATTGATGTGTTCCTCAATTGACCATGGCGACCTAGCAACCTAGTGAGCGCTAATTGGCACGGGCTCAACATTATTGGCTCTATAGTTTACCTACCAACATACATCCTTGTTCATATTCTTTTTTTTGTAGCCTGTGTTTGATATGTGAAGAGAAATGTTTTGTGGTATTGGTCTTGGCTTGACAAAGAGATGTGATTACTGAGGCCGTCTTTCCCTCTAATGATTTCTTTCAGGCAACTAAAAAAATTTTTTTTTATTATCTTGTTCAATGAAAAGAAGCTTGCTGCATTAAATGCTGAATCAGCTGTTAATGATTCATTTCCAAAATGATAATTCCACCCATTTAAGAAACTTTCAAAGGAAAAAGTGCTGTGTATTTTTTATGTTCTCTTAGTCATTTTAACAGATTTGGGAGATAATTAATGGATGAATTATTCCTACTACATACATACTACTATGGATCAGTATAATTTATTGTTGAGAATTAAGACTATTTTGTAAAATTGACGCTACGAGGCTAAGTGAGTGCACTACTGGAGCTAGTCTCAATTAGCTTGAGGTTTGAAGGAGAATAAAATGACGCCACACAAACCTCCACTATGTCAGCATATTGTGCCGAACACAGGAGTTCAAAAGATGCAGCAAGAGATTCTTCCATCTAACAATCGATTGAAACAAATACAGAAGTGAGCAGAGCGAGTTTACGCAGGCGACGTTAGAGTCAACATTTCTGCGTGACTTCAGAATTGTTTGGTGATTCATGTTGACATGAATGAAGCAGCACGATGTAGCTGATTGATTTTGTGTGATGTGGAGTGTATGTTTAATGTGGAGAGGTTGAATTGAGCCTCACTCGACTTTCTTTCTGCTGCTCTATCTTGTGTTTTTGTTGTACAAGGTATTTAATAGTTGCATCAAGTTTTTTCCTTTCACTTTATTTTCTGCCATCTAAAGTTAATAAAAAAACAATAACTTGACAACAATTAATTGATCATTTCTTTTTTTAATGGTAATTGATATAGGAAATGATTATTCTACCAGGATTTTTTTTTTTTTTCTATCGAGCTGGATAGAACTCATTAGATTTTGCAGTTGTGCCTAATGCTGTGACGAGTGATTGTGTATTGCCTTCATTACCGCAGAGTGTGCACCAGGGAATGGATTTTTTGAGAGGCAGACAAAATTACAAGCATACAAGTGAAATTACTAAATTGGAAAGTTCTGAGTGATTTGAGAGTGGTGTGTGCATTCTGTCACAGAGAGACAATCTTTCATGTATTAAAAAATGTTTACTGATGGATTCTTTTTTTTTTTCGGGGAGTCTTGAATGTCTCGAAGTGAAAAGGTAATGCAGCACACATAATAAAACAAGATCAGATTGCTCCTTGAAAAAGATTTTAAATACTCAAACACATTTGCATACTAACATGACATCCAAGGATTTTTCACTATGATCACTAAAACCTGAACACTGGTGACTACTATCTGTACGAGAAGTGGACATTGGACGAAGGATGGAAGAACTCTGTTAAGAGTGTGTGTGGGATGGAGGGTTGGGGTAGGGGGAGCATCCCTTATTAGAAAACCATGTCACATTCTCTCCTGACTCTCTGTAATGCCAATAATCCCCCTTCGAAGTCCCCATATGCATGTTTTTCACTTGGCTATAAGTATTTAAAGAAACTGTTTTCAGTTGCCACTAATAACTACTGACCTCCAGTGACACAGGCCAACAATGGGTTTGTCAGGCCTCAAACGCACAACCAAAGAAGCTGATTAGGAACTCAAGTGGTTTGAAGCAAGAATCAATGGCCGCTCTGTCCTGCCGTGGCGCTTCCAGCACGGCGCGGATGATTGTGGGACCTCCATTAGTTCTGCTTCATTAAGTCGCACAAACTCTTCTTTAAGAAAATTAGTTCAGCCAATCCCACAAAAAAATCTATTGGGGCTATGCAGTGGCAGCTCCCGCTGAGAAGCACGTGTGCTGACATTGAAAGCAATAACATGTGGAAACTTTGCATTAGAATAGCAGCTATAAAATTATGCGGCCTTACAATTAGGTGGAGAGTGTATTCCTTTTATTTTTATGGAGAACCCACATCACAGACTATTGATGGGCCAGCCCAGTCAAGCAAAGATGCCACACTCTCAAAAGTGCTTTGTCAAAAATAACGCAATTTAGATGGATGGATGGATGGATGGATGGATGGATGGATGGATAGATGGATAGATGGATAAATAAACAAAATAAATCAATAAATAAATCAATAAATATTTTATATATTATATATATATAAAGAAAATAAGAGAGAAAGAAAGAAAGAAAGAAAGAAAGAAAGAAAGAAAGAAAGAAAGAAAGAAAGAAAGAAAGAAAGAAATTTAGTAGAAAAACATTTATTTTTATAAATTTGCAAAACAACCTAAAGTCAGACCACTGGGTTGGTATCATTTTTGTGAGTCTTATTGAGTCCTCAGATTTTTAGATATTCATTCTCTTTTTTTTCTTTTTTTTTCTTTTTTTTTACAACCTTTGCAGAATGGTTATATACCATAAAAGTAAAAGTATAGTATTAATTCAAGATATTAGTGAGATAGTGTGGTTAGCATTAGCTTATTTGGAAGAAGCTATCCTTAATGTGGGATTGGTCATCGGTACAGAGTAACCATATTAATCCAGTTAAGAAAAAAAACATTAATCATATCAAAATAATAAAAAGAAAAAAACACCACCATAACAACAATAATAACAAAACAAATTAACATTACTTTACCGTTTGTAATATACTCAAATGAGTGATGAAGACCTTGGATGATGTTTTTGGGATATTGTAATTATTGTATTGTCATTTCAGATCTCGCTACATTAAAGTTTGCCAATGTAGGTTTTTGTGAGAGCTTCAGAGCCTCTGCAAAGAAACTTCACAAACATTTAACCTCACGCTTTTCAAAGTCAAACTAATTCCAAGCAGGAATATTAACGTGTCTCACATTTTTACAAATGAAAGCACATTTGCCTGACAATTTCTCAAATGTCTACAGCAGTTTTGAATCTGTCTTTAGACGTGCGGATAAATAGTGAGACTGAGTGAAATGGTTAGTGATTGTGGCCCTCATTTTCATTACATGAAGGACAAGTGTTTCCGCGAGAGATTTGTAATCCATTCAAGAACACCTCTTTCTGGTGCATGATATAATTACACTACAACCTTGGAATGGGTGCCAAGCCGTCCTAAACAATACATCAAAAATGTAAATGAAAGACTTTTAAAGACAAACTCCGATTACCAAAGTTTTTCCATCAGAAATATGAACATTCTCAATTGGGGAAAACACTATGCTTCACAATACTCCTTTTTCACTTTGAACCAGAATGCAGTTTTTTCCCCCACTTACGGTTGCCACGGTAATGGCCAGCTGCCAGTCTACAGATTACTGGTTAATAGGGCCAGGCCTGGAGAGCAGTGCAATGGATACAATCAGTGCGTTTAGGTTGGGAAAAACTTATCCTTGTGCAGGTGTGTGACCATTCCTGAAAACAGTTGAGACCTGCAGTCTTTTGTCAACACACCTGACTATCCAGACTGCATTCACACTGCACGGTATTCCAATACAAATGAAAAATCAAATATTTTCACAACTAGCGACTGATGGGATTTGAGAGCCGAGATGCGCAAACAAAGATGTGAACAGACAACAGCGAGAGCAACCTTTCAAATAACGCCGCCTGACAAATTAAGCACAGAAGGACATAATCATTTCTTCAAATATAACATTTGGCCCATTGGAAACAAGCTGAAGTCTCAATCTAACTGTCCCGGAGGGATAGCGGGCCAAAGAGGACCACCCACTTTCTTTTCAATTATCATCTTGCAGCAACCTGTCTCCACTCCAGCATTCAGCAGGAGACACTGACTGCTCTCCAGAGGGAATTACAATTAGACTGCTTCCCCCGAATAAACTTCCAGACTGTAGCAAAGCATGTGACCCCCGAACACAAACAGGATTACATCCAAATCCCACGTTTCTTTACTCCTTCCTCTCTTCCTCTTGAGAAGCTGCAGTCAGGGGTCGCCACGGTCAGAGGCAGTCAGGTGAGAAATGGTGAAGGCCCATTGAAATCAGCAAATATACGTATAAATGGCTTGAAGTAGACGAGATGACGTGTGATGTGTGTGCTGCAAGTTCGGTTGCATTGGCTTGCACTTTGCACATTATTTCTAAAAATATAGTGAACACATCCTACAAAAAGTAAGGTTTATTTTGAAAGAGCTAGGATGTGTTTACTAATATTATTTTTCAATGTTTGAAATGTGTTACATACTATTAAAAAAATATATAAAATATATAAAATATTAATAATAATATATTAAAGAAAGGCAGTATAGTATTCTTTAATGAGATTGCCCATACATACTGTAACTTGATCACATGATGTCAATAATCAGGATGCATGTTTTGTATATGTTCATGGTCATATTATTTATAATTCATTCCCATGAAGTGCAACTTTGTTATTTTCCTAATAAAAGAAATTAACCTAGACTCAAAGCTCTCGTCTTGTCGTAATGGAACATCATTTTACAAAACAACTTCATACAATAAACTAAAATTCCAACTTTACTTTCGTAAATGTAGCCTTTGTGTTATTATCACACTTTTTCTCATTCTACTTATTGTAAAATTCTGACTCTATTCTCAAAAAATGTATTTCCTTTTCTCTAAATGCTACTTTACTCTCATTACATTGTGACTGGCGGGATTGTTTGGTGTTTCTTTTCAGTATCGCCATCATATTCATTTCAATCTTCTAGTATACCACATTGGTTTTGTATTTCATTTTCCCATGACATTAGAAAAGCACATTTGAGTAAAAAAGACGTGCGATCCACACAATTTAATGTCAAGATTCATATATCAATATTGACTCATTTGATCCCTCTTGCATAATTAGATGCAGTTAGATAGCTCAAGGCAGATTTTGGACAGTTGGGGTCCTTCTATTCTTCTTCCAACATTGGTGTTGTATTTACTTGTAATTTGTATTTTCTCTCCATTAAAACCTCATCAGTGCAAACAGCAATTTGTCTTGGGAACACCAATTAGGAGTCCAATCAACATGGAACAAAAGCTTGGTTTCAGTTGGGAATCATATAGCAGCCAGTAGATCTGGAGTGTTTATTTGGCCCTCTGTAGCCAGCTGGTCATACGAACGCACAGAAAGGCTACATTGACTCCACCCCACAGGGGGTAGTGGCTGAGCCAAAGAGAAATTGGACTCTTTTTCAGCTTGCCTTTCCACAATGCAGCAGACCCAATCAAAGCCGCAGATCCTTTTGTGGGGGTGGTAGTGAGTGGACAAGAGAGGCAGAGGGTGGGAGTGCGTTTAGGCTGGCTGCCCCCAACCCTCACTCTCCTCCACTGTCCTATCTGTGCGGCCAGCCGCACTTCAGAGCTAATTAGTGGTCAGATCCACTGGGTCCTAATCAGCACGACATGTTAAAACTGCCCTAATCAGGCCTAATCCTGGTTTAGTGTCTCACACACCATCGGCAGTGCTCTACTTACTCTGTTTTATTGATTAAAGCATCGCTTGGAGGTTTGGTGGTCTATACTATTAAAAAGTACGCAGTGGCTTATAGATGTGCATTGGTTTCTGTTTCTGTAATGTCATCTTATACACTGCAACTAACAAATCAATTAATCTGTCAATAATGTTGTCAATGATTTATTCAATCATTGAAAAAAAATGAAGTGCTGTATTGAAAAACGACATTATTGTCAGAAGATTGCAAATATGTTCATCATTTTTCTCAAAAAGTAAAAGGACATGTTTGCAAATGTCTTTTTTCTTTTAAATGAACCATAAATTACCACGCAAAGGTAATCAGTCTGCTATCAGCGCAGTTTACATGTTCAAACTGAGTAGGAAGAAATAAAAAAACATTCTGACCCTTATTCTCTTTTTTTACTCGTTACGTTAAAAACCAGTAGGTTTTACATCCGCAGTAATGTATCCCAATGTATCCCGCGCTCATCTTTACACACATTGGACGACAGAAATCTGAGAATATTTATTGTTGAGAGGCTGAAATTCCTTGGACTTGGACAATTTTAAATTGAAAAGGGTCTCCAAACAATGAGCTGATTAGCAAACCATTTCCTGATAAATAAACACAAATAAATAAATAAATATTGAAATAAATAAAGAAAGAAAGATATAAATATATAAATAAATAAATAAATAAATAAATGTCTCTCTATCACTATCCCTTGTGAAACAGGGGTCAAGCTTTCTTTTATCAATATTTAGGATCAGCATTCTGTTTCAAGATGAATACCTCACTGCACTTGTAGCATTGCACTAATGAGATCCCAAATAACAACTTTTGCAACCAAGTATTCTGATCCAGGAATTAGATGAGTCTTTTGTCAGTTAATTGGTTTTTTTTTTAATGTTAATTAGGTTTTAATGCAGAGACACTCAAAGATGGGTATGAATATTAAGGTGTTCTTATTCATGCAGATTATTCTGTTGCTATCAATGAGTAATGAGCCTACACGTGTAATAAATCTAGCGAGTGCTGCTTTGAAGTACGTTAAGGTTATTTGTATTAAGGCATTTCAGCAACTTCTCATGTCAAATCACGTGTGTATTTCATTTGCTCCCGCTGGTCAGCTATTCCTTTTTACTTTCATTCATTTAGAGATTAATTTGAAATGCTGCTAGAAAAAAAAAAATGGGTTCCAAAATTGACAGCCTGAACAAATTTGAATGTAAGTGCTAGACTGTGGCGAATGGATTAGGTAATTACCATACTTTTTAGCAATATAAGGCGATAAATTAAAATCTTCAACAAGTTTTTAAGTGACAACTCATCTAATCAGGGGCACAATCATAAAGAGGCTTTGCTGTTTACTGATTGCTCCAATCAAAAATGGCTTCTTCAAACACAGCTAATTGGTCAGTTTGCTCACTGTGCAGCGAGGCAAATGCTGAGGGGCTACTGTTGTGATTTGAAGGACCCAAATATCTCCCATTTGCATTGAGTGCTACCAGAATACACTTGACTCCCACAAGTTATCAGCAAACCAGACAATTATTCATCAAGCACAAATTGGCACATCAAAGTCAAATCAGAGAATTACCATCAGGACGACCCTAAAGCAAAGATGGAGAGAAGACGGGCGGCCTTTGATTGACCGTGCCGCCCTTCACGCCTTCTCAAGCTCTCAACTGCTTCAAAAGTTCTACACAGTAAGTACCCCACACACAATTAGCAATGAGCAATAAAAAGATGGGAAGAAAATGGCACAGATAAGACATGAAAAATGTACTTTTTATTTTTAAGCTCTCATATGAGGCATGAATATATGATGATAATTGTTAATGTGGAAATCCAACCAGTTGTGGATCCCACACAACTTGGAGAAACCACATTATTGCATTGAGGGGTGCACAATAACTGTTGGACAGATAAGTGCAATATTGGGGAAACAATGACGCCATATCGTTCGTACGATATCAACAAGACTGGACCGTCAAGTGATGCCTCAAATACTTAATACAGAAAATTGTCAGGTATTTTCTTATAATTTTAAGGAAAATACAGCATTTGGATGTTTATTATTATCAGTATATAAAATTTTGCCCATATTGCATTGCTCTATTACTGAGTATACTGTAGTTGTCTAATAAAAAAGGATGTCAGAAAAAAAATTTGAATATTACAAATGCTTTATAATTTGTTGTTCATTCATTAAGATTTTCTTTTTAATTTAGAATTTTTTTTGTAATTTTATTACAGTACTCTGTATAGTGCTGGCAGTATATTATGTATTGTGTATTATTTTCCGTCTCTGACACTTGTGTCATTTATCAGGATGAAAAAATGTGTTCAGCTCTATTTTCATCTTGTGTGAAACAAATATGAATAGCACTCCATGTGCTGCTGTAGAGGGAACCCAATTTTTATTGCGCTAATTGTCAAAATACCTCTTCTCACACAAGCACTGCAAGACTTGAGGGCACTTGTTAGCCTCTTGTGCTTGGATGATGCAATAACACCAAACAAGTTTACATCCTCGGTGCGATACCGCTCATTGCGTGATTTCATTCTTCCTTTTATCGCTGACAGCAAACATGCAAACCATCGGGCCAGCTGCTAATTGGAGCTAAAAAAATTGTAATCCAATTTACTGTAATTTTCGGACTATAAGTCGCGTTTTTTTCTCATAGTTTGGGGGCGACTTATACTGAGGAGCGACTTATATGTGAATTTTTTCAAAAATCCTCCAAAAAAAAAAAAAGTGAAACCGCGATAAACGAACCGCGATGTAGCAAGGGAATACTGTAATTTGAATTTCAAGTGACGTCAGCGGCGCGGCGGTTATTTACAAAAAGGACAAAGATTGATCACGGGATGACGAAGATGACAACGGCCCCACATACTACCGGCATCATTAGCGGCTTTGTTTGTAAGTGACACGGAGGACGAAGAGTTTGAAGGATTTAATGATTTGGAGTGACACAGAAGGTTTGAAAAACTATTATGGCTTTTACGCACGCCCGGTCCTACTCTACGGAGCTCTCTTTAACCTCCGTGGCTGGAAGTCTGGGGCCGGCGCTCGGCCGGGTGGCTGTCCAGGGACGGTGGATGGGGCTCGGACATGGCTTTTACGCACGCCCGGTCCTACTCTACGGAGCTCTCTTTCACCTCCGTGGATGGAAGTCGGGGGCCGGTGCTCGGCCGGGTGGCTGTCCGGGGACGGTGGATGGGGCTCGGACATGGCTTTCACGCACGCCCGATCCTATTCTATGGAGCTCACTTCCACCTCCGTGGCTGGAAGTGCCACCTCCGTGGATGGAAGTCCACGCCGCCACACGCCTGGAAGTCGACGCCGGTGCTTGGGGCCGTGTGGCGGTTAACTATTTATGTTATAGTTATTTGATATATTTTATTTCGAGTCGCAACTTGTATATGTTTTTATCGTTACAGTTCAGTAGTTGTTGGCTCGTTGAACTCTTGTTTTGTTAAATAAAGAGTCGTCTACCTAAACCACGTCTTTCCTTGTACTTTGTTAACGCTACAATGTAGTTAGTTATATACTAGATCTGTGGAATAACGACGAGGCTGATGTCAGGGCGCACGTGTGGCGTTGTTGACAAAGGACGAGGAATTTGATCGATGGATTTAATGATTCAGAGTGACACAGATGGTTTGATAATATTATTGCTTATATAATAGTTATTTGATATATAATTTATATATCGTTATATGGGCCTGTGGAATATTTTGAAGTGCAAGCGCAGTCAGCGGCGCGCACCCATTGTTGACAAAGGACGATCGATGGATTTAATGAATTGGAGTGACACAGATGGTTTTATAAACGTGTTATTTATGTAATAGTTATTTGAATAACTCTGAATGTTACGGCAGGCCCGTTCTCAGCTCTTCGTTTGTGTTTATGTCACGTTAGCATACCTATCGTTTAGCCTGTTGTTGCTCGTTCATGTCTGTTCTTGGTGTTGGATTTTGTCGAATAAATTTCCCCCCAAAATGCGACTTATACTCCGGAGCGACTTATATATGTTTTTTTTCACGTTATTGTGCATTTTATGGCTAATGCGACCTATATTCCGGAGCGACTTTCAGGCCGAAAAATGCGGTAGTTAGCTTTTGAATACACTAATCAGTAAAGTAATTAAGTTATTTTTTTTTAAATCATAATATTCTGTTTATTTTTATGATATCAGCTATGGTAGTAAGCAGGGTCACCAAACACTTAGTCCAAATCTTAATTTTGGGTTGATTTGTTCTGAAATAGAAATTTGTGAGTATTCGGTTCAGTTCCAACAGCTGATCTGAGAAGTCTGAGTACGTTCACCTTGAGCTCAGCGCATGCTCAACCACAACAAAAAGACATCATCAATGGAGTCCCGTAATGTTGATTCACCATGGCAACAGACAGGAAAATGTTAAGTTACTTACATTCTCTTTGGAATTGGAGGTGCTAACGCAGCAGTATAGTGACTATGAAAATGTATTCTATTAAAAGAACAACAACAAGGACAAGAACAGCAATATTTAGAGACACTTTAAATCACAGCATAATAGTATAATCGGAAACAGTAGCTTATATATTTGCTTATATATTTGCTATGCATGTCCATATGAGGTCAATTTAAGATTTTCTTTTTTTTTTTTTACAAATCGACACATTGGTCTGTTTAACATTGTCTGTTAGTTGTATGCATTCTTAAACAAATTAAAGTGTGGAAAATAGATTGAGAACAAATCTATTAACCCTATTTCACACTTGAACTGTCTCCTCCTTCACACTCAAAGGGAGTTGTGGAGCATTATATCATCCCAAGAATGAAAATATTTGTTGTTGTTTTTAAAAAAAAAAAATTCAGACAATAGCAAGTGAACACAGACATATTTGAGTGAGACTGTTTTGTTAAATATGTATAGTGGTATTGCGTTTGTGAAGAAGTTCGGATTCATATTAATTTCTGCTCATAGTTTTATATTTGTTATCATTCAGGATTCTTAGACTAAAAAAAATGTGAAGGTGATGAAACCACAGACTCTTTTGTCTGGTTGGAGAGCCAGCATAAAAAACATTTTTGCAACATGCCTGTGCCAATTTAAGAAAGAAATTGTGATAAAATTGCATTTTTCCCCCCAGTAATTAAATTAACAATTGAGTCTGATTTGTGTTAATGTTGGTGTGTAGCGATAGCAACATAAAAACAACTGGAACAAAGCAGTTTGAGCAGCACTATGACGTTTTGTTTTTTGGAGATGGGAACATTCCATCTGACATTGGTGACATAAAAGCATTCTTGGAAGAGGTTTAGAAAGAATTATAAAAATATCTGAAGACAGACAAGGCATATTTTACTTGAAACTCACTCACATTTCATTCCCAATAAGATTTCGTAATTAGTTTAGAAAATCATTCAATATTAAACATCTTTTTTTAAAAATATACATATTTGTGTCAGTAATTTGTTGAGCAAAATAATGCTAACTGACTGACCTAAATATGGACAAGCAGATAAACGCTGTTGTGGCAAAGAGCTTTTTTTCATCTTGGCAGGCTATCCAAGGTCAAATATTTCTTCTTTTTTTTTTTAAATCATGTTTTGAGAAAGATATGCATGCATGCATTTATGACATCTTGCCTTGACTATTGTCATGTCTTGTTACTCTGACCTCCATCTTCCATGCTGCTGCTCTTTTGCCAAACAGTCCACAAACTGATAAGACCACATCACCTCAGTAATGTCTTTTCTTCAATGGCTTCCTGTGCTCTTTTAGGATTAATTTTGAAAATTGTACTTTTTGTTTCTAAGTAAAGCACAGTTAAGTGCTTATCTCTGACATTGGGTACAGTGTGGTAAATGTAATATTTTCTTTCATAAATCTATACAATAGAATGCTGGCGTTAATATTACAAATTATTGACCAATATGAACTGTGAAAACTGGCTTGCTTGCTCTGCTCACTACTGGTTGAACTATTTAGGGGTCTCATGAAAACATTGGTTGAGCTAGGATTTTTTTTCCTGGGATGGGTGCAAAATATTTCTTTTGTTGTACAAATGTTTTGTTTTTTCATTTCCAAACCAAAGGGGGTTTGAGAAATACAGGGCCATTTTGCGTGGCCCTTTTGTATATTTTTATTCATTTTTATTTTTTCTCCTTCATTGTCATGTAAGGGTTCTGTCAAACAGGTGGTTTTATTTTTGAAAGCTTGGCTCAGAAGAAAAAAACCCGCTAGTCAATCATACAGTCAGGGAATTGGTGTTACCGGTTGTCAGTGATTGACCGCTGTGCAATGTTAAAATTGGCGCACGTTAATTACAACCGCCAACTGTAATTACCGTAATTTTTGGACTACAAACCGCACCGGACTACAAGCCGCACCAGCTAAAACTTGTGATTCTGGGTTCAAATTTTGCGAAGTCGCGGCTTATAGTCTGAAATTTACGGTAATTAACCAAAAGCTTCCCTATTCCTTATTTGGTTTTGTGTTGGACAAATTGAAAAGCTGAGTGATGCCCACAAATGTTCAGCTTCTTCTATTGCCGAATATGATGGACTCTAATTGGCTTTGACTAGATTGAAGATGGCCTGATATTAGTGCATCAAAACTGGTAACTGGTTTATTAGTTACCTTCATGTAATCCTTTCAAAATGTTTTAAAAAAAGACAGATTAAGTCACTGTTCATATTATGTTATTCCAAAGAGGGACCTCAGCAATAAACAAATCATGGCAGGCAGTTAGTAGATTCATGTTGATCCCTTGAATCAATGCTAATGGCTGATCCTGTATTCCCATGTGAGGGCTAGTGAGCATGCTACAACCTCGATAACAGGCAGTGTTAATAACAGGGGAGTCCAACCATTCCCCCAGCTGTGTCTTGGGCTAATATGCTTTGATCACCTTTTGTTAACATCTCTATCATCAACAGATTGCATCCATCAACGGTGCATTACATTAATGCCCCTTCCTGTGAATCAGCTGAACAAAGCATGTTTTCTCCTGAGAGGCAAAAGATGGGAAACGGTGTAAAAGCAATACAATGGGTTTTGTCACATGCATAGAGCAGAAGATCACATCTCTACACCCATACCGCAACCACTCCTTCATAGTATCATTTAGCATTATTTGTGCACTCGGGGAAAGATGCAGAGCAGGAAATATCTGGATGCGTTGCAGACGGGCACAGGCACGTCTCTAGTGGCTGGAGGAGAGTGTACCATGAATAAATTGTGGCGGTGTCCCAAGAGATTGCATTCAATCATAATGCATAAGGTGTCAATGCTGAATCCTTGGAATTATCCTTCACAACATTGCTGACTTAGGACTGGGGATCAGACTAAAGAGAAAGGACAGTAGTGTGAATAAAACTGGCCAAAATCAGAAGTGAGGTCCTAGACCAGATGTAAAGCTCGATGAGGCACCAAATCGACTCAGTAGAAAGCGAGAGTGATGATTGCCGACTTGCCGTCTAATTACAATGTCTACAGTTCCCTAATCGGGTTATTTGAGCAGTGGTTCACGTTACTGACTTTTATATAGCTGAGTGGGATCAATTCCCACTCAATCGCCCATTCCCATGACGGACTGCCGACCAATCGAGAGTTTAGTTTGCTTTCTGCCCTAATGTGCCTTCCCCGCTGGCAAGCATCCACTCTACGTTTTACTTCTATTAAATTTGCTAAAATGAGTCAATCAATGGACAAATATAGTTATTTTAGCAAGTTTTCCAAATTATTTTGCTTCGTTTTTAGTTATCTCCTCACCCCTTTTAAAGTTTGGGATTCAGTCATGACCAAAGCAAGAGTAATCAGCAATAAGAAGACAGTTTTTTAAAGCTGTGTTTATTTGAGGATCTGAGATAGTCATTAATGTGATATTTTCACAAAACAGACCTTGACACATACAGCAAAAAATGGAGGAAAATATGTTTCCTTCTTAAACTTAAATATCTTAATTTATGAGGCATTGTAAAGAGGAATGTTTTCATTTATTTAATTGTAAATATGTTCTTTGCATATCTAGAAAGGCTCAATAAGTCACATTGATTATTAGTAGGAGTTGTCTGGCACATCGCACAGATGGAAGTTGCAGATGCCCAACCTCACACTTTTTCAACACCTGGACCCAATATGCTTGCAGGCCATGTCAAAAATGCTGAGGGCTGCGAAAAAGTCAGTTGCAAATGGCCCCCCAGGCTGTAGTTTGCATACCACAGATATAGTTTTTGCCACTTTGCTGCAGCAGTCAGTTTACTCGCTGCCCTCGGTAGTGATGGAAAAATGTAGCTTCAAGAAGATTCATGAACCAGTTGTGTTTATTGAACCCTTGAGATAGCACTCTCTGCTCAACATAAGACTGAAAGCCCAAATTTCTTAAATGCCTTTCTTTAAAACAATAGTGGCATCTAGAGCAGTCAACAATATAACAACTGGTTCATGAAGCAAATTTGAAGCTTCATTTTTTACAAGCCCGCCTCTAATTTGCCATCCGTGTTTTGGGAGACCCTCTACTATATCTTGCACTGTTGGTGTTTGTTTATTTGTCCTTTTATCTCAAATCAATTTTTCATTGAGGCATGGTGTCTACCACACAGGATGAACAGAATTCATCATTGTTGTGTCACAACAAACAATAAAAAGTGCCTGAGCAGCAATCTTCTGCAATATAACTACCAAAATGCGAACCCATCTCTAAGTATGCAGTTCACTAGTTGCCGAAATATTAACATGTCAATTTACATTCATTTTGCAATGCATCGAAAGGCAAAAATACCATTCATCCATTTACAATAATAGGTGTTTTTTTTTTTTAGGGCTGGCTGATTGACAAAAAAGCACGTGCATTAAAGCAATTGTTTATTGCCAGTGAATCATGCTACAAATTATGTATAATGATGTATACATAAATTTTGAAAACATGAGCTTGTATGGCGGGAGATGATCCTTCCATTACAGGCTGCGTTTTCTCACTCATAGACAGGGTTAAAGAATTATAATGTAGCCTACTGCATTTAGCAGGTCACCGAAATTGATTTACTTAGACTAAGGTCATTTTTATTTATATTTTTTAAGCTCTGCTGTGGTGGTATTTTGCTCATATAATCAGGAATGAGCCTTTGCCTGTCTACCTAATCTACAACCGTGTCCCAGTGGGGAAAAATGACTTGCAACAGGAAAACCTGCATGAATACTAATTTGCCTACTTGGCTTTAACAGCTTTTGCATGCCTGTCTCATAGGAATATGCAGAACACGATGTCTTTCCATCTTTTCATATTAATTATCCCAAATGAAAACTGGGACATCAAAAGATGAGTGTGTGTGCATGTGTGTGTGTGCGCGTGCATGAAAAAGAGAGTGAGAGGGAATCATGGGAATAGCTCTAAACAAGAACTCTTGGCTCTCCCTCCTAAATGTGGTTAATGAAAATGCGATTTGAAGCATCTCAAGCAGGAATGTGGCAATCTACATTTTGGAGCTCTCTGGCCTCAGCTTCAGTTTGACTCTCTTCATTATGGCTTAGCCTTGTGGCCCTCCTCACACCCTAGCAGTCTGTATGGTCACGGAATTAAACCAGATTTGACAATAATCCATTGATACTCATATAGACGACCAATGGATTTATCATTGTCGTGTCAATTATGTATTTGGATGTGAGAGAACCATCTAAGTTTAACTTAGTTTCCTTGGGAAAAACTTTTTCATAAGACTCTGAGTCTACTTTATAACATTAGCACGGTCCAAAAAAGACTTGATTCTGCAAGTGGTTGGCAACCAGTACAGCAGGGGTGTCAAACTTTTTCACGGGGAGCATTGCAGTCATAGCTTCTTTCGGAGGGCCATTATGACTGTCAACCCAAATAAATGTATGAGCACCTCATATTATATACAGTAAAAGCTACAATACAAACTGACAAATAACTCGTTTTCAAATCAGACGAGTAAAAACTGGTCAAATATTTCAAAAAAAGATATTATTAAAAGTGAAGACAATTTGCAATTCTAGTAATGACACGAATTTGATGCACAATTTTTCTTTGCGGGCCACATAAAATGATGTGGCGGGCCGTATCTGGCCCCCGGGCCTTGTGTTTGACACCTGTCCAGTACAGGATTACCCAGACTCAGCTGGGATAGAGTCTAGCTTGGCAACGACGCTAAGGACTAGTGGTTAAAAAAAAATCATGGACTTGTCACAGTTCTGAAGAAAGAACTGTCACACATTGAAATTAATAAATTAATACGGATTAGATTTTTGGGGATCACACTCATCTGTTCATTTTATGCCTAATAGCAATTGTTAGACTTCACAAACGTTTTCAATAATTTCAACAGCAGATTTAAGATTTTAATTCAGCTCCTTTTGAAAAACGCTTATCAATATAAATTGATGTCAAGTAAAGTGAGGGGTTGATGTCACTGTTTTCATCCTGAATGTGGGCATTCCTGTTCATCGAGAGTTGTGGTGTAGCCCCCTGGCTAAAATGACGGGTTCTTATATCAGTATGGAACTTAGCATTGATTATTCTGCAGGTTATTGTTGTCTATTATGGAGTTTGTCTTCTGAAATAAAGCTACAGATCTACAATATGTCATCGGGACCTTTTACCTTGCAACTTCAACGACACTATTGAGGCATATTAAAAAAAAATTATCATTTAAACCAAGCTTTCCATCTGTAGACAGAGAACCTTTTGTATATGTCCCTTCCTATAGCAACTCCATAATAAGGCTCCAGGCTGAACACATTTTCTCCTGGCCTTTTGTACACCACAATCTCACCTGTTTTTTAGAGTGGGGGCAGAGGGGAGCCAACCTTTCCGGCCCGAGTATGGAGACACAGCCGTTGTCTATAACCCACTCTCATTCATAGACATCATTCATATGGAAATCATCCTTGGACCTATTGTTCACCCACTGCACTTTCAGATACTTGCTGAATTAAGTGATAAATGCAGTGGGACCATAGGAGATGCACTCCATGTAATGAATAATATACAATATGTTCAAAGTTATTATGGAAATAGGATTTAAGTGAATTGTTATTGTTTTATTTGGAAAATTTCGCACATTGTTCTTTTTGTGTTTGGATACTGATATGAATCTGTGATAGGTGTTATAATTAGTTTCCAAGATGAGTCAAATTAAAGTTAAATTCCTTCAAATTTCTGTTACGGAGCGTAAAGGAAGTCAGTTTTTCCGTTACATTTACATTTTTTATATATGGACTATTGCGCACTGCTATCTTCAGCACAGAGCAAATATTTTTTTTAAATATTTACCTGCATGAGTGGGAAAATACAGTAGAGTTTTACAATTCCCACTGATGTTTAGTTATTGTACAAATACTGAAAATGCTGGAATCTAGATAAATAAATGTGAAGCAAATGGTAGCCATACAGATTGCTTCAAATGGAAGCATAGCCGTCGATAGGACAGCAAAAAAATTGACTTAAACTGTAATGATTTATTCATTGTTGTTGCTTCAACACACAAGGATAAAAATCACTCCTGTAATTTTTGCATGATTTTTTTTTTTTTTTTAACAACTGTGCTCATCAGTAGAAAAGATTGTTTAAGTCGAGGTTAAGTGAAACCTAAGTACGTATATAATGACTTCTTACCCGAGGAAAAAAACAGCTTGTATAATTAAAAGCACAACCTTTTGTTTCTTAAGCACGCATACCAAAGAAGCTGCCGAGCAGGCCACATCAGAATGAATGGATTTTTAATTGAGGCAGGGGATACAAATGACCTTGCTGTAAATGATTACTTAGTGATAGAAAATGAAAGAAAGTTACAGGTAGAATGAAAAGCGCACACACTGCACAACCTCAGTTGGTCTAGCTAACCGCAACACCAGAGCAAAACCATGACATCGTTTGACAATGTGTTTAGTTGTACCATTTGCTTTCATCTGAGTCGCCTCTGCAAATAGTCTACCATAAAATGAATTGCACAGAAACCAAAAACTTTGGCTCAGCCATACAGAGGATGCAAACCATCAAATATTTAAGAGCTGCAAATGCTAATACCTTACCTAAGGTGTCACTGATTTCACAGATTGCAGGGTGTTCTGAAACATAAGGCGGGTGCCGTCTCAGATGGCTTCAGGCAGTAGGCAGTGGACATGCTGAAGTGGTTGCCAGCCAATTGCAAGGCACATATAGACGAACGCATGCAACGGGCAATTTGGAAAGGTCGTGCATGTCTTTGGAATGTGGAAGGAAACCTACGCAGGCACGGGAAGAACATGCAAACTCCACACAGAAAGGCTGGCGCTGGAATTGAACCCCACAATTGTGCGCCACACAATTTCCTTTAGTCGTTCTTTTAAACGTCATCTATCTATCTATCTATCTATCTATCTATCTATCCAGTGATCCCTCGCTACTCCGCGTTTCGTTTATCGCGGCATCACTACATCGCGGATTTGTTTTCCAAATTAAAAAAACATTTAAAAGTCAAAATAAAACTTATGAATTGAGGAAACATGTGTCTAACGTTTAGGACAGTGTAGTATTGCTCCAAATGTTCGTTTACATTCCATTAGAAGTCCGTTTTCGCATGTTAGCACAATCGCGAATTAACACCTTTCCGCTAACTCGTTAGCCTGCCCAGTACTTCTTGTTGGTCACCGTACTTCGCGGATTTCACTTATCGCGGGTGGTTTTTTGAACCAATTATCAGTGATAAACGAGGGATTACTGTGTGTGTGTATATATATATATATATATAGTATATATATACACTACCGTTCAAAAGTTTGGGGTCACAAAATTGTTTGGGTGACCCCAAACTTTTGAACGGTAGTGTATATATTTATTTAGATAATTATTTATAGATTATATATATAATCTTCTGTGTAAAAAATCTTATAATATATATGTATACTTATATTCATAGATTATATATAATCTTATACAAATAAGATATAATTTATAATATTTAATTCATGTTTTATTATAATAATATTTACACTACTGTTCAAAAGTTTGGGGTCACCCAAACAATTTTGTGACCCCAAACTTTTGAACGGTAGTGTATATATATATATATATATATATATGTGGATGAATTGCAAATTCCAGTGTTCTTAGGAGAGAATAATCAAATGAAACAAAAAACTAACTTGAGTAATGAGAAATTTAAAATGCCAGACTATATATACATATATATGTGTATTGCAAATTCCAGTGCCCTTAGGAGAGAATAATAATCAAATGAAACAAAAAAACAAACAACTAACTTGAGTAATGTGTGAAATATAAAATGCCAGACTCGAGACATGAACACCAAATACAGTTGTCTATATACTTATTTAAGCATTTGCACAATTAAAGACAGCTGTAGTGAAGACACATTTGGACCATTCTCACACTTTGTACCCTGGGTGGGGGGGGTACAGCACGCAAGGACGGTGCACTTCAGATGGTTCACAGGTCGTGTGGCAGCGTGCCGAGAGGACATTGTGCTTTGTCATTTAACAGGTGACTCACATCACTACACTCGAGCATGCTGGAGGCAGAGCACTCGGAGATGCTTGCGGCATTCAAAATGCATAATTTTCAGCCCAGTGCAAACAAATCGCTTTAAAAGATCAGTTTAATCTATTTCGAGCTGCTATTATGAGCTGGGAGAGTTGTTCACATAAAGAGACTGAAGCAGGGTTAAGAGCAGAGTGTTGGGCAACTCTTCACATACAGCGTTTGAGTTGCCAACTTTATTATTTGTTTTTATGACAACAAACTTACGATGAAGAATGGTAAATTAGGAATCCTGGTGCAAACTAACATGTGGACAGGCTCTTTTATATAAATGTAGAACTTAATAACACATCACCGGGCGAGCTTCAGTCGTAGAAGTCATCTGTGTCGTCGTCATTCGTGTTCAAAGGTTGTGGACGCAAAGCTGCTTCGATGTCTGAGTTGCTGTCATCCGACTCCTCCCAGAACTCTACAATAGACAATAGAACGAAAAACATATTCCAAGACCGCTGGATGTTTAGCATTGTATGATGCTTAAAATCACATGCATACATTTGTTAATCCGCTAAATCGACACTTGACGAGCATTTGAATGCGCTCAGGGTAAAACTGACCTTGAAATACCGCAATAAAGATCTTATTGCGCTCTCTTTCATACATATTATTTGCGCTCCCTTTCATGGATTCTTGTATATTTATTTCCATACAATTGATCTTGAGTCGCTATGTTATGAATATACTATGTTCCATTGTACTGCAGAAAATTAGAAATTACTTATTTTAAGGCTGGTTTATGTTAAAGGCTGGGCACAGCCCATAATATGTTTTATTGACAGTCGAAAGTAACAAGCGAAAAAAACATCTATTTGCATTATGATGTCTGTGCCTCGCTGTTTAAAATGGGTAATTCAACTGCGGCAGTAATTCGCAATTATCGTAAATTTGACCCGAACCCGAATACGGACTGCATGTAAATTTACCTTATTTTCCGCACTATAAGGCGCACCGGATTATAAGGCGCACCTTCAATGAATGGCCCATTTTAAAACTGTCCATATATAACGCGCACCGGATTATAAGGCGCATAGAATAAATAACTCAACCTTGGTCAAACGTTAATGCAATCATAATATAGTAACACTTGAAATAGTGAAAACAATAACAATATATCAATAATTCAACGTTGCTCAAACGTTAATATCACACAACACACAAAATAAACACGTAAAGCTTACTTTAATAAATTAATCCTCATCCGCGAATCCATATTGGTCCATATATAAGGCGCACTGGTTTATAAGGCGCACTGACGGCTTTTGAGAAAATTTGAGGTTTTTAGGTGCGCCTTATAGTGCGGAAAATACGGTAGTCACAGTTATAAATTATTTGGCACAGGTTTTACAATGAATGCACTTCTTGACACAATCCACCAGGACTCTAACCCATGTCAGCATGTACCACTGCATGTCACATAATCCTGGTTTACATGAATCATTCTCTGACCAACTAGTTCAAGGCCTTTTGCCCAAGGTCAGTTGGGATAGGCTCCAGCAGCCCCGCGACCCTGAACATGATAAGCAGTGTAGAGAATGAATGGATGCCTGGAAGTCTCTGATAGAAATGAGCCTTGTATGAGGAAAGCTTTTGATAAAGCTCTTGTATTAGATCTCATGATATTGTCAGTATACCTAGATTTTTCAGAAACAAGGGCATGAAACAGCTAACATCCTAATGATGGCAATCTTGCACCATTGAAAAATCAGCAAAGCTCCAGAAGCAGGGAATGATTATTACAGGTGCTTTTATTTAATCAGAAATGTAAGCGATTACCTGAAATCAGACCAATAATGTTTCTGATTAGTGATTGTGGAAAAAAAACATTATGTACGTGTTTCTTTTCATAGGGATTTACTTTCAAGGTCTAATTCTGGCTTACAAATTCTCTAAAAGGGATTTAACTTCAAGGTCAATTTCTGACTCTAAAGTCCTCAAAAAGCATAGCTCCTTTGAGAGAAATTTCCAATTAAAGGGGTGGTGTTTATAATTTATTTTTTAATTTATTTAACCTTTATTTAACCAGGTCCTATTGAGTTACAATAACTCTTGTCACAGGGAGCCAAGACAGGCAGCAAGAGACATGACACAAAACAACCGTATTTTTCGGACTAAAAGTCGCTCCGGAATATAGGTCGCATTAGCCATAAAATGCACAATAACGTGAAAAAAAACATATACAAGTCGCTCCGGAGTATAAGTCGCATTTTGGGGGGAAATTTATTCGACAAAATCCAACACCAAGAACAGACATGAACGAGCAACAACAGGCTAAACGATAGGTATGCTAACGTGACATAAACACAAACGAAGAGCTGAGAACGGGCCTGACGTAAAATTCAGAGTTATTAAAAAGAACTATTACATAAATAACACGTTTATAAAACCATCTGTGTCACTCCAATTCATTAAATCCATCGATCGTCCTTTGTCAACAATGGGTGCGCGCCGCTGACGGCGCTTGCACTTCAAAATATTCCACAGGCCCATATAACGATATATAAATTAGATATCAAATAACTGTTACATAAGCAATAATATCAAACCATCTGTGCACTCTAAATCATTAAATCCATCGATCAAATTCCTCGTCCTTTGTCAACAACGCCGCGCGTGCGCCCTGACGTCAGCCTCGTCGTTATTCCACCGATCTAGTATATAACTATATTGTAGCGTTAACAAAGTACAAGGAAAGACGTGGGTTTGGTAAACGGCTCTTTATTTAGCAAAACAAACTTCCAGGCGTGTGGCGGCGTGGACTTCCAGCCACGGACGTGGAAGAGAGATCCATAGAATAGGACCGGGCGTGCGCAAAAGCCATCACCGAGCCCCATCCACCGTCCCCGGACAGCCACCCGGCCGAGCGCCGGCCCCCGACTTCTGTCCACGGAGGTGAAAGAGAGCTCCGTAGAGTAGGACCGGGCGTGCGTAAAAGCCATAACAGTTTTTCAAACCTTCTGTGTCACTCCAAATCCTTAAATCCTTCAAACTCTTCGTACTTCGTGTCACTTAGAAACAAAGCCGCTAATGATGCCGGTAGTACGTGGGGCCCTTCGTCATCTTCGTCATCCCGTGATCAATCTTTGTCCTTTTTGTAAATAACCGCCGCGCCACGCTGCTGACGTCACTTGAAATTCAAATTACAGTAATCCCTTGCTACATCGCGGTTCGTTTATCGCGGTTTCACTTTTTTTGTTGTTTTTTTTTTTGAAAAGTTTTGAAAAAATTCACATATAAGTCGCTCCTCATTATAAGTCGCCCCCCCCACCCAAACTATGAAAAAAAAACGCGATTTATAGTCCGAAAATTACGGTATATGGTGTATTTTGCTTCAAATAATCCATCCAAAGAAAAATAGAAAAAAACTAAAATTTAATATTGAATCATGAAAAGGGAATATTATGATGGTATTTCAATATAATGCAGTATTCTGATTATCAAAATTTTAGAACAATTTGCTAGTTTTTTTTGTGCCTGAAAGAGGTTTTAATAGTAGCTATGATGAATTTGAGGGAAAATTATAACAATACGATTTGTCTTATGCGCTAAGAACTGTGGCAGTTCATTATGTCACATCACTGATACAGGATTAAATCCATTGTGGGTAGTGTTTTAAACAAACAAACAAACAAACAAATGAATAAATAAATATATAAATAAATAAATATATAAATACACTTTGTTTAGTCTTTAAAAAAATGGGTTGGCCTCTGAGTTCAGCACTTTTGAGCACTCTAAAAGATGTGATCATTTTATATGCATTATGTATTCGACAAAAGTTTTCAAGTGAGCTAAAACTGCAGTAATGGTAGTTGTCTACTTCCACCTACTATGTGGTTTTGTATATGCTACTTACCTTTTGACTGCAGAGCAGAATAAATCTTTGGGTTCACCTTGTCTCTCCTATAAACAAAAAGACAGTTATCGCGTTGAACGGAACAAAGTATATTCCATATAAAATGATTACAATTCTTCACATTACAAATGGTAAACATGTCATATTTTTGTGAACCTCTTAAATTAAATCTGATCATCCACACTTGAATCACATCTGATTTTATTAAGAAGCCGTCGTGGTGATTGGTAGATGGAAAGTCTTAAAAAAAAAAAAAGAAAACTGTATCATCCCAATATTTCTGGACTGAACTATATGATCAAAGCTATCAACTGCTGTCAACTTGCATACTTTGTTTTAGATGACTGGCCAAATGCGCCTTGCGACGCTATGTGCTGTAATTCTACAAAAAAAATATAGCACCGACCTACAACCTCTCGGGCTCATTTGAGAACCTCCTAAAAATTGTGGAACTAATAGTATAACAAAAATAAGAAGGTTTGGCAAAAAAATAATGCTTAAAAAGCATTTAACACTGGCTTGCAAATACAGACTGAGCTGCTGAAAAATGCTTTTGTTTACCCGATTTTTTTTAAGCTCTTGCCACCCACACACAAATGTTAATAGCTCAACAGCACTTTTGCACAGCAGAGCTTGTCTAAAGGTAAAAGTAGACCCATCACCTCATCATTCCCATCAACTCCTACTCCCATCCCAGCTATGACCCCCGCACAAACAATGTTTAGGCTAAGCTTGGATGTACTCTAACGGGCCTGAATGGCAGCAGGATGTCACCCTTAGTGGGGGGCAAACAACAAGAGGCAACTGTGAGTGCTCCATGAGTGGGCACACTCTAACATGTGAGTGCTCTCTGCTGGCAATGAGTTTGTACTGCAACTGAGTGGAAGCGGCCGTGATCCCATCAGTCTTCTGAACAGTGGCAGTCCAGCGAGTACAGCCTATGATGCTGCTTGACTGACTGACAGTGTGACCAATGGTAAAATAGAATATTAAATAATAAAAAGGACATATCAAGAATACCTTACATTATTATGCACCTTCATAATCTAGATGAGATACAAAGATGAAAACTAAAATGTCCATAAGAGCAGAAGACAATTACTGGTATTAAAAATGTGCTATCTTTGTGATTCTATTGTGGGGTGCTTTATGTCAATCACACTTTTGAAATAAAATTAAAAGACTTCCATCATCACTTAGTGTTTGTCATCATTGGTTAAAAAAAATCATCCCTTAGATTAAACTGAAATTGGTACTCAAATAGTCTAATTAAACTCAACGTAAAGTCTCATTTTCAATTTGTAATCTTTTTTTCTTAAGTGCACATAATGTTGCGCCCAGATTTTGTTCTTCCTCCCTCTCGAGCTTCGGACCTCCCCTTCATTCTGTTCCTTTCTCTCGCCTCTCCTGTCCTTCCCTCCTCCCAGCGAGCCGTCAGAGATCGACACACATCGCCTATCCACGAGAGAAAGAGAGCGCTTCTGATTTTGACACTGAGTGATTTGAGGTCGAATGCTTGAGCACATCCTGTTGTCCACGGCAAAGCTGTAAACCACTAATTGTTGTGTCAAGGTTTTTGTCAAGCAGGCACTAGGCACAACAATAACACCGGCTGATGGTGAGAGGATCTTTTTCTTACGTGCGAGTGTGTGCGGCCGTGCTGCCGATTAAAAACAGAGGAATTTATATTTCAAAAAGGGTATTCCAAATTGCTAAAAAAAAAAAAATAAGGAAGGTGTGGTCTCTGAAATGTCCATGGGAGAAAGGAGCACAATGTTTCTTTGCACTAGAGGAAGCAGTGGCATGCACTTGCATACAAAAGGGAACAAGTGGTCTTTACATGGAGTGCAGCTGCTTATTAAGACTCACTCCTTCGTGCATTATTCCTTTCATCCCCACTCAACCACAAAGTGATTTTACTTCAGCATTCAAAAAGACAGCAAAAGATTTGTAATGAACAAATCCTTAATAAATGTTGCAGATCAGTTGCTTCCCTCACAGTTACAATACACACATTTTATAGAAAGACTATTCACCCACACGCCATAATAGTGAAATGAGCACACATAAATGTGTTAAGAGTATCTCTTTGCATCTTGTATAGACTGCATGTATTTAATCTGTAAAGCTTATTAAGGCTTCGGTCATTGCTATGCAAAGCAGCACCCAGTGCTTTTCTCTCGCTTTTCATCCAAGTGCAGTGTTTGGCCAATAGGACTGGCCCCCCGCCTCTCATTCTGCATTCATAACATGCAACATTTGCACAATGTATCTCTCAAAGGCCCTGAATAGAAGGCCTTAATACTCATGTAAACAACTGCAAACCAATTACTTAATGAATCAGGCCCACACATAATGAGAAGCTTCACAAAGAGTTATAAATGCAATTTTTCTTTTGCGCCAAAGCCTCTGCTCAAAACTACAATCCCCTTCTGCTGTAGTCTAAGCTTACCAGACAAATCATAATTATTGTCTAAGACAACACAGGAGGAGGACATTTTTGAAGCTTCATCTTCCTTTTCATGTCACTCATCAGCTCGCTGACAAAAATAAATAAATAAATAAAAGCAAATAATGACGAAGAGGGAGGGAGTTGGCAAAGAGAGAGAGAGAGAGAAAAAAAAATACTCAAGGATGGAGGAAGAGGGGCAAGGAGATGGAGAAAGGGCAAAGCGCGACAAAGTGAAACAGAGAGAAGCAGGGCAGAGCGTCCTGCAGTGTTATGCTTCTGCTTGAGTGCAGGGCTTGGAGACCACTTGTGGGTGCATTTAAGTGCAAGAAGTGACTGTAATAAATGGGCCGCTTAAATCTAACATCCAGGAGGTGATAAAAAAAAAAAAAAAAAACTTGAGACCACAAAGTGAATTTAAGGTGATTATCGGACATATTAGCATTGTTTCTAATTGAAGAGACTATGAGTGTTCAGTATGGTCAACTTGTGCACCCAATCACTGCTTTTTTCCGAAAATAAATTCTGAGAATTTGGTCTAATCACATATACTGTCCCTATTTTGGGCTTCCAATGTAAATGAATAAGATGGAGACTAGCAACATCTGAGAGGGTCTGAAATTGGCTCATGTTTATTAAATAGGGTGGGTCGGCGCACGGCGGTTGGCAGAGGCAGGCATCAGCAGCAATGAGGACCACAATAGAGTCAGGCCATTAGCCCTTCACTGGGCTAATAGGCAGACCGCAGCGCCTGCTTGCCAGGCCGGGGACGTACAGCCTTCAGCCCTTGGATCAACGTGCTGCCCAGTAATCACATGAAATCAGAGAAGATTATTCCTCATAACGTTTATGCAGCCATTACAGGAGCCCAAATGGGTTTTGTGGCGAAGAGGTGCTCCGAGGACCCGGTAGTCAATTGCAGATTTGATGAAGTTGTGTTGATATTCAAATGTAAGCACAACGCTGCTATCTTCCACAAGGCTGTTTATCATTAAACGTTCTTGAACCGGTCCACTCAGGGACGTGATTTGAGCAGCTTCAATGCATTTGATGGTGGAAAATGAAAAGACGCTTGTCTTTGTCAACACTTCTTTGAAAGTAGTTGCCCTTCATCCTTCTTCACATGATGCGTTTACATTCTCGCATCAAGCCTGGAGGCAGTGATATTATGACGCCAATTTAGCGTTGGGGTTGCTGTTTTGATTTTGAGTTGTGAAATGGGTTTTGAACCTTGTCAACAGAGTGAGGGGGGCTTAAGGGACCTTTTGTCTTTGTGAGCAAGTTAATGGTCGGTGCCCCTTGATCTTATGGAAATGAACAGGCAATTATTAGAGTGGCCATGCAAATGTACATCAACCACTTTGGTGTCTGGTGGCCCATTTCCTGTGGTCTGTTGAATAACAACAACGTTCTTACCGAGGATAAGGGTCTTGAGGTGAGGAGCGTTTGGCCCTCCCAAGGTCCACTTTAGGGCCACGATTTTTTCCTGAAAAGAGGCATCGAGAGCAGATAAAACAATATCATTTGGATATGCTCCATACTTGGAATTTTCATTTAGAAACTTTGAAATAAATCTGACAGAATCCATTGACAAGTTTTTTTGAGCGGTAGCGCAATAGAAATTTCTCAGGAATTGACACTGAAATATTATATGATATATTATATTATATCATATAAATTGTGCCATTGAGCATTACTGACCAGTAAAGTCTCGTTACGTCAAATAAATTAATTGCATATATTTTTCCCTTTTAACTTCAAGTGGGTAGAGGTTCATTTGGGTATTTTTTTTGAAAATTAATAAAACAAAAAAGTTACAAGGATTTTCAAGAAATAAAAAAATATGCGTCAAACTTCTAATTACCGTATTTTCCGGACTATAAGGCGCACCTAAAAACCTCAAATTTTCTTAAAAGCCGACAGTGCGCCTTATAGTCAGGTGCGCCTTATATATGGACCAAATTACATTTGGCCCGCGTCTAAATTTAAACTGGCCCGAAGTATTGTGTCATAAAATCAATCATAAGTGGCCTGCTGAAGACTATGAATCATGAATCAAAAAGACTATGGATCATTATATAGTGATTATAAAGTAATTTGTTGCGTCTGAAGTTGAAATAAAGATAAAATGGAGAATGATTTGATTTGGATTAAAAATCTGACACGATGCAACCTGGCCTGTTTACTGCAGTCACAAACACCAATATCACCCTTCTTATTCATACAACAATAACAACAATAAAACAAACTTAATACATCTAATAATAAATTCATTCAACTTTCATAAAATTGTTAATTTGTTATTATTTTAATCTTTAACTTTTAAACTTTACTGATCTATCTGACTGTTTTGTACTTATTAAAGTAAGCTTTACGTGTTTATTTTGTGTTGTGTGATATTAACATTATTGATATATTGTTATTGTTTTCACTATTTCAAGTTATTATATTGTGATTGCATTAATGATGCGCCTTATAGTCCGGTGCGCCTTATATATGGACAAAGTTTTAAAATGGGCCATTTATTGAAGGTGCGCCTTATAGTCCGGTGCGCCTTATAGTCCGGAACATACGGTAATTACGCTTACTTGTTTTGGCAAAAAAATTGAAGTATTGCTCATGAGAACAGGGTGTCCCCAGTTCTTACCTGATAGGTCATCCTCCTCTCCCTCTTCTTCCTCCTCCTCTTCAGAACTCACCAGGTCTTCTTGCATGGCTGATCGCTTAAGTAACTGATATGCTTTTGTCTCTGTTCAGACACACACACACAACATGCGCACGCAGACACACATATGCACACACACAACCAGTCAAATATTTGCTTAAAAGCCAGGTTTCCTACTTTCCGAGGTTTCTGTGTTTGATGAGTCAACATGCTTCAGTAGCTGAGTCTTAAAATCTCACTTAAAAACGTGGGTGAACACGCCAGCTTAACTGTTGATTCAAGGAGAAAAAAAAAAAAAGTAGCAATCTCAGTTTCTCCACATCACGGTAATTAATCAACAGACTTGTTTTTTCAGTAACCCCTGACCAGGGTAATTTCCCATTCGGAGAAATTAATAATTAAGATGTTGGCACGCAAAATACAAAATTCTACACACAGTCAAATGTAAATTGATTGTAATACCAAAAAATGAGAGCACAGTAAAGTAATTTGACCTATGACCTGTAGAATTAAAATGAAAACAAAAAACATCTTCTTTAGAGGAGACATTTTCAGGAAATAACTGAGCGAAAGTAGTTGCACAGGTGAACACTTATGTGGCTGACTTTAGAATTCACCTTTAAAAAGTTACACTTCAGTTTAGTATTTTTAGTAAATGTAGTCAGGCTCAGATGTTTTACTTCCAAAGATGAGGCTTCATAATTATTGTGACATTGACACCATTTGCATCTTTTTGGCTGTAAAGATCACCACAATCAATTTGAAATGGAACAAGATGTACTTTTAACTGCAGATCATCAGCTTTAACTTGGGTACTAAAAAAATAAAATTGTGATCTGCATAAAAAAAAAAAAAAAAAAAATCTCATTTACTATAGTTCCCGCCTTTTTTGGTTGTCCCTTTTGAACAAATGGACTCATTTTGCTGGCTACGCACCGTAGGGATTCTCACACATGAAAACACTCAGTGGGAAACCTGGTAACCAATGGTAGCATAAGCTCACTTCACATTTCAGAGCAGCAGAAGGACAGGCAAAGCATCTACTGCAGGATGCCCTCACAGCGAGTATTCAAGTTCAGCCGCTGTTAGAAGGATAATGAGAACCGATGACAGATCTCGTGTACGAACCACGAACACATTATTCCGGAATAATAAACGATCAATATTTTCAGCTTGCCTAAGAGTGGGGAGAAAACACGGCTAGCATTTTCTATGAGCTAATTAGCGCGAACTAGCCCCGCTCTTCAGGTGGGACTTTGACCCCTAGCTTCACCTTGATCATGCTGCCACTGCGTAAAAGGGCCTATTATTCATTGCAGTAGGAAGCAAACAAACCAGCACATAAGGAAAGTGTGAATGCTGGGACACAGGCGATGCCTTTTTACCTCTAATAGGAACACTTTCCACAGGGCTTTCGTCGTGGCTGTCCTCTTCAGCACTTTGTAGTTCTGTAAGGAATGGAAGTGCATAGAGAGATGCATTGGTAGGGGGAGAGAGAAAAAAAAAAAAAAAAAAAGTGTGGGGATGGAAATGGGGATGTAAGGTCTTTATTTAGCTCTGAATAGAATAAAGAGCTAGCGGCATGAAAACCACATAGGGAGGGAGTCGGCTCAATGGTGAAATCGATTTCTTTCACAAAAAGTAGAAAAAAAAATTTGTGCTCAGCAATGGTAATTTTCAGTATCGAGACGTGGTCAAATTTACCTTGATAATCTACATTGCAGTAAAATGACAGGTTTAGAGTAGCATACTTCATGATATGAAAAATTTTGTAATTTCATTTGATTGGGAAACAAAATGGTGTTTTTGTGTAAAACTGTAGATGTGCACTGAACTTGAATCACTTTTCCTGACCTTGGATCTGTTGCTTTAGGATCCCACTAGCAGACTTGACCTCTCCACCATGAGCTTGATGAGAAGGAGAGCCAGAAGAACAAGTAGAGTCACTCTCCTCATCTGCAGAGGGGCACTTCTCACTGGACCGGGAAAACTGTGAACTCAGTAGCACTTTGGCCTGCGAGCAGCACAAATTAAAACCAAACCATTAATTGTTCCCATTCAGGGAAGGAAGTGTTAGATTAAACTCAGACCGATAAGGTATTTTGTTTATTTGGGCCACAGTTGGCGTCTAATTAAAACCAAGAGAAAATTAGGACAATATCTCCCAGTCATTTAAAGTGGAAAATTATTTTGCACACTATTCTTTCCACTCGCCGTCTTTATCACATTTTTTTTTCTTCGCACCCTCTCTTTTCATCAATGAGATTAGTCAAACGCCGCGAAGAATGCAATCTTCCTGGTGTTAAAGTGCAACATGCATACTGTATCTCCCCTCTAGGCTGAGAGCATTGAGACAAACTGCTTTTCCTTCCTCTCCAGATCAGATTTTTATAATCTCTCCGGCATACAATTAAGAAGAGATGTCGCACATTGATTTCCTTCCTCTCCTTTCACCCTAATCCAGCCATCACCATCTCTTTTGGGATCAAAGACCTCATCATTTGCTACTTTTTAAATGTGCGCAGATGTGGCACAAGGATAAGAACAATGATCAAGATGATTCCAACCACGATAGTTTGCCACTTGGTAATTGATGCTATTGCACAATATAACTTGATTCATGTCCTTGATATGACACTTTTTTTTTTTTTAAACTCAGGTTTAGTTAAAAATGTACTGTGGGCTGAAGGGCTGTTGCGGACCCAAACATCAAATAGCACTAGAATTTTCAAAGAGCTTCTTTGAGTGTGTGCATGTGAGCTGCAGGCTCCCATTTCCCAGAGTGGTTGTTCTGTCTGCTAAGAAGAGAATGGAAAATTGTAGTTGCCCTCATTTGGAGAAAGTAAGCAGTTGTAAGAGACTACAGAGGAGCGGGCGAGAGCCCCCCCCCCCTCCAAAAAAAAGGAGGAATAAAGATGGAGGGAGTGGGTAAAGTGAGCGATAAAGCGGGAGGAACGCTTTTCACTGATGCACTGGGATACTATGACGATGGAAGTCTCTCTCTTAGGTTTGTTGGTTTCAAATTTTCAAGTGGCTCTATCTTTGCCTTTTCTCATTGTGTCCAAGACACTGAAATGACATCTTCATGCCACAAGGACTATAGTAATATTGTGTACACAACTCAACGAAAGAAATATATACAGTAGAGAAAACATTTCCACAGGACAAAGAAAAAGGTACATTTGGTGGTATATGTAAAATTAGAATTGCTGAAATCATTGCGTGGAAGGTGTTAGTCAATTAGTGGATAAAAAAATAAATGATGAAGAAAGCCATATTATGGAGACCTATCTAAAATCCTGTCCAATAATTGTCAGGTTGAATTTTTTTAAATTTCGGAAAAAAAAAAAAAAGACAGTCGCACCAAGTGAAAATTGAATAATAATAATAATAATAATAATACATTTTATTTAGAAGCACCTTTCAGGTCACTCAAGGTCACTTTACAAAGAGTTAAAAACAAATTCAAACAATAAAACAGTAAAAACAATAAAACAGTAAAAACAGCTGGAAAATTGAGTCTGCATGATTGATGGCATTAACATGAAAAAAAAAAAAGATTCTGCTATGAATCTGGACCAGCTGACTAATTCACTTTTGGGAAAGATACCAAATTAAGAGAGAAAAAATGAAATGAGTGCTTGTCAGATGAATATGCCACATGGAATGAAAGAAGACAAGCAGAGAGTGTAATTTGCCATTAGCACACGGGTCAGGGTTTCCCTTTTGTCTGGGTCAATGTGTGGAGCAATCTGATGAGGAGGCAGCCAGCCTTTGGCATCAAACACCAGACACAAAGAGGGCTCCCGTAGCACAGCACTAAACACACAAATAAATAGTGCAGGCACGCACACGCACACACACACACACACGCACATATATTTTGCGACATTGGACCACATTCTTTGTGTGGGCCACCACTTCTAAACACAGCCAGTGAAAGATCAATAGTCATTTTTTAAAGGGACCATCTCAGTAGAGTGATCAGCCTTGCATGACAGACTAAAAAAGTTCAACTACATTGCTAGCGATCATGTAATCGTGTTGTGCTCAACACTTTCAGTAATTTTCTAGAGAAACGGGAGATTTGACACCAGGGTCTTAAAGCATAGGTGTCAAACGCAAGGCCCGGGGGCCAGATACGGCCCCCCACATCATTTTATGTGGCCCACAAAGACAAATTTTGCATCAACTTTGTCATTACTAAAATTACAAATTGTCTTCACTTTTCCAAAAAAAGAGACATTGCTTGCAATTTTTATTAATATTTGTCTTTTTAAGACATTTGAAAAGTTTTTACTACCGTAATTTCCGGACTATAAGTCGCGTTTTTTTTCATAGTTTGGGTGGGGGGGCGACTTATACTCAGGAGCGACTTATGTTTTTTTTCACAAATTTTTACTTGATCATTAACACATCACTTACTTACAAGTATAGTTGACCACTTCACATGTTATTTTTAATATAGTTGATCACTTCACATGCTTTGATAGCTTTATCTTGAACATATTCAAAACATGAAAAATAGAGAAAAAAATCAAATAAAGTAATTAACACTTTAAAGCGCCATATCCTCTGGACATGTCCTCTGTCACCAGGATGACATAAAGGACGAGAAATTTGATCGATGGATTTAATGATTTGGAGGGACACAAATGGTTTGATAATATTGTTGTTTATGTGATAGTTATTTAAAATATAGTTTATATATCGTTGTATGGGCCTGTGGAATAATTTGAACTGCGGCGCAGCACACGGCATTGTTGACAAAGGACGATCGATGGATTTAATGAATTGGAGTGACACAGATGGTTTTATAAACGTGTTATTTATGTAATTTTTTTTTTTAAATAACAGAATGTTACGTCAGGCCCGTTCTCAGCTCCTCGTTTGTGTTCGTCACGTTAGCATACCGTATCGTTTAGCCTGTTGTTGCTCGTTCATGTCTGTTCTTGGTGTTGGATTTTGTCGAATAAATTGCCCCCCAAAATGAGACTTATACTCCGGAGCGACTTATATATGTTTTTTTTCACATTTTTGGGCATTTTATGGCTGGTGAGACTTATACTCCGGTGCGACTTATAGTCCGAAAATTACGGTAGTCTCTGATTTCAAAACTAGTTATTGAGTTTGTGTTGTTGCCTATACTGTATATAAAAAACATTGACAATCAAAAACTATGACTCTGATGCAGCCCGTGACAAAAATGAGTTTGAGTCTTAAAGGGTCTGTATCATGCCATTTTAAGCTTTCAACACTTAATTATAGGCATATATGATGATAAATGACCTTTGGCACAATCGTGTTCTAATTTGTACAATATTTGCAATATGTATAAAAATGACAAACACATTTTGTAGATTTCCCCAATAGCATAAATGCATACTACCTGCCACATTTCATTCATTCCTATGCAGCCCCCCCCCCTTTCATTTTTTACATGACTGAAACAGCACAACAGAATATTTCTCCAATCAGAAAATTGGATTGCATTCATCGAACATCACCTGCAATACACAAATGTGTTGCCTTGTGTACGGGCAAAAACACACTTTCCTGAGTTTAGAATGTCAAGGAGGACATCTTCTGAAACTTATACTGAACATTCCTTCAGACTAACAGGGCTAGTATTTTCTTTGTGAGGACCAGTCAAAATGTCCTCACAAGTCAAAAACCATCCTCAGAGCAAAGCTTATTTTTCAGGGGTTGATCCAGAGAAATACAAAAATGCATGCCTGCATATTTATGCACAAACACACACGCACGCAATTGAAGTGTCTCACGTGTGTGCACTACTCATGTGTGTGACTCCAACGCTACCTGGTGGAGGTATGTTGCATGACGCTCGATCAGCAACGGCGCAAACAGCTCGACCAAGCGCTCAGTACTATGGACACGGCTCTCCTTGAGCAGAAGGGCGTGCTTGAACCAGCGATCCCACAGCCGAGCGGCGCCAGGAGGGAGGCTGTGTGTGAGTGCGGGGGTTGGTCAGACATTTGACAGATATAAATTATATCACATTTTTCAAGTTGTACTCCATTCAAACACATTAAATGTCCAGCCAGTAAACGATGAACCGCAACACATGACAGGTCCATAGTTTAAATAGAGAATTAAATTAGTGTAATAGTAAATAAAATAGTCAAAAAGCTATTGTTACTGTGGAGGACGACGGTTTTCTTTCGATTGGAAATATAGCAGATGTCTGAGCAAAATCAATAGGGTAGAGGAGCAGAGCGTGGATTTGGCTCAGTATATAACTACCCATTATCCAAAGGACTGCAAGTCGTAGATAGGGCATTTTAATTTACTCATGACATTCACCCGTGCTGCGTTACAGCAGGAAGAGACACCAAAAATGACCTTTCCATTTGTGGAGGTAGAATGTATTGAATGGCGGTGTCGGCTGAAATTGTGACTCTCCTCCCCAGTCGTCTTAAAAAAGCAGGCATCACTTCAGATACACTCCTATTTGGCGAATGGAGTTTTTTTTTTTTTTTCCCATACACTCTAAAATCAAATTGAATCTTTACATACTATATTCATTCCTGCCCTTTAAAAGGTCCTCAAAGGTTTTTGAGAAACATGTCAAGGTTTTTGAGAAACATGACTCATAGAAATTAGGATTAACACCACAATAGCAAATATCTTTTTACAATCCAAATTATAAATCGGGGTCAACATTAGAAAAAAAATATTCATGGTGGTTGCAGCACCCTCACCTGACTGCCATATGCTCAGTTCTGGATTGGTGTGCACTCACAAGCTCCTGTGGGAGCAGACAGCCCTTCTCTGTTCTCAATGACAACCTCTGGAGCTCATGAAGCACCACTGCGCCACATGCTTCAAGGTCCTCCTCATGCAAGCCCGCTTCACTGTCACAAAGACTGTCCAATAGAGAGCAGACAAGCCATTGGCGGGGATGTGCATGGAGTAAATCCGACAGCTGTTAACACCGCTCTCATACACACAGACGGACGCACGCGCCATGCTTTGCGCCGTAAACCGAAGGCTGTGAGACAAGACGGCCACTTGATGATTGGAAATGGGGATATCAGCACAAAGTGGGAGAAGTAATTGGCTGTACTGGTGTTAACAGTCATAATAAAAATGACTTTGATATGCTTCATAACTTTAAGAAAAATTGGTAGACTGCAAATCATTTGTCTAGTTACAAACTGAACTATATTTTGGAGCCCTAATAAGCAAGTCCTTAATGTGTCTCATGGTTCTTGCACATGCGCCATGTTTTCATTGTGGACACAGTGGGGAAAGGGAAGACGTTTACCTGATAATTCGATTAAGTGGTCTTTCATCAAGTGAAAAATTCCCATAGACTCTTGTCTGTTCACCATGGAGTCGCCCTTCAATATAGTCTAGAAGTTTAAAGAGTCCTTCAAGGGAAAGTCTGAAAAGAAATTGGAGGTGTCAAAGGTGTCTATAATAATAATAAAGGTAATTTTATACCCCAATAACGTTATACCCCAATAACGATATAGTATATCCCCATAAATTATATGAAATAACGGTAGTTCTGGGATCTTTCTATTTCTAAAATACATATTTTATATGCAGTACACATTCGAGAATGACAAAAAAAATACATATGCAAATAAAATCAAACACTGATATCTAGTGCCAAATAAACACCACTAAAATATCTGATGGAATAACCACTTTTCAAGGAATGCAGTAAAAGTGTAAAGAATTAAAACAACAAAGTGATGAGCAAAATCGAATGATCGATGAATTATGGAGGGAAATTATATTTTTGCAAAATCTGGTGCAAGCATCTCTTAATGTTTTTTTGATGTTGCTTAATGGATGCACTATGGAAAAAAAAAATAATTCCATGATATGATGTAAAATGTCACAAAACTTTAGATCAGGGGCAATTTGAAAGATGGATGTTTGGATATTGGAAATCCAACTCTTTTTGAGAACCGAGCTCTGGGTGGCCCTCTTTAAATTCTCCCAGCAACCCCAAGCTGAGAGATTCTCAGGCCCTCAGTGAAAAAATGGGCCAAAAGGATTTACAACCATCTGCAACAGGTTCTGAGTTAGGCAGGGTGACTTACAATTTTGCACATTATTTCCCAGCAACATTCTGATTAATCTGGCATCTTCAAATATATATGCCATTCTCTTATATGCAATCTGCCTGTTATACCGTAATTTTCGGACTATAAGTCGCACCGGAGTATAAGTCGCACCAGCCATAAAATGCCCAAAAAAGTGAAAAAAAAAACATATATATGTATATAAGTCGCTCCTGAGTATAAGTCGCCCCCCCACCCAAACTATGAAAAAAAAACGCGACTTATAGTCCGAAAATTACGGTAAATCCTATTTATCTTATCATAAGCCTTAAAATAGTCATCGTACTCTACTCCACTTTGTCGGTGTTCTTTAGAACGAGACCTTTAGAGAGTTAGAAAATGAATGAGAATTTTTTTTTCCTGCCCTTGCAAAAACCCTCGCTCTTATTGTATTGTTAACAGCTTTACCGTCAAGGTCTTCAACCTTGCTTTCATGCCGCTGTTTACTACTGTCGTGACATTATCAGCGGCGTATTGTTAGCTTGGAGGAAGGGGGTCAGGTTCTCTGCTACAATATTGCTCTACAGTGTACAGTGCACATTTTCAAGTGAGATAGGCCTAACCACTAGAGTGATTGGTGTCAGGGAGGAATATGGCAACGTATAAAAATACACCACAAGTACTGGTTCCATCAGAATATAGTTTCTAGGTCTGTGTAAAAATCTGTATAATTAAACAATGGATTCAATGTTCCCAATAAAATAAACCAGAAGAAATTAAAACAATGTCTCAGATGAGCAGTGGAGCAAAAGCATCATGCAGAAAGTAGACGAACAGATTATGCTTCTTGAAGAAACCTGGCGGATATTTCAGGCATACGCCCTCACTCACCCTGACCATGTAAGGAGAAAAAATATAATGGGATAATCTAATGAATTGCCCTGGCTTGTTTTTCCCCGACTGCCGGTTGAATGGAGGGAGCGATATAAACTCTAACCTCGGAGAACAAGAAAGAAAAGAGGGAGAGGATGGAGACTGGATGCTCTCGGAGCTTTACATCAAAGCCTTTGCTTTTCTCCTCATACACACAAGCCCTCAGTGTTAACAATGAAAGCTGCGGCCCCCACCGTTGTCACCCCTGCACAGGCGAACTGTGGCGCCTATTGAGGTTACGCTATAAACAGTACCGCAGACCACACAGAAACTACAAATAATATTCGACACTTTCCAAAAGGAAAATAACAGCTTTTTTTTTTTTTTGTTCAAAATGCAGCAATATGGAAAAGGGAGAAAACTAAACAAAGCTCCCTAGCAGCATGAAAAGGGGAAAAAAATACTTTTTAAGGTACAAGATGCTGTATAAATAAATAATCGGTATATCACAAGAATAAATGCTACTTTTGTTTTCTTTACTTTGCTTCTGAATGTTGTTAACGGTTTGTAGGTGTTGTGTCTTTGGACCTGCCTAACTGCAGGGGAGTGGCTAGACACATTGCGTACTGTTGATTGGTCAAAAAAAGAACATTCACTTCCATGTGACAATGTGAATGCTGTAATTGGAAGAATACACGACAGTCTTGTCTTCTCATAAAAAAATATTTTCCCATATAATTGATTCGGTGGGGATTATTCAGTTTTACACTGTTAAGATGTCCCATTACCGTTATCACGACCAGGCCGAATTCAAGTCAGAAGGTTTATTCTTCCGAACGGTACGTCGACGAGTAAAAGTGGACTTTATTCACATCCGAACCCATCCAAAATGATCCTTCACAGCTAGAGGCCATCATCACACTAAGGATTTGTGGCTGTAAGTGCTGGCCACATACCAACCCTCCAGAACACTCTGTGGTGCCACAAATTTCCTCCTCCACTGGGGAGTTCCTGAGGTCTCTCAAGCAGAAAATTGCTCTGTTAGGGCATTATCATGGATTACGCCAATATGGTTGGCGGCAGGTCCTGAGCTCTCTCTGTAAGATGCGTCACTGCCACCGCTGTTGCTGAGCTACACAGTGCATGGCTGCCTATCTAACCATGACTCCCACAATCCTCTTTGACAGCCTTGGAAGAAATTGTGTGCTCCTATTATCAACAGCCCCACTGTAATAAGCAGAGAGAACAGCTTCTTGTTTTATTTTTGGCTGCTAAACTATAAATAACACTGAACTATGCCAGAATACGAGGGAAATATTTAATTTTGAAAAAAGGCCGTAAGATTAAATGCTACGTACAAGTGAGGTGTGTCCTTGACGGTTGAGACGGGACTATGGCAACTTCCACCAGAGTCAGGATTCCTTGCCTCAGCCTCATCATCCTCCGACTCAGATTGTGACAGGGAAATGCTCAGATCACTCGCAGTGCTCTCCGACAACTGCACATCAGAGCTGGAGTTGAAACTGTCACACCTGCCTATATGGACACACACAAAAAAAAAAAGTTCAATTTCAAATCTTCATAATGCAAAAATAAATGCAAGCTTCAGCAGGAAATCCACAAAAGTACACATAGTAGAAAAGCGCATTTTCAAACCTGAGATATCTTCAGATTTTCTTGCAGAGGATGTTCCGGGCATCACATGGCTAACACCTTCCCCTGAATTTTCCATTAAGGGTGTCTGAAGAGCAATCTCTGTGGAGTTAACGTGTTCAGCAGGAGGATTCTGCAGCCCTATAGGGTCATTGTTGCTACCTGGAGATGGATTCCTCTCAGGACTCTTCAAGGTCACCTGAGGTTCAAGTTCATCTTCATTAGCAATAGGTGCAGTTTGAGAAAACCGGAGCGCCTTTTTTCTGGGTTTTTCCCGGCCGTCGGAAGAATTGTCTGGAGCTGAACCGTCATCTGATGAATATGCTCGGCTGGTGTCGGCGTCCTCTCTGACAACTGAGAAGTCCTTCAAAGGGCCACTTGGTAGTCCTTTGCAGGAGTACATGCTACGATTGGGCGAACTGTCCAATGTTTTGTGTGAGAGTACACTTGTGATCCCAGTTGCATGGTTGGCCCCTTTGGGGGTTTGGCGGCCAACTGACATGACCGTAGGGGCATTTGTAAAATCCTCTGCTATGTAAGAGAGAGAGCTATCCTTGTAATCGCCTTGTACAGATTTCAGCTGCAAATACAAAATTGTATTAATCCACACTGTGTGTAAATGTAATTTTTTTTCAAGATAAAACAGCAAATTAACTTCATTTTTTAACTCAACCAAGTCCACTGTGAGAGTTTTTCATCTCAAGTAGGCTAAATATCCACTTTATAATTTGAATGAGAGTGGCGTGTTTGGGTCAAGGTCAGAATTCTCTCAACTACATCTCTCAAAAGAATGTCTCAGGATCAATGTTTTAACTTTTAATCACATAAGAAATCCTTTCCACAAGTTTTGATTCATGTCAATGTCACTAAGGGGGGGGGAAGTGAAGGAGGCCAAAAGCCTCCCTCTATATACAATAACAAAAAAACCATAGCTTCTGTTTCTTTTCTGATAAGCGTCTTAAATACCAAACAGTTAGCTGCTTAATAACATTCACTGTAAACCATGCAGCCCACCCAGCAGATCCACAAAGTAAGTATAAAAAAAGAGGGAAAGTTAATTTCTTGGCTGAGTGATTCCATCGGTAGCTGCAGGGCAAAGTAGAAAGTGACTCACTAAAGTAGCAATTGATTCTTCTATCAATCTGCAGCACGCGTGTGCTCTTCCAAGGAAAGTATTAAATATGAAAATCATATCCCGTTATCATCTGTCTCCAGCTTTCAGCCCGGTAAGCTTCCCTTAATGAATGCTGCAGCCTGAGGGACATGCACACTGCCAGCCAATGGCTTGTATGCATAATGGAGGAATGGTACCATTTTGCTCATTACAATATCGACAGACCGAGGGGGGGTGGGGCTAAGGGAGGGGGGGTACACAGTTACAAGTGACTGCTCTAGACAGCATGCTCCAAGTTATTATGCGATGTCTTAGACATTTCATCTAAAAGAGCTTTAACTGCTTTAAGTGAAAGCCGCTATGGGCTTGAACTATACTGCCTGTACTGATGCACTGGCTAGGATTAGACACCTGTGATACTACATACACCAAGTTTAAATGTGGCAGATTTAACAAAGCTTTATAAACCTAAACACACACAAAGCGGCTTGATAGAAGGGAGAATTAGAAGACCAGGAAAACAAAAACATTGCAAAATAATATTTGTGCACAATGAACAAGAGGTAAGTGGCATAGCCAATGGACATGTTATGTTCTTTCTTTATGCTGATATTCTATTAAAGACAAAATACAATATGCTGCAAAATTAATTATACCTTTGAATTCCTTGTTGATTTCATTTCTTCCACAAATCTGGAAATTTTATCTGAAAATTCAGCCTGTAACAGAGATTTAAACAAACAGAGCAATAGGAGCAATTTTAAAATTCACAAAATCAATTCGTCAGATTTAACACTTTCAGTCAAAACAATAAAAGATGGATTTGAGAAACTAATCTGCTAAAACAAAACAAAGTGCATTCCGCATAACAAATGTGGTGCTTATAAAACATCAAGTGGAAATAAACCAACTGCTTGAGGGGAGAGAAGGACTAAACCTCTGGAGCACTTCACAGTCTCTATATTGGCCAATTAACTCTGTGAGTCATAATTAGCCAATTTTGTTAATTTGATATTAAATTGTCAAGCACTGTTGTTGAGTTTTAAGCGATAATCTGACTGGCTCATTGTTTCCGCCCCCGCTCATTCATTTGGTTGTTGTGATAAATTGCACATTTTGAGTGTTTACTATCACATTGTTGCAAATAATAATGCACATTTTACGACTCCCTGTTAAAATGACATGAAGGATATTATTGTCAGTGAAACTGCTTTAATGTTGATAAATATGACAAAAGGGAAAAAGTGGCATCTTTAAAAATACTTTGAGATACAAGATACGAGTTTTTGCATAATTTTTTTTTTAAAAGGCCATTTTTTAATACAAATCATTAAAAACACCAAATGTCAAAGAGCATTAAAAACATTACAAGGTAATTTAAATGTGGAACATTTTTATTATTCAATATTGACGAAAATGTGTGAATGTGTGTGATTACCTTTTGTTGTTGCAAAGCTAAAAGGTTAGGACTGTATTGTTGCATGCTAATTTGAAGGCACTCCACATCTCTCAAAAGCTCAAGGTTTCTCATTTTCGCTTGTGCCTCCCTGACACAGATTTGCTTGAGATAACCGTGCAGTTTGGAACCTTTTATCTGAGAGCTGAAGGCACAGGAGAGCTATTATACCAAAGAAATGATTATCAAGGATTCTTGTCAAAAATAAGAGCAAGGCTTAAAATGAAAGGGGGGGAAAAAAAAGGTTAAGCACAAGTTGTTCTAAATTCAAATGTTATTTTCAACCAAGCTTTATAGTTGTGACCTGGTGTCTTATTATTCATGAGAATCACTTTGCTATGATAGTAGTTTACTCTTAACAACACATGCACTATTGAAAATACATTTCACACATACATTTTCAAATAATACAGATTAAAAAGAATCCTGAAAATATTGTCTACCCCCCCCCCCCCTCCCCTCCCCTCCCCAAGGGAGAAAAATAAATTAAACCACATTTTATCTTACGTCGTTCGTTTATAAGGTCTGGCAACACCAAAAAGCTCCTTTTCCAACTGCAGCCTCTGTTTCTCTCTGCAAGTAAACACACGCGCGCGCACACAACGCAAGCACACGCACGTACGAACACACAAACGCACACACACGTGTAAAATAATAGTGCTTACCATAGATCTGTCTAACCTCAACTGCTATGCAAAAGGCGAGATTGCAATTCTGCAAATCCCCAAATGTACATGTTCTATAATTCGATGCATACTCGAGCATGCACGAAGCTATTTTAGCAGCTAGCTACCTAGCTAAATAGCCACTTTGGCAGAAGCAAAACAGGTGATGTCGTAAAAAGCATATTCCGCCTTACCTTTGATGGATGCTTTGTTGAATGGAGGTTATGCGCTCCAAATATTTGTCGTCCACGCCAGCTCTGATGGCCATTTTCACTTGCTTTGCCACTGAGGCAGTGCCCCGACTAGCAAGATGCGTGACGTTTTTTATTTACGACGGTTGCCATGAGCACCATTACCCAGAAGCCCTTTGTAGTAAATAAGAAGATCACGTGAGACGAGCGAGTTTGAGGATTGGCTGAGTGACAAAACGTCTTTAGAAACAAATAAGAAACAAACATTTTGCAATCAACACAACAAATCACCAGTTCTCAATTATGTTGTAACAGAAATCTTTTTTTTTTATTGGAAAAAAGCAATGTTTGACCAAATTTATTTGTTGAGCATGTGGTAATAATGGCATTTAATAAATGGTCTTTCACTTCTTCTGTTTCACCTACAAGGTAATCAAAGCTCTTAACACTGACTTCTTATTCACCTCCTGATGACAGCAACAGGTGAAACTGAATTCAGTTTCTTTCTAGTGAACACTTCACCATGATCACAAGGGCCAGAGATTGAATAAATAAGAAATAAGGAAATGAGAGTAAAAAAAAAAAAACATTCTAAGCTATACGAGATTTTCTTGAGGGAAATTTCCTCAGTAAATTTCAAAGTCTAGAACATAGGTATCAAACTCAAGGCCCGGGGGCCAGATGCGGCCCGCCATATCATTTTATGTGGCCCGCGAAGACAGATTTTGCATCAACTTTGTGTCATTACTAAAACTACAAATTGTCTTCACATTTAAAAAAAAAATAGAGCTACTACTTGCAATTCGTCTTTTTAAAATATTTGAACAGTTTTTACTAGTCTCTGATTTCAAAATTAGTTCTTCATCACTTTGTTTCGTAGCCTATATAGAAGACGTTGATAACAATAATGGCCCTCCAAGGGAAACTATGACTACGATGCGGCCCGTGACAAAAATGTGTTTGACACCCCTGGTCTAGAACATGGTGAGAGGGCCAATGTTGGTGCCAGAGCGGGATGACCGTTCAAAAGATCAGTCAAGAAATGTTGTAGTGTCAGGTTGTTCAGACAGATATTATTAAAATCAATACCAAGTCATTATCAATATTGGATCAATACCAGTGCTCAGTTTCAATTCTGCTTCTGCATTCGTGAAACAGGCGACAGCCAAGTTACTTGCCGCTTTTGTCTCAGTCCTGGGCAGACACAATTTGCCCCACCTCCCCATGTTTTTCCATGATTAGGGGGAATGACGTGCAAGGGAGTTTATACATTTTTTGTTGTTAAGTACCACATGGCGTCAACATCATTTAGCATACTGACTGGTCGAAATACCAACCATCAAAGTCCAGTGTTTATTTGATAAGCTTCCCTTTCCATCAGATATAGATGTTTTAGTAGCTTGCATTGTTGCAGAATCATCAGATCATTTCATCTTACTTTATCAAAGTTCACCATTGACAGCTGTCCCAATGTTGCATTTTAAACGCAGCTGTGTCATTTATTTTCTCATTCCTGCGATTCAGAATCTGACAGCTCCTCCAAATGCAAACCCTAAACAAGCAAATTCACCAATTTTGGTTCAATCAAAATTACTCTATAGCTGTTAAATTGGGCAGTTTTGTTGTCCTTTTCTAATGCTAATCCACCAGATTCAGTGTCCTTCTCAGAGGCTATTTGTTGAGAAATGAAACCCCTTGTTCGCCTCCTGCATGTATAATTGATATTGTCGCAGGGCTTTTTGTTTGTGTTGTCGAGAGGTGGAAGGCAGCTCTTTGGAGGCCATGAAGAAAATTGGACTTGTAGCATCGCTGTTCCAGATGAGCTCACTGGTGCTTAATACCTTTGCTGGATATTCATATGGCTATCAGTAGACTATAAGCAGCATTTACTCTATAATTCAGGGGTGTCAAACTAATTTTTGGGGCGGGCCGCATTGTAGTCATAGTTTCTTTCGGAGGGCCATTATGACTGTCAACCCAAATAAATGTATGTGAAGACAAAGTGAGGACAATTTGCAATTCTAGTAATGACACACGAATGTGATGCACAATTTGTCTTCGCGGTCCACATAAAATGATTTCACGGGCCCTATCTGGCACCCGGGCCTTGAGTTTGACGGCTGTGCTCTATATCCATCAGCAAGTAAGACATTCAATTAATTTTTTACACTATACTTCATAAATAGATGAGTATATTTAATTAAAAATGCTAAGGACCATGCTATGCACTTTTTTCCCATAAGTGACCCAACTCTGTGTCAGAATCTTTAGCTGCCTGTTTTTTAGCTCACTGTTTTATAGAAATAATCAATTTATTAAAAATGATTATTTAGGAGCTGATAATCATTTAATTTAAACACAATATTTAGAACCTATTGTATTGTCAGACAAATCAAAACCTTTCACTGAGGTCTGAATCAGACCACAGTACAAGGTGTGTTTTTTTTTTTCAATCAAATAAAATATCCATGAAGCAACAAATTAATTTTCCCTCCAATAATACAACTAAAGCAAGTTGTGACAATTTAATACAAGATTACATGTATTTTTTTTAATGTACACACACACAAACACACACATGCATTTTAATTATAAAAAAAAAAAATCTTGTTTACTTTCAACAAAGATTATCTGTAACAACATTGGTGAACTCATTTATTTCTGGATGCACATTTTCTCAGCTTTTTCTCATAGGACAAAGATTGCATGTGAAGAGACATCGATATGCCCTAACAGAGGTCACATTTTGAATAAGAATTAACAGCTAGCAAATTAAATTGCTATTCAGTGCACATCTTTAGTGAATCCTCCAGACCTTTCTTCGCATGGCTGGCAGAGCCCACGTTCAGCCCCTAGGTAGTCAGAAACATCTGTGCGGTTAATTTGATAAACAGCTTACACAAATGCTAAATTATCATTTTCAAACCCTCCCTTTTCTTCCACCCCCTTGTGTAAGAAATAGTTAGCTTACACCGCTCTGGTTTCAGCATGGCTGTTCTTCCATGTCACTTTTTCATTGTGGTGGCTTCACTAGCTTTTCTAAAATAAGACATTTTTGCAAATGTGGAATTTTTATCTACTTTAAGAAGAAAAACATAGAACTCAACTTAATTTAATACTCATTTCTTTTAGCTCTAGCAAAATACATTTTATTTTATACTGTAATTACTTCACAAAGTACGCACTTGTATGTGGCACCTGTAGTATGATTTTAATCACCCCGCCTCCCAAAAAAAAAAAATCTCTATTAACTCTATTAGTGGTATCTGTCCAAACACAGGCCGAGTTTAAAAAGGGTTAAAAAATGTTAGAGTGTTTTATTTTTTGCAACTGAGTGTCCGTTGTCCACATATTGTAGTTTATCCGTGTGTCTATGTTTAATGACGTTTTGGGCTATGAGAGGAAAGCAATTAGTTAAGTGCTATCGAGTGGATGAAAAGCTGCAACAAATCCCCTTTATAATTTCATGGAAAAGAAAGCTGACAGTTGAAGGGTTTGAAGCACGTGTAGCTTCATTAGTGCATGTTTTTAGTTGTTAGCTAAGAAAAAGACAATAGGACTGGCTGTCAGTTTAATTGTTGAGTTCGTAAATATTTTATAAATTTTTATACAGTATATCTTCTACAGTATATAATAGAATGGCGATCAATTTAGGATAATAAACTGCTAAAATTGAATTTATACAATTTAATACAAGTAGTAAATGTAAGTCAGCGCTTTTGTTAGGAAGGATAAAAATGCATTTTATTTTGGTATGTCTGTTGAAGCAAAGCAAATGTTTAAACAGCACTTACAGACAACACTTGTTAAAATCAGACAAAAAAGTGCACCTAAGCTCCGATTTCACCGTCGAGGACATGCAGCACCTCATTATAAGAGCACCTTTCCCTGACCCAAAGGGCCTGGATTTTGACCCCCATCCTTGAAAAAAGACCTCTCGGGCACATCACATCCATATTAGGGTATCAGGGGATGCTTTGTTTGTTTGTTTACGTGAGGGGCATCCTCTCCCGTCTCTTCCGAGGGTCACACTCGGTTGACACTCGGTTGACACTGCTGCTGAATGTCATTGCGCTTATGTGGGTTTAGTCTTGCAGGTCAAATTATGTTTCAATTTGAAATGAAAATGGAAACAGTAGAGGCAAGGATCAGCTCAGGCCTGGGCTCTCTTCTCTGTATTAAGCCATCGCAGTGTACTAAGGCGAACTCATATAATGAACCCTGTCGCCGGCGCCGCCGCACCAATATCCCCACAACGCATCGTGCATATTGATTGCACAATGTGAGTGATGAGGTTATGTATGTGTGCATGCTCACACAAGCTCTTTTTTTTTTTTTCCCAGCAAGCAGCAAGGGAATCATGTTACTCTTGGACTGATTAGACAGCTCATGCATAGGAAATCACGACAGAGACACTGCTCCCCATCTGCCCGCAGTGCAGGTGAAAACAATTTACACATCGGCAGGCTAATGGAGACATTCATAGGGAGCGCGGGCAGAGAGACGAAGAGATGGAGGGAAAGAGAAAAGGAGAGGGATCGTAATGGGCCCGGGCCAATGCAGGCCACTGGCCCCGCTCATTGGGCCGAGCCGGCGAGGAGCATATCGGATAACACGTAATCACCCGGGTCAGGCTCTAATGAATGCAGCCGTGGTCCGTGAGGGCAGGCTTTTGCCCGTGCTAAAGACACTTGTAAACAATTCAGCTGGGTGAAACATGGCAATAATATGTTGATTCAGCAAGTAATGAGGTTCTCCCTGAATCAATACCCTCGACTAACCCTTCTCCCCAGCGGGACGGAGAAGAGCAGTGAGCCAGGTCGACGAGCGCACACCTCTGCCGATGACCTTTCCGTAGCAGTAAGGACACGAGGCGGTCTGAAGAGCACTGTTCTCGCATTGCACAAGGCGCTGAGTGTCAGAACTTTCATTCGCGGCAAGCAAATGAACAGGCAGGCACTGCATGCTAATGAGCGGCAAGCTATTTTCCACCTTTTTTATCTGCACATTATGCTCTTGACTTTGGAGAAGGTGGGAATTAGGTTGGACCTCAGTGTCAGGCTGCCTGATGGCTTCGCTCAGGAAAAAAAAATGGTAATTGAAGCCGATGGCTGCCGCGGAGGAGGTCTGAATTTGGAAATAAACAGTTTCAAGCACTGCACGTCATTTCTGGAGAGATGACAGGGGGAATGGAAATGAGCTGTCTGGATCTAATGTGCTTTCGCCGTGGTGAAAAAATGGGGGCCATCTTTCGGATAACAATTGCGCTCATTAGAACTCTCGTGCCTCAATAATGACGATACAAAGTTGCTCAAATCTGGCAATTAGAATTTCCGGCAACCACACAAACAAAGTAAATAGACACGTGGCTCTGGTTTTACAAACACTGATTAGCTTTCATGTGAGAAAAAGTATGAAATAATATTGCAATTTTATTCCAAATCATATCTGACCATCAAATGCTGCTAATGTATACAGTGGTTTAATTTTTGTACACTTTCCTTGTTCTAACACAGCACTGTACTTTCCATCCTACTTTATTCCAAATTGGAGCCATTGTAAACTTGTATATGTGGTGAAATAATAACAAAACATCACATTAGTGACTTTAAAGTGCATCTATTTTTCCTATCACATGCAATTATAGCAAACTTGGCTTCTACACCTTCCTCTCACCTGGCTGCAATGGTTTCCACCATTTCCCTCAGGCTTTGCGATGTCTCGAACTGCAGCCTATAACTGTCACTTTCCCATCCGAGAACTTTTTCCTCATCGTTCAACACCCCCCTCCCTCAAACCTTTCAAAAAAATTCGATATTTTAGAAAGCAATCCATTAAAAATAATAAACCATTAAAAGTTTGCAAAATGGCTGCCGGCCCGACCTGTCACAATGTTTGTATACTGTCAGCAAATGACAGCAGCAGTTAATCTGGCATAGGCCAAAAAAAAAAAAAAAATGCAACCTTCCACTGAGGCGGCATGCAACCTTGATGCAATGTAGCGGGCAAGACCACAGGGGTTTCTTGGGCTGTGATAGCCTTCATGCTCATGAATAAAACAGGGGGTTTAGGGGGCGTCCCGTGCAGCTAATTCACAATCTGTTTTTATGGTACTTGGCGCAACAATTTCTATTTCCCTGCTTCAGGGCTGCATATTGCATGGAGAGTGGATTCTCTGCAACTCATACAGATAGTAATTTGCCATAATCAGTCTGTGTGCACTGGCGAGTTCAACGCGAGCTGAGACACATGAAGCGCTGTGGTGTTTCTTCAATTTTATGCAAATAAACAAAGTAGCATATCTTCGAAAATTGCTCGTCATTTCTCACTGGCTATGTCTATTGGCATGTGCACGTGTAGCGTCTTTTTTTAGATGTGAAATGTCAGGTCTATTTGTGTTTTTTTTATTTGTCACTGTGTATTTGAGGTTATTTTGTAATACAGCCAAAATCTGAAGTTGAATGTTCCTAAAGTCATTCGGAATCAAACACTTTTTTAAATTTTTTTATGAATATATATATATACAATTCCAGAGTTTGAACCCCCTGCCCATATTGTTATACTCCGCCACAACTGTTCGGAAAGCAATAAAAATTTGATTGTGACACATAGTAATTGATTTTTCAACTTTATGACTGGATGTTGATTACCGTATTTTCCGCACTATAAGGCGCACATAAAAACCTCCAATTTTCTCAACAGTGCGCCTTATAATCAGGTGCGCCTTATATATGGACCAATACTGAGCCACTCCAGCAGGCGTGTCCAAAGTCTGGCCCGCGGGCCAAATGTATATATCTTATATATGGACAAAGTTTTAAAATGGGCCATTCATTGAAGGTGCGCCTTATAATCCGGTGCGCCTTATATATGGACAAAGTTTTAAAATGGGCCATTCATTGAAGGTGCGCCTTATAATCCGGTGCACTTTATAGTGCGGAAAATATGGTAGTTGTCTGTGGATTTTTCGACGGCGTCGATTAACAATGTTAATACATTATTTCAAAATCTGAAATTAATCCTGGACCACAATGAATAGTGTACCCCGACGGACTTAAAGACTACAGATTGCCATCACACTTTGTCATTAGCACTGAGCAAAATGCTTCTCTCCCATATGAGTCTTGTTTGTAGCCCCATAACGAAGCTCTGCTGTTTTGAGAGGAAGTTAAACAAAGCAGCACTCACATGCAGCTCCTCCACGGTGACAGCAGGCTCCAGACCCATCAACAAATGCTGAGAAGTGAAGGGGCCTGTGAAAACAAACCGCAGCGGTACCCTTCGTGCCTCCTTCTACTCAACCGTGACCGTTGTCATTGTCCAAACCAGTCATGGATACCTTCAGCTTCAGTGTCAAAATAAAGCACATTGCAATGAAACCCTCTCAATTCGACCATCAACCCAATCGTCCCTTATGGGCAATAAAGTTGAAGTAGTTTTTACCGGTTTGATACCCACACGAAACGCGTTAAGAAGCATGTGAGCATATACACAGATGCGGTTACAATTTAAATCAGATGTACATATTGATGCGATGCATACGTGCACACGCATATGCTAACAATAGGCAGAGGGGACCTAATTAAATGCATACGGTGCCTGTGTGGACTGCCGTACAGTGGTGCTGAGTTCCAAGCGGCTAAAGCAACAGTTCATCTTGGCCAATTAGATGTTGCATCAAAGCCAGGGTGGCCGTGAAGCAGTGGGTTCACAGGCACCATTGTTGTGTGCGTGGTTAGCAATCAGCCACACTCCCCGCTGGGATCTGTCGCTGCTCATACTGGAAAGAGAGTCACCTGACAACAGACAGTGCGGCGGAGATCTGCCGAACTGCTGCCGTGTGATCTTCCCCAAACGTGTGTGTGTGACTGCACCAAAGGCCTGTAGGACAGAAGTAATGTGACATTCGTTAAAAATGTCGCTACATTCGAACCCCCGATGAGTTTTAGGGTTATTAGTTCTTTCAATCAAGCTACCGGTATGTTGCCTTGTTCTGTACTCTAAGTGGTTTGTGTTCAAAGCAACAATACAAAGTAAATAGTTTTGTATGAATAATTAATACTATCCAACTGTTACATCCCAAAAGCATTCAAGATATTCAATGACTTTGTGCCATGAAGTTTGCATTTTCTAATTCAACAGTTTTAATTTGCATGGTTAATTTTCGTATTGACTTGAGAGGGACAATTGGCTATGGAAATTGTATTTTTTTCCCCCCCTATCTAGTTGTGTATTCTGTTCCTTTGCAAATTAAATTTGTCATTGAAAGAAAATTAACGAGGTTACCTTATTCTGCCATAAATTCAATTTGTTTCTGCGGATTCTGTAAAATTCATACTGAAATGACCTTGTAGGTCAATAAAACAGAAGTGAATTTGTGTTTGCTCACCTTTCCCTAAATCTGCCAGAGAAACAGGAGTAATTCAAGAATGGGTTTCCCATGATAAGAAGGGAGTCAGAATTGGAGTGCTGCCATTCTCCCTCTCAGCAGCCAAGCTGTACCTCCCTCATTATACCCGGGGAGGTCAGAACATTATATCCATAGTGCAATGGGGGCCTCAGGGGCTGGCCTACCTTTTGCCTCTTTGCGGGAGGTAGAGAAATGGCAGACACTTAGACACGTAGGAAAGGTAAAGGTTTGTGGACATGACTGTGTTGCTGGTAGTTAGCATGCTTACCTCCCAATGAAAAGCTTCTGGGTTCCAGTCTTGGCCCAGGCCCTCCTGTGTGAAGTCTGTATGGTCTCTCTGTGTTTGTGTGGGTGTTCTCAGTGTACGCCAGCTTTCTCTCACATTCCAAAAACATCTACTCACCATCTTTAATTTGTCCATAGGTGTCAATATGAATGTGAATGGCTGTCAGCCTCCAGTTCAACCGTGACCCTATAAGGAGGACATGCGGTATTGAAAATGGATGGATGGTAAGTTTGCATCCCATTAAAATATTTCCACAGAACAAGATAAAATGTTCTAAATTATCAATTTCATTGCCGGCTTCCTACTCTCTATGGTAAATTGAGATATGTATATATATATATATTTCATCGGCTAATCATAATGACAGATTATGCAATGTTTAGGCCTGGTGATTATTGTCCAGTGTTTAAAAGATTGAAGCCCTTTGTGAATTAGAGCATGATTAGCGCAGAGCAAATGTACTTCTTTTTTAAATATGTTAATTAGTAGTCTATGCAGAGGGTGTAGCCACTAAAAGCACTAGTAACCTCACAGAAGCTTCCAATGTAGCCACACTCTAAATTGCTTGCAGTGGGATTCTATGAAGGCTATATTTAATTAATATGCTGCAGCTATTTGGGGGCTAATGGAACTTATATTATTTGTAAGAGATCTAGTGAGTAGTCACTTAACCATCCATTAGGAGTGCTGTGTTTTAGGCACATTAATTGGATTAAATGAGCAGTCTGATACAGTTTAGCTCAGATTTGATTTAACAAAGAGAATCCCAAGCCCCTTCGATGTGACATTATATTTTCTTAAAATAATAATGCAAATTTAGGCTACACACCAAAGACCTATATTTAATCATATTTACTTTTCAGTGTGATTCATAGTACAAGATTGTCTACGATGCTATATAACTGTTTTAGAAATATTTCTGATGTAACATTAAAGTGTTTTTGTCAAATTGATCCCAAGACCAGTTGCAGTGCAGCGACATCTAGTGTCATGAATAACATAAAGAGCAGTCACTGGCGTGATTTCCAGAAAGCTTGTTTTAGACCGTGCACATTTGCTTTCAAAAATGTCAAGAAATCATAATGAAATTAACTTGTATAAAATGTGTTTATATGCTGTAAAGGATTTTCATGGTTTGATTTGAAATTAGATGAGTCATTCCTTTTTAAAACCCAAGTCCTGTGGCAAGCTATCATATCTTGGTTAAGGTTGCCCCCATCTGGTCAACCACACTCTAAAACGCCAGTGGCTTTTCTGAGCCTGTCTGCTGCTGCTGTCTTGACTCACTTTTCTCTGCCTCTTTGCACTTTTACCTTCCACACAAATTTTCTGTCCAACACTTTAGATAGTGGATCTTAATGAGTTGAATTTACATGTACTAATATTAATATCCAGTCTACCCTGTACCACCTCTCAGCCAAAGTCAGCTGGGATAGTCTTCAACAGCGACCCCAATGACGAAAAGCAGTTTAGAAAATACATGGATAAATATGATTATTATTATTATTATTATTATGGGAAAAAAATTAAATGTATTCACACAGGGGGTGCAAAAGTAGGTATATGAAAAACAGAGAGAACAAGTCTAATACGTATTAGAAATATGATACAATAAAAATAACGTGATTTTTCTATACACTCGCGCAAACACACACGCACACACAATATGTCACAATTGTCATAAATTAAAGAGAGCATTGTCTAGTAAATCTAGAATTTCTAAAGCAGCACTTAAATAAGTGGTTGCATTATAACCACTTTTAAAAGATAATCTTATCCATTCCAGTGGAGTGGACCCCCCCCCACACACACACACATTTTTGTGATTTGGCACTCACAAATTCACCTATTTGCAAATTGTAACATGGCCCCAAAAGTCAAAAAAAATATTTTTACCACCATGGCAAAATAACTGCAAGTACACTCAGTTTGTACAATATTTATTTTATTGCAGCATCTTTTTAATTGACACCAAACTAAACTCCACATGGAAGTTGTATGCTTTAAGTTGCGACTACACACACTCACTCAACACTCACAAATGTAACCATTAACAGCAGCAGCTAATTTATGATTAATATGGGTAAAAAAATCCAAATGTTTTATTTTTTGGGTGGCAGAATTCTCCCTTCTGTAGGTTTAATTTCTATCGCTTAATACTTTAAAATTCTAAACACTGTTGTGGATGATGACTTCTCAGCAATGTTGTTTGTTTGCTATGGTGAGAAAATAGTTGTTATAAAATACTTTGACTGCAGGAATCAAATGTTTAAATCAATTTCTTAAATAATGAAATAATTTGCATTCACACATAACTGCTAATGTTGACTGGTGGTTGGTTAAGTTTGTTCTCCCCGTCTGAATTCATTGATTAGCTGCTCCCTCTAAATTGGGAATTATCTCTGGGATGGCCAGTCCAGCTCTGGGATAGGCAAGAGTATTGTAATAGTTTTGCCAAACTAGGACTAAACACATCATCAAAACCAAATGAACCCTAACAACTGCTCAGCACAATGTCACTACACCTATATTTGACCTTCAAATCATGTTGTCACCACATCAATTCAACACTTACGCTTGCCATTGTTACGGAGCCAGCTGCAGCAGCCTGCTTTATCGACGCAATACCTCTGCTTTAGTCAAATGTTGTTTGTTTTACACCAGACTGCATCACTCCAGTAATTCATTATCATCATTGTTGACGTGTACATACATTATGTATGTTCGTGCGTAATTAGCTATAAAATTACTATTCTTTATTTTTAAAGGATACAGCAATGGTTGAAGACGTTTGTATTTCAAATGCTAATATTACACAAGAGCTGTGATGCTACTTTTGCAAAGATAATAATACTGACATCTCATTGATATCAACTGCGACAGTAATTAATAACAGTATGTCCATTACAGTTGCAATATTTTGCAATCGTGTACACCTGTATTTCATCATAAAGAGAGCTGTTTCTTATATTGTGTATATATATCTAATTAATTGAAATAACAAAAATATTTGCATTCATTTTTAAAGTCAAATCCATCTCCCAGTTAACAGGCATCTTTGACACATTGTGAATGAGTTTTAAGGTGAAACAAGTCCGCTGTTGTAATTTGTAGTCTTGCCGGATGAGCCCATTTTCTTGTGCATGGTCACTAGGTACTGACTGCTGCTCATCAGTATGAGAGTCGATGAGGTGAAGAAAAATTGTAATGATGGACACTGAGCGGTGGGAATCAGCTGCTCAATAAGCCCCCTTAATTGCTTAGCAACAGTCTTTCAGGGTCTCTCATTTAAGATCAAGAGTTTAGTGGACTGAAGGCGCCGCTTTGGAGAAATAGAGCTTGTGCCATTCGATAAGACGTCAGAGAAATGGGCTCTATCTTCCAACTCCTCTGTGCCCCCCCCCCCCCCCCCTCTCTCTCTCTCTCTCGGTTTTGCTCGCCCACCACCCCCAACCCTTTCCTACAGGGATGATTATGTTACCTTTCAACTGCATGATGTATTCAGTTCACTAGATTATTTTCTGTCATCTCAGTTAATTGAATTCTGTCCATCATATATAGATGTTTTCACATTTGCATAAAGGTTATAGTGGTGAAGAGTGTCAAACCTCAATTTAGACAATGTCACTCAAATAAATATGCTGTCCCCCACCTACACTCCCTGTCCACTGTTTTTTTTCCTGGCTTTCTGGAGGTGGTATTTGGACGGAATTTCATTAGATGGAGATCCTGGGCTGCAGTGGTTCTTATATACATATAAATATGAATTTTAAAAAAATGAGCTTGAAGGCTCTCCATGTGAATTTGTGTTGTTTTGTACTGTGCTTGTGCTCATGTATGTGTCCATGCTCACCATCATGGCAGGTTTGTGACACAGACGGAATGTCGGCATCACTGTCTTTTTGCAAAGGCTCACAGTAAGCACTCCCTCCTACTCCGCTACTTATAGTCAAGTGCTTGTAACACGCAGCCTACCAGTGTCGCGTGAAAATGCAGACCCACAGTGGGAGGAGTCTAAGACCTTACCTTGTATACTCTGCAAAATGTACATTCATGTTTAACAGACGTAAACAATAATCCACTGATTTAAAGTCCTTTTGCGATGGCAGTAATCTGTCATAAAGTGACAGAGGGAAACAGAGCACGATAACATGTCACACGAGGAAACATTGTAAAGATGGAGAAATGACTCCCAATCCCTGACAGACATTTCACTTTTAATAATAAGTGTCCCGCAATATCCAATTATGCTTACGTCTGAAAATTGATTTGCGTGTCTTTAGTGGCAATTTCCACATTAAGCTCTTTCAAATAAACATCTATTAGGTTTATGGATCACACAGGCGTACGGTGACAGTGTGCAGCCAGAGTAAAAATAAGTCTGTCAGTCAATAAACGCTAGTGCGAAGGTGATGGACAGATTAGAGTGCTTATCTCTTTTCATCAACTGTGAATGCGGGCTGAATTTGAAGGTCAATATCTGACGATTCTTCAAGCCAAGCAGGTGACTGGAGAGTATGGATTGGCTCTCGCTCGCCGCGTACCCGTCCATCTTTGTGGGCAGACCGGGGCCGATTTCAAATGTGTCATCACCTCATTTGAGCCTACAGTTACATGGACAACAACACCATACATTATACTACATTCCTATTTAACTTGCCTCTCTCACACACACACACACACACAAGGATGTCCTTGCTTTTGTCTGAGTTGGTTGAGATCCGTGTCACAGTGGCCTTTGTGGTGTAAGTTATAAGCGGAAACTGGAAATGTGTGGTGGTTGGTTTACAATAACAAAGTTGTGTGCTTGTATTGACTTGAGTATAATTTTTTATTGTATTCAGGAATGGTTGCGGTGAAAAGCTCAGCAGATGAGGCCTAATCTTTTTATTTTAAATGAAAAAAAATACATGGGCTGGATAAAGAGTAACATTGTATCGTTTTTTTCCAATAGAACGTCCATCCACATGGCTTTGTTGCTGATTACATCTCAACTTCCCATTCCGGTGACACAATCCGAAACATTGCAGATAAAAAAACTATTTAAAACTTCTACAAGTAGTATACAACTCTGTTTATAGCTTCTTTTCTGTCCTCTTCTGCTCAGTGAAAGCAGAGCTTTACTTAAAATGGAAAGGGAAAGCCTGATAAAGGGCGGTGGGGGGGTGAACGGGGCAGATGGCATGCAGCTCATTGCTACAACTCCCTGTGTTTGTGTTTGAGCTTAGCGCACTGTGCAAACTCTACAATCGCACAAAAAGCGCTAGATAAAGCATCATTGGCACTCATGCCTTGTCAGACATGAGTGGATGCCGAATGCATGTGTATGTGCAGTCAAGGTTGGTTTTTCCAGGCTGCAGAGGTAGCGCTTGTATATTGAAGGGTCTTGTCCAGTGTGTCAGAGGGCCCTTTCGGCTACTCTCTTCTCAGACAAAGCTTTGGAGAAGGGGCTCACTCTAGCAGGACATGGCTGCTAGGGGGGAGAGGCGGAAGCGGCACTCCAGACTGACTGGCCTGCAGGAGGTGGCTATCTGAGCCGCCCCGGTTTGCTTCTCAGCCTGGTTAATACCCTTCGCGACGACCGGCACTACCCGCAGGGAAGGACATGTGACCGACCTTATCGCATCCGTGTGACTAAAAAACACGTCCTGGACAACCAGCAGTGTTGAAAAATGAAACACACTAAAATACGGGCACATTTTGTTATCCATATTATTGACAGACTGGTACTTCAATATTAATATTTACACAAAATATTTTTTTGGTGCTTCGGGTTAAGCTGTAGAAGAACTTGACATCCTGCGCTGAATGAAGCTGAAGCACCCACTGAGAGTTGCAAAGAAATATGTGTATGCATCTGCACTGTTATTGTGGCCATTTTTTTTTATTCACACAGGCAAATTTGTGAGCTCACCCTCGGCTTTTATTTACACGGGAGTCTTTCGTCTGCTCGACGGGAGAGCCTGGCAAGCTGGAGATAGGTCCTTTCAGATACTTACAAAGGCCGCTTCAGCAGCTTTTTGTTGTCGTAAATGCTTCTTTCTTTCTTACATTCCAAATATCCTTGTTTCAAACCTGGTGGCCTTGATGAGCAAGGTTCTATGGAATCAATCAACTGCGTTTCTCGCACGATCTATAACATGATTTATTGTTAGCCTTGCTGCATTGTCCCTATGGATATAAACCCCAACTTATGCTTGAGAGACAATTTTCTTTTATGAGGCTTCTTTTTTGTGTAGAGTGGATTTCAGAGAGGCCTCTGGGTGGAGGGGGAAGCACGGGTAGAGAATCCAGCCAAGGTTGAGCCATTTTTTTTTTCTTAACTCATCGACTACACTGCAAAGGAAATATGTCTCCTTTAATCCATTTTTAGCATTTCTTACAACAATTATTATTTATGAACACATGGAAATCACAAGAAATTTTAACTGCATGAATTTAATTTCATGTTTGACCATATAGAAGCCAGCCACACATCTGTATGCGTGTATTTATTAGAATGAATTAATAAGGCAGTTTGTCTTCTTTGCAAATTATCATTTCATTTCTTGGCTGCTCTAATGAAATAGTTAACTTTTATCATCTTGTGAGATTTTATTTGAGTTGGAAGTACTTCAGTGGCAAGGGTTATTGTTGCCATTTTAAGTTGAGGCAGGGCGTTGTTTTCTTTTCTGGAGAAAAACTCATCCACGCAGGGGGAGAACATGCAAACTTCATGACCTCTGCACTGTGGGAGGGGTTGCCGTAACATTTATATATACACCGTATTTTCCGGACTATAAGGCGCACCTAAAAACCTCAAATTTTCTCAAAAGCCGACAGTGCGCCTTATAGTCCAGTGTGCCTTATATATGGACCCAATTCCGGCCCGCGTCTCAATTTAAACTGGCCCGAAGCATTGTGTCATAAAAATCAATCATAAGTGGCCCGCTGAAGACTATGAATCATGAATCAAAAAGACTATGGATCATTATTTTGTGATTATAAAGTAATTTGTTGCGTCTGAAGTTGAATTAAAAAAGATAAAATGGAGAATGATTTGATTTGGATTAAAAATCTGACATGATGCAACCTGGCCTGTTAACTGCAGTCACAAACACCAATATCACCCTTCTTATTCATACAACAATAACAACAATAAAACAAACTTAATACATCTAATAAAAAAATTCATTCAACTTTCATAAAATTGCTAATTTGTTATTATTTTAATCTTTAACTTTTCTGGTAGTGCAATTGACAACAGATTCTCATTTGCAATATCAACCTATCTACAAAGGATATAGTAAAGCATATAGTTACATATTTACAAGTTCATTCACAATGGTAATGGTTCGTGGAATGTCGGTGCGAATGGTCAGCCCCTATACAGGACTGTCTCAGAAAATTAATGCATTAATGGTGCGCCTTATAGCCCGGTGCGCCTTATATATGGACAAAGTTATAAAATGGGCCATTTATTGAAGTTGCGCCTTATAGTCTGGTGCGCCTTATAGTCCGGTAAATACGGTAAATATAATTTGAGCAAATTAGTTTTTTCAAAAGTTAATTTGCATTAATCAGTGGCCAAAAAGTAGTGCTCTGTCTCATAAAGGTTGGTGACCCCTGTTCTATAGTCGACGTAAACTATTCATTTTGCTTAGTCTTACCAGCTCTTTCATTGTTCAGCAGGAAGCACTCTTTGTGAAAGGGAACTATTTATGGCGGACATATGTGCAAAGACCAATCGACAACATCTACCAGCTTCAGTAAAACAACAACATCTGCCCTCAGTCTTTATAGCCTGCAACATATGTCCCTTCTTTGGTGACAAAGCTGGTTGTGACTCTCATGCTGTTCCTGTCCGCCAGTCCAAACATACATCTTTAGATACCTGTCAGCCTTTATTATTCTGTCCTCTGTTGGAGCCGATAAGGGAAGTTAAAGTTTAATGAAATGCAGGCTGGGTCCAGCTTTTATGATTTGTCGCAGTCTGGGTGCTGGGAGCCCTCTGCTATGTAAACATGGCGCCGGTGGTCACAGCCATTATGTCCAAATGACAAAACATGGACGGCATGGCAGAAATGTAACTCAGCCACTTTTGTTGTTGCCTTTGTGCAGCTCTATACCTCCTCCATAAACAAAAATGAGGACATTTGGAAATTCAAATTGACCACATATCTTCTGTCACAAATGACCCATGGCAGTAGCTACATCAAAATATATCCATTTTCTGTCTGTTTTTTTCTCCTAAAATTGATAGCCAGTGTGTTTCTGAAACAATATGTAGCTTAAACTAGCAACCACATAAAAATGCCAGTGTTGCATGTGAACAGTGAGCCTTGTGACCCCCAGAACACTTGAGAAGTCTGGTCAAAAAGCCCCAATTGGATCGGTGAACTTTAAACTCAAATAGCAAATAAGATGGTTAAAACAAAAAAAGAGTTAAGATAAAATAATAATAAAATAAGATGTGCTTTATATAGATTTTCTTTTTAATTAAGTAAGCTTTCTTAGTCAAAATTGATGAATTGGTGTTTCTTGTTTAAATACATGGACAAGATGCGAAGCAAGTTGAGTGACATCTCAGATTCCGCAGACTCTCACTAAGTAGGTTGAGGAGGCTTGTTATTGACAAGTGCCTTTTTCTATCTCTCTTCATGTCTCCAGTATAATGATTTCAGACACTATAAATATATTTTTTAATTTTCCATAGTCAGGAATTTCAATTTCTTATGTTACATATTTTTTGTTTTACTGAACCCTCAACCACAGAAGGGTCATATTTCAGTGATCACTACATTGTGGATAATTGAGCTGTTGATCAAAAGCTGCAGAGCGTAGCATAAATGACAAGGACCATCCCTTTTCACTGGTTTGTTCTGCGCTAGAAGGAACTCTAGGAAACCGCTTATTCTCCCTCTTCAATTCTGAGCTCCATTTTAGCCAGGACTGCAGTCTAGCTGAGAACAGGGGTCCACAGCTACACAGGCATATCCACCGTGCACACTTCAGTAGATGTCTTAATACAGACAGGATCTAATTTAGCTCATCCGCTGACGTTGATCCTTTTGGTAAACTCAAACTCCCCCGCTCCTCATCGCTCTCCCAGTAGCACTGATGCCAGAAAAGCCATGCAGGCATATTTTTGACAAGAGCAACCGCTTCTTGGTTTAAAACCTCTTTACATTTTCACTTAAATACATGATGTTATTTTAGAGAACTTTTTTAGAATAAGAACAGGAAGCTTTTGAAAACAAAAAAAATATTAGAGATTTTTTATCTCGCTGGAAATACCATGACGCATAAATATATACACATAAATACCAGTGATGTCATCAGCAACTAGTCAACTTCAATTTCATCGTATTGGTGTTGACCTTAAATAAATAAATGAATGTGTCCCCTACTTGTGGCTAGTATAAAAAACTCATTTGGTCATCCACAATAAACATGATGTTACCTTTCTGATTTGTTAAATAAAACAGCATAATATCATATAGTATATAGCAAGGTGTCAAACTCAAGGCCCGGGGGCCAGATATGGCCCGCCACATCATTTTATGTGGCCCGCATCAAATTCGTGTGTCATTACTAGAATTGCAAATTGTCTTCACTTTTAATAATATCTTTTTTTTTTTTTAATATTTGACCAGTTTTTACTCGTCTGATTTGAGAACGAGTTATTTGTCAGTTTGTTTTGTAGCCTTTACTGTATATAATATGAGGTGCTCATCCATTTATTTGGGTTGACTGTCATAATGGCCCTCCGAAAGAAGCTATGACTACAATGCGGCCCGCGAAAAAAATGAGTTTGACACCCCTGGTATATAGTATTACATTTTGTATAGGATTTAAAAGACTACGCAGGAAAAATAAGCAATTTTCTTATCTAGAAGTCATCATTAGTGGAAACAGTATAATCAAAGGTCTACAGTTAGGTTTTTGTGTTTTTATATAATAAGTTGGAAACTGTAGAATGGACGGACTGGTTGTTATAGGTTTCCTGCTGTGTGTCCATTTGACATGGTACCCTGGACAGACATATGGAGGTGTGTGTACAAATACTATAGATGTGTGTGTGTGCCCTATAATCAGTAGGTCTCTGACAAGAGAAGGAGCTAGTGGCTGGCGGGAGGGACTAAGGGACAGCAATGATAACAGATTGAGCTACTGATAAACTGTGCTCTATTGGTCCTCGCTCTCCCTTTGCCCACTTTTTTTGTCGGCACCTATTTAGTGGACTCTTTCACCTATGGTGGATTAGAAACCCGGATAAGGAGAAGCAAACACTGGCGGCTCCTCCAAGTAAGTACGAAAGAGGGTAGCAGAAGAAGATAGAGAGAATGAGGAGGAGAGATGGAAGGACGATGCTGGAGAGAGAGAGAAGGAACGGACAGGCAGTGTATAGATATTCAAGAATGACCACTTACAATCCAACCTACACTTCCCTCACCTCAAACACACATGTACACAACATCATTTTAGCCTATTTTATTTTTTGCTTGGTGGGCTCTTGACGATGAAGCAACTGTTTTTTTTTTTGTTTTTGTTTTGCTCGCTGCTACTGCTCTTTGAGCTTGAAGCCCATGATGGGTTCAAGTGGTGTGTCGTAGGAGATGTCAAACACGGTCTAATTCTGTGTGGTTAACGGCTCGGCCCGACACGCGCAGGACAGTGTAAACAGGGATTAGGTTGACGTCTCAATCATAGCATGGCAGACTGACAGACAGGTTGCTCTGACACTGACAGCAGCACAAGCTCCCTGATGTTGCAAATGTGCCCTCACCGACCACAACAGTAGCTTTACCAACACAGTGTTGTATTTGAATAATTAATTTGATTATTTTGGTTGTATATATACTGTAGACATTGCATTTGAGAGGATGCTAGGTCTGTGTTTTAATGTCACGTTTTAAGCCATCTGTGTGTACATTGGATTTAGGAAGCCCAAATACAGTGGAACCTTAAAGTTGAAGACAATCCATTCCCACTCATCTTTTGAACACCATAGACCAGAGGTCCCCAACCACCAAGCCGCACAGGAAAAAAAAAAAAAAATTTTTATCGACGATCAATTAATTCAGGTCAAGACGATCGTCCCAGTCACGTGACGAGTTTCCCCAGTCGAGCCCGCAAAGCTAGCACAAATGAGTAAGAATTTATTTTGAAAAATATTTTTAAAAAATGGCGATTCTCTCCCAATTACATCTGTCGGTTCAGGTGACATGTCACCTCAGTCGAGCCAAGAAACAGAGATGTTTGGAAAGCTTCTTCGGAAAGGGAAAAAAGCCCAATGAGGAGATGGAAGAAAAGGCTACGACTTCTAAGAAAAGGAAAGCTGCATTTAAAAGAAAAATTCTGGAGTCCTACTTAAAATATGGATTTATTGCCACAGGTGACTCTGATTAATTTATATAAGGGCCGGTCCGCGAAAATATTTCTGACACGTAACCGGTCCGTGGCGCAAAAAAGGTTGGGGACCGATGCCATAGACCACAGATGTCAAAGTCAAGGTCCAGGGGCCAGATCCGGCCCGCCACATAATTTTATGTGTCCCGCAAAAATCTAAATTATGAGTGTCAACTCAATGTTCTTCTTAAAATGCCAAAACTCTAAATAGTCTTTCTTTTTAATAACAGTGAGATGTTGCAATGATCTTTTGTTAAAACCACACTTTCAAAGTGAATTAGAAAATTGTTGAACTTTTTTTTCTGGATTTTATTATGTTTCTTTGTTTGTTTGTTTGTTTGTTTGTTTGCTTGTTTGTTTGTTTGATTGATTGATTGATTGGTTGATCTTTATTTCGAACATGTTCAAAACATGAAAAATGGGGAAAAAAATAAATAAAACAATTCACACTTTAAAGTGCCATATCTAAATCCATGAAACAAATAAATAAACAAACAAAAACAACGGAGAAAAAAAATACAAAGAATGCGATAATATGTCATTATTGGCCCCACGAGGGAAACCATAACGATGTGGCCCGCAACAAAAATGAGTTTGGCACCTCTGCCATAGACAGTATAAACTGAAGATGCCTTTCAGGAACACAATGGAAAAGGTAATAAGAGTGGGTTCGCTGGAAATAAGTCATGTCACCAGGCAGTATTATGCATTCACTTTCCTCCTATCAATGTAGTGTAATTAAAAGTTCAGTTTAAGAACAGTGCCCAAATAGCAATGACACACATTCAATAAAAAGGTTGCTGTAAGCAGACTAACCCTAGAAGCAAACAATTATGTACTCTCTAATGGCAATTGTGTCTGAACAATTTTGAAATAGCACATATGATAATTTCTCCATTTGTGGCTGCAGAGTATGTGTGATTAAAATAGTGTAATTATATCCACTGTATTGAAATAACACTCTCAGCGAACCTGAAATATCTGACCACTGTGTGAATATAGGGATAGTTGATAGCCTCAACACAATGCCATATAGTGCTGTAAATGAATAGGCTATTCCATTTGCTAAATTGATCCATGGGAGATAATTTACCTAGTGGTGCTGATGGTTCAAGCAGCAGAATGCTCTTACTCCTCTTTTGAAAGGGGTTAAACTATTGAAAAGACACAGCTGACCTACACCGCGTTCTTTACAGATGGTGTGAATCTTGACGAATAAAGTGCCACTCCATAAAGCAATTGAAAAAAATATATATTTTCCAGAAAATGTTGATGAAATGATTGAGATATTTTATACTGGTGGTAGTTAGACGCAGCTACAGTAGGTCCGAGTTGACAGGTTCTCCACACTCAAGACAACGGCGTGCGTCTCAGTGCCAGTGAGCAGCTTCTTTCAGTCTCACACTCTGGTGTCAAGTGCTGCAAACAATATGCACTCACAGCAAGCACTACTCAACTTCAGGAGCCGACAAGCTCCATTGACAGTGCCTTTGCTACAACTGTTTCTAATTGACACAGATAGATAGATAGATAGATAGATAGATAGATAGATAGATAGATAGATAGATAGATAGATAGATAGATAGATAGATGGATGGATGGATGGATGGATGGATGGATGGATGGATGGATGGATGGATGGATGGATGGATGGATGGATGGATGGAAGGACGGACGGACGGACGGACGGACGGACGGAAGGAAGGAAGGACGGACGGACGGACGGACGGACGGACGGAAGGAAGGAAGGAAGGGCAGATGGACTGACGCACAGACTGACAGACAGACAGACAGACAGAAAGATAGATAGATAGATAGATAGATAGATAGATAGATAGATAGATAGATAGATAGATGGATGGATGGATGGATGGATGGATGGATGGATGGATGGATGGATGGAAGGAAGGAAGGAAGGAAGGAAGGAAGGAAGGAAGGAAGGAAGGAAGGAAGGAAGGAAGGAAGGAAGGGCAGACGGACTGACGGACAGACAGACAGACAGACAGACAAGAGGGAGGAAATTCAGGTGCCAGCAATTAAATACATGCAAGGCCCATGTTACTCCACATTGGCGTTAGCTCGCTAATCAGCATCTCTTGCGTATCTCTTTGCAAAAACAAATAAACTATCTGTAAATGGCTTGCTTGCATTTCCTCTGCAGTCTGTTAATCAAATAGACAAATGTGCTGTGTAGAGGGAGAGAGCTCACTAAACCAGCGACCAATGAAACAATGAGAGCCACAACCTGAGAAAAATCCCACCTGGAGATCCAGTCTTAAAACCACTGAAATCGAATGACTCCAACGCACGCATAAAGTGTGAAATAATTTCTCTGGGAAAAGCTAGTAGGAAAGACTACTGCCGTTTTTTCCTCCTTTAAATATTTACATATTGTATTTCCATTTCCTCTCCTCACGCTTGCGTGGGTTCTCAGTACTCCAGCTTCCTTCCACATAAAACAACATGCATGTTGTTAATTGAAGATTCAGAATTGTCCATTCATGTGAATGTGAGTGTGAATGGTTGTTTTGTGCGTCGTCCACTTGAACATGTAAGCACCACTGTCTAAATTGACGTCTTGGTTTTTGCCCTCTGAAGCGTAGTCAGTGTAATTACCACAGATTTTAAAATGGTATCGCTCACCCATTTAGGTAAGCTTGGTTAACGGAGAGCCCATCCGAACAACTTGCTAGCACTGAGCAAGCCACCCAGAAGAAGTAAAGGCTGGATCTCATTTCTCTTAGGGCCTCTTTGAATTAGATTTTGCTTAGAAACGATGCTTTTCTATCTGAGCAAGATGACCTGGAAATATTTGGAGGAAAGATTATTTGAATTCTACAAATGCCATGTTGATTGCATGCTATGGTGTGAAAGCAATGAATTTGATTAAAATTGGCTGCAAGAATCAAACGTGTTTTTCAAAAGACAGTCAGAGTTGGCATTTAGATGTGCCACTGGCCAGTGCCACTCTCGACAACTGTGTAGCTCTGCCAATGATGTTGATTGGTTCGATTTACTGTTCATTGTGAGAATGGCTAAATGGGCAGTTCCCTCTGGTCCAGTTCCTTGGGGCGGAAATAAGAAAAAATTATTCAAAATTCTACCACTGAAAAAAATCAATGCCTCCGCTTAATCCCTTAGTTGAGTAAATCAAAGCCCCTAGCCACTATGAAGAAATTTTGTATTCATATTTATTGATTTATAGAGTGGACTCATTAGATAGTTAACATGTTATTCTAAGAAATATTAGCCATTATATTAGAACGCTGTGCTGCAAAGTGACTCAATCAAATTTCACAAGAGCCAAATGAATGCAACTGTTGATGGGTATTGAAGTCTTTCAATAACTGTCTTGCCGTCATCACGCTCATCATACCACTGAACAAAAGAGCTGGAGACCAATTATTAAGAGATCCTCACAAACTAGTGAGCTAGTTAAATATTGTCAACTCCAGCCAAATTCTCATTTTGCAGCTATTAATTAAGCCATTTAATCATCCACCGCGCTAATTGCATAATTAAATCACTGCCTCCTGGCTGCAAAAAAAAAAAAAAAAACATAAATAAAAAATACTATTCATCAACAATGTGGTTTGGTTGATAACGTTAATGAATGTTTAGGAGCACAGTGACTCGCCAAAACAACATGTCTTTGTTTTTTGTATCATTCTTGGTGTAACTCTATTAGTACAAGACAAAGAGAGAAGAAATTGTAAAGTCACTCAATAAACTAAATCAGTGGAATGAACATTTATTTGAAAAATCTGAATCGTATAGTTAACAGTGCTCAATGGGAGTTCCATCTGTTGAATATTATAAACAAAGAATCATAAATTAATATGAATTACAGTCAAATTGTTACAATGGTGTAAACAGAATATTGACTCAGAGGAGCAGAACCAATTCAAGCGCAAGCAAACAAGCAATAAGTGTATTTAAATCTTGGAAGCGTAACAACACAAGCAATTTAAAACACAATGAACAAAAAAATACCGTATTTTCCGGACTATAAGCCGCACCTGATTATAAGCCGCACGAGGTAAAATGAGAGGAAAATCTTGTTGTTTTTTGATATATAAGCCGCACCGGACTATAAACCGCAGGTGTTTTAATGTTTAATTACTATTTGTAAGAGAATATACACGAGAATTATCAGGAAAAAAATTGTTCTTTAGGAACGCATACCTTTAATTAACATAACGTTTATTGACAGAGATGAAGGAGCTCTGCAAAAAACATCTAAATCTCAGCGATGACCAAAATAAACATAATGTGCAGGGAACACTCGCAACACACAAGTGATAATAAATAAAATGGGACCACTAAGAGGGTAAAACTGGCAATGCAATACAAGCTACACGTAAATTTCCGGAGAAGACATTCTGAAAAGGGTGACGCAACAAGATGTCATCAACAATAGCCCAGTGCCCTCTAGTGGTCGGAGGAAACATCTACGGCAAACCTCCGACAAGCAAAGCGGTGCCACACAACAGCAGTCCACAAACTTTTTACTAACGAGTGTATAAAGGTATTAGACATCACAAAAATCATGTAAAATCCATAGATACGCCGCACTGGACTACAAGCTGCGGGGTTCAAAGCTTGTGCAAAAAATAGCGGCTTATAGTCCGGAAAATACGGTCCTATATCAACAAAAAGTTGACGTAAAGGGGGCTATATTCTGACAAGGACAAAGCAGAGACTTGTGAAATGAAAACAAATATAATGAAAGTAATGCAATAACACGATTAAAAAAAACTCATATCAGATTGAAATAAGTAGCAGCAGAAGAGGTGAAAATTTTAATGCCACTTTACAGAAACAAGGACAAGCATAGAAACACAAACAATGCTATGTTCACACTGCAGGATATGATGCCTAATTCAGATTTTTTTGTTGAATCCAATCTTTTTATGTTTTCGTTTATAATATTAAAAATCAGTGCCACTTAGACTGTGAATGACACACTTTGGTGAAGTGACATGCATGCGCACAAAAAGACATCACGTTTATGTAATTAAATGACTTCCTGTATGTTGGGGTTGATCTCAAATTGACAAAGGACGAATATGTTTTGGGGAATGACATATTATTTATGTCTTGAGTAGGATTAAGTTAAATTCAAATATAAAATGAACACTGTAAAACTTTGCAGGTGTAAACAAACAAGCAAACAAATTAAAAACTGTAAATAAATTCTCAAATAAGTGCATTAAAGCTTGACACGACATTGACCCGAAAATCAAGACGTGGCTATTGATAGGCTCAAGCTCAACTGAACTGTCTGCGAATATACAGGTGTGATGCCCTTGTTTGGGTTTCCTGCGCAAGAATCAATGAATCCCTTCCAGTGTTTCAATTCCTGAAGAGGCTCCATCGGAAATTAATACATAATAGTCACCCTATGCTTGAAGAAAGGCCCATTACGGCTTTCAATTGACTGTACTTGGCTTTCATTTCAAAGCTAAGTGATGCACATAAAGGTGAGAGTTCACTAACCATTGAAGTATCTGCCTTCAACTGACTCTGGCACTCTTAAAGCAGAAGGACAAGTATGAATGATCACTCTGGATAAGACTTCTCACAAGCGGCCACTGTACCTTCTCCCTCCCAAAATAGAAACTGAATAAATCTACTGACAAAATAGCATTTACATCATTCTTTTTAAATTGCAATTTGCCGCCTTTTTCAGCTGCTATCTGATTTTGGTTTGTCAACAGCGCACTGTATTATTTTGATGCAAATTTCCTCCCAGCTCAATGGTTCTAATTTCACATTTGTTTCTCAGCCTTGGAGAAAATAGCTAGGGAGAAATGTGTAACTGTAATCAGTGTAAAATTGAATCCGAAATATTCTATCTATGATTGCCAATCCGCAGAGGCTGTGGAAGAATTGTGGAAGCGGCATGTAATAACCCGTTTGGCTTTATGAGACAAAGAGACCACACCCAAATGACAGAGTGGTCTTTATTTTTTAAGAACTAAAGGTTTTGAGGTAAATTATCTTTTCTTGGTCCCGTAGCAAATGACTTCCTGATTTATTCAAATACACCGGCATGAACAGCCAAAATGGCAAATATGAGACCCCAAGGGTATTCATCTCATGTAATATATGCACAGGCTAATTTATTACACCAGGACTAATTTCCATTGCTTGTGCTTGGAGTTGACTTATTCATTATGAGATGTTTTTTTTTCTTTTTCCCCCCCTTGCAACCGTTTTTCCTTTTCCTGCTTTATAATTGCACATCTACATTCAGGAGCAGCTTCTTTGCAAATAAGATGAGCCCTTGCCATTTAGCATTCAGAGCCTCCATGCCCAGGTGAGCCCACAGCCCACTCAGGGCACAAGCAACACTCCTTTTTCTTCTCTCCAAAATAACCACCCACCCACCCTCCCAATCACCAATGCTTTGGATCTCTGACGGGCTCTGCCCCCAGAAGCGCTATGACCACCTCAGAAATATCACATAGCCTCGTATGTGATTAGGCTTGGGACTCTAATTAGGAAAAGTTAACTGTTAGATGAAAGCTGTCACATCTGTGATAAATAGTGCTGGTTCAGTAGATGATTCCCTAGGGGGTCTGCATCAAAAGATCCTTCCCCGCTGAGCATGTCCTCTCTAGCATGTTCTCATGTGCCAAATCAGCCCCTCTGAGTGGCAGCGCATATGAGGGGATAGAAACACAGAGGCGCAGGCACAAATTAACTGCAAAGGAAGGAAGAAGAGGAGGAGGGAGAAATGGATGGATGGAAAAAAAGACGAGGGCGATAGAAGAAAGGGAAACATTGCAGATCCGCGCCACCGTGGTTTTGTAGGTCTTGTTAAATGGAGAACAGGGGGCAAAGACACAAAGGGATGTGAGGGAAAACAATGTCGCTTAACAAGACATCATTGGCTCATCATTAGCAATTTGTTGTGGGCATAATTTTCCCTATGCCCCTGGCATAATAGGTGCCCAGGGAAATGCCTGCCGCTTTTGTGTGCCCTCATTTGGCTGTTTATTTACTTGGCTCGTGTCACAAACGAGATCTGGCTACCTCAAGCGTGAGCTGAGATAACGCCGTTATGGCTCCACATCAGAGCCCTGTTAAGCTGGAGCTTCTTTAATTGACTCCCTAGCTCAATGCCAGACCCATAGGGTCATAGATCCCACCCAACCAATAAAGTTGCCATTCCAACAAGGTGTACAATTCCATACAGTATGCAATATGTTACGATGATATCGGCAAATTTGTGGTGGCTACCAGTAGGACTGTGGCAGCCTCTGATTGGAATACCCATCACAATTGTAGCCTGCAGATCGACCAACTCCACCAAAATCGCTTAACACCCTCTGCGCCACAACTTAGACCCGCTTTTAGCTAATTTTAACCATGTGCTTTATTTTTGTGTGGTGCAAAATTGTTTTCTGTACTTGAATGATACAGCAGCTGCAAACTTCTGCAGCAGTAATAAATATGGTGAAACATCTTGAAGCGTATCACTCCCGTTAATGACAAAAATGGGGAGACAGTGTAAGCTTTATAATAAATTGTCTGCGCTTCCTCTTTACTCATCTCCACACAGATGGTGGAGCCAGCAAACGTTGCTGTTTCATCAGCCCTGCTTACTGTGGCCCTTTTTAACATAGACACAGAACACATGCACTAGGATAGAAGAATGGCCAGATGGATGCATGACGTTGAAGTTACTATTCCAAAAATAAAGGGCGTTTTTTGTTTTTTTTCTCGAATGGAAAGAAATTAATGATGCCAGCTTTGCTCAACGCTGACAGATTGTAGCGACTATAAATGTGCACTCCCTGACTTCCTGTTACTCGCCCTTCTCCCCCCGCCATGCTTATTGAATGACAACATTCACATCAGTTTAACTGTAGTGCAATTGTATCCGTTTTTGAGGAAATGAAAATCAAGTATTTGACCTTTGCATCTTACAAGTGGCTTTGTGTTATGCAGTGGTGGCCGTCAAACTTGTGGTGGCGCACGATCAGCTTTTCATGGCTCTATTCTCCCTTTTATTTTCCTCATAATGTCATAAGCCCTCATTTCGAGTCCAAACAGCTATAATGTATTCTGTCCGACATTGCTGGAATTTGCATGAATTTCTGAAAGCTTAAATCCGGCCAGTCTGGTCTTAGTCCTTCATTGCTTGAAGTGTTCTAAATGTACACGCATGAACACAGCAGCCCCACATCTGTTACTCTGACATAAAAAAAAACCTGAGCTTTGCCAAGGCCAAATGAGAAGATAATGAAATCAATTTCCACATTGTGTTTCACACCCTTTCATCAGGACTGGCCCTTGTGGCTTGAACGCTTGTGATTTCAAAAGCACTTAACATACACCAACGCCTTTGTTCAAGAAGCAAACTGCTTCTGCAGGGACATCAATGCAAATAAAGCAACTAGCAGAGCGAAGAAAAACTTGAGCTGAAGAACAACCAGATTACCCGCAATTAATGGGTCTTCATTACATTTCTCCCGCGTTGTCTCTCCAGCATAGCGGAGATTCTCCGTGAGTAATAAATAGGCACCCACAGCTTTCGCTTTGGTTATGAAACAAGAAAACAGATTATTGTCGAGATCACCCACCGTGAACACCAAATGATACTTAAAAATAATGATGTTCTTAACCGTACTCATTAATAGCATAGTGTAGAGAAGAACAATACTCTCCTCCAGGATAGCAAAACAGATTGCAAATTAGTGCATATAGCAGAGAGGCAGTCCGTTTGGAAGCGCATAATGAAGGAAAATAAAGCTGCCGGCGTTGTGATATTCTGTTCCCGTAAAGGCATTTAAGTACGTTGAATATTTGACAGCGGCCGCTTCTAAAAATTGTAATAAATTAATTAAAAAAACTTCCAACAAACTAGTTATTTGCATGAGATGCGTGAAGTTGATGCACATCAAATCGTAAAAATCCCTTGTGATCTTTAGACATCTTTTCCTTATGCACTATATGTTAAATACATCTGTTTGCTTATTCCTTTTGAAATTGGCAGCATATGGTGGGACAAGAGATTAAACGTTTCGGGCACAAATCCTTTTTTATGTGTTGAAACTGCAAGTTTAGGCTTCACAGCTTGACAGAAATTCAAATCAGATGAGGATCCAACAAATATGTGCAGCCTAATTTCTGAGGCACAGGGGAACAAATCAAACATGGGCCCGTATACAGAACAGTCAGGAAAATTGAGTGATCCATAACTCAAGCCTTGTCATTGCTTTCTTTCCTAAAGAGAACGACTGGAGACACAGCGAGATTGTTCACTTCTTGCCAGGCCAAAATGATTCTTTGTCAGCCAGGCATAAATAAAATTGTGTTGATTGTTCTGTCAAAGCTAATCTGACAGCTTGGGGAAGCAGTCGTTTATCTAATGACAGAGTCTCTATGACAACAATCGATCGTCTTCAAACTTGTGGTGGAGGGAGGGAGGGAGTGCTTTACACAAGACTGCCCCAGTAAAAAGACAGTGTTTCCTTTTTTGCATTTTTGAATTGAAAAGGGTTGTAGAATCTCTTTAGGATCTCAAACATATTCACCGGATTTTGCACATGTTCAAAATTCCATCGCGACAACAAAAGAACATATCTAACGAACGTCTGCCGACCGTTTAACCAACATTTGCTACTTTGAATGAACCCTGTCGGGAATTCAACATTTGCTGCCTTTGAAAATATTCTCAATCGCTCACGGCTCGGTTGGATAGGGGCTTTAGATATAAAATTCTTTTGTGTTCCAGTGCCCTCATTGACTTTACTGCTTGTCCCAAGAGAACATTAAAGGCAGTTCATGGCGGAAGCACACTTTGTTTATGATGATGTACATTGCCTATAATGGATGCAATGGATTATAATGAGTTGAAGGACATTGTTCAGTACTGAATGACCCAGTTATACAAGGTAATAGCTCAGAGCAGCAAAATTAAAAGCCTGCCAGTGCGTTTAACATCCCTTCTCTAAGGAGCATCGAGTGTACTATCCATTTGCATACTCCTGTCATTTTTGCATGAAATGAGAAAAATAAGTAAGACTCACTATCAGCTTTAGTGGCTCCCTTGACAGAATATCTCAAATGATTAAAGTGGGAGGGATGAAGAAGAAAAAGAAAATAACAGAGCCCTGACAAATATTACCCACAACATTAAAATGGCCGCTATTGTTATTATGGCCAGACAGATTCAATTCATTTCATCACACGTAAAGTATGGCAGGTGCCTCAATAGGCTGAAGCCAAGCAGCAAGTCAAGAAGATTAGCAGGGCACTGATATCATTATTTCCACCTATCAGGTATTCAGCAGGGAGGCAATCGTGGTTTCTAGGCTTATTAGTCCACACTCGGAGGAGAGAGAGCCCAGCGATAAAGCTGACTGTGATAGCCAAGCGTTCCAGCCGAAAGTGCCGCCGCTGTGTCACTGACCAAATGCCACTGCATCCCCGTAATCCTGCTTAACGGAGGTTAATACAAAATAAAAAGAGGTCCTCATCAATCATGACAACATCCCATTTGCATTTTTAAGTTATAACACTGCTGACGGAGGATATAAAAAATAAGAATAGGTGGGGAAATTAAAAAAGAAGAGGGGAAGGATGCATTAGCACTGATATGGCAAGCTCACAAATGCGCATCGAGTGTGTTTTAAAATTGTGTGGAGAAGTGGAGCCGCAATCTTGAGGGTGGCAGGCGAGCAGATCCTCTTGGCAATTTGAAGACATCTGCCTCTTGTGTTTGGGCAGCCTGTGCCAGCACAGGCCCCAGAAGAGAGTGCTGCTCCAAAAGCCCAGTGTGCTAAAGCCCAGAAGTGTTTGTCAAGCCTAATAAATATTGCACAGCGCTTCCTCTTAATCTCATTAATGTTTGTGCATGTCTGTTGGTGACTGCAGATGTAAACAAGGGATGAACATTAAATCCTTGAGAGAGAAAAAAAAGAATCATCAATTCGACCGATCCCCTCCCTTGATATCTAACTGTTCTCCTTTAATCTTTGAAGCACAGTGATACTCCGAGATGGAAAATACAATCATCGCTATCTCCTTTTTAACACCTGAGTTCATCTGCCCGCTTTAGATTTGTGTCTGGGATTGCGTTGCTGTCATATTTTGGCCAGATGAAGATGTCTGCAGCTCTATTTGACAACATGCCTACATAATTATGGCTAATTTGTAGACCAAATATCTGCTTATCACTGCCCGGTCTGTGAGCGCTTGGGGGTTGTGGGGGCTGTGTGTGTGTGTGCATGCGTGTGTGTACAAAAGTGTGTAAAAGAGAGACAAAGGGAGAGCTGTGGGGAAGCGTGACCAGGACCTTAATATGATTTGTGTGTTTTGATGTCATGGTTTAACAGTTTTATAAGACAGCTCTGTGATAAGTATCATGTTATTAGGGAGTTACATATTTGACTTTTATTTCTCAGTGGAAAGCACGTTGGGACTGATTGTATTACAATAATGGTGTTAATAAGGGTCCCCAGGGAGGAGTACCAAAAAGATGGCGATTTTCATTGCCACTGACTGCATTAAAGCAGAGTTGACTCCCAGAGGTGGCTCTAATATATATATATATATATATATATATATATACACACACCGTATTTCCCGCACTATAAGGCGCACCGGATTATAAGGCGCACCTTCAATGAATGGCCCATTTTAAAACTTTGTCCATATATAAGATATATACATTTGGCCTGCGGGCCAGACTTTGGACACGCCTGCTGTAGTGGCTCAATATTGGTCCATATATAAGGCGCACCTGATTATAAGGCGCACTTCGGCTTTTGAGAAAATTGGAGGTTTTTAGGTGCACCTTATAGTGCGGAAAATACAGTATATATATATATATATAATATTTTTATATTGTATTTTTTTGTGCAGCTAACATGCAAACATAAGAATGGAATTGTAGCTGAGCGAGAGGGCCCCGTTGGCCCTGTAATGAAATCTTCCTGAGCTTGCCTTTACTAGTTGCAATTATCATTAAGCTTCCAATGAAACCAGTCCACTCCAGCCTCACCTAAAAGCCGACAAAGACCCACACATAATATTGTATTAAATGGGAGCAAAAAAAAAAAAAATCAATACACAATGCAAATGAAAAGCTGGCGAGTAGGATCCACTCAGTATGCATATTTCCTGTCAAGTACACTTTCTGACCCACTGAATGCCTTTCCTAGTGGAACTCAGTACTTTTGAAAATTACCGATGATCTCTTGTTATGAGCCCGCCTGGCAGTATTTGTGATATACTTGTGGTGCCACGCGTGCAGTGAAAACACGCTCATTTCCTCGCTGAATGAAAAAGAGTTTGTCCGTGAACGCAGAAGAATGTACCGCTTATGTCCTTTTTGTACACAGTAAATGGAAATGTTGATAAATACCTCCTCCTATTGAGCACTCGTTTTGTGTGCGGCACACAACGGCACAAGAGAGCTAATTATGAGAAGGATGAGCGAGGGTGAGGAGCAGGGTGGGCTGCTACTTATTTTGCTGCCTTTCTTTCCATTGTATGGAGATGTTATTGCTGGGGATGTAAACATTTGTGTTTGTGTGCACCATTGTAATGCCGAGGAAGGCAGGTTCTGAATGCGTGTGCTTCGCCCAACAGATAAGTGCTTATCATATACTGTACCTGTAGCCACCGGGTCACATTCAATATTGACGAGCAATTCTTCCGAGACCACTTCTCGTGGTTGGATTTGAAATCGTAGCTGGTAGGGTGGTCCTTTTCTTTTGTGAACAGGCACACAGTCGGGTTGTCCTCGTGTTCACTCCAAGACCTGCATTCGCTCTTGTTCAACGGCAGCTGTTTATTCTCTTTTGTGCTTTGTTTCTGACACACTTTTTGGTTTATTACTTATAGTTTGTGGGTTCCCACTTAATAGTTTTATACATATTTAGTATATAGATTGTAGGAATATAATTTACTTTTCTGGATTTATATATATTGTGAGTACACTATATTTTTTTCTGCAATACATTTAAAGAAAATGCAATCCACGTTTCTTATCCTTATCTATTATGAGTATGTTATCATCTTAATTTAGTTCATTTTACCTAATCCTACAAATTGAAATTTATGTTCTAAAACACTTAAGAACAAATATTTGTAAATGAAGATCAAGCAAAGTTTGTAAAAGCAATGATAACACTATGATATCAAAATAACATATCTCCTGGCTGGCCCAACTTTATGAATACTGGTCATCATGCGTTGCTATAGCAATGGCAGATATGTTATTCTCTATAATAAAAGCCATTTTACCATATAGGTTATTTTTATAAAACATTTTTTTAAAAAAACTGTGATTTCATATTGCAATTTTAAAGATTTTTTTTTAATCTTGTGATAAAAACACCTTATATAGTTTACTTATGATACACTTTGTCCTTGTGTGCTCCTATACTGCACATTAGACAATAGAATCATGAGCATCAACCCTTGAGATGAGCTCTTATCTAATTAGCCCCCAGCTAATGTGCCTGTAAAAAGTTCCCTTTTACAGACATGAACACAAGAGCAATATTAGTCACGCTTAGCTATGTCCCCCCCTCCCCCTGCTTTCTTTCTCACACTTTTTTTTTTCCTCCAGCCGCACCTCAGCAGTGAAGGACATTTGTGAATTTGTTTAAGGTCAGTGGTTATGATGTGAACTCATTATAGGAAAGGTCAGACCCATACATAAATGTATACAAGGCTAGTGCGAGCGTGGCCCGTCTCCGAGTAGGATCTTAGGATTCTTAAGGAGCTCGCCCTGGGAAGAGAGAAGGGCAGACCTCACAGGAGGTTCACAGGAGCGGACTGTCTGTCACAGCCAGGCAGCCAATCCAGTGTCTCACTCCACTGATTATACACACTTCCTAGACCTCACTGGAGATACTCCACAGGGAACGGGTTTTGATACTTGTCGTGGAGAAATAATCATGTTGAACAGGGTGCCTGCTATTCCCCTTGGAGTTTCAGCTCCGCATCCCTGGTTAAGACTCCTGTCTCTAATGACCCATGTCAAAGACTGAAGCGGACTGCCATAATGACATATCACATCTCATCATTTAGGCCCCACACTGACAATTATAATCACCAGTATAGCTTTTTCGGTTAGATCGGGACATTATTATGACAAATTGATATGGTGATGAGCGTCACGGAGGTGTGAAGCAGAAGGGAAAAAGAAAGGTTAGAACGTGGATGCGCGGTACGGGGGTGCCTGGGCGGGACCGGTATGGGGAGGTTACATTTGCACAACAAGGGCCGACCTGAGTAAAAACAGGAATGTTCTTTCGTTGCATCTTTGAAAAGTTTTACTGTTGTTAGCAACCTGCCTCCTCACCTGGCCGTCTTAATACAGTACAGCAGAAGCGCGGTTCTCAAACTTAATTTATTAATTTGCGTACTCAATCCGTGAATCAAAATGCTTGTGAATCAAAGCAATGTTTTTCAATTAACTGTGTTCAATTCAATGAATGATTATGATGTGGATAAAAAAAGCACGACTTCGCTCTCCATGTCCATTCCAAGTCTTTTGGGGAACCGAAACATAATAGTGAACAGTTGTAGTATTTTTTTTTTGTAAGCCTAATTGTTCCCAAACTGGGATTTAAGGGTGTCGTCATCTGTCGTGTTGACTTTGTTTTGATTGAGTTTGATTACATTTGCATTTGCAACAATATGTCCTTCATTCTTATAATCGTCCACTCTGAGACCTTTCTACAAAAAAATTATATTTAAAAACACGAAAAAAATTGCCATTACGTACAAAAGGCCAAAGGTACACTATTTTATCCATTTTTTATTTTAAACACTCTCACATAAATCGCCCCCAACAGTGAAATTGCTGTATCAGTGTTCCTTACACAAGGTTTCATTCTTCATGCAAGTTATTGTTCATTCACCCCTTGCCCTTTAAAGAGTCATATCCTGCCCTGTTTGGCTAAAGAACACTTGCTGTCTGTATGGACCCTGTCACTCCCCTCATTTTTCTTACAAAAGAGGGGGTTTAAGCTTGCCTCGCTAGATGTGTAAAACCCTTCCCTTTCTGAAGGAGTTGGGGCAAGGACCACCAGCATACTTGCCCTTTCTGCTCCATGATGCGCCCCAAAACAAAGGTGCATTGAGCGTCTCCCCACTTTTTGTTCCTCTACCTCGGGGTAACAACACCCACGAGGCAGCAAATTCACTTCCTGTGCTGTACATTTATTAGCCTGTTCTGTCAATGTCACATCCTTCAAGTTCCAAGATGGATGTTTGCTGAATGAGTTAACCTTGTGTGTATTTGACAGTGGCTATTGGTGGTCCAACCCTTTGAGGATGACACACAAAGAGGTTTTTTGTTTCACGTGTTCTTGTTTCTTTGTGTTCTTCTTCCTATATGCCTTTTTTTTGTCTAGGACACCCAACTTTATCGTAAAAAAACGCCGTGAGCACAAGCTTTTCTATTTACCCTCACTCGTTTCCATTTGTTTTTTAATTTTTACTATTTTATGTTATCTCCTTTTCACCTCGGCCTCCAGTTTTTATCCTGAGCCGAGTCTTGGTACCCCAGCCCTGCCTGTCCTGCAGCAGATTTAGCTTTTGTTGGCTTGTGTTAATAGGATTAAAATGGGTTACTACCTCAATCACAGAGAGCTTCAAACCATCCCAAATGTAAGTATCTCATGGGGGTCGTCGGGCATTGTGGTTCCCGTCTTCACCCCTTTGGGCAGCCCTCCCGATCGAAGCCGAAACCCCATGCATGATGGGGGTGGCAAGGGTTTGGCCTCTAGGAAAATCCGCAGGATTATGTCAGCACTCATTACAATGTACACAAAGACCCCAGGATCACTGCAAGCACAAACGGAGCAGTTAAGTCAAATAGGGTGGGCCAGGGGATTTCTTTTTTTTTTTTTTTGCTTCCACCCTGACATTGATTCGCCTTTGTGGTCCACCACTTCTCCCATACCGCCTTTGTTTTTTTTTTCTGTCTAAATCTACCACGAGCTCACACTTGAAGAAACCGCAACTTGAAATTAGAAAGATACCTTTCATTATTCATATATGTTGACTTCTCACCAATAAGTCAAAGATCATTATCAACAAAAGCAATCAGCAGCCACTGACCAAGTCAGCTTTAGAATATTAGCAGAATATTGCACATATGGCCGACTGTGCTCATCCCCCCATACCTAATTAGCCAGCGGATAAGAATAGAATGGGATCTATTGTGATAATTTGAGGTCACATTGCTCTCCAACATCCACGATAATGACCATCTACAATGAAGTTGTATCCATTAGCCGCGTTGAAGAGTCCAGTAGCATATTCACGTAACACAGCAACACACACATCCACCTCCCTCATTTGCATACAGCTTAAACAAGTGAAAACAGGCAATTACATGAATAAAAACATAATAAACACGGCGACAGGATTAATATTCCACTTGTTGTTAAAGCACCACATGCATCCCAGTTGGAGAGTGTGCGTTCATGTTTGTGTTCATGTGTGCGTGACCATCACAACACCAAGGCTAGAAGCATGAGGTGGTGTTTGCCAGCAACTGTTTGTGTTCATTTGAATAGGTACTCAGGAGCAGTGTCACACTCCATCTTCAGCACACACTTTTATAGGCGGTAATAACGCACTCCTGGAGAAATGCATGTGTTGTGAGCATCTACACACACACCACATGCTCACACACACACATGCATACACTTATCCATCGTCCTCTGCCACACATGAACGCCTTTGTCTATGCACACTTGTGTTAAGCTATGCAAAATGGTCACATTCACAACGTACTAGTGCTTGTGCATACTAAAAAGAGCTGATGTGCCAGTAGTGTGTTTATTGACTATAGAGGCATTATTAGAGAGAATATACCCCAGTGTTGATTCTTCTGAGAACAGGAGCTTTGCTTTACTTAGAAACAAATATAAATGCATCTTTTACGTATTGATGCAGCACATAGCCAGTGTGTCTTAGATAAACAAAATAGAAGGGATTTGTGTCAATTTTCCACACGGTATTTCAGTAATGATGGGTGTTTTTTTTTTTTTTTTTTCCAGAAAATAACACACACACGCACATTTATATCAGTTTTTTTTATTTATGTAGATTAGATTATAAAATCATGAAATGCCCACTGCATACACAGTATACTATATATATACTATGCGTGTATATTTGCCCCATCCTCTCCTGTCAGTGCATTCATAAATGTCCCTGGAAAATTTCTTATTTTAGCAATCCTCCAGATAGCCAGAGCCAATTTCCATAGCTTTAAATAATGTCAATCTTGGCAAACCCTGGATTGAAGCCCCCTGAGCCGGAAGGCACAATTTCTCTTTGCCTACAGTCGGATAATTTTCGGAGCTATTGGCAACTTGGGAGTTTTGCAGCCTTATCACTTGGGCTCAGCAAAGTTCACTGCCACTAATCGGTGTAGGGATCACTCATTCAAGGATTGCGTGATCCTTTTTTTTTTTTTTTTTTTTCGGGGCAGTGACAGCTGTCTGCGGAGGGGCATTTGCAATGCAGATGAACAAATCTAATAGGTTAATGTGTAACACATGAAAATGAGTTTAATCCCAAAGCAAAGAATCTCACATTTTCAAATTCCTTGATGTGGGAATTGAGACATTGCTTGCGACTCAATTAGCTGCACTGTGGATCAATGTAAATTTACTTGGAACATGTGCCCTCCATTCCTCGCACGAGTGTGTGCGAGCGTATGTGTGCATGCGACAGTGAAGGATATGGCAGTGTGCCTGTCCTCATAATGCCGCAGGCAAACCCAGGGCAGCAATAACATCATCATGACAGGACCTCTGCCTGCTTATTTATTCCCTTTACTTACCTCACTGCTCAAATAATGTCAATGCAGGCGTACTAGGCAACACACACACACATTTGAAAATGAATAGCCTTAGCCGTGTGGAACCTGCAGAGCGGTGATAACTGAGACGGTGTGAGCAGCCTCCATCACAGCGGCAGTGTTTTCAGCCTAATTGGAACTAAGTACCAGACTCATGTGGGAGCAAATATATGTGTAGATTCATATGCATGTGGTCAGGTTGGGATATATTTCTTATTCAAATATAAATTGAGCAGCGGGTTAGCTGATTCGATTCCAAATGTTGCACTAATTTTGGATTCCACCTTGCATCTTGCTTTGTGATTAACACTAATGTGCACGTGAGAGACACTTTGCACATGTAATGGAAACAGAGGTGCTGTATGCGTCTGTGTGTTCATGCGCGCACATACTGTACGCTGTGCGGTCAGAAGTCAGAATATTAGGGACTATCTGCACAATCTATGAACATATTATATGGAAGCTGCCATTCAGTGATGTGCTGACTGCCATTTGATTCATCGTTAGTATTCCACTTCAGTCATTTAGGTGGCAGTAACGCGAACGATCAAGTTACCGCATACAATTGGCTTTCATCAATCAGAAGTCTAGGATAATAGTTTGTTCAACTATTGTTCAAACTACGATAAAATTGGGGTTGTATTGGGAAAAAACTATTTTAGTTATTGGTCATGATATATAACAGGTTGAAATTGTGAACAGATTTTAGCAAGAATCATGTAAATTAATCCACATGATTGTCTTTTGCGGGCCGCAAAACAATCATGTGGTGGGCCGGAGTCATCCCACGGGTCTTGAGTTTCACACCACTCTACAACTTCTATCAGAATTATGGAGATTATGTTCCTGTGAGATTTGGTTTGATGCTATTTTACCAACCAACAAATGTTGCATCATGTTTATATATTTGTATTACTTCACATATACTCAAATATATATAAAAATATATAAATACATAATATTATAAAAATAAATAAAATATATATTATATAAATATATAATATATAAATAAATAATTATATATATAATACATATATACATATTATATATATATATATATATACATATAAATACCGTAGTGGCCCGAATATAAGACGGTGTTTTTTTGCATTGAAACAAGTGAGGGTCGTCTTACATTCGGGGTCTAGACATTATACCCATTCACAACGTTAGGTGGCGCCAGATATCTTTAAAGTGAATGCTGAATTTAACTCCCCAGGCCAAAGCGAACCCCTGTCACGAAGAAGAAAAATAGAAATAGCGGTAGCACGAAGAAGAAAAATAAAATAGCGGTAAGAAAGAAAAGAGAAGAAAATAAGAGATAACAGAAAATGGAGAAACAGCAGGTTTATTTACATTTCAAAAAAACAGAAGCCATTCATTTACAAATGTGATTGCACTTTAGTTTACATATTTAAATGTTCGGATATGAAGATATTTATGCATGATTTGAATGAGGCAGAATAACATGCTTTTTCTCTCGAATATATTGTTATAATCATTTGTTTCAGATGTACTGTAATTATTTTCTGTATAAAAATTTAATTTGGTGTTCAAAAAGTCTTTTTTTCAAATTTGAGTCTTGAAAAAGAGGGGGTCGTCTTATATTCGGGCCAATACGGTATATATATTTATATTACGTGTGTATCATTCCAAGGTGCAGCAGGCCTTAGGTCCTTGGGTTAGCGTTATTTTTCTCTACTCCCCACTACATTCCACTTGGTTCTTTTCAAATGTTTCACCCTGGCCACTGGTACTTTGTGAGAGAATAAAAACATTTTCTCATTGCCTCTTACACAAATATGAGTGAGTGAGTGAGCGAGGCTGAGGCTGATTTCTCAAAGCAGGTAGTGAGTAATAAAAGACACACTCTATTGCCAATTGAGAGAGGAGAGACGACTTTGGAAATAAGCACTGTTTGGGGTTTGGGGAGTGTCAAAACCTGCCAATTACCATCCCTGCACTGTTAACCTTAAAAAAAAAAAAGCAAACACAAACGTAGCAATCAATGCGAACTAGCTATCAACAATCGAGTGGAATATGCAAAAATGTCAATTAAATGTGTTAGCAGGAGCACTGATTTTTTTGTATAATATCCCAACATCTGTGGCATTAGCGCTGGGTCTTTATGTAAAACAGAGTCTGGGAAATGAATACGCAATCTACCGCAGTGTTTTCATCATTAGTGTGCTCCGGCTCACGGCTGCACTGCCTCCCAAGCCGCCTGAGTGGGGAGCGAGAGGCACATTGTGTGCCCTCGCTTGCCAAATTAATTCTTGTCTTGACATCTTAATTCTCAGTTCTTGTGTGTGGTCAAATCAGCCTACTATAGAAAAGCAATCAAGCAATTATTCCCAAATTATATTTGCCCAACACACACTGATTGGTTTTTCCTTTCTTATTGAGTAAGCTCATTAATTCTGAGCAGCTTGCTTGTTATGCCTCTGCCATTACTCCTTTCCCCTCTCATCCCCCCTTCTCGCCCACTCTCTCTCACCCCCCGCTCTTCATCATGCGCACTCACTCCCAGCACCTCACCCAGTCACACAGACACACACTCCAACAGATGCACCCTATCTTCCCGCCCCAGCCTGCTGATGTTTTGGAGATGACATACACTACCCCCCCCGATGATCTGTTGCATTGTCTAGTCGCCCCAATTACAATTCCCATCTCTGATTAACTTTGATGTGGAACCTAATGAGATAAGGCAGCTTATCAAGGCAGCTGCCGATAGTGGTCTCATTTATTCCCGTTCCTGCTACCCATGCAGGCGAGTGACAACTAATGAGGAAGAGTTTGCATGTAAAACTCGAGTCGGAGGCAAGTGTGAAATTGTTCATCTCTAGTTCATCAGCTCCCGTCTGAAACGGTCTCGCCGTTGTCGGTGTGCAACACCAACGCACTCAACATAACAACGCACGGGCTGGCTCTGGAACTAGAGTTACCAACGCGGTGTCCCCACCTCTCTCCTTCACCGTGCTCCTAACAGCTGCTTTTCCCTTCTCCAGGCTTTAATGGTGCAGATAATTGTTCACATTGTTTAGCTGTGAGGAACGACGGATATGAGAAGTGGGTGTGAGCCGCTCCCATCCGTAACATGAGGTACACCTGTACAATATAATGAGGCCTACTATGGAAAATATACATCATTGCAAGTGTTGTACAATGGAGCCTAATAAAAAGACAAACAGCTCTCAGTTATGCAATGGCATTCCACATGAAAAACATATTGATGCCTATCCGGCATTTCTTCAAAATGTAACAATCGTAAAGAATCATGAAGGTGCTTACTTTTTTATTTATTAGTGTTTTTTTGTGTGTGGGAGTTATGCTATAAAGCATCTTTTTGACACCATATTTACTTAACTGCATTTATTAAAGTGGGAACCTTTATTTGTACAATGCAATGATAACTAACTTAACTGTTTATGCATGTTTTCAAAAATACGCCACGCCTAGTAATTAATTGGAGCGGTGCTGGAGCTATTTGTGAGAATACAATAAAGTAATTCATTCTCAGCCATTCCTTAGTTAAATAAAAAAATGGTGTACTTTCTTATCTGCGCCACAGTAAAGCAGTGTAATAATTCATGCCATTCACAAAGAGGGTTTTTAATATTTTCTTATCAACAACAACACTCCACCCATTTGAAATGTTCCTTTTTAAATCATACTTTTGGTGTGAAAGACAAACATTCCCTTAAGTGTGGTGAACCGTGAATTCTCCTGCACGGCCGCTCGGTCGGCAGGCAGGAAGTGCGCACCTTTTGATTTGGAGTATAAAAGTAAATAACATTTGTACATCTAACACATACTCGAAGTGAATGAGCAGCCCCTGAATGTGGTTCTATGAGCAAGTGGAGGGCTCTACAGACTTTAAAGCCGGGGCCCAATTAAGCCTCGCCTCATCGGGAGAGGCAGAGGAGTTGAAAGCTGAATACATAAGATAATGCCGCCGCGCTGAAGCAGCCGGCTCGCTCACTGTAAAATTAGAGAGTGAGGGGAAAAAAAATCTTGATGAAGAGAGAAGAAAAGCCAAGGACAAGACAGTGGGAGCAAAACGAGGAGAAGAAGTTCCTTTGGGCTAATTCCCTTTGAAACCAGTTAACCACATTCAGCTAATCATATTCAACACAATTAATGGCGTCTCTTTTTTGTTCAAGCGGCACATCATAACGGCCAGCGGGGACAAGGGAGAAGAGGATTTCTTTCTCACTCCAAATTGTAGCCAATTTAAGGACAAAGCTGTCCCCTGCACTTTGCCAGAATAGGAGTCACGCTCATAAAAGACTGACAGTCGACATCCGAATCTCATTCAAGGACGCAATTTCCAAATGCTAATCATAATCTGCAGATGTTGGCCACTGATACACTCATTTATCTATTTGCTTAGTGGAGGGCTGCCTGTGCCCATTTGGACCGTCTGTGAAATGTGAAGCTTAGTCACAGCATGGACATCTGCACCATCTTTGTATGGTGTGTGTCTGGCACATGCATACACACGCATGCACATGACACACACAGGAATACTTAAAGGAAAGCGCTTTGCTATCTTGAGTTTTTTTTTTTTTAATATGTTTGCTCTCTTCTCTCTGGGTCATTTTAGAGTGCCTCAGATGTGTCAGCAGACAGTGGTTTGTGTCTGAACTTGAGCGAGAAAAAAGAAATACTTAACAGAAAGGTTTATGAAAAGAGGACAGTGAAATATTTCTGGACAATTTTTTTTTCCACAGCTGCTTCAAATGAGTTAGGTGGAGAGGCAAAGAAAAACATTTACGAGTGTGTGCGTATGTGCGTGCATGTGTGTATGTGTGTGTGTGCATGTGTTTTTTTATTTCCCGCGCCTCTTTACAAAAAATAGGCGAACACGAGGCCACGGCTCATTCATCCTTGTACGGAGATACGGAGTGCGGTAAAAGATAAATTGCATGGCTAAATGAATTCTGGGATTGGTAGCATTCAAAGAAATTTAACAAGGATAAACCATTCTTTCCTTTTAGGCACAAATACAGGGCGTAGCAATGCAAGCAAACAAAAAAAAAAAGAGGTGACATTAATAAATAGATACGATAGATTTACTGAAATGATTTATTGAAGTCCAACTGCCCAATTCTGATTTAAGGCATCAACACGTTTTTTTAGACTGTCTTTTCATTTCAAGTGACAAATACAGCGAATATAAAAAGTCTACACACCCCTGTTTAAATACAAGGTGTTGATGATACAAAATATGAGGAAAAACTAATTTCAAACCTTTTTCCACCATGAATGTGAACTATAACCTGTATAAATCAGGACAAAAAAATATCTTTTAGAGCGAAATAAAGATAAACAACTGAGATAATACAGTTGCGCAAGTGTAAACACCCTTATATAATCAGAATGTGGCTTTTCAGAACTCACCAGTCACTTTCAAACATGCGTTAAATCTGAGTCACCAAACACCTACCAGCATTTAAAGTGACTTTAATTAACCCCGAATACAATTTATATGTTTTCGTAGGCTTCTCAGACTTGTGTTTTTTTCTTGCAGAAGCCTGAAGGTGTTTGCGCTAACGCTAACTGTTTCTGTTTATTATTCGCTGCATCTTTTGTAAGTCCCAAGGTCAAGATGAAGAAAAGCAACTGGAAAGCATGATGCTGCCACCACAATGCTCCACTCTAATGTTGTCTGGTGTTCTTTTATGATGAACGGTGTTGTGTTTGCACCAAACATACCTTTTAAAATCACGGCCTAACAATTAAACATTGCGAGGTGTGAAAATTGCTATGGGAGATGTTACCACTAACAATAAACAAACTAAATGATTCAATAATTACAGTAATCCCTCGTTTATCGCGGATAATTGGTTCCAAAAAACACCCGCGATAAGTGAAATCTGCGAAGTACGGTCACCAACAAGAAGTACTGGGCAGGCTAATAAGTTAGCGGAAAGATGCTAATTCACGCGAAAACGGACTTCTAAAGGAATGTAAACGAACATTTGGAACAATACTACATTGTCCTAAAGGTTAGACACATGTTTCCTCAATTTAGAAGTTTGATTTTGACTTTTAAATGTTTTATTTAATTTGGAAAAAAAATCCGCGATGTAGCGAAGCCGCGATAAACGAAACGCGAAGTAGCGAGGGATCACTGTATATATAAACCGAATAGAATGCACACTGTGTGTACAAAGATGTAAATTAGTTTTGAAAGTCTAACTAAAACACAGGACCAAACAAAACAAAGGATGTTTGTGGACACGCTATGAATCTGCATCGTAATCTACAGGTGATCCCGCCCACTGGATGCTGTGAAGTAGTCCATTTTGGCACACGGGGTATAGCCCTCGACAACAAAATGACTGACTCCCAACATGAGTGATGCCTATTGTGTTGCTATTTTCAATGTGGCTTAGAGCTTGTGTACGGATGCTTGTCTCATTTGAAGGCTGTTTCTGCATGTTGTTCATCTGGCTCCTCTCTTTGTTGACTTTGTCCAGGCAAATCTCCTGGCTGATAGCATGCCAGGTTCTGTTTGAAACAATGGCTGCTCACGTCCTCCTCCATGTTGCCAGGCCAATCAAAAGGCACAGGGAGACAAACGGGGACTGCGCAGCTGTCCTCCGAACAAAAACCAAGCACTTCCGAGAGCCGTTGAGAGGGGCTGGGTCATTGGGTGCGCCCTAAATGAGCCGCTATGCTTCCAGGGCTAAAGCTTCACCCGCCCAACCGTACTTAAAAATCACTCATTTACCTTCAAAAGCCACCCACCACACTTTCTAACCTGCTTAATCCTTCTCTCACCCTGGCTGGACAGTCTTGTAATCCTTAAAGCAAGAGAAAGCACACATCACTACAAATGGATGGAATTGCTTCAGTATCTTTCCCCAACATGCCACAGCAGTCTGGCAGGGGGCTAAAAGTAGGTCTGCATTTTAATATGCACGCCATCCATTCATTAACATTCTATTTAAACACACAATAGAGAATGGAGAGGCTCTGGTCCTTGCAGTTCCCCTGATCATGGTTGGTTACGGAAAAAAAAACTGAATTGCATCCTGGTACACAATTGGATCCTCTAGCCCTGCTTCAAAACTGCCTCCCATCACACCCAATGTGATGAACACATTCACTTGTTCTCAATAGAAGCAATTAGGAATGAAAAGACTCACATTCTCAACTCCTAATATGAAAGGCAAATATATCTTCAGGACAAATGTTTCAAGTGTCGCTGTTGTCGCACTTGAAAATTGTCAATTTGTTTGGTGGTGTGGTGGGGGGTGGGCTACTCAAGTTTTACCGAGTCTTAGTACAGTCATGCAGAGGTCTTGAAAAGCCTAAGTTCACCTCAGCAGCTTCACAAGCCGTGCCAGCAATGTCTGTGAAAGGTCACCCGCTATTTACATCATCGCGTATCCGGAGGCACACACGCATAGAGTGTGGAGAATCCATCTCGTTGACCAGTCAATTATGTGATAGGGTGCTGTGACAAAGCCTGAGCATGTTGCTAACACGTTCCCTGTCAGCAGAGGGGCTGCATAGGGGCGGACACAAAGCCTCATTAAAATACATACAGAGCCAGTGCTGCTCCGGTGGGTGGGAAAGATGCTCCATCAAGATGTCGTTATAACAAGGCTATCTCCACCCACTGGTATGTATCTCACTCGCACTGTCCTCCCCCATGCCTGGACAACACAATGGCTGTCTCCTTTTATAGCCAATGTGGGGCCTTTCCCTTCATTCCCCTGTGAGGTCAGGGCCTAATCCTCAGGGAGTTCTCACATTGTGTTTTAGCGAACTGGGGTCAAACTGTTTCAAATGAGGTGGTTTAGTTAAACATCTATTAAGCAGGCCCAGTGTGTTGAGCCGTGCTTGATTTATGTGTAAAGCTGTTGTGCTCAGCTGTGGCGCTACCTCGTGCGGCGTTAGGCGACAAGTTCTGTTGTGTTATCGTGAGGAGAAAGCAAATTTGCCTAAATAATACGCCCTGACCCCATGCTCACCTCTACGCATGCCCCACCTACGTGTCGCCTATCAATTTCTAGGATGGTCTCTGTGTAACAGTCCTGCACGTCTGTCATCTTCTTTACCACCGAGAGCTGAGCAAAAGGGGGTGGGGGTGGGGATGGAATTAAAGACCCAAAGTTGAAAGTTGGAGCTGTGTTGAAGGCACTGCCATGGAGGCTCACTGCCCTGTTAGTGAGGCTGACATTCAAAGAGAGTTGGGATGAGACCACAATCCCACAACCTCCCGCTGTGAGGAGACATTTCCAATGGCGGCCCACCGCTTTGATTCACATCTTGTGATCCAGCCTGCGTTCGTGTTTCAGAAAACACACACGCATACATACGCCCACACATGCTTACACTGAGAACTACTGCCATTAGATGTCATTAGATGTATGTTTTATGTTTAAGAATGGATTTTTATTTCACGCATGCATGTTTGTATGCATTGCTCATCGAGATAAAGTCAATACTTCTTACTGAATCAAATATTCTGTAAACAGAATCCTATTCAAAAGTAAAGTGTTAAAAATTAAACCACGAGCTGTGTCAACAACTTAAAATATGCATGGCTCAGTAGTGTGTATAGCCTCCACATACAATTCTTTTTTTTCTCACTAAATTCTTAAATGGAGGTTTTCCTGCTTATTGCGTCTTTTCCACCTGTTGTTTATACCAATTGCCCAATAGCTGGTGAAATGATTTACAATCTTCATTGATATTCCATCCATCCATTTTCTGAACCGCTTAGTCCCCACGGGGGTCGCGGGTGTGCTGGAGCCTATCCCAGCCGTCATCGGGTAGTAGGCGGGGGACACCCTGAACCGGTTGCCAGCCAATCGCAGGGCACACAGAGACAAACAACCATTTGCACTCGCACTCACATCTAGGGACAATTTGGAGTCTTCAATCGGCCTACCAAGCATGTTTTTGGGATGTGGGAGGAAACCGGAGTGCCCGGAGAAAACCCACGCGGGTCCGGGGAGAACATGCAAACTCCACACAGGGAGGGCCGGAGGTGGAATCGAACCCGCACCCTCCTAACTGTGAGGTGGACGTGCTACCCAGTCCGCCACCGAGCCGCCTTCTTCATTGATATTCTCAAATGAATTTATGATTCCCTCACATTTTATTTTTTGGGCATAATATAGCTATAGATTTGCCATGGTTAGTTTGATTGACACTCTAGGATGCTCTGAATTTAACAATATAGTCATTATTGTGTATATATGTAGCTTTCTCATGTGTTGTTCTTACTTCACCATTTATGAATAGTCCAATGAAAAACATCTTCATTTTATGTTATAGTGTTATAATAGTAAAAAAAAAACTTTCAATGAATACCTTTTTTGCACACATCAGTAGTAAGTGGCTTGATCTAGACTCTATCGCTATGACCTTCTCTATTTGCACTCTTGCACACTTACCAGTTGAAACTAGCTCAGGCTTTGTGAAATATGTTGAGGTTATATGTGAGTGTGGCTAAAAGAAGATGAGAACAAGAAACCATTCGGGATACATGAAATATTCTTCTACTCCTGTCTGGTAGTTATTAGGAGAGCAATCATTCGAGACAAACTGGCAAAGTTTCACTGAGAGGTTTTCAATCAGTCATCGAGCTGGACGTTATTATTTTGGACCTTATTATGTAAAGACAGACTAGTTGATACATTTATTATATTGAATCTCATTAGATTGTGCTCCCCTCATCTACTGAGCGCATGTAGCTTATTTGACACAGTGAAATAGGAAAACATATAATGTGAGAATTGAAGAGTACTTCACTTAAAGCTGTCGCATATTACTTCCAAAGAGGGAATCATTCCAATGCCGTATCTGCTCAAAGCAATTGCGCAATGCGAGCAATAAGCTGCAATACAGGTTAGCGAACAGAGTAAAGGCAACTCATCTGCGCTAATTACTCAGGCATTATGCAATAAGTTTTCTGAGCAAAGGTTATTGAATGGTAGCTTATTATTTCACACTCCCCACACTAAATGCTTAAGATAATAACCAGTTTGTAATTGGTGCTTATACTTTATATTGGCTATAATTGCTGCTATTATGGCACAGAATAATCATTGGAATTAGCATGTTTCAGGGGAGATAAAAAATTTTAAAAAAACACATGCTAAGTATTAGTTTGAAGCATTTTGCAAGAAGAGGCCTCAATGTCGACGTATAACTATTTGATTCATCATTAACTTGAGAGTTGGGAGCACGCCTTTCAGATCATGTTGTGGTTTCAGTGCATCCCCCTGCAGAAGCTAATGGAGCTACTAATGGAGCATATTCTGTGAGCAGTCTTGTGTGTGTGTCTGCTTCAATAACAGGTCAGGGATTTTTTCGCATAATGTGCGGATGTGTGCCTGAGCACGACTTGGAGTGCTCACGCAAGAGGAGGCAGGTCTGGATTCTATGCAGATCACGCTCCTAATGCTTCAGCAGCTCCTCCTTTGTGCCGGCCCTAAGTGTCTCAGACAGCCGTCTTTCTGTCTGTGCCTCTGTCCACTGCCTTGTCCCGCTCACATTTCTGAAGTCCACTGACTGCTAATGGCCATGTTCAGACAAAGAGCCCACTCTGTGGCCACTTTGCAGGACCAGGCCGGGGGCCAGGGACAACCAGGACGGGCTCCGGGGGGAGGAGGGCACGGAGATGAGGGCCGTAAAACTGGGACGAACACCCGGTACTGCCTGCCTCTCTATACTCATGTCACGCTTGTGCGACTGCCATTACTGTGGGCTTGTTTGAACTGTCCTCCCCAATTAACGCTAATAAGTCACTTTGTAAGGATGAGCGAGCATCGGGTGTCCAAACACCTCCAGTTCACATGCGCACAAACAGCTTTGTTCTCAAAAACACACTTATGGTGTCAGTTCCTAACAGCAGAATCTCAAAACGGATTTTGACCAACAAGAGGCAAATGCAAGTAACAAGTAATATAAAAGGTACTGGATGCGTTACTCCTAAAAATGGCTTAGCTCCATGCTAAATCAAATAATATTGATTCGAGCCTTTCTATTTACTACATAAGAATCACAATGTGGTAACAATGTGAAGATATTATGTCAATAACCAAATAAAATATAACGGAACAGAATAAAGTGCATTATTAAATCATTAAATAGAAAATAGTTTGATATTCATAGCTGTCATACAAAGAGAAGGTAACCACCATATGGTAAAAAAATAAATAACAATTAAACAACACCTTTGAACATGCCTAACAGACACTATGAAGAAGTAATAGAAAGATGTTTGTATTTTAGCAATATTGCAGGAATTATTATATACATATTCAAGTATATGCACTCATAAAAAGTGTGCAACTTAATTTAATCTTTTTCATGCTAATCATTAGCCCTTATGCTTTCCGGTACATGTTTTGTATGCTAGCATCTGCAAGGTAACTGTAATTTTTTTATTTATTTTTTGGTTCTATGGTCATCTTTGCCATCACCGGTACCCTTCTGCCAAAGAATAAAACAAAAACACTGAGCCTCACAACACCTGTCTAAAGAAAAACATTTTTGACGTAATTTTCCAGATACCTGTAATTTGTCTGCAATGTCAAGTGTGTACTTTCAACTATGATTTTTTTTTTATCCATGAAGAAAATGTTTAAATATTCTCATAAATATTGCTTTTGTGCCCTTTTTTAGATTATATTAGATTGTACAAACTAAATTTACTCCTACTATATACCCATTTGTGACAATGTACACAGCAATTGTAATAATAAAATACAGTAAACCTTTGTGAAGATAATTTATTTTCCGTGATGGGGGGGGGGGGGGGTGAAGAACTGGAAAATTCCGTTGTGTTTTCTCAAAGTAGAGACTGGAGGACTTAGTCATGCATGGCTGTGCTCGACTGTTTATTGTCGCCGCTTGTTTATTGTCATGCAGAATGCATTAAAGGCAGATTTTGCCCTTATTTTAAAATGTGCTGTCGAAGATTAGAGCGCTTGCCAAACGCTGTGGAAACACTTAATTGATTTCCTTTGGACTGTTTACCTCTACTCCAAGAGCCAAGCACGCACTCATGCACACACAAACACACACGTATAGTAAAATCCTGGACCCACTGACGCCAACGCAGGCCTGCCAAGAGCCTCATTAGTATTCACAGCGGTGGCATTTGCCAGCCAGAGCGTTGCCGTGGTGATGCTGCCCACACAAGTGATGATAAATGGCGCTTTCAGATTCTCTGCTTTCCATAGAGCAGAGCCGGGGAGTTGAGGAGACGCTGGCCTGGACCCAGCGCCGTCGGTCGCGGCTTTAGCAAGGCCTGGTCCCGATGACGGGCAACTGACGCGTGACACCGCGAGCTCTGGGCTGCTTGACCGCTGAGAGTGTGCACATGTGAGTGTGTATGATTGCTTGCAGGAGAGGGCATGTTGGGCAAGTGTGTGCTTCAACTTGTTATTGTTGGCTGATAAAAGGGGCGTCAGCGTCAGTGAGTGTTCCTTCCTTTTTTAGGAATGGAGAATGAATTGATCAGAACTTAATTTTGACTGAAAATGTATCTCAGAAATACAGGCATCCTATGATTAAAGTAAACTATGGAAATTATTTTGAGAACTGTTAATTGAAAAGAAACTGTGGTTATTTTTAAATGATATAAAAAGTGAATACAAATAATAATATATATAGAATATAAAAATATAATAATGTTATGATTTCCCACAACCAGTCTCAAAGAAAATTTATTTATAATGTTTATCATTTTTATGAAACTAAAGAGTGTGCCACCAAAATTAAAATGCAAGTGAAATTAAAATGAATGAATTAAAACAAATTAAAATCAAGTTTCAAAGAGCGCCCCACAAGAAATTGAACAATTTATTTTTTTTTTTCCCTAAGACTCTAAATTTGCTCTTAGTTAGATTGTAAGTGTGAATTGTTTGTCAATATATTCCCTGTGATTGAGTGGGACCAGTCTTTCCCACTAAAGAAAGATGACGTCAACATGATGGTGATTAACTGATGACAATAATCTGAGCGATGCATAGTTTTTGTATATGCTGGTTTGGGTGCAAATTAAAATTACAGTGGATGTTTTACATTTGTGTCAAGTTCTATTTTTATTTTTACCACCACTGTAAAAACACAACACATGTATTCTTTGATCCATACAAGCAAATAAAATCCCGCTGAGAGAAGCCTGCATTTTCACAAACATTTGTAAAAAAATGATTGAGCTGTTTTTGTGTCTCCCTGCTGATTAACACACAAAGAGAAATAAAAAATAACCTTGTGGGCAAACTAACACAATCTTACTCTGACGAAGATTCTCTCTCTGTTTTCTTCTTATTTTTTATGCTTCAATTCCAAACACAGCCGTGATGAAATTGTAGTAATTCTTTCACAGACCGTAAGCACAACCCTCCTGAGTCAAACGGGGGGGGGGGGGGGGGGGGGCCCTTTTCAAAGGGTGGCCTGACCCATCCAAAATCAAGCCTGATTAGCCATCTCTAGGACACTAAGAAGCACCTTACTTCAAAAGGAGCAGAGACAATCACGGCTGGGGTGGGGCGCTCAGAGCCCTCAGCCCTGTACTGTGGCGCTATACGGGCTAGACTGAACGCTCTCAGCTTCGAGGCTATTAAAAGATAAATGTATTTCCCTCTTCCATTATTCATGACGCGGCGAGGTGGGAAGGGAGCAGGGAGCCAGAGGCTTAGCACAGCGGTGGATCCCCTCTCGGCCTCGTCAGGGCCAAGGCCCCCGCGGCCCCCTTTGCTCCCACAAGCGGGAGAGGGTGAAGCTGTATTGGGGGATGAGGGAAGGGGGGGGGGGAGATCTGCAGCAGCTGTGATGAGAGAGAGAGGCAGATAGAAAGATAACACAGCAGCACGCCTAGCCCACACATGCATTAAATGTCGTAATCATGAATACATTTGGAGCGATTGGATTCAATTCGAAGGTTTTGCAGATTCACTACATAAGAAATAAAGAAAATAATTAAGATGAGAAAATGAATTAAAAAGTATTACTGATATGACTAATCACAGTATTCCATCATAAATTGTATTTTCGTATATAATTCATCAAACGATTTGGATGTGTTTTCATTTTGGAGGGAGCACCGGATTGGTGCTCAGTAACCTGATTAACGGGTAAAGGGTTTGGGCAAATATTTTGGAGCTATGTTGCACTTGTATGCTGGAGTGATCTTTTGTGCCAGTTATCCCTAATCTGCACTGCAAGAAGATTAGGATGACCCCAGTGTCATACATTTGGAGATGAGACCCAGTTAAGAGAAGACAAACACTCAGGAGAGAACAAGTGTTGAACAAAACCAACAGCTAAGCTTTTCTGTCTAGTTATATCTATTTTATTTACAATATAAACTGATTATTCATTTGGATCATTTTATTTTATCAAACGACAGGTCTCGCTTGTGGGGGGGAAAAAAATCAAAATTTATTTGTAACAATATTTGAACACACCCCTTTTTAAGCCTTTGGTATAATTTGGCAGCACCACAAACTCTCTGAACTTGCTGCAGTTTCAAATTTTCAGTACAATTCAAGATTTCGTTGTAAAACCGACTCATTTGATGTACTTTGTGTGTGTTCGTGAGTCTTTTAAAATGCTAGAAATGGTGCATGTCTAAACATTAAATGGCCATACAAGAGAGTGGAGGGTGGTCTGAACACATCAGTACTCATGACTCCATGCTGTTTGCACACAAGAGGGCACGGGGGTGGGGCAGAAGAATATGGGGGGGCGAAATGGTATGTATGCACACTTAGACAGATGAGTGTGTTGTATCTGTCTTGGCTATTCTCGCTTTGCCTCTATGCACATTCTGTCTTGAATTAGACACAAGAAACAAAGGGCTTCATATTTGCGCTTGCATGTCAAGGATTACTTGTTCCATTGAATGTGTTCCTCCATTATCTGCTTATCACTCTCTGTGCTCTTTAATCTCTTTCTTGTCTCCGCTCAATGGCTTCCTCTCACTGTCTCCCAATCACAAACGTAGCCTTTCTCCCCTTCTATTTTTTTAACACTTACCAAACTGAAAAGGCTTGGCCTGCGCTGGGCCACCTGGAAGCACCAGTGGAGCTTTCTCCCAGGCCTGGCTCCCTGCCACTAGCCAGCTGTAGCATTGTGAGTGGCCCGTCTCGGGTAATTCCATGCATTGCAATTGTTGCCCGGCACTGTTTACAGCCGCCTCCTACTCCGCCTGGGTAGCCTCGCCGATTGTCCCGGGGCCTCCCTTGTTTAATACTGTTTTGCAAGTTATTAAGCCCTGGAAGTCCATTAATCACAGTTCACGGGCTGTGTAAGCCCACACAAGGGAGGCAGGGGTGGGGGATGGGGAGGCACACTCGCTCCCCTCAATGGGCTTAGACGGTGGTCCATTCAGATCCCTAACGAGATCATTACCACTAACTAAATACAAACCTGACCCCGCGACCCGCTGGGAAATTACGTAGGAGCTCCCCGGTACACGACATTAATACATCCATCCGAAGCCCACCCTTTTTTCGTGTGCGTGTAAACGCCCACCGCGCCGAGTCCCCAAAGCAAAGTAACCTCATTCGCCCAAACCCCCCCCCCCCTGTCCATTCTCACTTTCTTACCAATGGACAGAAAACTAAACCTGTCATCAAAAGGGGGCTAATCACTGCTGTGATTGTGGTAAACCAAGCCTGACAGACATTTCACTGAGGCCTCAATGGCCAGCCCCCATCCCACCCATCTCTCCTTTTTTTTTTCTCTCGCTCCCTCTTTTTAGCAAGCTTCTGTCCAATGAGCAACAAACACCCGAGGCTTTTCAGATTACTTGACACACTGTGTCCATTTTAGGGAGGGAGACCACCTGGTTAGCTCATTTTAATACAAAAGCAGTTGAGACTCCTCTCTCTTTTCCATACTCCTCAAATTCCACCTCTCCAGCCAAGCTACCACCATGAATTCTGTCTAATCCAGTGACCCACACACAACATTCCTGGTTTAACGCTCCTCGGAAGAGGCTGGATTTGGACGGATTACATGCCTCCAGTTCTGCTTGGTGCCACCTATGGCTCAAAGTGGATGGAAGAAGCAACGGTAACAGTGAAACTTTTTTTTTTTTTTGGGACCCCATTCTTCAATCTAAGTATATTACATGGTGGGATATCACCTTAGTGGGGTGGAGCAGGCAAGATGGCTGACATCGAGGGAGTGAGGAATGTGGGGAAGATGAGAAGTTGGTTTGGGGGGGGGGTTGTTGTACTGACTTTCACTTTAGCCCTTCAGCTTATGTTAAGATGTTGTCACTTTCACCATCTCAAGTGTTGCCACTTCAGAAGCTGGAGCTTAGCATTCGCAGTGGGCTGGAGGGGGCCAAGAAGGAGGAAGTCTGGGAAGATTTCCATTTGAACAAGCACAACTTTGTCACGCTGTCACCTGATTACCATGGCTCCCCCTATTCAGCACTCCCCAACTTCCTGTTTCCTCTTTACTTCTTTCGTGCCTCCTCTTCACCAGCCTCTCTTCATCTTTCTCAAGACCTCTTTAGAGACGTGTTTCCGATTCGAATCGTGCTACCGGTGTGATCAATTGTTTTTTAAAGCTGTTTTTATTTAGGGTGGGCAGGCGGGCTGTTAATTGTTACATTGCCTTTTTAGGCATCTATAATTACAGATGTGCATATTTTAAATTAGGAGCTATGTATATCCCCCCACTTTAATCCACGATAAGATCTCAATTGTTCCATGGGATGGAAGGCTGAATTAAATCTTACTTGAGCTTGACGCTGTCCTCATCTAAAATATAATCACTCATTGACTAACTGAGCTCACTAGCAAAATTTAATAGACTCCTAATGAGTTATGGACCATATCTCTCCAGTGTAGATGCGGAGATTAAGAAAGGGCTCAACGCTATGAATAAATGAACATCTCTGCATGCAAACGCACATAAACAGAAGTATTTTTTTGAAATGATCCACTCGGGAAAACAAAAGTACACCCAAACAGAATGCGGCTAGCCACACAGGATGATGTTAAGAGTGTCAGCCGTACGCTGCATTTATTATTCCTCACTGCTGACAATTGGAAGCTCATGATGATGATCTCCGGCATGGCAAGTGATTTTAACCTGCCTGTTGGACGCCCCCGCATCAAGTCACAGATCAGCAGCCCGGCGTAAACAAAAACACATTCCACATTTAAGAGCACGCTAATCGCAGTCATTCCCATCTGAAGTACCTTCTGCTGCAATTTGCTTAGATCACTATAACTCCAATCCCTCTCACGTAAACAAACTCTCACGCAGTGCAAAGAAAAAACAAATCGACGTCAATGCTATCCAAACTCGCTTGGGGGCATCGAAAGTGAAGTAGGCTTTAAATAGTGTCATACATGCTGCACTGTTCAGCCCTTGGTGTCCTGTTAGGACAAGGGTTGTTAATATGCAGGGACAAATATGACGATGATTGATCCAAGTCATAATAATCTATTATTTCTCACATTAAAAGAAAAGTTTGGGCATTTTTCAAGCAACAGTGTTGTCTATGATATTGGCAAGCCAGTCGTCACACGTCTCTATGTCACTAACCTTCCCGTTGTTTGACACACACTAAAATAACCAAACATTATTTAATTAATTAATTATTAATATTTTATATTCATGGCTTGGGTTCCGTGGTTTCTGACCATAATAACAAATGTTCACCTCAGTTAATTTATGACCTGGCAGTAGGTTATGTTTCTCAACTGTGGGGAGTCGGCTGAAGAAAAAGAAATTCATACGACATACCATAGTGATCCAAAACACAATATCATTTATCATGGAAATGCTATTATATTATATTATATTATATTATATTATATTATATTATATTATATTATATTATATCATATATCATGTCATATTATATTATATTATATCATATATCATGTCATATTATATTATATTATATTATATTACATTATATTACATTATATTACATTCTATTCTATTATATCATATTATATTATATTATATTATATTATATTATATTATATTATATTATATTATATTATATTAGATTTATAGATTTTATAGATTCTTTCCATTTGTACTATTTTCGTCAGGTTATTACGACAAGTGATGCCATTTGGATCATCACAGTAAATTTGTTGTGCAGACTTGGAGAACGTCTTGGAATTTCAGCACATGATTGATTTTGGTTTATGGCTGTACATTATGTCTGCCTGGTTAAATTTTCATCTCCATCTGTTCTGATCAGTCCTGTTCCTTGGATGGACCAATCAGCTCTTTCCAGCAATTTGTTTCTTGTCCAGGTCAGCCTTAATGTCTCGTCACGTTGCTTGTATTTTTGCCTGTTTTTCTGCAGTCTGTGTCCATCTTTCTGATTCTGACAATTTGACTCAGAAACAAATGTTTGTTATTATCTCCTCTGAGTTTTGAAATCTGAACAGATCACCAGTATCCGGGAACAGATTGTTCAATTTGTACTTCTTAATCCTTTATGATAATTAGATAAACGAGATGTCACTAAGCATAATTGCACTTAACCAATTAACCATTTCTACTCAACACTCTTTATTCATCATTGTCATAATTGTCCTCGGCCCGAAGGCACCGTATCGGCGGCAACAAATAAAGCTGAGTGTCTTCGCAGCCATCTAGGTGAGTGTGTTTCACCAGTGGCGGAGGAAATGAAGCAAAAATGATGGAGTGTTTGTTTTCTGACATTTTGTCTCTCTGCAGCCTCATCAGAGCCGAGCCTCGCAAACGTCAAGTGTTAATTTAGGGCTCCTGCCGAGCGTGAGGCTGTCAGGGACGGATGCTTGGAGGAGGGAGGTGAGCTCTTGCAGAAAATGACCCTTCTGCTCTGATTGTCTTCTGGCTTGCAGACTAGCACTAAGGGGAAAAACAAAGGCACAGGCAAAGAGAGGGAGAAGCAGCTGAGTGCTAATGCATCTCACAGCAATTAGAGAAGCTTACCTGACTGCGTGAACACAGCACATGACAACACACGAATGCTACACTCAGATGTCCCTCTTGTTGAAGTAAATCAAAACACATTCTGCGCACACTGATAAGAGTCTAACCCAAATGCAGTACACCACAACATTGGTATCATCACTGGTAATAACTTTTAATGTCCATAGTCGGCTGGTAGCACAACAGGGAAACTCGCACTGTCGCTACAGCAAAACACCAAGCAGCTAAAGGACAGGAAGATTGTCAGTCACACTTTGACAGGTTTAAAGTTATACCTAATTTATATTCATGAACATTGTTCTTATTTATTATCCATATTTGCACCAAACGGCAAGTGCTAAAAATGCAATATTGCTACTTATGGTCGTCTTGTTTAGCCTGCAATCTTTTCCTTCTGTATATACCTACGTCTTACTTCTAAGTCTTCTTGACCACTTGATGGCATCGTAGAGCAAATCAGATTCAGAATCAGCTTTATTGACCAAGTTTGTGCATGCCAAACAGGGAATTTGACTCCGGTTGATCTCAGCCTCTGTACAATATTTAAGTGACTGACAACATTCAACAAATGAAGCACCACGAAGCTTTGAACCATGAGTAAAACTGTCAGGAAATGAATGGAGCTGGGCGACCAAATACAGCTTGGACCAGGGTTTATTGAAGAACTCAAAAGATAGACTAGAGGCTCGACTAGGGACAAGACCAGAACAGAACAGACTGGAGACTAGAAACAGAAGACACGCGAACCGAAACTATGACATTAAAACAAGGAACAAACTGTGACAGATCTTGACAAAAACAATTAGCTGGAGTGCTTCATGAAGCTTCATTTCTGATCACTAGTCTGAAGTGATTCCCAAGGAAAATGATGCATCAGGAGGCATGCAAAGTTGAAAATGGACAATCAATCCAAAAGAGAGTGGTTTTTTGTCCTCATTATCCAAATTATAACAAGTTTCACTCATCAGGCAGTTCTATGTACTATAAGAAGCATGCAATGAAAATTTTTCCACACAACCTCTCTCAGATCTATTTATTTACTTTGCTTTGAAACCGTCGACGGAAAAGGCTCCCAAAATTGTGCCACAAGGTTCCAAGCTTTTCTTATAAAAGGCTGGTCTCAACATTAAATATTGTAACAATAACACTGCAGTCAAAAGTATTGCTATGAGCAAACGATGTTTTCATATTTGTCCTAGAAGTTTGCATACTAAAAGAGTCCAAAACATCAAATACTTTGTGATGAGAGCAACATTTAAAGCTTGTCATACTGGAAGTTAAGGTAATTCTGTAATTACTTGGTGTAAAAGAATGTGTTCTAATTTATCTGGAAATTCCTTTTTTTTTCTTGTCCTTTCACTCCACCATACCTCAATTCAATCACTTGAGTGCTTCTGTCTCAGTTATGCAAATCTGAGATTCACAGAATGAACGCATTTCAATGCCCAGTTCACTTGTGAACTGAGGTGGCACAAAAAAATTCTTCCATTTCAATGAGCCTCTCCTCTGCTGCTATCAAGGCTACCCTTTTTATTTGCTTCTTCTATCACGTTATTCTTTTTTTTAACTTGCTTTTCATTTTAGGCTAGCGCGCAATGTTTTCCGTGCTTGGCGGATGTATAAAAAAGGGGAGTGTTTTGTGGAAAATACTTGATGTATAAGTTCATGGAAATTTTAGGAAGAAATGTAAAATGTAAAAAGGAAGAAATCAACCACTTGAAACAACCACTTTTAAATATGTCTGAAGGAAAAGTATTACCTAATTAGTTTTGTTATAAACTTAACGCAGTACGTCCTCCATTTTCACCAATGAGTCATTTAAATATTTCCACAGAATTAAAAATAGTATAATTTTCAACATTTGTTTTCAAATGCTAGTATTCATTCTCCAAAATGTTGACAATAACAGTCTCTTGAAAACAGCCCCTTAATATGATCTGTATTCCCTTAGACAGAAAAATATGAGTTTGTTGAACTTGGCAAGTGCATGAACTTTCTGAGCAGGGTTTGATTGACATCCAGCCTCAGGCCTGAGTATGGCAAAGGCCAGTGTCTCGACATCCAGACCGTAGCACTCTTATCCCCAGGAATAAGTCCATGCAGCCAGGCACTCAGCAGGAGGCTAATAGACTAGCTCAGAGGAACCCCGGCCCCCACTGAAGCTTGATGTATTGTGCCAATAGTCTTGTCTACATTATGGACCACAAGCCACAATTTCACAGTACAGCGGGGTGACTGGCCCCGAGCCCTGGCCCTGATTGGCCAGTGATGGATGGTGTTGACAGTTACAAGCTGAGTAGCAAGTGGAGCAACACAAAGGTCAAGGTTGAAGCTGCCAGTGTGGTCTGGTAAAGAATGCAAGGTCTCCATGGCAAGGAAATACTGCTTCTATTAGCCACTAATTATGCAGGCTGACGACAAAAGCTTTAGTCACTAGAAGCCATGTTTTGTTAACAGACATTGTTGCATCAATTCAATGTTACGTACTGATTTACGCAAGGAAAACATGATCATTTAATAAAATCTCAACGAAATTAGAAGCTGGTTGACCTCCAGTCTATTCAAACATTCTATTCAAAAGTTGTGCTTAAAAGGTTTGCTTCAAAATGTCATTGATGTAAAATGTAATTGATGTTGTTCTTTAATCCAAAATGTGAGCGATAGTAAACTAATGCAGGCGCACGGTCGTCCCCAAGGTCCACATGAGAAGTTTTTTTTACATTGTTGGTGTAACCATGGCGACTAATACACAGGGTCCAAAAAAATATTTGTTTTAAACATTATATAATAGTTTTATACAGAATATTTAGTCCAAATATGTCTATCTTAGCTTGAGAGTTAGAAAAAATAAAAATATAAAATCAACCAATTGTAGGTATAATTGATGATGATTAGGTCATTTAAATGACCCTCAAAAGAAATTATATGGCCAATTATTTGTTTTTGGAAAATAGCAAATTATGCTGATTTTACTCTAATTTGAAGGTGATTTTTTTTTAACCAGATTTTTGAATGGTACTATAACACAAAAAATAATTTGCATTGAGAAACTGCGGCTCTTGATTTTTTTGGGGGGGTGGGTCCAATTCCAGGTACCACTTTATTGTAATAAAAGATAATAATGAAATAATGAATGTATATTTGACCTCATACCTATTCTCCGACAACATTCTTTTGTGTACACTGTTAAATAAAACATTTGTTCCCACTACAGAGTCATGCGGTGTGAACAACTTGACGATGAGACATTTTCTCTTGTCATTTTCCTCCAGTACTTCAGTGTAATTTCTTTTTTTTTTTTCCCCTGCCCTCTATTTTTTTTTTTCCACCGTCGCCTGCAGTATGTGGCAGTCTGAATTGTGTGTTATTACCCAGCAGGAGACAATATCATTACCACATATTTGCTTGTCAAGGGTTCTGCAAGAATGGTGCTGTCTTGGGCCTCAGTGATCTAACAACCTCACACAGGGCTCCAAAATTACCCACTCCTGCTGGGGGAAGTCAAAACACTACCAGTTAGAGAGAGGAGTGGAACAAAACAGAGGTAGCCCTCTCTCCCCTCTTCAGTCAGTCTCCCCTCTCTCAGCAAGGTAAAAGGAGACACACCTCCTCTGCGCAAAACGGAGGATGCTATTCTCTCGCGGCTTGATAGAGATATATGTTTGCTTCAAGTGCTGAGCAATATGAGGTTGTATGAGTCTTTTTTTTTGTAAGAGGGCAGTTGTGTTCCCCGTGGTGTACCAATAACGTTGGATGCACTGTTCATAATTACCAGTCCTTGGAATGTTTTTTTTTTCTTCCTGATGAGTTTGGCGCTGGTTGGAGCAATAATATGTCTGCACAAAACATTTCAAGGGGTTTCAAGAATGAAGCTTGCAGATTACTCCTGGAGAAAATAACTTTAGAATGGGACAAACCAGCCCTTTCATGAAGACTGCTATTCTGACTTTGTCACAACATCTTTCTCATGAGACAAATAGAATTGCTATAATTTCCGTTGACAGCGTACAACAAACCGACGAGCGGTTTATGCATACTGAGTGACACAGCCGTCTATTTTCTTTCCGGGAAAACAGGCAATACACACTCTTGCAATTGAACCGCAAATGAGGAGTGAAAAACTGCCTCTCTTTCCGCAAGCTATCGAGATAGATATATGATTTTGTTTGCATATCTCATCACACTTAAAGAAGCACTGCGACGTAAACAACGTGGGCGCCATATATGAGCCTATCATTTAAAAATCCAAACGAATCAAGCTGGAAAACAATCAAGAGGGAAGTTTATGAGAGGTTTTAGTTCTGCCGCTTTCGAAGTTGTAGACACATCCTCATTTAATGTAAGATGTGGCAGGAAGTACATCCTGGACATGCCGTGGTGGTGAAACAAAGCAAGAGCCCTTGATTTGTCACAATAGGGGCCAGTCCATCAGAGATACTCATTCATATTCATGAAATAGGATACTAAATTTGAAGAATTTGCCAGGGATACACTTACGTGTGTGTGTTGTGTGTGTGAGTGCGTGTGTGTGTGTGTGTGTGCGTGCGTGTATATACATGTGTGTGCGTGTGTGTATATACATATGTGTGTATGTGTGTATATATATATATATATATATATATACACACATATACATATATATATATATATATATATACCGTCTTTTTCCATGCATAATGCGCAAAATTTAATGAATTTATTGTCCTAAAATCTGGGGTGCGCATTATGCATGGGTACAACAATTTTTGAAGAAAATCTCCCTCGAAATAAAACTTGAAATCACATCTTTCTTCTTGTTTGTTGTCAATCGCGCATCACATTCAGCCATCCTGCCCAACACACTTAGTCAGTAAAATTCATAATTGACGACACATCGTTTGATGCGATGGTGCAATCCTTGATGGTGTGTTATTGTCAAATATTGTTTTTTAATCTCCATCGCAGACCGGATATCATATGGAGGCCGCCATTACAGTACTAGTTTAAAAATCGACACCTAGATGGTGCTAGATATTCGAACTCGGCGGCGGAAATTCGGATCCGATGCGCAGAACGGATGCGCAAGACACGTCAGCTATATAAAGAGCGAGAGCTCAGTTCTCTACCTATTAGTTTCAACAATGAATGCGATAGTTTAATACAATCAGCAAATAACAAAATGCGTATTACAGGTAATATTTTATTTCACAACACTTTGCCTTGTTCCTTTCTTCTCTGCTGTTCACTTCAAACACGCTCCATACGAACACAATGCTCTCGTATCAGACGCTTGCTCTATCACCTGCTCATTTGCTGTCACAATGTACCCTACACAAATCCGAAACATTTCTTCGCTATCGAGTTTGCTACCGTATGCGCAGTGATACTGACCGGCAGAATAACATCCGGTTGTTCCCAAAGATGATCTTTTTTCTGAAATAATTTTACGTTTACGGACCTTAAGTAAGAGTCAAAATTTGGGTGCCTATCATACATGGGTACAGGCTTTTTTCCAGCATCGACATGCCATTTTTAGGGTGCGTATAATGCACGGGGGCGCATTATGCACGGAAAAAGACGGTAAATCTGAAAAAACTTGGAATGATATCAGGTAAGGAAATAGATTAGAATGAAAGAGCTTTCATTTTACTGCTAAAGTAAGCTCATTACAATTTGGAATTTAATTATTGCTCCAGCATTTACAAATGTGCTAGTAATATTCCAGATCTTGCATCAGTAAGATGTGTTATCTCACATGATATTAAATTAGAACTCCTTACAAACAAAGAGCACTCAAAGACAGCAGATAGGAGGATATGAGAACGTTTGAAAGTTTTTGCCACTAAATTAACCCGATTCTAATAGAATTTGAGGTAGATAACGTTGAACATTACAATTTTCTTTCAAGGCAATATATAAAATAGAAGAGTTGCAGATTGATTTCCATTTCCTTCTGAGATGCCCTGCCCTATCCGTGCATAATTTCATAATTTCAGATGATGCGATATGGCATTAATAGTTCCTATCTTATCTTGTCACACCCTGCAGTTGTTGGAGAGGATATGATTAGGTGAACAATAGCATGGGTAATGCACTTCATGAAGCCCATCCTGTTTTTTTTTTTAGACAAAATAGGTGGAGAGGAGCAGGAAGGGCCGCGGGGCAGACATGACAACAGTCAAATGGTGCCATGTTACAATCGGAACATGACACTGAAGCCATTTAGAGTAAAGCACATTTGAAAAAAAAAAAAAACAACAATGTTATTCCATTCACACAGGATTAGCCATGTATTGTTATGTAGTGGTTATTTAGGAACAAGAAAACATCCCTGGGCCAACAGTGGAAGCGTGGCTGCAAAGCCCAGCGTTTGGACCAATTGGATGCACCATTAAACCTTTTAAACTCAGCTCCTCCTGCCAGAAACTAAAAACAAACGTGGCTCTTAGGGTATCAATGGGCACCACTTATAGGAAACAATGCCCTGTTGAGGACCTCCAGTTTCCTCATCAATGAACATCAAAGATGAATGAGCTCTGGCTGACAGCGTTGTTTTGGACTCTGAAACCCACAAAGCCCCGTTCAGCATCATCCTGGTCTTTCTACTCCAGGCTGCCCAACAGGTGCCATGTCGCCCCTCAAGACAAGGCGAGGGTTGGGCAAGGGGAGGTCCGGTCCACGACCGATCAAATCCACATTGCTTTAAAATCAAACTTTTTTGTTTCTGCTCTTTCCTCCTCTTTTGGATGGGACCTTAAATGAGAGCGAAATCAAGAAGACAAAACACACAGCGACATTAGGGGCAAAGTCAAACAAGCCCATTGACAAAGGTTAAACTAGATTAGCACTAACTAAAGCACAGTTTTCCACCTACATTTCATTCTTTATTAAAATTATGTTTTTGTTGGACACTTCCTGGTTCACAGACGACGATGGACTTAGAGATGGATAACATTTGGAAACACATTCATGCTCACGTTCACATCGATGTACAGTAATCCCTCGTTTATCCCGGATAATTGGTTCCAAAAACCACCCGTGATAAGTGAAATCCGCGAAGTACGGTCACCAACAAGAAGTACTGGGCAGGCAAACGAGTTAGCGGAAAGATGCTAATTCACGATCGTGCTAACACGCGAAAACTTCTAAAGGAATGTAAATGAACATTTGGAGCAATACTACATTGTCCTAAAGGTTAGACACATGTTTCCTCAATTTAGAAGTTTTATTTTGACTTTTAAATGATTTTTTTAATTTGGAAAAAAAAATCCGCGATGTAGCGAAGCCGCGATAAACGAAACGCGAAGTAGCGAGGGATTACTGTACAACAAAAACTGATAGTGTTTTTTTGATAATTATTATTTTCTCAAAATCTATTCCCTACAAAGAGAAAAAAAAATGTGCATATGTCCCTTCAGTGATTGGCTTCCACTACTTCATGTGGAGATTAAGGATCCTCCACTTATGGATATAGAAAAGTCTTCAGTCTGGCAGGTGGAGCCAGTGTTGAGCATTTTAATCGAGAGTCGCAAAGATAAGATGCGATGGCAGATCAATATGTGCTCTATGGTGGCAGGCAGCTCCCTGAGAACTTGTCTTTTCTGACTGCGTAATGAGAAGCCTTTACCCCGAGTGCCCCGTGGCTTCATTTCTCCTCACATTGACTATCTGTTGTGACTGTCTCACTGTGACATCTCACACCGGGCCACGTTAAAGCCGAGACACGGCGCCAAACAGGCGCTGAATATCTAAATGGGATCACCTGTGAAATTTGCCATGATAAATCTCTCACGGAATCATCCATTTTGAATATTTGATATCTCATATGTCCTTCGCTTCCTCAGGGTGGCGAGGCGGCTATGATAAGCGATATTCGGTGCGATTAGATAACTGAAAGCTAAATTCTTTTTTTATTATTATGAGCAATGCATAGCAATGGTATTTGCACTCTTGACACATCTGTCTGTCTGACTGAAGCAAAATGTGCGCATCCAATATTCCAAATACCATTTTTACTTCATTTACTCTCTTTTCCATCATTTCAGTATCGTCAGAGGTGCTGTCAATAGCAACGGATTGTACGGCGATAAATGGAAGTTCTTCAACATGTCTGAGGATCGTCACACTGAAAAGCCCGAAACCTTGAACTCCATTAATTACCAGATAAACTGTTCTCAAAGCATGCCAATGTGTAGATTGGTATTCCCCTGCAGACATCATAAGTGCATACCACACCGCCGGTTCCATTCAAATGAATTGAAGCAAGCTCAGCTTTTCAACAGATCTCAATTTTGTCATCTTTATTCTCACCCATGTCCTTTTTCTGTAGCAATTTGCATCTTCCTTGACTGACACTCCACCCTTTTATGGTTTGAAAAAAGTTATTCAGTGCAACATATTGAATGAGGAGCCTCAGAACTCAATACGGGCTCACACAATTCATTCATCTTGCAAGAAGTCCTGATGCTAAATTGTCCGATATGTGCCATCGTTTGTGATGCTCGTGTCCTAGTCGTATTCAGAAGTGCAGTGTACGCTGGCCCTAAGGCCCAATTTAATTTTGTGTGTTGTGTGTGTTGTGTAGCTGAAAGCCAGTTGCCTTGATAGCAAACAGCAGTGTGATAAGGTTCCAGTGGAGGACCAATCGGCGAAAGCTTCTTGTGGGATTGGTGTCACAGAAAGCAAGGTGGTAAACATCTCAAGATGGCGCAGCAAAAGGTCCAGATCGCTCTTGGTAATAGTGGTGAACAGCAGATCAGCTTTTCAAGATTCAAACTAATAAAATAAAAAAGATAAATAAAAATCCTGAAGGGAAAAAAACTGTTGTGCTGCAGGGTAGCTGGAGCTTCGAATAAGATGACATGACATTGTTACTGAGTTGGAACACAACCAACATTTCCTGCAGTCACTTGAGTGAATGTGACATTATCTGAAATGCTGTAACCACTGTTGATCATTTTGGTGCGCAACAAAGTCAACGTTCATGTTCATGAGTTCATGTTTACGCAACATCGGAGGTGTCCAGGCCACCTGAACAAAGACGGACATGACTCTCCAGTGTCTTTTGCTTAGCACACAAGAGTTAGCATAAGCAATGGCAGCATTACTTCAAATGTAGTTAAAAGCAGCACCAGCGTGATGCCCTTGAGCAAGGCAGCAGAAAGGCACTATTAATGCAGAAGACACATTTTATGAATATGCATTTCAATAAAGATTGCCTCGGGGAAAAAAAAGCTTTCATGTACAGGTAAATACTTAGTGTTGCTTAAAATGGACATTGCATGATACATTTAAAGACAACTGTAGTGTTTTGTTTTGGCATGAGTGCAAGTCGCGCGTGCACAGGCGCATGCACATTTGTGAGTGTTTGTATGTCTATGCGTTTTGTGACAGCAGACCTCCCCGAGGAGCACTAGCAATCACTCCATTTGGCATCTGCTGCCGCACAGCTTATATTGTCATTCCACAGTTTAAAGAAACCTTGAACAGCTTCAAAGATCTTTTCAAAGCCTTAATCCTAATAGGTCGCGGTTTGTTCTGTCACATCAAAAGGAGGGAGAGAGGAGGTAGGAGGAATAATGCATCCGCCGGGGCTGGCAGAGATTCTTAAGGGCAGAAGATTGGCAGAGGATTTGCAGGACTGAAATCGGAAATATCGGCCACAGAATGCCTGCTGTAATAGATATGAAATAGGTCTTCTCAACAGCTTGAAAGGCTGACATTTGCAGAAAGTTTGCCATGAGAAGGCCCTTTTATTCCCCGCCATCTATCTGCGTTTGTACTGCCACCTTGTCTATAGTGGAAGTTTGCAAGTGTCACTCTGACAGGTTACAGAAAAGGATTGGACATTTTCAATTCCCCCCCCCCCCCCCCCCACACACTCCTCCTTCCGCCTCCTCCCCCGTTTTTTTTCCACTGAGAGACCAATTGAGTCAGACGCCATTTAAGAAGACTGCCTTCCTTCCACCTGGCACTCAAGTTCAAAATACTTATATTCGGCACTTGTTTCATGAGCCTATTCTAGTTTGATTGAAGTCTGAGCTTTTTTTTTTTTCAACAAAAGGTTCTTTCTCATTCATAGCTTTATATTTTGTAAGCCACCATGTGCTGTTGCAATATTGCCTGTAGTATTCCCAATTATTCCGCTGTATCTTTATGAAAATACTGCCAGGAGATTCCAAAATAAATAAAAATAGTACAGTGAAACCTCAGAATTTACATTGTGATCTGTGATTGGTTGAGTTGGGAAAATAAATGCCTCCATGGGAAATTTTAATTGAATTTCTTCCACGCTCCGACTATCAACATCATCAACTCTTTATTAAGTGTGAAAATCTTGGTTTATAGTAAACTTTACAACTTCATAACTGTCAAACCGACACGCGTAAACAATATATAATAAAAGTATGCTAAAGTAAAACTACTCACCCTTTCACAAGAATTGATCCGTAACAGTCCTGTAGGTGTTTGCACTGCCATACTGTCACCTACTGGGCATTTTCGTCATTGCTGGATTTAATAAGGCATTGCTATAATGCAATTAATAAGAAATAATATCTTGTACATTTGCCTGCCCAAAATGTCAACACATTTAGAACTTTGTGGTTGCTTTATCAGTATGTCTAGTTTAAATAATTCTACATGCTACGTGGCTAACTGGCGATACATTTAGCATCTGTTAAGCAATAGTCGTGAATATAAAATTTAATTGCATCGATGTGTTCTACGGACTAGCCAGAGCGCTTCCTGTCTTAAAAATTCAGATTACGGTTCTGTGGGATACCTTCACCCTATTCCTGTTTGCTATCATTAGTACTTTTATGTGTTGGCATCACACAAAAAAAGAACTAAATTTACATTTATGGAGTTCATCCACGAGATGCTCACTGAACCGTCAGCCATGATAATGATTATAATTTTGTTTGAATTTATGACCATATATTTCTTTGAGGTTTCCTTGAACAGTAAATCAGTCTGACCATCTTTCAAGCAATCTCTTGACTCTTTTGAACCAAAATGGAATAAAACCTATACCTAGCTTACTTTTTACATTTGTGCTTTAAAAACAACAAAGATAGTTTCGGTAGTGTGTATCAAAAATCATCGCAAGTCATAATGAGATAAGAAAAAACATTTGTTTTGACCCGAGTGTGAAATGTGCCTGCGACTCAGCCGATAAAGTTGAAATCAAGTCTGCCGAAGCATATAGTAGGTGTGAGACGTGCTAGACCATAAGTGTCACTTGTGTGTTTACTCCTCACCTCTCTGACACTTTATCAGCTCTGAAGGTGTCTCTCGTGCATTTCGCCCTATCGACCCGTCGGACAAAGAGATCTGCTCTGTGTTTTAACAGCGCACAAGTGTCCAGCTAATTAGGTGCTCATGGGAAACTGAGCATTGATTTTCTGTCTGCACCCCAGAAAGAAAGAAGGCTGTTTGTCTTTTTCTAATGATGCACAGCGTGCCATTGATAACAACGATAAAAAGGCCAGAGGTGTAACATAAGTAAACCTGAATGCACTATACCCGTGGGAACCCATACTTAATGACGCCATTTAATTCTATTGGCTTTTCAGGAAATATATAGGCTGTTGCCAGTCCGGTGAGGTAAACAAAGTTTGTTGGGAAGGGAACTACATTGTGTTGACTGAGAAAAACATTTCTTTCCAGAGAGGTAAAGGCATGAAATCCCTCTTGTGCTTGTTATTTCGCAGTGGTGGAGCTTTCGTCCAGACCGTAAATAACACACAACAAATACAAACATGTCAATGCTACCATATACACACAGTTTATACAGTACGAATTTTGCCAGACAACTTATTAATGACCTCAGTATACTCCGCTAGAATATAAATCACATTTTACAAGTTATGTGTGTAATATTAGCATTACATTTCAGCGACAGCATTTTTCTAGAATATAAACTAGCCAAAGATGGCATCTACCTTCCATAAATTCTGTGGGAGGTGGAAAACTTGGATTTGCTGGGCAGGCAGACAATAAATAATGGTTTCAGTATCATGTTGGACAGAGTAGCCGCCACCTGCTGATCCAGGCACACAGGTAGTGCCAACAGGGTCACACACGGCCATTCAATCTCCCAGCAAACTAATCAGTGAAACGGATGAACTCCAAGCTTATCGGAGGGGGTCACAGATGTAGGTGGAGGAGAGCAGGGCTGGGTTTTTTTTTTTATTTATTTTTCACACACTACGGTGAGACTGGCCCTCAAACGGGAGAATCCACAAATCTCAATGTATGAGGTTGGGAGAGCACCAACCTCGAGGGGGTGAAGGAAGCTCGCTGTGTGCCACCCACACAGAGACTGAACTTGTGACAGTCGGATGTTAACACGCTCGGCTTAACTATGATATCATGATTTCTTGCTTCGGAATGGTTATCTGACAGCTGAAGTATCCGCGATGGAGAAATGTGCGTTTTAATCCAGAATATTGCTAGATTGGCTCATGTTGCCATGACGTCAAAGGCTCGATTAACAGAATTGTGTGACAACTCGAATCCTTAAGTCTTTTCCATTGTGTCCGAAGCATTCCCCAACAATCGATTTATTCATCAGATAGTTTTGGCTTTGAAATGCAAGGCCGCCCACCGAGTATACCGTTTGGCTTCAAATTCAAGAATGTCTCAGTACGGAGACACGCCGTTGAATGGAGGCATTATTTCAGCCCCTTAACTGATCACCGCTGGAAACCAGTCGGTATCAGCTTTTAAAGGCGCACTGGCTGTAATTCAGGAGGCGATTTCACATCTTAACAGAATCCAATTAAACGCACAGGCTGTTTCCAATTAAACGTCCCCTGGCTTGTCGCTACAGTGTCGCATCGCCAGTGAAATTGGAATCAGATTAGCGAGAGAACCTGAAGAACTATTTTTCAGCTTAATATGGATCACACATTCTAAATGGAAACCCCTGTCATGCATACTGCAGAAGAAAAAATCGCCTTTCTTTGCCAGAAAGCGTCATTTAATTCTCCGGGCTTTATTAATTTCACAGCAGATTACCTGGAAGATACAAAATGCTGTCAGCAAAAGAGTTTTAATTAAGTATAGCATATTTTGCAGTGAGTACCTTATGTGAAACAGTTGCCTTATAATGCTCTTGCTTTAATTACTTCAGAGTGCCCCCTCATTAACCTCTATGGAAATATGCCTCAATCCACTCAGTGCATCATGAGCATGAGACTTAGCAATTGATGTATATACGACATAATACACTATACATTTAATACACAGCTTCATTTTCATAATTAGTCATTTGACTGAATTATTGTATATAATAGTAGTCTTATTTAGACATTTGTTTAAATTCGGACAGAATGTTCTGAATAAAACAATAAAGATAAATGTAATGATGCCGTCGTTTTAGTTGAGGGCAACATGACGACCCCTGGTGGCAAATGAGATAAATAGCTCTTGTAAAATTAGAAGTGACGCAACAGTATTTAAATATTTCTGGTATATTAAAATAGTTGCCACTAAGGCTTGGTATTTTATGATATTCAAACGTTTCACTTTATCACAGAGCATGTGAGCTATAAAGCAAATTTACTTTTACGCTTTAGGAGATCCTTTCCAAAATTATTAACTCCAATTAATGTCATTGTCACTGACCGTCTGCGTGTGTGTGTGTGTGTGTGTGTGTGTGTGGGTGTGTGTGTTGTGTGTGTGTGGTGTGTTGTGTGTGTGTGTGTGTGTGTGTGTGTGTGTGTGTTTGTTTAACATAAAACCAAAGATGTGTAACCATTTGACAAGAAAATATTAATATCATTGCCTCTCATCAAGATACGTGTTTTGCGTGTCACGGCAGATCACTGAAAATCCAGATACCTACATTTAGGCGTTTTATGCAACTAAGTATATTATGGATGCTAAAATATAATTAAAGAATCTTTATCAAAGTCATCATGAATTTTTTCGATCTTGTGCCTTTTTTCGGTCGTCTTTTAAAAATGTGGATTTCCCTTTAACACAGCCATTCTGCTCATTTTGTTATTTTTCTTTTTTTTTTTTTTTTCGTTTTTTTTAAATAATTCAATGAAGTTGCAAGATTCCTTTTTTTAAAACATGGATGGGTAAAATATGGCACAATCCACTCCCAACTGCTTTAATGTGGTTAAACTGGATACATTAGCTTTTAATGGCACTTAATTGTAGAAAAGGGAAATCCATAACCACATAAGGAGAAAAGTCAAGTATTTCCAAGCTCTTTGTAGGAACAATTTAGAGGCGACAAGTGCTTTTCAAACCTTGGATTATAGACAGCCTGACCATTGAGAAGAGCAGTCTACATTTGTGATGCTGCAGTGCCACCCTTTGGTCACAAGATTTTTCAAACACCACCAACTCCTAGATTTGCGTGGGTAGTTAGAACAAGGCACCATACAGTATATTTGTAAAAAGAGATTCTCTCTTACTAGACTAAACTGAGATTTGTAAAAGACTATGCTTCTGAATTTTCTGAACACCAAATTTTCATATGACCTCACATGACCTTGCAGGTGCATGAAGACAACAGATGAGTATTGTTTCTCGCTGTTGTTGTTGAAAGATTATCGATGGTCCGTGTTATCTCAGATAATAAGCAATAAGACGCCCTTGAACAACAGGGCAGGTTTGCCAAGACTAAGCGATGATTACGGCGGTGATTACTCCTTCCTCAAAATGGCCCACTTCAGATAATGAGTGTCATAGCAAACTGTGGGCCAAAAGCAGATTTCACTCTTTTTTTTTTAGTCCTTAGCTTCAGCTGTCATTCCCTCTTTCATTTTCTTTGAGCAATCTTGAAAAAGAGACACAATCACTTCAACAATATTGTCACTGATCAATATTTTCCAGTGCACACTTGAATAAATCACTTGTTGCTTTCTCTCACAATCATAATTTACAGCCGCATGAGACTTCACCTCCAGTTTGACTATTGCATTGACTGAGACTATTTAAGTAATTGTTTCTTTAGGTTTTTAACATCGTGGGCTCTGCAGTCGTTTGGTTAACTTTCCCTTTTCCGTTTCACGTGACCTGAGCGCCCTCTATTGGTGACTCAAGTGATGCCTAAATTTGAGCATAAGTGATGATAAAAATAAAGGAATAATGTATAAATTCTGCAATAGCTATAGGACATTTGATTCTTGTATCTGTAAATAAGTCAATGTTATATGTATCTGTGTTATTGCGCAACCTATCCAGCGTGGTTCACATAAAAAAGGATGAGATTAAACAGATTGAGGTTTCATATAATAAATATCAAGTGTGTTCATTATTTTCGGCCACTAATTAATGCATTATTTTTCATTTTTCTGACTAAACAAACCGACCCAAAATAATTAAAGAACATTAATTACTATAATTTATTTTGATCCCAAATTAATAATTTTCTGCTGAATTATTGAATTGTCATTAACTATTTGCTTGATACAGTAGATGATGAAAACTTAACAATTAAGATCTGTACCTGTGGTGTGCTGAGCAAGCTACTTGTCTGAAAAAATCACAATTGCTGAAAAGTGCTGGATCTTCTTATCTCATTCCGGTCAAGAAAGGTGTGCCCCTGGGCTCACTATTGGGATCACTTGTTGTTCTGCCTTTATGTAAAAAAAATCTGCGACAATATTTTAGTGCAGTTATTTTTATGATGATGATGATGAAGATGAAGAAGATGAAGAAGATGAAGAAGATGAAGAAGATGATGATGATGATGATGATGATGATGATGATGATGATGTTGTCCTATGTAGCTCATCCCCTTCATTAGCACACACAAATTCCTGGAGTCAACCTTGGATGTGGGTCAATACTGTGTAATGTATTTGAAACAGGGGACAAAGCTACAGTAATATTAAAGAACGCAGTTGCAACCACTCAAATGACTGAAATGCGAAGAATCAATCAATTTAAGTGTTTGAGCATCATCATTGATCAGAATCTATCATTTAAACAGCACAACGATTTTGTAATCAAACTGTAACTCAAAATATTTGATCTCCACAACAAGATCTGCTTTTCTTTGGCACAAATGCATTTCAGTGAGAAAAATACCATTTATCCCAGTTTCTTGCATTTGTTTTTTTTTACTAGTTATGGAAATAGAAATTCATTGTGTATTTAATTGCTTATTACCCATCTGCGTATGTGGACATATTTTCACACTGGTTATCTTTTATACAGAGTTGTTTCCTCCAGATTTCTGGAAATATACAGTGTATGATCACAAATCAAATTCTGTTGTACTCTGATGACTGTGCATATTTTGCCACCTCCTTGTAAAAGTCTCTCTTAAAAAGATGTTAGACTTTTTTTTAGATATAGGATATAAAAGCTAATTTTGCAGTGGATTAAATTTGGCACTTTTACGATGAAATGTGATGTCGTGTGAAGATTGTTAAATGTCTAAAACCCAAATATTCATGGGTTCATGCTAAATTTTCAAACGGAAAGCACAACATCCTCCCCAATTTAGTAGTGTATCTTTATGTTATGTGCATATGCAGTAAATGAATTACAAATAGTAATGTTCTTTTACATATTCTTTTTAAAAATATATATTTAACACTTTATTTAACAATTACATTACGTCAAACGGTGCGAATACGGTACACGTAATTTACCTTAAAAATGCGAAGAATGATCTGATGATGAATTTCACCACTGACTGGTGTCATTTTATTTAAAAACACCAGGAGGCGCTTTGGAGCCATGAGTTGTCAACCGCTGATATGCCATATATTTGTGTATTATATCGACTCGCAAAATATAGATTATGCGTATTGACTGACTCTAGCTTCTAAACATGGTTTAATCGATGGACAACCATCACCGTGCGAAAAGTGTGAAAAGTGTTAGTGTTATAGCATAGAATAATAATATAATACATATTGAATAGAATATAGAAGAGATTGTCTAACATTTAAGTTTTAAATAAAACTGTCGACACATTGATTCAAATGTAAGGTTTTATAAATTACTAGGCGACGAAGCGTTGGACCACTCCTCGCTGTCAGACGCGCTTCCGTGTTTACACTCTATCAGGAGAAAAAAAAAAAAAAAAAGAAAAAAAAAAAGAGGGGAAAGAACCCACTGGTTGGGCGAATGTTTACCGAGCAAGCATTGAGTGGTGGTGGAGGGAAGTGACAGTCACACTGGAGCCTCGGTGTATGATAACAACACAGGTGATCGGCTTCCAAGGTTGCAATTTGACAGCGAATGTTCACTCGACGGGGCCATGGAGACGTCAAGAAATCTACACAGAAAGTTTTGGACCCAAAGAAGGATGTTCTGACGCGGCTGAAGCACCTGCGCTCTCTGTTGGGTGAGTGAAATGACACCGTGCTTTTTTGATGCTGCATCGCCAATCGAGGCTAGGCTAGTCAGGCTAGCTCGCTGGTACCAGCCGACTGCCGTCATTCAGGCAGGCTTGCAGGCTGGCTGTCATTGTGATCACTTGACTAAGCCCGTTGACAGGCTCCGCTCATGGCCAAAGTGGCTCGACTCGCACTCTGGCATGTTTTGCACGCCGTTCTCGCGTCCGTGCATTGTGCTTGACGTAACAATAATCCATTGTGATGCAACGTGGGTGCTAGCTCCCCTGACTGCTAACGAGGCTGACGATGCTAACCAACGGTGTATCATTAGGGCATCAGTTTCCCAGAAGCCCGCTGCAACCATTGTTTCCATGTATCCCTTTGTCTTTACTAATAACATGCATTTATGTCAAATGGCCACCAATTAATTGCACGATTACACGATTCAAGCTTAAACCTAAAAGGGAGAATACCAAGTTCATCTTTATTGCCTGCAGGAACTAACATCAAGTTGCACACCTGGACATTTAGCATTTGAAAATAATACTGCAAGTATATGACCAAAAGTTAAATTTGTACCTTCTAACATCTGATGAAAGAGTATTTAATTGGTTTTCCTGTCACAATACAGTCGATAGATTAACGTTTTTCCATTGTTACATTTTTTTTTTCATTGTTAATCTAAAATGGAATCATTGTCCATCACACATTTGGTGACCTCTCACTGCAAACTGATTGTCACTAATCATGTTCAACACCACTTTCTTTTCCCCACACTGATACCAGTACAAGTACTCAACTCTTTAATACTCACCGGTACTGATGCCAAGTAACCAAGTCATAAAATTTCTATTGAACCAATGACAGATTATTTAAAAAAAAAAAACTACCTTTTTATTTTGGGTGGAAGCATGAAATAAATAAAGATGTGTTGTTTTATATCGCATTGCATTATATTGTATAGTATAGTATATGTTTAGAATATATTTAACAACAACAAATGTGAATATTTACTTTGCAAGTCAATGTGTGATTCATGTACATGCCTAAATTCTGTACTTGCACCACTAAAATTTCAGGTTAAGGACCACTGATTCAAAAATTAAGATGCAGCCCTGTATCTACTCATACATGAATCATTTGAATTCAATTTAATGTTATCAGTGGAGCTGGACTCCTACGCAGGAACGACCTGCTAACCTATGGTGGGCTCGATAACATTTGCCCTTAACCCAGACAAATGTGGGTCAGTGTGTACTTGGGGAAAATGTGAAGATGGAGAAAGTTGACTAGAGGGAATTATGAGCAGAATAATGCAATTAATATCAGGGCAAGAGGTGCATTCTATTCTGGAAACTATTAAAAGTATGTGGGGATATAATTTGTATTTCTGCACAAATGTTTTGCTCTACCAGGGCACACCAATTAAAAGTTTTGGGATCTTCTTAAAAAAAAAAAAAAATCTGTAAGCCAAAATAAGGAGCATCTATAATTCCAACAAAATTTTGGAACCGAGTTTGTTTTTTCCGCCATTGTCCTGCACCTGTCCTGAGTTCAATGTCATGTATTGCAACCCAAAGTGGGTCAAAACAAAAATACTGTCTCACTTTCCATGTGTGCAGTTAAAGATAAGCTAGTCTGTTTGTCCAGCAGTTGAGTGATACAGCTTGCATGTTGCCACCGCCGCAAGTTACCACCAGTCCCACCCAACCATCACTGATTCTTCCATGTTTTTAGCAAAGGAAGGATTTCCTCCCAGTGCTGCTGGTTCCTGTGTGGACACGAAGCGCTGATGAGTGATGCTGTAATGGGCAGTACAAGGATTAAATGGCAATATAGCTTGCACACTGTATTTTCTCATGTCAAAATGTTCTAATTTTGCCATCGTGTAGGAAGTGTAACAGCCAATTTCAGTGTCACAGAGGTCCAAGAAATAATAATTGTCAGAAGCAGTATTGTGAAGTCAATGCAATATTTTTTATGGTGTGTTTATGATGATGCAGGCCGCTGAGATCTAGAACAGTTGTAGTTGACACAGCAGCTTTTCTTTCAGACAATCGAGAAGTGTGTTGCGATAATCAAATCTGGGAGTTACAAAGGTGTTGACGTGGATGACTTGCCTCACTGAAAGATGTAGAATGAATGAAGAATTACAGTTATTGAATGATGGAGATGGGCAGACATGGTTGACATTGCCAAAGTGAAAATAAGTGGAGCGAATAATGTTATTGATATGAGCTTTGAATGAAAATCCAGCATGGCCACAGACTCTTGACCTGAGGGCAAATTGCAGTATTGTCAATATGAAGGTTTAGAATATGATGGTTTTAGGAAATGCTAACCTGATTTTGTGAAGGCAATCTTTTAATAATACAGTAATCCCTCGTTTATCGCGGATAATTGGTTCCAAAAACCACCCGCGATAAGTGAAATCCGCGAAGTACGATCACAACAAGAAGTACTGGGCAGGCTAACGAGTTAGCGGAAAGATGCTTATTCGCGATCGTGCTAACACGCGAAAACGGACTTTTAAAGGAATGTAAACGAACATTTGGAGCAATACTACATTGTCCTAAAGGTTAGACACATGTTTCCTCAATTTATTAGTTTTATTTTGACTTTTAAATGTTTTATTTAATTTGGAAAAAAAAATCCGCGATAAACGAAACGCGAAGTAGCGAGGGATCACTGTACTGATGTTAACGTGTTAATTTTTCCCATTCTATACTAAGAACGGCTAACCGCAACCAGAACAGAGTATCCTTTCACCATCACGGCTATGTCAAATTAATTCTCTTTGCAATCACTGATATCCTTCTTTGGTATTTACTTTCCATATTAAACCATTTAGAGAAAGCAAGCAATGGGTTGAGGGCTATTTTCAGAGTGGCCCCATATTCTCCTTTTCACTGAGCAGATCTGTGGGACTTGAGTGCGAAAGCGGCTGCATGTTAATTTTCTGGTCATGTCTGGTTGGATTTGGCTGAGGTTGTTAATTACAGGAGAGCAGCAAAGCTACCAGTACTTTTCTCACCGCAAGCTATGAAGTCACAGGGACTGGCAAATGGTTATTCCTCAGGCTCTTTGTTGCCTCAAGCTACTCGCATGCCGAGCCGTTGTCATCTCATCACAGTGTTGACTGTGCAGAATGAGAATGTTTATCTTGGGAAAATAGTTAGCGATACTCAAAGGAGATACTCATCTTGGAATCGGCTGTCATCACAAAAAGATCAAGAGGTCGAGAATGAAGGTGAATAACATTAGCCAATTTTGTAGTCGGGATCTCATAGTATTGTATTACCACTGTATTTTAGAAACATTGGAAGATGGACTCCTGCAAGAAATAAAAATATCATTTTCAAAAGAAGTTATGCATTATTAATTGTAAAATAAGAAAATAAATACAGATACTCAAAACTAAAAGCATCAACTGACATAACTTAGCACTGAATGTTTTCATCATAATGGACGACTTAAGTCGTTCTTGGTATTTAATGAGTCAGACCTGGTCCTTCTTTCAGAATCAGCATGCACCGAATTTTTTTTTTGAATTTACTCAATTTGATTTTGTCAGGTGACAAAATAAATCAAAATGTAAATACATTACATGCACTGTTAACTTTTTAAAGCATGCTGACCTCAGGTCTTGTGTCAATTAAGTTACCTTATGTATGCAAGCCAGCACACTAGAAATCTTTTGAATTTACTTAATTCAAACATGCACATAGGTTGCCCGAGTGCACATTAGTCTGTAGATATTGGTTTGTAACTCAGGGTCATGTTTTCAAAGCTTGCTCTTTAATATTCAAATTAAATGATGCCATTAGAGTGTCACTTAAAACGTGTGTCGTGACGCAGTATCAACTTGCCTTGAGAGGAAATCACAACAAGGTGAAACAATAAGCGCAATACTGCCTGAAGCTCTCAACAAGGTCCTCTGTGAGGCTCAAGTGAAGGCTGAGATCACTTCTCACTCTGCCCTTTTGTGAAAGTCAACATGGACTTGAGAATAACTTCAGCCTCTTATCATCTTTTTGGCTTACAATGTAACTGTAATATAATCTCTTAAGAGTTTATTCCTCCACTTAGTGTTGGAAACAGGTCTATGGAGCAGTTCTGCTTGGCTTGGTTTGCGGCGAAATGGAGAACTACAGTACAGAACAGTATGATGTAGTGCACAGGTGTCAAACTCAAGGCCCGGGGGCCAGATACGGCCCGCCACATCATTTTATGTGGCCCGCGAAGACAAATTGTGCATCAAATTCGTGTGTCATTACTAGAATTGCAAATTGTCTTCACTCTTAATAATATCTCTTTTTTTAAATATTTGACCAGTTTTTACTCATCAGATTTGAAAATGAGTTATTTGTCAGTTTGTTTTTGTAGCTTTTACTGTATATAATGTGAGGTGCTCATACATTTATTTGGGTTGACAGTCATAATGGCCCTCCGAAAGAAGCTATGACTACAATGCGGCCCGTGAAAAAAATGAGTTTGACCCCCCTGATAGAGGGAGGGGGTTAAAAAGTTGACAAACATGAACTTCAGCCTTTATGACCTTAAAATCGACAATTACTGTAGAACAATTGATCATTTCACTTAAACATCTACGGTGGCCCTTGTTTTTTTTTTTTTAATAATTTATTATTAATTTTACATTCAGCCACTGGTGTTTGTATTTTCAAACCACCAATATTCTGTGAGGAATATAATGAATAATAGACCGATTCGTTGTGATGGATGATGGCTGTTTGTTTTCCACGGCTCAGCAAAAACCAGTTTGTCTAGTTTCGCTTAATTTGTCAATGTGCCCTTCCAGCCTTCAACCCTCAATTGGTTGAGGCTGCCTTACTTATATCCCTTTAAACATTTGCTAATCTGCCAGAAATGAACACCATTCACACCAAACTAACAAAAATCGTAGCGGTGACATTTTAGGGATCATGTCTTGGTAAATTACACATTAATTAAGGAGCTCAAGGAACCGCTCTGAGTTGATTCTTTAAAAGAGTCCCCTTGTCTGATTTCAACATATATTATACCCTGGAAGGATTCCTTTGCTCTCCCCTCATCTCCATTTTGGCATTAGCTTAGAGCACCTGCAGTGTCAGTAAGCACAAAGCTATTGCTAATGAGGGTTTGGATATCGTGGTGTGAGCATGACATAGCATATCAATAATGCAGGTGGTATAAATTCCTCACACTGTCAGCTTCTGGGATCACTAAATGTGGTTGAAACCTAAAAGGTGTCGATTAAAAAAAAAAAAAAAAAATCTTTGATTGTGTATGCTAAGTTAGCATAAAGTGAAATGTGGATATAGTAAGCTGATGGCTGGTGTGTAAATAGATCGTTGGCTCACTCCAGCAGATGACCTTCACCCCCTCTGCAAATAAGCCCTGTGTGCACACTAGGACTGCTTGCCTGGCATATCCAGTTCAAAGGCAGTTCACGGGAAACCAACATTAAAGATGCACTCATTAGCATAATACCGCTTTGCATATAAGATGGCTCCTTCCTGGGAAATTATTCACCACCATGTCACGGTTTGATAGTTAGCAGCAGTTCGATTTTCTAAGTTGTCATTACTCCCCACAGTGAGACTATCTTTGGTTAGCAGGGTAATGTTTGTGAGAAATGTATTTAGTTAGAGGTTGGAAAAATGTCTTAACCTTTGCACTGCTATCAACATGGGAGGTTTATTCTACTAAAAACAGCAGCGATGATAGTTTCATGTTTGCCCATGTCGCTTGGTGTGCTGCAGGCCTTATAAAAGCAAAGATGTCCTACTATATTGCATTTAAGATTTACTCTTTTTTTTTTTTTTTTTTTTTTTTTACAGATAACATTGACAAGAGTGAGCTGAAGCTATTCTTCGAGAGCAATGTTTCACAGATTTATTTTATCTTCCATGAAAATTTCATTACACTGGAAAGCAACTTAAAACAAAAAGGTGGGTTCAGCCTCTTTCTTCTTCTTTCTCAAATTGACACTTTCCACTTGACCTGCATCATTTGCACAGAAATTCAACAAACTATTCCAAAAAAAAACTTCATTTTTGTCTCGTCTCCAACCAGTATGTTGTTGTAATTTTTTTGCTAAATTCTGACAGTGTAATCAAAAACATACCCTTATTGATTTTCACATTTACTACATTATTGTATGTGACTTATTTTTCTCAGGGATCAAGTCTCAAAGGGAGGAGCTGGACTCCGTCCTCTTTATTTTTGAAGTAAGTTGTTGTTTTCCTCTCACCGGTATTTCAAAAACATTTTTAAAATATGTTGATGCCTCAATATTAGTTACTTAGTCCTTAAACGGTTTAAACAAATCGACTGGCTGCATTAGACGAGGGGAAGTTCTTGAGCTCAATCATTTTCAAGCTTGAGTGTGTGTGTGGGTGGCCCTTCCCCCTATTTGACGGAGCACTCATGTTGGGCATGCAGGTTAAAGTCCTCCACCCTGTTTTTCCATTTGACTGCAAAGACAGCTCCAGTGTCCAATACAAATACTTAGCTCTCCAGTTACATTTATTCAAAGGAGAACTATCAGGGTGACACAATATAAAATTGTTATCATTCTAGAGTATGTATTATCGTCTTCTCTATACTCATGGAAGACGTGCTCAGGAATGCTCTTTGCTTTTGGGTAAACAATATAAAAAAATATATATATTTTGTCCAGAGCCTGAAATTCTGCAGACCACCTAAATTGTCCTTCAATGTTCCTTCTGCCACAACTAGATAATCTCCTCGACTGTAGGCGTGCTCACAGGTTGACCTCTGACTAAAGTGTTGATTCTCGCCTGCTGCATATGTATGCGGTCTTAAAAACAGAACTAATATTGAATGCAGCTTAACCCTCACTTGTCCCCTTTTAGTTCCTGTCTGGCGTGATTTTTTTTCATGTACGCAGAAGATTAGCATTCAACGCTGATATAGGACAATACTTCCACTACATCATTTGATCCTATGATCTGCTAAATTGAGGACATGTTCTTTACACCATATTACAGGAGTGTCAAACTCATTTTTTTCCCGAGCCGCATTGTAGGCATAGCTTCTTTCGGAGGGCCATTATGACTGTCAACCCAAATAAATGTATGAGCACCTCATACTATATACAGTAAAAGCTACAAAACAAACTGACAAATAACTCCTTTTCAAATCAGACGAGTAAAAACTGGTTGTTTAATAAATGTTTAAAAAAAAAATATATATATTATTAAAAGTGAAGACAATTTGCAATTCTAGTAATGACACACGAATTTGAGGCACAATTTGTCTTCGCGAGTCACATAAAATGATGAGGCGGGCCATATCTGGCCCCCGGGCCTTGAGTTTGACACCTGTACCATATTAGATGAAATGTTATATTATGGATCGCGAGGAAGCATTAAAATGATGTCAGCCTTTGTCCTCTGTTAATGGAGGAAGTTGGCCCTGATAAAACAGAACCATATAGTGCTGAGTCACGTACTTTAATGTAAGACCTGCTTTGAGTAGCCACTGTAGGTTGGAATTATTGTGCACATGAAGCAAGAGACAACAATTGTCTTACTCATCGCCTTGCACGTTTCCTTTACAATCTGATAGACACAATTTATCTTCCCTCTGTGTTTGATTCACACTTATGCAGAGATTCCTTTTTCTGTCATAATAAAGTATGCGACCCCTTTTCTTGGGGCTAGCGTTGTGTGATGGGTGTGGCAGGCATTTGTTCTAAATGTGGAACACCCACAGGTAATACCATTCATTCATAATTGACTTGTATTTCTTTTGCGCAAGACTTTAAAAGCATATTTTAGGGTATCTTGTTGCGCAGCAGGTTTTTTTAAATGGATGAAAACCTGTTTATGACAACGCAGTCCGGCATTTGTCTCCACTTACTGATTGTTGTTGTTTTTGGAGTTATTGATATTGTCAGCTACATTAAACTTTGGCTTACTACAGTATTGTAAATCCTCACGTGGCTTTCCTTTCCATGACGGGTGTGTAAATAGCATGAGGGTAAAGCAATGCACCACAATGAAACCCATAAAGAATAAAACAGAGAAGCACGCCACAGTAAATGAAGAGCAACATCTCTAACCCTTCATGCCGGTTTGGCCGATGGCTGTTTATTACAAAAGAACGAACTGCTTATTTTTAGAAAGGCACATTCAATTACTGTTATCTAATCAATAGCCTACTGTTGTCCTTTTTTTTTTGCTTACATTTTGTAACACTAATTCCCCCCAAAAAGAAACATTCTGAATAAGTGGTGGTAGTAGGATGAAGAGAAGAATCTGCGGAAAGTTACAAACTCAAAAATGTCCCAATGCTTGGGCGTGTCACCTGCACAGTGACCAGCCTCGGAATCAACAAGTTTACAGTATTCCAGTGCCACAGTTAATGTTTGCTAGTTCCACTAGCTAACTTCTAGAGATCTCTATAAAAGTAAACAATTTGACATTTTGAGCTTTACTTGGTGCCTCGCTAATCAAAGAGCATGCAGGAGTCTGACTAAAAGAATGCCTAAGGACAAAAGATGAAAATAGAGTAAGACTAAAAAATAAATAAGCAAATAAATTAGACTTATCAAACTGTCTGTACACGCCCGCATGAAAGTTTCTCGATAAGTCACAGCACTTGGGAACTCACAAATGCAACTCACCCTCTACGCGGTCATATCTAAATATTTTTATTTCCCCTGTTTTTTGCATGCCTATCGTTTGATAAGTAAACAAGCCTGTTTTAAAAATCAGATGCGACCCTTGACCATCCCTGCTTCAGGCATTGTGGTTGACATCTAAAGTTAGCAACACTGGGAGCTGCTGATAGGCTAGCCAACACGGGTATCATCATGATGGTAAATGTATTGATTTTGGTTTTATGTTACAGTTAAAACAAATCGATGCAAAAGGCATATGTATATTTCAACAACGTAGACACTAAATTGCACAATCAAAAGAAATACTGTGATACTCTTTGCCAGTCAGCTGTTTTTGCAGTCACAAGACAAGTCTGAGCCTCTCTGTCAGGGAACTCCAGTCTCCAATCTTGAGAAAGTCTCGTGTGTTTACACTCCCATATGCCTGTACATGACCTTATCTGCTGACTGCCTAAAAGCAGCTCGATCCCTGTGTCACGGTAAATGTGGGACATAGGGAAAAAAAAACAGGGAAGTTTGTGCATATCCATTTCCCTTGATTTTCTGTACAGGAAATAACTGTACCATGACCCATCCGGATTTGACTCAGCATTCTGAATTACTCCTGTCATCTTCTCTTTGAATCTCTTGTCTGGATTGAATAGCTGTTTTTTTTTGTTTGTTTTTTTCTCAAAATAGTTGCTAGAGCGGTCAAATGTCATTAATTATAGCGCCAAATTACTAAATTGGCATCACTGAGTGTTCACAATTCTGTTTGCAACCATTTTGTTATTGGGAGCTTTTTACATCAAACTAGCAACCATGGATAAATATTAGGGATGCTCTGATACCACTTTTTTTTCCACACTGAGTATTAGTACATACTTTTGATTGCTGGCGGTAGTCATAGTTCATAGGGGATTTAAATGAATCATTAAGATTTTAAAAGAAAAGCATCATAATTTTTCGATCACTATCAACATTGCTTAACTTGATTGTCGGTATTTAGTGAATTAATACCATACAATTAATTAATTGATTATCTTGTATATCCAGCCTTTGAACGGGATCTGAATTATCTTCGTGCTGAGCGAGCTTTTATTGACATTTGTGTTTCAGTTTTCTATTCAATGCCTCCTTGTTCCCATTGTCTACAAAAGGGGAAATTATGATGATGATACAGATAACATTGAGATGCTGCCGCACAAGCGGAACCGAACTCAGTAGAGAAGCGAGGCATAGGCATAAGTTTAATTGTGTGGCTATGCTTTCATCTAGTGGTTAGAAATGAGAATGCACTCTACTTCTGATTTTATTGTTGCGCTTCATCTGCTGTTTTTGTTTTAGCGTCATAAGCTTTTCCAAACTCATAATTATAAAAGAGAACATTGTGCTAATATGTGTTGATATTAGTAATTTTTAAAAAATACTTCTTTCCAACGTTTTTCCAACTTGGAAAGTTTGTTGTATTATCAATATATGTTGAAGAATTGCTAATGAGCTGTCGTTCTAAGAGTCCGTGTTTGTCAAAAAGCCCTCGTGAACCACCTCTAAGAGAAGTATATTCTGCACCATGTTCAGGTCCTGCAGCTAGAAACCTAAGCGCGGATCATGTAAATGTGCTAAGGCTGTAGTTGCAGCACAGTAATGCTCCCATTTTCATGCTGGCGTATGGCTGCAGATTATAGTTACTCTGCCAACCTTCAGTACAGAGGAGTCTGCCTTCGCCTTGAATCCGGCAGTAAATTCCTCATTGGTAGGAAGCACCATTCCGGCTCCACGGGGAGTCTTTCGGCGCCAGCTTCTTCATCTCGTTCCAACTCTCCTTTCCTGATGCTCTGTACGCGAGAGAAAAGGCTGTGTTATTGTGTCTGCGAGTGTGCACACACATCCACATTGGGGAAGGCTTAACCATGCTACCCTGCTGGGTTACATACAGCCTTGGATAATATGCCTGCTATCCCAAGGAGACGGACCAAGTGAGGCCAACATAGATCTAAATAATCCCACACCGGATCCATAGTGAGGTGCGGCTATACGTCTTTCAGTATCTCGCCTGCCACTGATAATGAAAGGGATTTAGTCCAGAGGACAAGAACGGAAAGTTAAAGATGAAGGATGACATGAAAAGGAAGTTGTTGACAAACCAAATCAATCACAAACAATGAGCGATCTCTTGACTTGCAATCAGTGGTAAAATAATCGAAGGTATGTTAACATAAAAATAATAAAAGATTCTATGTACGTCAAGGTTAATTACACGCACATTCATATAGACATGCAGTAATCAAGCAATGGTAATGGATCTCTTTCTTTTTTTTTGAGAATGAAAACATTTTTTTTTTTTAAGTATTGCTTCCATCCATATTCATAACCTCACCACCACCCATATTGATTGCTGCAATGCTCTTCATTGACGATCATTATTTTTATTTTCTCCGTATTTTGTCGTCTTTGTTCTCCATGTTAAATGGCCTTTTATTGTTTTTGTTATTTGTACACGTTATGATTAGCATTATTAGTAGCCAAAATAAATAGCTATCTCAGTTCATGCATTTCCAACTATAGACGATGATGGTTTGTTTTTGCAGAAGCTTTCTTTAATATTTAAAAGCAATTTGGCTCCGTTGTGGCCTGTGTAGCTCTTAGAGTTTGCTTGACAAATCGTTCCGTGCCTAAAGAATCACTGTTAATTGGTTAGATTGTTTCATGAGTGTTTCATGAATTATCGTCGTTGCGTTCAAGTGTTTGAAAAATATTTATTTAGCTCATGGCTAACTTCACATCATTTGTTTTCAACAGAAAATCCTGCAATTTCTGCCGGAGAAAATTTACAACCGGTGGCAGTTTCACAGTATAGGTATGTGCCACTCATTTTTTTCCCCACAAATGAATTGTTACATGTTTTTTGTTGCGGCTATGTATATCATTCAGATTTATAGCTCATTTTTTTATCGCTATGCTCCCGTAGCATCCGAGATGTTTGATTTTGCACAACAAAGACAAATTAATTACTCATAAATGCGTTTTATATTTCATCACAGCTGCTATCGTCCTTGCCCTAAAGTCGTCTACACTAGAACTCGTTCAATCAAAGAAATCATGACAGTCACCTTAAACCTTATTCTTTATCCTGAACACAATTTCACTGAGGTAAATTCTTGGCCCTGTATGTCAGTCTGCATTTATTTTGAGAGCATGCCCCAACGCTCTCTCATTCAAACACTCAATGCGGGTCATTTAGCAATCAAAGCTTGTCTAATTTGATTGCACGAGACAGCTTCGTGTCACTGCCAACAAATGTTTACTTTTATCCGCAAAATGTGACATCCCTGAAATTCTCCCAAGACCCCCATCAAGGTCAATCTGCCTTGATAGAGATGTCACCCATAGCTGCCCACTTGTGTTTGTTATAAATGTCTGGAGGTATTGACATTATCAGGTGTGCTTACCATTTGCTGCTTTTTTTTTTTCCAGGTTCTATTCTGAAAAAGCTACTACACACTGGAAATTCTTTCAAGGTGACAATAAAAAAAAAAAAGACCTCCGCGGATGTCGCTTGATGTTGTTATACAGTTGAGCCTCGGGTTTCGACCACAATCCGTTCCAGAAGGCTGTTCGAGAAGTGAATCGTTCGAATTCCGAATCATGTTATCCCATTACAAATAATGGAGAAAAAGAAAATCCGTTCCAAGCAAAGAAAAAATTGTGACAGAGCCGTCGCTGAAATTTAGAAGATAGTTTTAATGTCCTGATGTCCTTTCCAAAATTTAAGTGGACCTCAGTGCGCAAGGAGCTTAATTTGGTCCGATCGCGCAACCGCAGCGCGCCGGGCGCTCACTGTCACATGGTTTAAGAGCGTCTTTGTGTTTTAGGATGGCTTTACTGCTCCCACTTGCTTCCTTTGGAGGCATGATTAGAGTTGATGCAATCCTCAGAGTAACGAGAATGTAATAACGAACGGAGTCAGTTGGCATGCGGGACCTCTCAGCTCATCTCGCGAGGTTCGACAACCGAATTTCGTCCGACATCCGAAGCAAAAAAATCCCAAATTTTTTGTTCGAAAACTGATTTGTTCGAGAACCGGGACGTTCGAAAACCAAGGCTCCACTGTATTTGTTTCTGACACAACTAAATCCACTGTTTTATGTGCTCTATGGCTATCCTCACATATTTTTTTTGCTTATACTCACTGTGTGCACGCTGGCTCCTCTTTTGCGTCTTCTTTTTTTGCATAGATCCGATGTGACGGTATCCGTCTCTTCCTGCTGTGGCTGCAAGCCTTGAGGGACAATTGTGCTGAAGAGCAGTTCCTTATCTATGCCTGTCTGGTGCCAGGTTTCCCTGCAGTGCCCTCATCCAGGGGGCCTCGCACCCTTGACACCATCATTTACAACCCTTACTCCAACCCACCCGACGGTAAGCAAGAAAAGGACACTTTTTTTTTTCCAGCTAGTTCTTGCTTTAAACTGGAGCATGGTGTTTCTCTGTGTGAGCAGCTAAGGTGGTGCCTGAAGAAATCACCCCGCTTGTTCCAGCTGTGGCAGGCGAGAAGGTAGCAGATGACCAGACTTGTTACATCCTCGAAACTCTGCTCAAGTTTATGGTTATCCAGGTAATTGATACCGTCGCAAGGGAAATGACACAAGTTGCCATTTGACCGCATCTCATCCAAAGTGGATAGATTTTTGCCAGAAGGTATTATTGATTATTGCTAAAATCGTTTTCAATCTTGATTTATGTGTAAACACCCCAACTGCAATAATCAGGTTTTGTGCGGGTGACATCGGGAGCATTTTCTTCAAGTGTTACTTCTTCTAGTTTGCAATTGCTGATAATAACGAGAAAACAAACATGGCAGTTGTTAAGTGTGTACAGTGTGAATGCAATCATTCCATTTCCACCAAGACAGCATTATGATTTCTTTGCAAGTCTTTTATGTAGCACACAATAAGCGAAGACAGACTGAATGACTGTCAGTCTGACCTTGTCAGTCTTTGTTCGGTCTAAACCTGCCAGGCATCCAGTTTAGAGTGGAGAAACAAAGAAAACCAGGAGACGGGCTTCAGGTTTCTCTTCAGCCTGTTCAAGAAGTACTACCTTCCACATCTATTCCCCTCCTTCACCAAATTCACAAATCTCTACAAGCCTTTGTTAGGTAAAGCGGTGTTTATTACATCTAGCAAATATGTCATTAATTTCTTCTGTATGGCGGCATGAGAAGTTGTGGATTCAAATCCGGGTTCTATTTTTTTTCTTTTTTCTTAGAGCTCCCTCATCTTCGACCAAAACCCTTGTACGTGCCAGTGACAAGGAACAACGAGAGCACCTTCTGCACTAGAGACCAGTATCTGGCTCCCCGTGTAGCTTTCATCACCTGGCTGGTCACCTTTTTCCTCAAGAAGAAGTATATCAGCAGCACTGCAACAGCGCAGAATACAAAGAATGGCCCTGAAGTCCTTCCCAAACTCATCCAGGTGGGAATGTGAATGTTGGCTCTGCGATTGTTGTTGTCGCCATTTTACAAGCACTCTAAATTGCCTTTATACTGTGTTCATATTACTCCATAGACCAGGAAGTACAGTGATCACTCGCTACTTCGCGTTTCGTTTATCGCGGCTTCACTACATCGCGGATTTTTTTTCCAAATTAAAAAACATTTAAAAGTCAAAATAAAACTTCTAAATTGAGGAAACATGTGTCTAACCTTTAGGACAATGTAGTATCGCTACAAATGTTCGTTTACATTCCTTTAGAAGTACGTTTTAGCACGATCGCGAATTAGCATATTTCCGCTAACTCGTTAGCCTGCCCAGTACTTCTTGTTGGTCACCGCACTTCGCAGATTTCACTTATCGCGGGTGGTTTTTGGAACCAATTATCCGCAATAAACGAGAAATTACTGTAGTCTGTTAACTAGTAAATCTTGGGAAAAGAGTTCTCGGATGATCCCACTTGACCATTTAATTTGTAAATCGGCAAGAATAAACTTGTCAGGTGGACAGTATGCATACAGCAGGTTATGTACTGTATCTGACAATTATGGCGTATTCAGACTGTCACTGCAGGCGGTAGCAGCCAGGAAAAAGAAAAGGAGAAGACATCCGATGGGGACACAAACGGGCCCACGGGAGAGCCTGACAAGAGCCACTCCAACAGCAGCACACTGTCAAATCGACGGTCCAGTGATTCCAGTTTATGTAGCATTGAGGAGGAGCACCAGTATGTCTATGACATGGTGCATGCCATCTTACTATCTACCAGGGACAATGTGAATTTTGTCAACGAGGTCTTCCACCAGGTATTTATAGCACTCTTCCTTAATCAATGTGCATGATCAAATGGTTTAGCCTGGAATTAAACTGATTCTGTTGCCCTCTGCTGGCCGTTTGTTGCATTGCTCCTTCTAGCTAACGCAATTAAGCAGCAACGTGACAAATGGTGTTCTCCTTTTCTAAGGCTTTCCTGTTACCTTCCTGCGAGGCATCGGCAACAAGGAAGGTGATCAAAGTGTACCGAACGTGGATACTGCAGGAGAAGCCCAGCTTCATGACAGAGCCAGACAAAACTGCACAAGAAGATCAAGTGGATGATAGCACTGAACAGATACTCAGCACAGAGAATAATAATATGCAAGCACAGGTATTGGCATACATATTTGAAAATTGGAATGCATTTTGGAAATTATTTGATCTTTGTAGAGAATTTAACTGGCCGTTTCTTTTAACAGATACTTGAGCGTCACGGCCATAAGCGATCGTCAAGTTGGGGAAGGACCTACTCTTTCAGCAGCGCAATCAGTCGAGGTTTTCTCACGGAGGAGAAGAACAGGGATATCAAGGCGGGCATTCAACCCACACTACAAGTCCGTTTTGTTTTGCATCACTTCGATCATGTCTATCGCTGTACTAGATTACTGTATTCATGCGTCTCTACAATTGTAGGTGTTTCTGACAAACTCTTCAAATGTGTTCCTCCTTGAGCCGTGCCATGATGTACCCAAGCTCCTGGAGAATCAGGTAGAGGTGTGCAAGTGTGTCCTGAGCATCTACCGACATATGATCATGGAACACACAATGGACACACAGACCTGGTCAGTATATATTTTGTTGCCTACTTGACATATTTCTTTCTTCTTTTTTTCTTTCACCCCACTTGTATTCTTTTTCATTGTCTGCAGGGAGCAGATGTTGCAGGTCCTACTGAGGATTACCGAAGCGGTGATGAAGAGGCCATCAGAAAACCAAAGAAAAGACAGTTTTGCTGAAAGTTTAGCATCCATCCTTTTTCGGGTATGTCTGCCCTCCAATGTTTCAATATTTTTATTTATTTATTTATTTATTTATTTATATATATATATATATATATATATATATGTCTTTAGTAGGTCAGGAAAACAAAAGCAAAGTTATCTCTCATGACATGACAAACTTCTTTTGTGACATTTATTTTGCGTCTAGTGTTTGAAGTGTGTCTTTGTTCTTATGTTGCGTTCAGACCATCATTGTGGCGTGGGTGCGAGCCAACCTGTGTGTGTACATCTCTCGGGAGCTGTGGGATGAGCTCCTCACAGTGCTGTCCTCTCTGACTTACTGGGAGGAGCTGGTGATAGAATGGGCCAGCATCATGGACTCCTTGACGGCTGTTCTGGCCCGTACCGTTTACGGCCTTGACATGGCCAACCTGCCTCTGGATAAACTCAGTGAACAGAAGGAGAAGAGGCAGCGAGCACGTGGTGAGGAACATAGCAAAAAAACTAACTCAATGAGGACATTTATTGAAAACTGATGATTAGCAAAAAATACTGAAACAGATAAATGTTCCTTTTTTACAGGAGTGATTCAGGACTCTCAGAAAGCAGCTGCAGTGGCTCGTTCCTTTTCACTAAGTTGGAGGAACCAGGGAGACGTGGCTGGGACCGGAGTTCAGGAGCCAATGAGGATTCGCTCTGCCACCACCTCAGGTGCTCCTGGTGTGGAGAAGGCCCGCAACATTGTGCGACAGAAAGCTTCTGGTAGGGGCATTTTATTATTACAAATTTGTTTGTGTAAAATAAAACATGATCCACTTTTATTTAAAGCAGGTCATTCAAATGATTTATAAACTTATCAAATCTAGCATTGCAGCCATGTCTGAGGACATACTAGATTTTCTTTCTATTTTCTTGATCCTCTGCCCTTTCTGTAAGAAGCCAATGCTACTAAGCTTGCTTCTAATGCTCTCAAATGCATTGACCGTGTTGAGTTCTATGTGACAAGTCCACGTATACACCAGCCCAGGTGCTACTGAAAGGCCAAACACCAATAACAGAAAGCTCCAACAGATGGCCCCTATTGTCCCCCTTCCCCCCCCACATGTCATCGCACACTGACTCCATTTCCATGTCTTGACAGTATGTCAAAGGCTGGCTTAGGGCGGCCATTGTTACAAGCTCAGTCCAGACGCAGCAATGGCCCTTATCTGATGGTGATGTGGCAGGCTAATTATAAGTTGAGAAACGTAACTCGTTAAAATGCATGTCTCGTATGTATGAATTTTTGGTCTAGACTGAATCTCAATGGGAAAGATAAAAGAGAGACAATACCACTTCTTTTCCGCAATTATCCCTAATGCTCTAAAATGACGAGCTCAGTGAACAAGGAGCAGCATTTCAGCCTGAAGGGAAAAAGTCCTTAAAGTGTGTCTGTGCCTTTGTGTGTGCGTTTTTTATGTCCCGATAATTCTGTATATAAAACACAACTGCTTCCAATCTTTCTCCCTTGTTTGGGCCTAATTGGATTTCTCCCCCAGTGACTTCAAAGACCCCATCAGTGCTTCTCTCCACTCCTCCAAAGACGGTCTACACTTAATTGCGTGACAGTTTTGGATAGTTTCAATAAGTGTAAATAATGCTCATTAATATGCATTCATGGCAAACAGTGGCGACACAATGCTTCGCCCGCTGGAAAAGGAGGAATTAAAGTGTATTGAAAGAGATAATAGCATTGTCCCAATTCCATTGCTCACATTGAAATTAGGCTTGAAGTGTCTTATCACTGACAATTGTCAAAAATTGGCAGCACAAACTCCAAATGACTTTGCGGGAACTTTAGAGCATTACAATCATGATCAAGGGGTCTTTAATAAACATATTCATCGTGTTTCCCCCCCCACATGCTGTACTCTACTATTTTTAAATGTATTCTCTTTATTCCTTCCTGTTTTTCACAATCTGTTCTCTCTTTCGCTGATGGAAGCTAAACGAAGCCAGTCCATCAGCAACTGTGTTCACCTATGCGAGGCTTTGCCCACTGCTAAAAGCGTTCCTACGCTGCTCCACACTGTGAGCTCTTTCTTGCCCGGTATCTCTTCTGGTAACTCTGCTTGCTCTCACAGACTTTCAGGTAAAGTGCTTTTGGAGAGGTGAATGTGCTGTGTCTGTGTGCTTGCGGCCTCCGCCCTTCCTATATCATTCACCTGTCGTCCCATCACAAACTGTCTTCTGTACCTGGTGCAGAGGGTTTTCCACAAATTCTCCTGTGGAGGAAAAACTTCGACTTGTGTCTCCATTACCGCTGCATGTGTGCATGCAAGTTTGCTCGTTATTGTCATATTTCTGGATTTGTATACAGATTAATTGAACGTGTGATCGTTGCCTTATATTGTGTTCTTTTGCCCTTTTGAGCAGATGTAGAGGAATGTCAACTGTCGGAATGTGGGGAAGAATTAGGAGGAGGAGAGAGCCCGCTCCCACGTAGTAGCAGCACCTCAGACATTACGCAACAACTTTCAGACACATTACAAGGTACAGTGCTGTGAAAAAGTATTTATTTCACTATGACAGCACAAGTAGATACAAATCTTTGTCTCAATTTATCTCACACCCGACTCTCCAGCCCAGAAGAGAGAGCCCTCACCTACTTCCTGTGGTTCTGATAGCGGAACATCCGAGAGACGAGAGGGCAATGAACTGCCAGTTGTGAGAAACCTATTTGTAAATTTGGTCTAGAAGCAGACTGAATGATAAATTGTTGATATTTTCTTCTGCTTGTAGATCCTGATCCGCCATAGCAGCAGTCCAGCTGAGACAGAAAATATAGCTGAGGGGTACCATCACTACACAAGGGCAAAGCTCAGAGAGAAAAGTTAGAATCAAGTCCTTCCTGTATAATTCGAACGTTTACCTTAATTACTAAATTCTCATTATGTTCTATTTTCTGTACAACATCCCGTTACCTTCCTTTCCCAGGTGAAAGTATTAGCAGCGAGACGTCAAATGGCTACTTGAATGAAGCCGAGGTCACCTGGCAGGTTTTTGACGAGGAAGCTGACAATCAGTCCACCCAGTCAGCCCACATGGACGTGACCTCTGACCCGCAGAGCCGGGGGAGTCTGCTGCTGAGTCACCATGAGGCTCTAGCAGGTGACAAATCACATACCGTGCAAGCTCATCCACATTCATGAATTTAGGACTTGTTAGGAAGGCGGATCTAGTACAACAGGTTTTCCCTTCCTTATAAATATTTCGGTGAGTATTTTTGTAGCGTGAATGGATGACAAAGTAAAGACAGTCAGCGAGACGCCTCCCTGACCCTTCCACACGTACGCACTGTTGTGACTTTTGTTTGTTTGTGATCATCATGACGTTGTTGTCTTTGTCATTCTTCTCCCCTCCCCAAACCCATTTTTTATTCCTGTCCCTTGTTCATAGGTCCTGAGTGTACTCTGTCTCCCCACTCTTCACCCTCACCCCAACACCACAACCACTACCACTATCCTCAGAACCCCCTTGCCTCCCCAGCCCTCGTGGTGCACACCGAGTGCCCGCAGGATTGCCCCCTGGACGACAGCATTCATCAGTCTGTCTTACATATGCCACACCACTTGGGTACTGCTCCATAGCTGCTACTCATGCGCTCCGATTTTTTTTAGCCTCAACCTTGACTTCACATTTTTACATATCTCTATATTTGCACTTTTGTTGCTTCACTGGATTTCAACTTTGAATCTCTCTATAAATTTAAACTTGACCCAGCAATTTTCTGTTTCCCGCCATCTAACCACTCTCTCTTTGTCATTGCTCTTTTGCCCACTAAATGGCGCTGTCTTCCTACAAATCCACAATTTGGCTGTTGCATGTGACCATGTATGTTTTCCATAAGTATTGTTAGAGCACAAGGATTTAATCAACTAGTGACATAATAATCCTTCAATTACAAATTTGTACAAATGTACTAGATTGCAAATTGCTTCTATAAATCTCATCCAGCACTTATTGATTAAATTCTACGTCTCATTGAAAAACATTTTGACTCATTCTGGGACAGTCACGGCAACAAATCCAGTTGCTGACGAAATGAAATTATTCATCAAATCCAAACTTTCATGTTTCCGCTCTGCTTTTCAACCATGCAGACAGCAGCGAGTGTCTGACTGATGATGTCAGCATAATTGCGGGAGGGACCCTGACGGGCTGGCATGCTGATTCAGCCTTTGTCCTATGGAGGAGAATTTTGGGTATCCTTGGAGATGTCAACAACATCAGATGCCCCAAAATTCATGCCAAAGTGTTTTCACATCTTTATGAACTGTGGCAAAAACTTGCTAAGGTAAATCAAACTTTCATGTCATTCAAAATACAGAACACACCACCATTTCTTCCAAAAATGACTTTGGTTGTTTTAACTGCTCGCTGTTACATTTGCGCTTCCAGATTCGAGATAACCTTGGTATCAGTGTGGACAACCAGTCTTCTCCTCCCCAACCTGTATTCATTCCTCCCCTTCGTATGCTCGCCTCCTGGCTCTTCAGGGTACCAACAACACGTAACCTCTGACAACAGCATTTAACATTACTCCTAATGGAAAAAAATATGCATCACTCTGTTTTGAGTTTATAAAACAGATTCACCAGCAGTGCAATTGAATGCCGTCCGATACGATAATAGTACTTCAACAAATTGTTGGTACCCTTGGATAGTGCATTTTGAAAAAGCACAGTTTTATCCTTGAACAAATAAAGCAAAAATTCTGGACATTCTGGAGCAAAATGTGCTGCTTGGAATCAGAAAGCTCAAGTTAAATAGCAGGTTCTGTTTTTTTTATGAGAATAGCAACCCAGAAGAGACGACCCAAAATGGCAACGAACAAAGCACTGAACTATGCTGCTGTCGTCTTTTAAAGAATTAAGGCTATCAAATTTTGTCCATAATTCTTTTTGATTTAAACAATGATTAGTTAATTTTCTGCATATTTGTGTTCATGACTTTTGGTCACCAACATTTTTGTCCACATGTAGTCATTCTAATTTTTATAAAGGCACATTATTTGATACAGCTCTTGTACTGTATTTACCTATGTCTATTTTAATTTACAATTTTGTAATTTGACAAAGACTGTCAGCTATGCTAAATTTAAATAAGAAAAAAAAATGACGCAAGTGTGAAAAGTATAAGTGATTTGACTGGTGCATATTTTTCTCAATACACTTTTCTTGCCACACAGGCCACCATGCTACCAGCAGAATACAAAGCCGGCAAACTGCAGGCCTATAAATTGATCTGTGAGATGATGACCAGACACCAGGATGTCCTCCCGAACGCTGACTTCCTGGTGCATCTCTACTACGTCATGCACAAAGGCTTCACAAGCAATGATCAGGTATGACCAGCAGGTAGCACCACTGTAACAGCGTTTCATTTCATTTTCACGCCTGACTGCACCATTAAATCCCAAAAGGTCTTTTTGTATCGTTTCTGGAAAACATTAGTAAACATTTACCAATAATGCCAAATTGACACTAACTACCGTGTTTTCCCATGCATAATGCGCAAAATTTAACTAATTTATTGTCCTAAAATCTGGGGTGCGCATTATGCATGGCTACAACAATTTTTGAAGAAAATCTCCCTCGAAATAAAACTTGAAATCACACCTTTCTTCTTGTTTGTTGTCAATCGCGCATCGCATTCAGCCATCCTGCCCAACACACTTAGTCAGTAAAATTCATAATTGACGACACATCGTTTGATGCGATGGTGCAATCCTTGATGGTGTGTTATTGTCAAATATAGTTTGTTTTTTAATCTCCATCGCAGACCGGATATCATACGGAGGCCGCCATGACAGTATGCGCAGAACGGATGCGCAAGACACGTCAGCTATATAAAGAGCGAGAGTTCAGTTCTCTACCTATTAGTTTCAATTCACAGTTTAATTAGCAGTTTCAATCAGCAAATAACAAAATGCGTATTACAGGTAATATTTTATTTCACAACACTTTGCCTTGTTCCTTTCTTCTCTGCTGTTCACTTCAAACACGCTCCATACGAACACAATGCTCTCGTATCAGACGCTTGCTCGATCACCTGCTCGTTTGCTGTCACAATGTACCCTACACAAATCCGAAACATTTCTTCGCTATCGAGTTTTCTAGTGCATGCGCAGTGATACTGACCGGCAGAATAACATCCGGTTGTTCCCAAAGATCTTTTTTCTGAAATAATTTGACGTTTACGGACTTAAGTAAGAGTCAAAATTTGGGTGCGTATTATACATGGGTACAGGCTTTTTTCCAGCATCGACATGCCATTTTTAGGGTGCGTATTATGCACGGGGGCGCATTTTGCATGGAAAAACACGGTAATCATTATGTTTCAGAAATTGTAATTTTCTATGTACTGTACACGCTGAACAAAATATGGAAAAGCTGCGCTTGTTTTTTGATCATTATCTGAACTCAAAGTTTTAAGCTTATTGTGCCAACTGCACTCTTCCTCAAAACCTGCAAGATTATGCGGTGTGATAAAACTACAATAGAGCAGCGTTTTATTGTGGGCAGACCAAGACAGATTTGTGCAATATTTTGTCACGTCTAATCACCATCTTGTGAGATGTCCAAATTATCTTAGCACTTAATTACATATTTTGTTTGAGCTTTTGTGTTCATTGGAAAAGTCTTAATTATTTGAGAATAGCTCTTGAAAAACGGGAGGAAAACAGAAAGGTTTGTATTTGTATTTTTTTATTCAGAGTAGCATAAAAATGGTGACTGTGTTAGTCTTTTTTCATCCAGCATCAGTTTCTGACCTCACACATTTCCACAATCACACCCTTGCAGTGTGACCAATTAAACCTGCAAAGTGTGTCTATATTGTTCATTCCATTTCAGCCCCTGTTAGCGTAACGGCCAGGTGTCGTAATACCTTTTCCACATTGTCTACTGAAGATGAATTTAGGGAGGATGCAGATACTTGCACAGTGTCTTCTCTTTTAATATCATGTTAAATAATTGCCTGCCCACCAGCTGTGCTAAAGAATTCTGCCGTGTTTTGGCATCTTCCGGTCTTCCTTTAGTCGCACCCTTCATCATATTTAAATCTGGCCTAGCTCCACTCCCTCCAGACGATGCAGAGTGGAGATGAATGAAGCCCCCGCCACGCCCCCCCCCCCAAACAAAGAACGGGATAAAAGTGTGGATAGGGGGTATTTGGGATACAAATATGTGTGTGCGTGTGTAGTTGCCCTTCTGGCTGGGTTTCTATTGCACCTTGGCAGTGCGACAAGCTTATTAGAATGTTTTCAATATCGTTCAATAATGTTTTGAGCCCCTGCCGCGTATTCGTGATTAATTAAGGATTGACGTCTGTCGCGCTCCGTTAGACTGACAAGTCGGCCGGAGGCCCAGAGTGGGCTGGCCTTGGTGTGTGTGTGCGCGTGGTGGTGGGGGGGGTGTTGTCTGTGAAGGAGCGGGAGGACAGCCAGGGGATCGTAGTGTAGAGTGGAGCAATGAGGGGGGCACGCTGAGGAACAAGGCAACATTCTCCCGCTTTTGTTACAGCTCTGTATAATGCGTCAGGGGGCCAGTGCCAGGCTGGCCACCGAGGCATGCTCAAATTGGCCAGAGAAAAGAGTCCTCACACCACACAATAGAGGACAGCCGCACGCCTGCTTAACATAAGAAAGTGGCTCTTACTCAACCCCTCCTCCTCTCTCTCCCCCTGCTAAGCCACCCTTCCCCACCCAAAAAGAGCGGAAAAAAAAAAGAGTAGATTTTGATGTCCATATAAATTATATATACTTTTAAGAGTCATCTGATCCGTGCATTTGTTCTAGATGGCTTTTAAAATAACAGCCTGAAATGACTTAAGGTCACGCTGGCTTATTTAGATCATTCGACATCATTTATTTAATATAGGCTATTGTCTTTTTTAGCTTTTGCACAGATAAAAGCCACATGATGACATAATCTGTTGTAAAACACTCCGGAGATGATTGGGGAAGAATCCCAGTCCAAGTGAGCACTATTAAATTCAGTTAAGCTTAGAGTAAAATGACAGTTCCCTTGAAGGGATTGTCCCTTCAACTGACAAGAGGCACAAGGTCATGGCCATTGTCCTTATAGTTTGTCCTACTCTGCTCTCATAAAGACAGGACATGCCATGACAGCGGTAATCCATCCATGAGGTCAACTTTCCGCTCTGCAGCATGTTAGGTAATAAAAGTAGCTGCTTCCCAACTTGGTTCGGGCACATCTTTTTGACACTTGAACATTCCATTCCTTTTTTCATCAATTTATTTATTCAACGAAACCCAGAAATATCCATGTTCAGTGCATGAGACAAATAATTGTGTTTACGGGTGACGTAATGGCAAAGTGCACCCTGTCACCCCAGAAACCAGCAGGTGGACAGGGTGTGCTGTTTTGGAAATGAGGTCAAATGAAAAGGTCTGAGGTGGCTCCATTCAGAGATACATTAATGCTTCCTTTGTTGATACGTGGGACCATTTCTTCCGAGCCACACAAGCCTCTGATCCATGTCAATACACTCCTTAAATTTAGCTACCAGGAAACACTTTGCATTCTCCATTTGTGTCCTCCTTTTAAAATGCTCATTTCAGGCAATCAAGCAACAGTTTGTTGCTCACTAATTACCTCTGACTGCACTGCACATTATGTTTCAGAGGTCAATTACCAACAAAATGAGGGTAAAATGGACCCTCAAGCTCTCCCCGCCAATTTTCTACATGCAGTCTGTCCTGTTGGGTCCACTTCCTGCATATTACCTTTGTGTTTATTCTTGTTCTTTTCATTCTGTATTTGTCAAAGCTCTGGGTTATAGGTGAAGAGAGAAAGGTAGTACGGCAATCCAAGAGAGTGGGGAAAATTAGTTTTTTTTTTGTGTGTTTGCTGAGTTGCCCTGTTGGTTTAGGTAGAAACAAGCTGATGTTTGAACTGTGGGGATTTGCACAGGTTTATAGCCAAGAAGGCAGGTGTTTTGAGGCTGGACCTTGCTTTTGTACACACACATGCATGAGTGAGTAGAAGATAAGAGAGAGCGATGCATACTCATACGTAGTAGATGTCTTGACCACATCATATTTCAAGATAGAAACATGTCCTATATTGCTGTTGCATGTTTGGTCTTAATCCAACTGCCAGTGAGTTGCAGGTAGCTCATAAAAATAAATACCATGTCTACAGCTTTAATTACTGGTTTTGCTGTCTGTGTACATAAATGCGATTCAAAAAGGTTGTGATCTTTTGTTTCCTTATTTTCCTCTCCGGCAATCCAGCTCTTCTATCGCTGTCTGTTTTTGTCAACCTTTTTTTGCTGTTGTAAATTTGGTATCTCGTCGAGTGCCTTGCTGTCCCCAACACACTTAAAATGCTTACCTGTTCTTGGGGGAGGGGGGAGGGCATTACGTCTTGGACATTGTGGCCCATTTACTGTCCTAGTAACCCTCCAACCAAAAGTCTGTGTCCACCTAAAATGCACAAAGGTTCTTTAATTGCAATTCTGTGCCCTTGTTTTTCTAGTTTGTTTTGCAAAGTTGAATGAAAAGAAAACAGTCGCGGCCCTAGGATGCATGTCCCTATTCCACCTTTTTTGGAATGTATTGAAAAAAATCAAATGTTATCAGTTTGAGCATTTGAACAAAAATCGTCATTTTTGAAGCACTAAGACTTAAAAAAAAATAAAATAAAAAATGCAGTGAAAGCGTTCAATGTTCAAACCTGGATGTCTATATGACAGGGGGTGCTTTTGCGACTTTGGTGAGACACCATGTAGCTGCCGACGCATCCCTGACCGAGCCAGTATGAATCTTGACTCAATCAAGCCGTTTTACCACAATATTGACATCATTGGAAGAACATTTTTCAATTTAATATCGTTTGAAAAGGATTTTTATATCATTGCTGTTATTTTTACATTCTACTCAATGTCCCAATTTGTACCTATAAATTAATTCAGTTGTTGCTACTTGCAGATATCATAATAAAAGTTAACAATGTATTTTTTTGTCACCAGGATACTTTAAACACCATTATCCGTTGCTGCTCGCCAAGATTTTTCTTCTTGGGCCTGCCTGGCTTCACAATGCTGGTCGGCGATTTTATCACTGCAGCTGCCCGCGTCCTCAGTTGTAACTCTTCCGAGGTACACCCAAGGCATCAGCGTGCCTCCATCTTCTTCAACACCAAGCAGAACATTTGATACATCATTTTTGTACCCAAACACCTTGCTACTTCAGGGTATCCTTTTATTGGGGTCACAATTGCAACCAATGTTATAGTGGATCAAGACTCACTCAAATCCACTGATTGGTTGAAAGAGAATAGTCTGTCAAATGACATCGTCACATATTTATAACGGACCCGTAAATGTCTTATTTATATATGGACACCACATATTAACTTTACTAAGTACTTGTGTTTATTGATTTTTAAATGTAATTTGAATTAATTACATGACTAAGTATTAAATTTGTGTGATTTGCATATTTTCTCCATACGCTAGGCTCCCAGGATGGAAGCTCAAACAATTCTTGGCTCATTAGTGTGTTTCCCAAACCTATACGTCCACATTCCAGTCCTGCGGAGTGTAGCTGGCTCTGATGACACTCAAATCGGAAATGAGGATATCAAGGTAAATCGCTCAGTGGGTAAAGGAGAAATTATTTCGAGTATTTTTTTTTCATTACTGTAAAGGCTTTAAAACCGTGGGGGACTTCAATCCCAAAATGGACATTGTCACCTATGGAGTCTGTGTGAGCGGAAGGACCACGCTATAATCTGATAATGTATGTTTTTGCACTTCAGGATTATCTTGTCAATATCCTGCTTGAGGCTGCAACAAAAGAACACTGTGAAGAGGCCAGGTAAGTAATTACAGTACATGGCTGAAATAAATTCAGGATTTAATTTACCATACACGTGTATGAAATCTAGATATTTGTGTAAAGCCATTTTTCCTCAATAAAACGTTTTTACTTTTATAACAATTTTTTTTTGCATTCCAGGTGTATTGCTGTGTGCAGCCTAGGCTTGTGGGTTTGTGAGGAACTGATGCAAACAAACATCCATGATCAGGTGAAAGATGCCATCAATGTCCTGGGAGTAACACTAAAGGTCCGTGTCCAACTTATTATCTATCTATAAAGCAGAGCTGTAGATTGTGTTGCATATCATCCCTGTATTTTCACTCTGTATGGACAAAAGTATTGGACATGAAAATAGAGAGAATATGCAAATAGTCTCTCTCCTGTTTGTATATTATATTATATTATATTATATTATATTATATCTCAGTAAAATTTTCACTGCCTTAATTTTTTTGTTCAGTCACTCCTTATTCATTGAGTCGGTTAATTTAATGTGATAACTAGTCAATGTCATTGTCACCGCTTCCCTCTGTTGACAAAGCCATGCTTCATCTGTTGAAAGGGAACAAACAATAATCAGTTAAAAGTTGAATTCAATGAAAATATCCAATTATCCTGTGTCACTAACGGCTTCTGTCCGTAAATGAATGGACCACGCATTTTACACGGTACGTCGCTTGGATCCGAGCTCAATGATTAGCTTTGTCAAAAATAATCAGTAAACTAATTTTTCTGGTGGCTATTTTGTAACAGTCCTCCCTTTCTTTTGATTGAAGAGATCCAGAAAGCCAGTTGAGGTTGTTTCTTTCTTCATGCAGAGGGACATTTTTGGTGGCATCATTTTGAGACTGCTCTCTGTCTCTGTAGATGTTGGCCAATTTAAGCAGCTACATCTCCCAGCTTCCTGCTCAAGCACCACACACACACACACACACACACACACACGCACACCCCACCGATTCCATCTCTAATGGAGCAGTAATCACTCCCCTGTACAACTTGACATACAAGACTCCGCCAGCCCCAAAATAGCGGGTGTAGGCTGGGTAGAGTGTGTTGTAAAGGGGGGAGGGGGCTGAAGAGTGGCACTGAGTCTCCTTTCTAAAAGCAGGTGCTGAACTCTCAGGGCCTCTTTTTGTGTTTGGCCATTTCTGTACTTCATTGCATTATCTACCCTTGCTACACGTTGAGAGGCATTCAGCTGGAAGAAATGGGGGGGGGCATTCTATTTCTGAATAAAGAATTTGAAATCACAGGAAAAATTCACAATTCTCGTCTTGGATGAGTCTAGAGAAAATGAAGCATGGGTACAATTGGAAATGAGTTTAACCTTCGTGTTTTTTAAAATGTGGGAAAACATGAGCTTGCACAGAAATGAATTTTTGTTAGTACAGGTGTATGCGAAAGTTTCTTATTGTGACAGGTGATTATTATGCGTGATATAACTATTTTGCAACAGTTGCTACTCATCCCCGCACATTGAGCTATTTAGCAAAAGGACTCCTTGTGATATGAACTACGCGAACCTGTATCACGTTCTGAGGCTCTTTATAAAATATGTTGTACCGTATCACCTTTTTTAATCCATAAAAAGATAGTGTCAGTCAAGGAAGATGTAGGTTTATTGTGTTTGTATCGCTTAGGGCATTCGTGTCAAATTCAAGGCCCGGGGGCCAGATACGGCCCGCCACATCATTTTATGTGGCCCCCGAAGACAAATTGTGCATCAACTTCATCTGTCAATACTAAAGTTACAAATTGTCTTCACTTTTAAAAAATACAGATATTGCGAGCAATTTTTGTTACCATTGATCTTTTCACAATATTTAAACAGTTTTTACTAGACTCCGGTTTCAAACTTCAGTTTGTTGACGGTCATAATGGCCCTCCAAAGGAAACTGACTACGATGCGGGCCGCGACAAAAATGATTTTGACACTCCTGGCTTAGGGGCATGTGGTGGGCGACTGTATCCTGCTCACCTATTACCCCCCAAAAATTTTTTGCCTGTGTGAAAACATTTGTGCGCATTTAATTGGCTATTATTTGCCTCATGGTGCAACTGCGATTCAAATTTTGAAAACCAGACTCAGCAACCTGTGAAATCGTGTGGCAGAACCAATTGTGGCCTTTTGGAACTGAATAAAAGTCGCAGCACCAGCCAAACTATAAGTGTGACTTATATGCCTGAGAAATATGTTATGTAACAACATGTCATGTTATAAGAATATTTGTCTTACCTTTATTCATAATGGTTTTCTTTTTCTGTGCAGTTTGGCAACAAAGCTGTGGCTCAGGTGGCCTGTGATGTTTTTCAGCTGCTCATCTCTCATTGGGAGCCTCTCCAAAATGTCGAACCGACTCTACCTAAGAAAATCATTGAGGTAACATTCACATCCATCCACTGATCTGCTGTTGTTTTGGGTTTGTATGCGGTAACATGTACATTTGTTGTACTGTTGGGAAAATATGAGAAGTTTGATTCCTTTTCTCCTTACCTACGAGTCTTGTTTTTCCTTCATGCTTTGTCCCTTTGCAGATATTTGTGGCCACAACAGCCTTTTTGTTGCCGAGCGCTGAGCACTCAACAGTGGAAGCAGACAAAAAGGTACATGTTGGGAAGAAAATTACTGAGATCTGAAGGACCTTGATCTATCGTGGTGGAATGGTGCATTTATGGAGGAATGTTTTCACTCATTACATTTGTTTGCTTATGTTTCCCACACTACTCTTTGCATTTTGTGTCATTGTGTACATTTGTTCAATATATTTCAAATTTCCTCAGTTGGTGGTGTCCCTACTGCTTTGTCTTTTGGACTGGTGTATGGCTGTTCCACTGAGTCTGCTTTTGGAACCTATCACCACGTCTTTGCTGGAGGACAACACGTCCCCCAAAGCCCCCCTACTGGACTACATCTACAGGGTGGGTAGTGTCACTGTCATCACGATGCCAGGAAAGCTTATAGTAATTTTGAATTATTTTTTTTTTTTGACGTAATGTAAAGCTAATTCAACGGCTTCAACTCTGACCACACTGACCTTCACCTCTCCACATTGTCTTGTCACTTTAACTAGACAACACTCTGCCTCATTTAACGTTACAGCGACATGATATTGCAGAGGCAGTTGGCATAGCTGATTTATTTATTGTGAACCGATACCATTTTTTTCTACAAAAATATCCACTATCTTCCTCCTATTAATGATATCAAAAGGGGATGATTTTTATTCAATTTCATTTTTTTCATCCCTCTGATCCTTTTTTTTTTTTTTTTTTTTACCCTCCTGACCCTGAGGAGCTTCAGGCCTGAATGAATGACGTATTATTCATTCCCTCCTGTCTGGGCAGATGCGGTCAAGGGCAGATCTTTGTAAAGATGTCAGCACTGATAAGAAATGGTCCAATTATTCAAACGGAACCCTTTGTCCATTTGATAAGCTCGGGCCATAAACGCTTGTCCTGCTGATTTGAATGGAATATGTCTTAATATGCGAGCAACTGCAGCTGCTATAAAAGCAAAGACAATTAGGCATGATTGGTTGTCTATCTGAAGACAAACAAGGCCCCTCTCGGTTTCATTGGAAATAATATAATGTGTGACAATAATAATGCAATATCCAGTCTGAAATCTGGAGATTTCCATGCTGATTATTCCACAAGACCCTCCCTTTTGTTATATTACTGGCCAGAATGCATTGCTGTCAAGATAGTGGACTGCCCCTTATTGACCTTGCTTTAATTACAAATCTCAATGGAGAAGCATTTCTTTCTTTTCACTTTTAAAATCAACTGGTCAAATATCAATGCAATTACATATGAACAAAAATGGCTGCCTTACTTTTCATCCTGGCACAGAACGTGCTTGCGATGCCTAATCGAATGCAGATCCATTGCAAAAGCAACATCGCACTAGACCTCTTTGGCCTACTGTTGTTGTGCTCAAGCTTCTCCATCTGCTCTCCGTTCCTGCCTCAGCAGCCAGCTGCATCACCCCTCTGTGCGGGCTTGTTAGGTTTACATCTGTCTTTGTGAAGACCAATTTAAATTTGAACCTGTGTGTGTAAGGGCGAACTGTAGTGATAAATATGCAAATGTGTGTACGACATACAATCAACGGGGATGGTTATTTTACGACAGGAACATAGAGGAAGGTTAGGGTAAGTTAAAGGAGCTCTCCTCAGTATACAAATCAAATTAATGTCCTTCCAAATTGTTGTGCGATGTACATGTGCCCCCCCCCCCCTTAACTACAGTGTGCTCATTTGTCTGTTACCCTCCAAGAACTGTTGCTATGCAAAGTGTAGTCACTTAGTTGTCAAGCACAGCCGTGGCCCCCCCCCCCCCTTTCTTTCTCTCCATCTCTCCACAGAGGGAAGCTCTTTGGGGGCTTTGGTGTAGCAGCTGTTTGGTTCAGGTCTTTTCACCATCAAGCTGCCAATCCCTCCCCCGTGTCCTCAAAGGTCTGCTTGGGAGATTCATCCATGTACTGTCTACATTACCACACACTATACTGTTTCAGATGACGGGCCCAGCCTGCCTTCTCAATGCGTCTCTCCACCAAGTGCGAGCGCATGTGTGCACTGAAAGGGATTAGCCTTTACATGGCTTTACCCCAAGTTGCTCTACTGTGACCAAGCGGGGCCCCTCATTTACTTAAATCAGACATATGATCTAACCCCTTATATCCAATGGCATTATACAAATTACAGGTATGTGGAGGATGCGTGTTTGTCGTGGGAGTTAAACACGCAAAAAAAAAGTCTTAATTAAATCAAACAGCGTAAACCTGTCCAATGGCTGTAATCGACTGCCCCAGTGCGCCTTATCTGCTGCTGCCAAGGGATGCTCTGCCATCTGTTATGTAGATCGATACATTCTCACAATAGAGAAGAGATGGATTTTGAAGCAATAAAAACACTCCTTTTTTTTCCCCCCCTCCTCTTCCATCGCCATGGTGTAAATGGATGTATTGTATTTCTCTTCCAGCTGGTTATGTGTTAATTGTGAGTTTGTGAAAATTTCCATTATAGTTATTCATACTTCAGCGGGTTTATGATTAAAGTATTCTTTGGATGTTCCTGTTTAATTTTCTTCACCCCAAAAAAAGATGTGTCAACTTTATTATCGCTGTTAGTGTTCACTCATGGATTTTATAAGCGTCAAGTGGGTTGTCAGAGTATTGCGCTCGCTGAGTAGTCTTGTTCCTCTTCGTACTCCCCTAAATCATGAAACCTGAAACAGACCTGTAGGATTGTCACTTGGCCAGACGCTATCATATCTAATCAGGCAGCGTCTTTGCACAACGCTGATGCAATTTTGCCATCAAAGCGCATCTCACTGACGGAAAGAGTAATACACAGCCAGGCAGGCACTCAATATCTGATCAAGTGTTATCCCCTTTCTTGTTTTTCCCTTAGGTGCTGCACTGTTGTGTGTCAGGCTCTACCCTCCACACCCAACAGAGCCACTACCTCCTAAGCCTGGCAGACTTGTCCGCTGATTATGATCTCATGTTGGGACAGGTGAAGAGTTTTGAGCCGCCACCTTCCCAGACGACCACTACCGACTTCCGCAGCTTGCTCACCGTTGCAGAGGGTAAAGACGCATGGCATTCACAACAAATTTACTGGGGTCTCTTTTACATTCTGGTTAAAATTGCAGTTCTTCATTTTCTTTTTCGTTTCATGCAAATGAGCCACTCGCCCCACTACTGTTCTACAGTGCCAAAGGGACTTGTTACCATGACGATAGGGGGCAGAGCTAGGGTGTTGCAACTAGGCGAGCCAGATGAAAACAAATTGTATTCAAAATTGATTCATGAAGGCAGAATTAAAAGACCATGCCACTGAATTACACATCTTTAATTGATCTGTACTGATTAATGTCTGAAGTACATGCAGAAAACACAGCATCGAGACAATTTTAACCAGTCACAACAATTTAGCGGAAAACACTTTGCTGTGATGAGGCGTAAGCTTTTTTTTTTGTAGTGCTCGTTCACTTAAAAAAACTGAAAAGAAATAAAAAAGCTGAACTGTTCTTAGCTTTCGTAGTGGGCATTCGCCAACAGACTGGTCATCACAATTAAGCGTTCTCGTGTTGCTGTCTACAAACGCTGCTTTGAAGTAATTAGTACATGGAAATTTATTTTTGTCATTTTCTTAGTTTAAAGTGACCCTAAAGCTTGGGCATCTTTTTAATTTTGGAGTCACCTGTTGCTGACTGACCGGCCAAACATTGGTTTCAGGTGTCACAAATATGGTTTTAAAGTATTAATTTCACTTGGCCAGATTTGCTGATTGTTCCCACCCCCCCTATCTCTACTGTTTTCTATTGGCCATGTTGTATGTACAAACATCCAATAGTGTGCAATAGTCCAAGGCCAACACTAGTTTCATTATTTTAAAAAGCTCTTTATTTTCATGCAACACGTTGGAAAAGCAAATACAGAGGCACACAATTTAAAGTAATAATAATAATAATAATCTTTGCTTTAAATTTTGGACCGGGATAAAGGTGTTTGTATAGAAAATTATTTTTGCCAGCTCAATAGTATCAATGGAACTGCCCCTTTTCAGAATCATGTTTCATATCAAAAAGGCACTACGTGTGTTTTTTTCCCCCCTTTTTGTCAGTTCAGCCTTAGTGGAGCTCTCTAGTTAAATGGGTGGCAATATGGTGATTATCTAATGACTACTATCTAAAACGAATCAAATTGTAGCCTTAGACTTTAAGCATTTTATTCGCAGCCTCTTCAGCGCATTGCCTTAATGTAAGAGTTCACTACATTGTCCCAAATATCTTAAAAGGAGTTCTCTGAAAGAATTAATTCTAGTAGCCCATCCATTTGGAGCTGCTCTATTAAATGTCAATATCCTATTAAAAATATGAAAGAGGAAATGCAACTATCAGGGAATGCAACATTCACATTAGTGCTCATTCTCAAGAAGACCCATTACAGGGTTTAGCTAAAAATGTCAAATTTTTCCTATTGTGGTGACCTTGTGATTCCATTAGGCAATGTACTCTCCCCCCGCCTCGCTCTCATGTCCTCAACTTCTGAAAAATCCCTTTGAGCCCAAATCCATGCAATATTTGCACTGAAACAATGTGAGAATTTGTGTCTGCCTCAGAATTTACAGCTCACCTTTTCTTTGTGGCCCACAGCTGCAGAGTCTTAGTGGAAATAACAAAACACTATCAAAAGGGCAAACCAAAGAGGGCCGGCCTAGTTATATTCATGCCCCCACCTCATATTGATCAAGTCACATCAAAGCTCCAGCGTATCTCTAATGTAGCTTGGCCTGCTTTCTAAAGAGCTTTTTCCACTTTGATGGGGGGGATGATGGTATTGATAGCACTGTCACAATGCAGGAGTGCATCTTCTTGTTTTTCCCTACATCAGCGCATAATGAAGCCCAGCATGCTTTTCACTTGAGCGTAAAAAGCCCATGCATTTACACAAATGCAATTCATCGAGTAGGCTCCCATTCAGTAGCCTGTGAAGATGGAGATTCTCATTAGCGTGCGGACAGTCTAAACACTTGTCCATTATAAGGAGACTCAATGGGCTTTTCACAGTTGTCTCGTATGATTAGATGCTACCTACTTAGAGTCGTGCTAGCTAAGCTATTGTGAGCATTGAATAAAGTACTTTTACTTGTAATCGTAATTGAGATGTTGCTGTGTGTTAAGAGATGACAGAGATAGTAAGTAGCATGTCTGCACAGGCAAGGCTTTGAAAAAAAGTCAGCACTGCATTTATGATAAATGATAGCCGAGCTAGGTATTCGCCCATAGGTATTTTTGTGATTATTTCAGGTTTATTTATCATATCGCCCTATTCCTTGCCAGAAAAGCGGCGTCGGAGCATGGAGCTGATTCCCCTGACAGCACGGATGGTCATGACTCACCTGGTGAATCATTTGGGCCATCATCCATTAAAAGGAGGCCCGGCCCTCCTGCATAGCCTCGTGAGCGAAAATCACGACAATCCGTATGTGGAGTCTTCCGAGCTGTCCTCCGAGGTCTTCAAAAGCCCCAATCTTCAGCTCTTTGTTTTCAACGATACCACACTAGTGTCCTACCTGCAGATCCCCGCAGAGGCCCCCACTGTGGGGCAACCCCCCCACCCGTCCTCACAGGTGCGCGTCATTGTCCGCGACATTTCAGGGAAATATTCGTGGGATGGGACAATCCTGTTCTCAACCAACCAGGAAGACTGCGAGGATATCGGCGTTTTTAAGTCAGTCGATCACACGCCGGCACCCACCGCTGCCGCAGCACATAGCAAACCTTTGTCCAGTTCTCCAACAAGAGGACCGTCCAAGTATAATTTCTCTGTCTCTGATTCCCACCCCGACTCCTGCGATGTGGAAGAAGTAGATTATCTCGATAAACTTTTAGAAGAGCTCAGCCAGAGCAGCCCGGAATGCCTCCCCAAATCGCAAGTCCAGTTAAATCAGCCGGCCTCCTCACCCTTGGGCATGAATCTTGAACAAGAAAGTGCCATCCTCAGTGCAATTCTTCGTCAGACTCGGCAGGAGGAGGAGCAGGTCAGAAGGTGGGATGCTGATGTGAGCTTCCAGGCTTCCTGTCAGAGGGAATCATCCCACCAGGAGCCCAAGGCACCTTTTTATTACTGTCGGCTACTGCTCAATGACCTTGGCATGAACTCCTGGGAGCGACGGTATGCTATGTGACAATTATTCTCTAACATGAACGTAGAAAGTGATAAGTGACTAATCAGTTTTCCCTCTAACATCTTAGAAATAAAAACATTTGATTGAAGTATTAGGCTATCCATATCATATTTGCATTTATGACATCATCCTAATATCCTGCAAATAATTCAGCTGTTAGCTTGTGACTCTTAAGAGAGCAATTTTTAAAAAGCACCAGAGTGCTTTAATCTTCCCTCCACAGGGTAAATGTGCCCAGCTGTTTACGCAACGGTCTACCTTGCACTGCCACATCTTTATAATGCCACCCCCAAATTAAAAACTTGCACCTCTTAATAGTGACAGCGTAACATGCACACAGCTTGTGGGAGATTGCTGTGTGCACCTGTGGCCTCTTGCATTAATCCGAAAAAGCGGGAGGTTGCAAGGTGCTTTCTTGTATACCAAAAGTGGAGCAAAAGGACCTGAATCTGATTTTTTTATTTTATTTTATAAAAGAACATATTTACAGTCAAATCATTACATTTTTTTAATTAAATTTGAGAAAGTAATTTTCTGCTAAATTCAGACCCATTTCAACACTTTTAATTATTATTATTAATTATAATGAGTTAACATGCTTCAACTATTTATTTTTTTGCCAACCAGGAAAAGTTTTCATTTGCTGAAGAAGAACTCCAAACTCTTAAGAGAACTAAAGAACTTGGATTCCCGACAATGGTAATTTATTTGTCGTCTGTAATTGACTTTCCCTCCTTACCTCTTCAGAAAACCACATTTGTCAGTGAACATGCTGCTATAACATTTGGCTCCATGAGTGCTGTGATAAAATTGTGTTGGCATCTATTTTTTTTCCCCCAAACTGTTATTTTCCAATTTGCACCAGCCCCTCCCATTAACTGCAAAGTAAAGTGAACAAGTTATTTGGTGTCATGAATCATTTGTGAACAATAAATGAATGATAACTACTTTATTTGTTGTTCTTAAGTCGGGAGACCCACAAGATCGCTGTGTTCTACATTGGCGAAGGTCAAGAGGACAAGTGCTCCATCATGTCAAACGGTGCCGGCAGCCAAGCTTATGAAGACTTTGTTTCTGGGCTCGGATGGGAGGTGCTTCATAAAAGTCTTAACACTCAAAGTCGTGGAATACTGTGGTTATGCAACATGATATACGTATATGTTAAATATATTCCTCAGGTGGATCTGGCCACACATTGCGGCTTTATGGGCGGCCTCCAGAGGAATGGCAGCACAGGACTAACAGCTCCCTACTATGCTAACTCCACTGTAGAAGCCATCTTCCATGTGTCTACGCGTATGCCATCTGATTCTGATGACTGCCTCACCAAAAAGGTGCCTCACGTCTATAATGATGACCGTCAGTCGTAATTGCACGTTGAAATTCAGGTCCTCAAATTACAAACACAATGCGTTTCCGAGAGGCTGTTGGTAAGTCGAGTTGTTTGTAAGTTGAGACAGAAAATTTTGTTTTAAAATTACATTGAAATACAGTGATCCCTCACTACTTCGCGTTTCGTTTATCGCGGCTTCACTACATCGCGGATTTTTTTTCAAAATTAAAAAAACAATTTAAAAGTCAAAATAAAACTTCTAAATTGAGGAAACGTGTCTAACCTTTAGGACAATGTAGTATTGCTCCAAATGTTCGTTTAAATTCCTTTAGAAGTCCGTTTTCGCGTGTTAGCACGATCGCGAATTAGCACGATCGCGAATTAGCATCTTTCCGCTAACCAACTCGTAAGCCTGCCCAGTACTTACTTCGTGGATTTAACTTATCGCGGGTGGTTTTTGGAACCAATTATCCGTGATAAACGAGGGATTACTGTACATTTAAAATATATATACTGGTATATGAGCAATTAAATTGTACACAGTAGGTACTGTTTATCCATATATTGACTTAAAAAAAATTATAAACCCCAAAAGTTCTTCAGAAAAAAAAATAGATATCTCGGTGCTTGGTGTTCAGCTGTGATCGGGAGGTGTGACTCCAGAGTGTGACCATTGATTAGTGAACCCGGCAAGCAGACATGACGAGGAGAGATTGGCGGGCTCACAAGTGAATAGGGGTGCATTTGCCGCTGTGGTAATGACTACAATTCTGCTATTCCCTGCCCCCCTCCTCCCTGTGTGCTGTGACCAGGGCCTGGATTCAGCCATTATCTCTCCCTGCTAGAGCAGGCGCCGGACGGATGCCGGCAGGACCCTTTTATCCAATTCCTGCTGCCTCCACAGGAGCGATCAATTGGGTTCTGCCGTAAGATTCAAGACTGTCGTACGCAAGGAACAGTTAGCGCGAAGAAATGAGCGGCAAAGGCCCCTGCCTATGCTGCCAATCTTCTCATACGGTGCCATGCTGAGAAGGGAAATTAATCAGGCCGCCCCGATATCCAACTCCAGTCCTCCAGCGACCATGTGTCACCAATAACCACCTACAAATTCCTCACCCATACTGGAACCTGTGCCTTTGGACTGCAAAAAATAATGACGATCTAGTTTAGGACAAAATAGGGAAATGACAATATCTCAATATTCATTTTGCAAAAGGTAATGCTGTAATTGTTTAGACTCATCTTACCCAAATGGCCACACCAGCCACACGCTGGAAAGACAATGGTTGGCTTGGTGCACACTCAAATGCTTCCAAAGAGTGTGGGGGCAGTAGGAAGTGAAGAATTGAAATAAGAAATGGGCTTCAGCGCTGGTTGAGTGGAATGTTTTCCATGTAAATTTACGAATAACACTTTTGTCCAGCAGTCTTCCACTTCAACTGCCTGTGTGCGTAGAGCTACATTTTGTATTCGTCTGCGGGTAGAAAAGGATGAGGGAGGTCAAAGAAAATAGCCAAATCAAACAGAAAAAAAGGGGGAAAGAACAAATTCCTCAATCCAATTGTGGGTTGTTGCACAGTGCAGGCTGCAGCGGTAGCAGCTGGCCTCCGTAATGTGGTTATAGAAGCTACTTGCAGAGTTGGGGTCAGACAGTGAACAAGTGTGTGTATGTGTGAAGAAGACGGAGATAGCCAAAGCTCTTTTCACTCTCCCTAAGGCACCGCAGGTTAAATAGGCCACCGAAGCTGTTTTTATGAGTAGCCTCGAGTCTTCTGAGGTCCTCCCGTCTGCTGTTTCCATCGTGTTGAGGCCCATCAACTGGGTGCGAGGTCAAAGACAGCTAATTGGATAGCAGCCTTAGCCTTGACATTCCTTTTTTTTTTTTTTTTTTTTTAAACAAAAGAATAAGTCACACATTATTAGGACGTTATTAACAAAGAAGATGCTAGAGCCAGATGTTTGGAGCTTAAGCATCCTCATTAAACTTGTGATTCATCTCATCCCAACGCTAATATCTTAACCCAAATTAACATCCGTGTTAATTGTTAGCACCAAATACATATTCAACATTTCTGTGAAATTGTCCCAGTGACTGACCTGGTTTGTACCTGCCACTCCTTGGATAGCCCGACTGAACCGGTGAACAGTAATCAGCATGCCGTGCGTTTGTTTAAGACCACGGAATTAGCATAATTAAGGGCTTATAATAGAATGCGCTAATTGCATTTTTGGTGGCGAGGGCATGTTTGCGAATGGCTCATTAGGCCCACAGTACATTGACAGATGTTTTCAAGCAAACAGTGTGTTAATTTTCGGCGTCTGTGATACCCCATAAACACAAGAGTTACTGGACTGTCTAGACTTGTTGGAAAATGTAAGGTAGCTGTGTTGATTCAACTTTGGATGAAGCTGTTTACCTATTTCAAAGCAGCGTCAGTCAATTTCCTGTTCTTTAAGTGTACACTCTTGTCCTGCCTGCTTTCATTTATTTTTGTGAATAGAGTGGAAATGGGAGGCAATTTAATCTCTGATGGGGAACTTAATTGGATTTGAATTATTGGGTTTAAAATGCTCAATTTTGTGCATTTTTGCTTTTCGTTTTGAATACATGTTGGAAACACTATAAAAGGGTGAAACCTGAGCCCAGACTACTATTTAATTTATTGTTTTCAAAGTGTGTAGTTTAACGATAAACATACTTGTTGCACCTGCTGCATTATGTATTTTCTCGAGTATAATAAAAATGCTTTCAGCATTAAAAAAAACATATCCACAGATATATAAAATGCTTGAATACAATCTGATGTAGCATCAAAACAAAAGTCCACTGCACTGTCATAAATACAAAATACAGACTACTCTCACCACTACATTTCTGTCCACTATGATGGCCACTGATATTGATTGGATAAACTCAACAGATTGCCGAAATCCTCCATTTCTTTTTGTGTGTGTTCTTGTCACTGTGGGAGGACATTCACATGCAGTTGCCAGACTCTTGATTAGTCTGATTTTGTGTGTTTGGCAGCTTCGTCACCTCGGAAATGACGAGGTGCACATAGTGTGGTCGGAGCACACCAGGGATTATCGGCGGGGCATCATTCCAACTGACTTTGGAGACGTGCTGATTGTCATTTACCCAATGGAGAACCACATGTATTTCATCCAAATCATGAAAAAACCACAGGTGAGAAACAGTTTAACTGTGCTGTAATACACACGTTGGTCACATGGAAATAATAAATCTGAATAAATCGACAAACAGTAATCAGGGCTTGACCAATCACGGCTCAGTTTATGAATGTTACATGACATTTTCAGTCCACAGTAAGTGGCAAAATGCATTTTTAAAGGCCATGATTGTAAACGGAAAATAATTAAGTTATCAAATTCATTATAGACAAAATATTTACTTTTTACTGCTGAAAATTGCAAAATTAGAAGTGTATCTTTGTTTTTGACATTTCTTGTGTACACTTCCTGTTGAGTGCCAAAGTCACTTTTCTACGTAGAGCTCATGGGACCTCGATCAAGCAATATTATAATTCATTCCCATTCTAAACATATTGTTAATTATTCATTTATTCACCTTTAAAATTGATGTTTTAAATTCATCAACGTTATATCTGGATTTCATGTCACACCTCGAAAGGGACCGTAATACAATATTTCCCGCTTCATTCACTGATCATTCATATTTTTTCCGATCTAAGGTCGTACGAGCTCTACCGGAAGGAGCGGAAAGCGTTTATTTGTTGTTGATTGAACTTTCATTAATAGCGAAAGAAACTTCACAATATAATTCTCCTGACACTTTTGGAGGAAGTGCCTTTGTTGTTGTCTTTTTTAATGCCGAGTCAGGTTACCTCATGGAATATTTGAGTACAAATTTTACACCGTAATAATTCTGTCAAATAGTGCGAAAAACGTGCATTTTTTTTACTATCTTGCTGTGATATTACAGACCTTGTTGTGTGCTAACAACATTTTTGATTGCATGATTTTACTGTAAAATAATAGTTAAATGCTTTAAAATTCAAGGATGCTGTTTTTATACAGATTTTTATTATGATATTACAAGGGGAACTCAATTACAACAGATGACTGTTATTGTAAAATATCAGCTGTCACAGTACACAGTTGTGTGGCAAATGAGTTAATCATATTTAAATCCCTTTGTTATATAATTTGACTTGCTATTGTACTCCTTAAATCACCAAGTTGAAGACAGCAGGACCTTTAGAAGGGACTTTGACATTCCCGTCAACTTCCAGGTCAATGACCATTGGGCCTCAGTGATTAAGGGCCCGCATGAACAGACGCGTGTGCCCACACACTCGCGCGCGGCGGCTAAAATGCTTATTGTCGCTTTGTATTTGTTATTTAGCTCAATATGGGGGCATTGTTAGGTATTGATTGTCATTTTAATTTCATTTACCATACGTTGATTCTCATTCAATATGTGCGGCTGTCATGCGTAGTTAGGTAACATCCACTTAAGTGTTGAAGCCTCTCGCCTAAAACAGATGGAAAAACGGTCAGAGTATATGATTTTTAATCAGCCTTATTTTTGAAGCCACACTGTCAGAGGATTGATTAAATTAACGTTGCATGTTAAAATACCTCGTGTTGCTATTTTCCTCAGGTTCCCTTCTTTGGGCCTCTATTTAATGGCGCCATCATCAATGGGAAGCTGCTGCCAAGCTTAGTGCGGGCCACTTGCATCAATGCCAGCAGAGCTGTCAAATCCCGGCTGACTCTCTACCAGAGTTTGTATCCTTTTTTTTTTTTCCAGTCCTTCCGATTTGTTTTTCCACCCTCACAATAAAGGGATGGTTGCGTCAGATTAAATTATAACGTCAGGCATAATTTATTTTAATCATTATCAAAGCCTGTTTAGGTTTTTCAAACCTGTCAAAGTAGATTTTGGTGATTTTTATTTTATGGCTGCTTGATTTATATACAACACCAAATAGATTATATGTTCAATGACACCGGCGTCCCATTTGAGCAAATTTACCGAGACATGTGGCTCGCTTGTCACGTCAGCCAATGTACACAGCTGAGTGCCGACATGGATCTTTATTGGCTGGTTGATTTGCATACAGCTATTAAGCCGGGGACCGTTGCACAGCCTTGAGCAGCATGTGAGATTGTATGGACCTGTTTGTCGCACAGATGATGTGTCATCATCTATTACTACCATTTTATGGAGCACAAGTAGGGCCACATCAACAAATGTTCTCTCACACACGCACGGGCCAGCTCACTCTCATCCTTCCATCCTGACAGTGTGCCGTTAAGAGCCTGACTCCAGCTGTAGTTGTCAGTTGGTTTAAAGGCAATGTAATCACCAATGGAGACAAATTAGCATGTGAATGCCAGCAGCACTGGATTGGGACGGGAGATTGGAAGTGGGGGGGGGGGGGGTGTAAAAGGGTCGGGATGGCCCCTGGAGGGGGAAACCTGATCTCTCATAACACCCTGCTCCTTCTCCGACAGCATGTACAGCACTGGCTCACCGCAGCCCCTCTGGCGGTTGCTATAGAAACCTCCCGCCATGTCGTTTGGGGTAAAAGGGGTAGAATGTAATATTTTGATATTGTGGAGTGAATTTTTCATTGTAGATCATGTGCGGCTTTGCAGTCGAATGTGTAAGTATGTATCTGCTGTTGCACATCGGTTGGTCCCCACCATGTTTCTATCAGGCCGTGTCTTTGTATCCCCGGGGGCGTCTTGAGTGACAGATGTCTGTTACCCGACGCCAAGAGAATTAGCCCTGTGTGTCTCTCAGCAGCGCCAGGAGGACGAGCCAACTGCAATCTGCTTTCCTTCGTAAGCCTCGGGGGGAGTGCCGGGACAGGACAGAGGCCTTTCCGGAGCCGCAAAAGTCTTACCTGGCATTCCTTAGCAGAGAAGCAGATAGCACGACGTCGTGATCTATGAGCGACGATAAGCCTCTGGAGTTGTGGTGTCGATAGGCTGCCAGGCCTGGCGCTGTCCAAGAGACGTGCCCAATGATCGTGCCAGGCACGCCGAGCGCACTGCCAGTATCTGCTTGTCCTTCTGCTGTTTGTCTGAGGAGAAAGGGACGTAATGAATGACTGTTTTGGTTTGGTGACGTCAAAACCTTTAGTGTCAGGTGCGCTTTTTTTTTTTTCTTTCTTTCTTTTTCATAAGCCTTTCGTTTGCAGTTTCAGTTTACCGGCTTTTGGCTCTTTCCTGCCCTAGTGTGCATTTTTCTATCTTCTTTGGAAATGCTTCTCTTTTATCTTTTCCCGTTCGAACAATAGTCCAAGCCTTTTCCGGCGAAATCCTCAGCCTTAGTTTACCCCGACACAATGCTTTAGCACTCCACAGTCTGCTCTCTGGCTGTGAGGCCACTCTCCAAGGTAATTAGTTGAATATTTCTTCAAAGAGAAGCTATATGACCCCCGTGTGTCTTGATAAAAGGCCAGTATGACGCTGTGGCCCCCCTCTTCCGCACAGTATCAAGGCTGGAGAGGACTCCAACAGTCTGCTGCAACACTCCCAGGATCTCTCAGTCTAATAGGATTTGATATAGAAAATGACCACCGGCAACATTTTTCCGAAAATACAGACACAGATTGGCCATGTGAGGGTTTTCAAATACTCATTCCCCCTGCCTCCCTCCACCTACACACTGCACTCAATTTCTCCTCATCACATCTTCTGTCATCTATTTTCTTTGAGATATGTGGAATTTCAACTAGTTTTTCGTCCAGTGTTCAATGTCTGTTTTAATTTCCATCATTGTTGTCTGTCAGGATGCAATCCCAGACATCATATAACAAGTCTCTCGCAGACTACTCGTAATGTATCATCTATTATTTAGATGGATGATGGAAAATGCAGCTGGTCTGGCTTTTGGGTTCGTTGGTGTGTGATGTCCGTCTCGTCCCGTTCGTCCCTTCCTTTTTGAATGCTTACGACCGCAAGCTTTTATTAGACCACATCAGCAATCGAGTAGAAGTGACTTTCAAGGAGGGGCATGAAACATTTTTTTGAAAGTATTATCTTGAAAGAGGTGGCACGTTTGATTGCATCACCTTAACTGCCACATACTGTCACTGGAGAATCATGTCTTCATGCAGCAGCTCAGATTCAGTTCTCTCTTTGACAAGCACTCTCCATCACTCAGTGTGATATTAATAAGGGTAAAAATGTATGTGTGTGTTGAGGGTGACGCCAAGTTTCTAATAGGTGAGAGTACAGAGCCAACCGACCTTGATTCAGAGACGTAGCCTCGCTATTGGACACAATCAATAGTTTTTGCACACTGCCCCCCCCCCCTCATTCTCTGATGTGACACACACAAACGCACACAGGCGCAGAACCATCTCCAGGCAGCGATCAATAGCCATAATCTGTTTCTGCCCTTCGCCAGTCATGCGATGCAGGCTTTTTGGTGTGTCTCTCTTGTTGTGAGTTTGTGTGTGTGGTTGTAAGATTAGGGCCAGGTTGGGTCTTTTCAGTGGAAACCAGAAAGCGGCTGAAGTCTGCCATGATCCTTCACAGGCCCCACATGAGCACATAATGCCCCGAAAAGATGTAAATTATATCAGTAGATGTGTCGTGACAATATGACCTTGCTGTGCAGCCCCCCGACCCCCAACGTCATTACAATTATTACAATCAACGTCATTGACGGTGACATATTCTCACACTCCTCGCGAGAAAACTCTTTGTCCCATTCTGTCCCTCTCTGATGTATGCATGACTACGACAAGCTTTTTTCTTTTGTTTACTGCCAAGATTCCTCACCTAGCACAGATGAAAGTGGGTTGTATGCCTGATAGGGTGTCATGAATAGGATCTGTCATGTTAGTGTTGTCTCACATGAATTATTAAGCACCGTTGATCGGTCTAATTTGCCAGCTGTTGTGCCATAACTGTATGCAGTCTCATGGATAATACAAGGCAATTTATATCGCTGAGGAGTACGCAGTCAGATGCCAAGTGTGAGTCCATTATGTGCCAGGCCTACTCAATGTTCTCAATTGATGTGTGTATAACAAGTACACTTCCTGTTTATTCAAAAGCGGGGGGCAGACAACCTGAAATGTCTTAAATAGTCCCATTCGAGACGGAAAACATTCTAATAATAAAACGGTCTCATTCGAATGATGAAATTCAGAGCACATACTGTATGTTCTTATCTTAGCATTGATAGAGTGGTTGAAAGTTTATGCTGCATTTGGGGAGCTACTGAGAAGTGTGTTTGTGTGGGTGCGGGTGGGAGGGGGGGCTTTTCCCCCACTGAATGTTTTAACCTAATCCCATTATCAGTGTAGCGCACTGCCTCTCAGTTTTTCACCCCCCCCCCCCCCCCACACCACCCTCCTTATCCCTTCCCCCCCTCTCGCCCCTCTCTCCAGCTGACCAGCTGTTCCTGCCGGGACTCATGACAATGTCCGATGTGTTCAGATCACTGAGTACCACCCGACCAACCCGCCCTCCTCCCGAAACACTTGCACAAATACACAACGCATCCATGCACAGCCAATTGCTTAGACCATTGCTGCAGCCTGGGTAGGCCGAGAAGGAAGAGGGTTTTAGGGAGTCAAAATTGGGCAAGCTTTGGTAATGTAAAGAGATGGGGAGGGGACGGGAGGTGGAGGGCGGGGGTGTCTGTCAAACCAAGAGCTCTGACTCAGGAGGCAGCCCAGCTCGGATGGCATATGGCGTCTAGCGTCATACAACATGCAAAAGTATTCTCTCCCCACGCCCCCTGGATCCACTCCCTCCTCTGTCTGTCTCTCTCCCCTGCTGCTAATGCAGAATGACTCATAGCATTACTCATTTTTTTTTTCCTAAACACCCCCCCCCCCTCCTACACACACGCATCCATCGCATAGGTCCTACACCCTGAAAGCCCCAGGGGCCAAGCCCAGCTCATCTTGAGGTCCATGGGCCCCCCACCCCCTATTAAAGACAGGTAACGCAGGCATGGAGCCAGACCAACAGCAGGGACACAGAGTCCTGTTTGTGTTACCCCACATTCACGGCTGGTGTCAAACTGTTGTAAACATTGTGGCTTTGCTTGCCTGATGTATATGGAAGCCACCTTGCACTTGCAATGCATTTACAGTTGCCGTTATTTTTTATTCTGCAATTAATACTGTACAACAAATGCACTCGCAAATAATGATGCCCTGTGTATTTTTAAACTTGAACCTCCTCCTTGTGCCCCCCCCCCCCCCCCCTCCTGTGGCCGTCTGTTATCCATTCATGTCTGACATCTGTCTGTTTGTCCGCTGTAAAGTGACAATGAGCATGTTGGCAGTTTTATGTGGAATCCATTTCTCTGTGCCATCATAAGATGAAGCGCAGGGCACCAGTCAGATTACATATAACTTTTTTTTTTCTCTTCTCAAGGAGACATGCCGTCATGACTTGGTTGTCCATCTTGTACATACAAGCAAGTTCTCCCAAAATATCTTTGACTGGCCATTACCAACATATATATATTTTTTGTATTTAAAGAACAATTACTTCAAAGTCTAGCCTACTTATTCCTGCACAATGGAGTTGCTTCAGCTTGCGTTGGACGCTTTATGTTGCGATAATGACATAATTGGCATAACCTATTTTTTTAAGACATCAACACTTTTTAAGCTATTAACTTATTGGGTGACAAATGATTATATCCTGTACGCTATATGTCCAGCGCATTTTTGCGTTTAGAAATGTTGTCCTTAAAGTAAACCATATATCCTCATCTTAAAATGGACTCTACAAACTACAGAGATTAATATATCATTGGCATGTATAGACTGACCCCATACTGTACTCGTAATGTTATGGTACTCGGAGCATGGATGCTAGAACATGTCTGTCCGCTTGAAGTGATTAGCATCCAGCTAGCCATTCCATCTGTTCCCTCTAGCCCTGTTTAATTAATGAACTTTCTTTCTCCGCCCCATAGCAGCCACCGCTACACTAAAGCAAAAGCTGTTAACCCTCTCAGGTTATTCCCCCCACCCCTCCACTCACACTGCCAGTCACACACACACACACACACACACACACACACACACACACACACACACACACACACACACACACACAATCCTTAGTGGGTGCATTCTCATTGATTAGTTACGTTTTGTTTTCCTCTCTTTTGTCTCAGGTTCTTGAAGGGGAGGGTTAATGAGCTTTGCTGGCAAGCAGTAGCACTCGGAATTCAAGGATAAAAGCGAATCATCTTGTCGTTTTTGTGTGTGATGGATTCAGAAGAGACGAGCCCTTGTGCCAGTGTAGGGGTTTGTGTTTACGTGTAGGCTTGTGTGTGTGTGCGCGTCAGCATTTGTATGTGTGTGTGTGTTTATTTGGATGGGTATGAATGGCTTTGAGTTTGGGCTATATTGCATTTCATTCCTGCTGGTCCTTTATTCCTCTTCAGAAGCAGGGAGTCTGGAAGACTTTTGAAACGTTTGGCTCTGACGCTATTCGTCCACACTTCCAGCCATCTCAACAAACTCTTGTCTCGTCCCTATTTTACCACCAAAGTACACGCTCGCGCCCTTTTATGTCCCTTTTCCCTTCGGTGTCTCTTGTTACAAGGCAGCGGACAGCCTTTTGTCCAGCTAAAGCTGCCCCTTTTGTTTGGGCTGCCTTTTTTATCCTTGTGCTAATCGCCGTGGTCGTGTGCCTGAGTTGGACCCCATATTTCACACTCGGCTCCCCTTTGTTTGACGCACCGCCCATGATAAGAATCCCAATTCTAGGGCCTCTCTGATATTGAAATCCAACAGCGGCGTAGAAAGAGCTTTCAATCATCCATTATCTGTGCTCCAGTGATTACCATTCAATCTCGCAGGGTCCGGCCTCCTCATCACCAGCCACCGAGCTGAGGCCGAACCCTGAAAAAGCCCGCATCCCCCCCGACGTTGGTGTCACATTCAAGCATGTCCATAGATATTTCTGACGCTGTCTTAAGACAGCGTCACGTCTAATGCTGCTGGGAAATGTCACTGAAATGTCACTCATCACTCTGCGCTGGAATCTTTTGGTGTCTGGTGTGGCCTTGGGATTTTGGAACTCCAGAGTAGGTCACCTTGTGACATTATTGGGCTCCTTTGTCCATTTTGTCAGGTGATGAGATTGATATTCGGTTCAACTGAGGCTGCGGTGCTTTTAATATCAGACTTAATTGGTTGTTTTTTAAAGGAGGAATTAGATGATTATTTATAAGTTGCACATTAATGCCTGTTTAAAAGCTTCAAAGGCGGTGTCTGCTCCCTAGCTGGCCTCAGGCAATTGTTCTCTTATCCAGAGTGTCCTCGTGCCTTGCAGCATTTGCATCTTCACAAAATGGAATTTTCTGCATTGGCTGACAAAATATGGCAGACAAAGAAATAACCAAAACAAAACATTTAAAGATGCATTGCTGTGCATTTTCAACCTCTTCATCCAGAAATGGGCCTTTGATGTCTTACATAGGCTATTTCATTTTCAAGCGGGAGCTGAAGGAGCAGCGCTGAGACGTATTGACCGAAACTTGCTATCTCATCACCGCAGCAGGCTTGATGCCTCCCAATGAGAGCATTTTGTGGCTTGGAGAAGCAAACAAAACAACACTCAGTGAGGTTATGATATCTTGAAATTGATGCGAGCATGCAAGATATGTTCATTTAATCCCGGCTGCATTTATTCATTGTTCAGCCACCACTTTCTGCTTCATATAGTACGTATTTATTCATCATTGTATGTTTTGATACACAATCATTGCTTTTGGCTAATACCGTGTACACCTCTTCATTAGTTATGGATAGCCTCTAATTACTATTGACAAGACTGGCTGATTTGGGTACAAATCTATCGCTTTTTCTTATTCAAATGAGTGTTATTTACCCTCGGATCGCCAAACGAGGATCTTTGGAATTGGCCTTTGTGCGGGTTGATATAGCATGGACGCTCAAGCTACACCCACTTGTTTTTGTATGTGCCGACTTTGACAAGACCCACTCTCCCTCCCCCTGCATCATCACCCGTCTGTGTGGATGTATAGCACTTCCCGCTCCTCCATCTGTTTTTGTCAACCCATGAAAAGGTCCATTGTAATCCGCAGGATGCACAGTTGACGTGCTGCAATCTTCGCTTAAGCCAATCAAGGCGGTGCACCCAACTTATTCCACAATTTCAAGAGACCCAACCCCCCCACCCCCACCCCCCGAGATCATTTTGAGTCCCCCGGGCTCGCATCAGCTGAGCTGGGGGTTTTTGTTGTTGTTGTTGTTGTTTTTTTTACAACAACATGGTCTACATCATCCCTCATCCTAATAAAAGCCCTATTTTGAATAGAGCTGTATGTGTGCCCACTGGATGATAGCAGGCTCCTGATTAACCCTGGAGTGACTAGCTAATGTCATTGAAGGAGGGCCACCTGGCTGTGAGACTGTACAGTCAGCTGCCATTGAAGGGCCAAGAATAGGAGACGACCAGGTGTTGGGCTCCAACCCCCCCACTAATTGTTGCCATGTAATAGCCTGCTTGACTGCGCAATATAGCCTAGGGGCTAGGATTAGGAAAAGCTGTTGCCAACACAGAACTCTATTTTCTTGTCTTGCCCAAGGTTTTGTGTGGAGATTTCTCCTAAGGCCTTTTGACACTGCACTTAGCACAGCGCCGTGCGCCGTCCTCCCAATCGTTCATCGTCAGCACATGGAGGCTCGCAGCGCATGGGTCGGGTGCGGCAGGTGCACCCGAATTGAAAATTGTTCGATTCTGAGCAGCATGCGGTGACAACATTGCGGCGCTTCCAGCTAGAGATTTTTTGGGTGGAGTTGTGCAGTGAAAAACAAATGGATGAGAAAATGGAGGACTCATTAATGAACGCGGTCTCCCGCTGTGTAAAATGCTGGGATGTGAAACAAGTTTCGTGATGTCTTGAAAAACGAAACCACCTCAAAGTGGTCTACATGGAGATACAACTGACAAACGAGCAGTTGTAGCTGTTTTGTTAGCTGTTTTTTCATCCTGCGAACTGGTGTTAATCCTGATTGATTTGGGGCAAGAGGCAGAGTACGCCCTGGATTGGTCGCCAGACAATCATTCAAAAATTGGAGAATTAAAATCATCTACCGTAATTTTCGGACTATAAGTCGCGGTTTTTTTCATAGTTTGGGTGGGGGGGGCGACTTATACTCAGGAGCGACTTATATACATATATATGTTTTTTTTCACTTTTTTGGGCATTTTATGGCTGGTGCGACTTATACTCCGGTGCGACTTATAGTCCGAAAATTACGGTAATTGTGTTATGATGATAGTCATGGACATAAGGAAATCTTCAAAGTATTATTAACTTTATATTCTTTTATTGTACACTGCCTTGGGGCAAGAGGCAGAGTACGCCCTGGATTGGTCGCTTGACAGTCATTCAAAAATTGGAGAATTAAAATCATCGAATTGTGTCATGATGATAGTCATGGACATAAGGAAATCTTCAAAGTATTATTAACTTTATATTCTTTTATTGTACACTGCCTTGGGGCAAGAGGCAGAGTACACCCTGGATTGGTCGCTTGACAGTCATTAAAAAATTGGAGAATTAAAATCATCGAATTCTGTCATGATGATAGTCATGGGCATGAGGAAATCTTCAAAATATTATTAACTTTATATTTTTTTATTGGACTGCCACAAGTTTGGTTTTAGATCAGTGCAGTTTACTTTTTTTTTTTTTCTAAATAATAGATTTTACTGAAATATTTCCAAAAAGCAAGTCTAAGTGGAAATTAAAGCACTGCCCCAAAAAATATTCATTCATTGTGCATTCACAGCTGTGATCATATGTAACCTAGCACTCATCATTAGCATTCCCACTAAATGTTCGGCATTTTGTTGAAGAGACTAATTGGCCCGATGAACCTTTCATAGTAAGCGGCAATAAAGGAGCAAAATGTGCAGTATGTATTGACTGGAAGGCAGATTGATATGTCTGCTGTTAATGCACGATAGTTACTCACTTGCACATGCCACAAGCGTCATTAAAATTTCAGAAGCCACAGTTCTTTTTTGTCGGAATATTTGATCAATGTTTATCTGAACACTGGCTATGCCGGGTTAAATCAGCTATTTGGCATGGCCTTCGATTTTTACACTGCCTGTGGAATTGAAGTGTTTTGTCAAAAGTGTCAAATGAATTATCAAGGCATTGTGAAATCTCAAATTAAGGAACTTTTTTTGTTGCACTGCAGTTTGGAGCAGATCCTTATTGGGATGAGTGATGTCGGTTGTCTACAGTCATGTAAAGTCAGTCAAATTTACGAAAAAAGGATTACTAACGTTAAATCAAATGTATTTAGATGTATTTTATAAGTACGTACCTCAAAGAGCTTCATATGCCCACACTTGACAAATATCTTCACCCTCAGGAGAGCAAAATAAAAAATTCTCACGAATAGTTTTCAATCCTGTAAAAAAACTAAAACTAAAAATCCTTTCAAACTATTGGAAAAAAAATTATGGCTGTAATGTCAGACTTGGGCACACACTCATGGCTAACAACGAGGCGCTCTAAAGCAGCCTAAAGCCATAATCTACACACTGGCAACCCTGAAGCATTTGCAAACTTTAAAAGTTCCCACTTAATTAGTATCTCACTTCTCTTTGTTGTCACCCTGTTGACATTTTCAACATTAGAATGTCTGATTGTATTTAATCTTTTGAAAATATTTAATATCATGTATATTTTTTGAAAGTTATTTCGCGTACCTCTAGAGGGAGCCTGCATACTACATGTACCACACGTTGCAGCAAGCAGCCAAATAGCTACCAGAAATAGACTACAATGATTTGAAATCTTTTGTGCCTTTCCGAAGAGCACTTTGAAGCAGCCTTTAATTTCCCATTTCACTCTCTGAACTATATAGCACAGAGGTTAGGTGAGTCTAAAACTTTTAATCTTTCCAGCACGCTATGACGTTGGAGGAAAACGCAGGGCAAATACTTCTAAGTAATCAAGAATATTTCAAGTCAAGGTCAAGGACCAGCTTGCTCTCCACTGTTTGGTCTTTGGCATTTTATTAAAAGTCCAAATTGAGATCAGATAGATGCTGCAGAGCCTTGGACCGATTCAAAAGAAAATGTTGTATATTCACCTCTGATAGCTACGATGGCAATCTTTGTTCTGACCTAATAATGTATCCAGTCTTTTGAGTCCCTCTGGTCATCATCAGTGACAAAGGACACCTTCATAGAGAACTCTCACCCAGCCAGTCGCAGAACTGTATCTGTTCATCTTCATCCCTGTCTTTTGTCGCTCATCTTATTATGACTTTCTGTTAAAGCACGTTGGAGGCCTGTGTGGCTGTTGGACTATAATGGCTCTGTCTTTGATTAATCATGGTCTTCCATTGTATTGCACATCTAAGGCTGTTGTGTTAATACTCATCAATGGAGACGGGTCCTTTGAAAAGGAGATGGATTACGGACGCAGTTCATGGAAATAAACACGGTCAGTAAGCTTTGATGGCTGTCATGTTGTGCTCAATCAAACTGTGTTCAACAAATATTGATGCTTGTTCTTACCTTTTTATCAGAGGTGCAAGTCTTTTTGTCAACTCCAACAGTCAGCCATCAAGGGTCAACACATAGCTTTGTTGTCACTCTTCTGATTTGTTGTGGTGCAGAAATCGATATTTAGTGTTCCCAGTGGAATGGTGGATTGTCAGAGACTTGGTGTGTTTGAGAAAAGCCGTGACCGCTTCCTCAAGCCGGCTCATAAATAACCCGTCCGTGCCAGTTTGCAGACATCCGTGTTTGTCTGCAGCTGTGGCAAGGCTTTGTGAAATAACTGATGGGCAGTGATGATGTCACAGGTTAGGAGTGATGTCACAGCCATAACTCCCCATCTCGCTGTCTGAATGCCAGATGGACGGTACAGAGGTGTGAAGGTTGGAGCTTAGAAGCTCTTGCTCGGTGAAGCTCACCCCTCAAGAGGTGTAATTAACTCAGGTTCGCGATTTGACACGACTCCTTTGGGTCCAGTTTCCTGGACCTTCTCTTAATTAGGCAACTTGCCCATTTGTCTAAAAATGTACATCCAGAAAATGGAGCATAAACACCTTTGCTAATCGTAATGGGTTTGGAACACGAGGAACCGGAGATTCGGCTAGAGCAAAAGCTGTTTAATCAGACACCAAGGTTTGAGGTGGGCTGTTCAAAAATCAACCTACCTTCCTTTGGGCATTTCTACCATCCAGGCTGTCAGTTATCCATCTCAATCTGTTGTTTCCTCCCAACGCTGCCATTACTATACCTGCATCCTTTTTTTTTTTCTCTCTCCCATTGTTTCTGCGTCCAAATTTCTCTGTGTTCCTCCCCGTTCTGCCCGTAATCACATGACACCTCGGAGGGCCTTTACTGAGATGAGCTTCACACCTTCAGTCCTCGCTGTGACAACAGGTACCGCCGGCGCTCACCACCTGGCCTCCCTCCAATCAACACCTGCTCAGCTTTGCCCCTTTTCTTACCTGGTCCTCCATGTTTTCTTTTCTTATATATCATTTTTACTTATTGCGCTCCACCAAACTATTTTCCAGTCTATCTTATTTATATGTGTAATTTTTCTGCCCTTTCTTTGTGAAATTTTACCCGGATTTCATACCTTCCTTAGTACTCATTTTATCATTAAGTTAAAAAAAAAAAAAACATGAACGCTAAAATGGGGTAGGGTGCACCATGCTTTTCAACAACGAGATAAATACCATGTTTGTGGGTTTGCCTTGCTTTTCATCTGGCAGCCCATCACTCCCGAGCACCCCAACCACTTCCTCTTGGGAGGCCAATTATTTGACTGCTAAAGTCAATGGTACTGCGAGCTACTCGTGAGTTCCTCTTCTCTTCAAGGTCAAGCTGATTGGCCCAGGTTAATGGGCAGATGTGGGGCTGAGAGAGGAGGGGAGGGGGGGGGGGGGGGTCAAGGACCGAGAGGCACACTCCACCTCATTTCTAAACTGTGTCTCTTCACCACAAGAGCTCCTTTTACTGCAAGCGCTTTGACAAACAGGATTAACCTTCGTTGTGGTGTGCGGGACCGAGCAGTGTAGGAGTGATTTGCCACCATTTATTGTAGACCGTCTTTTGGGTGTTCAGTGTTGTGTATTCCGGAGGGAAGGATAGTCCTGTCATCTCTAATTGACTTGGCAAGGAAATTTATATCATTATTATTATAACCAAAAACATCACTTTTCTATTGTCCATCTGTCTGTCTAATGTGACATTACAAACACATGTTGATCAAAGAAACGATGGAACAATAAAAATACAGTACAAGGGCTGAAGCTATCAAATATTTTGGTCTTTGGAAATCCTATTGAAAATATTATCAAATAATCAGGTATTTTGCCAAAAATAAAAAATATTGTAAATACAGAAGATTGGGGGGGAAAAACATTTTTCCACTCATTCCACAAATGAACAACCAAACATTTTCATATAATCAATGTTTTATATTTAAATGTAAACAGCACATTGGAGTACATTATTTTCCTCTCTAGAAACCGTTGCAAAAACTAATGGTGTTAAAAAAAAAAGAAAAGAACACAAAGGCTCGTCTCTGTCAGAGGCGGAGCTGAGGGTGTACACTGCAGGACCTACCCCCCCTCAAGTTCTTCCACCCCTACCCACACACACACACACATTGACAGCCATTAAAAACGTGATTCCATTTGAACATGTCGTAGTATTCCAAGCTGTCCTTAAATGCATCATGAACAGTCACCGCGCTGCAAATGAGTCAGAAGAGCGATAGACATTTGCTGAATAAAAAAAAAAAATGCGGTCGAGTGAAGTGCGATTCTCACACAATGGAAAATAATCACAGATGTGTTTTCATTTGAGAGGCTGAAATCCAGAGAATATGTTTTGAAAAGTCCGTTTTGTGTGCAATAAGTTAAGTTTGCTTAAAACAGTTCTGCAAAGTAGTGTCAAAATTCCTCCACTGCAATTTAAAGACTCATCACCAGTTACGCCAATGCTTGATATTGGTTATTGCTGCCAAGGGTGGCAGTTTTTATTGTCTGGGGCATTTACATTTTCATGTAGAGTTGGACCCACTGTCCCAATACTTTTAGAGGGGAGTGAAATGAACCAGTTATGTCTGTTTAAAGGCTGTCCAGCAATGGCGAGAAGCCTTCTGTCAGCAGGGTGACTTAGGAATACAAAGACTCAGGGTGGACGGTCAAGATGCTCTCTTGGGAGTCTACAGATCAGAGGTCAGCATTGGCTGTTGGGCGGGGGAATTAGGAGTGCTACTTATGCACCAACGGCTGTGTGTGAGCATGTGTAGAAAAGGCCGCCGCATCGGGTGGGTTGGACTAGGCACAAAATGGATCCCAGTGGACAGTCGTTTTCAGGACATGTCCCTGTGGACAGGAGGGGAGAAAGAGGGAGCCAGTGATGAAGCTTGGTGCTGTTTGGCCGATGGGGTCCAGTAGAAACAGAGCAGCCTGCTAATGAAGAGCCATCTGAGGCCTTCATTCACCTTGAACATGGGCCACTGCATTTGCCCTGACCTTGGCTTTGATCCACAAAAATGCTTGACCCCTAAGAACTGCCTTCCTACCATCTGGGCAGCACGCATGCACATGCACATACTCAAATGCATATGTATGTGCACGCATGTTGACCCGTATGGGCCTACCGATCTGTCTATCTCTCAGGCCCCAACACTGTCTTTGTGCATCTAAGCTTCATAATGTGTGTTAGTGCATAAGTGACCTTTACATTTAATCATTCATTTCAGCCATAAATCCCTTCCCTTATCGCTTTCGGTCTTACTACGGAGGTAGAAAGGTTATGCTTGCCCACCCAAGACCGTTACCCCCAAGTGGATGAATATTAAAGAAATAATATTTGGTTAACCAACCATCTCTGTTCTTGCTGTGTGATTGACCCTGGATCATACACTTTGGTCATGTATTCATATTTGACTGATGAATATGGTATTTGACAATACTTATTTCAACATTGTCCAATCCGTTTCTGTGTTCGTATTAACTTGTTTTGGTTTTTATGTATTTCTATTATTCTTTAACCAAAATGAATGTAAATGTATTCAAATATTGCAAGAAGGGGTGTGCTCAAAATATTGATACCAATATTAATAAAAACCCTATCAAGATTCTAGTTCTGAGTAGCAATTCCTCCTCCCTGATGCTAGGGGGCGCAGTAGACCCAGCAACTCACATGCGAAGGAATCACCTAAATGCAGAAAGTTAATGATTTCTTTCCTTCGATAAATTGCAGATGTATGCACACTTCTACTTTATGGATGTGTTCAACATTAAGTAGTAGTAAGGCCATATTGTATCGTATTACATTATGTAATCATATAGGATCGTATCGAGGTACATATTGTACTTGCTTACAAAATTACACCTCAATGTTTTTTCAAAATGGTGTATTATTTTTTACACAGCAATTGTGGGGGTTTATCCCTCCCCTTGAAAGAAATGATTACTAACTATGGAATTTGTGTCCTTGACATGAATATAATCTCTATATGGATGTGTCCCATGATTGATTGGCCCTACTTACTGCATGGAGGCAGCAGCGGCTGCTCATAAGCAGGGGAACAAACTGTACCCCGGCTTAGTAATTAGAGATAAACGGAAAGAGGCAGCAGCATGCGACAGAATGAGGGAGAGATAGACGGAGCAAAAGAAGGCAAGATTACCCCTCACTGTGCATCAGCTCTGATTTCTATGCTGCAATTTTTTTTACCCACTGTCCATTTACTTAAGTGAACTGAGGATGACTCTTTTGGAAAACACTTTTTTTTTAGTCTAACTCTCCCCACTATGCTTCTCTCCCATACCATCTTCTGCTGTTTTTTTTTGATTGTCCTAATTTAATTGTCAAATTTTCTCAACCAACCATTTGTCTAACTCAGATGGAGGGCATTGGAAAAGAGGCATGTGTCAGAGTCAGAAGAGTGCCTGCTCCAGCTGGAGTCAATATTTGCTTTCGGAATCTCAATAACAGGCCTGCAGTCATCTGCATCTCTGATAATGGACGGCCATATGGCTCTGTTGACCCACTATGTACGGAGGTTCTCCTTCTTTCTCCTCATCTTTCTTCCCCGTCATTTGTTGGCTTCACTCTCAACTTCTCTCATTTTTTTTCATTTACTCCTTCCTTGACATGTGTTTGTCTTCCACTTATCACAGAAATGGACACATTGTGCACACTTTTACAAGCGTAATTTCTCTCTTTTTGTCATCTGTGAAACCCTCTAAATGACCCACCATGCAGAGTTGTGACCCAGGTTACCATGGCAGCGGTGCCTGGGATGTCCAGTCTTTGTCCGACTTGTGACGGAAAAAAAATGCAGTGCATCAAGTTCTAACTGCAGGAGGGAACGAGTGTTTATTTTTTTAATGCTGAGTCATTGTGTTGTTCACGCCTCTGAAGCAGATACTTGTTGATTCGATGCAAAATTATTCATTTTCCATTTTCGCTTGTCCTCATTGGGGTCGTGGGTGATCTGGAGTCTATGCCAGCCGACTTTGGACTCTGGACTGGTTGCCAGCCAATCAAGGGGCAGAAAGAAAGAAGAAAAAAAAAAAAGTTGAAATTCAAACCATAAAATCGCACTCAAACAAGTACTGGTACACCATTTTGGACATCATTATACTTTTTGAGGTATAAATATTTTCTCATCAGGATTTTCATCCTAGATGGAATATGCCACCATACTGACACCATGTTGATCCCAACTTCCTCTTTCACACTGGCCTTTGTCTCTCTGCCCCCCTTGTCCGTCCTTGTGAGCAGCTTGGCCATCTCAGCCGTTAGAGTGTCCCGGCTCAGCTGCCCGTCAAGCCCACTTTGCCATGGTTTCCTCAAAGCCATTGGTCATGGCTGCCTTGGCCCCCGCTGTGGCGGCATGTGCCCACCGCAGGCCTCCTGCCCAGTCACTGTCTCGTCCTATCTAACCAACCCAGACCGGAGCTTCTCTATCCTGTCCAACCTATCTCAGTTCAACCTGGTTCATCTTTGGCTTTTGCTGGAGCCCAGCAACACCCCATGCTGTGCTCTCCTGGTGGGATGGGGGGTTGAACAATTTCTATGTTTGGTCCTTAATATACTGTCAATGGAGGATACATAGTGGTAAACAGACTGTGGTGACAATAATCAGTCATTGTTGAATACTGCTTGCTGTCATCATGCCATCAAACAGACATTTTTACTCCAGCAGTTTTCTTTTAGCATATTTTGCCCAGTCCCAGCTTCCATTCTACAACAGATTTGGCACACTTCATCTTTAATAATGACATGATAATGGCTGTCGGACTGTTTTCCACCCTCACCCGCAGCTATTTCACAGCCCCATTTATTTATTTGGACTGTTCCCGTCATTTGAAATCCGGCCATCCATCCTGCTGACTGACTTGCCCAGGCTCCAGTCGCTGCTTGTCACTCTGAATTTCAAATGGCTTCAATTTTCCCCCTGATGACACAGAAGTGGCGAGCGGCATATCAGAGAGGGTAGTAGTAGACATGCGCTGCCTGCTGCCGGAGTTCTATTAGTGAGGGGGAGGGAAAATGGTTTCGTGCTTTGGTTCTCATCTGTTGTCACACTGGGGCTTGCATTTCTCTTTTGTCACCAAGTTGTGACCCACTTGGAACTTCTATAGAAGTTAAAAAAAATTTGATCAAATGTATTGTTGGAAAGTAGCCTTTGAAAGCAAATGTTAACATTTTGAACATGCTTACATATTCCAAGTGCTTTTTAGAGCACCTGATAAAGAAACTGAAAAACACGATGTGTGTACAAAACTTAACCTAGCTTCCCACATATTTGAAATTTATTTCTTTTATTTATTTATTTATTTATTTATTTATTTATTTATTTCAACCTGTCCTCACCCAAGGACACAGGTGACAAACACAAGGCCCGGGGGCCAGATACGGCCCGCCACATCATTTTATGTGGCCCGCGAAGAAAAATTGTGCATCAAATTCGTGTCATTACTAGAATTGCAAATTGTCTTCACTTTTAATAATATTTTTTTTTTATTAAATATTTGACCAGTTTTTACTCGTCTGATTTGAAAACGAGTTATTTGTCAGTTTGTTTTGTAGCTATTACTGTATATAATGAGGTGCTCATACATTTATTTGGGTTGACAGTCATAATGGCCCTCCGAAAGAAGCTATGACTACAATGCGGCCCGCGAAAAAAATGAGTTTGACAGCCCTGCCCTAGGAAATTCCAAGATTGTATATTTAGAGAGAAAAAAAAGAGGTGGTATGTTCAGGTTTGGATGGAGGCGAGTCAGGTGGCACTTGGTGCAATAACTTTAACAACCTCTGCTTTCTGTAATTAGGAATGAATGCTGAACAAGTGCATATTATTTTCACAAAAAAATCCAATGTGTTACCTAATATGAGATGTTTTTTTTATTTGAATTTGGGAATAGATTTCAATTACTACTGCTCTTGCTTTGTACTGTATCTTTTGTATCTTCCTTAACGATGGTTAACCAGCTATGAGGAGAGGGCGCTCTACCTGGAAGCCATTGTCCAGAATCACAGAGAGGTCATGACATTTGAAGATTTTGCCTCGCAGGTGTTCTCTCCCTCCCCCGGCTACCCAACGAGCGGGACAGGTGAGAAATCTCCCGTAATGCACTTCTTTTCATTCAGTCTCCTTGTTTTGTCCACTTGTTTTCCCATTAGTGCCATTCATCTTCCTTTCGTCTCGTCTTTATATTTTACCTCTCGCCCAAATCGTTTCGCGGCAGGCGGGACGCACCTGCTTGCACTCACCGTCCCCATCTTTGCTCTTCTTCCACCTTTACTATTGAATATCAAACAACAGCCGCTGGCTTCAAAGACATGCTCCTCAAGCCACTTTGTGCAATGTCTTTCCCATGAATATAAGCAGCCCTGTTAAATGGCTCTCGGTGATGGTGCGTGTGTGTGTGTGTGTGTGTCGCCATGAGATCATTCACCAACACTTAAGGGATCCATCCGGCAAACAGCAGCTCGCGGATGTCAGCACAGGACTCTTATCACTTCATGATGAATAGAATACAAAGCGTGCCTTATCTTGTTCTTCCTACTTGTACCAGCACGGATCGATACACAGCTGCACAGAAATCAATGCAGGATTGCACTTCTCTCCTCCGCTGGGTCTTGATGCGCATTCTGGGGGGGAATGTACTATACAATAGCATGCCATAGACACTGTTTTTTTGTTTGTTTGTTTTTTTTAATATGTAAATCACCTTTTTCTTAACCGTTATAAATCAGATTGAGAGACAGAAGCTATGGATTTGAACAAATATTTGAAAAATATTGAAGTACGCACTTGGGCTAATTATATTATACATAAATCAGAATTCAAAAATGTCAAAATTACGGTCGCAAAACACTATTTTGCCACCTAAAGAGTCACTTTTCTGCAATAAAACATAAGTCAGGTTGTTTGGCCTTCAGAACTGAAATCTAATAGTAAGTAATATTGCAGTGATCCCTCACTACTTCGCGTTTCGTTTATCGCGGCTTCACTACATCGCGGATTTTTTTTCCAAATTAAAAAAATATTTACAAGTCAAAATAAAACTTCTAAATTGAGGAAACGTGTCTAACCTTTAGGACGATGTAGTATTGCTCCAAATGTTCATTTACATTCCTTTAGAAGTCCGTTTTCGAGTGTTAGCACGATCGCGAATTAGCATCTTTCCGCTAACTTGTCAGCCTGCCCAGTACTTCTTGTTAGTGACCGTACTTCGCGGATTTCACCTATCGCGGGTGGTTTTTGGAACCAATTATCCGCAATAAACGAGGGATTACTGTACTTTGCTCATTTTTTCCAGCCTGTCAAATATTCCAATTTTGTTGTCTTTGTCCTGTTGCAAGTGTGCCTGTGTGTTTGCGGGGGTGTGTGTCTGTCTGTTAGCTGTTCCCTCCGTGCTGTTCTGCTTCCCATTGCTGCCTATAACATGTCATCCATGCCTCATGACAGCGTGCAGGCGTTGGCCGGGAATGGTTTGGGACATGGAATACCCTTGGGCCAAACTGGACTGTAAGACTCTTGCTTTGCCTCCTCCACACTCGGCATGACGCCCAACCACAGCCCACCGACATCTGTGTGTCCATTTAGGTCACCCCAATGCCTCACACCCAATAATAGATACCCGGGGGTGCCGCATGATTTAGCTTATAACCCTGAGCAAGGCTCCACTGAACATGCATATGCTGCATGCTATGTGCTAATGCCCCTGCTGTGTTTTATCGTGGAGGCTCCGTCTTCGCTCTTGTGCCATCTTGGTCTTCTTGCATGAGTTTGTCCATCAACATCCATCCATTGTGCACTTTGTAATTGTGTTTTTGTTGTTTTTATTCAAGTGAGTGCAAAGCCGTGGCCTGAGATGCCGTCACAAGTCAACGACCATCTTGAGATATTGTTTCATGGCTCCTAAGTGTGTTTTTACCATGTGAACTTGCCACTGTTTATACTTTGGACATGCCTCACAAATTGCTTTAGCCGGTGGACAGCAGACCCACTGGTCTTAAAAATATCACCGGTGGATTCAAAGGTACTCGGTTAATCTCGAGTGAGACTCAAACCTTCCAGCGACGACTAATTGGATGCCAACCATCTTTTTAGCAGCTCTGTGTTGTGTGTCTGTCCACTGCTGTCTCATGTGACGCTCTACTTTTTTTTTCCTTCTTTAGATTAAATTAATCTTAAAGGTCCAAATACTGTATATGACGGAAAGGTAAGCACCCGGGTCAGAACGACACCCTACCCTTGGCTCGTTCATGCATCCTGGCTGTTGTAACTCAAGCCCCGCCCACCCCCTTCTTTTTTCTCCCCCCCATCCACGACTAACCAATCTTTATTTACTGATCATACTGACAAAGGGAAGGGGACGGCGAAAACCAAGCTGTTTGTTCGCTGGGTGTCCTCCTGTCGAAGCCGGGCTGGTAATTGAGAGCGGTGGCGACAATTAGCACCTGACTAAGTAGCAGCATGAACAATACGGCTACACTTCTGGCCCTTGCTTCTGCATGCCGAGCGTCCTTTATCTCTTTTCTCTGCAAACACTCTTCTCTTTTCTTTTCTTTTCTTTTAAACCCACCTCCCCTCCCCCTGAATTTCCTCCTGTTGGAGTGTGCCTGTTTGCCTGAGGCAGACTCTGAGACCAACACCTGCCACACTGGAAGACGTCTTTGTCATGTGAAGCCTTGTTTGAACTGCCATAGCGGGGACCATTGGGACACCAGCAAGCCCCCCTTTTTTTTTTTTTTTTTGCATTTCCACCTGAAACAAACCGGCTGTGGAAATGTTGAGTCTAAATGACAACAACAGGAACTTTTTTGACATGGAAATTCATTCTTACTTAATAAGGCCGCACAAGCGACCGCAGCATGTTGTGAGAGATGCTGCTGGTGGTTGGAGCAGTAGGTTTTAATGGGCCACTTAATGGATAGGGAAGCTTGAGTGGGTGAACTCCACTGCAATCACAAACTAATGAGACTTCTTCCTGTCTATCGTTTGCCTTTGTGGTAGATTTGATTTTAGCACGTAATGAATGTTTACTGTAGGAATTAGTGTCGAAGAATACAGGAATGCAGGATATGAACTGCCTGTGAGGTCGGCCCCCGCGTTTAACCGAACCCGTCCCGTTATTTTCATATTCATATGCAGATTTGAGAATGTTTGGACAGCCCCCCACCACCACCACTAGTCTACACACCTCCCCTCACACACCCACTGTTTTATCCAAAGCCCCGGCCCCTGGATGCTGCTGGTGTCCACTGTGCTGCTGAGTGTCTGTTACTCCAGCCATCTGCCGTTCCTTTTAGCCGCTGCAACTCGAGATGCTGTGCAAAAAAAAAAAAAAATGGCAGCAAATAAAAGGACAGGGAAAGAAAATAGGCAACCAGATGCTTTCCCAACAAAGCCGAGGAGTTGTTTAAACTCGCGTCATGGGGCAAAGACGGGCAGGGGGCTGCAGGTTGAGCAAGGAAGTCAGGTTGGCGCTGACATTTGATTGTCCTCGCTAACATGTTTTGCCCACCTCCCTGCCTTTCCCATAATTCTTGATGTGCAGCTTTTGGGGACAAAAATGGCACACAAACCACAACAAGACCTTGATGTCTGCTTTTTTTATTTTTTCCACAAGCATTGAAGACGTTTATATATGTATATATATATAAATATATATATATTTCTAGCTGTAACCTTTTCTTCCTTTTTTATCACTCAAGCATCTTGACAACCTAGAAAGCTTCTTTCACAAGCTATGTTTTCCTCAGCATGTGAAACAGCATGAACCTTTAAAATCGGTTTACAGTGGAACCTCTAAAGCCCATCACGTTGAACAACTTGAAAGTTCTTCATCCAAAGTCACGTTGCTATGACGTCATGTGATAGTTTAGTTCAACCAGCATCAAAACTGATCCGTCATTTAATTTTGTGTTTGGGTTTTCTGCAATGTGTAGTTCACTTAGATCAATAACGACATTGCAACATCAGTTTAACAAAAACTTTTTTCACATCACAACCAAGGTCATTTTACAGTTTTTAATTAAAATTAAGAAAATATCAATAAAATTGAAAAATAAAAATCAATGAAATGAAAATGAGAGTGCTTTAAAAAAAAAAAAAAAATTAACTGAAACTACATTTTGCATTTATAAACTGACAAAAACATTCTGTTTTCATCTTTGTCAATTATTTCATATATGAGCTTTTGGGGTTTATTTTAAATGTAATTACTTTGATATTCGTGGTTGTGAAGAAGAAAAGTCAAAATGTCATTTGGGGTTTGTAGTCTCTTTTGTTATTAACAATACAGAGTGGCCTTTTTTTATCTTACACTCCACAACTACAGTTTATGTTAAAAAAAAAAAAAAACATGCTAAAACGAAAATGAAGCAATTTCAAAGATATAGAAACTACTACAAACTAACAAATTAAATTATTTTAATGTCCATTATTCCTGATGAGAAAATTAGTTACATTTCAAACCAAGTGGGCGTCGACCAGCATCCCAAAACAGATTGACTTTAGGGGCTCCACTGTGCCTCCTCATGTCTTCATCCTAATGACTGAAACCAGAAAACAAATTTTTTAGTTGTGAACGGTGGCTCAAGTGGGGGCATTTTCATCTGAGGGTACGTTCGCATGCCTGAAAAAGCCCTCCCAGATATGCTGAAGAATCACATCGTTTAAGTCTGCGTCTCCCATCATCAACTTTTTTTGTTTGTTTTTTTAACGCTCTCTGTCTTGCCAACTTGTCACTTCCAGGTTCCCTCTCCAGCAGCACAAACACTGAAGTCTCCGCCGCGACACCGACAGACCCTGTTGACCAGGTTTCCCCCACCATGCCCCAGGCCGCCAGGAGCCGAGTCTCCGGAAGACTCCGCCGATCAGCTAGCGCAATAAGCAAATCGTCCTGTTGAGCTGAAATACAGCCTCGATATTTTAGTTTGTTTTGACTGTAAGAAACTATCATGTTTTTGTTGATGTTTCTTTAACTCATGGCACGTGAATATGTAACTGGAGGCCAATGCGATTTTTAATTTGAGTGGCAATCACTCACTTTGTTGTGACATTTCCTCTTTAAGTAGAACATTAGCCCTAAGCTGTTTCAGCCACTTTGTGTCTTTTTTCCTCCCCTCTCTTGTGTCCTCTAATGCATTTGAAGAAACCAATCTTTCTAGGAAACGGGAGACTTCTTTTACTTGAGCTCGTTCATGGTAACTCTTAGTTACCAAATATTGATTTTCTTTTGAAAACCTTGATCTGTCTTCCCCCCCCCCCCCCTCTCCATCTTTTTTTTTTTTTTTGCATTTGTTGGAGGGTGCTACTCATGTGTAGTGAGACCCCAACACAAGCTTTGAAAGCCGCCCTTGCTGCAACACAAGTAGCAGCTGCACTTGCTCTTTTTAAAGCCAGAGTGGACAATCGGTGACATCTTTCTAACTTGAGTGGAACTGAAAATTGTGGGATTGTTTTTTTTTTTCCTCTCTTTTGAAATCACTCTAATGTTTCCTTTTTAAATGGATTCAGATAGATCGTGTCATGATTTGATTTATGCAACTCTGCTGGAATGAGAAAAGACTGCGTTTGTAATTGCATTGTGATGTTGTTAACATGGACTCGTGTCCGGTAATTGAATAAGTTCCTGCTGTCTCTTTCCTCCTCGATTTGTTTCCCTGTCCTGTGACATCGACATTCCAACATTCAAGCCATTGATTTTTTTTTTTTCTTTGCACTTTTTTTGTCAACTAGCATTGAATGTTCTTGAAAGTATATTGCTTTAAATTTTATTTTTTCCTCTATATTTCTTAGATGTAAATAGAATGTTATTTGAGGAATTATTTCTGCTGTTGTCGTTTAGTGTAGGCAAAGCTCAACTCAATGCACTGACGAGTGTGTGTTTGTGTGTGTGCGTATGTGTGAGACATGGATTGTCTGTCCGCTCTGATGCCGTCCCAAGGTCGTTTGAGACAAAACATGGACGATCTTCAACTCGTCATCTTTACCAGAGTGTTTTCTCTCTCCCCTGCGACCCACAACAAAAACAACAGCAGATGGATTTGGAATGGCGGGTCCTCTTAATTATATGTGCCGCGTGTGCGTCTCTCTCTTGTCTTTACCGGCGAATGGAATCAAGTGGCCCCTCCTCGTTCCCATGATCCACGAGCTTGGGTTTGACGTGGCATGCCTGAGGTGAACTCTCAGAGGCCTCTAAGCAACAGCCTGGCTGGCGCTCTCACCTCTCCAAGTTACTTGGGTTGCCATGGCAGCCAGGTGTCCTCTGAGGACTCCACCCAGGCTGCAAGCTTGTCCCCATCTGGTGCGTTTATATATGCCTTACTTTTCCACTCCTCACATATTTCCAGCTATGTTTGTTTGCTAATGGATGCAAACATGCAGCTACTTAAAGCTGGTGAGATGTTTGTGCTTTTTATGTCTGGAAGAAAATGAATGTATGAATCCCTAGCGTCTAGGTTTTTTTTTACTCTCCCCTTTAAGAACCACTTGAAATAAATATCTAAAGATTGTAGCATAGTGATGTCTGTGTCATTGCAGGTGGACCAAGATAAAAAGTGAAGAAAATAACGTGATGTTTTTTTTCCCCCCCTGGTTTTAGCATTTCTTATGTACTTGGTGTCAAATTTGAGGGCTAGATCTCCATCTTTAATATAAATAAATACCTGTAATATATTCTTTGTATAAGAACAAGAGTGGAATTTAAAGGGAAAAAAAAGCTTGAAGATTTCATCTCTTGTCAACATATCAAACAGTTTTTAAATCTGCTATCTTTTATTAGAGATGTGAAAATTGAAACATTTCATTAAATGCAATTTGAAATTGTACGGCGCGGCGTTTGTCCTTTCTTCCGGACATTGCGTAACCTCCAATATGATCCATTAGCGATTGTGTGTGTTGCGTTGCTGTTACTCTGAGCTTTCTGAGCCAGGCCTCGCTCGTAGCAGTGGGGGTAACCTGACCCTCCTCCCATCTGTCTCCCCTGCTGCTCAACCTCGTTTATAGGAGGCCTGCATAATGGAGCCTCACTGGGAGGTGCAGGTGCAAGAGCTCCAAGCACCTTCGGGTGCCCTGCCTCGTCTTTTTCCAAATAAAGACGCCAGAAGCACTTGACCGTAATTTGAGCCCTAAAACTTGTGTGAGAAAGAAGCCTAATGTTACCTCATTTTCACTCCTTGATAGGAGATTTTAAGGCTGCATGTCGTGGCTCCTCTGAGCCATCCTCTGTCAGTAGGATTTTACGTTACACCTGTGAGCCACTAACATTAGAGTCACATTTAGAAAATGTAAAAGCCCAACTGCCATTATCATTCAGTTGGCAGCCTGACAATTAAAATGGGAAAATTTGGCGGGGGGTTTACCTGATGTTTGAAGCTATTTAATTTTTTTCATACTCAGTAAAAGAAAATGGGATATTCCATTGCATACGAAATGAGAGAAGAGTTAGAAAGTATTTTTGTTTGTTTTTAAGTGTACGAATTATAATAATTGTGGTTGCTTTAAATCAATGAAAACTTTTTTTTATGTTTGTGGAAATCTTGAAGTCCACCTTTATGAGGCAGAGCCTGTCTGCATGCCTTACCTCCACTTTCTGTCATTTGAAAAATGTAATCCATAAAATGTAAAGTGTTTTTATAACAAGTATGAAATGAGTCTGATTTGTAGAAAATTGGGAATTATAAGTGAATGCAAAAACTATATTAGAGAATGAGTGACAGAAACAGGCACTGATTTAAGTTGTGCTTTCTCTGCTTTGACTGATTGGCCGGAGATTGCGCAATCTGATGTGAGCGAGGCTGCACCCCACCTCACTCAGCCTCGCCCATGTATTGCAGGAAATGTGCAAATTCAAACAATAGGAATCATAAAATCATTTATTTGATCAAAAACAATATGAAACACAGACCAGAAAACTTCACTTGAAAATAACTCTGTGATGCAGGTCGGCTTTGCCTCTTCTGACGATTTGCCCAGTGCCCACTGCATAAGACCTATTTTCACACTAGCTCTGCGCATTGTTTCTACTTGAGAGGCCACCAGATCACTTCCAGAGGCAACGAAAAGGTATGAATCACAACTGGAGCAAATGTCATCTCAAAAGTGTTGCCTAATAACAGCTTCTGAAGATTACTTATAAATCTGTATAAAGCAGAAAGAAAGTGAACTGCTTGACTTTACTGAAGCAGGCAGATGTTGCTGCATCAACAGAGAAATTATTTCTAAAAAAAAAAAGGGGGGGGTGCTCTGTCGGGTCTGGAACTATTGAGTGAATTTCTGATGAAACCCAAAATGGGGAGTCAAACTTTTTTTTTTTCTGCAACAAATACAGGTATGTGCGTGAGTGTGTGTTTATTTGTGTTGTTTCTTTTATCTAAAAGGTGAATTATGGGTTACCTAAATAACTATCTTTTGCAATATTTCATTTGTTATAACCTGGGTGTGCAATATTTTGTATGTATTTAATAAGCTTAATTCCGTCAAAATGAAACCCTCTTGAGTCAATATTGTCATTTTGAAAATATTTTTTATTCTTTTTGATAGACAACAACAATATACACATACAATCAAAGCGCTATAAAAGCCAACATTTAGGAAAAATAACATCCTTAAAAAAGATTGCATCTAAGTTAAGAGCTTCGTGTTTTTGTTTTCTCCTTTTTACAAGAGTTGCGGGTATCGATGATTAGAACCCGACCCACGACACTTGTCGCAACTCGTAAATTAGACAAGGGGAAAAAAAAAGTCAATTTGGCTAAACGACATGTAAACTGCCAGAACGATTCACAGAGTGGGGGAGGGGGGGCAATCACAACAAACACATCAATAAGTTACATAAAATCATTGGAATAAATAAATAAATAAACATATGATGACAACAAAAATATTGCAACAATCTTCAATTGTAATAATAGTAATAATCGCATTAAAATATGTGCCAGCGTTCCAAATGAAAACAATCTATGTTGACTCTTTAAGGCAGTTGTACAGCGGGATTTGGATGAGATGGAGGCTATTTCGTTCTACACTAAAGGCATTTGTGGTTCTACTTAACAGACAATCCTTCAGTCACACATTATTAAGAGTAAGACAAACTTGATCATTTTGTCTTCCATAAACAAAGCTACAGTGATCCTTTTTTTTTTTTTTTTTTTAAGAAAAAGAAAGAAAGGCTTCGACGGATTTCTGGACAATTCTTAGGTCTAGAAGCTATCATTGAGTATATGTGCTGTCCTAGAAATAAAAATACCCTTTAACAGTCAAAACTAAGCTTCTCCGTAAACTAATTTGAGGAAAAGAACGTCTCAAAATAGGCCTATATAGTTTAAATCGAAAGAGAAGCGCTCAACAATCACTGATTGGCATGAAAGGGGAAAGACACCACTTGGAACTTACAATTTTTTTTCATTTTTTTTCGAACCCCCTTAAACTTGTTGGTTCTCTTCTTCCTCCGCGTCTAAAGGCACAAGTTCTGCGTTTAGCAGGCAGGCCGCACGGGCATTTGGAGCAGGATCACCTGACGGTTCTCCGACGGGTGGCACTTGTTTATGTGCCTGGTCAGTCCCGGCGAGCTGTACAGGGTGGCGGGGCAGTACTTGCACGGGTACGTTTGGGACGAGTGCATGAGGCGCAGGTGTCTCTCCTGGCCCGCTCTGCTGTTGAAGCTCTCCCCGCACACGGGACACAGCAGGCGGTCCGCGGGGCTCAGATTGAGGGGACTTTGGTTCGAGGCGTCCTCTGGGGACAAGGAGGCGGGGGAGGATGAAGGTGGCGGCACCTGCTCCGCCGGGAACCCGTTCTCCTCTAGAACTTTCTTCTGCACGACCTGGTGTCCCATGATGTGTTTTCTTAGGTATGCTTGGCGCTTGAACCTCTTCCCGCAGAAGTGGCAGTCGTACGAGCCGTCGTCGGAGCCGGACTCGGACAGACTCGGACTCGGGGTGTCTCTGTCGCTCGCGTCTTTGGCTTCTTCGGAGGCTGATTTGACATCCGCGGGGGACAGTTTGGCCATTTCGGGTTTGGTGCCCTGCGTCGATGGGGGCGGGACCGTTGAGGCGCCGTTGGTTCTGGGTTTGTGCCAGCGGCGGTGCGAAGCCAGGTTGGCGGGGCAGCTGAACATCTTATCGCACTCTGGGCATCGGTACTCGACCCGGACGATGCGGGAGCATTTGTGCTGGGCCAGGGAAAAGGGGTCCGCATAGGCTTCCTTGCAGAGTTGACACACGAACTCCCCTAAAGGCTTGCTGGTTCCCGGCGCATGTGTCCTGGCCTTCACCTCCACCGGACCCTCTTTGATTTTGAGCCCCAGCACGGGGGAGGTGGTCATCTCATCTTCGAAGTTGAGCTTGCGGATGGCTTTGGGTTTTTTTGGAGCGCCTTTTGATTTGCGCTCCGTGCCGTCAGCTGCCGGTCTCTTGGTGCCGGCGACGCGGTTGCTTGGTGCCGGCAGCGCGCCGCCGCCGGTGCTGCTGCTGGTGCTGATGCTGGTCGTACCGCTTCGGCTGCTGTTGCTGGTGCCGATTTTCAAGTCGACCGGGGCGTACAGGAGGTGGTCCAGGCCGGAGAGTGAAGCAGGTGTTGGGAATGACTCAGCAGAAATGGGCGAGCCCAGATTGAAACTACGTTGGAAATAAGCCCTGTCGTGGTCCTTGCTGATGGGCCGGGTCGGGCTGTACAGGGCTTGGCACACCGTCTCGGGATTGCCGAACTGGGCCGGCTTCTCCGTTTTTGGCACCGGTGCGTCGGCTGCCGCGAGATCCGGGGATGCCGCGGGGCGGTCCGGGCTGGGCGCCGCGCACATCGGCGGCAGGCATGGCTGGATGTGGGTCGGGAAGGCAGCTCGGGTGAGGTGGGTGCAGGGCTCCTGGAGGTCATTCTCGTCCGGCCGAGTCCTGTAGGAAACATGTGCACACTTCTTGTTTCTTTTTACCAGGAATCCTTTGGGCATGTTGGCTGCGGGGAGCGGCGGGAAGGCACTTGGAGGATGCGGATGCAGTGTCGAGTATCCAGGGCGCTTCGAAACACGGCAACACCTGACGACTGTGCAGGGACTTTATTTCCCCGCTGTATGGCCCCTTCTGTCGCTGAAATGTTTTCGTCTCGAAGGCATAGCTTCACTCTTTTTATGGCGGAATGATGCTATTGTTCTCGCCCCCCCGGTTGCCGCATCCCCGGCCAATCAGATGTCTGTGTGATCCCAGTGGAGTGGTGTGGGAGGGTCCCGAGCCCCGAGCCTTGCTTTTGGTGGATTTCGTTGGAGGGTGTGCAGATAGCTTAGCAGATGCACTGGCGGTTTATTGCATTAATGTGCGCGCCTGGCCCCTCCCAGACGGAGGCACACGCCGGGGCCCTCCTCTTTTTACGCTCTGGTGGCTCCCTATACATGCACACGCGCCGTGGCTTTTGTGGCTCTCTTTTTGGGGGGTTGCTGAAGGAAATCTCCAACACAGAATCAAAATAGGTTGAGACTATCCAAAAACACATTCTTGCTTGTTCCATGCAGTCACTTTTACGCACCACATTTTTTTATGCCCTGCAGCGCGCAGCCCTAGCAGCAAACTACTTTTATGGGCTTTTCTTTTATCAATACTACAAGGAGAAAGGTGGGGTCGGTGGGGGTCTTTCTTTTTTTTAGGGCACGTGTCTTTCTCGGTAGTTTAACCCCAGCTATAAATCAGACATCTCGCTGCATACATAAGTAATAAGAAGACCCTCTGGTCTTTGCGCACAATAGACACGTCTGCCCATCTTTAAATAGCCTTGCCTATTTCCCCCCACCTTTTTTGTTATCGTTTGGAAAGGCACGTTGTGCACTCAACAATTTGGTCCACAATGTGACGCGTGCTGTGTGAACTCATCAGCCCCACAAGTAACAAAGGAAAAGATGAAACATGTTTCCCAAATATAAATTAAAAATAATCCAAAACGTGATTGCATATGCAGCTTTATGGGATTGTTGTTTATAAGTAAATAATGTCAAAAAATATGACAAAGTTTTCAACGAAGCCTATTAAATGTGTATTAAGGTTAAATCCGCGTATTTCTGCTTAGTTTTACCCCCCCCCCCCCCTACAAAGCTCAATGTAAGCTGCGTGCGCCACTTGGCCGAGTGAGCATTCTTTTCCCCTTTCAGTCAGCAAACGAGGGAGGAATTAATCTCCATCGTCGTACATTGTTCCTCTCATTTGCATAAAGCTGCAGTATGACCAAGTCAAATAATTACACAATCGGAGCTGAGCCTCGGGCCTGGGCGCCTTCCTCTCAATGGGCCCATGTCTGTGTGCGTGCATGCGCGCTCCAGGGTGTGTGCGCGCGCGTGCGCGCTGTGCGTGAGTGAGTGGGTGCGTGCGTGTTTGTGCGTGCGCGCCGTGTGCGTGCGTGTGTGTGTGTGTGTGCGTGTATGCGTGTGTGTGTCACCTGCCTGTAGGCGCACATCGCTGTTTTTAGTTAACTTCGTTTTCAAATGTACCATTTCAGTTGGGTTTTTTTCATTTCATTTATTTCCCAATTCCAAAACACAACTCCGTATGTTTTGATATAATTATTTATTTCTTTTGTTTTATATGTTTTCAACTTTTTTCACTTCCACTCTGTAACTGCCAGTCATCTTTGTCTATAATAGGGACCCTTCGATCATATACCTTATATTATATTATATCTGATAATATAGGATTGCTCGGTTAGTTGAGACTTTGATGGTATTTTAAGGAGTTCCTCTTTCTGCCATGCTAATTTCCCCGTAAACCTACGCGTGGGCCGCTGTCTCGGCCTCGGCCGTGTGCTAATGCGCATGTGCGGCGTTTGTTTGGCGGCGCGTGCTGCCCGGGCTTGTACGGGAAGCATAGGCGCCTAATTAGCATACAGCTGCAACCAGAAGGCCTCCTCGAGCCTGTTGTCATCCCCCAGTTTTTGTTTCCACACCCTGCGTTCACTTTAATTACTGAGATGGTAGATATGCGTTTCAGATGGTAAAGCGGGTAAATATTTGTGAAGCCTTCAGTAACGATGGCCTCTAAATTGCGTCAGGTGCTGTTGGAGTAAAGACTACTTGAACATTGTTACAGATGACTAAAGATGAATAGATGTTAATACCTTTCAGTTGTAACTGATTATATTTTAATTTTGGGCTTAGCTGGAGTTTGATAAGACAGGAAGTCAAATCCAGCTAATGCGGGAGTCTAATTTTATTGAATGATCTGCTGAGGTTGGAAAAAAAAATTAAGTAATGAGCTCTTTTTGACAAAAGGAGTAGATGTCTGTGTCTGGGAGTAAAGGGAACACGTTTGCAGAAATATAAATACTCAAGTATGCAAAACAAGTTTATTTGTGTGGCACCATTGATGCCTTGACCCTTGTCCGACCCCACAAAGTAAGAAAAGTACAGATCTGCCAATGATGGTTCAATTCTGTGTCGTAGTTTGTCATGAAGTATTTTTTTAATATATTCATACGTATATATTATTCATCAATATTATTCATCAAGACATGGCGATTGCTCATAGTATAAAAACTCCTTGCTGAAAATGTATGTTATCTGGTTATGACTTCCGGCAAGACAGACTGGAATGGTCGCCACTCATTCACATGGCATATAGAGACAGAATGCCATTCACACTCATATTTACATAATAATTGAGTGTAAAGTGAACGTATGCTACTTGCGCTGGACTCGGGTGGGATCACCACTACAGTTCCCCTTGAAGGAGTATGCATTTTAAAAATGCCCTTATTTGGCTTCATGAGGAGGTCACATGATTCCAAATTCTAAGTATTGTATAGTGAAGTCCTACACCACCAAAGTAATAAACATATCGTTAATGTAATAGTGTTTAATGCAGCTTTTGATTCAATTGGGCATAATGTTGTGGCCGCTTAAATCTAATTTCCCCACAGTTTGTCAAACATTGACAGCGTAGCATTTTTAGGGGGATTATTTCACATTTGATGGGTCTTATTTCGACCGCAGATGCCTCCAAATGAATGATCGGCAAGCCAAATTGAAAGTGCAATAGGACAGGGCTCTAATTGGTGCTCCCTACATGGCCGTCTTCAATGCATTGTCAATCAATTACTGTAATGGATTAGCTGAGGTCTTGTTCTTGCTGCTCCTTTCCATGGAGAGAGCCAGTGAGGGGAGCCAGATTTAATAAGGCTGGCTGCGGACACGGCACAGCCTCACTCTCACCTTCTGTCCTCGGGCTGAGAGCGTATGAGCAGGTGTCAACAAGAGAACAAAAGTGGCAAAAAGTAATGCACATGATTGCTTTAGTGGCTTGTTGGCGAGAATAAAGCAAGGCGATAAAAGTTTGCCACCTCTTTATTGCGTGTCTATTTCTAAACGTCTTGTTTGGAGTCAACATTGTGCTCACAGGCTGGCTCTTCAAAATAAGATGACACTCAAATATTTCAGTATCTGTCTTTTATTCTTTAATGAGCACCCCCTGTCAAGAATGTTCTTAGTTATTCACAGTGAAAATATTTGTGAGCTCTGTCTCGTGTTCTGTTGTTTCTATTCCTAAAATGTGAAATTTTACTTCACCAAGTATTCTCACTCACCACAAGCTTGCTTGAAATCCAGTTTGAGAAAATTCTCTTTGGTCTGTTGTTATGCCCGATGTAGTTTACAGTGGAATTTTTTGAGACGCCTTGTAATTGCTGTAGATGGTTCATGTGTCTTCCTTTAATTGGTTTGCCATTTAAGAGGTTCACTTACTCCACTATAAAATATTCAAAAAATATGAAAGCATATAATGCCGACTAGTGTTGTTTTTAAAATGATGTTGATATTCCTGGTCATTAATATACTTTCATTTTCCCACATTAAGTACATCCGCGCAATGTCATGAACGGGCCATATCCAAAAGTCTGCTGTCATCAAACTCTTATTAGTTTGGTGTATAATCGTACCTAATTTGTTAGTATTGGCGTGATAAAAGCCATAATTGTCACATGTATAATCACGTTTTTCTCTACGAGCACAAATGAGAAACAATGTTTTAACTACACCACTTCATATCACAGGCCCCAATAATAATCCGTTTTGTAATATAGCTATTCAGTACCTAATGTTCGGTCGGTGAAGCCGACGATTAACATGACACTTATCAGCAGACACAGCATGTGTGCTGAGGGATTGTGTTCACATCCATAGCAAATAAAGCTAAGTGTTGCTGAAGATGATTTTGCCATGGACAGACACAGTATGAGCATGAGCTTTAAAGGGACAGCTAATGCATCTAAATGTCACATTTGCTTCTCTTCCAGAGACGCTATTGTTTAGCAAAAAAAAAAAAGTCTTCCTGTATATCAGTTGCTGGAGTCCCAGGGGCACGTTTAACTAATTTCCTCATCAAAAACAGCGGAGTGTCTCTCGATAATCTTCACAGTCCATTGGTTGTTTGGGGCGGCGTCCCCTGCCAGAAAGCATGCCATGGAATGTTAAACACTAATTCACCTCTGAGCTTCCGAGGTGGATAAAGTGATTGTTCTATCTGGGAGCTGATTAAAACCGCTCCGGCCGTTTGCCCCCCCACCACCCCCCCCCACACACACACACGCTCTTGCATTCACCTCTGACGTCCATCACATTCATTTCTGTATTCATGAGCAGACGAGAAGGCGCAGGGTGCTCGGAGGCCATATTACAGATAATAAGGCCAGCAGGCTTCGCATTTGCTGCCACAGAAAGACCCCCCCTCTCCCCACCCCCGGCCCAGCTCATTCAATTACTCTACAAGAGTTCTCAGAGGCGCAGCTGCACTATGGGGGTGACGAGCAGTAAATTGAGGTCCATGCATGTAGACACTTGTGCACACACATACAACCATGCTCATGTACACGCAGATACAAAGAAGAGGCACGCTATCAAGAGAGTGCTGAGGCAGGTATTTGACCTACATTTTTCACATGACGATTAAAAAGGCTCTGTGAAGATGGTCATGATATTGATAATAACTTCAGCAGAACCGAAATGATACAAGGGCCAATGCTCATAGATTGCAAATATGAGATCACCATTATCTTGATGAAAGTTTAGACGGCAGCTGTATCATGTGGGAGCATGAAAGATGGACTTCTGGCTCACTAGTGGGTTGTACCTCTCACTTATCTGCTTTTCACTTCCACACCAGCTGTCTTTTCTTTCAATTTTATACAATTTGCATGCCTGTGCCACTTATTTATTTCACCGCGGTCACAATTTCTTTCTACTACTGGTTCAAATTGGATAAGTGACACAGTCTGGGTGCTGTCCATGGTGCTGAATTTGCTAACGTTATCACAGTCAGCCAAAACGTTCTTTTACAACAGTATTTATGTTAAAGTCAGAAAAGGAACTACATTATTATTATTATTATTATTATTATTATTATTATTATTATTATTATTATTATTATTATCATCATTATTATTATTATTATTATTATTATTATTATTATTATTATAACCTGTTGAGGGACATCAAAAACTGCCAGTGAGATGGTAGACTTGCTGTTAACAAAAAATCAAAGGCATTTTCACAAATTATTCACAAGTGGCTGTTACCTCCTGCCAAAAGGATTAAAATTTGTCTATCAGTGGAAAGGTATATTAATTTTTTACCATAGATCTGCAGTTATTAACCTGGTTTTGCTTTGATACAATGAAGCTGCAGAAAGTGTGAAATGCCGAGGGACAATCGTCTCTGAAGCTCAGTACACTTAGCATTACACAAAACCACAACAAGTTTATTTGATCTTTGTTTATAGGATTTACAATTTCCCAAACAAGACCCTTCCAGAAAGTGAACACTTCTCATTAGACAGCCTAATTTGCTTTTTTGTATAATTGTGCTGTTTCCTTGCTTATTAAATGATCACCCTAATTAGGGGAGAATAATAGGGTTAATCAGACTCTGCTCATCACACTTACTGCTATTCCTTCAAAAATGAAAGGAAAAGATACAGTACTTGATTAATTATATCAGCCTTTTCATCAAATAGGCTCCACCCCCACCCCCTGAAAATTAATATCATGTTGTAAATGGAAGGAAGGAGCCGGCCGGACACAGACAGATGAAAGATTTCACTCAAATTAATTAAGCACTAATTATGCGGCAGGAGTTGGGAGCAGTTTGCATAATGAGCTCTATCAAAAGAGATCAGTCATGGAGAGGGTCTGTGTTGCGTTTCAATGCAGTCTTTAGATGATGCGCACAAGGCACAACTACATAAGGAGGAGTGGGCACGGGGTTAAATTACTTGTAAGGCCGAGGAGTGTTTATTTATTTTTTTGGGGGGTGTAGGGACAAATTGAAGTCTTCTACAGGATAATAACTAGACGGCAAATTTGCTCTATTATGATCGTGTGCACGTGTTTTGTTTTTGCTGTTAGCATCAGATGATGAATTCCCTGGCTTGGCAAGAGGCAATAAGAATAGAATACACCTTTAAATCTGAGCTAATCACAAATGCCCTCTCCGGGGAGCCTTAAAGACCTGAATCACCTCCCACCCCAATTGTTGCTCTATTCTGTTATTGCTGATCAGGGAGTCCATTGTGGCCGGCATCCACGCACACAATGCGGGGAAAGGGATTAAACGGGCAAAAATGCTCTCTCGCTCTTTCCGTCTTAATTGCCTGTTTAATCGCCACCGATGTGTGTAGTGCAGTGCATGGAGTTGAGTAACTTGAATTGATTTGCAACGTAGTAGCAGCAATCACGCACACGCTGGCTAATCAAGGTGTGCAGCCCGCCGTTGCCCTTCAAGGTCTCCGAGAGGAATTACAATGACTGTGATTAGTTAATCAAATGAAGAACCCTATGTCCTTTCTTTATTTGTGTGTACACCTTATCTAAATGGAAATTGTATAGTAGAGGTACTTTCACAAGGAAACATCTACATGTGAATGATCCTTCTTGAGCCCCCGGCGGTGAATATACAAGATCGCTCACCAATCATTGTCGTCATGTTGCGGCATTGTGGAGACTTTTGCATGTTTCACTCATTGTGATGGAGGCAATCAAAAGAAGGAAATATTCCCATTCTGATGATTGAAAGAGGAAAAATAGTCACGATAGTGGCATTGGATGGTGAAGACAAGTCAAAGGCAGACTTGTTGCTTGTGAACGAAAGGAATCCTTTTGCAGTGCCAAAATAAATTCAAACCCACGAGCTTGCAAGTTCAAATCTTTTGAAGAGACACGGCATTCTGGTTAATATTGCATTTGTGGAAGATGAATGAAGGGGCAAAATGTTATTTAATAGCATTGTTTTTATACATATATAATTTCTTATTAATATTATCATTATTATTTGATCTATTATTTATTAAATTTTTATCTATCCATTTTGCCTGTTGTCAACTATAAATGAGATCACAGTTGCTCAGGGCTCAACAACCAATCAATACTCAGCTTGCCAATGTCACATGGCCAAACTCAGAAAACAGTTGAGCCTTCAATAACATGGTAGGAATTCATTTTATTTTTATCCAATCTAATGAATGAAAAAATGATTGAATGTGTTAAATCTTTGGGGTTCTTTGGAGAACTCGTAAAGATCTGCTTGCTGTTCACTCAAAAGTATTTAAAAGCATGCACTCTTTGATATTTTAGATTGATTACGCTTGTCTTATTTCATGAAGCCATTGTGTCAAACTCTAGCACACGTCCGTCTGTCACACGCATTGTGTGTTGTGTTGTTCCTAAAGAGAAAAGCATTTCCCTCCAATGCTTTGTTATAACTTCCTTTCAGGGGCAGCAGACTTGACCTACTCATTCCCTTTAAATCCACTCCTATTATTTGTCAGTGACAGCCACCCCTTGGATGGCAGGGGCCTCTCGCAAAGGTACAGGGTCGTGGACGCCCCAATCCATCTCTGTCTGCCCGACGATTGATTGTGATTTAGTGCGCAAGCCCCCGAGATGGTGGGCTTCCATTCTGGTGAGCAATAGGTGGGACCCCTTTGACTCCCAGCACATGGCAAGCAGAGGCTAGGCTAGGATGAGGGGTCAGAGGCAGCTGGTGCTGGAAAGTGGGCTGGATCTGGGGGGCTGGATGGAGGCAATGGGGGTGCTGCATGGATTACAAGATCGAAAATGTCAAAGATCTGGGACACCCCCCCATCCCAAACTAACAGACTGAGTCTATCTCTTCACCCATCCATCACTCAGCAACCTTTGTGGGTAGCATAATGATTGGTAGCTAATCATTTTTTATTATCACATGGATAAAGGAGATGACAGTGACTAAAAAGCAACAACACTGTTGACAGAAAATCATACGGACTGTCGTCATAAACCCAAAAAAACATCTGACTTTTGGGAGGATATTTTATGGACTGATAAGATGAGTGTGTTTCCATTCACGTTTGGCATATATGTCACACAGCATTTCAGAAATAAAACATGGTAGTGGAAGCATGATGGTCTGGGGCTGCTTTGCTAACTCGGGACTTGGATGACTTGCTGTATTTGATTGAACCACAAATCCTGCTCTTTACCAGGAAATCCAGAATGTTGTTTGTGACTTCAAGCTGAAGGGGCTCTACCATTCAAAACACACCGGCGGTCAATTTATGAAAGGCTTAAAACAAGCAAAAATAAAGCTTTTGAAGTAGCCTAGTCTGGACTCATGCTGGACTGCGGACAATCAGTCACCCTTAGTGAATTAAAGCAATTCTGCAAGAAAAGAAAGAGTGGGCCAAATTATCTCCACAAAGATGTGAAGGACCGAATGCTTGATTTCAGTTGTTGGTGCTGAGAGTGGCCCAACCAGTTATTAGGTTTAGGGAACAAGTGCTTTTTTTCACTGGTAGCATTTACTCTATACGTATGTATAGAAATATGTATGAATGTATTTGTGTATTTATATCTATCTTATTATGTATATTAATTGTGTGTCATCTATTTTCTGTTATTTTTCACAATTAACTGTAATTTGATTGCATTATCATAAAATGGCCTATATTTTTCTTTAAACATCCAGTTAAAATAACTACAATAAAAAAAAAAAGATAAAATGGTGGTCAAGGAGTCAATCGTATTTTGTAAGAGGTGCCCGCACATTCAATGAAATTATCTTATTTACCTCAATATTTCTGCACAATTTTCTTACAGTTATGAGGTATAACTGCGGTAGGGAAATATTGCACTGACATGCGGGCCTGCTGTGTTTGTTTGCACTTCAGTTAATGGTTAAACGCAAGTGTGTACATACTGTAAGTGGTGGAACCGGTTGAATTCCATGAAATAATTAGACGTCCCAGAGTTTAATTTTCAATCTATACTATCGCTTCGTTTGCTGACGTGTAAAAAATCACAGAGGTCACGTAATCCTTATTAAGAATATGATGTTTCATTAATGCTCCAATGTCCTTGTTCTCCCTCCAAAATATGCAACCCATAAACGAGTTGATTAGATACAAGAAGGAAATGACTTATCGGGAGTAAACAAAATGATTTTCAAATGTCATCATTAGACCGGAGCATGTTTGGCGACATTTACATCCCAGTGCTCGTAGATTCTAGCTGTCAGACTCGCTTTACCGGGCCACTCTGCAAACATAACTCAAAAAAAAGTCTATTTCAAACCCAGATCCGGCGGAATTTACTTCGTTCAGCGTGTGAGAAAAAGCTAGAGTTGTGACAGGACTTCTCATGGCTGCTTCACCATGACAACGCAGTTGCTCACAATGCGTTGTGCGATTTTTTTCCCACTTTCCCTAAATCAGGAAACCTGACAATAATAGTTTGAAGCTTTATCTCCACAACTGATGTTTTTCCCCTCAAAAAAAATTCAAAAATATTATTTATTTTAAAACATACTCTGAATTTGCTTCACCCAAATACCTTTAATGTAATGCTCCAGTAAATTCATTTGGAAAACAGCGTTGATGTGTATTCATGCAGGTCAGCGCATTGTCGGTGACAGGAAGTTGTGTCGGCCAGGTGAATGCGTGGCAAGGAACCTGATCTGCTGTTGACAGAACAGGGACAGGTGCTCCAGCCAACCTAATCCATACATGCATGCTTGACTCAGGTCATCCATTAAGGTAGATTGATTCAAAGCTTTAAAAGACCACTCTCTGCAATTCCCAGGGCTTTACCTTTACTGTTGCCGTGGTACCAAATTGTAGTAATTCTACATGAGCTGCACCAGAAAATGAACGTAATGTTCAATGTTTGCTTTGATAATGCGTGCAAACATTTTGCCAGACAAAAGATGAGCGGACGTGTCTCGCCATCAGGCACAGGGAAACATAATTCAGTTTCTTTGTGAAAAAAGAAATAACGTTAGCTGGAAATTTATGATGGATGCTAGTGAGTGGCAGGTTAATCGAAGATAACCACATTACCAACTTGTAAAAGCACATTTGCTTTGATACAGTGTGTTATTATCCAACCCACTCGCACACGAATGCACACCTAAAGGCCAAATAAAGGTTTTACAGGCAGAGCGCTTTCTGCTTTGCTCTCATTGGCTGAGAGTTCTGCTGTGGTCTCACCTGTTATCCACAGCCCAGTGGATGGTAAACACCCTCAGTCAGACCTGCAGGGGAGAAGAAGCCCATCTGGCCAGCCGCATTAACAACCACCTCTTTAACAATAGCTTCCAGGAAAGAGAGAAGGGTACAACAGGCCATATCAGCCAATAAAAGTAGGCTATGCATGACATTTAGCGCCTGATGCCCGGCTTAACCGTGTACAGGCTTACCTAGTGGCTGCATCAGCCCTTGGCAATAAAACAAAAAGCAATCGAGCCAAGCTTTGAATTAAAAAAATAAAAACGCCTTGTTGCTCTCGTAATTTCTCTGCAAACATGCATAGAGGGGATTGTGTCTGAGTGTGGAATGTTCATATTTTATTCTCAATAACTGTTTATATCACAATTATTTTATTTAGAGTCTGAGGAATATTGTTTTCCAATTTGTTCAATTACTTATGAAAAGAGTGTTGAGAGGGGGAACCCAATGGGGCAATCGAAAAATCACTGTATCAGGCAGTTATTTGACTGAACAGCGCCATCTCGTGCTCGAGTTCAGCAACTCTGGAAGGCGACAAAAAGGAAGAAAAGAAATATATATTGTAATCTAGCGTGTTTCAAAATGAGATGTGAAGAGCACAAAAGGAGGGAGTGAAAACAGAGCAGAAATGGTTGGGATGAGGTTTGAACAGCAAGCAGTGGGCTCACTACAGCTGCTGGCACTAATGAGCATAATTACCACAGTAATAACATTAGCCTATCTGAGGGAATGGAGGAGAAGGACAAGTGGTTGTATTGATGTGTGTGTGTGTGTGTGTGCGTGTGTGAGTGTGTGTGCGTGCGCGCGTGCGTGTGTGCGTGAATGTGTGTGCAGGCTGACCATACCATCTTACTTGTAGCCTCGTTCCCCTTCCCTGAATCTCAATATCTCTTTGTTAGCCCACAATAATTGTGTTTGGGCCTCATATCCGCCCTATCAGATTGGAGTTTGTACAAGGTAATTAGCAGAGGAAGGGAAGCCTCCACACCAGGAGGACAAATGCCCCCATGACATCATTGTGAAGGGGAAGGCATCCTCCCCCCCCTCGTATCTTCTCCGCCTCCGATTCATCTTTTATGTCATTAAGTCTCGGAAGGAGCGGTGAAAAGGTCAGAAGGGCAGCAGCAAGTGAAAGTTGATGACATTGAAATGCTGCAGACTCGGGATTAAGAATGATGGAAAGAAGAAGTGGTTTGAAGGAGATTTGAGATAAGATGGAGAGCTGTGGTGTCGCTGCAGGCCTGTAATCTCCAATCAGCTTTGACTAACGGACAAGCACGAGAGGAAAGTTCTTGGCGTTAATGCAGCTCGCCTTTCAGTGGGGGCCTGCTACATCCTGCTGGGATGAGGAGAGGATTAACTGGCACTCTGGTGGAGAGAGATGAAGAGAATCAGATGGGGACCCTGTGGATGGTCACACCCTTGCGCGTTCCATCCATTACCTTCTTTACCACCCACCACCCATTTCAGTGAATCAAAGCCTTGTATGCTTTTAAAGATGACTTAGGTTTGGAGACATATGTATGCCATAATGTAATAAGAGTCAAAATATTGTCACAAGGTGCAGTGGAAAGGTGAATATCAACAAACTTTAGATTTAAAAGTCAAGATGTTATTTTTTTCACAATGGCTCCTGTTGCGTGCTCTCTTTTTACTTACCTTTACTGAGCCAAGACATTTTACATAGGATTTGATTAATTAACTAATTACAACAGCTAGTGGTGACAAGTGGACTAGCAATATAATGGTTTGTGACAGTCCGAGTTGAGAATTGAAAAAGCCTAGACAGACTGGGATGGCACGAGTGATTTTGACCCTCAAATAGTTTTGAGATCGTGGAAATTGAGGTAGAGCACATTACAAAATATTTAAATAAAATGAGAATTTATTTGTTTGTAAATGTCTTTCATGTTGGGTCTTATTTATAGATAAAACATTGTTCATGTTTCACTTTTGGCATCCAGCTCATATTACTCAATTTTTCGAATCACATCAAATATAATTTATAATTAATAATAATAATAATAATTTTATTTATTTATTTATTTATTTATTTATTTGAATAGGGACAATGCACAGTAATGAATATCAGTATAAAAACAAATGTAAATATGCCGGATTACTTTGGAAACATCAGACCGTTTTTTTTTTTTTTTATTGAGAAGCAAACATGACTGAAAAAGACAGTTATTTACAGTACTTAAGGTCACGGATCTGAAGAATGATGGTGGTGGGGTGATACGTGGCACTTTTCCTGTCCACTGCCATGTCATCGCAGATTCAGGTAAGCTTGCTTACAATCACCTTTCTGTGTGCGGAGGTATAAGGAAGAATTTACATATGAGCTGATGTCAGTGCCAGTTTCCGCAGAAATGAACCTTTCAGAATATAACTTTAATTGAGTATGTACAGAGTACATCACGACGTTATCAACTGCAGTAAATTTTTTAAATACATAATTAAGACAATATTTATGTCTTACTTGAGTTTGTTTGTGTTTGATTTCATATTGTTGTGATTTTTAATCATTTTAATTTTTACTTTGAAAATACTTACACAGGAAATTCCATTCAAATGGTGTACTTCACTCGTACACGTCATTGAGGAAGTAAAGGCTACTGCAGGAAAGGCACTTTAATACGTCTTCAATTCTACACTCCACACTCATTTCACGATCACCGGAAAATAATCTAAGTGAGTATTTCAACTCGAAACCAGCCTGGTGTCATTTTTGAGTGATTTGTTCGCGAACGATTTGTGACCGGTTGTAATTGTTCAGTCTATACGTTACTTAGATTTAGTGTGTATGAAGAAGCGTATTCAAAACGTTTATTGACTTATGTTATATTATAATAAATTGAATTCTCCGCCCTCTCTCTCTCGGCCCCTCCTCACCCTTCATCCAAACTCCATTAACGCTGACCAAACTCTAGTGTCGAATTTAAACCCAATCCAAACTCGGAACTGACCGCAATTCATTACCAAACCCAACATTTTGAATGTAGTGCGAGAGTTTTACATCGGTATCCGTCTCGCGGCAAAATCTCAACCACTTCCTCAAGTAATCACGTGATACAGTCGTGGCAGCGAGGCCGAGACGTCATCATTTCTGGCTCCTCCTCTTAATAAAATCAGGGGGCGCTATCGCCTCCGACTACTGCGTTTTCCCCTATTCTTGTTTTTGAGAATGTTTTTGAGAATGTACAAACTCATAATCCACAATCCAATTACAAGACAGACCAGCTAAAGCACAGGTGTCAAACTCAAGGCCCGGGGGCCTGATATGGCCCGTCACATCATTTTATGTGGCCCGCGAAGACAAATTGTGCATCAAATTCGTGTCATTACTAGAATTGCAAATTGTCTTCACTTTTAATATCTTTTTTTTTTTTTTTTAATATTTGACCAGTTTATACTCGTCTGATTTGAAAACGAGTTATTTGTCAGTTTGTTTTGTAGCTTTTACTGTGTATATTATGAGGTGCTCATACATTTATTTGGGTTGACAGTCATAATGGCCCTCCGAAAGAAGCTATGACTACAATGCGGCCCACGAAAAAATTAGTTTGACACCCCTGATCTAAGTGAAGCTTAGTCACTGTGATGCAGGGTTGTGACTATTTATTGGGGGGAATCAGCTCCCTGGACTTGCACAGAATGAAAAAGCAAACGCAGCGCATGAGCACATTTCACAAAGTGTATATTGATGATCTAAAAATATCTACTTCTTTCTCACTGTCAATTTTGAAATTGAAGTGGTTTCTGTGAGCCACTTATCAGGCGTTTGATGATAATAATGATGCTGATATGCTGTCTTTGATATGCAGAGAATGGCACAGAAGGTGCTGGTCACGGGCGGTGCAGGCTACATTGGGAGTCACTGCGTAGTGGAGCTTATTGAAGCTGGCTACCAACCCATTGTGGTTGACGATTGCAGCAATGCTGTAAAAGGTAAGCTGCTAAAGGGGTGTGTGTGTGTTTTTAGCCAGGTGTGGTCTTATTTGCTGATATTGTGTTATTGATGGAGGAGAAGCAGGTGTGCCTGAGAGTTTACTTAGAATACAGAAGTTTCTGGACACCAGCATTGAGTTTCATGAACTTGACCTTCTGGACAAACCTGCCCTGGAAGGAGTTTTTAAAAAGGTTAGTACGGCCATACAACATGATTCATTCAAGTACTTTGTACATGAATTCTACATTTTTGCAAATACATTTTTGCAATACAACATGATTCATTAGAGTACTTTGTACATGAATTATACATTTTTGCAAATAAACCTCATTGCTCCCAAATTTACAAACACACTATTAATTGCTACTACATCTTTTCACTGCATTTGATACAGACCACCAAAAATAATGATACGTTAATAAGATAATAAAATTGCACTGTGGATTTAAAGTTAGTACATGAGAGTTCTGGAGTTTCAGGTTTCAATCTTTGCTGAGTTTGCATCTTTTCTCCAGTAACTCATGTCAACAGTTGAAAACATGCTTATTAGGCTCATTTAAAACTCTGCATTGCCCACAGGGGTGAATATGAATTGATGTTTATTTATATGTGCCCAGCAATTGGCTGGCAATCAGTCCAGGGTGTTCCCTGGCTCTCACTCAAAAGTGAGTTTCATTTACTGTAGTCTGCCATCAAAGAGTAATCATTAAAATATCCTAATTATAAAAAAATTAAAACGCATTCCAAAGTCCTCTTGTTAGGTTTAGGTGTATCTAAAATATTTTCCTATGCAGAATTATTGTCATGTGTAGAGTTGATTCTTTGAAGTCTAATGTGCGTCACAGCATTCTTTCAGCGCCGTGATGCATTTTGCTGGCCTGAAGGCCGTTGGAGAGTCGGTGCAGCAGCCGTTACGCTACTTCAAGGTCAACCTTACCGCCACCATGAACCTACTTGAGGTCAGTTTAACCCAACTCCATCTGCACTACGACTTGATCACATTTTGTACAAGTGTTTATCTGCTTAGGCCGTTTCTTATTCTAGCCTCGCTTTTTAAAATAAAGCAATTAGACTCTGCCTTTGTAGCTTGATTAATTGTATGCTTGCCAAGTCTCTGTAGCGCTGCCTGTGTGCCATAATTGTTTGCAACCGCAGGTGATGCAGATTTACGGGGTACACAATCTGGTGTTCAGTAGTTCGGCCACTGTGTACGGAGACCCTCAGCGTCTGCCCATTGATGAGAAGCACCCTGTTGGAAACTGTTCCAACCCTTATGGCAAAACCAAGTTCTTCATTGAGGAGATGATCAAGGACCAATGCAAGGCTGACAAGGTACTGAGTCGGCGGGGGGGGGGGGGGTCACACATGCATAGAAAAAGAGGTTATTTTATTATGTGTGCTATGTGAGCAGAGTTGGAATTCAGTATTGCTGCGGTATTTCAACCCCATCGGTGCGCATTCCTCTGGCCTCATTGGAGAGGACCCTCGGGGTATCCCCAATAATTTACTACCATACGTTGCTCAGGTACATAAATGCTGTGATGTTTTTTTATGTTTTTTTTTTAACTATAGTTGCAAATGATGATGCATGGTATTGCATTACTCTCTCTCTTCATAATAGGTTGCTGTTGGGAGAAGGAAGGTGCTCAGTGTATTTGGAAATGACTATGACACACCAGATGGGACAGGTATCTTTTTTCTTTTTCTTTTTTTTTCTTTTTTTTTTTTAAATCTAGTTTAGGGCAAGTTACATACATACCTTTATTTCATTTAGAAAATGTGAGTGACTCCACACACGACACTGACTATATCAGCATGCAGCTGTACATATATTTTCCAAATATTTTTTTTAGAATTTTTCATTTTCTCTTTCTTTGTTATTTTGTCCCTTTCAATATGACTCAGCAAGGCAGTAGTTGTGCCCTCTATTGACGATTCGCCACGGGAAGAAATGTACGTTGTATAAAAAAAATAAAATAAAAATGGAAGAAGACAGGCTAACTGTTATCTGGTAACTCCATTTCAGTGGCAAACGGTTCTTGTTATTTCTGCTGAAGGGCATAAACTGGTGGATGTATCAGACAAAAAGTCAACCCAACCAGATGCTCCAGCATTTGTAAACAATGCGAGCGGAGTCCCTCGTGGGTAATGAGTTAGGATCATTTTTTAAAGATTATAGTCACTGATCCTGACTTTGATAAGAAGGGGTGCTCAAATTTGGTCCGATTATTAGTTTGTGTCTACCCTGCTTTTAGAAAAATAATTTCATCACTATTGAAAAATATTTCAGCACTATTGAATCTAATGTGTAATGTATTTTCTCTTTCAAGGTGTGAGAGATTATATTCATGTTGTTGATTTGGGAAAGGGACACATAGCTGCGCTGAAGAAGCTGAAGGACAATTGTGGCTGCAAGGTAACAAAATAGGAAAAATGCAGAGTTCTACTGGAATTAAATATCAGTGTCTTACCAAAACTTTGTGTTTGACAAAAAACTCTCTCACCACCTTGTCAAACAAGCATGTTCTTATTCAATGGTGTTTTCAGTTAATGGTGGTGTTGAGTATGTGTGTCTGATATGCACTCGTACAGCGGATAATGAATTATTTTTCTTTTATTTATTGATTTTTGTCAACAGGTTTACAACCTCGGAACAGGAGTCGGGTACTCGGTGCTCCAGATGGTGGATGCCATGAAGAAGGCATCAGGGAAAGACGTAAGTCGCAGATGAAGTATTTCCTCTCCAAAATAAAGTCATCTTCTCAATTGGATTCAAATAAGAATAGGAACGCGCCATTATTTAGTGAATCGAAGGTGCCATCTTATTTTTCTGTAGATTCCTTATAAGATAGCTCCTCGTCGAGAAGGAGATGCAGCATGCTGTTATGCCGACCCTGGCCTGGCTGAGAAGGAACTCGGCTGGAAGGCTGACTTTGCACTGGAAAGAATGTGTAATGTTTTCCCACAACTTTTTCTAAAAAAAAAAAAAAAAAGCCATAAGTATTGTGTATGAAGCTGATATTTTAATTTATGTTTGCATGTAGGTGAGGATGTTTGGCGCTGGCAGTCGATGAATCCCACCGGATATTCCAAAGAGGGAACTTTTTGACATAGTTTTTTTTTTTTTTTTTTTTTTTTTACTTCTACAAAATCAAAGGGACTAAGCACACAGGGTTTTTTTTTTCTTCATATTTCAAGTAATAATATCAAGGGGGAATATGAATACCATATATATTTTATGTTTAGCCCATTGGAGAGGGAACCTAAGAATGTGATGACTGAAGTGGGTGTTTAAAATCAACCCTACATACCTCACAAAAGTATAATGAAATATAATATAATGGGTATACTCTATCTGTATGATTAAATACACATTCAGACTTGTTTTAAAATTGCTATATTCTAATAATCATCAAGGGTGTTAATTTAAAATTCCAAGTATTGCTGTATATGCAAAGTGATGGCATCCCACCACTTTTAAGACATTGTTAGAAAATACAGACAATACAGCCTCACCAATATTTTTAAAGCAGATGTAATGCCTCCACTTATGTATTTTATTTTTTGACCATGGTGACCTGCAGATTTTCTTCAAATCTATTGTGTCCCAGCTGTGCTAAAGGTTCGCATTGAAATAAATAGAGCCATTAAATTGACAAGCGCAGTAGAACACTAATGACTTTTAAACATTTCAATTTTTTTTTTAATTTACTTTATTCCTATACCCCATTAGCTTTTGTTTGAAATAGGTGTGCAACTTCCTTTCTATGACAGTTACAGACTTTAACAATGTGGGAAGGCCAGTTGTTGCATCTTATAGGAGAAAACAATGAACAATCTCCAAACCTCTGTGGCGAGACACTACCTACAGTCATAAAGTTGACCCCATTCTGTCAAAAGAAGTTGGACACAATCATATTTAGCTTAAAACAGACCTAGGGGTGAGCCAAACCTACGACTTTCCACTGCATGGAAACTACACAACCGGGACGCTTAAAGTGAACAAACAATGTCACGATGAAATTGCACGTAATAACATCAAAAGTTTGAGAAGCTCCTAAATGGTGGTTTTCGTGCTAAAGTCAGCTCTTCACCAGGCAGCACTGTTGAAAATATTGTCTGCGATTTATTACTTTTCAGAAAGCTGGTGGAGAAATTTGTGTGACACACTTTAATTTGATGTACAATAAATACTGTATAGTAACTTCATAGTTTAGCTTTATCTGGCACTCCTTTCATATTATGAAACTCCTCAATGGTTAAGAGTAATTTATTCAATATCAATCAAACAGCTCTGTACATATATTTGTTTTTCACATGGTAAGTATAAGGCGAACACCTGCCGAAAAAAAAAAAGGTTTAGGTCCCTACCTGGATGGGAAGTCAAGTTGGCAAGTATGTAAATCTTCTGAGTTTTGTTTGTTGCCTCCAAATTGTGTATTTTCTTTTTCTGTACTGATCTCCAAGCAATACTTGTGAAATAAACTTTATAGAGGAGCATTTCACACATTTAGTATCATCTGGATGTATTTAAGGCTGCTTAATAGACCCTGAAAGAAAAATCCTCGAGTGCCTAAATGAACGTGAATGTTGAATTGTGTAGTCTTCCCCTGAATATCAACCCTCGACTTTCACGGGTCACTACGGCAGATTTAGGAGACTTGTTATTTTGACTTTTAAAAGTATTTAATCTTGACACGAATACCACATTGTGCATGCAAAAGCATCTCCTAAGCATGGAGCTGGAGCTTTAAATGGCTCCTTGAACCCTCGGGCACCCAGTTAATAAAACACCCACGTCAGCACAACGCTCCAGTCTCTCTCGCCGGGTTTCGGTCTTTAGGGCTGAGCAGGAAGTGGCTGACTGTGGACCCTGATCGCGAGAAAAAGGCCAAAGAAAAGCCTACAGGGAAGCCAAAAATGGATATTGTGACCGACGAGGGGGAGACCAGCCTCTATCGGGCGTCGGGTGAATCCAACCACCAGTGAGTATCGATGGGTTTTTATCACGGGTATCATGGCGAGGGGCGTAAGCGGGTCTTGTCGAATGCTCGCGCCGGGAGAGAGTCGCTGCATTCGGGTAAGCGAGGCAAATCCTCCCCGCTGCTCGCTGTGCTCCGGACCTCCGGCAAGAAGTGTGCGAGGGCGGGGTGTGGGGAGGGGGGTCCACTTGAATAAAACGGGCGTTTCCCCCGTATAACCCGTAAACGAATTTCCCTAGAATAGTTATATACTAACAAAAGCCAGCACTGGGTTCTGTTGGGAGTTTTTTTTCCCCATTGTGTGCTGGTCGCAGCCTGAAGTGGGCGTCGCTCCAGGACACTGGGCTGCTCTGGCGCGGCGCTGCCCGCTTTACCCTCGTAGGACTACCGCACTCTCACAGCTTCGCAAGCCTCAAATCGCTCCGATTTAATACATGCACATACTTTATTTTGCATTCCATCGTGAAAAGATTTGGGACACCGTGGTTTGCGGGCGGGTGGGTTTTCTCGGGCGATGCAGCCTGTTAGGCTTGATCGCGTAATTAAAAATGAATGTGTGTCGTAGTCGACATGAGGATGAGGAAAATGGGTTACTGTCCCCAAAAAAGCCTATGACTGTGGTTTGGTGGATTTAAAGCTCGTGCCGCTACACAATGTTATATTCCTTCTCTTCGTTCTCGAGTGCGGTTGTAGCATCAGATATAAGACTTGCTACGCGCTTCCATTAAGGGTGATTACAGGGATTTGTCACCCGAAGCTCCCTGCCTGGTGTCGGGTGTAGCCCAGTTGTTGACGAAGTTTGATTGAAGGCAAGATTAACCAATAGTAGTCTAGAGTTTGATCGAGGAGGCGGAGCGTCTGCAATGGGGTTCTTATGCAGCATCGTTTAGGTTCAGGAAGGTAAGTGCTCTCCCTTTATTTAAGAGTAGGTGGCTTGATTGACACTTTAAAAAAGTGTTGATTTGCTTCATTTTCCGGATCACATGGTTGGCTATCTCAAAGCAGCATACATGCTTAACCATTTTTAAAATATGAGAGATCTATAAAAAGAAAAAAGACATGGTTATGCTATCTGGTGAAGTCCTACTCAAGATAACCTACACAACAAATCTCCTTCTACGAAGACTGAAATCTGCTGGAGAATACAAACGATAAGAGTCATATTAGGAGAAGAAACATAGGAAGATGTGTTAATTGTTGTTCATCTGGTAACTGCATTGAACAGGAGTCAAGTTAAAAAAAAAAACACAATCTTAAAATTAAAAGAAATTATCTTCACAATAATACATGTACTTGAGGTGAAAATGACAGTCATGAGATCCGAGACTGTATGATCCGATACTAGTTTCGCTCAGTCAACTGCAAATGATGTGATACGTGAAGTGCTTCAATGCTCGTTTAGCTAATAAGATTAAAACTGCCACACACTGCTGTGTCCTACAGGCAGCCTCAGCGATGGTTCAATACGGCCGACATCACGGCGGCTCACCAAACCAACCTGCTGAAGCAGCTCAACCAGCAGAGACGTCAGGAACTCTTTTGTGACTTCAGCGTCCTGGTGGAGGGCCACCTCTTCAGGGCCCACCGCAACGTCCTGTGCGCCAGCAGCGGCTACTTCCGCATGCTGCTGACTCAGGGACTCGATGGCATGTCGGAATCCGCTAATGCCACCTTTGACTCTTTTAGCCCTGAGATCTTCACAGTCATCCTGGATTTCATCTATTCGGGCCAGCTGGACCTCTCCAGTCAAAATGTGATTGAAGTGATGTCCGCTGCCAGTTACTTGCAGATGAACAATGTCATCAACTACTGCAAGAATTTTATCAAATCTTCTTTGGACATCAGCGTGAAAGATGAAGACAGCGATCGATGTCACAGCTTGTCGGAGACCTGCAGCTTCATCAGTGGGGCCGGAGAGGAGACAGCAGATCAGCAGCAGCAACAGCGAGATCAACGTTCTGAAAGTCCACCACCTGCACTATGGACCAGGGACAGCTCCAGATCCCAGTCAAGCTTCATGAGCAAAGATTTGGAGAAGGACATTTCGGGTCCAGCATTTAAGACTGAGCCAAGTAGTCCTGCCAATGACATTAACACGGACTTTGAGGACCCCCAGGACCCTTTGTATACATTGCCAGTGCCAGAGCGCCGGCGTGGCAAAGGTGCAAATAAGAGAAAGGCGAGCAACAGCACCCACTCCAACCACCATGATGACCCAGACATCCAAGAGGCCAGCACACTAAAGGCAGAGAAGGCTGATGAGCTTTATGCCAATTTACCACAAATTGTGGGTGTTGTTGGAAACTTCGAAACCGGTAAGCACAAAGCAGCGACATTTGGGGAGTCCGAAACCATCGCGGTAAAAATATTGACTGCGACGGCTTCTCCTTCTGCTTTACAGAATCCAATTCCGCCATGCGCTTCAAATGCCCTTTCTGTACACACACGGTGAAAAGGAAGGCGGACCTCAAGCGTCATTTGCGCTGTCACACTGGCGAGAGACCGTATCCGTGTCAGGCCTGCAGTAAGCGATTTACTCGCCTGGAGCATCTCCGCAGCCACTTTGAGACGGTACAATTCAGGAGTATTCTTTTGCTTTTTGGCAAATCTATCAGGAAACTGCACCATTACCACCAGTAGGATGTCCTTTTTTTTTTTTTTTTTTTGCATAGCTTCCATTTTTATCAGGAGGACCGACAACAAGATTTTGGATCTGTGGGAATGATTCATTCAGATTGTTAGGTCAGGAGCAAGTATAATTCCATGTATCATACCTATTCCATATATCGGTATCAGATCAATACTGGCCTGATTTTAAAATATCGAGTGCTCGTGGAGGCTACAGACACCGAGACTCAAAGGGATACTTGACTAATGTAGCTATTTTCAGCATTAAAAAGTTCGTATTTTGTAACTTCATTCCTTTTCATCTCCAATTCATACCTTTAAAAAAATGCATTTGTTGACTGAAAATGACATCGCATGTGCTCAGGGCTCAGGTAACAATCAATTACTGTTTAGCTTGTGAATTTCACATGTTCAAACCAAGAAAACTGGTGAGCTGTGATTGGTCTGAGCTCTCAACAATTGTTGAGACACAAATGAATAGGCTGGGTCTCAGGAATATATCATCATCTGTGTCTCAATTTTTAAATGAATCAAAATAAATCAAATTTTATACATCAAAGGTACTAGAGGTATCATTACTTAGCATCGGTGAATGCTCAAAGGCTGAAAGGCTGAAGTGGTATTGCATGCCGTATGTTGTTTGTAAACACAGTAGCTAATAGAGTACACCAAATCAAATGACAATACTCTGTGATCTGTGTTACGTGTTGTCAGATTCATCAAGCCAGGAAGCTGGTGTGCAGGAGGTGTAAGTGTCCGGTGACTGAAGACTCTGGCCAAGTGGTGTGTGAGGGCACACGGCGTTACCGCATGTGCCCGCTGTGCGTCCACGAAGTGGGCCGCGATACAATGCCCATGGACAGTCTGGAAGGAAGCAATGAGGAGCCGGCGCTTTTACTAGGTGTGGACGGCGAGGAGGAGCAGAGTAATAGGGCCTGGATGGCAAATGATGACGACGACTTGGCCGAAGACTCCGGGGCTGACCTCATCATTCAACAAGTGGATGACAGCGACGAAGAGCTGCAGTGACATTTGACCAAAGTGCGTGTGTGTGTGCGTATTCATGCATGTGTAAATATTGACAACATGTTAAAGTCATGCCTGAGAATGTAGTGTGATATGATTAGAAACATGACAAGAAATGTCAATCTGGTGTGAATGGCCACTTCAACCAGAGTATACAACTTGCCAAGAATTGTAAAAATCGGATGCAGCTTTTCCGGAAAGATTGAGTTGTTTGATATTCGTCTATATTAAGACAAGGGTAATTTTTAGTAAAAAGTGCCGGCCACTTGTCACGTTGCTAATCCAATGATGTATGCGTGTATGCATACATTTATTATGATACGCTGTATTATTCTTTTACTGTAATATAGCTGGCTGATCAATTATTTCAGAGATCTTTTTACTTTTGTGGCAAGCTCATTGAGTCTATGTATATGCGGTATCTAAAGCATGCATTTTTAGTGTTTCTTTTGTAGTGTTTCAATGATAAGCTCTTAGCGTTATATACAATTTTTTGCATAAATGGAAAGTCGTTTTTTTTTTTTTTTACTTTTGAAGACATTCAGCTCTGATAAAAAGAGAAGTTGGTTGTTGATTGAACCTGAAAAAGGAGAGAGAACTTATTTAATGAAGAGTGAATGATATGGAAATGTTCTGTTTCTTTCATCTTTTATCATTGAAAAGCTACCTTATATGTTATGGCAGTAAGCCAATTAAAAGTTGTTGTTTTTTTTGTTTTTTAAGCTTTGGGACACATTAAAGATATTTTTGTAGACTTCTCTTGGTTGGAAATTACATCCTAAAATCAATCAAGTTCCAACTCAGTTAACTTTTCAATTAAATTAACAACTTACAGTTTAATACTTTTCAAACTACATTTTAACTGTATGAATTGTATTAAGACACGTCAAAGAAGTTCATTTGTATAAAACCTATTTAGAAAAGACTCTTCACAATTGATAGCGATGAGTGACAGCCATTGCCTTGGTTTAAACCAGGGGTGTCCAAACTTTTTGCAAAGGGGGCCATATTTGGTAGATGAAAATGTATAGGGGCCAACATCTCGGACTGACATTCCTCGAACCGATACTGTTGTAAATTAACTTGTAAATATGTAACTATATCCTGTGCTGTCTGCAAATAGGTTGATATTGCAAATGAGAATCTATTGTCAATTGCATCACCAGAATAGATAGGAAGATTAAAATAATAAAGTAAAGATAGGTTGATATTGCGATGGATAATCTATTGTCAATTGCATTCCCAGGATAGTTGAAGATAAAAATAATAATAAATTAAATACAAATGAACGTTTTATGAAAGTTGAATGAATTTTTTATTACATGTTTGTTTTATTGTATTAATAACAACGTTGATATTGGTGTTTCGACTGCAGTAAACGGGCCAGATTGTATCATGCCAATTTCAAAAGGACACCAAACGGTGTGTGCGTGGACTGGGAAGGGATAGGGGAGAACGGGCTCACCGATCATGAGCGCTCGCTCATGTGCGCGTTCCCGTTCGTACGCGTTTTTTTCTGTGGCTCGCTCCGGGGTGCGCAGGTCCCCGTGACGGTGCTAGCGAGCCACATAATATTGATTTTATGACACGATGCTTCGGGCTGGTCTAATTTAAGACACGGGCCGGAATTTGGGCATGATGGTTTAAAGTTTTTTTAAACCCTCCCAACTGGGAAAAAAAACCTCATTGAGGCAAAAAAAAAAAAAAAAAAAAAAAGAAGAAACCTTAACAAAGGACCACAAATTGAGTTCTGTTGCTGTAGAATGTTATATAAAACAGCATACGAGTCTATTTAAGGAGACAAAGTGCCGCAGGTATGGGAAAGTGGTTCTTCCTCAGAATTTAATTGTCCCGGTCTGTTAGTGCAGAACTACAGCCTCTGATTCAAACATTGATCGCCACCGAGTCCCCTTTGACCAGAAGAGGGAGCAGAAATGGCAACAAAAGAGGCCAAAAACGAATAGTTAAGCAACATTTTAACTTTACACAACGTATTAACTTCTAACAAGTCATTACGCTGCGAGCATAAATTGGACAAGTGTTGTTTGTGACACACGTCATAATATTATTAACAGACGTTTCCATAAAATGACAACATAGATGCACTGGTGGGAGCCGTGAAAGGAGGTTCTAAATAAATTGGATAAAATGAATGGGATAAAATTAATAGCCTGGCTTGCCAAGCGATAAACTGACTACCCCAACCACGACCAATTTGTGGCCGCTAGAGGGCGCTGACGTGCTGTCAAGCGGGTTAAGCAAGAATTTCAACAGAAGAAGTCAGACCGGAGGATACCGGACCAACATGGCGGCCGTGTGGAGGCTTGTAAACAGAAGTGCCTTGAGCTCAGCCGCAATCGGACAACAGTATCTACCGTTCAGCTCCACCGCGAAGGTTAGAGCACTTTGATGTGTGTGGATTTTAAGGTCAAGCACTTTTCAGAGATTGTCTTTAAATGAATTCGTTTGAGATTCATTTTGTTTTCCCCCCACTCTGAAAAGAAAGGAACATTCCCTAAAAGAAAGTAGCACTTGGCATTTTGACATAAATCTCAGAACTACATCTGAATGTATACGCAGTATCAAGACACATACTTGGAATGAAAATTATTTTATTTCTGAATTTAGTTGGATTAGAATGTTTCTAAATGTAAATTGTAAATGTTGCTATCGTCCAAAACAGGTCGAATCAAGTGAAAATTTGCTAAATTATAATTATTTCTTATGTTTACCCGCTTTACCTACTAGGATGGTCCTGCAAATGTATGTGTACCAGTACAGTAATATTTGTTATTTATGATATTGCTCTATGTGTATATTTTCACCAAATTTGTTCAAAAAGTTGCTTTTTTTTTTTTTTTTTTTTAAAAGAGAAAATTACAAATATAAACAATTAAATGTTCCTCCGTTCAATGGCAAACGGTACAACAAACCTGTCAACAAAATAACATGGCTTTCTGCAAATATTAACTGTGTGCAAAATTTAAAGAAATGACAATAGATGAAGGGCGAAAGTCTTGCTGTTTACATAGAATGACCTTGACCAGACTCTTTTTGAAGTGATGTTTTTTTGTGTAGGCTGGTGTAAGAGCAGGTTACACCCTGCCAGAGAAAGTGAAAATAGTGGAGGTGGGACCCAGAGATGGCCTTCAAAATGAAAAGGTGCTATATTATGATCTTTACTTCATGTTAATGTATTTCAGTTTTAAATGTTTTTCAAGTTTTAAAAAGTGTAACACATTTACCATTTTCTTTGTCAGACTATCGTGCCAACAGAGACCAAAATCCATTTGATAGACATGTTGTCAGAGTCAGGGCTGTCAGTAGTAGAAGCCACCAGCTTTGTATCGCCAAAGTGGGTTCCACAAGTAAGTCTGTGTCCGACAGTACGTCACATGCTAAACGGTGTCACGCCTTGCACATGCAAATAGCACCACTGAAACTGCAAAACTACCCATGAGCATTTGCACACTTTGCTTTCAGTGTTACTGTTCCCTCTTACAGATGGCAGACCAAGTGGAGGTGATGAAAGGGATCTGCAGGAAACCTGGGGTGTCTTACCCGGTCCTCACTCCCAACCTCAAAGGATTCCAGGCTGCTGTGGGTATCGAGCACACCTTGTCCGTCTGTTCGTTTGCCATATTTAGAACTTATGATGGTGTTTCCCTACTCCGACATCATCATAGGTGAAGGCTGGCGCCTCCGAGGTCGCCATATTTGGTGCTGCATCTGAGATGTTTAGTAAAAAGAATATCAACTGCTCAGTGGATGAAAGTTTACGGCGCTTTGACGAGGTCGTAAAAGCGGCTAAAGAGGCTGGCGTGCCTGTCAGAGGGTAAGCTAACCGGTAGCTTAAAACAAACTTTTACAGAATTGGCTGATTAATCAATAACTGCACATCCTTTTGTCATCCCTACAGCTATGTGTCTTGTGTTCTTGGCTGCCCATACGAAGGCAAGGTTCCTCCTGAAAAAGTTGCACATGTAAGTTCTCACTTAAATTCATCAACCAGTGCTTAAGGAGATACTGTACTCATTCAGCCTTTTTCAGCAGTTAAAATTATTATTTTGTCTTAAATGTATTTGCTAATCAATGCCTTTAAAAACACATTTGCCACTTTCTGTCAACTGAAAATGACATCACATGTGCTCAGGGAACAACCAATCACGACTCAGCTTGCGAATGTCACATGACCAAACCCGGAAAATGGGCAACTGTCATTTTCAGTCAACAGCAAATTCCAAATTCCTTTATAAAGGTATTCATTGGACATGAAAAATAATGAAGTTATTAGATTATTACAGACAAAATATTAACATTTTACTGCTTTTAAGGCTAAATAAGTATCTTGTTAACAAGCCTTAAACTACAAGTCAATTTTTCTATACTGTCATTATGATGATGATGGGGTGCAAGCACAATGTTAGAATAGTAGACATAAGCCAAAATGCCCAAGAATAAAATAATTTGAGAACTATCTGCGTGCATTCCATGCAACAATGCTTCAACATTCTTTTTTTAGTTTCACTCGAGGGGTTGAACCAGTTAGTCAACTAGTCCACAAGTTGACTTTACAACTATGTATTGATATTAAGATTAATTTTTACTTTTCTGCCGTCAACTCCAATGCTCTGTGGGGCAGCAAAATGTACATCTAACAAAGGAACACAGCATAGTCAAGACTACTGGCTCCTACAGTACAGGTGTCTTTGCAGGTGGCAAAGCGTCTGTACTCCATGGGCTGCTATGAGATTTCCCTCGGCGACACAATTGGAGTGGGCACTCCAGGCAGCATGCAGGAAATGCTGGCAGCCGTGAGCCGCGACGTGCCAGTCAAGGCCTTGGCCGTGCACTGTCACGACACGTACGGGCAGGCCCTCGCAAATATCCTTGTAGCCTTGCAGGTTTGTTGTTTCAATGTTTTCTCTCGCTCACACTGTTCTCCTAATAGGTGGCTTGTTGGGTTGTTGTTGTTACTCCCAGTTGAAATTTAATCAAAAACTGGCATAAAAGGTTTGAACTTTGTATATTTTAACACTCACAGCTCACTGAAGATACAGTCCACCCACTTCCAAACGTTCATGCTCTAATAATGACGCATTTCTTCCAGTGACAGACTACTAAAACTATAAACGACTGATGAAAAATCAGCGATATACAGTAGTAGGGCGAATCGATAACATGCCTCGCTGCAATATTGTGGCAATACTCATAATTTTATCACGGACACACAGATGTACCTAATGTGAGTTTTTTGTGGGTGTTGCTTGTCATGACTATCTTTTGCCTCTAGATGGGAGTGAGTGTGGTGGACTCTTCCGTTTCCGGGCTAGGTGGTTGCCCTTATGCACAGGGTGCTTCTGGAAACGTTGCCACAGAAGATGTTGTCTACATGCTTCATGGACTTGGGATTCAAACTGTTAGTATTGGTGTCAGTTTACGCCATCCAAAATTTTGGTGTAACTAAAATTATCTCAAATTTGAATGACATTTGAAAAGATTACCGGGGGGATAAAAAGTTTTATGTTAGTTTTAAGTTAGACTTTTTCTTGTTATCAGGTGAACAAAGCCGTTTTGCAGCATTGAAAATGCTTTGTTAGAATATGAAATTCAGAAAAAACACCTGCTTAGAAGCAGATTTGGACATGGTACAAAAAAATGCTGTCACAGGTGCTTCGCATTTTGAACAATTGTGAAGTTTTGTGAACTCAAACTATTTGTTTAAATGTTGAAATGTTGATGACAAATGTAAGATTACCGTATTCAATTTTGATTGCCAAGGACGTAGTTAATTTATTTTAAACTGTCAAATTATGTGGAACATCCTTAATTTTTGACAATGTTTTATCGGATAATCATTATCATAATTGTTATGTCGCAATCACTTGCAGCCATCTTTATTCTTGTAATAAAAATCATCTCTTCTTCCTAGGGAGTGGACCTCGCCAAGCTGATGGACGCAGGAGCTTTTATTTGTCGAAGCCTTAATAAGAAAACCAGTTCTAAAGTGGCTCAGGCAACCTGCAAACTGTAGGAACATTTTTAGTCGTGACGATTTCTAACTCTGCGCTTCCATCAGCACACACACATACCGAAACTGTTCGCTTGCTCCTCCATATTGTTTTTTTGTCTGCCATCATGACAATGTCCCTTTGATATTTGCGTCATGCGTCAGAAATACTATTCAACTCAGTCATTTGAATCTCTTTGTATGACGGCATTGTTTGGACAGTGCCTTAAATAGAGCCAGTCTAGTTACATTTTGATTGATCAACTCACTGTTGATGAAAGGTTGTGTTGGTCCTGAAATCTCCATTTCTATTACTTCCACTCACTCTTGAAAGAAATTTGTAATTGTGAGTATTTTTTCATGCAGAATTTAAAGTGTAATGTGTTATTTATTTTGTCAAATGCTGTACATATAAAACTTGAATGACAGAAATTAACACTTTGGTCCATTCAAATGCTTTTCAGTAAGTTTTTGATGCATTATAAACATAAGTTTAGATCATTTGGAATATTTAAGAACTACATTAAAGGTATTTATTTAATATTTAAGGATATTGATTTTTAAAATACTATTGTTGTTTGTCTTCGTAACACTCCAATCGTTTTGTTTGTTCAGAAAGTAGTTCAGTCATTGCACTTTTGCCGCACCTCACAGGAACCTGTCACACAGGCCAGCTGAGATTCTTACTGCATGCCTCAAACACTTAGACACGGAAAAAAAAATTGTAATTTGCAACTGCCCAATCAGATGACTTTGCAAATTAAATGTTTATGTGTATATGTACATGTAGTATATGTAATACACATAGACCAGTCATGTTCAATAAATTTAATACGTATAAAAATAAACAACTTATGAAAATTACATATTCTACAAAATTCTCAGGGTGTTGTAGCATTAGCCAGCACAGCACAAACAGCAGCATTCCTTTCGGCTGATTTAAATCAACAGTGGTCTTGGAGACTGCGATGTTGACTGAAAATCCCAAACAAATAACAGTGTGTGTTGTAAGAAAGTCCTGAATGTGCCTGCTTAGGGTTTAGATGAGGAAATACATGACGTGCACTTCCAGACAGCATGCCTAACCCCCACAAAAAAAGTAAAAAAACGAGTTTTGAGCTCATTAACATACAATTACAGTTGTCAGCCATAGTGGTGTGCCCACATTCCAGAAACTTGACCACCATCAAGTGACTTGAGCTCTGCTTGCAGGTGTTCCCAGCACATCAGAATTACGTACATTGAAAAGCTGGATGAAATGCACAGAGGAATTCATGTCAAGGTATGTCCGACCAGTGTCCATTCACAATGAATTGAGTCTATTAGTAAGGGATGGCTTTTAAAGGCCGAGAGCCTTTACTGTATTGACTCAATTTACAGGGGGCTGACACGCACTATGGTTTGGCCCATAGCTCGAAATGTGTTTTTAAGACTGCGAGTGAGTCATAGCCCAAGCACAACTGACGGGTTTTCAGTCTCTTTTGGTTTGGCTCTCAGCAAGGAGTCGACAAATTTGGGGCAGAGGCCCGAATCTTGTCATCAAACTTCAGCATGGACAATCTGTACTCTGGTTTGTTTGCAGATTTGAAAGATGGAGGCTTATCCTCCATGTCCATTTTGGGCAAAGGGTCAACGCAGTTGTTGAAAATGTCATCCATGTACTCTTTGGTGGGCACAGGGGGTTTTTGTTTGGGCCTGGTGTTCTTTTTGACAATTCGCACGATTCTCTTGGCGGTGAGGTAGATGATCTCGCAGATGTTGAGGACGATGCAGAGCGCAGACGCGCCCACCATGAAGTAGGTGAACACTTTCTTCTCAGTGGGATGGCCGATGTAGCAGTCCACTATGTTGGGGCAAGGAAGCACCTCGCACTTGACAAGCCTGGGCAGGTAGAAGCTGTCATAAACGTGGTGGAGGATGTAGAGGAAGGCGATCTCGATGCCCGTCTTGAAGAAGAGGCTGAGCAGGTAGGTCCACCACAGGCCGCCATGTTTCTTGCCCGTGTTGCTGTAGAGTTTGGCGTTCTCACCGTTCTTGACTTTGTGCTTGCGCTCGCGGTCATCACGGTAGGCCACGTGCATGACCACCATGAAGGACGGGCAGGTGATGAAGATCAGCTGCAGTGCCCACAGGCGGATATGCGAGATGGGGAAGTAGTGGTCATAGCAGACGTTGGAGCATCCCGGTTGCTTGGTGTTGCAATCAAAGTCCTTCTGCTCGTCGCCCCACACCCGTTCAGCCGCCACCACATACACCATCACTCTGAATACAAACACCACGGACAGCCAGATGCGCCCAAAGGCTGTGGAGTATTTGTTCACCCCACTCAGAAGAGCTTGGAATGTCTTCCAGTCCATGGTCGTCTAGTTGGTCAGATGTGTCTTCTATGGAGTTCTTATTCTTTACAGGGTTCTGGTTTGAAGGGCAAGCAGACGACTGTGAACATTTGAACTCAGTAACATAATGCGATCTCAGAAGGCAACACAAGGGACAGTTTCAAATTGTCAAATATACAAATAATATATAATATAATATAATATAATATAAATTCCATACATATATTTTTAAACAACACTACACACAGGTTAAAACATTTACATAACATAATAGGCTCATTTCGACTTTTGAGAACATTTACACATCAATTAATGTCATCCATGAGAAAAGCCTTGTACTGTAGCCACACTCAACTTCTATTTCCGGGTTTTATAACTTGACTTATCAGTTAAGCGTTTACACGAAATATATTATTTGACTCATATTAATTTGAAGTTTAAGGTTATATGCCGTGTAGCTTTTTATGCTGTCACAAAATGTTTTCAGAATTCTCACAATACGACGCCTATGACACTCCGATCGCTTTTGTTGATAAGATCGATTCTAGTTTATAAAACAAGTCACATAACTGCGTTAACGTGTAAAAAAAATGCGTATAAGCAAACAACACTTTGAGTTCTGAGGTTTCAACAACTTTTCCCATTTGTCCATTAGCAAAACTCTTATTTACAAACTGACCCAAACGCACCAGAGGCGGAAGCGCTCATCTTACCAAAAGACGTCTCAGTCCATTTGCGGTGAAGAAGATGATCGATCAATCGTGTTGCCAGCACATTATTGTCGATTATTTGACGGTCGTTTTTGCCTTGAAACACAAAGAGTGGCAGTGCGTTCAGGTAAAGGAGCGCACGCTTGAGAAATGCGCCTGTGGGTGTGGTTAGAAAATCCAAAAAGACCACAGACTGGAAGGAGCCCAGATGTTACTCCCTCCCTCAAGCCTGTCTCACGCTCTTTTCACACTACGCAGCACAGTTCAGCTCACACTTTTTTCTTCGAATATTAAATTACTGTACATGTTAACCCTTATCACCTTTTACTTGTTTCTTCTCAGGCTAAGAATGCTTGCGTTTGAAGGTAATGTTTTTGTAATCCTATGTTGTTTGCTCTCTGTGTTACCAGGATTCCAAGTCTTTTGTCCTGACTTGTTTCGAGACAGATCCACCCTCCACTGGTTTTTTTTGTTTTTTTTTTTACCTGAGCGTGCATGAACAGCATCCTCCTTTTGTGAGTCAAGCTTGCGTCATCATCACTTTTGAACACATTGTTAACTACTGTAATGTACATCAAAATCGTTTTGTGCAAGTTAAGTCAGAATGTTAAGTTGTTAACACTGTGACACAAGTGTAAAGAAAAAAAAACTAAGTCACTATTTACATCACAATATAAAAACCCCAAAAAATGGTTAACAAGGGCATGGTTAGCTGGACACTTAGTATTAGCATCTGGCCTACAATGTATTCTCTTCTTACCTTATCTTGATGAAGATGGACAAGATTGAAAATAAGTGCGACAAAAAGGTCACCTTTAAATTAAACCCTTTCATTTAATAAGGTAAGGTTGTTTTTTTTTCATTCTCAAAATTTGGTTAAATTTTGAATTCTGCATCCTCAATCTTAAGAAGCTATGTTTATCTGTTCAAGAAAGATACATTATATTTAGATATCAGTTCTCGTAAAATGGTTGTTGTTTGTAAGATTCCCTATTTTTGTGTAACCTCTTCGATTCAAGTCGAAAATCTATAAAGGCAAAATTTTAATCACTCTTCAACTGTCCAAATACTTTTGAACTGTAAAAAGATAGCTAAACAAACAAAAGCCAGCAAGTGTTGTCTTGTCTGTGTAGATTCCTAATCACAAGTAAGATTGTAGGTAAGGCGGAATCGAGGCAAATTGCAGTTTGATTTAGCAAGCATGTCAACACTTGTACACCGCGGTTTGTTTTCAGACATGTTCATCATAATACCCGAGTGTTAATGTTGCAAGAAATGACTTCATTTGTTCACTATTCATTACAAACACTTTTCAAGTCCAGTCAAGCTTCACGAACCAAGCCCTTAACCTCAAGGATAAATGAATACTATCTATCAGCGAAATCATAATGATAGAACACTGAACAATGCCACCAGGAAGCTTGATGACAAATATTTTTACATCCTTGTCACTCTTCCTGTGCCCGTAAAAAAAAGCTTGATGGTTTTAAAATTGTTTGGCAGAGGCGTTCAGGTTAAGTACACAATGTGTGTCCTGTCAGCGAAATGAAGAATTTTCAAAAGGTCTGGCAGCTCTGAGCTAAAACTCACAGAAGATCACCAAATTTCCAAAGTGCCTTGAGATGTTTGCGCATACAGTATGTAAATACATTACAAGTGAATAGACACAGATCTTATATGAGCTGAAGAGGGGGAAGGGTGAAACCTTTTTGGCTCCGATTGAAGAACAAGTCCAGTCAGTCTGTTGGGACACACCTGGAGGAATGTACCATTTTACTCAACAACACGTTTCGACAAGATCAACAACGTCACAACACGATAATGAACTGGAGAAGTAAAGAAATACAATAGCAGGATGGAAAGAAGTACGTAGATGTCCGGAAAAAGTATTTCCTTACTGCTCATGATTATCAGTAAGATTAGGTTCCACTGAGCTGAGATTTTTAGGTAATCAAAGGCAAACAATTATCTGAGCTTGCTTGTATTTGAACATGAAGATCTGCAGGTGGAGTGAAGGCTGAGCATTTTTGTGATTCAACCTTTACTTTTACACTCACCCTAAACAAACTTGCCAAAGTAAATAAAAAAAGAAGAATCAATTGACAGTCAGAAAGGGGCATAGAATTCCTACGCTGGGTTGGGCTCGCACGTCAGCAGGAATGACTAGCACAAAGCTCGTCCGTTTTATTTCCCCTCCTCATAGTACCAATCAACCTAAATAATAAATAGTGCTGCTCCTGGCAACATGCTGTCCACAAATGAAACATGAAAGGAACCCTCAATAATGTGTTTTTTTCTCCCCTAGAAACAAAGCAAGATAAGCCTCAAGAAGTGGAAAATACATCTATTTAATGAAAATATATACATCTTGGCGGTGTAAAAAAAAAAAAGCAAAGTAACTGGAATCTTTCATACCAAAGTGATGATAAATTACATAAGCAGTGTAAAACAATAGAATCAAATGGACCCAGATCTGGGGCCTAACTTTGGGCAAGAGGTAGGCTGCAACACCAATCATATTCAACTATAGACTTAAGAGTCTTTAGCTACGTAAAATACATGCTTTTGGAATTCAGGGTGAAGCCGGAGAAATGTTCAAGATCAAAAGAAGTGTCCCAATAGTTTGGTCCGTGCAGCGATTTGAAAAGACTGCAGAAATTGAATGAAAACATTTGGAGGTTTGGCACGAGTCAGAGAGGAAAATCTTACACAGAGACCACAAAGGCGTGAGCATGTGTGTTGGTTGTGTGTGTGTGCGTGCATGTGTGTGTGTTTGTGTGTGATACCGCACTCTCCAAATCATGGACTGACTCATGTAATGGTCTTTTTTGTCTGTTAAACTGGTACTAAAAACACAACGCTGAGCATCTGCCATGAGACCCTCAAATTTCTAGACAATGAAAAGTCAGTGCAGATCATTTTCTGGCGACATTAAGAAAAGCGCCTGCCTTGTCAAGTCTTATTTATAAAAAAATAAAAACATGATTTCAAGATACAGCCACGCTGTACGCCGGGGCAGGGGTTTGTGGCGTGTTCTTTTTGGACATCGTCAGAGGGTTTGACTGCATCAAATTGCTGCTGCTGGTGGTCATAATGTGGTGAGAGTGATGGACACCGGTGAAGATTTCGTGGCAGCGTTTGCCCACCAGGTAGACAATCTCTATAACAGAGAGTAAGATGCAGACCAGGCTGGTGACCACCATGAAGATGGTGAAGATTCTTTTCTCTGTGGGCCGGGCGATGAAGCAGTCCACCTTGTTGGGACACGGCTTCTGTTCGCACTTGATGAGCGAGGGGAAGTCGTAGCCCTCGTAGATGTGGTAAAGGAGGTAGACGAAGGTGGTGTCCACGCAGACTTTGAAGATCAGAGTCAGGACGTAAGTCCACCACAGGCCGCCGCGCTTCTTGCCCGTGTTCAGGTAGAGGCGGCGGCAGTTCTCGCCGTACTTGAGCCGATTTTTGTGCTCGCGCTCCTCCCGGTAAGCCACGTGCATCACCACCAAGAACGAGGGGCAAGTGACGAAGATGAGCTGCAGTGCCCACAGTCTCACGTGGGACACGGGGAAGAAGTGGTCGTAACAGACGTTGTGGCAACCCGGCTGAGCTGTGTTGCATTTGAAATCCTTCTGTTCGTCACCCCAAACCTTCTCGGCCGCCACCACGAATACCAGCACCCTGAAGACGAACACAATGGACAGCCACACTCGGCCGAAGGCGGTGGAGTACTTGTTCACCCCACTGAGGAGGCCCTGAAGGAAGCCCCAGTTCATGGTGAACTACGTTTAGTTTCTTCTGTCTTTCTGCTGATGAAAGTGGAAAAGCATAGGATAAGGCAAAGGTGTCATACTCATTTTTGTTGCGTCCTGCAACGTAGTTTCTTTCGGAGGACCATTATGACTGTCAATTATATATATTTTTATTATAAACAGAATAGGCTACACAACAAACTAATGGCCTTAATTTTGAAATCAGAGACGAGTAAAAACTTTTATTTTATTTTTTATTTTGCAGAGGTCCATTATGAGTGTCAATGCCTTATATCACAGGTGTCAAACTCAAGGCCCGGGGGCCAGATACGGCCCGCCACATCATTTTATGTGGCCCGCGAAGACAAATTGTGCATCAAATTCGTGTATCATTATTATTAGAATTGCAAATTGTCTTCATTTTTAATATCTTTTTAAGAAAATATTTGACGAGTTTTTACTCATCTGATTTGAAAACGAGTTATTTGTCAGTTTGTTTTGTAGCTTTTACTGTATATAATATGAGTTGCTCATACATTTATTTGGGTTGACAGTCATAATGGCCCTCCGAAAGAAGCTATGACTACAATTCGGCCCGCGAAAAAAATTAATTTGACACCCCTGCCTTATATTATGTACAGTATAGGCTACACAACTAACTGATGGCTCTAAAGTTGTAATCAGAAACTAGTAAAAACATGAATAGTAATAAAGATTTTAGCAATTTCTATTTTTTAAAAGTGACGACAATTTGTAATTTTAGTATTGACACATGAAGTTGATGCACATTTTTTCGTAACGGGCCACATAAAATGATGTGGCGGGGTGTACCTGGCACCCGGGCCTTGCGTTTGACACCTATGTGTTCAGAACAGGTCCCAGGTCAATTGAGAGTGGCGCACTGTCACAAAACATCCATGTCAAATATTTTCTGTTATCAAGAAAGTAACATTTTCACATATATCGTGTTTTTAATCACGAGTCATGACTATATTCAAGTTAATATTGTGGGATTACATTATGTTCATGCCCCAACAATGAATCAGAGGTCTACTGCTGAAAAAGATTGGCAAACTGTGATCTCTTGTAACAATTTTTTAACAAGGCACAAAATGGTTGAAAATAACACGAGCGCTGAATCTTTCTCGTTTGGAAACCCTTTCGTCTATTTATTTCTATGGTAAATCAGTCTAGTTGCGTTCACGGAACTAGTTCAGTCATCGCTGTTGCGTGAGAAGACAAGTCAAAGCAAATTAGCTGCTTTCGAACGTCAGCGATGGTCTAACAATCAGAAAAGTGATTTTTAAACGACAACGAAGCGGAAATTAACTTTTATTTAGCATTTAATCGAATTGAAGTAAGTTACTTACAGTGCGGCGCAGTGGAGTGGCTCTCGGATGAAGCTCGCCGTCAAGGCAATCTGAGCGGTTGTCAACAGAATGGAGGAGGGAGGGGCTGATCTTCTGCCATGTCTGCAAATGGAACCTGCGTGTCCAGGTGTGGCTCAGCCATTGAACAACTCGTCGCGTTTCCCAAAAAGATTACTTCCAACGATTCTTTTATCCATCCATTTTTTTTAACGCTTGTCCCCACGTTATTTATTTATTTAGCATTACGACGACGTTCGCGAATGTAAGTTATGAAGTAAGCGTCGGCGATAAAAGTAATTGTATTAAGTAAAAAAAAGATTACCACCTTCATCAACAAATAAAAAGCAGAAATACAAATTATAGTGGCAGTAATATTACTACAACAGTGATTTTTTTCCTCCTACATTCCAATGCACAATCTGATGTCATAGACAACTGGAGTGCATTTGCACTACCTAGTGGGGAAAGTTGGTTAATTTCTTCTTTTTTTTTTAGACTTTAAACGGTAAACAACTTTGGTCCTTGTTGGTGTTTTGAGGATTAAAAAAAGGCCACATTTGACCAGTTGTATGCTGATTTTAAATGCCAAAAAAGACATGTATTGATAACTTGCCAGGAAAACAACAAAATCTTCAAGCACTTTCAGGTTATCCAATGAAGCCCATTTGAGACTTTTTTCTTTATTTTCTGCAAAGGAATAATAGACCTTTGTAATTATTTTAAAATTTGGGATCAAACGTGTATATCATTTGAGTACCTCAAAAAGATTGACACTCAGGTTTAAGAAAACACAATTTTGAACACACAAGACTATTACATATGTAGCATATTAAAATAGTTCATTCTCACTGAATATTTTCATCAGAATGCACCATTGAGTCCAACTGTTGCAGTTTCTTTATTTAAAAATATGTTTGAAATATTTACATGGCAAAAGATTTGAATGGCGCTGTTCACACACAAAGGCGCACATTAAGTTGGCTTTCATTTACACACATTCTCCACAATCTGAGATGATGACTTTCTGCTTTACTTTGCCATCTTTTGTCCCCTGAGCCTGCACAAAAAAAACAGTAGAATTTTTATCAACATAGAGAACAATAAAACCAAATATGTTAGATAAATTTGTGTTCAGGTTTTTTGTATTGCCTTGACATCAAACAGTAATGCAAACAGCATTTGTGTTTCGCATACGCACATTGTAAAATCTTCTCAAGATGATTAAGATAGTTGGTTATTGAAAGCTTTTTATTTCATTTGCAAACTATTGGTGTGGTGATAGGGCTGTTTGCAAAGAAAAGTGACATATGCACTGAAGCTGAAACGCATAAGCATTTTTTTTTTTTCAAAGCAAAACTGGCCATGTTAAAGTAAACATTTTTTTAACCAGAACCACTTGAGTCCTGTTTTTTTATGTTTACTCATAGTTGATTAAATATTTAATCAAGTAATTGCCAGGTTAAAAGTTATCTTAATTTTAATATGTCAAATATTGAAATTGGTTTGAACTCCAAAAATCCGTTCCGATTATGCACTAATTCTGATGGACATTTCGTGGGAATGCAGGTGGGCAGAAGACGACATCTAAAATGTCTCGTAGCCAGCATCACAAAGTACTTTAATGCAAAATCTCTTTCGTTTTCAGTGAGCTTGTCACATTACTCTCACCTCCATTTCACGAAGTACATCCATCCCCTCCACCAGCTCTCCAAACACCACATGTTTGCCATCCAGCCAGTCTGTTTTGTCATTGGTGATGAAGAACTGGGAACCATTGGCGTTCGTTCCAGAGTTGGCCATGGAGAGCTGCCCTGTGTTGTTCACCAGAGGAAATATTAAGCCACTTGTTCAAATGCGCCAGTGAAACCAAACCAAGAAGCTTCAACTGTATATTAATACCGAGACAACATATTGTAAAGTAAGACTTTCACCTGGAGCGGTGTGTTTGAGGACAAAGTTTTCATCATCGAACTTTCGTCCATAAATGGATTTGCCGCCGGTGCCGTTGTGGTTGGTGAAGTCACCTCCTTGGCACATGAACTGGGGAATGATGCGATGAAAGCTGCTCCCTTTATAGCCAAATCCCTTTTCATGTGTGCATAAGCAACGGAAATTTTCTGTAAAATCAATCAATCATACCGGTAAACATTCATGACACATCATTTATATAACTCAACAATGTGCTAAAAAATATGTAGTTCAAAGCCACATGGGAATTTCAGCTTCGAAGCGCCTTATTTGTGAGCCTGCCACCACATATTACTAAGAGGTAGCTTGATGCATTAGAATCTCCGGTGGTGATAAATATGGATGAGTGAGTACAATACAATGTATCGATATCGATGCCGATACCTCACACTGAAAAAGCCCTATGCATTGCAATGTATCAACCTGCTGTCATGGGAACAACGTCGGCCCGAAGGAGGAAGCGAAGTCTTCCTGCAGGTTTGTTGCCGATCTTGATATCCATGTAGACCTGTGGATTAATTCTTCCCTTTTTAGCAGGGGGCTCTGCCTGCAGAAACAAATGATACCCATCACAACAGGCTTTCAATCTTATGTTGCACAATTCCATGCAATAAAATGAAAGTCATCCAACCTCTTGAGTAGCAGTGTTGGCTGTTTCTCCTGCAGCCTCGACCTCAGCCTCTTCTAAAGTCTTTCCTGAGAACTTCTTCAGCCAGTCGTCATCCGACCACACTTAAAAAAAGTCAATGAAAATCAGAACAAAGGGACCTGAACCTCAGTTGTAGGAAATAATCCAGTCAATTATCACCTGGTCGAGAGGATCCTTCTTTGATTCTCATTGGCTTGGCGATGTTGACACGGACAGTCCGACCGAAAAGCTCGGATTCATTCTGAAACAAATATGGAAGAACGATCGAATATCATAACACTGTGACCTATTCTCCACGTCAATGCACTGCACTCACCATGTTATCAATAGCTGCAGCAGCATCCTGCACAACACAACGAAGGAGGACATAATCAATGCCTATAGTGAATGTTCACTCGAGTTGTCAAACATTACTGAACTAAATAAGTTGTCATCTCTTTGTGAACGGTAAAACGCTTCAGGTGACATCAAAATGTGCATTCACGTAAGTAAAACAGGACTGCATTCAGATAACAGTTTGTAGACAAGTGTAATCTCAGACATACCTCTGCCAGTTCAAACTCAACAAATGCAAAACCTCTGTGCTTTTCTGAAAAATGAACATAAGATTCATTAATATAGTATAGTATAGTTTGTCCATAACTCTTGATGGAAGCAGATATTGTACAGAATATTGTAGTGAAATGATCATTAACAGTACCTGTCTCGTAGTCTAATGGTATTTGGACATCTGTGATGTCTCCAAAGGGAATAAAAGCAGCATGCAACACTTTCTCGTCCACTTCCTCCGCCAGACCACCTAAAACAAACACGCAGCAAAATGTCTACATAAACAAATCCACCACCTTGTTGTTGTTCTTGTAACGGGAGTGCCCATTTTAAACGAAAGCCCTGCTCAGAACACTTTCGACGTGTTGATTGCGGAAAATCAAATCGGAAAACTAAATATTTTTTAATCGTACCGCAAAACCGTTTCCATGTTTAACAGGCACTTTAATTACATTTGTAAAGCATTCATAATTGTATTTGGTTATTAAACAATGTTGTCATGAAACAAGAACGTACCAACATACAAAACCCGCTTGCTTGCCGCCATTTTGGAAGGGATCTTTCAACTTTAACCCCTGGCCTGATTGGATGAAACTTAAACCCGACTCCGGTTTGTCGAGCGCCATCCACCGACGATAAAAAGAAATGCTTAGGCTGAGACGTAGTTGTGACTTTCCGCTTGTTCCACCAGGGGTCGCCACGGCGAGTTATTCAATTTCAAGGGTTCAATAACGCACAGATTTTCCCTATTCATGTAGTGTTATGTCCCATTACAATACATTTAAAAAGAAGAAACACTCCACAAGATCAAATAAACCAGGACTGTTAAAATTATTCATCATTCCTTTATTGGAAATACCACAAACCCACGATAATATAATGGGATGCAGAAACCAACCATTCCAAATCAAACATAACAGGCAAAGTAAAAGTTCAAGGGTCATTTTCTTTTTTGGAATTTTCTTGAAGTCTTACTTCATAACTGCATACTGTTTGGTGTGCAGTTTATTAGATTTAGAAAATAAATACCTGTCACTTTCTCCTGAAATATTTAAGTGTATTTTGAAATTAAATTTTACTTTTTTTTTTCTTTTTTTTTTTTCTTCAGAATTGTTCTAAACTTGTCTGGTTTCAGTGTAGCGTTTTCTCCACAGCTCAATCTGCTCTGCAACACACAATGACCCAATTTGTTTATACTTTGTGATATACACTAAATACAGTCAGTGTTAATAATGTGTTCTACATACCAGTTTGAATTAATCATTCAAGATGTGGTAGCAGGACCGGTATTAGTCATGCCGCCTACTTTCTGAGTGGCATCTTTCTTTGCTTGGTGGGCCTGCAGCACCGCAACAGCTTCTTCCACCTGGATCAGGAAAAACAACAACGATCGTAGTACACAACCTTACAGATGAAAAAAAAACAACAATATGAAAGTAATTTAGGAAATGACGCACCTTTGAACGCAATGACTCATGAGATTCCAGCATATGTAGCAGTTCCGAATTGTCGATCTCAAGCAACATGCCTGTGATCTTTCCTGCAAGGTTGGCGTGCATGGCCTGAATCAGTGGGAAGAGACGTTCCCCTATTCGGATCAACAAAACCGCATGAAAGTGAATAATCAACGTAATGACCTGTAAACTTTGATGCTTTGAGGTTACGGATTGTTACCGAGCATCTGCTTCTGCTCCTGTGGTGGCGCAGAAGCCAGCATAGAAGCCGTCAGTGGTTCCTGACCCTGAACATGGACAGCTGGCTGAGTCTGGAGGGGTCAAATTAAAGACAAAGAGAACATATTGACATATAACCACAATCTAATGATAATAAAATGACAATCATACCTGCTGTAAGGCAAGAGGTTGCACCACCTGAGGATTAGGGTTGCGTACACCAGCGGCATATTTGTAAGGAGGCATGGTGCGAGGCCCTGGTAATCCCATTGAGGGACGAGGACCAAGGGTTTGGCCGGAACCTGTCCCCCACCCCAAAAAATATATAGTACAGAATGAATTTCCAGCACTCCATTTGTATTTAGAATTGAAGAACTGATTTACTAAATGTTTGCAAACTTCTTTCACGTGGAAGATGATATACCAGATTCAACTTGGGGGAACCAGCATTGCCAATTGGATAAGCGCATTGTGTTAGGATTCAGGAATTTGGATCATTGTGAACCCACCTCTTGGGCCCTGCGTGTTGTTGGGAGACATGTGTCTCAAGTTGGTACGCGGACCTGGTTGTCGCAGTGAGCTGGGCATCCCCTGGAAACCACCTGGGGGCACAAATACCAACAATGAGATTGGCACATGCAAACTCACACTGCATTTAAAAAGATTGATTGAAATTGACTCAAAGTGCTGAATGCTGTTGTTACATGCCCACCTTGACCCCTACCACCTTGTTGCCACCGGGGATTTGGTCGCATTTGGGCCATCTGATTGGGTGCGTAGTAAGTAGTTCTATTCTGGGCCTGATGAGTAGAAGACAATGAAAAAATGCAGAGTCCTGAAAAAGCTACAAATATGGCTGCATTTTGACAACATGTTAAACCTTCAATAGCTTTCTAGCATAGCATTCATCTTCCTGATGAGTCCAATATTGGTGTTGCCACTTGCATATACTTTGTAGAAAAGTCACTAATTGTCTTTCTTCAGATATAAATGAGATTTGTGTGTCCTTTTGAGCCATGAGCCTTCTAAACCTGCCCAAGTTGGATGCTCGTACCTGTGGCACGGTCGGCATGAAGTAGCCACTGGTGGGTTGGAACTGATTAATGATGGCGTTGGCCGGCATGGCTCTCATGCCAGCGATGCGTTGCATGTACTGGTTGGTGAGATGTGCTTTACGCTCCTCTTTGCGCTGAGCAAGAGCCACATAGAGCGGTTTGGAACCGACGATTCGTCCGTTCATCTCAGTTACTGCTTTGGTGGCCTCCTCGGGAGAAGAGAAGCAAACAAAGCCAAAGCCCTTGGAGCGACCCTCCTCCAGCATCACCTGACAAGACAGTGACAGCGTGGTTAACCTTCACTACAACTAAAAAAACAATCACATCTCATCTCTTTGCAATCTCTCACCTTGGTGCTTGTGATGGATCCAAAAGGTGAAAACTCCTTACGCAGTTTTTCATCATCTATGGTGTCATCTAGATTCTTGATGTAAAGATTAACTCCCTAATTCCAAAAATAACAGTCATGAGCCGTTTGTAAATTCAACTCACTCACGCCTATTGTGTGAGTCCGACCGACCTGATAGCGGCTGATTCTCTCCTGTTTCAGCATCTCAAACTTGCGCTTCAGCTCTGCCTGTCGCTCCATTTTCTTCTGAGCTCGTCCCACAAACACAGTCTTGCCGTTGAGATCTGTGCCGTTCATGTCCTCCACAGCCTAAGGATTCATTTTAGAATTTAGAATCAGAGAAAATGCTTGCTGATTAAATACATTTCACACAATGAGGCCAAATTACCTTGTTAGCATCCTCATGCTTCTCATAACTAACAAATCCAAAGCCTCTGGATTTGCCAGTAGGGTCTGTCATCACTTTCACGCTGAGTGTTTTGCCTGCAGAATTCAAACACAATTAACATGGGATTCTGATTAATATTCTGCTTGTGGAATATGAGTTAAGCAGCAAAATGCACTGTTTTTAGTTATCTCAAGGGGCAGCCATTTTGCCAATTGCTGTTTTGACCTGAAACCTGGCAACTGTCATTTTCAGTCGACAGCGAGTGGCAAAATGGCCGCCTGCTGAGATGGATAAAAACAGATGGCTTTTGCCTATTTAATTCATATTCCACAAATAAAACCTTAATCACAACACTGTGTTTTGACTAGATGGGCCGCACAGAAAAGATTATCACAAAGAAAATTGGGGTTTGATTTCCACTTTAAGGCACTTACTTCCACTTACACACAACGGTTAATGACAAATTATTATACATAAAATCTAAACTGCTTACCATATTTGTCAAAAAGCTCCTTCAGGTGCTCATCATTCATATCGTCACCAAAGTTCTTGATGTAGACATTTGTGAACTCCTTGGCTTTAGCACCCAGCTCGGCCTCACGTTCCTTGCGAGATTTGAAGCGACCTACAAACCTAAAGATGGAGAAAGAGCAACAGATACACACTCTTTTAAAACAGCCCTGACTGATATGGGGAAAGTTCACCAGGATCCAACACTTTATAGTCCTTTTTTTGTATTCAGATATCCCAGGCTGAATCTCGACAATGACCATTTCAACCAGAGTGCCCCTTCACAAAACACAGCTATAGTTCCTCATCGCTGCAAGAGCAAACATGGACAAAATACATTTCAATTGTATTAATACCACCAGAGGCAGGCAGATAAATTGGCATGCTTGACAGTGAAAACCATCAGTACCATCTTGGTCCAACATGAGGATGACGAAGATGATGATGAGGAAGAAGTGGATGGAGAGAGGTGGAGGAACAGGGTCTCACAGTACAAAGGAAAGCTGAGGAGGACCAAATGTTCTCATATATACCTTGCTATGTTGACCTCTCCCACTCTGCCATCCAGTATTGCATTCCTGCATTCGATCCATCACTAAAACACACAAGCGTGGTCATACACACAAACACACTCAGACGGATGACCAGCGAGTGCACTAATAAGGCTGCAACAAACTGTTTCTGGTAGAAAAGATGAGCATTTTAGTTGGTTATTTAGCAATTCACAGCTTATCTTCACACTGGTGGAAGCAAGAGATGAGCTTATTAGTCATATTATTTCATCACCAACTGGGAGAAAAAAGTCAATTTAGAACACACGGGTGCACGACGGAACTTGCAAATTCCACATGGAACAAATCAGGCAGACACATAAGAGCTATTGATGATACATTCATGGTTTATGACAGAAATTGATACGTAAGAAAATGATCAGACACTCACACCTTGCGGTCATTCAAAAGCATGCCGTTCATTTTCTCAATGGCACGGTCAGCGGCATCCTGGGTCTCAAAGTGGACGAAGGCGTAGCCCTTGGAGCCATTTTCATCACACACCACCTAGAAGAAAAAGTTCGAAAATATACGTGCATGGTATCATGTTAACCATCGCGATGGGCAAGGTATCGGTACTGGTATCGGTACTTGCTACGACGGTATTGGCTGCCATCTTGTTGCACACCTTTTAATTAATCGCAATCAACTTTCTATAATTGTATCTGCATGTACTGTATATTTTAAACATCAAAACTTCACCTTGCAGGACAGGATGTTTCCAAAGGCAGAGAAGGTGTCATACAGCGCTTTGTTATCAATGGACTTGTCAAGGTTCTTGATAAAGACGTTGCCCACTCCAGACTTCCTGAGGGAGGGATCTCTTTGGGACCACATGATTCTGATTGGCTTTCCTTTCACCACGTCAAAGTTCATCGTGTCCAAGGCTCGTTCGGCTGGTTTGGGAAACACATGTGCGCAGGCACACACACACACACAAACACACACATGATAAGGGTGCTTGTTTACATAGAAACACTGCTTGGTTCTGTTGTCAGTATGTTAGTGTTTGGCTTCCTGACCCTATCGGTACAAAGAGTTTAAAATGGTGGTTCTTAAGCTTGTGAAGAATGTTCAATATGAATTTTCATGCATTCACTGAACCCATTTTATGTCAGTGCAAAAAAGTGAATCATGCTCATGAGGTTCAAAGAACAAAAGTCAATTACAAATCATGAATTTCACCAAATATGTAAAAAACGAACTCCCTGGATGATTTTTGTTGTTGCTTTACACCACAGATGTCAAACTCAAGGCCCAGGGGCCACATACGGCCCACCACATCATTTTATGTGGCCGCGAAGACAAATTGTGCATCAAATCCGTGTGTCATTACTAGAATTGCAAATTGTCTTCACTTTTAATAATATATATATTTTTTTTTCAATATTTGACCAGTTTTTACTCGTCTGATTTGAAAACGAGTTATTTGTCAGTTTGTTTTGTAGCTTTTACTGTATATAATATGAGGTGCTCATCCATTTATTTGGGTTGACAGTCATAATGGCCCTCCGAAAGAAGCTATGACTACAATGCGGCCCGTGAAAAAAATGAGTTTGACACCCCTGCTTTACACGGATTGCCCATAACGATACGTCATAACAATTTGAGTATCACAAAGGCTTTCTATGATTTGGTGATGCCAGCTGTCACTGATCATACAAGTGGGATGAATCAGAATCCAGACAGTGTGTCTCTTGACCTCCAGTGGACCTCTGAGACTGACGGGACTCTTGGGGTTTGATCCAACACTTTAGAGCTCGCGGGCCACATGCGGCCCAAAACTAACCCCCGAGTGGCCCAGCCTGTGTTCCAACCTGCCTGAATTGAATTGCATTCAAGAGATGCAGACGGTTCACAAGATTTCAAAAATCCCAACAGTGTTTGATGCCATGAATGCAACACTGGTGTGGCCTAGTACCCCCACATAGTGGGAGTGTTGTTTTGAAGCATGCCTCGGCGTGCTAACAGGAGTAGTGGCAAGATACTGTGGGAAATGATGCAGACCACAGTTACAGTTCTGCAGTGGACATTGCTTTTGATAAACAGTTTATGAGCAGTAGAAAAAAATGTGTGTGGGGGGGGGGGCTGCAGCTGCAATGGTAACACGGGGAACAAATGGGCCTCTTCTCTGCCTCGACACATGCTGTTGGCCTCACAGTAGAGTACACTCTGCCTCTGATAACACCATTAGCTTCAAGCGGCGGTGTGAAGGCGACATCTGTTTGCATTAAGCGCCACCTTTTGTTTGGCAAGCTGAAATCACTGAGATTCGACTTACGCTGTGACTCTTAACATAGGACAGGGCTCCAAAGTTCATGTGGTCATATAGGTTTGCTTTTGTTCGGTCACTCCACATTAACACACAGAGGCCAGGCTGCCCCTCCAAAAAAAGTGTCTGGTAAACAAAACAGAGCTGCCTTGCGTCTGCTGGCATCAGCAGTTTGACTCCCAATTGTACTTCACAAACCGTATATTCAGAGGTGTGTGTGATATCTGTCAAACGTGCCTGGCTTTGACAATTTTGTCTTGTCATTTCTAAGAACTTATTAAAGCGCTGACAGGTTTTTTTTGCAGCTTGGAGAGATGTTCTATATTTAGAGAGGGGTCCTCGGAGGTATGTGCTGGCATGGTGTGTGAGTGGAGAATTCTCCGCCATTGATGGGAAGAGACATATAAAGTGTGGCAGTAAAAATCCAGGAATGGTTTCACAATACATTATTTCAAACCCAAACTACAAATGATGAGTTTTCTTCTTCAAAGTCTGATGAGATCTTGCGGCGATTGTTTCATTCAGTGAACGAGAAGAGCCGATAGTCACGGATGGACATGCGTCTGCTTCATCATGACGATGATGTCACAATGGAGCTGCGGAGGATCTTAATCTTTCAGCGATAGATAAAAGTGCGCAAAAAAAGGATGGGCAAATGTAGGATTTTTGAAGGGAAAAAAAATTAAATATATATTTTGTGACAGTTGTGCAACTTTTCAGACACGCATTGTATTCAATGAAAATCCTTGGGTGAGCTTTGATCTCAAGAAACAATCTTCAACAATGCTATTTTACCTTCCACTAAAACCAACAAGTCAACAACGCTATTTGTCCTTCGAAGCAGAAAACACGTGCACGGACGACATGAAATTTCCCAACAGCTCCCATCCCCCCTTGTACACAGTACACGCTTGACAACAAATGGTGTCATCTCATCAGAGGCTCATCTTACAGTTCTGAACCAATGAGACCAAAACTTCTGGAAGTGAGCCAGTTGTGAGTGATTGCTCTACCGCCTTTTGGGTTTCCGACTGGAGCCCAGATATGTTGGGACAGGTGTTCCAATGAAGCCTGATACAAAGAACTGCCCCCCACTTTCCCACTCGCACAATGTAACCAACTGACATTACTGCTCAATTCATATAATAAAAGACATCAGAAGAACAAGGATGACTTTCCAAGTTTTGATCAACTTGATCACATTTTCGGCATATGGAATCATAAATCTTTAGTGCCTATATCATCCATACATTAGCATGTCACACAAGAAATGTGGTGGCCAAATTTAAAACATTAAAGCAGTAAAAGTCAGTCCTTATCATTGGGTTCAATAATGCAAAATCTGTCTGCATGCTTATAGAACTGGGTTTCAATAACGTGCGTATTGCAGTTCAATCGACTGTTTTGTGAATGGGAAAATGACATTACAGTTGTCGTTGAAGCCACGCGTGTCGTTACGCGAGTGACGCAAACGGCGGCTTTCTTACCGTCAGCAGGCTGGGAGAAGTTGACATAAGCGTACCCCAAGGACCGCCGGGTGATCATGTCTCGGCAGACCCGAATGGACAGCACCGGTCCGGCTGGGCTGAATTTCTCGTATAACATCGCCTCCGTGATGTCGGGGTGCAGGTCGCCAACGTAAAGAGAAGCCATCGGATAACTCCCGGTCGATGTGTTCATATCTCGAGCGTCAAACGTCAATGAATTTCCTTTCAAAAATGTTGCTAAGGGGAGCGTTTGATCCAAAATAAACCACCTATGACAAGGAACGGCTTAAAAAATAAAATAAAAGATAAACTTAAAAAAAAAAAGATATTTCTTTTTAAAGACCAGAGGTCTCTTTTTTTCTTTTACTATTTTTTAACTTGTATATTTTATCAATTTAAACGCTTCGTTTCTTTTTATGAAGGTTTTATTCTTTTTATATTTTTTATGTATTTTTCAAAGTTTTTCAAGAACAGTGAGTTAGACACTCACGGTGGTTTTGTGGCCGTGGAAAGAGACTGCATGGGGGCTGCGTGGGTACTTTATACACCGTGCGCAGTGCGTGAAAGAAATGGCTGCAGGGTCAAACTTCGGGTAGGAGGGGAAACACGCCTCTGCGCATGCGTGGTGTTCAGAGCGCACATAGCTTAAAGGAACCTTTTGGCCCATTCCATCAATAAATATTAAAATATCAAATAATCTGTTACTATACTAATCCGATCTTTAAATGTGACGTAATTTTTCTCAAAGAATAAGAATGAAAGCCCTTTTTTCCCCCCATCTTGCAACCTGCATAAAAAAAAGTTGTCAGTAACTAGCAACAATCAGAATGCATGATGAATACATGACAGTGTAAATAGACTTCATGGTAGGCTGTTATGCACAACGTCAGCAAAATGTTTTGAGAGAGGTGGAGTCAAAAACTTCTCAATCGCAGGAGAATTGTCTTCTACGGTAAACCCGCATTTCTAACATATCCAAGCAGCATAAGAAGATGAGGCTTTGCCAATCACTCCACTTTTCCACACCCAACAAGGCTGTTGTGCGACGCAGCACCCGAAACGGCATCTATGCACTCGTGATGCTGAGCACATGGCCCAGCTCAATAGCTCCATCTAAAGGCGCAAGAAGTACACTACCAAACGTCAATTGTGATAGACATCCATCCATTTTCTGTACCGCTTTGTCCCCACGGGGGTCACGGGCGTGCTGGAGCCTATCCCAGCCGTCATCGGGCAGTAGGCGGGGGACACCCTGAACTGGTTGCCAGCCAATCGCAGGGCACACAGAGATGAACAACCACCCGCCCTCGCACTCACACCTAGGGGGAATTTGGAGTGCTACATCGGCCTACCAAGGATGTTTTTGGGATGTGGGGAGAAACCGGAGTGCCCGGAGAAAACCCACGCGGAGAACATGCAAACTCCACACAGAGAGGGTTGGAGGTGGAATCGAACCCACACCCTCTGAACTGTGAAGCAGACTTGCTAGCCAGTGCCCCACCGAGCAGCCGGTTGTGATAGACAGTGTTACAATAAAAGTAGTTAAATACTGTACAGTTCGGTAGAGAGGGTCTTCGGCATATTTACTGGATTTAATTAATGTGGTAGATTTATAAACTGAAATTCAAGTTAGTCACGAAAAGTTTGCCTTGAACATGTAAAAGAAACCCACAGCTCCCATTCAAGTATTTCGCTAATTAGTCTCCATGATTGTTCTAAATGCTTTAAACCAGTGGTCCCCAACCACCGGGCCGCGGACCGGTACCGGTCCGTGGGTCACTTGGTACCGGGCCGCGGAGCCGCATAGGAAAAAAAAAAAAAAAAAAAAAGAATTTTTTTTTTCTTTTTTTTTTTCATTGACGATCAATTCATTCAGGTTAAGACGCTCGTCCCGGTCACGTGACATGTTTCCCCAGTCGAGCCCGCAAAGCTAGCAAAAATGAGTAAGAATTTATTTTGAAAAATATAAAAAATTTGGCGAATCTCTCCCAATTACATCTGTCAGTGCATCTGAAAAATAAGGACTCTTGACACAGGGCGCTCGTCTCGGTCACGTGACATGTCACCACAGTCAAGCCCGCGAGGCAAGCAAAAATGAGCAAGAAACAGAGAAGTTTGGAAAGCTTCTTCGGAAAGGGAAAAACGTCCAATGAGTACACTGAAGAAGAAGAGGCTACGACTTCTAAGAAAAGGAAAGCTGCATTTAAAAGAACATTTCTGGAGTCCTACTTAAAATATGGATTTATCGCCACAGGTGACTCTGACACGCCAAGTGCACTCCGCATATGTTGCGAAAGGCTAGCTAACGAGGCAATGAAGCCTTCAAACCTGCTTCGGCACATGGAGACCAAGCATCCTGCATTTAAAGACAAACCTTAACCACTTCGGGTGTCATTGTCTCCGATTACGCCTAGATGGGAACGGCTCATTTCTGAGAAAAGAGCTCGGTGCTCCCACTAATTCAACGTTTTATTTTTATGTGGTTTATATTTGTTTTTATGCCAGTCGTATCATTTTATTTCATCCTATTTATATATATAAATATTTAAATAATAAATATATAAATATATTTATTTATATAAAGGCCGGTCCGCGAAAATATTTCTGACACGTAACCGGTCCGTGGTGCAAAAAAGGTTGGGGACCACTGCTTTAAACTACAAGTGTAAAATGAATAGCAAACTGCGATTCACTCATTGACTCAATATGTGGTCCTCGCAGGCCAACTGGTGCACATCTTAAGGATCACTCATCCATTATCTGAACCTCGTAACACTAATTAACAAACATAATTCTCCACTTCTGTCATGTAATGTTGCTATGGGGCAAATTGTCCTCAGCCACTAAATGAAGGTTAATTCAGATACTACTGTTTATAAAGTAGATCAATACATATTGTCCAGCAATTAAAGACATGCCACAATGGCATTGAAAGTACTTGGATTATACATTAAAAAAAAAAGCATTATTTATAGCATAGTTAATCCAAACACACAGTAGATGATCAAATAAAAGATACAAGGAGTGAATGGTTAATATTTTATTATGCCTGGAGAGTTGCAGTTTACTCCACTTTGTTCATCTTCCTGGAATTAAAGGAAAAACAACAATTAAAAATTTAGTTTACCAGCCAACAAGACACACAAAAGCTCTTGTGTTGAGCTCATTAGATGACACACACAGTATTGTGCCAGTATTGTGGTAAGGCCTACACTAAAAAAAATCAGTTACCTCAACAAACCGAGAAAAATTGAACGTAGTCTCCTGCGTGCTCCCTTCCGTTTACACGGCGGTTCATCCATTCCAAATGTTCCAAAAGAAACTTTGTCTCGTTCTACCACCGCTTCTTCATAACTTAGAGTTTGGGAGCCATCAGCTTTTTTTGACAACTGAATTTTGGAGCGGAGAATTGGCTGTGCATCGTTTGGCCGCTCTTGACGTTTTGTAGCTTTGTAGTCATGCCACAGTTCATCTCGGACCTCCATGTGCAGAGGTTTGCCCGGGGCCACGTTTGCAATTTGACCTTTGGTGTCATTTAGGTTAGTCTCTAGTTCCATGGTGGGAATCTGAAGGTCAATTAATGTGCCATCTCTTGCAGGATCACTTTGTTCATTCTGGCCTGGTAGCAAGAGCGTCAGGCTGGAGACCGGGTCTTGCTTCACAACCACAATGGCGCCTGGTGAAGAGGGCCACTGGAATTCACTTGAGACTGAAATGCTCTCTTCCTCTGGTGGGGCAGCATCTGACTGCATCAAGTTTAAGTCTGGTTTTTGGATAGAGGGTGCTGGTCTTTGCACTAGAATTATTGGACCAGTGCTGACGACCGCCTTAGCGTCTGTACAGTAGTGGAAACTTTGATTTAGTGTGACTTTTGAGACTGATTGAGGTTTTTTTTTTGTTATTCGATAAACAGACCTTGAGAAAGGTGCTTGACAGAAAGGCCTTTACACTTTGAGTTACAGCAACGGCATACCTCCACATTGCCACTTAGCTCCTCCCACCTGAAACAATAAAAAAAAAAAACAGATGTGAGAGAAGAAAAAGCATAATTATGTCCAGAGTCATTACAGACTGTACTGAGATAGAATAATCTAGCAAATACCTTGAATTGACCAAGTCAAAGTTGCAGGATTTCGAGCCACTTGTTATCCCAATGTCTGAGATGAGCACACTACAGTGGATATACATCTTCAAGAGGGATGGGGGCAAAAAAATTCCAGGGTCATTAAACTAAACAATATCAAATGTTTCAGTACAACTCACCTCTGAAATTAAAGAAGTAGAATTCAAAGCAAACTTCACTTGTGAATAGTCAGAGTCCAGAAATTTTACAAGTGTATATGAAGAACTGGATGGGACTGTGCACCTGGCAAAGAGCAAGAGCAGCAATTCAACACCAACTATTCATATGTGCAAATAATTAAACCTTTAAATGGCTACTCACCCTTTATTCATTATGATTGCACTCCAGGGTTTAATGCGAGACTCGGGAGATGAAGAGATAAAGCAGGACCGGCTGAAGAGCTGCTGATGAGGGCGGAGTTTAGCAGACAGCTGAATATTGATGATTTGGCCTCGCATATAGATGTTAGATTCTGCCGCACTTGTCCATGAGGCTACAGAACACACAACGTGCTGAAGCGTTCAACCTCCACCCCGCCAATCTGTACTATACTTACAATCCATTGCTTTTATGCTGAATTGTCTGCTTTTATCAGGAAATGTTTGATATGGTAAATTTGGCTCGTTTGACCTGGAAGACATTTATTGCCTGTAAGTTAACTCATAGTAATGACTTTTTTTTTTGCCTCCAACATGCCCAATGCAACTCTGCAATATCATACATATGGCAAAAATTCAAATTAAACAAAAAAAAATTCCCACTCACCTATTTGGAATACAGGAAACGTGCACAGTTGAAGGTGTGAGCCTCGAATTCAAGACTTTCCTAGGACTGAAATGAAGAAAGTTGGAGAACACATCCAAGCTCTTCTCCATCTGTTGAATAATATTGATTCAGAAGCTCATTCCAACTAATTCATTTAATCAGACTTTGGTCCACTCACTTCATGTCTTGTTCCACATTGATCATATCGGTACGTGAACATCAGTTGGCTTGCTAGCTCACTGTTGCTGTAGCAGCCATCACCCAACTGGATCTCGTCTCGGTTGAGGATGACATCACCCAATCTCTTATTCACAAGTAGGATGAGTTCGCTTTCATCACAGTAAACCTGGACGGCTTTCATGATCGAAGAGAGATCTGCAAACGTGCCAAAATCAACTCGTGCTCTCCAGGGGTTGAAGATGCTATTGAAATCATCGCTCAATTGATACGGGAAAGGAAAAAAATTCTGTAAAAAGACAGCTTCTGTCAAATGAACCAGGGAAAGGTGACTTAAAAATACAAACAAAAGTAGCTCCAGCACACCCATTGCTGATCTCAAAGTGGATCAACCACTCTAAAACGGCGTGAACTCATGTTCCACTAATAGTCTCGGTAGTGAGGTGACAGCTGCTACCTGTCAAACTAATGAAGCTGTCGTGGTGCATTCAATTGCAATATGTAATTCAGTTTTTTGATTATGAACTTGGTATTTATTCATTCATGTTGGTAATTAGAATTCTTTGAAATAATTAGAAATATTAAACTGCATGGCTCTTGTTTTCTAAATTGGACTTGCCACTTTCCATGTAGAGTCAGGAATACAAGAAGAGTTAAGTCAAGTCAAGTCAAGTCAAGTTTATTTGTATAGCCCTAAATCACAAGCAGTCTCAAAGGGCTTCACATAGACAAAAATTGACAATTATTCTCAAAGCATCCCCTGATCTTAAGCTCCCAAAAGGGCAAGGAAAAACTCAAAACCCCTGCCAGGGGAAAATGAGAAACCTTGAGAAGGGACCACAGATGGAAGGATCCCCCTTTCAGGATCACCAGGTTGTAATTAGAGTTAACTTTTTTTTATTCAAAGATTTACAAAAAGTCCCCTGTCATACTGGAGTCCAGCCAAAGCTGGTTTCTTCATTCATGCACTGATAGCTTTCTTCAAGCTTTAATCCTCTTCAGGCTCCTCCTCACCTTCACCTTCATCCTCAGCGGTAGCATCTTGGTACTGCTGGTACTCGGACACCAAATCATTCATGTTGCCCTCCGCTTCGGTAAACTCCATCTCATCCATACCTTCACCCGTGTACCAGTGCAGAAAGGCTTTACGGCGCAGCATGGCTGTGAACTGCTCAGAGATACGCTTGAACATCTCCTGAATGGCTGTGGTGTTGCCGATGAAGGTGACGGCCATTTTGAGGCCACGGGGCGGGATGTCACAGACGGCGGTTTTGACGTTGTTGGGGATCCATTCGACAAAGTAGCTACTGTTCTTGTTCTGGACATTGAGCATCTGCTCGTCGACTTCCTTCATGGACATTCGCCCCCGGAACACGGTGGCAACTGTGAGGTAGCGGCCTTGACGTGGATCGCACGCCGCCATCATATTTTTGGCATCAAACGCTTGCTGGGTGAGCTCGGGGACGGTGAGTGCTCGGTACTGTTGGCTCCCTCTGCTGGTCAGGGGTGCGAAGCCGGGCATGAAGAAATGTAATCGGGGGAAAGGTACCATGTTGACAGCCAGTTTACGGAGGTCGGCGTTGAGCTGGCCTGGGAAGCGCAGGCAGGTAGTGACTCCGCTCATGGTAGAGGACACAAGGTGGTTCAGGTCTCCATAAGTGGGCGTGGTCAGTTTGAGTGTGCGGAAGCAGATGTCATAGAGAGCCTCATTGTCAATGCAGTAGGTTTCATCTGTGTTCTCAACAAGTTGGTGGATGGAGAGAGTGGCGTTGTAAGGCTCGACCACCGTGTCCGACACCTGACGGCAAAAAAACGTGTTTAGCATCGTTAGCTGAAACAAACTCTGTACACAACAGGGGCGGCTTACCTTGGGGGAGGGCACCACGCTAAACGTATTCATGATCCTATCGGGGTACTCTTCACGAATTTTGCTGATGAGCAGGGTTCCCATGCCCGATCCAGTTCCACCACCGAGCGCGTGTGTAAGCTGGTAGCCTTGCAGGCAGTCACAGTTCTCGGACTCTTTGCGTACTACATCCAGGACCGAGTCGACCACCTCTGCTCCCTCAGTGTAGTGACCTTTTGCCCAGTTGTTACCAGCACCGCTCTGACCTACGGAGGAAGGAGTGACTCAATTTAACAGTCCTAAACATGCATTCATCCATTTTCCTTAGCTACTGCTTATCCTCTTGAGGCCTCAAGGGCAGGCTCCAGCTCCAGACCCACACAATCCTACCAAGCATTGAGCATCAAGAGTTAGCTGCGTGTCTAGTGATGAAAGATAGCTCATTTGAAATCACTCACCAAACACAAAATTGTCAGGTCTGAATATCTGTCCAAAGGGTCCGGATCTAACAGAGTCCATGGTGCCTGGTTCTAAGTCCACAAGAACGGCTCGTGGCACGTATTTGCCTCCTACATGGGAAAAAATAACCTCATGATAGAGAAAATTCTTGTCTGAATGTGTTACTCATACGTACCTGTTGCCTCATTATAATAAACATTTATCCTGTCGAGCTGCAGGTCGCTGTCTCCATGATACGTCCCTGTCGGGTCAACGCCATGCTCATCACTGATCACTTCCCAGAACTGCAAAAAACATTTTGATATTGAAACTACATATAGTGAACGTGTAGGACAGAAGCCAAGTGCTTCACTTAGGTTCCATGGCACTAATAATTCTGAATTGCGCTAAAGAAAATCCATCAAGTGAAAATGGAAAAATAAAAGGGTCTGCACTGTTCATATATTTTGTTGTCATACATAATGTTAACAAATTTTAAACATGTTATCAAATTCAATTTGTTAAATGAAAAATTGTTTGAAATTAGTACAAACTGTTGTAATAGCAAAAAGAAAATGCATGAAAAAATTGCAACTTCTGTAAATATTTTATGCTAAAATGAAAATAAGATATTTAGCAAAACAAAAAAAAACCTTTTAAAAAATTAGAACCAGTTAGTCATGTCAATGGGGTGTGGGTGGTGGATGCTGCTGACCGATAAAATATAAAAATAAAAAAAATAAAAAATGTTTTCTTTATTATTTTATCTATAAACTCACCCTGGATATTTAGGTTCATTTTAGTCAGTTAAAAATATTTTTTACCTTCGCACCAATCTGGTTGCCACACTGACCCGCCTGGATGTGAACGATTTCCCTCATTGCAAATGCAAAAAAAAAATATGCAACGACGTCAGGGACTTCGGAACGTTGTATTCTTCTCGTCTTGCTGTATCTCTATCGATTTATTTTTTCAACCCTGACAAAGCTGCTGTGACTCCACTACCCCGAGTAGAGCTACCACAAGGACCCACTTGGCTCTGTCACAGAGATGACACAAGCGGGTACGTATGAGCTTGCACGCAGGTGACGCCTGCACGTCGACCTATTGTAAGAAGGCACTTCGGCGAATTAAAGCTGTGCATTGCCTGCATGTTTTTCTCGCAATTAATCAATACAGAGACTCACGCATGACAACATAAATCATTACAGCATGCAATAAGTCATCGTACGAAAGACAACGTCAGTTTTTATAACAACATCAATTAGACATCACAAATGACGTACGAAATATTTAATCAGTGAATACATTTTCATAATAAAAAAACTATATTAGCTGTATAAAATATAGAATCTATATTTCATATATCCTATATTATATTATAGATAATGTAAGTATGCATTTTGAATCTAACACTGGGCAGCTTCTTTTTTTAATTTAATCAGTAAGTGCAAATTTCTAGATTATTGTTTTTCCAGTCACTTTTTCCATTTATTATAGCTGTGACATTTCAGAAAAACAATAAACCCGTTGCTTAACCTTACATCTAAATCTTAAATATTATATTGATTATTACTAGTAATAATAATAATAATACATGTAGTAATATTTAAGACTTAAATGTAAGGTTAAGCAACAGATTGATTGTTTTTCTGAAATGTCACAGCTATAATAAATCACAAGGGATGGTCAAATCCAAATTGCACAAGCGTTTGAAGGTCAAATTTAGAAACAAAAAATGAAAACACAAAAAATCTATGCTAGAAAAGCGCACATTTTTAAATCTACGTAAAGGGACACGTTGATCAGTTAACCAGTGGCATGATTGTTTTTGCAGTCACTTTTTCCATTTATTATAGCTGTGGCATTTCAGAAAAACAATAAACCTGTTGCTTAACCTTACTTCTAAATATTAAATATATTATTATTAGTACTACTAATAATACAATATTTAAGATTTATCTTAGTTATTATTAGAGATTATTACGTAGTAATCTCTAATAATAATGACGACGCTCATACGTAAAGGGACACGTACGTCGACAAACGGTGACCAGTGTGAGTGTGCTTTACGTCGTACATTGATTACGCCACGGTGTACTTGTTTAGTGAAAAAATAACTTGGCTCTACAAATAGCTTGCCTTCTCCAGAACGCGCGTACTCGTTTTCAAAGCGCGGTCCCGGTTCTAACATAACAGCAAAAGCGCAATTAAATGTCCCCTTTTTAAAACAGCCTATCTGCTTAGTAAATATTTAAATTATGACATTTTATGGCAAAGGTAGTGTAGCAATAATGTTTAAAAAAAAAAAAAAGTAGTGTGGAGAGGCGGGGCTTATGCTCAGGTAGGAAGTTGGAGGAATCGCAGGTGAGCGACAGTTGCGGAAAAGAAGTCGCTCACCGCAATGCGACTTTTCCAATAAACGCTATCAGAAATGATAGCGGGTGTTCATTCTTAACGTACTTTTATAGAAGAGGACGTCAGTCATGGTGAACTGCGGTATGTTTGCTCCGACTCGTTCCTGTGTGTTTTACTTGAAATGACACTTGCGTGCTTTCGGGTTAAGGCGTGGTCTTTTTTTTCGACGTTTAGAAGGCGCTTAGGTCCAGTTCAACAAGCGTAACATTTGTATACCAAACAGTACAGCATTTTATTTAGTGTTGTATCATTCAAAAGCCAAAGTTGAAATGTTCACGCCTTAAATGGAATAACGCGCCCCAACTCGAATTATAGCAAATATAGATTAAATACAAATGTATAAAAATCATTGTTTAGAAGGGATCTGTGTTTATAGTGACATCTGCTCACAGTACATTGCATTTAGTACATTGGAGTTGTCATTCTAAGCTTATTAAATTGTCCTCTGTGTGAATGGCAGTGTGTCCATATTAAAATTCCTTGGTCAACTGCACCACATCATACTGGGAGATGATGCCAATAAATTTGCCTAGTGTAGAGCAGTTCTAAACCTTTTTGACAATGTCACAACTTGAATTGAAATGTTGGATTCATCTCTTGTGTTGGACAGTTTGCAAACATATTTTAAAAATATGGCTGAAGTGTTATCATCGTCACTTTATGTGCATGTGTGAATGGAAGCAAACTACTAATATTATGACCCAAAACACAGAGTTGGTCCAGCAAGTAACTAACACTACTCAACACCTCAGGGGAAGATAGTATACATTACAACACCCCACCCAAACCTTTGTTTGCTTTGTTTACAGAGTGGAGTGGAGGGTGCTCAAATAAAAAGATGCAAATCTCATTGTTTTTAAGGACCTCTTCTTGACTGATTAAACAAGCTTAATCTAAAGAGGTATCATAAAAAAGAGGGTAGCCAGCTGCACATGAGCAACATGAAAGAACGCCACTGAAAAGTTCTGCAACTAGTTTTCAATAGTTGACAATTTAACTAGTTTGGCTCCTATTTCAAGTGTCAAATTGCATGTGAATGGTACTGCAGCAGAAAAGACGTTTGCAGCCAACCAAAATGCTCAGTTATGAAAAAATTATGTTTGTGGGTAACAACATAACACTTGGCACATTTGTTGAGCAGTCTTATTGCTGACAGCATCAAGGTTGAAAGTTACCGTTTGTGTTCGTGTAGGGGTGTGCTGTGCCAACCTCAAAGACAACAAGACCCTGATGAAGATGGGCTTGGCACTGGTGCTGGTGGGCCATGTCAACTTTCTGCTCGGCGCCCTGGTGCACGGTGCGGTGCTTAGGCACATCAGTGTGCACACCGAGGCCCGCATCTTGGTGTACGCCATCGCTAATGTCATCGCCATTGTGGCAGGCTTAATGGTAAAAGAAAAATACAGTGTATAGAAGATAAATTAGAATTAATTTAGAAAATTATTTTGAATATATAAATGCATGAGTATCATCGATGTAAGCGAGAGTTCAAGAGTATTGCAACAGAGAGCCATTCCAGTAATTTTCCTTTCAGATGTCAAATATTTGGGTTTTAGTTTACATTAAAAGATGGTTATGAGACAAGATAAAAATGTCCACTTTTATGCAAATACAATTGTAATGTTGCTCATGTGTCTTATGCTCTTCAGGGAATTATTGGTGGAATAATTGCAATTGTTTTGTCCAAAAACAAGAAAAGGATTTTGGTGAGAAATATTTGCCTTATGTTTGCAAGGACTTTGCATGCTTGTCATAACTTGTTTTTCTCTAATAAATGAGTGTGTTTAAAGAAGTACATAGCTAACAGCACCTCCAAAGCTAAAGACAATCCATTGCTGGTCAATGTCTGAAAATATTGTTTGATATAACAAATAGCAACTGCAAATTAAAATAAATTAATCAGTCGTGCCTGTCTTGAAATACAAAAAAAATTAACTTTGAAGCCAACTATATTCTGTGATATCTCTGCAGAAGTGGGTCCTGCTGGTGTTCAGCTTCATCGCAGGGCTCTTGGCCATTGCCTCCACTTTGGGCCTGATTGCTTCTGTGATCACCGCCATTGTACACAAAGGACAAAGCCTGATGACACACTGTACTCTCCTCAAACATGGTATAGGATCTTCCAGTGTCACCTATGAATGCCCCTTTGACCCCACCCGCATCTATGTGAGGACATAAACATTAGAAGTTGACAGTGTCTGCTTAAAAATTCTTAACCATCTTGTTTTTCTCACTAAGAGCACCACAATCATTTTGTGGGTGCCACTTATCCTCACGTCTGCGGTGGAAATGGTGTTCTCCTTCCGCTGCTTTGCTGCTTGTACGTCCTTCCTGTACCTCTGTCCATGTAGGCGGAGGCCCACCATAGCAAAGAGGGTAATTCATCTCAAAACTTGTTTTTCATTTCACCTTCTTGTCCTAAGTGATTTACAATTGTTTGGTTTTAGGTCCGCATCCAGAGGGCTGCCGCAATTGCCCAGTCGCCTCCATCTGAGGCGCCGCCCCAACTTGATACAGAGGCCATGGAAGAGGATGAGCTGCTGGAAGCAGTGCTGTAGTAGAGCAGAGCCACTGGCTCTGAGCATAATGAATCAAATAAGGGTTGGAACTGCTTATACCTAAGTAACATTTGGAGTGGTAAAGACATTTGTCTTGAATATTTTTTTCTACATAAGCTTTTTTTACTTGTTGAAACTGCCATTTTATGTGATGATCACAGTGTGTATTAAAAATGTTAATACCAGCTGGTCAGCTTTTTCGTTTAATATCTAGTATATTTTTAACAAATGCTATATTGTCATTCATCTAATTCAATCTGTTAAAGTATTATATTTTAATTATTAGCCATATGGAACACTGTTCTCATTTAAAGTACAAATAGCATCAATTTAACTATTCTACTATATAACTATAATTTAACTACTACTTCTATTTTCCCATTCCAAAACAGCCAATAGTTTGCGGTTTCAAATGATAGCACACAAACGAAATATTTATGAAAATCTCAAATTTAGAATAAAAAAAAAAAAAAGAAAAATCACAGGTACACACACTTACTGCAATTTTAGCAGGAAAGACTACTGAGACAGAATTATTATAGAAAAGGCTCTATTATACAAACATGCAATAACTATACTCTCAAAGGCACACAACATACTTGGGACTTAAAGACATAAAAAAAAAAACTCCCAAAAGGGGTATAGGGTCAAAGTATCTACGATTTAAATAAGTTAAATTCACGAGATAAAAATCCATAACTAACGAGTCATTTTTAACAGTTGTCTGACACAAGAAATCCAAATGTTGGTGCATAAAAGGTTTGGAAGATGAGAAGCTTACAAAATATTTTTCTGCTTTCACGTCATAGTAATATTGGAAAAGTGTCCAAAGAGGGATAGAAGGGAAAGGAGAAAAACAAAAGAAACTTTTTTTTGTCCCAGGTCATAACGTATTCCACAGAAGCAAACCCCCCCCCACCCACAAAGTGTGTGTATATACACAAAAAAAAAAAAAAACATGTTCCTTTAAGATCTTTTCTTCCCAGCTCTGGCATCATTGGTTGGAGAGGAGCTTAAGGTGTCTTCGACTCCTCTTTTGGCCTAAAGGAGCAGCACGTGACATGATTAAAACTACTTCCTGGAAACTATTACAGTAAACAAGTGTTTCCTCACTTTGATGTGTCCATTTTCTCCTCCTCTGGTGCCTTTTCTTCATCTTTGACTTCTGTGAAGAGGGGAGGGAATAAAAGGCCATCACTCTTCCAACCCTACTAAACAGCACGCATGTTCATGCCAGCAGTGTTTTTTTTTTTTTTTTTTAAACATGTGAAAAGAAGCATGTTCATGATTTAATCCACTTTTAGGTTCTCATAGATACAAAGTGCAAACATGGGAACACACACATAATACAGGCATCTGTATTTCACTCATTAAGCAATATAAAACATTGTTACTAAATCACTGTGTCTCAACTTGGCACATTTGGCATTTTGAATGCACTGGATATAAATGTGACTATAGACTACCGTTTTTTTTTTCCGATACAATATTGTATCGATAAAAATATCACATATCAACAGTTCACATCTCATCAAACAGTAGTTGTGGTGTAAAAGGGTGGCAAGCAAGTCATTACAAAGTTTACCATAATTAGTTTTGATTAGTTCAAGCAGAAGGCTGACAAAGTGAAGCCTCGATGCACAGCACTGGCCAGCAGGGTGAAAGAAGGATAGAAACAACAAAAATGAGTATAAATACCTTTTGTTTCCTCCTCACCTTTCTTCTCCTTTTCTTCACTCTCTTTCTCCCCTTCGGTCTTGGCTCGCTTGGCCTTCTTGAAGTTGGCTGTGTTTCTGCGACCTCCTTCACCTTCGTCCTCAGAGTCAGAGAACTCCTCCTCACACGCTATCCTCTTGTCATGAGCGCGGACTGAACACAGACAAGCGCGTGCAACATTATCAATGGGTTCATGTTCAGACTTACCATCTGTTTTGGGAAATACTAATGAATGCAGATTCGTACTGGAGATGCGTTTGCTGGGATCCTCCTCTTCCTCGTCTCCACTATCCTCCTGTACGGCGTCTTCTGGGATGGCCTGCATCTGTACCCCAGGAGCATGGGGCAGCATGCGCAGGTTCTCAAATAAACGCTGCCTGCAAGACACAAGTCAAAGGTTTATATAAAATAATACTAATTTGACCTTTTGCCTTCATAGAGTCTAACAGGGAACTTGCAAGACTAATCTTCATGTTACGCCCAAAACATTCGTGTAATGTTTGAGCAGTATTTCACAACCTTTGAGTCACCAGAGTATATGCCTTTGCCGGTCACAATACATTGCTGACTTACTTAATCTTCTCAAGGTAATCGTTGGTGTTCTGGTTGGTCATGTTGGAGGGGCTGATGTGCAGTTTGAAGTCTGGTCCAAAGTACTCAAAGTAGTCATTGTATGGGAGTTCTGGGAGGGTTAAAATGGAAAAATAGTCATTAAAACAGATATGAAATGTTGGTGGCAGACAAATTGGTTTTATCTGCTAATCTTCCCAATGGACAGAAATTGAGACATTTGGCAATACTTATTTTCTAAAAAGCCATTAACAACAGATATTTATATCCACAGCAACAAGTTTAAATTCATTCATTTGTGAATTACAATCAACAGTCCTGTGTTTGATTTGCACAAGGTAATCTCATGCCAAATATGACGTACCGTTAGGGATTGACGTATCAAGTGCGACAGCGGTTTCATAGGTCCAACAGCGTGCGACATTTCGGATGGTGTAGCCGCCTCCTCCCAGCATGAGGAGAGGCAGGTTGAAGCTTTTCATGTACTCCACACACTTGGCATGTCCTGCGGAAGCATTGTGAGGCTGTTAGAGAAAATGGCTTTTCGTGTCACCTAAGCAGCCAAGTCTTGCTAACCTTTAATGGTGAGGTTGAAGCAGCCGAGTCTGTCGCCTGACAAAGAGTCTGCGCCGCACTGCAGAACCACAGCACTGGGCTGGTACATCTCCATCACCTTGGCCATGATCTACACAAGGCAAGAGCATTCACTTGAAAATGCTTCTTTCAACTAAACATGACTGTTTCAGCTACTCACAGGCTTGAATATGGCTTCATAAGACTCGTCGTCGATCCCATCTCTCAGAGGGTAATTCACAGCGTAATATTTGCCCTTCCCAGCACCAATATCCTGCAGAGGACCGATCAAGTGTCACTACAGTATTTGGCCATTTTGAAAGTGTTGCTTTAAAATACGTACTCTCAGGTCTCCAGTGCCGGGGAAGTACTCTCCATACTTGTGGAATGACACAGTCATGACACGGTCTGTGGTGTAGAATGCCTCTTCCACACCATCTCCATGATGGATGTCAATGTCTATATACAGAACTCTCTGGTGGTACCTAAAGCACAAAAGCACTATTGTAGTATTCTTTGAAGAGTCTATTTTTTTTTTTTTTACATACATGGTTTTAATCAGACTACAAGTGTTCACCCTGGACAGCCGCCAAACCAATACGTAAAAAGAAAGCAATCACAATATTGACTGAATGTGCTATTGGGCAGCCATGCCATGGCGTAATTTTCCGAAGATGAAGCAAGACTGACGAGAAGTTCCTACCCATCGCTTTTCTAGCCATATCGCCAGTGCGATGTGGAGGAGGAAGCCAATGTGCAAGGCATGTCATCAAAAACAGGGCAATAAAACAAACCCTTTGAATTCTTTGAACAAGTACCACCCGAGTGATTAACTGGAAAGATTAAAAATTAACAGAAAAAACAATAACTATTAAACTGCTATTAATGAGCCGTGCAGTCAACGGACCAAAGCAGCAATCAATTGTGTCACTTTTTGATCTTGCACATTTTCAAGTAGCAATGCTGTTGCGTCATATGTGAGCGCATAACTTCAAAATTATATTTACATTTTAAGGCATATCCGTTGTTTCTGGGGAGTTCATTTTTAGTAGTTCAGTGTTATTTCAGATTGGTTTATATTACCTGTATCATTGAATAAAAATGAAATGAATGGAAAATATTTTTTTATGTTAATAAAATATTGACTTGCTCTATAATCTTTGTTTGTACCAATGCTTTAAAACAATTGAAAATCTATTCTTATAGCCCATCCCGTGTTACAATCACTTCCCCATTTATTTCAAAAGCTACTATTCAACCAACCGCCCATGGCTTGATGCCAATTCTGTGTGCTCACTTCAGTAATTCCAGTATGGCGAGGACAATATCATTGACGTAGCAAAACCCTGAGGCCTCAGACTTCTTGGCGTGATGCAGGCCACCTGCCCAGTTGATCGCTATGTCTGTCTGCTGTTTGTTTAACTTGACGGCACCGGCTGAACGGAGCAAGAGTATGAGAATTAGAAGCTTGATTTTAACAAAGATGTAACAACAGAAGTAAGGCTGTCCAGTATGATCTTACCAACGGAGCCGCCTCCTGAGAGCTGGCAGAACTCAAATAAACCATCAAACACTGGACAATCTTCGCCTACGTTGACTGGAGGTGTGAGGAAATGATAAACAATGAGATATTTTTCATATCAGCCTAAAAGAACAGAATGCTGCAGACAGAATGATCCCTTACACCGCTGCATTTGCTTGCTGTACTCTGACATGTTGTCTGGACGGATGGAGCGCAGGAATTTGATGTAATCATCGCTGTGATACTTGGTCATCTCCTCGCCACTGGCTTTGTGTGGACGCTGCAAAACAAGAGGAACATGATACTCAAGCCCAAAAAGCCATCAACAGTTATTGTATTTAAAACCTACTCGGGCTGAACAAATTGACATCACGATGTAGCATAGTGCAATTTGTAAAATCACAAAGGCTGCATTTTTGGGGGAGGGGGGGCACTCTACCTCTTCATGATGAGTCAGTATGGTTTATTTTTTAATATTGATACTATTGTAATATGATTTATGACTTACGTTTAGAATTTTGTTGTTGTGGTGAACGCTTAAAAAGCTGCAAGTCAGGCTTTCAGCGTATACATTTCTGTACAATAAATCTGATATAGTTTCATATAACACAGATAACCAATGTATGTATTGCTATTTGATAAAAAGAAGAAAACATAAAAATAAATCAAACTTTAAATGTTGAGGAAGAAAGATTGCTATGACTCCCCCCGCCAAAAAAATCGTTCAAACGTACATATATCTCCATCTTTCTGTAGAGCCCATAGTTGAGCAGCAAGTTATGAGTCATGCGGATGCGGTGGGGTTTCATGGGGTGTCCCTGGCCATAGTAATAATTTCCAACATCACCTGAAATGAGAGCAAGCGCAGAGAATATTAGTCGGAGGAAGCTCAAACTTGAATCTGCTCGCTGTGCATTCCTGTGCTAAGCATGTGCAAAGCATCGGTACACCGAGGGAACTCAACGCACGTCCAGTTATAAAAAAATAAATAAAAATCGCTCAGACTTAAATGACTATATGAATCGGGGAACCCACCCAGAGAGTAGCATTTATTGCAAGTGCAAGTAACCTCACTGAAACAAGAAACAGGTTCCACTTTCCGCTAGCTCCCCGTTCAATGAGCTACATCGATGCTAACTATGCCTTGATGAAGCGCTCGAATCGCCATTGTTAGCTCAAGCAACAAATGAACCCTAACAGAATAGGTTAATTGTGCTCGATATACTCCAATATTGCACTTTATGGTATGTTATTTACAAACGCCAAATTAACACAAGTGTTAAACGTCATCTCGTGCGCCCGAGGAGGACAATGAAAGCAGCTCGAGCTTTATGCTAGCTGCCTAGCTGGTGTGCGCGATTAGCAAGTGAGGAAATTAATCAAACATTTGATGGCGATAAAATGCCGTCGCGTGAATTTGTGAGTGCGCTACTCCGTGCACTCGGAAACAATGAAACTTACCGTCGTAGTAGTAGCAAACTTTTTTCTTTGTTCCTTGACTAAGCGCCATTTTAGTCCTTTTTGGTTCGCTTTAACTGCTGACCCGCGGGAGGCTACGGCGACAAGAGGAGGACCGACGACTTGAAAAAGCTTTGAAAGGGATAGGATGTTAATGCTAATGCCCCCGACAGGGGGCGCCAATTCTCCATTCTTTCACATATTCTTCTCAGCCGTTGCTTTTTGCACCAAGAAAGTCACCCCTAATGTAAACTGCTGAGAAAATCTGAAGATGCAAGGTCACCGTTGATATTCTTCAATTGTAAATTTTGAACCAGCAAGGTTTGAAGATTAATCAATATTTGGAAGATGGAAAGAAAGATTCATTTAAATGGGATCATCAGTACACTACTGATATTTTAAAGATGATTTCAGTCATAGAAGTATAATTTATAAGTTTTGACTAATTAAAACTGGTGAAAATGCACCAATTGCTGGGACTTTTAGATGTGACCTTTTTTTGTTGAATCAGTGTTCCAACCTTTCATAACTTTCTTAATCTTTATCCTATTTTCAGAAGGCTGATATCATTGGAAAGTTCAATAAACACAGAAAGAGACAACATATAATAAGAGTGTTCCTACTGCTTAATGCAAGTTAAACTCGAGACTTGTTCGGATTCAATTTGAAATAAAATGTTCCATACTGTCCAAAGTTGCTACAGTACTATAATGATATGCATTCACTCTTAAAGACTAAAACCACATTACTGTTTTGTGGATTCTGGTATTGTGAGCTTGTGTGATGCTACCAAGAGTCATTCTGTAAATTAACCCATATTACCCATATTGCAGATGAAATGCTAGTTAAACAACTCAAATCATTCAATGATTTATTGTACAAAAAAGACAATTATTGTAACGCACCTCGCGAGGAAAACAACAGTAACATGTTCCGTTAAGAACTGTGATGAAAGATATATAGTGGAAGCATTACAGGAGGCAGACAACATAGACCATACAGTGGGAATGTGACCGTGCGCAATCAAGGCTACTCCTCGTACTGACGCTCTGTGGCAATAAAGAAGTCCTCCAAAACACTCTTCAGGTACTCAAAAGTTGGTCTAGTTTCTGGGTTCTCCCTCCAACAGAGACACATAATATTATAAAGTACTTCTGAACACTTTTCTGGCTTCGGCATCCTGTAGCCCTGCTCCAGGTTCTGCATCACCTCAGGGTTGGACATACCTAAACAGTAATAGAACAGTCAACCACCAGTGTGATTATTGTAAGGGAAGTTGTGGGAATATTGCAAAGAAAAAGCAAACAAATGGTTACCAGGGTATGGCACGCGTCCGTATGTGACTACTTCTGTTAGGAGGATCCCAAAGGACCACACATCAGACTTGATGGTAAATTTTCCATAATTTATTGCTTCTGGGGCGGTCCACTTGATGGGAAACTTTGCTCCTGTTATTATAAAGGGAAGTAAACATTTGAGCTGCTGTCCTGGTTGAAAGATTACATTACTGCATATTGGTATATAGTTGAATGAGAGGAAAATGACAGCAAAATAATAGGTATAGCATGGAAAATAATTTAGCAGTAAAAAGTGCAAACAATAGTAGAATAATAAAGAAATTATCTCAATATATCTGGTGATTGTCTGCATTGGTAGAGGCTAAAAGGGAAGAAAGCAATTGGTCTTCTTACCCTCCCTAGCTGTGTATTCACTGTCCTCAATGAGTCTGGCAAGTCCAAAGTCTGCTACTTTACAGATGAGCTCATAGGACACCAGAATGTTAGCAGCTCGTAGATCCCTATGGATGTAATTCTTCTGCTCAATGTAAGCCATCCCGTCTGCTACCTGCAGGGAGCAGCACACCATCAGCCAGGCTATTCTGTGCTTATAATTTTTCTGGCCGTACTAAAATAAAGTGTAATTACACATCCACTCCAGTAGTTGGCAGTGGCACTCTCTTTGTCAGAGTATAAACATTGTTAATAAAGGCATTCAGATATTTGCTGTTTGAATATTTGAAAAACACATCAAGTGCATGTCATTCACAAACATGGCGTGCTCACTCGATAATATCACAAATTGGACAATCTGATTACAATTTGTAGTAAAAACGTACAAATCTTGACAAGCACTCAGTGATTGTATCAGCAATAGAATAAATATCCAATATAAAGTGCTTGTATTTGTGCTCAAGTGTTTGTCCTGTGTGTAATTTGGACACATTGATTTTTTTTGAGCTGCTTATTCTGTTAAGGGTGGTGGGGAAGTAAAGGCTATCTCAGTTGACATTGTGTGAAAAGCAGACTACGCCCTGAACTGGTTGGCAGTCAGATGAAGCTATATTTTCACAGGTCAAGAAGGTAACACTTTCCTCATCCATCTTTGACAGCATCTCTCATCTTTTACTATGTCCTCCACCCAGATACACAAAAGGGCCTGCTTAATGCCATCTCTACTTTATCCTGCCCTAGTTCATGGTCCAAAATATCCATTTAGCCAGTGTTTCCAAACTAGGGGTATGTGAGCACATTGCAGGGTGTTCGTGGAAACATTTCCTAATTGATTATCAATATCAATAAACTGTGGCACAGCTTAAATGTGTCATTAAAGCTCAGACAACGGATGAAAAGAAAGTACAACTGCTACAATGGAAAAAGAAAGTAAAACCTGCCACCATGGATCTGCATATTATTCTTAATGTTTATTCCTGATTTTTTTCTTTATTTTTATTCCTATTGTTATTTATGAGTGATATTGTTTTTTTATTTTTAATATGAGTTTAAAAAAAATAAAACAATGCTTAAATGTTCAAATTAGGGAAATTAAATAAATTATTTGCATTTCATAATCATTTGTGTTACACCATGAATCATTGACACATAATGCTATAGGCTAATTCGTGTGCCCATATTTGAGCCACAGTCCCAACAATGGTGGGATTGTAAGCATTTTTGTTTGCTTGCTCTGAATCGCACATTTCCGAGCTCCAAAGAATGTCTCCCATAGGTGTCACTGGCCTTGAGGTCTTGTCAGAAACATGTTGTTTAAGAACGTCTGTTTATTCTTTTAGAGTTCTCTATGCTCTCCTTTGCACTCATTGTATTATCATATGAATCAGTCATTTCATTTAATGTCCGTTCTGACTTTTTGTCTGTGAGGGTCATGCTAAACTAAAGAAAGGATAAACCAAATAATATATGTGGCATGAAATGAGACCACATCTCAGAGAGACAGACATAAACAAAACGGAAGGCTGTCTTACCTGGGATGACATGTCTATCAAAGTTTTAATGGGCAGTTTACTCCCCTTGGTTGTTTTTAGGTATTCCAGCAAGCTCCCTGTCAACAATATAGATTTTATAAAGTCACTCCGAGTGTCCTTAAACATCAGTTTCGGTTTCCAGCAGAATATGGCGACACCCTGAGATTACGAGAGATTGATTAATTTGTATTATTTCATGAATTCAACATTAATCAGAATACCGTGTTTTATACAATGTATTGTAGCCTCCAAAATGTTCTCTCTCAAGAAACTCCATGCTTAAAAAATACAGAGACTTGGACCAAAATAGCAGTTCAGATCAGGGAAAACAACAGTGGAAGGAAGCACAAAGAGCATTAGTCAATTTGATGCTAAGTCGACAGTCAACTGCACTTCCCGAGATCTTTTGGGGGGGGTGGATTAGAAAAGAACAATACCTTTGCATGTCAGCCAGCCACGTCAACTAAAAAGGAAGCAGTTAATAAAAAAAGGAAAAGAATGTCCGTGGCAGGAAAGAAGAGGCTTTAGTGCCCTGTGTTCTGATTGCGTTTGATGTTAAACAACCACATGAATCCGCTTTGTCAAGGTCACACAGAAGCCTCAAAGAACACGCCTGTTATTTTCCATCTTTGTTGTTGTCCTTAGTAAAGAAAAGGAACTCCGAGCCATTCTTTCTCTTGACAACAGAGGCAGCAATTGTTTCCTGTCGACACGTGGACTTCAGACAAAGAGAGAGTCTCATGTAGAGTCACTGCTAGTGGTTTTACAGGCAAGTCATTGAAGACTTTTACAAAGGGATGCCATTCAAGCCTGTACTGATGTTTAGGGAAAGACATCAACTCATTTTGGTATTATTTAATCGTGTGGCAAAAACTTGGAAGATTTGAAATTATGCAATTGCCTGTTTCTATTTATAACTTTCATTTGTTTATTGATCTTTCGCTTGCGGAAAGGCTATTTGTTTACAACCGCGATTGGGTTCTGCTAGTATGGGAGTGTACATGACTGTGTTTGCAGATGCATTGATTCTGGAGAGGGGCCAGATGTCGTTGAGGGTCTCTAAAGAGTTAAACACCCTCTTCAGCTTGAAGATCTTCCCACAAATCAGCCCTTGAGCAGTGAAAGTTCATGTTTCCTATGAACGCTTAGGGAAATGAGCGCATGATAAACTGCAAATAGCCCATCAGAGTTCTTCAGCATAGCAGAGGACTATTGTCTGTTAGGGAGAATCTCACTAGCTCCTTTATTACCTCCATAAAGAATGAAAACACAAATATTGTGTTTGATAGCAGGTTTGGATGATGACTCATTTCATTTTGGTGAAGATCCAAAAAGATGTATAGTAAATATTCATTTTCTATTTTAATTGCAACGGTTGTTTTGAGGCCAAACGAAGTTGTTATTTTCCCTTGCGAGAGGTTTGCCCTCTACTGAGTTCTATTCTTATTTAGATTGTTTCAGACTGCTGACTGTACTTCCTTTCGTAGAGGAATTGCCCCAGCCATCTCACTTTTTAGAAACAAGGTAAGCAGTTATGGTTCGGCGATGAAGACGTCTTAGAAATTCCCAGCTTTACTGGAAGATGTGAAAATATACGTATGACTCAAGAGAGTGCAATTCTAGCTTTCGTTCCACTAGAGACCGAAACTGAATCGACATGTTTGATCATGAACGTGAATGACACAACACTTTCTTCATTTGTCCATGGGTAAGAACTTTTAGATAATGTTAGTCATTCACTGTGAAATGCTCATGGGCTACATTCAGTTTTGTTTTTGATGCTTCATTCAAAAGTCACTCTCATACGTACCATTGTCCATGTACTCTGTGATAATATAGATGGGCTCCTGGCTAACCACGGCAAAGAGGCGCACAAGGCGAGGATGCTGCAGGTTCTTCATTACATTGGCTTCTTCCAGGAAGGCTTCTGTCGACATTGTGCCAATTTTCAGACTCTTAATGGCAACCTTCTGGTCGTTGTTGTAGTAACCTGAAAAAAGATATCTCAGTTACCGTATTTTCCGGACAATAAGGCGCACCGGACTATAAGGCGCACCTTCAATGAATGGCCCATTTTAAAACTTTGTCCTTATATAAGGCGCACCGGACTATAAGGCGCACCATTAATGCATCATGTCAGATTTTTAATCCAAATCCATTTTATCTTTTTTATTTCAACTTCAGACGCAACAAATTACTTTATAATCACAAAATAATGATCCATAGTCTTTTTGATTCATGATTCATAGTCTTCAGCAGGCCACTTGTGATTGATTTCATGACACAATGCTTCGGGCCAGTTTAAATTTAGGAATTTGGTCCATATATAAGGCGCACTAGGCTATAAGGCGCACTGTCGGCTTTTGAGAAAATTCTAGGTTTTTAGGTGCGCCTTATAGTCCGGAAAATACGATATTTCCCAAGATGAAAATAAAACTTAATTAAATTTAAAACAATCAGTTTGAGCGTCATCATAGTTCCGTAAAATAAAAAGTGGCAGAAATATGGACAAGTTGAAGCAAAGGTCATGCTTTCTTACTCACTGTTGCGATAATTAATCAGAGCTGGTATGAGGGCATTTAAAAATGGAGGAAACAGCCCTCCAATTAATGAAACCATGGCTGTGACTCATATTGTCTAAATACTGTAATAGCAATTTAAGCAAAGCTATTTGGCCTCTGAATGAACTTGCACAGTGGACGGTCAAGCTCCTATTGTTAAAATAGAATTCCTTCGATGCAGCAGTTCCGTGGAAAGCTAGATTAATGGACTCCGAGTTATGCTTCATGACAAGGTTAATTCCTCGCATTATTCGGCAGGTCGAAGAGCACAAAGTAGCGCACATTAAAGACTGTACTGGGCAATACACACTGAGAAATTCTGAGTGCTGGCAACTATGTGGTCTTTCCTATCAAGTGATAAATCTCATACGAACAAAAAACACAGAAAAAACTTCTCTCACCCATCCAGACGTCTCCAAACTGTCCCGAACCGAGTTTATTCACCGGTTTCAGGGACTCCCGGGGGATCTCCCATTTATCTTGCCACCATGGTTTCTGAGGAGCTCTTGACTGGCATGGCTTCACCAACTTGGTACACAAACCATCCGAATCACCTGAACCACAGAAAGGGGGTCAGTTGAAGACATCACTGCAATGAGTTTGACTTTTTGGGGTGTACTGAATACACGTACGCATATAATGCTGGACAAGCTCCTTCAGTGAATTAAAAGATATCTTAGCGGTGATGTAGAAGCCACCGTTGTCCAAATTGCGGATCCTGTAGTTCTTCACTCCTTCACCCGTATTTTGATCGACGTCCCGGATTGACAAGGAGTATGACCCTGAAACAAATAAGATGTAAACATCTTATTTTCTGTTTGAACCACACGTGCAACATTCCTTTCAGAATGCATACTGGGAAATTGATATGCTATAAAGGCCATTCATTGCTGTGTACCCCCCCCCCCCCGTAAATTTGTAAAGAGTTCAACCAAAATAATGTCTGCCACTACAAATAGCATCAGCGGTGTTGAGAATGGAAATAATTTGGTCTGTGGTTGATCTGGAATCTCTGAACCCCAACCCAAGTGCATCTCTGCAGCAAAATGTTTCCACTGATCAAGAACCTGATCTTGCAAGATGATAAAATCTACAAAACTCTCACCACCAGACAACACTCATCTCACATCTTCCCCCATGGCCATTAAATCACGACCGATTTATTGAGTTATTTTTGTTTGGGACCAACACTGCATTAGGCTATCCGGATCCTCAAGCCCCACAAGGTAAAGTCAAAGGAATTGTATTCACGAGATGCTAAGGGTATTTAGTTCACACGATTTCAAAAATTCCTACAATTAATGCAATACTCTTGTAGTCTATCCACATTGCTGACAGTGTTGTTTTGAAACATGGCTAGCGGTGCTAAAAACAGGAGTAGTGGCAAAATAAAACCTGTATGGTGTATGGCCCAGCAACATTTCTTGATTTGAAAGTTTAGCCCAACTGAATTGATAATTTAATACCCCTGATATAGACTAGACTAGCCCATTATCATTCTGGGGGTTTGGATGATTTGATGCAACAGTGACTCGAACGACGAAAGAAAAATGTAAGCCCTTGACCCAGATCTTCACTAAACCTGAATCAGTTTTTACCCTTAGCCCAAGCACAACCTCTCACCAACATTTTGTGGACACTGGCTTTGTGTACATCCTTCTAATTATATCTGTTTCAAACAGACGTGGTGTGAAATGATTTATTTAAACAACAAGGTGAAGCTTATGTGAATCCGTCACCTGGGATTGTCTCACTCTCACGAATTAAGAAGGAGCCCTTCGAGTTCCCGGGTGCAAGCAGGAGCCTCATGGAATCGTTTCTGGAAATGTTCTTAAAGAACCACCTGCAACATACAACAAGCTTCACACACAGCTTTGGGGTAAAACACCCGTGTGACGTACGGTTCGGTCTCCTCGTTGCTCATTGCAATGAAGTTGTGTGGGATGAAGCCCCTCTGTCCTGTGGTAAGAGACTCTGCCAAATACCACTCTGGATCATTCCTAATAGTAAAAAAACGACAATATATTGAGTAAAACTATACAAACAATGAATACAAATGATATATTTGTAAAAATGTGTTTGTTTTGTATGAATCCCATCATTTATCATTACTTTCCAATACGGTACCAACGTGTGTGTATTTATTTATATTCATTTACTTTTGGAGTTATTATAGTCAAAGAAGTCATAATAGGGCAACCGTTAAAACTACTTACAACACAGTTGTGGTAATAAAATATTGGGGAAAAAAACAAGCTGTTACATGTTCAGAACTCACTTGTTAAGTATCTTGAGTTTCTCTCCCTTTTCAAAGCCCAAGTCACCATCATGGGTGGGTTCGTGGCTGTAGCAAGCCACTGCAATGTTCTCTGCGAAACATTTCCCGTAATTGTGACATCAGCTTTTACAAATGGATGCTCCTGAATGTCTGAAGAGAAGCTTTGAGTTTACATAGCCAACAATGACAATTCAAAAGTGTGCATATAGGAAATACATTTTAATCTTAACATTAAAAAAAAACAATTAATGTAATGCTTTCATCTTGATAAATGATGTGAAAGAAAAAATGCTATCGTGTTTGTTGTTACCAGGTAGAGGAGACAAAGGTGGCGAACCCGGTGATAGATAGGGAGTTAGTTCTTCTGTATACTGGTAACAGAGGACAAGAAATACATGATATGCAATAATCATGAACATGAATGGAATACTAAACGGCCGTTAGCAACGCATTATTGACAGCACTGAGCACAATTCAGGCAAATCAGGTTCGTAATGTAAGTGCAATTGTCTCGATCCATTTTTTTTTTTCCATTCAACTATTAAATCACTGATACATATTTTTGTATGCATGCACATCCTGCTGTACTGCGAAATTAATCACGGAAGTGAACTTACTGGTATGCATGATTGTGGCTGGACTGGACAGTTACAGTGTTCACAAATTTCATCCAAGTTCTCAATCCATTCAGCATCTGAGTAGTCGGAGCTGCAGTTACATCCCATCTTTTCTGCAAATGAATTAGATTATTTAAATTAATAGATCATTTTTTGGGGGCTGGTGAAATAACAAGTGTACTTAAATGAATACATCAATCAGATTTGTTCGGAAAACTGGAAGTGCAACAATGATGTTAAGAAGTCCATAACTGCCTTACAGCATGTTTGAAAACTGAAGCTTTGTAATGACTTAGTTTGTTAAATAATCCTACTGTTCTAATTACAAGCTCTAGAAACTTCTACTGAGACTTCTTTTGACAAAAACCAGCATGTATATAGTGCATGTGGTGCTACATTGTGTTGTTTCAAGATCACTTGGTCCCCATTGGACCAGAATCAGGTCAGTGAGCTGACTGCAACATTTGTCCCTATCCAAAGTCTCAGCCATGGGAAATATTCATGGACGAGGACCCCAAGGAATAAATCACAAGACCTTTTCCGCCCCCTCTACTATCTCTCAGTAGAGAGCATTTTTCTATTCTCGGTGGCAAATTCAACATTTTCTATTTAGGGGTCCTCGTCTTATGATCTCTTGCTGAAGGTCTTCCCAAATAAGCCCAGCTTATTCTCATTATTATAATAATATAATGTATGATGTGCAGTTGTATGTTAAATTTGACTGATGTCACTGACCAAAGAAGAATTGGTCTCTTTTCATAAAACTGAAAGAAATACTTCTATGAATACTACAACAAAATTCTGAGAACTGTCTGTCTGCCGTGAAAGCAAAATTGGAATTTAAGCAAAAGGTATGAATATTCTAGGATTCAAACTTTAGTACGATTCATAAAATGTATAATGAAACCAGAAGAACATGTTGTAGACTAAACTAAAAACATCATCCTGTCGAAGATTATCAGTGAGAGTATAACTTTTGCTTGTTGATCCGCCTTTACCGCTCTTAGTTGTCTACGTGTATATCTACAAGTATGATACTCACCTTTGTATAGGAAATGTGTCTTCACGCACATCAAAGTTCAGGTTCCGCCATCGGTAATTGAAAATATTTAGCAATTACTTTTCACCACTAGTGCGTGGCTGTGACAATTTTATCATCTGTCTGTCTGGTTTGATATCTCTGACAGTGCTTATGTGTGTCTGTACAAACACATACATACAAACATACACACACACACACACACACTGTGAAGAATCGGAGCAGAGTGGCAAGAGGGCTTCCTGTCGTTGAGCGGATATTGGTTGCTCTGCAGTCGTTCAACAGATGTTGGGTGTGAATGCGTTTTGGCTCCATGGTAGCACTTTTCCCAAGGAACTGGAAAGTACTGCCAATGTGTCAGTTTTTTTTTTTTTCATCCAGATCCTAAATTTGCCCCTATAACTGTATCCTGTTTTTTTTTATTCTTTTTACTTTCAATTTCATTTGTTTTTCAGTTCTATGAATTTCATAGTCAACAAGCATATTTGGTGATATCCATACAAACAGAATATATTAAAATAATTCATGTCCTTGGTCACTTTGCTTTAGTAAAGGTCATCATGAATCATAAAAAAATACATACAGTGTGGTAACAAATAAGGAGAGACGTATTCATGTTTGTTTATTTCTTTATTTTTACTGTATAACTTCCCTTGATAAAATGTTAATTACTAACTGAAAAGAAAGAAAAGTTTTTCTCATGTTGTACTGTTCCACCGAGTCTGCTGCTGTGCGCCACACCTCCATTTTGTGGTGAGAAGCTGCAGCAGCACAGCATACACTGGCAGGAAGTGTTCACGTGCATGTGCATGCGCGGATGCTTTAAGGACTACTTTGCACGCTAGTTGCTTTTTCTTTCTTTTTTTAGCATTTTGACACAGCTAGAACTTAGTTTTACAATTTATCTATATATAGAAAACAAACACGCACACACACATTTAATATTTATTTAAAAAAATCTTTTTAATGTCGTTTGAACTGGATGGGATGACTGTGCAAGTGTACCTAATGAAGTGTCCATTGAGTATATGAGACGAAAGAGAAACCTGCGGAATCTGGCACAGAATGTGAAAGAATATCCTACTACAAGGGTATTGCTGTTTTCTCTACAACAACAGCCATCTCTCACTTTTCATTGTGATGTGAACTTTCTCATATTCAAAAAGCGACACTGTCATCATGTTTTCCGACTTCCACCGCCCACGTTTACGAAGCAGGTGCATTCGTGTGATACTTTCTCTGAAATCCTTTCAGGCAGCCTTACCACATTGCAGGTTTAAATGTGCCTCCTGATTAAATGAAGTATACTGATAGGTTTATCTATGACATGTGCTTTATTTCCACTCAAGTGTCAACCTCTGCTTTGAGAATAACAATGGAGAGATCTGGGGAATAGGTCAAGGGAAACTATCTGCAGGGCATATCAGAGTGGCAAGAGAAATATAAGTCTGCAGCACTTTAGTGTAAAAGCACTCACTGACAAATAAGGTGTCAAGGTACAACATTGTTCAGCAATGCATTTTCCATTTATTCATTCTCAAAGTGGAGGTGAGGTCATCTGTTCCTTGTGCTAGTCCTGTTGTGTTATTTTTCACCCTGAAGCTCTGACAAGGTATATTTAGTTACTTGTGTGATTGTAGACTATTTGCCAGCCACTCACATTCACACTTATGGACCATTAGCGGTCAACCTGCAAGGTTAGGGTGAGAAAAGGAAACGTGCAAACTCTAAAGTGCTGAAATTTGAACCTCCCGATTTTGATGTTTGACTAATGTTAATTTCTTGTTTGACTAATTGTGTCCAACAATATGTATGGGGCTCCTCTTCCTCCTTGGGGAGCCTTCATATAAGGGTGACATCTTAAAGGAAGAATGGATGTGAGATGGGACAAAAAGTGAAAAATTGGTAAAAATATAGAGCAGATCTTCCCTTTTCAACAGCTTCCACATACAGCAATACACACATTCACACCAATGTAGAGGCCTCAATTAACCTGTTGTGCAAGTTTTGGGAATGGGCGAAAAGAGAAAAACTCCACACAGAAAGGTCTGAGCACATTCTGACTGTGATGCAGACATGCTAACCACATGACTCACTTGATTTTTTTTTTCTTGCTTGCTTTTATTATGATGTGACTCAATCATTTTGAACATCAAACTATCTCATTTGCCTTGCTGTTGTGGAAACGAGCTTGTTCACTTGCTGGTTGAGAAGAAGCACCACTTGCGGCTTAGCTCAACTGTGGCAGGGATTTTACTTTCTGGACCTGGCCATATTCAAATGTTTCTCTTATCAATTCTGTGCCAATGTTTCTAATTATCTACTGGGTTTTTTTAACATTCAGGTATTGTCATAGCCCACATTGTATTCATTGTAAATATTCAAAAGAGGTAGGTGGCAGAGGTAGCAGAGGTTTCTTTTAATATTAAGTTGCAATGACAATTATACATTTTGTAGATACAGTAAATTACATTACAATATTATCTATATTGTATTATATAGTCAGGCAAGTCATTTGAATGTTGTAAGGTAATAGGGCAAGTTTGCTCATTTTTGAACATTATAATGTAAAACAGTATCTCTGTGATGAGATCATCGAGATATTTAGGGTTATGAAGAAACAATGTCAAAGTGCCAGTGTTGGACCACATGACTAAAATGCCCATGTGTTCATAAAAGTATTAAAAGCGTGCCCCTCGTTCATAAATCATGTTAGTTTTGTACTTGAAAAAAATACACATTCATAAATGTGTTTTTTTTAAAAACACACATTTATTAAGTGAAACAAATTTATATTATTCTACAATTGTGAACGATTTTAGTTAAAAATTAATTTTGATTTTTTTTCCCCCAGAAACCTATGATAAAATTTAAGAAAACCAAAAATAAGAGCCTTTTCATTGTGAAATCGAATTAGGTTTGCCATTGCTAATCAAAATGATTGTACAGAAAAGTGCCAAACAAAACTAATCATTATCATTTTTGAAAAGGGATCATTTTATTTCATTAGATTGTGTCGATGTACCTAATAAAATGTCATCCACATGACACACTGCTAAGCACAAAGTAAATAGCTTCCTTTTATTGACACTTCGGAGCTCCCAAAAAGTAAATAGGACTCATTGTTTGGTGAAAGTCAATTCGAACTTAATACTCATCAGGAGGAAGGGATGAAGCTTTAACACAGTGAGAAACGTCTGGAGTTGATGTTCATCTTGGTGAGGCCCAGATGTTTCAGTGGGGTGGACAAAGCAAAAGTGGCCTTCATGGGGATGTCACACAACAGATCGGACTCCTCACCGCACTCCTCCAGCTCATATGTCGCATTGTCCAGCATTTCTTTGTGGCGCTCGCACACCTGCTCCACTTTCAGCTTGTTGATCTCCCCACGAAGGCGGATCAGCTGACGGGCCAGATGGTTGTCCTGGTCTTGCATCTCCCTCTTAAGGATGGCGAGGTGATGTGAGAAAGAATAATCGATTTAGGCAGACAGACAACGGTCTTTTGTGAATAACATGAATTAAGTCCAGCATTAAGCCTTTAAATAGATTTTAAAAAATATGGGGTAAGGTAATGGATGGTTTTCTCGTGACATCTTCCACCACCATGTTGAAGGTCAACTCATTGTTTTGTTGTAGTGATTATTGAGTGTTTGAATAGAGACTCTTTTCGATCTGAACCCTCAACGTGGCAGACATATACAGATCATGTGATCTGCAGTAACAAGGACAGGAAATGGGTTTGATGACATTCTTGTTTACTTTTGCACAATTTATTTTACATACTCACCAACCAGGTACAAATGCAAATTACTGAGTCAAAAACAAGAGACAATAATGCTTACATTGACGAACAATGTTTGAGACTTATAGCATTTTTCAAGTAATTCTTATATTGTGATAGTAATTTGCATTGGTGGAGGTAAACATCTTGAGAGCTGCTTCAAATTATGAATCTCTTCTAGGACAAATTATGGCTCAGGGATTACAATAGAAATAAATGAATAATAATAATAATGATAATAATGATAATAATAATGATAATGATAAAATAATAAAGAATATGATATATTATATAATAGTAATATGTATATTGACTAATATTTATGAATTAAGGGTTAGGTGAATTACAAATTACAATATATGGTAAAATTTATACTGCACAAGCGTTTATTGATCAAATTTAAAGACAAAATATGAAAATATCTAAAAAAAACGGATGGCTATGTGATGATTAAAGAAATAAAAACAATCTAAAAGGACTGATGTATTTTCTTTATTAAAAGAACTATTTTATTTTTACTCTTTCCATTTTCTTTATTAAAATAACTTATTTTTAAGCTTTCCAACAACCTACCTGACCCACCTGTCCATTTTGAAAAGCCAATGCGGCCCATGTACTCTTGTAATGAATCTAAAAATGGGCAGGTGTACCTAATGTTGTGGTCAATGGATTTACAAAAGTAAAAAAAAAAAATCTTCTGTGTCGCTTACCAACTCTTTTCTGAGAAAGTCCAAAGCGTCATCAATAGTGTCAAAGCCACAGATGTTTTGTACGACCACGTCTGAACTGCTGTGCGTTGAATTGGCTTGGTCGGGGTCCTGATTCTTGTCTCTCCACGGTCCGCTCTGCAGCCTCTCCTGCCACTCCAGATAGGACGGTCTGCGAGTCTCTAACTTGAGTTTTTCGGTAAGCGCCTTCAAGCTTTCCAGACTTTCCGTGTCTGCCTCGTCTGCAGAGTGTTTGGAATCCATGCGAACAGCTTTAGGGGGATATGACTGGAATCGTTTCTGGACACTTGGCTCTAGACGCGCAACAGGTCTGCACTTCCTTTTAAGAGCAAGAGCGGAGAGGCAGTGACCGCCCATGGCGCCTGCCCGATAGCAAAGGCAAACATAATTAGTTAAAATGCAACGGTAAACCGCTGATAGATTTGATTGGCCGTCTCAAACGAAACGCTGCGGAGGAAACAAGTGCCACTTGGAAGTCCCTCGTCATTGTTAATGTGACGTAACTCAAACTCTTCGCAACCAGTTTCCATAATGAGCAGGAAAATATGAATATATTTTGTTTACATACGTAGACAAATTTGCTAGTATCCCTCTGAGAAAGAAAGAAAGAAAGAAAGAAAGAAAGAAAGAAAGAAAGAAAGAAAGAAAGAAAGAAAGAAAGAAAGAAAGAAAGAAAGAAAGAAAAATCTAAATGGCCAGGTTGAGTCTTTAGCATGTCTCAACAGGTATTTTGGCATCTCGTTGATTCACTCGCAAGAAAAGTACACAACTTAACAACTTGAAGTTTTAGCTCCTATCACACGTATTGTGTTTATGTCGTGACTTCTCTGAATAGTTTGATATTTTTTTTAGCCATTCATATTTTTATATTTTTAGTAGCACGGATTTGGCCTGTTGTTGTTTTTTGTACGTGTAATGAAAAAGCCACAATCGACAATATTGTCCCAGTAGAATTATGACTTGTGCATTTCAGAATTTTCCATTCAGTGATGATACCATATTTGTTGACAGTGCCATTTTCATTAGCTTGTTTTTAGGGACAATTCTGTCGGATCACAAAAATAAATAAAATCTGATTTTGATTTGGAAAAAGTTGATACAATTTTAAGAATTGTTTTGTTAAGTTATTTTAAAGGTCATTGTTCGTTTTTCTTTTATTAGCAAGGGGATATAAGTACGTTCAAGTGTACGTTCCTTTACTCTTTCAATTAAATGTCGCACTTTGTCGACATCTAGCGGATTGTTCTACGTATTGCAAGTGTATTTTGAGAGTCAAACCTGCGCGCGCATGTGTGTGCACGCGCGTTTAAATATTTCCTTAAACGTCTCCTTTTAGTGACAGTTTAAAAATAAGAACCGAGGCATTGTTGAACACTGTGCATAACAACTAGCCACATTTCCATTTAGCTTTTTTAAGAAGTTTTTTTTATGTGCTTTTTATCTGCAAATTATCTACACAGCTGTAAGATTAAGTAAGAAAGAAACTGAGAGACAAAGTGGAAATGCACTCATAATTTTTGCTTCCTCAATCGTGCAACAGCTTGCAACAATGTTAGGAATATGCATGCATGTTCGGGCCTATGCTCAAAGAGGAGATGGGAGAACCACTTCTATTTATGTTCTTATCGTGACAAGGGGAGGAGAAGAAGGAGGAGGAACAAGAGGAGGAGCTGTAGTAGTGCACTGTAGTTTTCTTTCATTTTAGTGCAGGCAGGGAAGTGATTTTAAGTCGAGCTACTTTATATGCCCTCAAAGTTTGCTGGTGTTTGATTTGAGTTGAATGGAGTTTTCTGAGCACATTAAGACCGCCAATGTAGAAGATGTTGTGCTCCAGCAGCCTCTGCACCCTCCCAGCAAGGGCACCTTGTGCATCACCGGCCACCACTTGCTCTTCTCGGACAGGGAGGAGAAAAGCTGTCGGCAAGTTCTGTTGCTCCTCAGAAACATTGATGCTGTTGAGAAAAGGTGAGCAAAGAAGCATCATATTCTAATAACCTTTTTCCTTCTTAACATTGAGATGATCAAACAGCATGATATTTCTAGCTCTGATTGAATCGTTCTCTAATTTACACATAGGTTGTCCAATATCTAACACCTTAATTCCTCAAATGCAGTGTGGAAAACCTTTTGAACTACTTCGGCCTCTTTCCTAATGCCGGCAGCAGCAACAGGTTGGAGGCTCACTTGTGTTGCAATGTGTCAGCAGTTTGTTGCACCTATACAGACCACAGGAAATATGCTACATTACTAAAGCTCTTCCTCGCTGTCGCGTGTGTGGCTTGCTATTACTAACAGCTTCTACTTGTCTGCTGCAGCTATAAAACTTTTTTTTACAGCAAGCGGAAGCCCCATGTAACAAAGTTGTGCAAGTCTAATTTTCTGCACAGCTAGAGTCAAAACATGACACATCTAAAGGGGGAAGTAGTCACAGAGGCTATTTTGCTCTGCGTTTGTATGTAGAACTACAGAATCCTCCGGGACCATCATCATCAAGTGTAAAGATCTGCGTGTGCTCCAGCTTGACATCCCAGGCATGGCGCAATGTCTTAACATTGCGCAATCTATTGAGGTGCATGAAATCATTGGTATTAGGTAACCAAAAGCTGGAAGTTTCTTTTACACATTCACAGCATTAATTGTTGTTTTCTCCAGACGCTGTCCAGTTTGAATTGTGTGGCAGAGATGTATCCTTTCTTTTACCGACCCTCCAATGCCAGCCTCCAGGACCATTGGGGCCTCTCTACCCCTGAAAGGCATTACACTGAAATGGAGGAACTTGTAAGATTGTAAATACAGCACATTATGTCTCCTGGCACCATTTTCCTAACAATGAGCCAACAATCACATGACAGGAAAATGCCAGGGAAACAGAAGGTAGTGGGGGTCAGGAATTAGGACATCCCCTATTCCAAAGTTTACAACTTTATCTTGCAGCAGCAATATAACATTTGTGACAGTGATTAGCCTCGGCACCAAAGTTTAAGTTAGCTATGCGGAGAATTTCCTCTTTCCTGCTAAAGAATACCATTTCTCATGAGGCGCTTGTCTAAAGAACAATAAAGAGACTTGCATCTCACTCAAAAGTCAGTTGGGATAAGTTCCAATTTACCTGTGACTGACACTAATGAAGATAAGGAGTTTAGAAAATAGAGGGATAAACAATAGAGAAACACCTTGATATGTGAGGGGCTTCCCTCAGAACTCTTTTGTGAATGCTGAGAAATGTTCTGGATGGATGGATGGATGGATGGATGGATGGATGGATGGATGGATGGATGGATGGATGGATGGATGGATGGATGGACGGATGGACGGACAGACGGACTGATGGATGGATGGATGGATGGATGGATGGATGGATGGATGGATGGATGGATGGATGGATGGATGGATGGATGGATGGATGGATGGATGGATGGATGGATGGACGGACAGACGGACTGATGGATGGATGGACGGACGGACGGACGGATGGTTTAGTTGGACGGACGGATGGATGGACGGATGGTTTTCAGTCATTTATTTGCTTTGTCATGCTTTGACGGCACCTTCTTTGTTTGCAGCATGAAAGGTGGAGACTGAGCACTGTGAACCAAGACTACTCAGTATGCCCCTCTTATCCTCCAGCTGTCATTGTCCCCAAGGCGATCAATGATGATGCACTGAAAAAGGTTGCCAAATTCAGACAGGGCGGACGCTTCCCTGTCCTCTGCTACTACCACAGGAAGAATGGGATGGTGAGGCCATGGTCCCGCCAACTTTTATTCACAGTAGCCTTATTGTTTTGAAAAGCAAACAAAGCCTATTTTCAGGTAATTTTGCGCAGCGGTCAGCCGCTGACGGGGGCCAACCGGAAGCGTTGCATGGAAGATGAGCTCCTCTTGCAGACTGTGATCGGGGACTCAGACAAAGGTTATATTATCGACACACGATCAGCACAGCAAGCACAGCAGGCAAGGATGATGGGTGGCGGGTTTGAGTCCAAAGCATTCTACAGCAACTGGAAGAGACTACACAGACACATGGAAAGGTGTGTGGACATAACACTATGTGCTCCCAAATTGACACAGTTCAAAAAAGGGAGTATTGCGCCATTGTGAGTGTGAACACAGTCAAGTTGATTCGATTCCAATCAAAGCGGCAAAGAACAGTTTTTTACATAGCGGAAGCAGAATTTGATTTGATGCACTACAAACATACTATCATGTAAAGTTGGCTAGGGAGATCACTTTGAGATCACCATCAGCACATGGGTCGACATAGTACAACACTAATTCTACTGTATCAGTTCTCAAAAGCGTTGATACTCAGAGTCAAAAGTTTGAAAATTCCGATGCAGCAGTAGATAATAATTATTTTTATACAGGGGTAAAACCCTCCAGGAGAGTCTAATCAAGCTGGTGGACGCCTATGGTGACAAGTCCCCAAATATGGATCGCTGGCTCAGTAAGCTAGAAAATTCCAAATGGATGTCTCATGTCCAAACTGCTTTGTCAACTGCTGGCCTGCTGGCAGAATGTGTGGAGAGGTAAGAACAGTTTGTGGTAAATAATGACTTGTATTGTTATTATCATTTGTACATGCATGGTTTCTCTTTGTTTTATCCAGAGATGGTCACTCAGTTCTCGTTCACGGCTCTGAAGGGACAGATGCCACGTTACTTATTAGCACTTTGGCACAACTCATTATGGACCCAAGTTGTCGTTCACTGGAAGGCTTTCTGAGACTTTTAGAGAGGGAGTTTGTACAGGTGTGTGAAATCAAAATTCACTTTTTAAATGGTCGTAAAGACCTAATGTGTAGTTGCGAATTCAATTTTTTCTCTTTGTAATGTTTTTTTATGTCTATCCTACAGGCTGGACACCCATTCCAGCAGCGATGTTCCCACTCAGCCTTCTCTCACGCTCGTCTCCAGCAGGAATGTCCAATGTTCTTGTTGCTGCTGGACTGTGTGTGGCAGTTATGCTGCCAGTTCCCCCTTGCGCTCGGCTTCTCGGAGGCACTGCTCCTCAGGCTGGCTACCGAAGCCTATGCCTCGGACTATGGCACCTTTCTCTGTAACAGCGAGATGGAACGGTCAGTCAGGCTTCAATATTTTTCACTAATATGCAGAACCTGACATTGGCCTTCCTTCCTTCCTAGCTGTGCTCTCCAAGTGAAGGACAAGACTCATTGTTTGTTTCGGGCCCTGCTGAAGCCACGGGAAAGCGAGCAGTACACCAACCCACTATATGAGCCCAATGAACTGGCTATTTGGCCCTCAGTCCACCCACAATCTTTACAGCTATGGAGGGGTGAGCTTTGTTAACATGTGGATTCAAGATCTATTCATTTCTGTGATGAAATTGGAGAGGTAGCATTCAGATCATCTGTTGATAGTAAAATGCAAAATATTTTTCCATTTAACTTTGACAAGAAAGATGTTGTGCCCAGGCACTGGCGGAGCGGGGATTTTTTCGTTGGGGTGCCAAGGATGTCTCACAAACCCCTGAAATTCTTTAAAAAAAAACTCATAAAGATTCAATGTGTTCTCTACGAGAGATGTTGAAATCTGGGGAAAAATACTGTAAAGATTGGGAAATATTTTAGTGCCTCTACAGCTCCCCTTCTCGCCAGTGAATCCAGCTAAAAATATCGATAAAAATTTAATTCTACAGTCCATTCTAATTGTCTGTGTCAAGTTTTCAGGGTGTGTCTTTTTACAGGCTATTTTCTGAGGTGGACCCAACAGACTCGTCACCTGGAACTGGTCCAGGAGGAAATAAGGAACATGGTTATTGAGTGGGAGAAGTTGCCACTCAGCTGATGATCATTCGTCAATGAAGAATTGATTAGGAAAAGCATGATTTAATTGTCTTCCAGTAGGAATTTTACATTGTTACTCTTTTCCACTGACTGTATTGTATTTTCTAATTGGTTTAAAATATATGAAGTGATTTTTGTATACAATGAAACCAAAGCTTAAGATTTAGTTCATGAGAGTTCATAAGTGCTGTTACTTCACAATCCAAATTTGAAGACAGTTTGCGCCAATATCACAATTTCTATCCACACTGAGATGGGGCTAAAAAGTTTTAGACTATTTTCTAGCTCTAAAATGTACAGGTATGTTTTTAAGCTGGTAAGGACAAGTGTCAGGGGTATGGAATTTGTACATTTTAGAGTTTCACCTCGGTAAGGTACATTGTATTGTACAACGTTTAAATGTGTAAAGCACAGGTGTCAAACTCAAGGCCTGGGGGCCAAATACAGCCCACCACATCATTTTATGTGGCCCGCGAAGACAAATTGTGCATCAAATTCGTGTCATTACTAGAATTGCAAATTGTCTTCACTTTTAATAATATCTTTTTTTTTATTAAATATTTGACCAGTTTTTACTCGTCTGATTTGAAAACGAGTTATTTGTCAGTTTGTTTTGTAGCTATTACTGTATATAATGAGGTGCTCATACATTTATTTGTGTTGACAGTCATAATGGCCCTCCGAAAGAAGCTATGAGTACAATGCGGCCCGCGAAAAAAATGAGATTGACACCCCTGGTGTATAGTGCAAATGGGTTTTGTAAAGGATAGTTTAAGAACGAATTGTGGACCTTGGATTCGATGTTATAATATCTAATATAATAAAACCACTATGCACTCAAAAAGCACAAAACGTGCCAGTTCTTAACCTTGTAAAATCAAAATGAGCAATTTTAAATGGCATGAGGCACACAAATATACTGTTGTACTACATGTTTACTATTCTTACCAATTGTATAGTTTCCTACCCTTGCAAACAACTCCCATGCTGTTGAATACACAGTACGTTATCAGTCAAAGGCTGAATCGTGGACATACCCACCAGTCTTGTTAAGCTCAGCTAAATGCTCTTCACAATGCAAATCCCTTTGCACAGCATGTCAGCATTATGCATAAGTGCACGAGACTGTAACATGTAGACAAGAACCACAAAGCCTCCATGATTTTCTACAACTGACATGGAAAATTGAGGGAACTCGTCCAATGGACTAATCTTTGCATCGCTTGCATTGAGAATCATCATCTTCATCTGGGATTTTTTTTTTTTTTAAGGCAAATGTTTTAGGTCGGTTTGTGTGATGATTCAAATGTATCAAAAGAGTATTCTTTTCAAATAAGACCTACACGTTCCAGACTCTGCAGCATGCTAGGGGTTGAATTTGACCAAATTTTGTCAAGACTACTACTGGACAATCTGGTGTGATGGCCAGGCTAGATCTGTTTTGTCGTGGTGGTCTAAGGATGCAGACTTTGTCCCATCGTAGCTTCAGCTGCATACATGGACACATGAGCAGGTGGAACAGCAAAGAAACTTCCAATCCACCAACTGATCAGGAAAACCCACGAGTGCTCATCACGGGTAAGGTTGTTAGAAACTGTGGGAATGAATGCTTGTGCATTTTCTTTTAACTCGTGATAATTGAATAAATATTGTTATAATGGTTCAAATAATTATGTACGCATGCATGTGCTGTGTTTACTGTGTTCCTGCTGTAGGATACTATTTACACTCACATAAAAGAGTCAGCAGTGTAGCTGTGTGTAGAATGAATAATAATAATAATAATGATAAACATGCTCTCATGTTTTGTCTCGGGATTCAATTTGGGAACCCACATTAAAAAAAAAAAAAAAGGATTTCTATAAATAGTAAGCTTGCCTTTGTATGCAGGTGGACTTGGACAGTTAGGTGTGGGGCTTGCCCAAATGCTCAGGTGAGACATTTCAGAAATTAATTCACCATGAAAAAAATATGTATGAAAAATTGATGAAACGGTGCTTTAATTGTTGATCAGGAAAGAATATGGAACAGAGAATGTAATTCTCTCAGACATAAAGAAGCCCCTGCCTCATGTTTTTAATAGTGGTAAGTTCTGCATTACTCAATTTATTTTGATCCTAATTAGTTAACATCCAATCATAATATGAAGCAAGAACTAAACTCCCCTCTTTCTCCATCAGGACCATTTGTATATGCTGATGTGTTGGACTACAAACATCTGAGAGAAGTCATTGTGAATAACCGCATCAACTGGCTTGTCCATTACAGTGCTCTGTTGAGTGCTGTTGGGGAAGCTAATGTGGCTTTAGCTCGCAAAATCAACATCACAGGTTTGTTTACACACACCATTACACATGATACATTTATTATGCTAATTATTATTATACAGGTACTACAATCTGTTTCTAATTAAGGTCTACATAATGTGCTGGACTTGGCTTTGGAGAACAGCCTGCGCATTTTTATGCCGAGCACCATTGGAGCATTTGGTCCTTCCTCTCCTCGTGATCCGGTGCCTGACCTCTGTGTCCAAAGACCACAAACCATCTATGGCGTGTCCAAAGTTCACGGTGAACTCATGGGAGAGGTAGATCAGTTTTGAACACCGTACATAATATTTGCTCAAAAAGTGGTTTCCATTCTGATTTTTCTACTATACCTTCATTCATAATAATCTATCAAAATCAACTCAGCACATTTACTATGACTGATTGTGATATGTCGCAATCAACCAAAGCTTATAGTAACGTTTTTGGAGAGCCTGGTGTTAAAGGTTTTTCTTGCAAAATTTGTGACCAGATTATAGTTATTATAATGTGTATAATATTTATGTCAATTAAGTATCATTATTTTTTGTTGGATAGCAAATAGCCAAAAAAATATTATTTTGTGGATTTGCACTTTTTTTGTTTTACGGACCTCCTGAGATATTCATGCATGGTTGCTAACCACTGAACATAATATTATCATAAAATTCATTTGGCCAAATAATCCAACAATGCCTTTCCCTGTAATACTTTTTGAAGTTGTCATAAATGCCTCCACCACTGCAGTATATTGAAAAGAGCATTTAGAAAAGACAAGACTCCTACAGAGTAACACCTCTATACATTTATTTTAGTATCTTCATCATAAATATGGCCTGGACTTCCGCTGCTTACGTTACCCGGGAGTGATATCATTCAACACACTTCCTGGGGGAGGCACAACAGGTAATACTTTACCACCATTGGAAAATGTCTAACATACACAGTATAATCCAGTCTTGATGGATATTTTAGACTCAGTATTTTCCATCTTTATTCACAGACTACGCAGTTCAAATCTTCCATGATGCCCTCAGAAAGGGTCACCATGAGTGCTACTTGCGCCCCGACACCCGTCTTCCTATGATGCACATCTCTGACTGCCACCGTGCCACTGTTGAGTTTATGCAGACCCCCGAGTGTCAGCTCTCCCTCCGTACCTATAACATTGCTGCCATAAGCTTCACTCCAGAGGAGGTGGCCCAGGAAATACGCAAGCATGTCCCTCAACTGAAGGTCACGTACAATCCAGATGCTGTCCGTCAGACAATTGGTATGACTATGATCTATTTTACAGTATAAGCACATCCTATATGAAAGACTGACAATATATTCTCATCATGGCTATGTCTTTGTAGCAGACAGCTGGCCGATGCGGGTTGATGACTCGAACGCCCGGAGGGATTGGGGCTGGGTGCCAGTGTTCGGACTAGAGGACCTGGTTCCGGACATGCTGCACTCCATTCAGAACAGTTCAGAACAGACGTTCCACAGTTAGCTAGAACACTTTTTTCTTCTTCCAGGAAATGACATATGTCCAGTTACTATGTACTCTTGTTCCGTTTTGTTTTACAAACTCTAATCCCAATGAAATAAAAACCAAATGCAATGATTTTTTTTCCCCTTTCAACCTGCATTCTATTAACTATACCACAAAGACAAGATTTAATAAGTTAAAACTGCAAAATGTATTGATATTTTGCAAATATTCACTCATTTCAAATTTATTATCTTCAACATGTTCCAAATACGGTGCAAACAGAAAGCTATCATAGCATTCAGCAGATTAATGCGGATTTTTTATTTTTTTTTAACCTGACTTCGGGCAGTAGGTAATGGTGACATCTGGTGGTGAATAACCAAAAGGATTACTTTCTTTTTTTTTTTTAAAATTAATTTTAAAAAGTTGAACCAAGAAAATCAATCAAAATGTGTGGTTCGATATGTTCGGACCAAGGGAGCCAAACAAATTCGGACTTTATTTTGCACGACATACACAGTATTGTTTAGCAGCATTAACCATCCAAATTACAACATCAATACAACAAAGAAAATGCAGACATTTTTAAGATTTTTTTTTCTCAGCAGCGACTAAAGTGTCATTATTCCGAATTAACGCTGCTGAGCTGTCGAGCTAATTTTTTTGTTAACAGTCCGCAATGTGCTCAAGTCAACCAATTTTTACGGATGGCACTACATTGAATCCGAGCTGAGCGAGTCACCGAAGGGGTTCGACTCGTTCGAGAGTATTTCCGAACCACCTGAATATTCTTCAGCCAGTCCCAAACTTTGCTAAAATTAACTTTCCTTGCAAGTAGCGATTCCAAACGAGCCGCCATTCCGAGCAGGTGCTTGAGCGGCGGATAAATTGACAGGAAGAGGGCGGGGTAAGCTAACACGTGATGCCAGTATTTTTTTATTATGACCTCATTTCTTTTCGGGTTTAATGGTCTTGACGCATCTAAAATGAAGTTATATAAATCATTTATTGTATATATTTTGTACATTATGAATTTTAACCTCCGAACAATCTCCTTAGTTGATTGATTTGATAAAAAATGAAAATATTGCACTTAAAACACTTCATTTTTTAATGTATACTAAATTGTATAACAGTAAGTATTTATTTGATGCACTTGTTGAACGAGAAAGACAACACAACACCGCAACTGTCTGAATATGCATGCGGAATGAGTATTTTATTTATAACCAGTTTATAAAAATAAAATACAAAATAATTTTAAAAGAACTAACAACAGAATAAAAAGAAAAAAATCACTGTACAAGGCATTGATATGATACAAATGATATCATCAACATAAATATTACAATTATATACAATGCAAAAAAAAAAAAAAAAACTGGATACATTCTTTCCCATGGAGACCTTTTATGGATTAAAACCAACACATACAAAAATCAATCATTAATAAAATTAAATAAAAATAAATATCAGTTTAAATAACAGACGGCCATAATCAGCAAGTTACCGTTGTAATGTTACCGTAAATAAATAAAACGTCAAGTTTTTTCGTAAAAGTACAACAACCCCTTTCTAAGAACAAAAAAAACGCGCTAACGCTACAACTGCACGCCACTTTTGTACGGTTATAACAAAAACAAAAAACCCGTGATTATCTTTTCGAAGTAGCTGTTTTATTGTTGTTTTAACCTCACTTCCGCTGAAGCCTGCTTAAAATGTGTTTGGGGTTATTTCACAATGCGAAAAGGGATCTTTTTGCGTTTCAAAGTGGCCAGAGAAGAAGAGGCATTAAGGCGGCGGGACCAATCGCCAATTCATCGATAGAACACCGTTGGGCGAAAAAGCAGCGAACATTGGATCGCCTACAAGGAGCTCTACACACTTTTGTTGCACATGTATCAAAATATTTGGCAACGTAATCCGTTTGCGCAGCCTATTTGAATAAAGTCAAGAGGTTGAAAACATTGGGTGCGCTCAAAAAAAAAAAAAAAAAATCACAATCATCAATCAGTGCAGAAAAATTGCCCCTTTTCCATTGCACGGTACCTACTTGGTTCTACTATGTTTTGGTGTTTTTCCACACGTTAAAACAAGATTCTATTTGTAAAACTCGGTCAGTCGGGGTTCCAAACGGAATGGTTGATCAGATTTGTCGGATGTACAATTTGAAACAATCACACACGCTAACATTAGCTTAGCATGGTGCTTAGCCTTTATTTTTGTGATCATTATTGGACCAAATAAGTTTTTTTTAATCATGATTGGTTATCGGATTTTTCATAATGATAATTTTACTAATTATCATGGCGGTTTTCCGACCTGGTACAGTGCAGCGGAAATATAAGTTCATTTACTTTAGTACTCATAGTATCACCGGACTAATATGTAAATTTGCCATCATTTCAAGGTGTGGTCAAGTTGCCACCAAATGAACTGCTCATCATAATGAAGTTTGCGTGATAAGCTTTTCAACTTATTAGTCACAGTGAGGTAAAAAGATGCAGCTTATTTTGTCTTAGTAGTGGATTCAGCATGCAGGAATGCATTAGTGTGCCGAGGGACAGGAAGCCGTTTATCGTACAAGCGGAGAAGAAGCTTTAGAGCTGGAATTAAACAGTGGTTACCTTTTGCTCACGTGCACAAACATGTCATTCCATCTTTATCCTCACTCGAGTACTTATGGTACGGTCGGTATGGTGTGGAAAATGTTACTACTACTGATAGCGGAAGACGCTGCGTTGGTGTCAAAGGGGCTTTGAGACCACCGCTGAAGCTGTAAAATTGTAGTCAAGCCTTTTGCAGTTTGTACAAAACTCTGACGCAAAAAACAAAATTGGAGCATTAAACACATACTTGGCTTGTCCAAAAGAGCGACGCAAATAGTTCCAGCGTTTGTGTGGTGCTACGAAGGTTTCCTGTACTCCCTCTAAAGACGGAATATTGGCGGCTCGACACACCGGCAGGGTTAAAAGGTCAGCTGAGACGCACGTCTGAATACAGCGTCATGCAAAAATGCCAGCTTTCAAATTCTGTTAATACTTGGAATATTGGCACACACACAAAAAAGGTGGATAAATCCTGGCTTGAAGAGGCTGCGTCGACGGGACTACAGTAGGCACAGGAAGGTTTGCGCGTTTCCACGCACTCAACATGACTGATTGTATCTTCGTAGCGTTGTCTTTCAATTGAAGCACACGCGCAAAAACAGGAGAGGGCGGGCTTGCTTAAGCGATGCCAAGCATGAAAGGAAAAATCTCCATGAATACAACTGTACAACTGCGGCACGGCTTGAGCGAAAAGCCCAAACAGTCTCAGGATGCAAACCGAGTGCATTAATATGAGTTAGTGCTGAAAAAGTGACGATATACTGGCTGCATTGTGAATACGAGATGAAAAAAAAACGGGGAAGCGACTTACATGGTATGTTACGCTGCAGTGATTCCCAACCGCTAATGTGCCGAGGGAAATTATCCAATTTCACGATATGAAAATGAAAATCGATTATTAAAATCACCAATCATTTTTTAAGGATAATAGTAAAATGAGATTGATCACTCCTGTTTTCCGTTAATTATGTAGTATTTTTTTTGGCGGTGTGCTTTTTCTTTTAATGTAAAATGTGCGTTGGCTCAATAAAGGTTGGGAAACACTGTGCTACAGTACCAACTATCGAAATCGCAGCTGCACTATTTTGTTATCCAACAAGATAACATGAATATTAGAAAACGTTAACAGAAGAGGGGGGCGCGATGAGGTTCGGAAAAAGGAGGAATACCGAAAACTGTTCTTCGTCCACCTTCGGGGCAACTATCTGGCCAGCTTGCTGGAGCACTTGCCTTCCCGACTGCAGCCCTTCCCCCTGGACAGGTGGAAGGCAGCGGTGCGGGCCTGCCGGCTGCAGCATGTCTCCTGGTGGTGATGGTGGTGGTAGAGGCGGCGCGGCGGGGGCGACCCGGAGAAGCTGGGCGGCGAGCGGCTGCGGCCCAGGCAGCCTCCTGCCAAGCTGCCGCGGTGCTCGTGGCGTGACGGCGAGGAGCTGACGGAGCGCTGCAGCGAGGACGAGCTGCGGGGTGAGGCGCTGGAGCTGCGGACGTGGTGCGGCGAGCTGGTCAGGCTGCTGACGCCCGTTGCCCGAGAGCCGGCGTATGGGGCCGACAGGCGGTGGTGGGCCGCCGAGGAGCCGCGGGCGCCGTGCATCAGCTGAGCCAGGCAGCTCAGGAGGTCGGAGTCGCTGGTGCTGCCCGCTCGGATGCGGTAGCGCCGGATCCTAAAGCAAAACAAAGGTCATCTTAAGTGCAACAAATATGCGGACGCACAAGAAAACCCCAATTCCCCGTGTCAAAGCATGTGGACGGACCTGCTAAAAAATTGAAAGGTTAATTTATTCTCATAGAAAATGACAAAGACGCGTTCAAGTACCTGCCCTCCACAGTGTTGCGGCACGGCGGCTTGCCAGGAGGCGGGCGGGGCAGGAACTGGGCGGCCAGCTGCTCGGCGGACGAGGCCGAGTGAACGGGCCGAGGGATCCTGCTCCGACGGGATAGGGGGCTGGAAGACGAAGACAGGGAGACATCCCCGTGCCGGTCCGAGCGTGAACCCATGAGAGAGTCCTCCTCCTGGGAGCGATCCGAGGCAGACGACAGCGGGTCCCTGGCGAGGGAAGCCACGGCGGCCGGCGCGCGGCGGTCAGAGAGGGACGGCGAGGCGGAGGGTGATGGCAGCGGGACCGGGTTGTTGGCTTTCTTCTGCAGGAGCTTTTCTTTGGCCGAACCCGGGGGCGGTGGTTCCAGCACGGGAATACGACTCTGCCGGCGGCGAGGTGCGGAGGGGGAAACTTGGCTGTCCACCGTTTCCGGTGCTAGATTGTCTTTCTCAGAGCCAGGAGGGGTCTGCAAGTGGTGTCCACTGGGGAAGGAGGGGCTAAGAGGCGAGCGGGGGGAGTTGCTTCGGCAGCTCGGCACCGGACTCGGGGCGTCCCCGTTGAGCGGCGGCGGGTCTGTAGGCGTCCCCGGAGATTCACTCATAGGCTCTGCTTTGGCTTCGCTGCATCTCTCCGGTGTATGGGCGCTGTCAGATCCCGACGCCGAGGACAGCCCGGACGGACGCTGAGCCGTCAACTGGAGGGGGGAAGGAGACAAAAGGGACAAGACATTTTGAGTTAATAAGGTGTTAAACCCCCAGGGGGACGTGATTAATTGCTGGAGAAAGGCTTGTTGCTGGAAGACGACAACATGTGACGCTGTGGCGCTCCAGCAAGTAGCCTGATGCAGGAGGAGCAATTTGGAGTCGCTTGGAGTCTGCTATTCGCGTGGGATAGTGACCGAGCCCTGGCGCGAATAGCGGAGTAGTTGACGCCTCCACAAACATTTCTGAAAGCCACAGATGGCGGCAAAACACTTTTTATTATTAGCTAATGCAACAGCCTCACGAAATGAAGCTTGTCCAACATAGCTTCGAGGCGCCTAACAACAGCTTTGTATTAGACATGGTTTGGGCTTGAACACTGTAACAAGTTTTGAAACCAAATCTTATGCAAGCCATTTCTTTGTTACGCTAATGTTGCAAAACAAGTCTGAAATAATATTTAAGCGTTTTACTGTCATAGTTTGTGCTATTTTGACAATTTTGATTCATAAAGGCTTTTAGAAAGGGAATTACTGTATCTATACATTATGCTCCGTCTCGTAGATAAGTAGTGCTTTAGCGCCATCTTGGTGGCGATGCTCTAGTAGAGATGGGAGTGAGTTTTACGATACACGACCCCAAAAAGTAGTGGCTTGCCACCATCCTGTGCCATCTAAAGCCATTTGTAAACCTTCTCAGCGGGGCGTCAAGGACTAAGTTTTTCGCTATTCGCGGCAGGGCTCGGTCCCCATCCCCCGCGAATAGACTGGGTTTACTCTGTATCTGTGCGGGTAGTGATCGATGGAGACTAGTTGGTCAACGACAGCATGCAGTTACCATAGCTACCATTATCAGACACACAACACGTGCTATGGGGCATGGTGTCAGTCAAGCTCGTGAGCGCTAAACCAGGGACGGGCGGACAGCAAAGGTTTGGTTTCACGCAACTTGGCAGGGGGCTTCAGTGAAGAGAGGGTGAGGAACAAATACAGGGAGAGAGAGAGGAAGAGGAAGATGGAGAGCACAAAGACCATCTGAAACAAAAGAGACCATGCGACCTGTGGTCATGAGTCGACATTCCAAACGCGCACGCACGCATGCTACACTCGCATTCACAATATGATTCCAAACACGGCGCAAACACACAACTTGTGCTCAGATCACTAGGAGCAAGTACATGTTAGAGGCATGCTGTCAATGCACGAGCGTTTTGGCATAGTCAAACCAGGCCATGGGACGGGGATGGGGGGGGCCAGAACAAGCAGCTGAAAGAAAATAAATAAATAATAAAAGGAAAAATGTTTCGCCATGGAAGCTGAATGGAAGTGGAACCTCCAAAGTCATAGACTTTTTACTTTTTCTTCTTTAGTTTGTTTTTTTGCACTGGACGTTTGAGGTTCCGCTATGAAGGGGGGGCGGTCACCTGCTGCAGCTGGGCCCTGGTTATACGTATGACAGAGGGGAAGTTGGCGTTGGCGGCGCCGGCCGGGATGGCGGGCAGTTTCCTGCGACTGGGTGAGGGTCTGAGTGGAAGCGGAACGAAAGAGGAAGACAGCGGGCGGTCCCGGTGTTGGTCGGCCGACTGGCTGCGCCTCATGGCCAGCGGGTGGCGCTGGTGGAGAGGGTCCGACAGGGTGCTGAGGAGGGTGTGAGGGCTGGGGGAGCGCAGAGGGACGGGGACGAAGGTCCGGGCGGCCGCTTCCTCGGGCAGGGACGGAGGAGAGGTGGGGTGCTAAGAAAGAGGAGGGGCGGTGAAACAAGGGAGGAGGTTGGAGCCCCTTTCACACCGACTGGAAACTACCGACACGGATGGAGGGATGGAGTTGACCCGGCAATTTTGGAAATTGTGATTAGGAATGGGCACAATTATAATTACGGATGAATTTGAAGCAATTTAGTCAAAACAGAGAGATTCCAACGTCAATTGATGTTTTTTTTTTTTAAATGTCGTTAAATGCCCATTGCTAATTCTTGCCATTTTATAAGTGAGCAAGACTTGCATGAGTTGTGTCACTCGCAAAGAAAAGTTCAAATCAAGCATGATCTGCAAAAAAAAAAAAAAAAAAGCCAAAAGTCCTTCGTGCTCTAAGCCGATTATTCAAAGTGTGGATTTCATGTCATGGTCATCCCATAAAAAAAGTGATTCCCAACCTCAGGGCCTTAACAATTAACAAAAAGATTGAATTTCACTTCCTTAACCAGAAGATTATTATTTTAGCATTTTAAACACCTGTTATTCACAGGAGACCGAGCCATGTGGCGAAAAGCAAACCTTCCGATATGTGCCTTGTCTTAATTAATAAAGGTTGGGAAACACTGATTCTCAATTTTATCGTTTGTCACCACAGCAGAGTTGCCAGAAATGAGCATTGACAGCGAGAACGCCGACTCAGCAGCCTTTGAACGGTGTCATGAAAAAACTAAATGCAGAGCGCAGTCGCTATGGCCGAGGTCTTACCTGGGTGAGGACCCCCTCGGTCAGCACTTCGGCAGGGCTGGTGGGGGTCACAGGGGGCAAGGCCTCGGCGGGCCCCACGCTGAGATCCAACTTGTCAGCTTTGGCGCTTCCCTTGGACGAAGTCAAACTGTCCGGCTTTGCTTTTCCGGAGCCGGTGCTTGGCAGGCCCCGGTCCCACCCGGGTTCCTGCAGGACCTCCGCCTCCTGCTCTTCTTCCTCCTCTTCCGATGGGCTTGAACTGGCCTTGGTTTCGGGCCGCTCCACTAGGACCCAGTCCCGCGAGTCTACGTCCTGCCGGCCCGAGCTGAGGTTGAGGGCCACGAAGCCCCCGCTGCTGGCCGCCCCGTCGCCGTGCTCCGGAGAAGCAGGGGACGGCGCTTTGGGAGACCCCCCGACACCGCCGCCAGAAAGGAACTCTTCGTCATAGTGCCAAATCCGCTCACGACGCTCTCCATTAGGAGGCGTTAGAGCCTGATTGACTGGGATGATGGCGGCCCCCTCGGCTCCCTCCTCGTCCACTTGTTGTTCTTGTTGCTGCTGGGCAGTACTGGGCGTCTGCTTTGTGGGACTACAAGGACACCAAACAAGCAGTAAGCAAACATTTAACAACGTAAAGACAAGAGTCGGTTAATACAGTGCAGTAGGGGTTCGTAATTAGGGTGTCAAGTCAGCAATAGGGCGTGAAATTTGCCTGAGGCATTCAAAATAAGGCTTCAAACCAGAGTTGGGGTTTCAAAGCCTGGGTTAGGGTTCCAGAGAGTCCCTGAGAACGTACCAGGCCTCGAGGAAGCGTTCTGGATTGGGTTTGGACTCGAGTCCAAGTCTCCTTTCCAGCTCAAAGCTGTGGATGTTGCGCAGCTTCCTGACCAGAGGCCCCTCGCGCTCCTCCGACATCATCTTGACGGGCGACCCCAGGCTGAGGCCTCCGAATGGGCTTTGGTTGCCCTGGGGGTTGCCTTGCTCCTCTTCAGCGGCAGCCTGGATGGAAATGCACACGAGCATCGGGTTTAAGGTTCTGAACCGATATCAGGTTTGTATACCAATAATGATGGGGTTTGCCGTTCACCTTCCATAAGGCCGTGCGTATCCGGTTACGGTTACGGTCAAGCTCCTCCCACACATCAGCTTCCTGCGCTCGCGGCGGGTGACCCGGAGAACCTGGCACACGTTCAGGTGCGGCCATGTTGTTGTCGGCGTCGCTGAGTTGCTCGTCCTGCAGGACCTCCTCGGTGTTCTCGCGCAGCAAGTCGCCTGGAATCACCGAGGCGTTGGCCATGCTGAAGTGGGAAAAGGAAACACGGAAAGTGATTTTCAGAAACGCTAAATTTCTTGGTCTAGTAATATCTAGTGATAGGACACGCACCCCATGTGAGCGGGCGTGAGGCGGGTATGATGCTGCGGCGTGGTGGCGCTGGAGCTGATCACCAGGCTGCCGTCCGTGGCCGCCCTCTCCCAGTCGTACGGGTCGTTCTCCACCACGTTGTACGTCTTCATGCTGTTGTCGAACACTGACATCAACAGCTGAGAAACAACAAAAAAAATGCGTCAGTCTCCACCGGGGTTGTCGAAACTTCTTCCTCTGAGGGCTAAAAATTTAAACCTGGTAGTCAGGCTTGGTGAAGTAGTCCAGGCTGGAGATGTGTTCCAAGAAGACACCGAATTCCGCCGGCAAGTGTTTAAGCATCAGATGGTGATCGTACGTGTCCTTTAATTTGCCCACGTGCTCCTGAGTTAACACAAGTGCACGCTAGTCAAACATTTGCGCTTACAAGATCGGAGACGGCTGAGATTGCTTTTGCCTTACTTTGTCCTTGATCTTCCTCCACGGCAACTGGCCGACAAGGAACTCCACCAGCATGTAAAAGAGGGACCACAGGTCGTCATGGCGACCCATCTCCTGCACAAGTACACCGCGGTTGAGGTGTCAAACACGTCACAGCACCAAATACTTTTAAAATGATTGACAATAAAAAGATTAAATGGCAAAAAAAAAAAAAAAACTAGCGCATCGCCACAATTTTGCAACATGACGTGTTTACCTTATTTTTGTGTGCGTTGACGGATGCGTAGCGCACGGTTCCCCGGAATCCTGCCACTGGGCGGGGCTGACGAGCAAAGACGGAGTTGGTACACATGAAAAATGATTCCATGCCGTGTTATTCACTTACCGGTCGGACCTCTTGGCACGAGTTGGTGAACTGGCGGGCTAAGCCAAAGTCCAGCATGTAGCATGTGCGGCAGGTGCTGGGGAAGCGACCCATGGCGAAGTTGGACTGAAGAAAAAAAATACCTCAGCAAAAATATGAACAAATTCCACATTATGGCCCACTCGGGTCTGTAATCCCGACCGCCATTAGCATTTTTTCCCTAAACATAGTTAATTATTTTGGTATTTATTCATTTTCTTCCTTTAATAGACGTCTTGTGAATAAAAAAAGCTTACTGGTTTGATATCACGATGCAGGAATCCCACTGAGTGGATGCTCTCGATGGCCTCTAGGATTTGCCGACCCAGACGCAGCGTGGTGCTGATGCTGAACGTCCCCCGGCTCATGCTCCTCCTCAGGTCAGCCAGATTACGACCCTGCCAGGACACGTAGATGATTAGCTTGTCTCTCTCATATTCCATCGAAGCAGAAGCATTTTCAAAATACCCTCTTCAATCTTTTCATTTTAGCAAAGCACAAGGCAAGACAAAGGCAACCAACCTGAAGCTCCATCACCACGTAGTTGAAGCGGTCGTTGCGGCCGCATCCTACAAAGCGACACACGTGATCCTTCCCTGCGAGGAACAAAACGCACGCGACGTCAGACATGCTTATTGACCGGTTGGTCGTTTGATTCGTAGGCACTGACCCAATTTTTTTGTTGGCTCTACTCATGTTAAACATGTCTGTTGGATGCTAAATGATTTTTTGAAATAAAATCCTAGTGGCCGTTTTTAAATCAAAATGGCCACTTGGAACCAAAATGGCAGCCTAGCATCGGTCTTATCGTGTGGCTCCCTTCGATGTTTTCTCTTAACAGCTGTGCGGGTCTGCAGTTTTGGACGAAGAGCTGAGGAGTCGGGTTTCATCTCCGGTTACGTTCGGGTTCCCTCGGGGGAGGCAACGCAAGCACGACGTCCCGAGGCATCGGCCATTAGATGGCTAACACGATCCCGGTCTATTGATTTTTCCTCTCGGATGAGGAGGGACATAAAGGGCGGTTGATGTAAAAGACAAAGAAGAGGAAAGGTGTCTGTTGTGCCACCTGAAACATGTACGCTAGCTTAAGTGACTCGCATACTCATGATTGTCCAGCTGGCCACATTTTATTTTATGTGAAAACGTTTTTTGTTTTTTTTTCTAAATCCAAGATGGCCGCTCCAGACTATAATGACAGACTTTTGGTCTCTTGAAATTTGGCGTTTTCAAACTATTTTGTGAGTCTACGTGTGTTCGACATGCCTGGTGACTCCTGGAAATGATCTTAAAATGGCTGCCTCAAAGCAAGACGGCAAGATTTTCTGTCTCTCTTCAAGCTGGGCTCTTTTTGAAAGGCCTCTGGCAAGAATCCCAAAGATCATCTCGGGTGACTGGCGTCGGCAGGTCAGAGCGGTCAGGACGATCAATAGGTTGAAAAATGACTCCGGATGCATTGGAGGACTCACCCTGCAGCTTCTTCAGCACGGCCACCTCCATCTTGAGGACCTGCTTGGGCTGCTGAGCTGACTCCACCTTGAGCGCCACGCTGACCCGGGTCAGCAGGTCCAGCGCCTCGTAGATCTCCCCAAAACCACCGCCCCCGATCTTCTTCACCTGGACGCCAAGAGCAAGGGGGCAAAACAAGTAAAAAATACATTAATTCCCTGTTTAACACAGAACTAAAAAAAATTGGACGTGTATTTATTTGGTGACAGATGGGCTGCTCTCTAAACACCCTACCCTCAATTAAACGCACCAGGAAAAAGCACACGCCAGTCATTTGCTGCGCGCATCTTCTCATCTGATTGGCACCCTGCCTCTGCAACCTTTACACTCTCACCTCTCAGCACTGAGCGGCGCTTTCATTTCCCTAAGCCGCCGCGTGCCCTTCGCTGTCCTCCATGCGAGGATTAACTGCAGCATTCTTACGTAAGTGAGCTCCTAAGCGGATAGGAAGCGAAGACACGGCGAGGAGCTAACGCGGCCGGCGCTCAAGGAGTCGCTCTCGCTCGTTTTCTCTCCCTGGGACCAACGCGCCCCCCTCTTGCCGCTTTTATAGCTCAATGATTGCCAGAAATAGCAACGGCGAGGCTATTTTTAGACCACACGCTGCCGCAGTGCTACTTGCGACCCCGGAAATGCCCGTTGTGACTCGAGTCGCCAGACTCCAGTCAGACTTGAGTCGACAATGTTACTTTGACATGCTTGGCTGAAATTGACAAAATTCTTGACTATGAATTAAATTTAGGGATGCACCGAAATAAAAATTCTTGGCCGAAACCGAAAACCAAAAATGAGGAAACCAAGGCCGAAAACCGAAACACCGAAAGAAATGATTATGCCAGTTATTAGAACCACAGCATTTATGGCTACATGTGTACTAACCTCACTAAAATCAAGGCATTGCAATAAACCAGTTACAAAAGTATGAAAATATTTATTTAGCACTGACATTACAACAATGCACAATATAAATTCAAATTCAAAAATAAAATGAAATAAAAATAAAATGTTTAACTTGACCCCACTCATGTGTACATTAAATAATAATTTACAGGCTTATAACTGACTGGCCTGCTGAAAGACTGTAAAATTAAATATGTTCTCTTGGCAGAATCACTGGAGAACTTTCTTGCCTTTTCAAAAACGTTTGCCACAGACGGAGTGGGCGTGCTCGGTGTCAGTTTCCTTTTCTGTGTCGCCTTCTTCTCATATTCAGAATGGCGATCGGGATGTTTGGATTTCAGGTAATGAATTAAACCCGACGTGGAGAAACTTTTTGCAGATGCACCCCTCTTGAAATTTCAGCATTGCATGTTTTGCAAATCGCTATCCGTGGGTCTTTCTCTGAGATAGTGAAATCAGTCCACACCGCAGACATGCTGGCTCTTATCCCGTTTTCTCGCGTGCTGGCTGCGCTGTTTGCTCACGTCATCACAAGTTTCGGCCGTGTTGTTTCGGTGATTTAGGTCTTTCGGCCAAAAACCGAAAATGCACTTTTGGGTCATTTTCGGCCGAAAATTTTCGGTGGCCGAATTTTCGGTGCATCCCTAATTAAATTATTAGTTTGTTCTTGAATATATCAAGTATGTTGTGACAAACTTGCTTGAAAATAAGCGGGGATTCCACACCACTCGCTTGATTTTGGTCACTCTAACTGGGGATATGCTCAAAACGTGAGACTTACTTATGACTCGCACAAATGTGACTTCTGACCAAAACGTCGTCATCACTCACCACTTTCCATCGCTCCTTCACCAGGGAGAGCACGCTGAGAATGTCGGCTTGCTCCGCTCCCCCGCTCATGCCGCCTGAAGACCCGGACCGTTACGTTGCCCCTGGCACCCCCCACCCCGCCGCTCTTAAGTGAGTCTCAGACGGGGCCGAGCATCTGGAACCTGTAAAACGGCCCTGTGGATGAAAAATGACAACAACTCAACACACAGCCATACTAAAAAACAAAACGATAAATAAAAATAAATAATATTTTTACTGGAATAAAAAAGTAGTTAATCCTTTACGTTAATTATAAAGTGAAGTAAAAGCACGAGCTTTTAAATTCAACATCTGCAAAAGATATGGCCCAGCTGTCACTTTTAAAACTCAAATGTGGCCCCTGAGCTCAAATGTGCGCTCAAGAAAAAACAGCTGACAGCAGCTGACAGACATCACTCGTAAGCCATTGGCTTAAGAGCCAGACCTGCCCGCATTTTAGCAGCTGCCTTCGAAGCGAGCCATGTTGTTGTTGACTTCGCATTGCTTTCTCAGAATTTGATGACAGACGGATTAGTGTCACTTTTAACGATGTAGTAAGAGATCCTTCCTTCCACACAGCACTCGCGCAAACATTTCATTCATAGCTCAACACGTGGGGTTACGTAAGAGGCCTTCACACAAACTAAATCAGAGTCATGAGATGGAACATCAAGGAAGCCATCCATCGAGTTTTTGGAGTGGCAATAGCACACGGCGGCCGTGAAACATGACCTCGGCCTCGCATCAGAACGTGGAGGAGACATCGCGATGATGGATTGTCATCTTTGGACACACGACTGTGCTCCCTCGTAAACAAGTTGAACAAAAATCTGAGTGCATTGTGGATGAAATGACACCAACATTTCGTCAGACATCAACTCTGTGAGCGTCAGATGGATTCACTTTGAAAATGTGTTGGGGGAACTTCTCCATCAGAACAACAAGCGGCCAAAAAGCAGCAGACTGTAAAAGCGACACCATCCTCCAAGACCGCCATGAATCACACACGACCGTGACCCCCACCATCCTCGTACCGTCTCCATGGCGACCACCGTCCAGTGCCACAGTGGCTCTCAGTGTGATGCAGCGCAAACTACAGCTACAATCATAAACACGCAGTCAGATATTAAATTTGTATTTCATTCGCAGCTTTATTTTATTACATTGTGCCATTAGGGGTACCGAATGAAGTGCCCTGATCGTGTATGTGTAACTTCTTAGCATTTCAAATTCATTCAAAGACGCTTTCATACAAACAACTGAAATTTACTTTTTAGAACGTATGTGAAGCAGAGTGTCACGAAAATAGTTTCCTAGAAATGGTTATACACTTCTTAGCATTTCAAATTCATTCAAAGACGCTTTCATACAAACATAACTGAAATTTACTTTTTAGAACGTATGTGAAGCAGAGTGTCACGAAAATAGTTTCCTAGAAATGGTTAACGGAGTATGTATGTATTTTCGAAATAAATATACAGGGGAAATTAGGAAAATATTTTCATGCAAATGAGTAGCAGTAAATGGAATTTTACTATTAAAATATATGCGGGGAAAAAACTAATAACATTTTGATGCAGATGTACAGCCAAAAACGACTTGGGCAATAAATAAAAAGATTGTCACGTAAATTCAAATATAAATCCAATTTCTGCTGCACATGTTGGTGTGGAGCCAGCGTGAGTCGACCTCCTCCCCACACCCACCATCCAGCCAGCATCATGCATGCATGCAGCTCAGCTGACCCACGCAGTACGAGGCCGTGGCGTCAAGTGGACCCGCCTGCGTCCAAATCACGCGTGGCCGTACTACGCGTTCACATGAACACAGCCACAACGCAAAGCGAGCGGCGTGTCGTGTTTTGTGAGTGGGGTCGAGGGAAGTGGGGGGATGCACAGCCGCCGCAGTGGCCGTGGACACAGCAACGGTTGCGTGGGGAAAACGTTGCCAAAGCATCAGACTGACTCGAACGCTGGCATGGAGACAAACGCTATCAAGCGTGGCAACACAAACAGCAAGGCTGGGGGAAAATGGCGTGGCGCGGGAATGCAAAGCGAAGGTCTTTACCTCGCCTTGATCCGAAAACGAGCAGCCCGGGTGTGGTTAGTGAAGGGCCGCTACATCCACGGAGGAGGCTCGGAACGACGCGGAACTGGATCCCATCGTGGCGTGGAGACGGAAAATGAGTGCGGAAAGCCTTTGAAATCGGTTTCTCTTGCTCCGGGGTTGTCACCTCAGCATCTCTTGTGTCGGTCGATGCGGACCCGTGACGTGACTCGACGTGACGTGAATCGACGGGACTTCCTACGTGCGCGCCCCCGGGGCTTCAAGCCCTCGCAACAAGCCAGCCGAACACGCGCACGGGAGCGAAAAGCGCGTTCGCGCGCGTCGTCATCACACCGACCTATGGTAGCGAATAGTATACGCATACGCACGCATTTTAACCGTCTAAAAATGCCAAAACCAGCTGATAAACACACACGAATTCATACCTCAAAAGAAAATGATTTTAAATTTAACACGCCACGGCTGAGCACTGGTTAGCACATCATTCTCACTGCGGAGGTTGTGGGTTCGATTCTGGCTTCGGCCTTCCTGTGTGGTTGGCAAGTCTTCGATTTTACAAGCTGTAGAAAATGTACTGATATTTACATTTAAAGACTTTAAATATGAATTCGTTTTTAAAGGGGCATTGTGTATTATCTAGTGACATCTACTGGTGAACTAATAGAATGAAGTGACCTTTGATGCAAATGCACAACAGTGCATCTGAGATACCACACTAAGGCTATCAACAATTTCTTCAGCTGAGGTGCAAGCAAAATGTCATCACAAACAACTTATTGTGCTCCCATAAGAAAGAATGTAAGTGCATTATATATTGTTACCATGGTCATTGCGCTATAAATTTCCAATTCGCTATGTTTGTCCCGTTTGGTGATCCGTAGCAGAAAGATAGAGGCGAGATATGTCAGCGTCCTGTACCATGTAATATAATTAAAGATTACTGGATCTACGATTATACAAAAAAAGAATACGTTGCTGTGATAGAACATATTCTTTCACAATATTGATTTTCATGATGGGTTTTTCAAAATGGTTGAACATTGAAATATCAAAGCCTTTTACACGCTGTCATATCAATTTTAGTTTTGAATATTTATTTCTTTCAAAGAGTACTGTATTACTCTGTTTGAGAAAATAACAATAAAATAATACAAGTGAGTCTTAATAATTTTGAAAAGGTCATCAATCTGCCGTTTGCACGTTAACTACGTGACGATGACGTCATTACTTCCAGCCGGGTTTGTGCGCTGTTGGTGTTAGCTGACAGGCGGCTAACCAAACGAGTTAACTACAGTTAAGCTAACTCGAGCTAAACGACTTCCTCCTTCCCCATAGGACGGCAGTCACTCCGGGCCAGCTGGCGACAGGAACCGGTGCCTCGATGCTTCTATCGCGTGGAGGATGGCGCCCACACGAACGCTCTGAGCCCCCACCGCCCCCTAGCCACTTCGCCCACCATCATGTGTTAATTTCTTTCACATTGGCGTCTTTAGGTTAGGAGTGACAAGACGGTAGCCAGAGGTTTTTGTCCCGTGCGGGGCGGACGACGACGACGGCAGCTAGTCCTCTCCCCCCAGTCTCGCCACGGCTGGAGGATGCTGAAGCTGTTCAGCACCTTGGTTCTCGTCGGACTGGCCGTGGCCTGCCTCACATCCTGGGTGCTGGACAGCTACGACACGGCTTGGCACCCGAAACGGAGCGTCCGGGGCCAGGACGGAAGCGACCGGGGAAGTTCCCCGCCGTTTCCCGGCGACCAGCTGGATAACATATTCTGGTTTGTACAGGTGGGATTCTTTTCGTTTTTTAAACGTATTAACGTGTATGTATGTATGTATGTATGTATGTATGTATGTATGTATGTATGTATGTATGTATTTTTCTAGTTAATATACATCGGTAACATGGCCAAGTTCCTAATTCTATATCCAGACTCAGTTTTACAAATGTCACGTCTGCTCTTCCAGGTGTCCGACATCCACATCAGCCGCTTCCACGACCCGAGACGGATTCCCGACTTTGAGAAGTTTTGCACCAACACCATTGAGGTGATCAAGCCATCATTAGTGCTCGCGACAGGTAATTTAAAAAAAAAAAAAAACATCTTAGCATCAATTGAAATGGATGGATTCCTACCACTGAAATCTTCTGTTTCTCCAAGGGGACCTGACCGATGCCAAGACGGAGAGCAAGGTGGGCTCCCTCCAGCATGAAGTGGAATGGCAGGCCTACCACAACATCCTCAAAAGGTCCGGCGTGATGAAGCGCACGCGGTGGATTGACATCCGGGGAAATCACGGTAACACATGACCCTCACCGTAACGCTATTATTTGTTGCACTTCCTAAAAATAATCTCCAAGTGCTTCCAAAATGGAAGCAACAAAACATAAGATACAAACGCAAGCAAAACAAGAAATCACTGAAAAGCAAAGGTCAACTTCAGAATGCCTTCCTGAACAGAAAAGTCTATTTTTGAAAGTGTCCACAGACAACTTGGATTGGCCCGTCGCAGTCACATAGTGGCCTCGGGCCACCGAGCCTCTGTTTATGAACAACTCTGTACTAGGACAATGAAACTGACTACATGGACGCCCACCAGCTCTGTCGCACAGTCGTCACGGTAACAACATCCACTCTCGTCGTTGCCCCTGAAGTGGAGGCTAGGGGCGGGTGAGAAGTGACTCATTTGCATTAGACAGCACCACCCCCACAAAATGGGTTCATTAAAAATAAATAAATAAGGCAAACTATTGTTTGTCTCCTTTTAAAATTTCCAAAGACTTGGTTAGGACACATGAATGTGGTAGAGCTGCGTTTTTAGCCCCAAGACAGGAAGTGTTTGAGTGTCCTCCTCTTGTCTTCCGCTTGTGTTGGATAAGCACTCCTTGGAAGTGAAACCAGATCCCCGCGCACAAATGAGGAAGGGTCATCCTTTCCTTTTATAGCGCAATTAGAATTGTAATCTGAGCTTGTCTCGTTTGTCGAGGACAAGCGTTTTTGCTTTAGAGGCCATGTTAGTCTTGTTCAATTCCTTAGAGGAAAATTATACATTTATCAAGCACTCTGTTGTTTATTTTAACAGTGCTGTGATTTTGGTGTTTGCTCTGCTGGGCATCCTCTACTAATCAGGAAGTAGCCTGCTACTTGTATAACCAAAAAGCCGATGGACAGAAAAAAAAAAATCGTTAGCTCTGCGTAATCATGTCATATCATATTTTTGGGAAAAAAACATGATGTCAAATATTTTTATTCACATGTCATTTTTGTGTACTTACGTTCTCATTTTTTAAGCATTTTTGTCATGTACAATTATTATTTGTCGATATTCTTCTATATAAAACATAAATGCAATTTCTTTCTTTAAAATTCTAAAGTCAATGTTTGTGTACTACAGATGCCTTCAACATCATGTCGCTGGACAGTGTCAACAACTATTACCGGTTGGTACGCGCATCATTTCACGCCACTGGAAGAAATACGCTGAGCGTGTTAAACAAACATCAGCGGCGCTTCTGTGTGCTCTTTAGAAAATACTCGGCCAATCAGAAGGTGGGCTCCTTCCACTACGTGCATACCACGCCCTTCGGAAACTACTCCTTCGTATGCGCCGATGCCACTCTGACGCCCGGACCCAAGAGGCCGTACAATTTCTTCGGGATCCTCAATCAGGTGGGTCGCACCGGTCCGCACGAAGTTGGTCAATCATTCCATCAAATGTTTTTTTATTTTGATTTACTTTACGAGTGAAAAAAAACAATTGTTGTTGTGGTGCAGACTCAGATGGACACGCTGGACGCGTTCAGAGCTGAGAGTCTCAAAAGCAACCAGTCGGTCTGGTTCGGCCACTACACCACCTCCACCATTGTTTCGCCGTCTCCGGGGGTGCGGGAGCTCATGAGGTGGGCGCACATTTCCAAAGGCCTCCTCTTCAACAAGTTCACCATCTTGGCTTGTTGCTTGCTTTAGGTCAGCCGTGGCCTACCTGTGCGGCCACCTGCACACGCTGGGTGGCCTGATGCCTGTCCTGCACAGTCGGCATCCACACGGCACCTTGGAACTGGAGCTGGGTGATTGGATGGACAACCGCAGGTACGTCTCGGTTCCCCATTGAGATGGACCATCAACGGTCATCAAAATGTGAGAAGACCGCAAGGCCCTGATGCGGCTGAAGTGAGAAGTGTTGCCTCCATGCAGGTACAGGGTTCTGGCCTTTGACCACGACCTGCTGAGTTTCTCCGACCTGAGGTTTGAAAAGTGGCCAGCAGTTGTCATCACCAACCCCAAGGACGTGCAGTACCTGCACCCCGTCCGGGAACCTTTGGACCGCATACGGAGGTCCACGCACATCAGGTAGGCTCTTCTGCCTCATCCTTTCATAAGTAATAAAAAAAAAAAAGGTTTTTATTTCATTGCATTTGAATATTTTTCTAAATACATATTTTTTTTCTAATATTAAAAAAATAACTATTTATTTCAATAATTTGTTTTCATCACATAATGTAATATGAAATATATACTTTTAAAATTATTATCATAAATGACATTATTAGTACCTTACCTCTTTTATGGTATACCGTAATGCCTTAACAGGATCCTCGCCTTCTCTGAGGCCGCCATCACCGTGGTGCGTGTCAGCGTGGATAACGAGGCGTTGGGCGAATGCCACCCTGCCGGTGGCCCCCTCTATGTGCTGCCCTGGGACCCGTCGCGATACATCACCGGGCTGCACACCGTCCGAGTCGAGGTGGAGGTCAGTCCACATTGCACGTGGCGTCAGCATAGGGGACGTCACGAGGATTTAGCACACCAGTGTATAGCTGCTGACAAGAGGAAAAGTGTGATGACAAGCACAGAACAGGAAATGGCGACAAACATTCAATAATAATCGATGCTGGAAGATACATAAAAATGATGAGTACAAATATACAATTTATTCAGGACTCGATGGGCCGCCAGAGTGCACGGGAGCAGCAGTTCTCGCTGGCCAGTGATGGCATGACTCCGAGTTTTAGTTTTGGGCAGTCCTTCATCCTGCTCACGGATCATTACGTGGTGGGCCGGGCGATCTTTGTGATCACCGTGCTGGTCAACGTGGCCTTGCTACTGTCCTTCAGATTTGTGCGCCACTTCCCGCCCAGTCGAGGTGAGACCCCGCAGCCTCCAGCCGTATCATCAAGTGCGCTACACTAGCTTGATTGAACGTCCGCTGTTAGCAGGGTGGTCCTCACGAGCTTGCGTGTCACTACGGCTGCTCAGTAAGGTGGACTCCTTCTTCTACTCCCTGCTGCTCTTCAACCTGTGCACGGCTTTAGGTGAGTCGACCCGGTTCCACCGCAATGCGCATGGGGTTCAATATGAGTAGTAAAAAAAAAAGTCAAACTGAGCTTTCCGCTCTCAGGCCCGTGGTTCATCGGCGAGCTGATCGACGGCCATAGTGGTGCCTGCTTTTCCTTCGGGGTGTTCATCAACGGACACTTCCTGGAGGGCAGCCTTACTTACGTGGTTGGTGTCATTCAGGTGAGCAGATGTGCAAATGATGATACAGTTTTACAACAAAATCATGCATTTTATATCTCTAAAAACTGAAATGTCGACCAAAATAGAAAATTCAGATTAATGAATAAAAATGACTAAACTACAACTTCCTGCTCTTCCCCGCAGCTGTTGTTCTTCAACATGCCGCTCACCCTGTACCTGTGCTGGACCCTCCATCAGCGTTGCCGTGGCAACACCTTCCGCTCGCTGCTGCTGCGCCCAGGCTGCCGCTGGCGGTGCCTGGCGGTGCACCTGCTCATGCTGTTGCTGCTGGCCTGGCAGGCCCATTCGTGCTACTTCCTGCTGGAGACGTACGGCCTTTTGGCCTTTCTGCTGTCGCCCGTGCGCACCTGGGCGCTGGGACTGGGCCTGGTGCTTGTCTACCGCGCTTGGACCTGCCCCGTGCCCGCCTGGAGCTTGGTGGCCGCCGGCGGCAACGGCAAGAGTGTATCGCCGGCCTCCTGACAGTAAATGTCCGCTCTCGGTGTGTTCGCCGTTCACCTCCTCACCATTTACCGCATTGTGCATGTTTTCAAGTGTAAAGCACCAATGAGCTTGTTTCTCTGCCGTAGTGTGCACTGGTGGGTCTCAAACTCGGGTCTCTGGACCCTGGGAGTGTTTTTAAGTGTTTTCATTTTAATCCCCCAAATTATTGAAACATAAATTTGTTATCTTCACTATTCTTGACCCCCCCCCTCAAAAATAAGCAACTTCTTATGTAAGTAGCCTAAGGGGATCCTCGGAAACTGGACCATAAAATCTTGAGTCGCCCCGGTGTACACAGGAGTGGGGACGGGGGGAAAAAAGTCACCCTTGAGCTGCTCTAATTTCTTTACTCATGCACTTTGTTGTTCAAAGTGTTGCCTTGTTATCGCCACTGCCAAAGCACTTCAAATAACAGCAACAGCATTCACTTTGTGTCAGCCATAAAAATTGCGACAATATGTAGATGCCAAAATGTTGCAAGTGTTACAAAAAACGTCATTTAAAACTAAATCGCCTGTTGGAGAAAAAAAACAAACATTGGAAACTTGATTTCCTGACATTTTTACGAAAGCGCATGTTAAGTTCACTGATGGGTTTAAATTGTTTTTAGGATTATAAATAATGTTATGATTATGTCCTTTCGAATGAAGATTGTCTTCAGTAAAACCAGATTATTCAGTGCTACGCAAAAATTCTACAGTAGGTTAATTAAAGGAAGTAAATAGGCTTGAAAGTAAAACAATACTTCCGGTTCACTACACATTTCTGATCTTTTTAAAGAAATGCGCATGTTGGATGTTGTCACCGTGTTCACCCAAAACAACACTGTCATCACTGTTTACAAAAATCGTGCTTTTTACCTTTGCGTAAATTATTTTTAATGGTCTTGAAAACGTGTCAGACAGAAATGCTCATAGTCTACCCAGTAATCTTTGTTTGCCCGTGGAATTATGTTTTTTTAAGTAGTACAGCCCGCAGCGGACAGACCGATTTACGCCACCGTTGTGTTCAATGGCGCTCGGCGTATGCGGTTCTTCCGACGTTTTGCTGTCATATCAACACTGAGCTGTTGGAATTCTCAGGAACGTGAGTGTTTGGACACAATCAATTCCCATGTAGTGTTTCAGGACATTTTATATTCCACAATCACTCTGAACAAAAATAACATTTGAGGAAAATCAACGCGTGGTGGCTTTAAATAGTGGGAAAAAAATGAATGTGATATAGCTGTGAAATGAACCTCGATGCCGTTTTTATTGGATTTAAGCTAGCTAATATCATGTGGTCTCCCTTCACTACCCATCATTTCTCTGAGAATCGGTGAAAGGGTTTATTAATTATTTTACCGTAATGTGTATCCTAGAGCAAATTATATAACCACCGCAATGAAGTGAGTCTATTGAAGGATGCCGAGAATCTGCTTCAATACGACGGGTGTACCTAATGAAAAGACCCGCGTGACATATAACCGAGCAAACTTGCACATCCTGTATTTCACAATGTCATTTAGAAGCACGAGTGTGTGAAATGAGGCGTTTACGGCCCCCGCTGATGACATCGTCATCACACGGCTGAGTGTCTGTGACATGACCACATGCATCTACTTGTATTCGCTCGCAAAAATCAATGAGAGTACTCTGACAGAAAAAGGGAGCGACCACTTTTTTTATGATTTCTAGTGCTGTGAATTAAAAATGTTCAATACAGTCGATGTCGCTGTGAGATTCATTCAAGTCAGTGGGAGATCTTCACTACTTGCTTGCCTACGTTTCCGCCTTTCATCATTGAGCAGAAGGCAACTGCAAGAGGGGAAAACGAGGACATGATTAATATTCTTATTTTCAAAAATATCATAAAAGTACCAGAAAGCTTACCTCCCATATTTTCAATTCCGTTTTCGATAGTTTCTAGTACCTGGAAGAAAAAACTAATTTTAAACCTTTTTCCCCAAAAATAAACTTTTTCTCAATATGACTTTTCTTGAAAATATTTCATAAAAATATTTTTTTCTCCACAATATACAACCTTTTTTCTCAAATATTAAAAAAATATCCTCCAAAGGGTACTACAGGGAAAAATATAGTAATAATAATTTCCGAATCACCTTAACTTGTCCGGAGGTGACCAAGCAGCCCAGTTCGCCAAGGGCGTCTTGTGCTTGGCTCATGTAATTGAGCACCATGAACCTTTCCCTGGTGATGTTCTTCCTGTGCAGGTTCTCCTGCGTTTCCTGGCTAAGGGGGGGAGGGTACGGCACGTCCTTGTTGTACTGCGAGATCTGACCACACAGGATCACGTGGCCACCCTCGTTCATCTGAGAGGCGACAGGACGAGCGGCCAACGTTACATTTAGAACTTATTGACAGCATCACTCAGCTAGGTCGTACCTGCGCGATGACGGCATCACTGACGTCTCCTCCGACGTTATCAAAGTAGACGTCGATGCCGTTGGGACAGTTTTCTTGCAACCCCGCGGCGACGTCCTGCCGCCGGTAGTCGATGGCCCCCGAAAAGCCCAAAACTTCTACCAGTGCCTTGCACTTGTCTTCGGAACCGCAGATCCCAACCACCCTGTTGAAGCCAGTCGGTCTTGATTTGTGCAATCAACATTAAATTGTCTTCAATGTTAACAAAAAACAAACTTTTTTCTACCAACATTGAGGACTGACACGTTAGATGACTAAATAGTCTTCAATATCGATGACATGTTTGTTGCAAACATTGCTGTTTATAAACAAAAACCAGCTTTGTCGTCAAAGAACGTTTTTGATAATCACCTGGAACAACCGTCCAATCGGCCAATCTGTCCGGCCACGGAGCCGCAGGCACCGGCGGCGCCGCTCACCACCAGCGTTTGATTGGCTCCTCTGATCACATGACCCTTCTCTCGCATGCCCAGTAGCGCCGTGAGGCCCGTCATGCCCACCGCACCCAGGAAGTAAGAAAGGTGGCCGTCCACCAACGACGGGTTCACCTGGATTGACGAAGAATGATAATCATTATCATCATCAGAACTGGGAGTAAAATTGCACACAATTGTGTCATGCAAATAGAAGCGGTACACTGTAATGAATACAGTAATCATAGAATAATCACGGAAGGATGTTGATTTTTTACTATAAATAGCAGTTTTTATACTTTGAACCTTCTGTAGGATGCTTCCTTTCACCACGGCGTGGGTCTGCCAGGGCCAAGTGAAGGAGGTGACCACGTCCCCCTCTCGATAAGCGTCGTGGCGGCTGGACTGGACCACGCCAACCCCGCCGCCATCCATGACCTCTGATACCTTCCACGGGGTCAGGTACTCCGCACCGCTGTCTTCGTTCATCTTGCATCTCTGTATTGTATGAATCAGCCCCACAGTGACGTCACAATTCGAAAGCGCTCACTGGCAAATACGTTTTTAGAAAGAGGCAAGACTGCTTTTGCAATATATGGCCACCATGGTGTCAATGCAAACATGCAGTCGTACATTTCCCAGTTGATAAACGCATGTGTTCAGTACCATATAAGGGTCAACGGAAAGGTAAAGCGTCCGAACCAGCACCTCCTCCTCTTCCAAACCAGGTTCAAGAGTTGACTCCTCCAGGCGGAAATTTGCAGGACCTGGCACCCCATTTGGCCCTCGAAAACAATAAAAAATTAAAAACTCACTCCACCGGAAAATGGGACGTCTCCACAAACAAAAGCCAGGTTTCACGAACCTGGTCTGGAGTTGAGGACTACTTTCTTCATCAGCATCCTTGACAAACGCTTTAAGTTTAAGACGAAAAAGGTGCACTCGTACACTGAAGCTGTGTACTTACACAAAGTTCAAAGCGAGATAGTTTTCTACACACATATCCGGTTTTGCTGGCGCAAAAGTAGTGACTCCATTAATCGGCGTTTTTTAAAGGTATTAAACGTTTAGAAAAAAAGGAAATACTTTTAATTGTAATACGATTAATATAGTAACACTATTATTGACATTTCGTTGTGATTTTATAAAGGAAAGTAGGGGGTAAGGCGACGAATATGCGGCTCAACTTGTAGCAGGGTAATAACCATCTTGTAATTTGTTTGTCTTTGCACGCAAGCGTCGTCCCTCACAAATAACGGCTCGGCCAGCATCGGCAAGTCTGTCGACTGTCGAGTATCGATGTTTGCTGTATTTCATTGTTTAACCAACATTTCTAATCAAAACACTACTTGTGTGCATGGTTTTAATAGCCATCGAGTTGCTACGATGTGTGACTTTTATCACCTCGTACATCGCCGCTCAGTTGCTTTACCGGTGAAGTGAGTGACGCCTTGTGGAGAGATTTGTTATGGCAGGTTCCATTTTTGCTGCTGGAAGATATCGTGGAGTGGTGGTGGGCAAAGTCGTTGGAGAAACCAAACAGACCAAGCGTAAGTATTGCGTGTTTTGTGTGTGTTTTAAAGTGTATGTTTATGAGAGGGTTTTTTCTTTGACAAAGAGCTTTTCGTCGTCAATGAGTGGACCAACGACCCCTTTATGCGCATGCGCAGTGATACACAAACACTGGCACAACGTGACGTCTTGTAGAGGAATTTATCACAGCAGATTTGCATTTTCATCTTTTAAATTATGCTAGACTCGACTTACCCACCAAAATATCTATCCGTTTTTAAAAATATTAGTATAATCAGATCTGTTACTGAATCCAAATTTAAAGGCCACATGGTGTAACCTCCTGTGCGATTTAACCACACGCCAGTGTCCGAATCTGTGGCCTTTGAATCTAGCCTTCAAATATGGCCTTTCCATGGAGACGGGCCCTGAGTGAAGCCTGCTTCGGAGCAGACATTTGTTGTCTACATTCCTCCGCTCTTCTTCTACTCTTTATTGTCGCTTCATGATGCCACCATTTTCAGTGGTGCAGAAGAAATTTGTGACATTGTTACTCAGAGGCCACCATAGTCAGCGCCTCATGCGTGCTATCAACTGCCAGTTCATTTTGGAAACGGGCCCCATGAAAAACTGCAACGCTTGCCGAACGCCAAGACAACATGTTAACCTCAAGCATACATTTCTAAATAAAAGCACTGTATGTTTTTATTAATGGCCACTGTGAGGGCCGGTCTGTAACTGTGGGCAGGCCGGATGTTGCCCCCAGGCCCAATTTTGCTTTTCTGGCTGAACTAAACTTCGCAATTAAACCTGTCAAGTGATTCATTCAAAATAGCACCGTGGTTGTATTTGGAAGTAAAAGTGAAGCTTCACAACCACATTCCCTCTCTCTCTCTGGTTTAGTATGTGTGCGCGTCCTGCATGTGTGTTGGAATTTCCCGTAAAGCCTTGTGAGCGAGCCTGCCCGGTAAATGACTTTGTCACACCGGAAGCGCCCTTATAAGGGCACCGGAAAACAAAAAGGCGGGACTAGGAGGGGTGTCACAAGACAAACAGCCAGTCAACAAGATAGCACTGGCAGCCGTTTTCTTTTGCATGAGTACGACTCATGCAATCGTCCTCGCAATCATGTGCAATAGCTACATTAGCGCTAAGTCAGGTTAGCATTGTTGTTTCGCCACCACCGTCTCGAACTCCGCCTCTTGTAAGCGCAGGGAGGAGAAGAAGGGGGGCGCAGGGGAGTGAGGTCAGCAGCCGCCTAGCATGAGTCAACCTCGGGCAAAGCACCGCAGCAGTCATCGCCGCCGCGGTTCTGCACGGTGCGGACGGACTGAACAACTGTCACCGTCGTCCGCAGCCCGAGTTTCGTAACAAAAACACGTAAGTACAACGAGCCTTGGAAGTGTGCGCGCGCGCGGTGTCCATCTTGTTGTTGTTGTCTTGCAAGTTGTGCACATGTGACAGTTGCCCCTTGTTGACAATCGTATTGTTTTGGTTGCCCGTCGTTGCCTGATAATCCCCCCCGTTTTTGTTGCTGTTACCACAATACCGTAGAGCGGTGGTGGTAGGGCGGAGATCCTACCCACGCGTGCAAAGTCAGGTCTTCTGCCAACGGATTAGGGCGGCTAACGGTGCCTGTCGTTTATTTTAGGTGATCCCTGCATGTTTGTTTATTTATTCTTGGCACGGTGGACAAATGGTTAGCACGTCTGCGTCACAATTGTGAGGTTCGAATCTGGGCTTCTAGTGGAGAGTTTTGCATGTTTTCGCCGTGCTTCCTCCCACATTCCGAAGATTATGAGAGCTAATTTTCCTCAAGTGTGAATGGGCGTTTGTCTGTATGTACCCTGGCGGGCAGTCCGGGTTTTACCCCACCTCAGCTCACCCAAGACTGAGCTAGCACATCTGCCTCACTGGTCCGAAGTTCTGGGTTCGAATCAGGCCTTGTGTGGAGTTTGCATGCTCTCTCCATGTCCGTATTTTGGCTTCTTCCTTCACCCATCAGGGTCCGACATTAACAGTCATCCGATAGCCCAGAAGTTCACTGATGCTGGCCCAACTGGGCCATCACTACAAATCTCACACATAAATTAATTTCCTTTCCACCTTGATCTAAAGATTCTGCAGCCTCAAGCCATGTGTGCAAGATCGCAACATGGCTCTCTGCATGCACGGAGGCTGCTTTGAGAATGCACACTTCGAGTGACATGTTTTGGATGTGGGTCGGATATGAGTCATGGTAACAACAGATGGAAAGATAGGAGGATTTCACTTTGCATTGATTGTGATTGAAAGGATCGCGGTTTGCATTTTCAAGTTTTACATGTGATGGTGTTGACCTGCAGCGTCAGTACGGCAGAGGTTTCCAGGGATCCGAACATCACGCGCAGAGTGCGGAAGGAGCGTGCGGTCGCTTTCGGCCCACCGAGCAAGCGTGCAGGATCCCAACAGCTGCAGCGCGTCTATTTTAAGGAGCCCCTCGCCCGTCGGGGAAAGGGTGACAATTGCCAACCACTTCCTTGATTTGTCAGATGGTGCTTTTTTTTTTTTTTTTGTGACGTCCGAAACGTTCTTCTGTAATGCATAATGAGTTGTACTTATCTTTTTATTATTTTCTTTTTAATTTTAAATTTTTTTTTTTTTTGTTAAATACCACAAACACTTTGCAAGCTGGCACCATCGCCAAAGTCTGCCCAAAAATCTGGACAACGAAATCTTAATTATGTCCATGACAAGGGTTGCCATGGCGATATGAAATCATGACAGGCTTGTCAAGTCCTCACAGGAGCGTTGGACTTTGTTTTGCTCGCTTGTTCATCACGACTTGCACTGGCTCACTTTCATTAACACTTCCTTCATTAGCCCCCCCCCCCCCCCCAAAAAAACCCATAATTGGATTATTTTCAAATTCAATCAGTCCGAGGCTCTAGCAATGGGACTGCTGAGTCTCTTTTTTATGAGTAGGCTTTGAGATGTTTTCTACTGAGCTTAAATTGTTCATGACTCATCATTTCATGGGAATTGCGAACGTGCCCCCCCCCCCAAATGGAATGCATTGCAGTCATAGTCGTCATAGTTGTTGGGTGGGTTTGTGGCAGTACTATATGTTCTGAAAACAAGCTGACTTTATTGAAACTTGACAGTTGTGGTGAACTGTTTTTGATATCACTCATTTTGTCCTTACAGGGTGTCACCTGTGAATGAGGGGGAGAAAAAATCATCAGCCTTGAAAGAGGAATACATTTTGATGCCGGTGTAGTTCAGACTTGCACTTAAGTGACTTGAGCAATTAGTGGGACCGAAGAGTTTTTCCCGACGCCGGCTTTTTAATGCTGACCATGAGCGTGCCGGCCCAGCAGAAACCTGGCGCAAAACGAACGGGCAAACGAATCACGTTTTTTTCTGATCCCGCTGGAGTCATGAAGGAGAGCGGCCAGCGTACCGAAGGGTCCTACTATGTCCAGGATGGGGAGGAGCCCGAGAAAACGGTGGCAGTGAGCGACGCGGCGTCCAATCCAGAGGGCCATCGTGTGTACCTCAACTCGGTTATCTTCAGCCCTGACAAGGGTGACCAGAACAGGGGTCACTATCAGCAGACGGTACCTATGAAGTGGGCCCACCAGGAGTCCGGTCAGCCGCAACTTAGAGCCGCCACTTGGACCAGCGTGGCCAACTGGGGACAGAACTTTGCCAACTACTTGACCGACTCGGGGAACCAGACAGCCTTCGTAAAAGACAAGGCCGGAGACGAGCAGCCGGCAGGACCCGACCCGACGCCGGACTTCTACCGAGACGCCGTGAAGGCAAGGGGCCTCGGTTGGAACCAGCAGCAGTCCTTTCAGGAGACCCTGAAACCTGGAGCGCTGAACCCCCAGCCGAACAGCGCGTCCCACCCGGTGGGGAGCTCCGTCTTGCAGCCCTTTCAGCTGGCCTTCGGGCAGCCCCGGCAGCACCTGCCCGCCTACTACCAAAGCTACCAAGGCAACGCCAGGTTGCCCAACCCGCCCAACTACTCCACACAGGCCAAGTTCCCCCGGCTACAGCAGCAGAACCTCATCCAGCAACAACTTCAGCAGCAGCAGCAGCAGCTCCAAATGCAACATCAGCAGTTGCAACAACAAAGCCAGCATGTGCTCGACTACTACCCGCCCAACGTGCACTCCCACCCGCAGTTCGCACACTCCCAGGAGCCGTCGTTGGCGGCCGCTCCCCCCCAAATCCAGGACTCTCTCATCCAGGACATCACCCCAGAGCCACACCCATCAGACCCGCCGTCGCTTCCCTCCTTTCTGCCCGATCCATTACCCCAGACGCAGAACCTCCGGAGGTCGCGGCGCCTCTCCAAGGAAGGCGGCGCACCGTCGGATGACAACCCCTTCCCAGGCGACCCGGCGCTGCAAGACCTCCAGAACGGGACACGCGGCGACACCGACATCTTGGCGGCCCCAACAGGGGTCATCCAGAGCACGCCGCGGCGGAAGCGCAGGGTGTCGCAGGAAGTCAACTTGGAAACGCTTGCACAGAAGGCCTCAGAGATGGAGACGCTGCCATCACAGGACATCAAGGTACGTGGCCTGACTTGTCATAGTTCAGGTTCTGAATCTTAACCGTTGGCTTGTCCACAAAACAATATCCCACTTATACAAAATGAACCTGCCCGTGTTACATTTCAATAAACACAAATAGGAACTCGACTCCAGCCGGCCAGTATCATGCAGAGTCATGCGCGGCGATTACACAACAAGTTGCTCAACAACACTCAGTCAGTGGAACGCAACGTGGCCTACATTTTGCCCGCTGACATCTTGTGTGCTTGGTTGCATGCCTGCACCCCCCCCAAATCCATCAAAGCAGAGAGGCTCACTACACCCCCCCCAGCGCCGCACACGAACACTCACGCACTCACTTCATGCAGCACTCAGCAAAACCTCTCTCCAGGCAGCACCACGCTGGGGTGCTGCCTGGGCGTTTCCACCACCAAACAACAGTCACATTAGGTTGTGCACCACTGGCGGCAAAAGTTACAAATATTTCAAACCGTTTTAGACAAATGCAAACATTACGCACGTAAATAAAAAATTTAAAAAATGGTTCAGGACACAACATTTTGGTTCCAGTTGTAAAACTGTTCCTAAGTGTCTAAGGACTGAAGGACTCGCTCACAGACGTTTTCAGCAGGAGGCAGATATCTCAATATTTACTCGATTCCAATGCACCCATTTGATTAGTTTTCTCTGTCCTGTTCCCCAGGAGGCGCACAAACCCTGGGGTCCCACCCAGCCGGGCATGAAGCGGCCGCGAGACGACGGCCTGCTCCCGCTCGTTATCCCCGTGTCGGTGCCGGTGCGCCGACTGGAGTTGGCGCCGTGCGTCGAGGATGCGGCGCAGACGTCCAACCGGCCACCGCCGTCCAGGCCCCCCAACCCGCTGGAGAGCGCCGGCGCCGAGCGCAAGCCGTCCGTCATCGTCACTCGTCGCCGCTCGCTGAGGAGCTCGCTGACTGAGGGCTCGGAGCAGGTACCAGTGGCGCCTTGTCATTGCCATTAAGTCACCATACATTTATTCATTCAGACAGAGGTGAGACTTTTAGCATCGGACATTTGAGGAACAAACTAATCCATGCAGTGAAAACAAAACAAAAGACCACAGCCATCTGAGTTACGCATGTTGTCATGATTGATGCAAATGAATGCGACCCTTCCTCTCACCAGTTATTCATGATGCCACAATGGAAACAATAACCCCATGTTGGAACGTGACGAGAGCCATCGCGTCCTCTCTGTGTGGAAATTCCAGCTATTACGCCAAAAGGGCCTTACATAGCACCCCCCCACCTTGCATACACACACATAGACTCGCCGCCCATCCCCCACCCATATCCATCTTTCCCCCTGCCCCCCCATTGCCATGCTCCTCACATTTCCCCTTCATTTGATTGGAAAAGGGAGTCGACGCTGTCCCAGATAAAACTGATTAATGCAAATGGACATTTATTTTATGAATTGTCCAGCAAGTGGGAAAAAATAGGCATATCTCTAACAATTAAAACCAAAAACATTAACACTAATGAGATGACACATTTATGTTACTAAACATAAACAGATTAAAATTCACCATAACTAAGGTGAAATAAAATCAAATATTCATGAAAAAAAAGTACAGTCATACATTTATATTGTTGTTGCACGAGTTGGATAATAAGTTAGCATAGGAAAAAAAAAGGAAATTGAATTGGTGGAACATGGTGTTTCCTCAGAACGGCGAGGGCGCGCGAGCAGACGATGACGTGAAAAAGCTGAAGCGGCGCCCCCGGCCCGAGCCCCTCTTCATCCCACCGCCCAAGCCGGGCGCCTTCATGGCGCCGCCTGCCATCTACTCGGCTGTCACGCCGTACCACAGCCACCTGCGCTCGCCCGTCCGCCTGGCCGATAACCCGCTGGCCGTGCCGCCCTACACGCCGCCGCCTATCCTCAGTCCTGTGCGTGAGGGCACTGGCCTCTACTTCTCTACGTTCCTGGCGGCAGCGGCACCACCGTCCGCCACGCCCAAGTCGGCCACCCGCAGCCTGCTCTGCTCAGGTACACCAAACAAACAAAAGTCAAACCCTAACCTTAATTTGATCCCTTAATCAGAAGCTGTTTTTTTTATTTTTTATTTATTTTTTGCTGGTTCAGGTAGCTACGACATGACTCCTCCAGTTCTGTCCGCAGTGAGTGAGGCCACTCCAGTCAGCATTGAGCCGTGAGTGTTTGCCTGTTTTCAGTGAAAGTACACACACACACACACACACACCTCACTGTAGTGCACGCTCCACAGGCAATTATCCAGATCATAACACCGAGCTGAATCATGAGCTGTCCTCAGTGAAACGTGTTGAATTTGCAAAGCCAGCACTGCTTTGCTGAGTCATCTTCGGCAATCGTAAGCCGTCTGATAAACACAAACACGATAAACAGCACCTTGGGCAAAAAAAAAAAAAACTAAAAAATCGCTAAAAGTCCACGTCACGCGATGTTCTTGTCACGATTCATGAGAGGTGTGACTCTTGTTTACATGTTTTTGAGGTACAAGCTTGGTCACAGAACAAATTAAACATGTATCTCGAGGTACCACGACCTGAAATATGTGAGGTGTGAAGTCAGTAACAGGAAGCATAATTTGTCAACACAAAGCAATATTTGCCGTCAATACAAAGTCATTCACTCATATGAACAATCCCTATTTCACCAGACGGATCAATCTGGGCTCACGGTACCAAGCAGAGGTGCCGGATCTGAGGCCACGCTCCCTGGTGGAGCTGGACCCTCACAGAGCCGAGCTGCTCTGGGCCCCGCTGACCCAGCTGGAGGACAAGCCTGACTACCACAAAAGAGGTACCCCCCCCCCCCCCATCCCTGAAAAGTCAACTGACAGAGGCGTGCGGATGAGGTGATCCCTAAATTCTCTTTGTCCTTGTCAGTGAAAGACCTGATGCACCTGGCATGTTCCAGCGCTTTGTACGGAGGAGGCTGCAACCAGGAGCTGGCCCACCATTGTCTGCACCGCTGCAGCGGCGACATCATGGTGAGCCACTTGCGGCACCCCCGCCTTGGGGCACCGATTTGCAAGCCAATGAATGTTTTGCTTGTTTTTCAGGCAGCTTTATCACTGCTCATGCTCAGCGATCCCGTCTTTCCCAAGTCCCATCCGTTGTCCGACTACCACTACCCAGGTTTGCCTTAAAGACCGCCGTCCTCGCTGGTACACGGAAATAGTGTAAAGATGGTGACCCCAAGTGGACGAAATAACAAGTGCATCACGCATGCATACGCTCTATTAGTTCTAGGTGATAAAGACGAGCGTTATGAAACGGTTAAATTGTGTCGATAAGATTGCGCCACTGTTGTGTTTAAAATGGCAGCAAGTACAAATGTGACGGACTTTCCAAACATTCCCTCTGAGTGTTGGCAGCTGCCCGAGCCAAGAGGGCGTGGGTGATGGGCGAGCAGGGGTGGGGGGTTGGTCGGGGGGGTTCCACAGGGGGTGCTGTTCCAGCGTGTGTTTAATCTACCGCCTCCCTCCCCCATGGGCAGGAGACAGGAGAGCCATTGTTGATCATCTGTGTTTTAAAGGCGGGGGGGGGGGGGTTTAGCCGCTAGCACGCCGCTTGCATGCTAAATATTTGATCGTGTCCATCAGGCTCCGACAAGTGGTCTGCGGCCGAGCGACGTCAGTTCAACAAAGGCATGGCCACCTGCAAGAAGGATTTCTTCATGGTGCAAAAGCAGGCAAGTGTGACAACATAAAATCTGGTAGCGACCTTTAAAAACAGTCTGCATGCATACCAACATCGATTTGTCTCGTTCTGCAGGTGAGCACCAAGACGGTAGGGCAGTGCGTGGAGTTTTACTACGCGTACAAAAAGCACATCAAGGTGGGCCGCAACGGGACACTCGTCTACGGCGAGGCGTCGCCTCCGGACGGCGCGGCGACCGAAGAAGGCGAGACCAACCCAAATAAGGTCAGCATCGCACGTCTGCTTTCATTTTAAGCGGTGGCAGGGATTGGCCACTCATCGTAAATGCCTCCGCAGGCCTCTCAGCGGCGGGAGGAGGACAGCAAGATGTGGGAAGGCTCAGCCGACAGGAAGCAGGATGTCGGCCCCGTTGGGGCGGCCGAGAACGTGAGTCGGACGGGAAAAGGAACACAATGCACAAAGGAAAAGTGCGGACGAACAAAGCCTCACTTATCCACCCGTTTTCTTGCTTTCGTTAAGTGACTTTCTGAGCCCACTTTAGTCTCATTGCCAGGTCATGAGTTGTGTCATCTGAATATTAAGAACTAAAAACGCAAATTTTACCATTGCCGTGTTATTGTGTTTATTGTGCTTGCTGCCCCCCTAGTGGACTTGTGTAACGTCGTTTGGCGATCTCTGCAGGAAAGCTTGTTTTTCAGCCTCACATGACATCTTCCACTGTGCGCAGACCACCAGCGTCCTGATCATGAGGGCCCAGGAGGACGTCGTGGCCAGGGATCGACCGCTACCGCCTCCCCCTCCCCATGCTATCGGCCCCCCAACAAGGACCAGCACCCCAACGGGCAACAAGGGTGTCGGCGGCCCCGAGGGAGAGTTCCCCTGCAAGAAATGTGGCAGGTCAGTTCTTGAATATTACATGAACACCGTTAAATCATCACGTGGGACTTGCACAACAGAGTTCTGTCCTGTCTCTCCACCAGGGTGTTTTACAAGGTGAAGAGCCGTAGCGCTCACATGAAGAGCCACGCCGAGCAGGAAAAGAAGGCCGCCGCCCTGCGCCAGAAGGAGGCAGAGGAGCGCGCCCGCGCCACCCAGGCTGCCGCCCAGGCCGCCGCTTTCATGGCCGCCCGGCAGCAGAACGGCACGCGGCAGGCAGGCGGCGACAGCGATGATGAGGACGACGTCACGTCCGACAGTGAGGACGACGACGATGACGACTGGCAGTGACGCACTTCAATGCAGCCGCACCTTCAGGGACGTGTGCGGGTTCTCTAAGCTCTACAACCTCCAATCAAAAGCCACGCTACTTTTATATATATATATATATGTGTGTATATATATATATATATATATATATATATATATATATATATACACACACACATATATATACACACACACACACATATATATATATATATACACATACATACATACATACATACATACATACATACGCACATGCACGCACGCCTGCAGCGATCACCAGGCTTTTGCCCCTTCCCGCCTTTCCAGGGCCTTTGACCTTTTTACAGGAAGGTGGCGCCCCTGTTGCACTCTAGCGTTTTGGAAGAGTTAATGCTTTTTTGACAATCAAAAAAAAAAGAATTATAACACTGTACATATCCAGGGTATTGTAATTCCTTCTGTCCTGTGTGGCTACTTTGTGGTTCCTGTTGTGTTTATTACTCTTGTTCATAGTTTTTGTGATATATCTTGAGTGTGTTCAGTTTCCTGTTATTTCTAATTTATTTCAGCCAATCGGATGGCTGCCTGTCGGTTACTGTGAAGGATTCAAAGGGCAGGCCTGCAATAGACTGAGCACCACACACACACAAAACACTTTTCACTGGGGCTTTTACCACATGTGAGGACTGTTGGAAGCTTCTCTACCCCAACCAGGAGACCTCCTCCTGGTGTAGGGACTCAAGGCGACCCCCCCCCCCCCAACTGATATTTATGTAGTTTATGGTATTTAAATTTGCCTGGTTCATTGCTATGCTATTTATTTAGTGTGCAAGTTGACGGCGGTCAAGGCCATCGCGATCTACCCCAGCCAAGAGGCCTCTTCTTGGGCTCAAGCATCGCTGATTCCCCCTTCCTTGTTATTGATTCATTTTACATGTGGTTTTATACTTGGCATACTCTGCTGTGCGCACGAACACACACACACACGTACGCACACATTCTACATCCATTTCACTGTTAGGAGGGTGGATGTTTTCGCTTAGTCTCAAGGGTCCCAGTTTCTGGTCTGTTGCTATGGCGACAGTCACAGAATTATTTTTTCTCTCTCAAAGGCCTATGAAGAGGTCTTGAAACCGTTAAATCGTAGAAGATGTCCTTGAGTCTATGCATCGACTGAGTGTGTGTGTGTTAATGATGAAAAACAAAGCAAAATGCAAGACTGTTCCTGTTTGATATGTGTAATTTATATTCACTTTTGGGGGGGGGACTGCTGTTCTTGCAGGAGAAAAAATGAAATGTAAAAATATATTTAGCTAATATATATATAAAGGGTATGTGAGTGAGGGTCTTAGTTTGCAAACTTTCTATGCTATTTTCCTAGGTGGTTCACACTAATGATTGGGGAAAAAAAGAAATCACGGCTGCGACCGTGTAACTTATTTGTTTCTGTTTTCTACCACATTTTTGGCAAAGGGTTTATGAAGCACTGTTTATTAAACTTTTACGATGTTCCTTAAACCTTGAATATTTTTATTTGATTTTGACGTCAGTACACTTTAACTGGCGCTAGAGGGCAGCATAGCAGCGTTCTTGCGGATCCCTTTTTTATATAAACTGAACAGGATGAAATGGATGGATGAAAAATATTTCCCCGCCTCATTCCTCTGCCTAATAATAATCAAAGTGCTGCCACAGTGACGAAAGAAGACATTTGGGACCTACATGCCTAAAAATGGACTCCAATGGAATCTCAAGTGCTCTCCCACTGGGTATAACCCCCACAACTGGCCATCACCAAAGAAAATGTCACTCGCCCTCCCGCTCCTTGGTAGAAACACAAACAGGCGCTTTGTTGTGTCTCCGCAGGCTTATCCAATCCCACTGCAGCAGGTCACTTAGTCTGTGACAGATACGAACCCTGAACTGATTCAAACCTTCCCCTGAGCTCAAAGTCCTGACATCAACTTTAACCCCTAAACCTAACTGATGTGTTGGGCCAACCTAACATAGTTGCATCCGTCATGCAGAAATAGCCAAAAAGAGACGCCAGGAGACAAAGCAAAGCTCTTAAGTCTTATCCACCAGATAATGTATCTGTCCTTTGGAATCACACTCAACACTCAAGTCTGCCCGGCGGCATGTTATCATCTTGCTGCCGTCGCCTCCTATACGCCGCACGCCGTCTGTTTCTAAAATAATCCGGCAGCCGGTGAGGCGGGCCTTTTGGGAATGTTTCAATATTGAACGCAAACCTGTTAGTTCGGCCTGTGCATGTGCCGGCAACGCCCGACTTCCGACAGATGCTCACAGCAAATATGTCTGTCGCCTCTCAAGAAATTCGACCAGATGCGACCCTGCCGTGTCTCAATTTACAACCACTGTTGAATTTTTACTGCTGGTTTAGCAACTGCAAAGAACAAAAGTCACTGAGGGCCAGAATTGAATGTTCCAAGTGTATATGAGGATATACAGTTCAGTTGCGAGTCTACTGGAGCAAAGAGAAAGAACATTGCCGTGTCCTTGCCTTGCAATAAAGGCAACAAAATATAGACTATACAAAAATTTACGACCAAGCCTGGCACTACCGTATTGTCCCACCAATAAAAGGGTGCCAGAAAGTGATATAATCTCGAAAATTGGTTGAACTACTACAAAAATGATAGATATTATGCTGATCGGTGGAAACAAAGCTTACTGTACTCCAGGCTTGCAATACTGTACTGAAATCTGCTCTTCCGCCACCGGCGTCTGTTTTTCGTCAGCCAGACAGACGACACCTACAGTACGTGTGAAAGTGCATGACCTCAGTCGCTCCGCCTGAGAACGTGATAATGAAACGTTTGACTCAGTCGTTCTCCACGTATGACGCTTGACGTTTTTATTAGAAGCGGAGGAGGCACGGGATCCACCCAAGGCGCTCTTCCATTGCCTCAATGCATTCCTACGAGTCAGTGGCTCTCAAAGGGAGCATTGTGATTCTGTGAAGCCGGGCCCACAGCTACCCGAAAGGGCAAAGTGCCTCAGCAAAGCTTAAAAGCAGTCAAGCTTGCAGACTACAGGGGTATCAAACTCAGATAATGCTGCAGGCCCCGTTGAAGTTTCCTTCGGTGTGCCGTTAATGCACATAATGTGTTTTCGAAGGCCTCCTATAAATCATGTTTTGCGAGTCTCTCCCGGATGACCGAGCTTCTCACCCTATCTCTAAGGGAGAGCCCGGACATCCTGCGGAGAAAACTAATTTCGGCCGCATGTATCCGGGATCTCGTTCTTTCGGTCACGACCCATAGCTTGTGACCATAGGTGAGGGTAGGAACGTAAATCGACCGGTAAATTGAGAGCTTTGCCTTTTGGCTCAGCTCTCTCTTTACCACGACGGACCGGTACAGAGTCCGCATTACTGCCGACGCTGCACCGATCCGCCTGTCGATCTCGCGCTCCATCCTCCCCTCACTCGTGAACAAGACCCCAAGATACTTAAACTCCTCCACTTGGGGCAGGATCTCATCCCCGATCCGCAGAGGGCATTCCACCCTGAGGACCATGGACTCGGATTTGGAGGTGCTGACCCTCATCCCGACCGCTTCACACTCGGCTGCGAACCGCTCCAGTGAGAGCTGGAGATCACGGCCTGAAGAAGCCAACAGCACCACGTCGTCTGCAAAAAGCAGAGACGCGATGCTGAGGTCCCCAAACCGGACCCCCTCAACGCCTCGGCTGCGCCTAGAAATTCTGTCCATAAAAATTATGAACAGAATCGGTGACAAAGGGCAGCCTTGGCGGAGTCCAACCCTCACTGGGAACGAATCCGACTTACTGCCGGAAATGCGGACCAAACTCTGGCATCGGTGATACAGGGACCGAACCGCCCTTATCAGTTGGCTCGGTACCCCGTACTCCCGAAGCCCCCCCCACAAAACCTCCCGAGGGACACGGTCGAACGCCTTCTCCAAGTCCACAAAACACATGTGGCAAACTCCCATGCACCCTCGAGGATCCTGCTGAGGGTGAAGAGCTGGTCCACTGTTCCACGGCCAGGACGAAAGCCACACTGCTCCTCCTGAATCCGAGGTTCGACCTCCCGACGAACCCTCCTCTCCAGCACCCCGGAATAGACCTTACCAGGGAGGCTGAGGAGTGTAATTCCCCTGTAATTGGAACACACCCTCCGGTTCCCCTTCTTAAAGAGGGGAACCACCACCCCAGTCTGCCAATCCAGAGGCACTGTCCACGTAATGTTGTAGAGGCGTGTCAGCCATGACAGCCCCACAACATCCAGAGCCCTTAAGAACTCCGGGCGGATCTCATCCACCCCCGGGGCCTTGCCACCGAGGAGTTTTTTAACTACCTCAGTGACTTCGACCCCAGAGATTGGAGAGTCCGCCTCAGAGTCCCCAGGCCCTGCTTCCACAATGGAAGGCGTGTAGGTGGAATTGAGGAGGTCTTCGAAGTATTCTCCCCACCGACACACGACGTCCCGAGTCGAGGTCAGCAGCACGCCCTCCCCACTGTAGACAGTGTTGACGTTGCACTGCTTCCCCCTCCTGAGACGCCGGATGGTGGACCAGAATTTCCTCGAAGCCGTCCGGAAGTCATTCTCCATGGCCTCGCCAAACTCCTCCCACGCCCGGGCTTTTGCCTCAGCAACCGCCGAAGCCGCGTTCCGCTTGGCCATCCGGTACCTGTCAGCTGCCTCCGGAGTCCCGCAGGCCAAAACGGCCAGATAGGACTCCTTCTTCAGCTTGACGGCATCCCTTACCGCCGGTGTCCACCAGCGGGTTCGGGGATTGCCGCCACGACAGGCACCAATGACCTTACGGCCACAGCTCCGGTCGGCCGCCTCAACAATGGAGGCGCGGAACAAGGTCCACTCGGACTCAATGTCCCCCGCCTCCCCCGGGACGTGGGAAAAGCTCTGCCGGAGGTGGGAGTTGAAGCTCTTCCTGACAGGGGATTCTGCCAGACGTTCCCAGCAGACCCTCACAGAGCGTTTGGGTCTGCCAGGTCGGACGGGCATCTTCCCCCACCATCAGAGCCAACCCACCACCAGGTGGTGATCAGTTGACAGCTCCACCCCTCTCTTTGCCCGAGTGTCCAAAACATGCGGCCGCAAATCCGATGACACGACTACAAAGTCGATCATCGAACTGCGGCCTAGGGTGTCCTGGGACCAAGTGCACACATGGACACCCTTATGTCTGAACATGGTGTTCATGATAGAAAATCCGTGTCGAGCACAGAAGTCCAATAATAGAACACCGCTCGGGTTCAGATCGGGGGGGCCGTTCCTCCCAATCACGCCCTTCCAGGTCTCACTGTCATTGCCCACGTGAGCATTGAAGTCACCCAGTAGAACGATGGAGTCCCCAGAAGGAGCGCTCTCCAGCTCTTCCTCCAGGGACCCCAAGAATGGTGGGTACTCTGAGCTGCCGTTTGGTGCATAGACACAAACAACAGTCAGGACCCGTCCCCCCACCCGAAGGCGGAGGGAGGCTACCCTCTCGTTCACCGGGGTGAACCCCAATGTGTAGGCGCCCAGGCGGGGGGCAATAAGTATACCCACACCTGCTCGACGCCTCTCACCGTGGGCAACTCCAGAGTGGAAGAGAGTCCAGCCCCTCTCGAGAGGGCTTGTACCGGAACCCAAACTGTGCGTGGAGGCAAGTCCGACTATGTCTAGTCGGAACTTTTCTGCCTCGCACACCAGCTCGGGCTCCTTTCCAGCCAGAGAGGTGACATTCCATGTCCCAAGAGCCAGCTTCTGCAGCCGGGGATCAGACCGCCAAGGTCCCTGCCTTTGGCCGCCGCCCAGCTTACACTGCACCCGGCCCCTTTGGCCCCTCCCACAGGGGGTGAGCCCATGGGAAGGGGGACCCATGTTTCCTTTTCGGGCTGTGCCCGGCCGGGCCCCATGGGCGAAGGCCCGGCCACCAGACGCTCGCCTTCGAGCCCCGCCTCCAAGCCTGGCTCCAGAGGGGGGCCCCGGTGACCCGCGTCCGGGCGAGGGAAAACGAAATCCATTTATGTTATTCATCATAAGGGGCTAGTGTGAGCCGTGCTTTGTCTGGCCCCTCACCTAGGACCCGTTTGCCATGGGTGACCCTACCAGGGGCATGAAGCCCCAGACAACATGGCTCCTAGGATCATAGGGGCACGCAAACCCCTCCACCACGATAAGGTGACGACTCACGGAGGGGTGTTTTTATTATAATTTTATTATTTTCCTTTTAATTTCAGTAGTTCTGTATCATTTTGAACCAAAATCGCTGAATTTTTAGTTATGTTAAAACCGAAGACGAGTCGCTCGGAGGAGGCAACTTCCTGCCTTGCCTCCTCTGAGGTGACGTCAGTGCCTTCCCAGTCATGAACCTCACCGCACGTCACTGGGGCCTTGAGTTTGATACACTCCAAGACGTTTGTGGGTGGTTCAGTCACTTTCCCCTTTATTAATTCCTTTAAACAGCGCTTCAGAGAATGGATGAATGGATGGAGTTTTATTAGCATTGAGTTTTTCTTTTATTAGACAATCATTTTTCTCAATCATGCAGTGATAATATATTCATATTCATTCATACAAATTTAATTAAAATAGGTTTGAATTAAAAACGGATAGAAAATAAAATGAATCAAAATTAAATTCCCCAGTAGTGACTTCAAGTATCTGTCATGTATATTTTATTCATTCATTATTATTGCATCTTGTATATTATTTGTAAAATGCAGTATTTATTTACATGTTTGTATTTTTTTTCGTATCGCTTATCCTGCTTTGTAAACCGAGTGTTTCTTTTCCCGATGCACGTGAATGCACCGAAGGCGCGGCTATGCAAATGAGCAACGGCAGCCCGCTTGACTAGACTCTGGCGCTCGTGTGGACGTCACGACGACACTCGTTGTGGGCCGACAACAGGACGCACGTTGCTCCCATTCAACCACAAAACATCACCCTTCTCTCCAGACATGGCTTCAAAATGTCCCAAGTGTGACAAGACGGTCTACTTCGGTGAGTACTTTCACCCGTTTTTCTGCTTTCGCTGTAAATTGACCCAATTGTAGTCGCACTAGCCAAAATATCGATTTTTTCCCCCTTAACCACGTTAGCTCATCTTAATATAACAGCAATATATCCTGAATTTTGACTTCAAAATAGTAAGTTAGGCATACCTCCACACTGCTACTAATTTAAATTTTTACGTTTTACTTCCTTTAAGTATAATAAGAGAGTCACTTGGGAAATGTAAATGATTGTCAGAGGCCAACTTCAGGAGGGGGGAAAAAGCAAATATCGTCACAAATGTGGTCGTTTAAACATTCACATTTAGTATACTCTGCTGTACTTTTGTAACTGCTCATACAGTCAGTGGTGCACTTGTCTCCGTCATTCATTTCCCAAAGAGATTGATGTAGCATTTGAAAATAATTACTGATAAAAATGTTACATTTGTCTGTATCGTTCATTTTCCAAAAAGAAGACCAACCACATGATTTTCCATAGCGAAAAAAATAGTTAGCATCATGTATGTTGCTTTTTAAGTTGTCCCACTTGTCTGCATTGTTCAGTTAGTGATGTCACGGTACCGACATTCTGACTTTCATTCAGAAAGTAAAAGCAGTGTAATCACACATGATTAAAACTACATAATCACCATCTCAGTTATCATTTGACGACTCATAGATTACCGCCATTTTAATTTGTTGTTGTGGCCCACACGGCAGCTTGGCAGCGAATGAGGGCGACACTCTTGCCAAGTGTGCAAAAACACCATATGCCCACATCAGGCTTCGATGTCAACAAGGATCTGGATCTTGTAATTAAAAAAATATATTTAAATGCATATATGGTATATGATGGATTTGCTGTGTTGATTCAATCATGCAGATTAAACCAACACAACCAGGCCTTTAATTTCTGGCCTCTAAATCAATTACATAAGTAGCGTGACACAGCTGCTGCTCATCCCGCCAAAAAAGAAAATGAAAAAAAACCAAAACACGGGCCCAGGGAAGCATACGCAAGACGCTTGAAGTGAGCGGTCATTTTATGTAACAGCAGAGTTATTTCTGCTCAGGGTGTGTCGCCTCCCGTGCGGTGTTGACGTAAAGATGATGGGGGAGACAAGCGCGCACGCCTAGCTTAGCGTCACGAGGAGGCGTTTGCTACGGTATTTAAGTTCCAGTCATCTCTCAGGAAAAAAAGAAAGAAAACCCACATGACAAGGGACATGGAAGAAGACAGTTAACGTGGCAACTCTTTGAGGTTTTCAGATGATTTGAGATTCTGTGGACTCAGCACTCGTCCTGGAATGGCGCGGGAATAATATATAATTCGCGACACATTGGGTCGGTCGGTTCTGTCGCAGGTTTACAAGTTCCTGTTCATGTTGCTGATGCAGCTCGCCGCGTTCAGCCTACTCGTGCTGCGGTTCAATTCCAGATTTAGCGAGTTCCAAAGAGGCCGCCGCACCGAACTCGGTGGCAGGGTGGATTCCAAACGGCCGGGCGGAAAAAAGCCATTTCCTGCCCCGTTTGACTGATTGTAATTCCTTTGGCGGTCGATGGTGGTAAGCTACTCTTGGCGACTTCCAGCTGTTGTCGCCATTTATCGCATCGTAGCAGGCGACAAGTCAAAACACTTGACTCCCCTCTTTAGAAAAAGAAAAAAAAAATCAATCCCACAGTCTGGGGTGGAAATGTTAGTGGAACTTTCCATTGGTTACTTTGAGATTGATGGTCAAATAAACGCAGATGATCTGCTTGCATTAAGACGGTGTTGTTATGATGTCGCGCCTCTGCTCGTCTGTCGGCTGACGTTAAAAGCTGCCAAACAACACAAAAACAAGGAACTCATGGCGAAAAGTTCAAGTTTTTTTGAGGTCTTGCTTGATGCATCAATTTCTCAAATTTCCAATTTGGGGAACCGCGCTCCATGTCACAAGGCAGCCAAACAGGAGTGTCCCAAAAGTGCTTCATGCATTCTAATTAGAGGCGACGTCTCCATTCACACAAGGCTTTTTTTTTCCCCCCCCTGGCGTCCCCTCCATCAGCCGCACTTTTTTTCCCCCCTTCCTTCTTTTTTTCCCCACACCTAAATGCCACTTTGACCACACAATATCCTTTTTTTATCCTGCCGTCAGCAGAGTGGCCGCTTTTCCGCCCGACCGCATGAATGCTCCTCGTTGCTTACGTAACGTCCATTTTCTTGAGTTGCCGCTTCCCGCGCTCTGCCATTGCGTAACCGCCGCTCAATGCCAGGCTGCCTCTGCCTTTTTGGAGGTGCAAACACGATCCCATCATGGTGACGCAGGTGAAAGCACTGAAAGTACCGCGCGTCACGTTTCACCTGACAGCGGCCAAACTACTTTGCTGAGGACATTGACTCATTAAATCGGTCCAGTAACCAGTATCACTTTGCCAGCTGAGGAAGCTCACTTGTGACTTTTTGTGACAATTCTCTCAAAGCTAAAGCGAGAAACTCGTCACCGAGGCAGGGCTGGCGTTTTGCCCGTCGGCTTTCTGTGACCAACCCAGACAGGATGCGAGTTAACTGCAGCCCATTTACGTCAGACGGAAGAATTCACAAGGTCGGCCTCTTTTTATCCGCCGAGGGAGGGGCGCTAAGCCCGCCCGGGGAACTTCGACTTGGCCGAGGCGACCAACGACCTACAGAGCTGAATTTTGTCACAAAATTGCATCAGCCGCGGGCCGAGCCACAGAAAGAGAGAGCTGCAGCGGTACCACAGGCTGAACTGCGACCAGTCGACGGGACCAATCATAAAGGGCATCCAAATTCCCGCTGTAGCTCGGCATGGCGTTCCTGCGTCTGTCAAAGCCATTACCATCCAACCTCCGCGCTTGAAAACGCCGCGCTCGATTTATAGATTGTCGGGACATTCCCGCCATGCTGCATTCTGGGATATCCGCTGCGTAATGAAAAAACAATCACTACCCTGGGGTGTCGTCACTTTTGAGAGGAAGGACGAGCCCTTTAGTCTGTCTGGTCTCGGTTCGGTCCGAACAAATCGAGCGCGATTAAGTCGTCGGTGGGATCCGCCACATCCAGTTGATGTGTTGTTAGGGTAACCGTCCAGCTGAATCCTTGACATGTCATTCCCGCAGATAATGAGGATTTTGATCCGGCTTCACTGGGGGTGGGGAGGTTGGAAGCATCATCTAGGCCACACACGCTGAGCCACCTCCCCCACTCACCACACTCACAATCACAACACTTTTTTTTTTTCTTTTTCTTTAACAATACGCTTTTCATTCTCTGATGTGCACTCGAGTACAGGCCCAGTGGCGGGCAGGTCTATTTTTAGAACCGAGAGAGAGAGGTGTCAGGATGTTGATGGGCGTCCTCGGATTTTCGAGGGGATTAATCAAAAAGCGGCGGGGACTGTTGCTTGACACCTCTGCGTTACGTCGTGACACACAAACGGTGAAAGTCGCACAAAGGTGACGATTGTGAGCCGCCAAACTTCAACCAAAGATTCGAACCCGCGCACCTTCGAACTACGAGGCACTCGATGATAACAATAAATTAGTGTGGAATTTATCTGACCATTGTCTAAATTATACTTTGTAAATCTAGTTTTTTTTCCAACGTTGGGCGAGCCAGTCAACAGCTAACGCTAGCGGCTAACATTAGCGCTCCATCTGCATTGCACTGCCTGGACTTCAATGTTTGACTTCCCCATGTTTGCTTTGGTTACTTGCACGGAAACAGTTTCATCGCAGGAATTTGACGGGATATTTGTTGGGGGGGGTCTTTGGTCAGAAACCCATTTGGGTATCCGGTTATTTGTGTCCCACCGTGATAAGAGAAGGCCTTTCCTCTGCAGCCCCCGCACGGTTCCTTGGGGCACCGTTGTGTGCGAACAGACTTATTGTTGGAGTGAGTATTATTAGGTCAGTCTGGAACTACAAAAAAAAATTTGGGTACAAAATTAAAACACTTGCAAGGAACTATTTCATATTTTTGTGCCATTTTTAAAAAATTGAAAACACTGAGCAAAAAATGCGTCGGGAAGAATTAATGCCGTTTTAAAATTCAACTGATTGGAACGTGCGTAAATTGAGATTTTGATTGTACCCCTATTCTAATGTTGAGGTACGCTTAACCGCAAGTAAAACCTCCAAAATTGAAATTAGCTTTCAGTTTTGACGGTGTGGGTGAGGTCATCTGAGGCAGGATGGGTGAACTGTAAACTGAAGGGGAGGGGCAGGGGGATACACAAAGGACTTGGGAAGGAGGGGGTCCGGCTCCAGCTGGACCTGGACCGCATAGCTGCGTGTCTGTCCCTTGATGACATCATCGTAGCATCCTGTCTGGTTCACAGGCATCCCCAGTCATCTCTGGCTTGGCCTGATGACACCATTGCAAAACAAGTTCATCGTTCTTCTGACAAAGAACAAAGACCGAGCCTTGTTGTTGTGTGTGTCGCACTCACGCTTGCGTGTCGTTGTTTGTGTGTCCTCTCCCCCCATGCAGCCGAGAAGGTTTCCTCGCTGGGCAAGGACTGGCACAAGTTGTGCCTGAAGTGCGACCGCTGCAACAAGCTGCTCAACGCCGGCGGCCACGCTGAGGTCAGTATGACCACATTTTGGCCACAACTCAAGCGAGAGCCCTCTTGTCTGTTTTTATTTTTAGATCATCATTGGATCTTTCTTCATTAGATGTAATTTTTGTACAGGTAAAAAAAGAAAATGACAGTCACATTTTAACTTTTTTTTGTTTTTAGTTCAAGCACAGGTCAGTCAGTCCCACCTCTGACTTTGAGGGGGTTTTTTTTTTCCTTCCTCCTCCATTGTTGTTTATTAACAAGACTTGTTGCGTTCAATGCTGCGTAGTTGTCACAGTTTCCTGCTTTCAACCTCTTCAGAATGTGTCACTCGCGTGTGCGTGCGCGTGCACGTGTGTGTGAACTGGATTGCTGTGTCCTTCGCTTTGATTTGATAAGTGAAGCTCTGGATTTTTACTACCCGGCTGATGGCTTTCTCAGAACATCACGTGCACACACACACACACACACACACACACACACACACACACACACACACACACACACACACACACACTGCTTTTTTTGTGCGCTCGCTCCATCTATCAGCAGTGCAGCCCACTCGCTTCCCAGCAGTCGGCTTCCCACACTGACATTGAAATATTTTCCAGCTACTTTCGCTTTTGATGACAATTACACAAAAAGTGTTTTGTCAGAATGCGAGCTGCCACTTTCTCCTCATCTGTAGTCATTAAGCGCTGGACTGCTGGTCACCCTCCCTTCCCTCCCCGGGGGCCTCGGTCACACTCCCCACCGCATTCCCAGCATGCAACGGGCCGGCAAGGGTTCAAGTGGAAACTTGACGTGTTTTGTGTTGGGTGGAGCGGTCCGGCGGCGATGACATCATCAGTCAGGTGGAAAAGAGTGTCCCTTTTTGGAAAGAGTCACACATTTAGTGTTTTTTTTTTTTTAGGTGCAGTCCTATGAAGCATGCAGTCTGCCTTTTGAAATATTGTTTTCGTTGTGACAGATCTTAACCCCCACACACACACACACACAATAATGGGAGTTCATTCTCAAGCATCACATGCATCCTATTCTGTCTTCTCAGCATGACGGAAGGCCCTACTGCCACAAGCCGTGCTATGCTGCCCTCTTTGGACCCAAAGGTGCATTACATGATGAGGTTTTTTTTTTTTTTTTTTAATCCTAAATGAAGGTATGCATTTCAGCATCACTTTGAATGTTTGCAGGTGTGAACATCGGCGGCGCCGGTTCCTACGTGTACGACGCACCGGCCAGCAGCGCTTCGTCAACCGGCGGGGACGACGCCCTTGGGCAGGCCGAGGAAAAGAAGATGTTCGCCGCCAAGCCTCCGTCCAAAGGTGATTCAGATATTACATTATGCGTAGACTTTCTCTGTTTGTCTAGCTTGTACATGTAAAAGTATAGTTGTGCTTTTGGTTGGCAACCTTCGAAAAAACCCGCCTGAGTGACTCAAAAATACTGTCGAGCCAATGTTATCTTTGTGCTAATGTTTTCTTTTGTAAACAATTTTGTGTGTGCGCGCACAGCTGGAGGCATCACCACTTTTTCCGGCGAGGCCAACATGTGCCCCAGATGTAACAAGAAGGTGTATTTCGGTGAGTAAGACAATGCATTTAAATGAGGCGACTTGAAGCAACTTTGATCCTTGCGTGTGTCGCGTGATGCAGCCGAGAAGGTGACGTCGCTGGGCAAAGACTGGCATCGCCCCTGCCTGCGCTGCGAGAGATGCAGCAAGACTTTGTCTGCCGGTGGCCACGCCGAGGTAACCGCCGGCAACATGACGCTACAATTTAGCCACTTTTTTGATACTATGCTGCTAAAACTTATGCAGTCATCACTTTGTCATCACTACATTTATTTATTTTTTGAATAATGTTTCCAGCACGACGGCCAGCCTTACTGCCACAAGCCATGCTACGCTGTGCTCTTTGGGCCCAAAGGTAACCGCTAGGAGGCGCTGTTGACCCGTTGAATATCATCAGCTCCACCGTAACCTGAATGTGGTTCACGCAGACTCCACAAGGGAGGAGTGGGCAAAGTTTTGTACTCAAGGGCCAACTCGTTTGTAGATGTGGTGAACACCTTTTAAAATTAAATAAATTAAAGTAAGTTAAATGAATTAAAAATCAATTCATAGAATGAATATGAAGTCAAACTGATGTCGAAGCATGACCACCATTTGTACCTGACCACTCTTGTACCTGACTTTGCCCACCCGTGTACTCCAGCGCCCTTTATGCAAATGAGCCTTGCCCGACTTGTGGCCCTTTGTGCTTCTTCCTTCTCCAGGCGTCAACACGGGCGGCGTGGGCAGCTACATCTATGAGCCCGCCCAGCAGTGACTCCGCTACCCTCCCTTCCCTCCTCAATCGCCACCTTCTCCTGACAACTTGTTCCGCATCTTCTCCTTTATCCCAACTGTTCCGAGCAACTGTTTTTGAAAAAAATCCTGCACACATGAGTTATGTTCCTCACGACCAAGTTTTGCATGGCCTTTCCTTTCAAGAAAAAAATAGATGTTTTTGACCACAGAAAATTTCAGTGGTGTCGAGGACAGAAAAAGCAGGAGATTGTTGTGTTGCCAATGGAACTCGTGTATTTTTTCTCATTGCCATATTTAATAGTTCTGACAGCCTGACGACATGCTAAAGTTGACTGTTACAGCACCGTTATTATCGTCTTATGTTAACTTTGTTTGGACATTTGAAAATGTCCTGAAGTGTGAATGTGAGTGTGAGTGCTTGTCGGCCTGTTTGCGCCCTGCCATTGGGCGGCAACCATTGCAAGGTCAAGCCAGGCGAGGCCATGAATCACCCCCATTGGGGACCAAAAAAGTATTCCTGTCATTTCAACACATTCAGTAGATATAAAGCTGTTCGATGACAAAGTGTTTCCTTAGTGTAGACACTGCCATGTGTTGCTCTTGTTAGTTTAGCTTTGCACTCAATGTATGGCAGACACATGTTTTATTATTATTAATATTCGTGGTCGTCTCCACCTGTTTCTGTTGTTAACAGATTGTGGTGTCTGTTGTTTCCAAGATGCAATAAAGCCACACTACATGCACAGTCTGGCGCCTGCGTTTTTGCTTCAACATTTAAAGCTAATGCAGTGTCGTTTCATACATATGTTTACAATGTAATGTGTGTATGTATAATTGGTATGTACTTCAAAATTCATAGGAATTCGCATTATATATATAGAAATTTCTTTTTTACAAAATGTAATGCATCTGATGAAAAATATGCATAGTTTTTTTTATTCTTAATTCCGTACATGCAGAATTAAATTTAATGTTAGAGTAGATGTGTAATTGACCAACGTCGCCGTAGGGTGGAGCAATTGCACTGCTCTGCTATTGTGCAGTCGTTAAATAAATTCAGATGGTCCTCTTTTGATGTTTCTTTTAGCCACTACTGAATTTTGCATCCCGTTATAGATTAGGCAGGTGTCCCTAATGAAGTGTCCGAAGAGAAGAAAATCTGAATGATTTGATGCCGCTTGCTGTCTGTGACATCACTTCCGGTATGTGGCATCGTGGAGGCCGTCCGGTGTCGGGTGAGACTTGGGAGTGTTTTTGATGCCAAAGTGCAAGAAACTCCACTCTCGTCATTTGTGCAAGGGAGTGGTTGAAAGTTTCACGTGTTCATGTGTTTGTGAAGTTGGAAACTAGGAAGCGTCTTGGCGACATATTTGGTTACACACGTAGAAGGTAAACAAGGACCCACTTCCTGCGCCTAATTGCTGCTTGTCAATGTTGACAAGCAGAAATGAAGTCGCTTGTCCTCGTTCGCATTCTTCCCGAGAGAAAAGCACGAGCAGCTATGAACAGTATGCGGAGTGTTGTGTCACCAGTCGCACCACTTCTAGTACGACACAAACATGCTGTCCACGACTACTAATTCCATAAAATAAATCAGATTACTTTTTTGTCTACTACTAATTTTAGCGGAAATTCATACTAGTATTTATGTTGTTTACTAAGCAGAACTTCAATTAATATTACTTTTCATGTTTTTTATACTGTACTGAACTTCATGTGCTACTAATACTTTACTATACAGGCTTAATACTATTATAATATTTAGTATATAATTTTTTTTTAAATGTAATCTACTCCCACTACTTCTGCTACTATACAGAACTTTCATACTTTTTTTTATGTCAACTCCAACGACTACAACAGTAGTAGGCCTGCTACTTCTACGACGCAGAACTTCATCCTACTTTTCATTCTGATCTTTGAAGTGAAGCTTTACGAATGCTTTGTTTGAACTTGAAGACCTCCAAAAATGAGAGGGGAAAAAAAAAGCCTTGATGGTCGGTTGGAATGCCGCGTGTCTGAGAAAAGTGATGTTTCCACGGCAACCGCCTCCTGTAGCAATAACACAATCACGGTACCCATGTTTTCCTAAGTGATATGCTCCCAAACGAGGGTCCTCGGGGGAGCCCACTGTATCGTGGGAACGGTGGGAGCAATGTAGTGACATCAGAGCAGCAGCTGAATGCTCACATCGCTGATACTCACGTTATTTCTGCCGCATTTAGTCACTATGGGACCAAAAAATGCTTTTGTTGTCTGTTTGCGTCATCACATTCCATTTTGCGGCTCGTTGTCCTCCGACTCAACACCTCGTCTCAGTTTTACACTGCCGCCGTTGTTCGCACTCCATAGTCACATCTAATCCATAAACTTGTGCAAGTGTACCTAATTAAGTGTCTCTTGTCTTAATACTCCCATACTTTGTCACGGTAAAAGTGAAAAACTTTGACAGAAGAATAGAAAAAGGGTGCTGTGGATTTGTCTAGCAGCTGCTTCCCGCCGTGTATTGCTCTGGAAGGCATTTGACGACACCCACGTGTTGGCACACGCTTGCTTTGCAACACACGGGAAGGAAGGAAGGAAGGTCACCGCCCAGGCCAGGCCGATGAAATTGTGTTTGCGGTTTCTGGTCAGATGAGCTCATCTGTGCTGATTTTGGCACTTTGAAACGAGGAGGGATCCAGAACAGATCCTCACACTTTGAGGTCAGCCTTCCATGTCCCCGAATCCTACCGCATTACTGTTAAGAGGCCCTTGTCACATATTCCACCTAAAAGAAACCCTTTTGTTCTATGAGGTTTGGTCATTTGTCACCATGTAATAATGTAAAACACAGATGTCAAACTCAAGGCCCGGGGGCCAGATACAGCCCGCCACATCATTTTATGTGGCCAGCGAAGACAAATTGTGCATCACATTTGTGTGTCATTACTAGAATTGCAAATTGTCTTCACTTTTAATAATATATTTTTTTTTTATTATTTGACCAGTTTTTACTCATCTGATTTGAAAACGAGTTATTTGTCAGTTTGTTTTATAGCTTTTACTGTGTATAGTATGAGGTGCTCATACATTTATTTGTGTTGACAGTCATAATGGCCCTCCGAAAGAAGCTATGACTACAATGCGGCCGGCGAAAAAAAGGAGTTTGACACCCCTGATGTAAAATGTTTTTTTCCAAGCCCTTTTTCCACCTTGTCTTATTTCTTTGTCCTTTCTAAATCTAATATACGAACATACTGTTTATATTTTTCCTCTATCGCGTTAGTCAGATTTCTTAGCAGTATTTAAACTGCCAGTAAAAATTCGATTTTAGGGTGAAATGTGCTCTTAATGACTGGAAACAAGCATGCTCTTCTGTAAAGTCTGCTTGGTGTGTTCATAGAAAAACAATAAACAATTCAAATAAGTTCCTTCCTGCATGCCCACAGCTCTTTTTTACAACATCAGTGCGTTAATGTGCAAGTTAAAAGTCCTTCTCTCTACTGTACAACAACAAAAAGAAAAAAAAAAGCAGAAGAAAAGTACTTGTAATTGGATCCAGAGGTTTTTTTTTTTTGGTAAGCTAGACTTTATAATAATAATGACTTCCAGGAAAATCCAGTCAGGTTGCGTTGGAGACATTGGTGGGTGGATGGCGTGCAAGCTAGCATGCTAGCAGTCAGATTTTTTTCACAGTGGTTAAGTTTTGCTTTCATCGGTTTGATAATTGTTAACAATGTGATCCCTGGTGACATCATATAATGGGAAGTGATCTATGCTCTCCTCCTTCATTTCCTGTTGATGAGAAACTCCCTGTTGCCATTGGCAACCATCTTAACAAACAGGCGGTGGTTGCTATAGGCAACCTATCTTTGTTTATTTGTTGTTTTGGACTGACGAGAGCAGAGTTTGTGCCAGGGTAGTGCAGCATGAAGAGCACACCACCATGTCTGACGATTTAGGGAGTATTAGGACCCTGAAACCGCCTACCCCTACCAAACCTTGACCTTTAACCCAGACCCCAACTCAAACCTTTACCTTACCCTTTCACCCAACCCGACACAAACTTTGACCTTTGACCCTAACATCCAAACCACACCTTGACATCAAACCCTAAACCCAACCCAGTCCCATTATGAGTGTGCCTAACCTTACTCCAAGCATTACCCAACCTGTATACCTGAACCAGAATTTGCCAAAATCCTCGAATGAGCTTTTCTGTCTCGTGTTTCCACTTGTGTAATGTTTGCCGGTCGACTGCCGGTCTACAGCACCGCAAAATTGACCAAAGCTCAGTCCTTGTGGCTTTTGTTTGGTTGCCACGGTAACAACATTCGCCACCAAAAGGCGTGTGTTTTTACAACATAGGCACACAAACTCACATTGTTCACTGTTTATCTCAAATATTTGCACTTGATATTACCCACTCTATTAATGTCTTTTTTTTTATTTTTCGTGACAGGTTGAACCTGTTGCTGGGCAGATTACTGCTGCTGCTGTTACTGTCGATGATGATGATGTCACCGCTGGTCTGAGGAGTTCTTCCAGTCAGGTCATGCACTATCACCTCGATAGTAGATGATTCCATATCAGCACACAGACTTTGCTCTTTCATCATAATGCAACCAGTGTTGCCACGGAAACCATATTGCTTGTAGTGCAATTTATTAAGTACACCTACTACACCTGCAACTGTTAAATGTTACACTTTGTAGATGATTCCATATCAGCACACAGACTTTGCTCTTTCATCATAATGCAACCAGTGTTGCCACGGAAACCATATTGCTTGTAGTGCTATTTATTAGGTACACCTACTACACCTGCAACTGTTAAATGTTACACTTTAGACATGATGATTTCTTTTCTTACTGATGGAGAAAAATAAAAATTGATTTAACTGAGACACTTACAAAAAATCACTATATTTAAGTTATAGAATATAAAAGAAGGTCATTCTTAGAAAGGATATAAAAAGGCCAATTGATATTTCTATTTTGATACAATGCAGTACTGTTGCGTGCTATTTTTCTTGATTCACAAACAGATTACAAAGGATTCAGTTCTTGATTTGAGGGCCTGGAACGGATCAATAGCATTTACATTCATTTCAATATGAAAAGAGGTTTTAAGATGCGAGTGTTTTGTGTTGACAGGAGTTAAAGTCATAAATCAAAGAAGTGCTGTTTTGAGTAGTCTATCTCTTTAACGGGATGACCAAAAGCCTCTCCCCTTCTACATACACACACACACACACACAGAAAAAAAAGAGAAGCAAGTTGAGAGTTATAAAGGCAGCGGGGCGGGTTGGCACATGCACGGTAGTTCTTTGCGCTGGTGGAGCACACAGCAATTAATCATCTTCATTAAAGGGTCCAAACATGCCTAAGTGTCCTAAGTGCAACAAGGAGGTCTACTTTGGTAAGAACAGCATTCTTTTGGTTTTGCTTGCATGACTGAATTAGTTTGCTGTTGCATGACGGAAGAGGAAGTGGGTTCAAATGGGGACATAAATTATTATTATTTTTTTAGTGTGCAGCTCAATTAGAGTGTGTAAAAACGATTTTTGATGTGTTCAAGATTGGAAATCAAACTTGTATTATTTATTCAAATTATAAAATGTAATTAAAATAATAATGATATATAATAATGTATGTTGTAAAGTATGTAAAGTGTAAAATAATATCAAAGTGCTCGAGTGTGACCTGTGAAGTTTTCATTAATTATGCAGCACTTCTTTGTGCTCGTATTGGATGATCATCTCATGAGGTCACTTGATACATAAAGTCAAAACAATACGGTCATTAGAAAATCAACTCAGGTTACTGAATATGAGCAGCGGAAGCCGCCAGTAGGACACGGTTCGCTTTATCAAAATGACTCATGGAATGTTATCATGGAATGTTAGAGAATGGCTCTAATGAGCTGAGCAGAGCAAGAAGAAGTCAAAACATTCCGCATCGAATCTGATGAATTTGGAGTACCGCGTTGTTGCGTATCACCAGCACAAACTTTGTAGGTGCGCGTGTGTGTGTGCACGCTTTTAGTTACAATGTGACAAACATTAAAGGAGCATTACGTAACTGTTAATCCACACGTGCGTGCCAACACGGTCTTCTCGTTGTTTTATTGGGTGTTAAGTCTAATCGTTTCAGGTCAGTGCACTGTTATTTGAGGTCTCCTCCCCTTGTAATTAAGCAGAAGAAACATTTTTACTTTTTTATCGTGCTTTCTCTCCCGCCACATTTTTGCATGACACAGTGGGAGAGAGCAAAAAACACGGAAAATGGCATTTGTTCAACATAACAAGCGAGTCTTTGAGTGCACATTCTCTTTTTTTCTTTTTTATGAAATTCCAGAGCCACAGCCAAACAGCTTCCCATCCAACACATGGCACTGATTTGCTTTTGAATTTAGTAATACAGTATAGACCTGCTCCAAATATTGTGCTAAATTCTTTTACTGCATTATTTGGTATTTGTATTGAATTATAATTTTTTTTAATCATTAAAAAACAACTAATTGGAAACACATTTTGAGAGTATCTTTTCACTGAATGTTGCTAAATGCTAGCTTAATTGCTAACTGCAGATGCTGTTGCTAACCACTAGCATTACTGCTAACAACCGCTCGTTATTGAATCAAGAATCCAAGCTGAATTCTCTTGGTTTGTTCTATGTGACTTTGCTTTCAAGTTGTGTTTTATTTGTGTGATGCTTTAACATATTTTCATAAAACAAAGTAAACACTGGATAACTTCCCGCCTTTACGTTCTTGTGTTGTGCAGCGGAGAAGGTGACGTCTCTGGGAAAAGACTGGCACAGACCCTGTCTCAGGTGCGAGAAGTGCGGCAAGACGCTGTCGTCGGGATCGCACGCCGAGGTACGTTACTGACACGATCAAAAGTGTTCAAAAGAAATTCAAAGCTAACATTGTTAGCCGCTAATGTCATGCTAATGGGGCTGTCTATCTGAGCATGTGCTGTTTTGTTTCAGCATGAGAACAAGCCCTACTGCCACAAGCCGTGCTACAGCGCACTCTTTGGACCCCAAGGTACAAAACTAGCATGAGATTGTCTGATCTCAATCTTCTACTTTTGTTCATATAGCGTCTTTGGGTTTTTGAAAAGCGCTATACAAATTTAATGAATTATTATTATATAACCACTCTATAATTCACTCTTTTTTTTCCAATAATAATTCTTTTTTCCTTACAGGATTTGGACACGGTGGAACAGAGAGTCACAGATATTGAAGTTGTTTAAAAAAAAAGTAAACTCACACACTCCATGTTGTATTGGTGATGGTTTGTCCCACAATAAAGGCTTGTCAATGTGTGACAATAATGAGTGTGTTTTATTCTTTACTATCTTAGTTATTTGAACAGATTCTACTGTCGTTCGATACAATTAAATCTGTCTACTGTGTAATTTTATTTTTAATTTGAACCATCCATCCATTTTTTAACATAAAAAATGTTGAATAAAATTTGATTTAGAATTGTAAGAAATAAATACAGTTTGTGTCGACATAACATGAAATTAAATAGAAAAACAAACGCAAAATTGCAACATCAATCTATCGGACCATCTAACAATCCACATAGCATCTGTTTTTTGGGTTTTTTTTGCCTGCTGCCGACTGGGTCGCTGCGGTCTGATGGACGGTAGCCACGGCAACAGATCCAAACAAGTCTGCAAACAGAAAGAACCATGCAAGGCAGCTGTTCCCTGCTTAGATAAGCTCTCACACAGAACCCTTGATTATTATAAATGCTCTACTCTGTGGCATGAAGACTTAAGTTGATGTGATTTTGGGGTATGAAACCAAAGCCTTCCATGAGTTACATTTGAAGCTTGTGCACTGTGATTAGTGGCTGAAGAGAGCCGCGGTTTCCTCCCACATGAATGACGAGCTCACGTACTCAACCAACCTTGACTTTTCATTTTGCCCACTTCTTCATACATACATCTTTCCTGTCATCAACATCCTTTCATCTCACGCTGGAGTCCGTTAAGAGCATCCATCACAAGCAAGACGGCTCTTGGATGGGAACGATCACGGGGTGGCCAGGCCTCATTGAGCTGGATGTTCTCGACCTCACACAAAGAAATAACTAATGTGGTTAATGCGTCTCGCCAATGGGTTACGTCCAAGCCCAACAAAGGGTCTTTTGTCCTCGGCCTCACCTTAAAAAATATCAGAAGGTCGAAGGAATCAACGTACTTGATGTTTTCTTGCACCATTTGCCATTCCAGTGATTCCTGTTTTTGGTGTGTCCGCCCCCCCCAACTGACAAGACGAAGATCACGTGCAGAAGTTAACCGGCTGTGCTGCTGTCATCTGGCGGTACACGATACTCCATGCTGGAGGATTCCCAAGCAAGGTGGGGCGGCTGAACAAATACATTGTCAACTATAGGAACTGAAAGGGGACATATTGTAGAAAACCTGACTTGAATTTTTGAATACAAATTATAAAAATGAACATCCATCAATACAATACAATACAAATGAACTTTTTGTATTTTGTAACAGTAGCAACACATGTAGGCAGACAATACCCACGGACATATATTCTTTATCCGCTGTAAAAAACAATTTGACTGTCTTATTTTGTGTTTCATCATCAAATCTTTATCTGGTAACTCTTTGTTTATGTACTGCCCCTAATATGTGTAAACAATCGTATCATCCGTAGAGTCGGTTTGAGCAGTAGCGTGCCACAGACGTTGTAAGAGACCTGAAACAGTTTTGAATTATGCAGGAAAAATACACACTTTGTGAAGAGCGACCCCTGCTGGTAGATTGATGCCACTACCAAAACAATAGGCCCTCATTTCTAAGAAAAGTAGGTCGACACCTCCCTCTAGTGACTGTCATTGGTCATCACAGTCACAGCGTCCATCCGAGAGCAAATGGACAAAAGTATTGGGACAACGCCAAGACTCATTGAATGGAAGGGAAAAGTAGGAAATAATTGAAAGGAGAATGTTGTAATTCGTTAGTGTTTGTACGTGTGATTGTTCAATGAACACTATAACAGTTCAAATGTATAAGAATAGTCGTGCAATACAAAAACGATTGAGTGGGGGGAAAAGGAAGAAATTGAGGAAAAAAGTTTGAAAGATGCATGGTTTAGGAAAAAAAACGTGTATTTTTTGAGAAAAAAGTGTCGAAAAAAAATGGTTCCTTTGGGTTCTGGTTTTGTGGTTAAAGAAAAAAACACAACTGCCTTCGGAAAAAAAGTTGGCCTTTTTTCCATACATACGGTACATACGCCAACCATTCTGTTCCATCTCCCTTGCTGCTAGTTTGGAGCACCTTTGTGTAAAGTAAAATAATCCAGACTTGTAATCTTGGAATAGGCGACCCACATAAGCGGAAAAGGTGGAACCCACATGTCTTTCTGTGTTTATTTTCACAAAAGAGACCATACAGCATCTCCTCAGCGCTGCAGGCACAGCGCCAACATTGAGACTGCACACTTGACCGGAGGGGATGTGCGCCATTGGCTCTTTGGCAGTCACGTGGCCACAAGGCCCAAGTCCCATGTGTCAGGCTCCAGTAATTGAGGCTTACACATGGTATAGATCAGATGGAGCTCTGACCGCAGCATTCCGACGGCAAGGAGAGGGGGACATATGCTTTTAGGAGTGCTAGCAAACGTCCCAAAAGTGTCATGTTTTGCGCTACAGTTGAGAATAAACACACCTGCTTAGGTACGCTAAATCAAATTAAAAATGGCTAAGTCTTAATGCGCTAGTCGTGTGCCTCCATTGAGCTGAGGGATTTAGGATCAGTGCCTGGTAAATGGCACTGATTTAAGCTGCAGTGAGAACCTTTTTCTGGTTTAAAAAATGCCTTCTAATTTTGTTAAAATATAAACATTCAACAAAGTAGTTACTGCATGTTAACATACCTCTCTAGGTTGTTTAAGAAGGACATTTAAAAAAAAAAAAAAAAAGAAAAGAAAAATAATGTCTGAAATTTGAGTGGTACTGAGATTTAATTTAGGGGGTGCTTGAGCCCCTAAAATGGGCTAGAAACGCCCAAGCTTCTGCAATAAAAAAAAAAAACTAAATTCATTTTAAGACTTTCATCACATCTTGTCCAGAACTGCCAGTGATCACGAAGAGCACTGTATCTATCAATGTAATTTAGACGTGTGAGGCAGAGGATGAATAACTTGATATTCGAACTAACTTGGTAAGAGGTGGGGTTTACGTAGTCAGTCACGTGACACTTGACGAACAGGCTAAATATTAAAAACAGGATCCACCAAACGTTTTTTTTTTTTTTAAACTGACAAAACTTAATTAAACTGTAATGCGTTACAGCGTTGTATTATTATTATTATTATTATTATTATTATTATTATTATTATTATTTTGTTTATTGTAGTTTTGGAGTTCGAGATTAGCTCGGCGCCCACCCGCCGGAGCTCGGCTATACTCGGCTCGGCTCGGCTTGGCTGTACTGTCTCTTTAAGGTCTCCAAGGCTGGTCTGTTTCGTATTGATCCGGCCACCATTTTCCAACACACAGCGGCGGCAGCGCAGCTAGCAGCACGGCCCACCGACAGCCAGGGAAGCAGGCGAGCGGGGAGACGGCGAGCCGACCCACCCTCACGACCCGGAGAGAGGAAGCGTCCTTCCCCTCGGCACCGGCGGGGCAGCCATGGCGGCCAACATGTACCGGGTCGGAGGTAAGACAAAGTGGTGGTGGGGGGGCGACGCTGCCAGCGGGGAGGTTTGTCAGTCAGTCAGTCCGTCAGTCAGTCACGGTTGGACCCGCCATGGTAAATTCTCTGTTGATGCATTTGTCTTTTTCCTCCTCCTCCGTCCTCCTCCTCCGTCCTCCTCCGTCCACCTCTTCCTCGTCGTCTATTTTACTCCCTGGAGGAGGTATGAGCGCCTTCCTCATGATGATGACTCGCGGGTGGCGATAAAGAGTCGTGTTATTGTCTAACTTACAATGAGCGCCGACGACCACATTGGTAAAAGTTATTATAAACTACTTTTGTCTTATGGCTTTATTGGTTGGATCGCCCAATAATCGCCCTCTCTACACACAAAGCAACTCCCGTGTGGAATTCCTGGTTTACTAAAATGTCATTTAAAAATGTCTTTGTGTCCAAATGGATGGACAAAACATTAGGGACACCTGCATGGGGGGCTGCGTCGTTCAGTGACAGTCGCTGTCTGGCTACTCTGCGACAGTTGCTTCTATGCAAGAAATTGAGGGTCATGTGTTCAACTTTCTACCACTGTCCTGTCATTCCAGAATTCCCACACGTGCAGGCGTTATTCGTCTCTGAAGGCGAAACCAACGCTGGGACGACATTTAAAATACGTTGTTGATCGGCGACGATGGCTTTCGGTGCAAGAAGTTGGGTGTCTGGTGCTAAACATCACACATCCAGTTCTTCCGGAATTCCCTAACACGCAGGCGTGGTCACGGCTCTGCTACGACCTCCGTTGCCGGCCAACAAGGCTACTTCGTTACATGACCATCGTGTGTTGAAACGGCGAGCGGTTCCGTTTGGGATGGCATCTGTTGGAAAGTAAATTGGCTCATTCATGGGATTTGCCCGACCCGTTCTGGTTTGAACTCATTGGATCATAGCGCGCTGGCCCAGATGCAGTTGAGTGTCGCAATTGGGCCTAACGCAGGACTGAGTCAACATCATCCCATTGCATAATAAACTCTTTTTGATCAAATTTTGATCAAGAAGCACCTCACTGTCCGAAAAAAAAGTTGATTTACTGCATAAAATAGCGTTTAACCCGTTTTTGTCTCACTGGCCTGGTTCGAATCAACTCAGCAGTCTCTGTTGGTGACACGCCTCGATTGGCTCAAGCCAACCTCGACGTCACGCTCTCGGAAGGCCGCCGGTTGGTCGATGTTGGAAGCTGGAAGCTTTGACAGGGTGGGGGGAGGGGGGTGGCTTTCATTTCCCGGGTTGAGGCGGCAGGAGGGATGATGGGAAACGGAGAGAGACGGCGCGACGCTGCTCGCTCGGCCCGCAGGCTCTCTCACGTGGCGGAAACTCCCAGCAGCCCCTGCTTGCCTCGCCACTTCTTACAACTTCTCACACATCCCCTTCAGGACTACTTTGTTTCCCAGCTCGGGAACAAAGACGACAACCTGGCGCCACTACCTTTTTGGCGCCAAATTCAACTGGCTCATGATTTCATGGCTCCCATGGAGCTGTCGCGGGCAAACGTCCGCATTCTTTATTTTTGTTTCTCGGTTTGGATTAGAAAAGTCCAACGAGCGGACTTGTGCCCCGGTGATGTGATTCACGCTTTGATTCGTACAAGAAGGACCAAACAATTTGAATGGGAATTGACCTGGCGTGTTCACAAATCCAAAAACAAAATTTTACCAGGATAAATAATGAAATAGGACATTTGCCAAACTTCACAAAAAATAGTTGCAATTGTAATTTTAGTCGGATTGCTGTCGGTCCAGGCATGGCATCTGTAAAGTTGCACTCTGTCGCCGTTCCGTATTACACAAACGGCGGCAGCGGCTTGAGTACGTCGTCGCCCCGGGGGTGACTCGGGTGGGGGAGGGTCGTGTGCTTTTCTGCGTTTCGGGGGGCCCGCCAGGCGAACACTCGCTCGCTCCGGGCACCCGACCAAGTGTGCGGGGTATAATCCAACGGCGCTCGGCCAAGACGCACACCGAGCTAAGAGCGGGCGGCTCACCAAGCCTGGGGGGCCTGCGGGGATGTCCCGGTGAGCGCTAAGCCTCTGATGGGTCTGGACCCGTGCCAGCTCCAAACACGCACATGCACTGTGACATGTGCGAGTCCTGAGATAACGTATGGCTCTTGATATGAGTTTAAATTCAAATGGTCTGTTTTTCAAAGACGACTTGATTCAAGATGACTCATGCGTCTTTTGCTCTTGTTCCTCTTTCCCAATTTGACCCCCCCCCCCATCGCAGATTATGTTTATTTTGAGAACTCGTCCAGTAACCCGCTGCTGATCAGGAGGATCGAGGAGTTGAATAAGGTGAGCATGTGTTTTATTTATTTATATATTTATTTATTGATCGATGTGGTGCTGATTTAACATCCCGCCTCCTTCCAGAATGTGACTCTTTAAATAATTAACTGGCGGTCGAAGTCGCGCTCCTTCCCGACGGCCCATCCCGCCCACCCAAAACACTCGGGCGGTTTTAACGAGGATGAAGCAATTTTCGGAGGCCGTCGTGTGTGAAGAGGCCAGCGTCGGGACAGCTGCTTAACAGCCGTGGCCTCGGTTTACCGCGTCTCGACATTCGCCATTTTCACATTAGGAACGAAGGCACTCGCTCACACGAGACGGGAAGTTTCATTCCTGCCCTAATTATTGTTTCTTGTTAGATTTTTTAGTTTTTACGTCTGGAGCCTAGCAGAGGGGGGGCACTTTATTTATTTATTTATTCTTCCGAAGCTTGTGTTTGGGGACCTTAAAAAAGTCGAACATTTTCAGCAGTGCAGTCCACTCGTATTGCTTCCGCAATAACCCACTCAAACCAGAAGGTGATGCTGTGACAATATAAAAAAAATCAGCATCCGATAGCTAACGTGCATTACTGCCTTCTACAGGTGTGGAGTGGCACAACGGGTGTGGCGAGAATTTAGAATGAAAGCAATCTTCTTTATTTCTCTCACAGGATGATTAAAGAATATTTTTTTTTCGAAGGTCAAAAGGTTTCCTCATAACATAAACAACAGAAATGATTCTGGCGTATCTGCCCATAACAAGAAGCTCCGTGTCATTGTCAATACTTATCGCAGTGCACTTTATTTACACGTACGTGGGCCACAGATCAATGTCTAAATGACCATTATTGCTTTTTTTTGCACTTAATTATTTTACTGCCCACCCAACCCATAAAAAAATCAATACATTGAGGCCATTTTGCACGTTTTAAATGTCACAGTGAATGGCAACACTCAAAATTGATGTGTTGACGCTGCTTGTAATTTTCAGGGAGTCAAATTGCCCCACAATGTGTTTCCAGTCAAACTTAAAATTGAGCCTCTTTTTAATTTTTTATATATTTTTTTAAATGGGTCTTCATCTATCGTCTGCGTTCACGACGGCACCGCCTGTTGCTATGGTAACGCCGATTGTCTCTCCTCCGCAGACCGCCAATGGGAACGTGGAGGCCAAAGTGGTGTGCTTTTACAGACGGAGGGACATCTCCAGCACGCTCATCGCCCTGGCCGACAAGCACGCCAGTGAGTGACCGAGCGTAACTCTGGCCTCCAAAAGTCAAGCGAGCGCCACCACTCCGTCCCGTCATCCTCCCGGGGTTTCTTTCCACACGCTACTCTGGTGGCAATACGAGGACAACTCCGCGTGTGCATATTTGCCTTTCATTGCGTACTCGCATAGTGGTTCTTGGAGCCAGTGTGGTGCTGGCGGTCTTTTGAATGGCTTCCTGGCTGTTTGGCGCTGAGGAAGAACTATAAAAAACAAAGAGCTAACGAGAAATCGCCAGCACGGTACGAGCGGTCAGCATTTCATCCGTCAGTAAAAGTTTTGACCCTGGGTGGGCGGGGCTTCTTGAGGCGCCGTCGAGGGAGCACTCTGAATTTGTGCAAGCAAAATAGTTGATCGATGACTCACAGCACACGCGCATTGACACACGCATACACACACGCAGTTGGCCGCCGTCCTCCACTGGTCCGTAGCGACACTGAATTAAAGCTACCCACAAGCCGTTTTTGTGACGGATACGTAAACACATGTGCAGCACACGCAAGCATACCACCCGTGCGGCCACACGCACACACACGCGCACATACACACACACACACACACACGCACGCACACACTGGGCTGCTGAGACGCACACAGGATGTAGCCCACACCCATGCAGCCGTGGATTTCTGTCTGGAAGTGCCTCACCAAACTATCTGGCACAGCGCCGTTAAAAAAAACAGCCTGCTTTTATTTTAAGCTAACGCTATTAGCTCATGGTGTTCTTTTAGAATGACATGATTTGAGTTACCCCATTTGCGTCACATGGACGTGGACGACATTTTTTGTTGTTGGGAAACATTGAATTTCGCCACATATGTCATAATTCGGGTCGTAGCACAGCCCAAGACTAGACCAAGAACAATCAAGGCTGCAAGAAGCCATGATTTGCGCTCTTGAGCAATGTCTGCTATCTGCTAGCGGTCAATATTGTTATTACCGTTTTTTTCCATGTATAATGCGCCCCCATGTATAATACGCACCCTAAAAATGGCATGTCGATGCTGGAAAAAAAGCCTATACCCATGTATAATACGCACCCAAATTTTGACTTTTTTTTTTTGTTTGTTTTTTTTAAAGTCCCAATGATCGTCACACACGCATCTGGGTGTGGTGAAATTTGTCCTCTGCATTTGACCCATCCCCGTGTGATTTTGATCCATCCCCTGGGGGAGAGGGGAGCAGTGAGCAGCAGCGGCGCCGCGCTCGGGAATCAGTTGGTGATCTAACCCCCCAATTCCAACCCTTAATGCTGAGTGCCAAGCAGGGAGGCAATGGGTCCCATTTTTATAGTCTTTGGTATGACCCGGCCGGGTTACTTAAGTCCGTAAACGTAAAATTATTTCAGAAAAAAGATCATCTTTGGGAACAACCGGATGTTATTCTGCCGGTCAGTATCACTGCGCATGCAGTAGCAAACTCGATAGCGAAGAAATATGTGAGACTCTCAACGGGATCACCAATATTTGAGTGATGTTCCAGTTATTTATCACAATTATTTATTATTATAATAATAATATATATAATATACTATATAATAATTATTTATTTATTATTCACAATTGTCATGGTGATCTTTCTGGTGATTTCTTAACTAGGCTGGATGTATTTTTTTTGTTGGCGTTGATTTCTCCGACTGCCCAGAAAGGCACCACCGCGATCAGTTAGGTTAAAATGAAAAGAGAGGAAAGTGACGTTGTAAAGAACCATCCGTGACAAGATTTTCTTCAAAAATTGTTGTACCATGATTTTCTTAAAAAAAAAAAAAAATTGTACCCATGTATAATGCGCACCCCAGATTTTAGGACAATAAATTAGTTAAATTTTGCGCATTATACATGGCAAAAAACGGTATAACTCTGCTACAGGAAATATGGTCCTTGGTCCAGTCAGTGGTTCAAGAGCTGCCGGTTTAGGCAGCTAATTAATCCGACGTGAATCAAACGCGCAGTTTGTGAGTCGGTTCAGGCTCGCTCGCTGATACCTGACACAAAACGTCCCCTCTTGCCCTGTCGTTGAGGTGAAGTGAGTTCGTTAAGGCTCCTTGTAAGGCGACCTCATTCGTCAATAATTGATAATGGGCCCTGACAGGTGAGACGGATGGGCAATTTGCGCAGGAGGGTGCGCGCAAGATTGGCCTGTCCTCTGCTCGGCTGATGTTGCCACTTGTCTCGCTCCGTCATAATCTCACTTCCTATTTGATTTCATTTTTGATTCAATAAAATCGGGTAATAATTAGCTGCTCGATGATAGCTTGAATGGAGTGTGTGACTCTGTGCTTGTGTGTGCGTGTCGGTGTGTGTGCGTGTGTGAGAGCGTGTATTGATTTTGGCCACACATCCCCGCTTGTGAGAATCCCTTGATTGCTTTTGTTGGGCCTTGCGACTGGCTGGCTCTGTCTGGCCTCTAATGAAAGTCCAAATGAATTGGATCACGTACTGGCGCACTCTCTCTCTCGTAGTCTCTCCAACATCTCTTGCTCTCTTTTACTCTCCCTCGCATGTTTTTGCTCTCCCGCTCCCACCAGATTTCTCTATTACTCTTCCTCCTCCTCGCCCTCCCGCTGTCTTGACACATCGCTCCCCTCTTCCAATGTTCCGCCGCCATTGCCGCAACTCTTATTTGAGCTATTTTAGCTTCACCTCATTTTTCCCCCTCACCTCCTTCACCCCACTTCATCTATATTCCGAGGGCTATCATCTTAAAGTGATTAGGGCAATATGTCTTCACAATAAAATGTTAGGGATCCCCAAATATTTGACTCCACTTGACCCCCTCCCCACTCTAACATAAATTGTGGGAAAAAACAAGTGACGTACTTTGAATTGTTTCTAGAGCTGATGTTTACCCTCCCCATTTTTCTCCTTTCCCAGGGGAGCTGGAGGAGGAGATGGAGAACCCCGAGATGACCGACCTCCCCGAGAAGCAGAAACATCAGCTCAGACACAGGGAGCTCTTCTTATCCCGCCAGCTCGAGTCCCTCCCGGCCACGCACATCAGGTACGCCCAAATACGGATGCCATGAATGCAGGTGGTCCCCTGGGGTGGCCTTCTCATGTGGTGTCGTGTCGTTCTCCTCCAGGGGGAAATGTTGTGTGACGCTGCTGAATGAGACAGAAGCGCTCAAGTCGTACCTGGACAGAGAGGTGCGTGTGTTCGTCACACACAGCGGTCGGCTCGGCCGCCCTCGTGTAGTAATAAGACTCACCTCAAGGACAACTGGTCACTTTTTCCCCAGGATGCCTTCTTCTACTCGCTGGTGTACGACCCCCAGCAGAAGACCTTGCTGGCCGACAAGGGCGAGATCCGGGTGGGCAACAAGTATCAGGCCGACATCACTGACCTGCTCAACGAAGGTGGGACCGATGCTCTCGCTAGTTGTTGGCGCCCTTGTTTGCATGTCTGCCTGATTTGTTCTACCTCATGAATATGGATGATTTTTTTTTAACTATTTTATATTACTAGTTCACGACGAGCATTTACTCCCGTGTTTAGTGGGGCTTAAAGCCAAAATTGAATTCATAGCAGGTGGGATTGCAATTAGCGCACGACGGGTGGGGGGTGCCGAGCTGGCTAATTAAAGCCACTTTAATTGCTTTTTTTTTTTTTTTCACTTAGTTTGAGGCTCCGACAGGTTTGCGCTTTTGAATTTCAAAATGCAAAACATCAGAAAAAATCTGATTGGATAGTTATTAATGGTAATGTTGTTGGTAATGTTTTGTGTGTGTAGGTGAGGAGGATGCCAGGGACCTGGAGAAACTGGAGGAGAAGATCTGGGAGCCCAGCAGTTCGCTGACGGAGAAGCAGATTGACCAGTTTTTGGTGGTCGCTCGGTAAGGTTGAGCAAGTCACCTTGCAATGTTTCCACATGAGTACCATTGTAAAAGCTACTCACTCTTGAAAAAAGTTCAGCATAACACTCCATTACATTCTCACTGAGCTGACACATGCTCTAAAACGAATCTCCAAACAAAGAAAACATCTTTCGAATTTTTTGTTGTTATTTAGGTCGGTGGGTACATTTGCCCGAGCCTTAGACTGCAGCAGCTCCGTGCGCCAGCCCAGCCTTCACATGAGCGCCGCCGCGGCCTCCAGAGACATCACCTTGGTGAGCGCACCCAAAAACATTGGTGATTGGTGGCAAAGCAACACTGCTGGAATGTTCTCCTCTCACTTACTCCCATCTCACACACATCTGTCTCACATCCTGCGGCGTGTAGTTCCACGCCATGGACACGCTGCACGGCACGGGCTACGACGTAACGCGGGCCATCGCAGCGCTGGTGCCCCAGGGCGGCCCAGTTCTGTGTCGCGACGAGATGGAAGAGTGGAGCGCCTCCGAGGCCAACCTGTTCGAGGAGGCGCTGGAGAAATACGGAAAGGACTTCACCGACATCCAGCAGGATTTTGTGAGTAGATGCTACTCACGATGAAATGAAATGGATGAGAAACAAACAAAATGGGAAAGAAGCCCCTTTAAATGTTGTGATTGTGTGCATCACTCTGCCACCTGGTGGACACTTGCCGTCGGTGCCGCTCATCTTGATTCCCTTCTTGGCCCTTCGTACGTTTGACGTTTTGCCCCCATTGTCCCTCCCAGTTACCCTGGAAGTCCCTGACGAGCATCATCGAGTATTACTACATGTGGAAGACCACTGACAGATATGTGCAGCAGGTAAAAAAAGAAAAGAAGAAGAGAAAAAAAAAAAGAAAAATGCTTGAATCATCTGTAAGGAACATTTGGACTGTGTTGCTCAAAGGCCTTCAGTTGAAGACAGTATGGCACAGATTTGACTTGTTTTCAGATCCAACTGTTTCCCAACCTTGCTTCAGGCACCAATGTTGCATTTTCAAGTCTATACGTGAGACGACTCGACATTAAAAATATTTTTGCTGAAATGTGCTTGTGAAAACAAGTTGTATGAGTAAACAAGCCGTATGCATGAATACATAATGGCCTCGCTCTCCTTTTGACTTACAGAAACGATTAAAGGCAGCCGAGGCCGAAAGCAAGTTGAAGCAGGTCTACATCCCCAACTAGTGAGTATACGATCACTTGACACCTGCATTATTTATCTGTCGCTCGGCATGGTGACCGTATCGACCTTGTCCACGTGCATTTTGCGCTCCTGCTGCAGTAACAAGCCAAACCCCAACCAGCTGAGCAGCAACAACCCAAAGCCCGTGGCCCTGGTCAACGGAGCGGCCGGAGCCGCAGCGCCCGGAGCCGCAGCGCCCGGACACCCGGGACTGCCGGGTCCGGGGCAGAACCCACCGCCACTCGCACGAGCCTGTGAAAGCTGCTACAGTAAGTCCTTCACCTCATGCGTGTCGATGACATTTGCTAAGAAAGAAATGACGAAACAAGTGAGTTTTTGAAAACATCTCAATGCAAATAGCATGAAATCAAAAGATGAACCATATTCACCTTTAACTTACAACCAAAACAAAAGAATTGAGCTCGCCGTTCCAATACTGTTGGAGGGGACTGCATAAACTCTAAAGCGGGTCATTTTGACCCCTACCATAATCGGAGGCTCACAACCTATGTGTATGCGCAGCCAACAGTTCCTACCAGTGGTACTCGTGGGGTCCGCCCAACATGCAGTGTCGCCTGTGCGCCTCCTGCTGGACATACTGGAAGAAGTACGGCGGGCTGAAGATGCCCACCAGGCTGGACGGGGAGCGACCTGGACCCAACCGCAGCAGCATGGTACGCAGATGTGTGACATGGGTCCCACCGTGCGACGGGCCTGACGTCCTCCGTGTCGCACTCAGAGCCCTCACGGCGTGCCTCTGCGGCACAGCAGCAGCCCCAAGTTTGCCGTCAAGACGCGGCAGGCCTTCTACCTGCAGACCACCACCCTGACGAGGGTGGCGCGCCGCCTCTGCCAGGACATCATCAAGCCCCGCTACCTGGGCCGCCACCCCTACCTCCCCGTCAACACGGCCGCCATCAAGGCTGAATGTAATATTTGATGTTTTCTCGCGAGTAGCAAAAATCTGCCAGTCCTCAAATTGCCACAAAATGGCGACAAAGCACTTTTTCTTTGGATGGAACGAAACTCCTCCTTTCAGTTCAAATAGCATAGCACAAAGATGCCACCGGATGGTGCCAAAGCACTGTTTATTCTTTGGAGGGAGGTATTGTGCCTTTCTAATCCGTCACATCTCCACAGGTGCGCTACGGTTGCCAGATAAAGATCCCGGCAAGCCTTCGCCGCTCAAACCAACAGAACGCAAACCTCTGGAGTCGGTGGTTCGGTATCTAGGTACGCTCGCTTTGACACTCTCCTTTTCCGGCACATCGAGAAGCCAAGCGTTGTGTTGAAGTCGATGCTGATCCGAAAATCAATGTGCGTTGTTTTCCTGCTGATAGAAGCACATCCCCGTCCAGTCAAAGTGGAGCCACCCGCCAGGGTGGCGTCCATCTCCATGGGCAGCCTGACGCCCATCAAGTCCTCCCCCATCCTCAACAACGGCTCCCCCACCATCCTGGGAAAGCGCAGCTATGAGCAGCACAATGGATTGGACGGTGAGTCCCTCCTGTCCTGAGAAAAAATGCCATTTTATTATTCGTGTTTTTACTTTTTACTCTGTGTTGTAAGAAAATGCTGACTTCATTCATGTAACATCTTGAATAGTCTGACTCAATTCTTCGTCGAGCGTAAAGCTTTATTTATGGTAGAAGCATCAAAAGCAGCGGCGTGAAGGCCCGATGCGGAGCAAAGTTTGGAAGTCGGGTTGTTAGCGGTGTCCTACTTTGACTGTCCTCGGTGGACTTGACGGAGAGGGGGAGAAGAGACAGACTGACAGATCAAGAGAGGACGGCTTTGGCCTCGCTCGCTTTACGCCCGAGGCAACCCACCATGTCGTCATGGTAACGGCACAGGCGAAGAAGAGGAGGCTGCTGGTCTATCCTCGTTGAACTTTCAGAGGGGTTTTCCAGAAAGCAGGTTATGTGAAAACTGAGTAAGTTAACCCTGAAATGAGGGGAACTCTGAGTTAACCGTTCCAGAAAGAGAGGTAACTTAAACTTTGGGTCAGTTACTGACTTACTCTGTGAACATAACCTGCTCGCTGGCAGGTTTACTATAAGAGACCCAGATTTTCAACCTGTCTCCTCCCACACAAAGAAAGCGGTTAATCATGGATTGGCCGTTCATTCAAAATCCGATCGACATGGAAGCCGTAATCATTCGAAACACTTTACGTTGCGAGGGAATCTTCCGGCCCAGATTAGACGTTTTATCATTTCTAGAAGAATATCTTTTTGAATGCTACCGCTTTTCTTAGAACAGTATACTTTATCTCAATATGAAGTAATTTTTATAGTGGTTGTGCACGTGTGTAACTCCAGGTTAACATACTCTGTTGATTGAACTAACTACATATTAATAATTACATAGAATACCATTATTATAACATGATTAAAAAAATACATATTATGAAAACCTGATGTCCTAAAAGCAAAATATGCGCTCATGTATGTGTGTGTTTGCTGCTGCATGACAGGCAGCAAATCCAAAGGCTTGACCCCCCAGTGGGACATCATGGCCAAACGCATGAGTGAGGTGGGCCGGCCCTCGCCCGCCATGCACGACGAGGTGCACCAACTGGACTGACCTCCTCCGTCCGCCACTCGCAACGACCAGGTCAGTCGCACTACATATTCCACAAATGAATGTCCAAGCACCTGCCGATGCTTAACATTGCCGATTTGCAATTTTGTACAAGGATCAAACCAGGCTTTAATTAAAAAAAAAAAAAAATAAGAATAGTCAAACCTCGGTTTTCGAACGTCCCGGTTCTCGAACAAATCGGAATTCTAACAAATAATTTTAGATTTTTTTGCTTCGGTTGTTGAACAAAATTTGGAGGTCGAACCTCGCGAGATGAGTCGGGAGGACCCGAGGAAACCCGACCGCACAGCCCGGATGCCGACTGACTCAGTTGTTATTGTATTTTCGTTACTTTGAGGATTGTATTAACCCCTAATCATGCCTCCAAAGAAAGCAAGTGGGAGTAGTAAAGTCATCCTAAAACACAAAGACGCTCTTAAAGCAATGCGACAGTGAGCGCCCGGCGCGCTGCGGTTGCGCGATCAGACCAAATTATGATCCCTGCGCACTGAGGTCCACTTAAATTTTGGAAAGTACATCATCCATCCATCCATCCATTTTCTGTACCGCTTAGTCCCCACGGGGGTCGCGGGCGTGCTGGAGCCTATCCCAGCCGTCATCGGGCAGTAGGCGGGGTACACCCTGAACCGGTTGCCAGCCAATCGCAGGGCACACAGAGACAAACAACCATACGCACTCGCACTCACACCTAGGGACAATTTGGAGTGCTCAATCGGCCTACCAAGCATGTTTTTGGGTTGTGGGAGGAAACCGGAGTGCCCGGAGAAAACCCACGCGGGCCCGGGGAGAACATGCAAACTCCACACAGGGAGGGCCGGAGGTGGAATCGAACCCGCACCCTCCTAAGTGAGGCGGACGTGCTACCCAGTGCGCCACCGAGCCGCCGAAAGTACATCAGGACTTTAAAAATATTTTCTAAATTTCAGCGAAAATTTCACAATAATGCGACCAGCGCGGTGCAGTTGCGCGGTCGGCGACGCGCTACGGTTGCGCGTTCGGCGGTGCGCTGCAGTTGCGCGATCGGACAAAATGCACAAATGAAAAAATGCTTAAAAAAGGCGTTTTTTTTTTAGTCATGGAACGGATTAAATTTTTTTCCATTATTTGTAATGGAAAAAATAGATTCGGAATTCGACCGATTCGCTTCTCGAACTGCCTTCTGGAACGGATTGTGGTCGAAAACTGAGGTTTGACTGTATATTTATTTATTTGTTTTCTAAACGAGCCACCCATGCAAGTCATTACAAGCTAAAAGTTTGTTGTTGTGTTTGTGTCCTTTCCCTGCAGAGGGCGCCAGAACTCACGTTCCACTAAAAGGTTTGGTTGTTGAGTTCAGCTGGAAGGAGCCTATTGTTTTTGTTTTGGTTTTTCTTCAGCTGTTTGACGGTCCAATTCTTTGTACAGGACTGTTTATTACTTGCATCTTTTGTCGTCAAAATGTTTTGGTTTTGTTGTTTATTGTTCCTTTTTTTACCGTCTATAATTGCGCTTCTTGCTCTTCTTTGGTGGACAAATGTTTCATAAGGAATGCTTGTGAAGTTAAAAAAAATCCTGTGGAAGGACTGTAACATAAGCCACTTGCGACTTGTATTTTTTTTTTTTTTTTATGGGTTATTATTCCAAACCCCCTGTGAGGAGATGCACTTTTATTTCATGACATGCATTAACTCCGTCTATCTTTTTTTTGGTTATGGTTGTCATTTTGAATTTGAGGGGGGAAAAAAAAGAAAAAAAACGCTTTATGGGAATCTTGTTTTGTCTGCCGGGCCTGAGCGCTCTTTGGGCCAAGAGAGGTTTAACTTATTGAGAAGGACTCGCTGTTTTTTCTACCTTTTTCACAAGTATTGCATCTATGCTTCGATAATGTCATTAAAAAATACAAAGAGAACATTGATTTGCCCTTCGTTTTGTCCTCTTTTGGGAGGGAGGGAGGGTGGGAGAAGCCTGTAAAGACAAATTAGCAATCTGCTTGGTTGAGAAAACCACTTTAGGTCACTACTTTAGTTTTTTTTTTTAAGTTTTGTGCATACTTTCATCGCACGGCAAGGGGGGGGGGGGGGCAACATGTTGCAGACGCGCAACCACAAATCGAGCGCCCTCCGCATTGCCTCGTATGTTATCTGCGGTTAATGACTTCATCCCGTTTTGCGTGAGATGAATTATGTCACGTCATTAATATGCGACCCCGTTCTAGTAGCGTCATGGCTTTGGTAGTGCTGATTAACAGTATGCCTAAGCGTCGTGCTCGTATTTTGCGTGCGTGACGTTCAAGGGCTTGTCAGCGGCCCGCAGAGATGAACTCGCCATCCGCGCACGCGTGTGTAACAGAACGGCGCATCGGCGTTTGACGCGTGTGCGTACAAAGCAATGGAGACTCCGCCCGTGCTGCGTTCACGTTCCAACTCTGTATCCATCCATTCAACATTTTCGATGATGCAGTCCGGTGGAGTTTTTGGTGGGTAAGAAAAAAGACAAGCAAACTGAAATTCATTTAAAAACATCAAACACAACTTTATCTGTGCATTGGGATGACTTATTTGAAAAATGTAAGACAATTTACATTTTTGATGCAGTTTCATTTTGTAATGAATAAATACACTAATTATGGTTAGGAAAAATAACAGTAGAAAATAACTGACGTCAATGTGTGATAATGCTCAGAATTCACTTAAGTTGTGCTATTTATCACTTATTACCCGTGAACAAACCTATATGATCTTTTTGGGTTAACGTGAAGACGAGCACCAGTTTGCCATCAAGGAATGTTGACTTGCCTATCACGTTCAAAAGTTCACGTTAGGCCTAAAGCCAACTTATTTTACGCTTTAATCACCGAAGTTCACATAACAAAGCTCCATTTTGCCTTTTAGTTCCACATCAAAGTATAAAGTAAAAATACAATACAGCCTTCCAAAGAACAGACGTGAAAATGTTCTTCCTAGCAATTTCTAAACTGACTTACATATTTCTATGAAAGCCACACAAAAAGTATTTTAGTGAATGCACGCTGACAATTGCGCACACACCTGTACCAGTCCACCAGGCCCACACACAGTCACACACAGCAGCACATGCACCAACACACACTCAGACAAAGTGACACACGCACCAAAGCTGCATGGCCAAAGCCAAGCACTTAATGGCACTTCTCCCCCACCTCCTTCCAGACCTGGGCCCCGAGTCGACGAGCCGCGTGGCCATGGCGACCATGTCCATCCTGCAGCCGCCATCGCCACTGTCAGCCCTGTGCCGCTGGTACCTGTACGCCATCCACGGCTTCGTGTGCGAGGTGATGTTCACGGCATGCTGGGAGTTCACAACGCACCGCAGCTGGAAGTTCCCGGGCTTCACCAGCGTGTGGGCGCTGCTCATCTACGGCTTCTGTATCCTGGCCATTGAGCGTATGTACCTGCGGCTGCGCGACCACGTCAACGTGGTGCTGCGCTGTGTCATCTACACGCTGTGGACGTATGCGTGGGAGCTGAGCATGGGCCTGCTCCTGCGTCGGTTCGGAGCCTGCCCCTGGGACTACTCCAAGTTCAGCTACAACTTCATGGGCCTGGTGACAGCCGAGTACGCCGTGCCATGGTTCTGCGCTGCCTACCTGGTGGAGCGCTTGGTCATCCAGAACACCCTGCGCCTGCGTTACCATGATGGCGCCGATGATGGCTGGACCGACCCCCTCGCAGCCACCCGCCGCGGCGACAAGAGGCTGCGGTTGTTCAAGTGGGACTGAGCTCCCCGCCACCCTGTTGTTTCAATGCAAAAATAGCCCCCAAATAAAAAAAAAACCCAAAAACTGGAGGAAAAAGCAATAATAAAACATGTAAAGCCAATAGCTTGCGTCACAACTCGTTGGCAAAAAGTGACAATTCACAAATTTAGAAAGCTCATCGCAAAATTTCAAATTAACTTTACAATTCTAATGTAAAAATCAGTGCAGTGAATTGTAAAGACATATAGACAGAAATGGTTACAAATGGGTCATTTAAATGAAAAGTTAAAAATTAGAAATAAAACTTTTTTTAGACTGATGTCAAAGTAGAAGTCAAAGTGAAAAAAGTAGTAAAAATTAAAGCTTTACAAATAAAAGTACAAATATTGTGAAAACGTAAAAACAATAAAAACGTAAAAAAAAAAGGGTAAAAGAAAAAACTAAATTCAAGTGTTAAAAATAAAAAATCGTTGGGGTGATTTCAACGATTTAGACCAGGGCTCGCAACCCAAAATGTTCAAAGAGCCATATTGAAAAAAAAAAACACCATACCTGTCTGGAGCCGCAAGAATCTAAAAGCTTTTTATAAGGCAACATAGACTGTCAATACATGAGCATATACCTACTATTAAAATAATTAATAAATGCATTTGCGATTATTTTGTTCACAATATGGATGACAAGGTTCATTACCTCCATACACTCCGGTGGGAATGTTTACGCACACAGCGCCTCTTGGTGCAATATGCAATGGAATGCAAGCAAATTTCGATCCAATGCTTTCTGTCGTAAAGTCACAAACTTTTGCGACACTCTCATACTCGGTGCGCCGTCTGTAGCGACTGAAATCAGGTGGCCAGTGTCATTTAAACACTGCAGCACAGCCTCGCAGAGTTTGGAGATGCAATCCACTTCTTGAAAGAGTTTTTTCGTTCCTCAAATTGCACCTTTCCTCTCAATTCCAACTGGGTGATCGGCAGCAAATTCAGCATGCTTTAGCTGAAAATGTCGCTCCAAATTGCTCTTCTTGTTATATTTGACAACTTCTCATTGCAAATCAACCATTCAGGCAATCCTTCAGCATTGGCAATGAAAGCAAATAGTTGAGTCCATTCTTTCTTAAAGCCTCTGTTCTCATCAGCGATCTTTCTCTTTTTGCCTTTTGAATCCATGGCCCGGTACTCACACACCTGTTTGTTTACAACTCGCCTGTGCTGTGTCGCTTGCTATGACGCAATTTTGCGCCATTCTGAAATTCGGTATTTTTAAAATATTTACAACTACATACATTTTCTACAGCAAAAGAATGTTTGTGTCATGATTACCATCTAAAAACCATATTTAAAAACAAAACAAAAAAACCAAAACATATTTTTCCATTTTCACGCATATTTGCAAGAGCTCCAGGGAGCCGCTAGGGGTGTGCTAAAGAGCCGCATGCGGCTCTGGAGCCGCGGGTTGCCAACCCCTGATTTAGACGATTGAATTAGACATTTACAAATGTAAAAGTTAAACCAAATGAACCGATGAAGTTTAACCAAAAGAAAGTGGCCGTGTTAAGCAGTGATGAATTTGCAGATAGGAAGACCAAGATTACTCAGTACAACTTTGTTCGCAGCTGAAATTGGGAGCCACTTAACAGTCGAACTGCAACGCTGCAATGGCGAACAGGTAGTTTTCAGTTTTCATGCCTACATTATTAAACTCCGGTTAGCAACAAAAAAGGGTTGATTCGACAGCCCTCGAGTCAAATTAAGGGTGAACATAGAATGGTGATCTTCCCATGCTGACAGCCACATTGCTGGACCTGGAGAACCACCGCCTAAGTCTCACTGTCGTCAGGTAAGGCAAATCACATCGCTTCTATTTTTATTTAATTGTACAAACTAAATAATGCATATAATTTATTTCAAGAAAATTGTCATGATTTGTTTGTAAAGGTATGAACTAAAAATGTTGAACAAGAAAACGTAAAGGTAATGTATATAAACCGCAGTTCAAAGGATGTCATACATGTGTTTGTCCTCGCGATGGCGACCTCTCCTTTTTATCCCTTTTCCTTCAGCTATACTATGATGCGTATTCTCACTGGACACTTCATTATTCTATTTTCTGTACCTTTTACATTTCACGTGTGAATTGAATTTCTGGATGTTATTAGAATGTAAGTGTACCTAATAAAGTGGCTTTATGTATAACCTGTGTCACAAACGTGTCCAGTCATAGGCCGTGGCCCCTGGGGTCCCGGACCTGCCACTCCAAATATGGGTGTTTGTTACCTGAGCTCAAGTTTCAACAAGGTAATTTTTTTTAACGACCTTCAGTGTTGTCAGGTTTCCACATACCCCTAGCGCTTGGATTAGACTGCAGAATGTAGACTGACTGGACAGACTGTCCAATGTCCTGCCTACGGCGCTGCTATGTGGCGCAATGTGCCTGCAACTATATATATGTAGATGTATTGACTAATTGATTTTTATTTTAATTTAATTTTTTTAAATACCCTTATTGGTTTTGTTTTTGTGTGTGTATTTCATTAATTAGTATCGTACATAATTTAAAGGCACCCATAAGTAGAATGTTAGCATGCTAACATGCTAAGCTACAGCTCGGACAGCTCTGCCGCTGTTGACAGTTATTCAAACGCCTCGGTCACAGCGCAGCGCGCTTAAGTGCAACGGTCTTCAGCGTCTTTTGCATATTCCAAATGTTGTTTGCACTGTAAATAATCCCTCTGATACATCCTGCCGCTTAGCATATCGTGCCGTACATCAACAAAGGCAAATGAGGGTAACTTTTTTGGCGGGCTTTTATTAGGTTTCAAGAATAAGAATGGATTATTGTTGGAATAAAGTGGTACTAAAAACATAAAAATTTCATTTTTTTTCTCCCTCGTAGTAGTCCAACCTTCGCTACCTTGTTCTCATCTATTTTCTGATCACCTCGTCGCTTGTTAGCGTGGCCCCTCACGGCACGTGGGATGTTGTCATGGTATGCAAACGGCGCTTTTCCGATTGGCAACTGTTGCCGTCAACCGCTTGTTGACATTTGGGGCAGCTGTCGTCTTTGTTACGCTTATCAAACAAGATAACAATCCAACTGTGTCATGACGCTCAACTGCTCTTTTTTTAACCAACGTCATTGTCTTCGGCTTGTGAGCTGAACAATTATTCAAAATCAAATTGAGTCCACAATGTAGTTGACAGACTCAACGAGACAAAATTTGCGATTAGAACACTCACCCCTCTAAAAATGTTGAAATTTGCCTTTACTGTATTTATATTTGTATACATCTAAACTAACTTTTTAAATATTAGCCTTAAAAGTAATAAACTTTTAGATTCTTGCCAAATTTTTGTCGTAAAACAACGGCTAAATTCCCGCACCTAGTTTTCTCACCCAACATGTGTGCTCCAGTTATTGTAAGGCCACTAAACTCCTCCTGAGAACATTTACACAACACAAAGAAGTCATGCAATCTTTTTGTTGTCTTACGTAAACAAAAGCGCCAGAGCTGTGTTTAATGGCCGTCCATCTCGGTGACGCATCGTCCGTGATTGGCCGAGAGTCGGTGGCCAGACGGGCCGCTGAGATGCGGCGGTGGGGTTAATCTTCCCGCGGGCCTTTCTGGTTTTGGCTTTTGTGTCACCGCTGGATGACTGATTGGTGGAGTGATTGATTGGTGTTGGCAAACAATGGCCGACACGCCTTTGAGCTTTTTACCTTCGTCGCTGTTGCACTTTGTCAATGACTGACAGAGCAAAACTGGAAATGCAGGCTTCCTTGTTGTCGCTGACCTCATTCTGTAATTGGAAAAACAACTCGGTCACAAGCTGCCTGATCTAGACAATGGCGGCTCGGTCTATGTCCTGGTTTTAGTGGTCAATGTCCTGAAAGTAGAGAACTACGATCTGGCTATCAACATCTTTGTTGTGTAGGTCTACATCCTTAGCATTGAAGGACGGGGTCAGACTGGTGTTGCGTAGTTCACAAGGTCTGCAGGTTGGGGGGTCCGCCCGCTCACAATTGCCCCCAAAGTCACCCCACCGCCGCGTTTACGACACGACCTCGCCGGTGATCCGAGACGTCAGGAATGCAAGTGTATTGGCATCGCTCCTTGGGGACCGTGTGCCGGGCGTGTGGGTTACGGCGCGGCTGTGATCTTGGAAGGCAAGAGGGGCACCCCGACATGTGCCGAGCCAGACTGGAACGTGGGTCACCTTTCGACCGCGCGCCTTCCGACTTTTGATGTGCGCTCGCCGACAGTTGGCGCGTTCTGCCCTCTCTGGCCTGTCCTCGGGTTCGAGTCGGCGGACCACCCATGTCTGATAAAATGCCCGCGCGGGTTTATATTCGCACAAGAATGTGGGCCATCTGATCATCCCGCCCGGCAGCCCATCTGGACCCTCCAGAACCCAGGAGAGCGGTCACTCGCTAGTTCCTCACGTTTATCGCTGAAATTGCGCACTTGCGAGGATTTATCCTCATGAGGACTTTTGAGCGCCGCCTCACTTGGCTCGCTAATGTTTTTCAAGACTTTTCCCCCCCCTCCCGACTGCAGGTCTGAGTGTGCGATTGAGTAAATCAGACCATTATGTTGCTCCTCCCTCACTGCAGCCAGAGCATATAACCTGCTCTGACTCCGGCAGCGGCTGGAAAAAGACCCCGTGGAGCTTAAAAGAAAATAGTGCGCATAAACAGGCTAATTTTAGCATAACATAACACCACGAGTTCTTGAAAAGCTCCCATTTTCATGAGGCTCTCCTTAAAACTTGCGCTGACTCAGCAGTTAGGCGTGTGTGTGGGTGTTGATTAACGGGCAATTAAGTCTGGTTTCGATTGTTGTTGTCAAGCTAGGTGTGGCTAATTGCACTTAACCACTCAGCATGTTGCTAATTCGGCGTAATTGATTGTGCCAGTTATTGACCTCCATAAGTCTTTTTGTGGACTTTCTGACTTAAAAGCAAGCAAGCTGCCAAGTTCACACATGCTACGAATAGCTCTGTTAGCGACAGGTGTAAACTCCCGCCCCCCTTACTTCCTTATCTGTTCAAACAAACTTTCACCTCAACAGTCTTCAGCGTTTCACATCTGCGCCGACAAAATATCCCATCAAACGCTCGCGATATGCTATCAAAGTCCTGCCTGTCGTTGGTGCGGGCAAACAGACTTTTATGCCAAAACAGGAAGCAAAGTGCGGCCTAACGAAGGTTGACAGGGAATTTTGCTGTTCTGCTTGTAGCCGTCGCGCTTGATACTCGTCTGTCATCTCGTGAGCTGGCCTGATGTGGTGGAAGCATTTTGAATAGTCGATGATAGAAAAGGGATGGATGAAAAAGGCTCACGACGTGTTCTCGTGCGTGACGCAGCTTGCCGTTGTTACGCAAGGCGTTCCTCCTGGCAGCGTATTAGGTCCATGCCAATTCAGGCACTAACCTACTTCTTGACGTCTTTACGTAAGCGGGGTGAGAAGACGCTGGCGCTGTTGTGTCACCGCCGCAGGTCGACTGAAGCTGCTTGATTCAGGCATTGGGAGGCCACCGCCGGGGGGCGCTATAATAGTTATCACAAGGGAGGTGGGGGTGGCGTTGTCAGGATGCAGGTCACACTCGAGTTATCTCCCCTATTTCCTCCCCTCCACTCTTCCTCTTTCATCTACCTTTCACTTGTTTTTCTTGACTCAGCCCCCCCTCCCCCCTTTTGTCCCAGCCATCCCAGCACGAGTTGAAGATGTTTTTGTTTCGTACATCAAAATGTAACAATCACCTGTTTTGGTGTAAACACAAAAGTAAAAATTTGCGAATCTGTTTCCCGGTCATCACACTTTTCACCAAAACATTTAGCTATTTTTCAGGAGTGTGTGACAACCATGACTTGCCAGGGCACGGCTGACTTGATGTCAGATCTGAGTTTAGACATTTGTCTTTTAGCGATTTATTCTTCTCACTTGATGGCTCTTACCACCCCACAGCAGTGTGCAACTAGCTTGGCGGTGTGTGTGTGTGTGTGTGTGTGTGTGTGTGTGTGTGTGTGTGTGTGTGTGTGTGTGTGTGTGTGTGTGTGTGTGTGTGTGTGTGTGTGTGTGTGTGTGTGTGTGTGTGTGTGTGTGTGTGTGTGTGTGTGTGTGTGTGTGTGTGTGTGTGTGTGTGTGTGTGTGTGTGTGTGTGTGTGTGTGTGTGTGTGTGTGTGTGTGTGTGTGTGTGTGTGTGTGTGTGTGTGTGTGTGTGTGTGTGTGTGTGTGTGTGTGTGTGTGTGTGTGTGTGTGTGTGTGTGTGTGTGTGTGTGTGTGTGTGTGTGTGTGTGTGTGTGTGTGTGTGTGTGTGTGTGTGTGTGTGTGTGTGTGTGTGTGTGTGTGTGTGTGTGTGTGTGTGTGTGTGTGTGTGTGTGTGTGTGTGTGTGTGTGTGTGTGTGTGTGTGTGTGTGTGTGTGTGTGTGTGTGTGTGTGTGTGTGTGTGTGTGTGGTGTGTGTGTGTGTGTGTGTGTGTGTGTGTGTGTGTGTGTGTGTGTGTGTGTGTGTGTGTGTGTGTGTGTGTGTGTGTGTGTGTGTGTGTGTGTGTGTGTGTGTGTGTGTGTGTGTGTGTGTGTGTGTGTGTGTGTGTGTGTGTGTGTGTGTGTGTGTGTGTGTGTGTGTGTGTGTGTGTGTGTGTGTGTGTGTGTGTGTGTGTGTGTGTGTGTGTGTGTCTGCACGTGCGCGGGTGTGTGTATGTTTGTGTGGTTTTGTCCACACGCCACGTTGCACAATTGCCAATCTGGGCATCATTTCGCAGGCAAATAAACAGGCAATCCAGATGGATTAAATGTATTGGCAAGAAGCGGCGGGTTGGGGGTTCAAAAGTGAGTGGGTGGGTGGGGTCCATTCCGGGATGGATGGACGGACGTGGAAAAAGTGCAGCGCTGCAGAAATGCATTCCAAGGTGGGAAAGGCGAGTGGTGGGGTGTGTTGGGTTCCACGACTATCATGTTCTTTGCGGCTTTGGCCTCCGTCGGCACTTAATGGCGGGAAAAGCGCAGCGAGTGTAGCGATGATTAGCGGGAAAGAAGAGGCCAAAACCAGACTGGCGAGAGAGAGTGAGAGACAGAGAGAGAGAGAAATGTTTTGGCCTCCAACTTTTATCGTTTATTGATGAAACCCCCGTTTGGTTTGCAGGGAAAATTCCCAGGCCTTAAAAGAACAAAGCTTGATTGAGTGGCTCCCTGAGAGAAAAAGCCGCCTTGTTATGCCATGTCCTGTGTCTGCGCATGCTGATACATGTTTGGCGCTACCATGGGGGAAGGGTGGGGGGGCGAGTCGGCCTGACTGCTAATGAACTCGGGGTGCAACGGCGTTGGGCTCAAAGGGCTCTTTCTCCCGCCGGGCCAGCGGCAGTCAGCTGCCCGCCGAGCTGACCCGCGGCTCTGTGATGATGTCACCGCCGCATTCATCCGCGGCGAGGCCGCACGTCTGGGCGGCAATCAAATGGCCCATTAAAAAGCGCCTCCACCGCTTCTCCTTTCACGTCGCTCGCTGATTGAGACGCAGCTGCTGCCACCCAAAGCCGTGCCAAGCCAACCGCTTTAGTTTCTCTCTGGAATGGCGCAAAGTGTATTCCATGCAAAACCGAGTGCGTGTTGACGTGACACCCCAAATTCATATTCAATAGTTTCATGTCGACTCGGTGCACATCGGAAAAACCAGGACTGAGACTTGCTTTGGAGAAAATTGAAGAAACTATCCAAAATGAGATTAAGGGCACAGAGAATAGGCAGCAAAGTGGAAATTGAGGCAATTGCAAAATTTCGCTTTCTCGGTTCTCGTGTCAAGAGAGCGAGCAGCATTTTTCCAAACAACATTTTGACATTCACAGTTTTGCTAGCTTGCTTGCTTTTTGCCTGTCTTTCCGTTTCGGTGGTGTTCATTGAGCGCTTGTCACCAGGGGCAACGAAGTGGGGGGGGGGTCTAGTGTCCACCCCCTCCCTCCCTGCCTCCCTCCTCTCCTTCACTGCTTTTGGCAGAGCGCTTGGATTCTTTCACAGCAGCTGCCCGTTGCCAAGACAGAGTGAGCCCCCCCACTCCACTCCACACACACACACACACACGCATACATGCACACGCACACACACGCACACACACGCACACACAAGATACAAGCTGTGCAAATGAATGTGGGTCACAGTGAGTCAGAAGGGGGCTTTTCATCCGTCTCCCCTTTTCTTATCCTCCTTTTTGTTCTTCTCCAACGCGCTTCGCTTTCTCCTTCCATGCTAAAGTCAAGGCCGACCCACCAGCGAGCAAAACAGACAACGAAAACCGGCTTGAAAAAAAAACAACAGCAGATGTTTCGCTGGTCTCACTTCCTCTCTCCAGCTCACCACTTCCTCTTTCCCTTCCCCTTTTTTTCCTCTCTGATATCCGCCGTTCGTTGGAGATGTTTGGTGGCCATCCGGTCGCTTCACCCGATAAGTGAGACGTTTGGGTCACATTTAAATTCAACATTCCGGCCATCTCACTTGAATGTACTCTAAAAAAAATTTAAAGTTACATAAATACAAAAGCCAAACATCTTTTAAATCAGACACCCCCTTCCAGATCTCAACGAGTAAGATGGCGCACCATCTTTTGATTGCGCACACCTGGAAAAAAAGAAATCTCAGCTACTCATTCAAATGATTTGCAAGGTGGAAGCAAGAGACGGGAACCTAATCCTCGGGTACATCATGTACCGCATGTACACAGAGAAGAATTTTTTGTTTTTTTTACCCATCAGCCCCGGGGGGCGTTTCCCTTTCAATGAACAAGGACGAGGGCGGCGGACGCTAGCTGACATTTCGCTAGCGGCGCAGGATAGACGGCACCATTGTCGCCGCTGAAACGGAAAACCGGCGGAGGGCGGCGTCCCGATAACCCGATATCAATCTGACGCGCTCGCGGCACGTCCACCTGACGGGCGAGGATGGGGGGTGAAGGCGATACCGAGACGCAAACGTCCCATTGTGGAGGTCCCTCGTCGGCTTGGGAAGCGAAGATGCACAAAGACGAGCAAAACAGTGGATGCTCTCTTTGGCAAAGGGAATACGAGACGACGATGTTATCTGGATCTTCCGCCAACCTTGCGGCCATTACAAAGGACGTCGGCTGCCATCCAGTGTCCTTGAAGGGGGACGTGATGACTCGACTATTTGTAGGGTGCTCTTTAAACATAATGACAAAAAAAACACGTACACCCTCCCAGAGCCACCTCGGTTGAGAGTTTTTGATTCTTGAAACGTTTAGCTGATTTGGCATTTTTTCTTCTTTTTTTTTTTGAGCGGCTTGTATGTTTTTTTAGAGCACGTGCTGGGGAGAGGGGCTCCGTCAAAGTTAAACAGAACAAGCTCACACCTGGAGAGCGAGGAGTGAAGTTTTCCATCAACAGTGCGTAGCGTTACGGCATCACCCCCCTCCCCCGACCCAACATCCTTCCTTCGCCACCGAGTTGCGGTGTCTGTGTGCCAGATGTCCCACGTAAGCTAGGCGAGCCTTGGGGGCGGACTTGGGTGTGAGGACTTCAATATGAGAAGTCTCTTCTATCTTGAGGAATCATGACGCTGACTGTTATGCTCGAGTTAGAAGACGACACATAGAGTTGCAATGTCTGCCATCTAGTGGCAAACACTGTTGTTGCAACTTAAAACTGTATACATTTTCATTTCTGCAAATTAATCAAGGGAGAGACTAGTTGCACACCAGGTGCGGTTTGGCCAAATTTAAGAGTATCGAAACAAGTTTGAAATTTAAATATAATATAAAATCTCAAAATATAATTCACTATAAGTGACTCAGATTGCGATGCTTTCAGCTATTTCCGCTAGCATCCGCTGGCTAAAATGAATCGGTGATGTGAGCTGCCCCATTTGGCCGTTTGCTAGCCGGTTGGAAAATGTGCATCACGACCACACAAGGACGAGCATTCAGGCCAGGCGGCAGCCAGACACGGGCGGCATAAAGTCAAAAAGGCCTCTCGTCAAATGTCTGATCCATCACTTCCCGTCCCGTGTGGTGGCGGCGGCGGCGGGCGCGTTTTCGGGGAGGTGGCTGGGGGCTAATGAGCCACTCTTTTAGTGAAGCCGACAGTTTACGGGGTGCTTGCCAGTCTCATTAAGAGCGGCTCCTAATTGGCCTTCCCCAGCCTGAAAAGCCAATAGAAGCCCAAGCATCTGCTGGCCAGTGAAGCGTATTGCCGCCTTGCGGGGCCGACCGTCTTCCTGCCCTCGCTCGCCGCCATTCAAAGCCGCCGCTTGTGCCGGATTATGGCCCGCTTCTGCTTCCACCTGAGGTCTTTAACTATAAAACGAAAACTAACCAAGTAACGGAAGCCTGCAGCTGCCGACGTGGAATAAACAATTGTGACTGGCAAATAGAGCGTTTGTGAGATTGTTCAAATGTATTTGCCAGTCATAAATGTTTTTAAATGCTTTTTAATCCCAAACTAACTTTTTTTGTTCATAAAAAAACATCAAAATAACAAACTGCATCTATAAAAGTAAGTAAGTGAGTGTGACTGTTCTACAGGGGCCAGGGTTGAGGTTTCAAGGCAGGGCTGGGGTGAGGAAACGACTTCTGGAGAGGAGACTGAGGGCAGCGGGAGCCGTGCAAGAAAGCAGAGACTGCGGAGCATGAAAACAAGGAGTGTCGGAGCGTCAAGACAACAAAAGATTTAACCATTTAACCTTTGCTGTGATTGGACTCCGGGCTCCCGCTCACACTTCCCCAGTCACGCCGGGGACACGCTGAGGGTTTTTTGTGTGTGTGGCGCATGTCCCTGGGGCAGGGAGTGGGTGCGGGTGGAGTTGTGGTGGTGGTGGTAGGGGCTTCTTGCTTCATCCTGTTGTTGCCGTTGCACCAGGCCTCCTCAGCAGTCTCATCAGCACTTCTTACTTCCTGTCAGCTCAACCAAAACAAGAAGAAACAGTTAAGTTTTCCCATTAGGGTGTCAAGACAGGATTATGGTTTCAAGACAGGGACAGGGTCCCTGTCAGCATGGGGTGGGGTCCATGCAGGTCCAGGTGTAAGAAGTCGCCAGGCGGGAGCACTCAATCAGTCGTTTCCTGGCTCTCGTCTTACTCGGCAGAACAAACACCAGCATCGTGGCGTCTCTTCATTTCCTCCTCCTCCTTCTCAGCCTTTTTCTCTTACAGCTGAACAAACAGCGATGCTCTCGACTTAAAGGTAGACGTCAAGCGTGGACGCTTTTTTGGCTTTTGTTTGGTTTCGGTGGGTATATTTGAGTAAGGGGGGGGGCTGACTTGTCCTAACCCAAAAAGGGTGAGGGCACTAAACAAAGTCGACGGCGCTGCCACCGCTGGCCATCCAGTTTTCAAGCAGCTAGCTGACTCTGAACTAATAAAAGGCAAGCAAGAAGCGCCGAAGGCCTCGTTGTTCATGGTCGGGTCTAGAATGAAGCCACTGGGGAGGGGGAAGTCACATACAACTGTTCGGGTCCGGGCTTGAAAACTGTAACTTGGCCTTGAAACCCTAAACTTCAGTTTCTTGAAACCCTGACCTCATCTCAAAACCCCGTTTTGAAATCCTAACCCTTACTTGAAACTTTGTTCCTGTCTTGACACCCCAACTCAGTTTTGGAACCCTAACTTGAAACCTTAACCCCTTGTTTAAAATCCCATGCCTGTCTTCAAACCGTAATTTGAAACCCTAACCCCAGTCAGCCTCCAATTTACAGCAGTAGTCAAAAGAGATCCAAATCAAAGTCCCCCAAAAGTCTTCAAGGCCGTACTGCCTGCGTAGCGTCAAAGCACTACATTGCGAACTACACTGTGGACCTCTCGGAGGCCTGACAGCCTCTTTAATGACTTGCAGGCTGCGTAATTCAAATGCTCTTCACTCCGACCGCACACCCACCCGCGCACCTCCAGCCAGAACATTCCTTGCACATCTGGCCTCCCCCCCAACTCAGTCGCTCTTCTCCCGCCCACCGCCCCGCACCGTAATTACCCACAAGCCCCGTGTTCTCCTTTTCTTCCTTTTTACGACCCTCCGCAACCCCCTTCCTCCTTGGCGCATGTAACAGATTTCTCCGTTTAGACGTCAGAATGTCATCAATCATTTAGGAGTTGTCAGAGATAATTCGGCAGAGGAGGGGTGCGCCACTATGTTGTTGCGATGTTGGAGTGCGGCCGAATCCTACTAAGTTGATTCAGCCATTATTTAGTTTCGGTCTTTAAATCGATTTTTGTTTTTTTATGAAAAGTGTTGCGCTATCAACAAGTTGACTTACTATGTTGAGGGGGTGCGCCATGTTTGTCAAGATATTGAAGAAGTGCATTGCTTAGAAGGTTTGGAAAATTATCCCGTTCTTTGCCTTCCATATTTGAATTGACTCTTTTGAGGGTCTGTGAGGGCGTGCGCCCATTTTGTCAAGATACTGAAAGGGCTGCAAGGCTTAAAAAGTTTGTCATATTTCTGAGTTTTTGTCTTGAGTATTCAAATTGACTTGTGTTTGGAAGTGAGAAGGGGTGCACCTTGTCTGTCAAGGTGTTGAAGTCGGTGCGTGCTTTTAAAAGTTGGACTGTTCTTTGGCTTGTGTATTTAACTTCTTGGGAGGACGTGTGCAGGAGAAAAAGGGTGCGCCGTCCCCGCTGGGATGTTGTAGCTGATGCTTGTCTTCAAAGTTTGGCACATTTTTGTCCTTCTTTGACTTGTATTCAGATGTTCATTTGCTTTTGAGGGTGTGTGCAACGGGGGAAGGAGGGGTGCGCCATCTCTGCAGGAGTGCGGCTTGCCGACGCTGCTGCTTCAGGCGCATGTCTGGATGTCCACAGGAAGCCAGGGCGCATGCGAGGGGGCGCGCAGGCAGGAAAGGCGCTCGCTTGCTCGCTCGCCGGAAGGCACTATTGTTAAAAGTTGTTTACACCTCCTTTTGTCGGTGACCTGGCGCACCTCCCTCTCCTGGCTGGCGCGCCGCCACCCGTTCGTCTGGCAGCACCTCGTGTTTTCCACGTCGACGCTGTGGGAACAATCGCTTGCGACACTCGAGTGGCTCTTATCTGAATTGGATTCAAGGTTTGTTTGGCCCGTGATAACATCCACTTCCAACTGATACGGTGGGAATACCTGAGGTGATACCTGACAATAGCTCCATTTGAAAATACGTAAACTTGAATTAAAAGGCGTGCGAGAAAGCAGGGCGGAGACAAGCGGCCTCTAGCTTCCTGGATAGCATATCCTTGGCATTGACTTAATCTTTTGTTTTGTTCCGACAGAGCGAGAGGAAATCAGACACGTTTTGGTGTCCTCTCTCAAAACGGCCTTCGCACCATCACACAAAGTTCCAAAAACACACGGTAGCCGCTGCTCATGGTGGACCGTACTTTTTCTCCACCTTTTTAAAAAAAAAAAAAAAAAAAAAGCTCTCAGCAGGTTGATGGATGGAGTGTGTGTGTGTGTGTACGTGCGTGTGTGTGTGTGCGTGCGTGCATACATACAAATGAGTGACAAAGGGGTGCGCCATCGCTCTTTTTATAGTTGATTTGGGCCAAAAGCTTGTCAAGGGAACGTTCCAGTTAGGGATCTGGACAGGGCCTTAAAGAAAAACACAAGTTCCTCTAGTCAGCAGCTGCCAAACGGATTTACGACGACATCTTCTTTTCCTGGTTCCTGTGACGTTCTGGCTGTGCCCTCAATACAAATGGAAATTTCTGTCCCTCTCTTACGACCTCCCCCCTTTCCCTCTCCCGCAAAGATCCAGGATGTTTTCAAAAATGGGATATTGCTCCTAATGGATTCCAAACGCCGCAAAAAGTTTATTAGGAAGCAGGGCGTTGTTAAAAAAAAAAAGAAAATCAGGGGAGGAGTTTAGTGGGTGCTTAAGTGAAAGCACAGTGGGGAAAAAGTGTGTGTGCGTGTGTGTGTGTGTGTGTGTGTGTGTGGGGGGGGGGGGGGTCTGTTTTGTTGCGCCAAGCGTATATACTGTACAGTCACTCCAGTCTACTGTAGCGATCTTTACGAGCTAAGTGAAACAGCTTTAGTTACAGTTCTGTTTATAGCAACAAGCTAGCAACATGCAATAGAAGAATGTCTGCTGGTCAACATGATGCTAATGCTAAAGCTAGCCTTTTCGCAGAGGAAACAATCTGAATGCTGCATTTGGAAAACAAACGGAGGCTTGGTAGGATAGTGTATCCTAGAGAAGGCTAAATCTCACAAAGCCTCCTTTGAAAGGCTTCCTGCCACGTTAAAAAAAACCTGGAGTCGTCTTGCGTGTTTAATTAGCATTATCGATCGGACCGGTTCTCTGAGGCTCGACCAGCGAGCGGCCCCCTTGTGAAGTGAAGCGGCGGCTTGAGGAGTTTTAGCTTTGTCATTTCCTGCTTCCTCCTCTAATCCTCCAAGTCCCTTTTCTTCGCAAACAAAACAAGCAGTTTAATGCCGCAAATCCTTATTTGGCACCGCTAAGTCGCTCATTGCTAATTTGCAATAAAGCTTCCCGGGCAACATGAAGGAATGCAGCTGTACCTCAGAGCGTAACAGTAATCTGCCGGTAGGGTGAGAACGTTAGAATACGGTACGGGAAGGTTACTTGGTACATCGGTTGCTCGAGCGTGATGGTAACGCTAGCTATGTGTGTCTGAATCACACACCTGGGAAAGATTACGGGAGCAATGGTGAATCCGAAACACCGAATTTCGACCTAATAGTTCCAATTAGAGGAATTACACAAGTGCTCCTCCTTGGCCGGTTTCGGCCCACTCATCTAGCTGCCCCGGCAGTGTAGGCACCCTGTGATCCGTCCCCCACATCACTTACGGGTCAACAGTAAGAAGCAAGAAGGATTTAACGACTAACTTGGCCACTCTTCCTATGAACCCGTTCCCAGCAGCAAAGACTCAGCGATCAGATTATCGATGCCAAAATGCCTGCCTACCAATTTATCATCCCGTATAAAATAAGACCTGCTCCTATCCCAAATCTTGTGGAATGTTCATCCCCTGATGACTTTATGGAGATGTTCTCCACTGACACCCCGCGAATGATCCATGCCTGTTGGCAAGCTACGTGACACATACTGAATGAAGGTTGGGACTGAAATATTTGCAAGGCTGTCACATTCACTTAGCGTCGCAGGCGGGTGATTCGGCGGCCAGGAAATGTTTCAAGCGAGGAAATTGGAGCAATTTTTTTTTTTTTATGCAAAAACCCACGAAAACCAAAAGAAGTTTTGACAGTTCAGCGAAATGTCGAACGCCGCCCACGCTAACCGCTTAATCAAAGGACAATAAATAGTCAGTCATCAAATGCTAACAGGCGTATCAAATGAATTAGAAGAGTGGAGAGTGTATATTATCATTATTCTAAGCGTCTGTATTTTGAGAGATGGATACTGACAGAAAAACACAGATGCTGTGAAAGGAGCTAATGTTAGCAGCCTCCGTATTCTTGTGTAGAGCGCTGTATGCTAACATTTCTGCTGAAGTCATCCGCTTTGCAAAATATATGTATCACAACTTTTGATAACTGTAATGAGAATGATTTACCTAAATAGTTAACTACCTACCTCAACTACTCTTAGAGGTACAGACAAGTTAATAAAAAAATAAAAAAATCTGAGGCGGAATCGCGATAAGATAAGTCAAGCTAGCCTTGCTAATTGTTAAATCATGACGCAAATTCATCACCCTTTCGGTACCGTTGGGCCAAAGTTCATCATGAATGGATGAGTGGGGCTGAAATGTACGAAGGCTGGGATGAGTGAGTGACTGCCAAAGAGGCCTGGTCTTGAAGGGGGGGGGGGGGGGGGATCCATAGAAATGCAGATTGCTTCTATTGAATTCTATTGCTGTGCTCGGCTTTGATGTTAAAGTAGAGAAGAGGGATGAGGGAGTGGGACGGTGCGAGGGACTGCGTACCTCCCCCAACCTTCCTCACCTCTTGTCCCCCCCCCACCTTCCTTTCATCTCCCATGGCGTCTTTCTTCCTGCACCCCCGCACGGCATCGCTCCGCAACGGACAAAACAGACCCTGGGGCTTGGTCAGGAATTGGAGAAAAGACGGGTGGGTGGGTTTGGTGGGTTGGGGGTTGACAAGCGGCCATCTTTTTGGGGAGGGAGAGATCCATTCAGACTTCAAAATGAGCCGTAACAAGTTCCCGTTAAATGAGAATTTTTTTTTTTTTAAAAACAGAATTATGGCAATTGTTCGGTGAACTTGGAAAACAAACCAGGTTTTTTTAACAAGGGCAATTTACAGTAAAACCCTCTCAACCCTCCCTCTGAATCGCTTTCCCCGCTTCTTTCTCGTCATCCATTTACTCTTCGTTTTATCGGCGAACCGATGCGGGATGAGACAAAAAGCTTACACACAAAAAGCACGAAGCCTCGAGGTGGTCGGCAAAAACGGCGAGTGGGCATATTGAAATCAGAATAAAAGTGAATGGGAGTCCAGTGAAAGGGGCGGGGGCCCCACACAGACAAAAAAGTGGGGCTAATTAAATCTTTTTCTAGCATCTTGCAGAGGGGAAGACTAATCTGGTGGGCGAATCCAGAGCCTGTACTGCTTGTTCTTTTTTTTCTTTTCAAAAAGAGTTTTCAGAAACTTTTCATGCCTTGTATTTCTAGGGCCACCCTGGAATTTTTTGCATTTGGACAATGCCAAGACTCATTACGGGAGCGAGCGATGAACTGAGACGACAACGCAGAAAGGACCGGGACGGATTTAGAGCGTTGACAAATGCCACTTTTATCTTTTATCTATATTCATGAATACAGTGGGTGGGTGGCAGAGTGGAGAAAAGAGGGAGGGAGGAGTGCAATCGGAGTGGAAAAAAAACAGGAGCAAGTGTGCTGTAAATGAGAAAACGTTTTCGTACATTGATGAGACGCATGATACGGATGAAGCTGAATTCACTCCAATTATGACACGATTGGCTGAAATCACGACGCGATACGACTCACTACGATGACCGTAGGGTGCGACTCACAAAATTACAATACGATTCCTTCCAATTATGATGTGTACTACATTTCACTGCATAATTTTTTTCAGTTCAAATGTTTTTTTTCCCCCAGATAGAGTACGATACAGCTCCAACTGCAAATGATTCATATTGCTTTGAATTACAATACGATTCTTTCCAATTTCGATACGATTCACTCAGTTCCAATTAACTCCACTTACGATATGAATACTTCTGATTACGATTCACTCTAATTGCGATAGGTCAAGTCACTCAAAATATGATACAATTCAATCCAAACACAATCCGATTATATTAAATGAGGATACAATTCACTCTAATTGCGATAGACGATTTTGTTTTTGTTGCCGGCGGATTTCAGCAGCCGCTCCCTCACCCCCGCAAAGAGCTCGCGCGGCCCAACCGCTGAGTGGAAAAAGCCACGGCAGCAGATGGAGTCGACCGAGAGTGAATGTGAGAGAATGCGAGGAGCGCAAAGAGTTAAGTCGCCGGGTTTCCTGAGTGGAAATTAAAAGCGTCTTGTAATCACACGGCAGGAATGCAGTCGGTGCACACTGTTAAACACTCCCAAAGCGCTGGCTCCACTTCACTGCACTCGCCAGTGACAACACAAAGAGGCCTTTTGTTCTCAGCTCCACTCTTGAAACGCAACGCTCCCTCACTCTTCTTCCTCCTCCTCCTCCTCTTTCTGTCTTTGGTCTCTGCTGTGCTGCTTTCATTCATTCACTTTCTTTTATTGCGCTGATGTGCGGCGCAATCAAACGACCACAACTCGTAAGCTGATAGGAGTCATTTCCAGAACGTACAGTAAAGTCCTGTTTATAGTTCCAAACACGAGCACAAAAGCCATGATATGGAGACCACAAAAAAAACGTTGTATCCCTCGCACATGGTTTAAAGTCCAAGCAAAGTGAGCATAAATGTCTTGCCAATGACACACCGCAGCATTAATGAAAGAGGCCAAATCCACTTGTTATCCATCTCAGGGGGTGGCCATTTTGCCACTTGTTGTCAACTGAAAATGACATCACAGTTGCCAATCACGGCTCTCCAGTTTTCTGAAGCTGAGCTATACATATGTTCCTCTGGGAAGCAATATATATATCTACCTCGTCGTAACTTTCTACTTTTCATTCCTCTGTAAAAGTTGAAGAAGCCCTCAAGCTACAATCATCCTTGCTATTATTTACGTTAGCGTAATTGCTCCCAGCTAAAAGTGGGTCGTTAGCGTTTGCGTTCTCCTTGTCACCCATTTGACAGGTGGACTTTTACGGCAGACGCTGCTTTGACAACTCGGTCACAAAGTTGGCAGGCCCGGAAGCCAAATTACACAGCAGCGCATCTTGATTGTCTACTTATGGTACGCACACATTCCAAACAACAGTCATCTTTAGTCATTAAAGGTGTCTTGGCAGTAAGCTAATGACTTGATCGCAAACAATCGTCTTAAAGGAGACAAACGCATTATTGGCAAAAATGGAAAATGATGACTTTTTATCAAAATATTGTTAACTTTAATCTGGTAAGATTGACTGTTATGTGATCTTTTTTTATTTTAAACAATAAGACTTTTTATTCTTTATAGACGTTTAAGACGTTTTGTTTTTGTATGATGACTTTTCTTCTGACAGATATTTAACTTAAATTTAATTTAAAAAATTCATACGTCAGCTTCACATTGCTCCCCAGATTGACTACTACTTTTGTATTTCTTTGGAAGAAAAGACATGAAGCTGGTAAAATTCCAACTTTTTTATAAAAAAAAGCTGCGTCATTTCCCGCCATGGTCAACAGGCTGCGACAGGCCCCGTGCGAGGAATCGCAGATGGGAAGATGCGTGGCTATGGAAAACTGCTGGTAAAAAAAAAAAAATTGAAAGAAAAGCCAGACAGGTTCCTGCACGCGGCCCTCGAGCCCTAACCCTCCTCACTTAACACCTTTACAAAAAGGAACCATTGAAGTTGTTTAGTTTAGAAAAAAATGGTCACTTTATTTTAATAAAAATGCGAATTATTTTTCTCAAATTATTTACAAAAAAATACGCTTTTTAAGTTGAAAACACTTTGTCTTACTTGTAAGCAATATAATAGCAAGTAAATTTGCATAAACACACACTCGCTCGCAGCTTTCATACACACTGAAGCATCGACTCACTGCCTGGATTCAAAAACTGAACAAACTGTTCCTCTGGGAAGCAAGCATACACACACACACACACACACACACACACACACACACACACACACACACACACACACACGCACATGCACACGCGCACACTTGTATATGTGACGTCAAGTTTGAGTTGCATTTGTTTAGCATTTGTGGCCTCCTGCTTTGATGTTGCTTACATCGGAGTGCAAAAGGCCGCCATTTGCTAGCAACAGAAAGAGACAAGCCAAAGACAACATCCGGGGACGGTGTTTAGTCCAACGCGGCCACCTATAGATCTTTTCTGCAATGACAAATGCTCGCAATTGGTGACATTTTGTCGTTAATGTATATGCCATATACGTATGTCTTGGGTATATAATGTAACGAAGTCAGTAGCTAAGCTACTAGCTAGCTAAATAGCGACTTAATCCACTTGGCTTTTGGCTCCGCTGAGTTTTTGGAGAGGTTTTTTTTCCACGTATCGGCTGTAACTTTACGTGACCTACTTGGCCTTCACGTTGCCTGCGTGCACACTTTGTACTCAGCAAACCCACAGCTGTTTTTCTTTTGGCTTCCTGCTCGTCACTTGTTGCATGTGTCAAAAGTCAAATGTACTCTACGGTCACACCGCAACGCCGCGCTTTGTTTCCGCAGAATTTCCTGCGCGTATTGTAGGTGAGAACGACAACTGTGGTGTTCACATCCAGATTCATGTTATTTGTGAGAACCTGTTCTCAAAATTCAAGCTTTGCTTAGGATTTGAAGTTAAGGTTTCAAGCCTTGGTTAAGATTTGAGTAAAGATTTCAAATGAGGATTCCTCACCTGGGACTGGTTTTTCGTTGATGGTTTTAAGCAGTGGGTTCCAAATGAGGTTTCAATTGGAAGCAATGTCGTTATTTTGAGGTAGGGTTTTAAATTAGGGTTTCAAGCTCAGTTTAAGGTTTCGTACAAGTGTAAGAATGGTGGTGAACCAGCGAGGTCTGTGGGTCTTGTTTGCGTGAGATTTATTCCCCCCTCGGACGGAGCGAGAGTTTCTTTTCTCCTGCTGCGTTTGGTGCCGTAACGGTGAAGATGTTTTAGAAATTAAGGTCTTGGGCCAGCTGGACCAGGCCGGCGTCCCTAAAGCGCCGTGAGTCAGTCTTTCCGCAGTTCTTTCCACCAGCCGTCCAGTCGTGATTCACTTTAATTGCGCAAGCAAACTTTCTGCCTTGGCTTTCCAAGGGAAGCGAAGAAACAGATTGGTGCTGCTGCCTTCACATTTCTTTCTTTTTTTTTTCTGCCACAACCTCCATCGAGTAGGGCCACCTACAGGCAAGGAGGACTTAGCTTAGGTTTTTAAGTATACTATATATTTCACCAAAAACAAAACCATTGTAGGGGGAGGCTTGGTCTGTGTGTGTGTATGTAGGGGGTGGGGGCTCATGATGGTTGGGGTCTTGTTTACCCCGGCCACCCCTCAGAGAGCGTCTCCTGGGCCGCTTCCCACTTCCTGCTGCCTGTCTGGTCGGCCACCTCGGCCTGACACCAGGAGCGCATGCCAAAAGACTTATTGGCCCACTTTAGAGGAGCGATGGGAGGGGAGGTGCAAAGTTTGGGCAGGGGGGGGAGGGGCTGCTCTAGGTGGGGCTAGAACTGGTTTTAAAGGGCAATAAGGAGGTCAGGATTGTTTTTTTTTTTTTTTTTTTTAATAAAGCTCTCAGCCTTCCCGTTCATCACCCCCCACCCCCTCACTCCCATCCATCCACTCTCCCCTGAGTGCTTACAGCTGCATGGATGGAGTTTGAAGGGAGGGAGAGGGAGGTGGGGGTGTTGGGGGGAGGGCGTTTGGGAGGAGGGGGGCTTCTTGTAGCGGAACAGACCCAGCACAGAGAGCCCCCTTCATGAAGTCACATCTGGACCTTTCCCAGAGAGCTCAATGGAGCGCGCAGTCTAATGAAAGTCTTAAGTTATGTAATCGAGCTCTTCCACGATGCACGCCAGACGGCACTGTTGTCGGCACAGCAGCATGTTGGTGAGGTGGGTTGGGGGTGGATGGGGAGCAAGAGTATTTGAAACCAGATCCGCCTGTTGTGTTGACTCTTGGCTAAAACCATCGAGGTGTTAACTGAACTGTTAGGTAGTTCAGTCCAGAATTGAACACCACAAAATCCAGAAACATCCACTTGTTATACAACTTTTAGTTTTTACTTTTTGCCTCGGTCATGATGACCTAACTTGAAGTGTCATACAATTGTAAAGAGAAGTAAAGCAACGTTTGTTTGGGGCCTGCATCTGCAGATGTGCTGCGGGGAGGAGGGGTGTTACGCAAGACTCAAAACTGGGGCTGGAGGAGTGATGACTTGAGGGGCGAGCCGCCCCCTCTGCGTCCATATGCTCCGACTTTGCTTCTTGTGTCTAATTGCCAGCTAATGTATATTTGTTTTTATCGGGCTTGTCCATCTCCTTTATGGACGGAAAGGCCAGGCGGCTGATGGGTGGCATTTGGCATGGCGCCACAAAGTGGGGGCCGCCAACCACGACACTTTATACGCCAACAGGTTTGGGCAAGGTGTTCATTTCAGGAGCCTGCTTCCTCGCGGAAGGTAAATCAAAGCTGCGAAACAGATGGATGAGCATGAGGTGAAATAATCGGATAATTCGACATGAAAACAATAAAATGACTTACGGTTAGCCAATTTTTAAATATAATAAAAAGAAATCAAAATAATTTCAAGAATCAAACAGTTTGTGCATCATATTTTCCTGCTTTAATTCAGTACCTGCTATGCTTGCTTTGGCCACCAGGGGCAATGTTGAGTTCTTTCCACACCAACTGGGCAAATTTTGGTTAGTTTTGTAACTTGTGATTTGATTCACATTATTCAACCTGGATTGGCGATGCATCCCGTCAAGCAAGATGGTGATATATTTTTGTAACATGTTGTAATTGGACAATTTTCAAAAAAGGTGTGTTGCTGAGATTTTCTATGACAAGCAAGCTATCTCATTTACATTCGTTAACAATGGTGATTAAGTCATTAAGCATAGCAAAGCATTTTCGCTTCTGCCTTTAATCGGGCCACTCGCGCACACACAAGCGCTTGGCGAGCTGTTGATTTAATAAAGCCGCTGACGTGACGCAAAGGCCTTTTGTGCGCTCAAATTCTTTCGGTGTGGCGTTTGTGGCCCGGTTCAGCATGTTGCAGCAGGAGAGGAGCAGCAGGCCCGACGGGTTTGCTCCTCTTATCTGACATCCGTAAGAGCATGGATGAGCATGACTACGAGGAGGCCTTGAGAAATCTCAGCAGTGAAAGAAAAGAAAATCTAGGCCGAAAAAAACTAATTAAAAAGAGTGGGAGGAAAAAGGCTTCTGATGAAATTGCTTCTTTGCTAAAAAAAAAAATATACAGGTGAAATGATTTTTTCTGTTAGAAAAATCAAACAAAAATCTTTCTTAATTTTCTTTAGATTTTATTTTTTTTCCCCGCAAATATTTTTTCTTTTTTAAATTTGAATTTTATGCTGGTACAGTTGACTTTTTTTCTCAAAAAGATTTTGACCGAGTCTACTTTTTTTCCCCTCCCAAAAAAAACACCTCGGTTTATTTTTTTATTTTTTACTATGATACTTGTTTGGGAGATTAGCGTCAAATGGCAACTTTCTACAGCAATATCCTCCCCCGAGGGAACCCGACATGGACCGTTAACGTGCCTGTCCTGTGCACGCTTCCTCAGGTGCAGGCTTGTGTTCTTGAGTGTGTGTGAGTGTGTGTGTTAGTTGTGTTTCCTTGTGAGTGAGTGTGAGATCTGCGGTTTCTCTCGGTCCTTATCTTCGTCTCTCGCTCTCTGAGGCTCATCCAGCAGATCATTGTGAAATACACACACACACTCACACACACACAGACAGGAGGGATACAAAGTGTGCTTTGACCCCCCCCCCCCTCCTCACCAAGGACACACTGGTGGGTTGTTGTCAAGCCAAAAGCATCAAATGCATCCTTCTGGTTTGTGTGTGTGACTTGTCTTCCTGCTTCCCTCCAATTCCACAGTGACGATGTTCTGCAGAATCTTGTGTGATGTCATCAATCACAACGGACAAAATGGCCGAGTGCAGATCAGTTGTGGTCATATTAAGATGTTTATCCGGGGAAGGGAAATCCTCCAAAAGTTACCTGCGGTCCATGAGCAGCAGCCTTGAGCCACTGTGCATTTGTTTACAGAACTTTGTGTTTCCGCAACCTGTCAAAGGCCCATCGTGCCCCCCACACACACACACACACACACATACCCGCTACGACCGCCCTTCACATATGTTTTGCCTTCCTTTCTTGCGCAGGTCAAGGGTTGCCAATTAGCCGCGGGGAAGAAAAGCACACGTGACACCGGATCCCCGGCAGGGACTTAATGGCGGTTAACGCGAGGCCCGCTTGGGCGGGCGGAGGGCCACGTCGGCTTTTGAGCCCCGAGGATCAGGGAGCGGTCGGCGCTTGTCTTGGTGCTGATCTGCAATCAGTCTGCCGATGATAACGGCTGACATTTATTGCCCGCAGACCCAATTGTAGCCGTGGGGTTATTGCACCCTAGGATAGGGAACAGGTCAGAGGTCAGAGCAAAGGCGGCGCAGTTTGCGTGCTTGTCATTCGCTTGTACAGACTACTTTCATCAGATTTTCTTGCCGCCATGTTCTTTGCATCTGTACCGTCTTTTTCTTAGGAATAGTCTTTTGCCTCCCTGGCTGTCACGGGCCTCCCGCACAGCTGCCACTAGCCTTGAGTCGCTAATGCCACCGACTGGTGCCGTATTCTAATTTTTAATACTGTCCACACGTATGTGCATGCGCTCATGAATAAAGTACGTACGGCGTACATCATCATGTTGGAAAGTGACGGGAAGTAGTCGTGCAAGTTTTGTGTTTTTGATGCTTCTCAAGGCGAGATGTAGACAAAAAGCCACTTCCTGGTGTCAAGGTGCACCTCGCAAACAGGAAGCAGGCGTCTTTTATGTCCCACGCGGCGACCCAGACAAGTCACGTGACAATATGAACATTACTTCGATGTCATCACGGGTACACGTAAATATTTTTCTTCAGTTTTTGCGTTTTTATTTTTTTTTACCTTATTTTGAAAGGCTTGTTTAACATGGCTGTCCTGTGAAGTATTTTTTTCCATTTTGTTTATTTAAAAAAAAATATTTTTATTATATTGCTGTATTGTGGATGCCGTGAGGTTAGCGTGACAACGTAGGAATTCCTGGGAGACAGGCAATGATTATGAGACATGTGTGTGCGTGTGTGAGGAGGCATGCAGGCAACAAGGACAGGCCTTCATGGGTCAGCTGTGCCGGGTCAGCACCCTCCATTGTGCAAAGGGGAAGGGAGCGTTCCTGTTGCTGCTCTTTTGCCGCAATCCGAGAGAAGATAAACACGCGCCAGCGGATGGGAAACCAAAGTGGAGAGATGAGTGGGAATACGGCCTTAGGTACACCTAAGCAAACCCATTTCAATTAACCAATTTGAGTAACAGGAATAGGAACGGGCCTTACGTGGCCCCTGAGCCACACTTTGCCCACCCCAATGATCAAGTGTCCCGTGCGTGTCGAGTGATGTTTGAGTTAAGAATCAATAGTGTCCATGTTGATTCGATGCTTACTGGGAACACCGTTAGCTAAACTGGGCTAAACTCGCCATCATTGATCGCCGATCAATATGCTAACGTGTACTTTAGAGTCGAGAGTTTATCAACAGACGGGTCAGTCGCCTCCACACCACTCGCCAATCAACTAGCGTCACTGTGAAACACCCTACAAAGTCTTGTCACAAACTTAATCATAGTATGTTTTAATGAGATGTGTTAGCATGTCGGTTTCATGGTGTTAGCATATGTTGCAGTCATGTTGGGAGTTGGCGTACATTGTGAATATTAAGCACATTTTTGTGAGATGTCAGCCAAGAACATTTTAATTGGATATGTTAGCATCGGTCTGTGTCAAGAAATAATCAAACCTGGAACTCGAGATGAGCTGTTGGCATGTCGCCGACCGTCTGAGCACATTTACATGCTAGCTGTCTTTTATGCGAAACATTTTCATGGAAATATTTCACATTTCACTAAGTCTCAGACTATTGGCACACATCTTTATCATGTAAAATTTTATGCAAATCCAGTTTTGGTCCAAAAGTCCCATCATTTTTAAGATCTTGCTTTATTTGTCCCACACGGGGAAATTCCATTTTCAGCATTCCAAAACAACGCTACCACACCCTTTCAAATTTTTCCAAAAATTACGGGGTTTATTGACTTTGAACTGCAATCAATACTTTACAAAAAAGAAACAGGCGACAGCACAGGACTGTAGTGACAAACATGGCTGGAAAAAATTACATTCAACATTTTTTGTCATTTAACTTTGTTTTGCCCCCCAAATCTGCTTTTCTTTACAAAACGTGAAGGCAACATCAAACTTGTTTTTTTCCACAAAATGTGTGAAGGCAATGGGGAAAAAAAACAAGTCCTCCACCGTCCTTAGCTACCTGGAATGTACGCAAACGAGGCACTTGAACTCAATCTCCCTCATGCTATTTGGTCACAGCAGACTGGGTGAAGAGGAGGAACGTTACCCCCAAAAAACAAAACATAAAACAAAGCCAAAAACTCTGAAAAGCACCCGAGTTACTTCTCGAAAGCACTCTAAACGTGTGTGGGTTGGGGAAAAAAAAATTCTATGGATTTATTCCGGTGGAAATGCAGTTACAAGGGAAGACGTAAAATAAATAATCAAAACGGCATTTTTTTCCTTGTCGCAGTTTAAACTTATTTTGACCAAAAAACAAAAAAGTGTTGTTGCAGAAGAAGTACAATATATTAAACTGTGGAGAAAACAAAAGAAAAAAACAAAACCGACAAAATGTCTTCACAATCTTTAGATTAATATGGAAGATCATAATTTAACATAAAAGAAAATATATTCTATTGTTCATTATCCAGATAAATACAAAAATTAAACAAAAAACAAGGAAAAAAACGCATATGATCACCAATAAATATGTTCTGATAAGTTAAATAAGCAGTGACAAGCAAAAAAAAAAAAACAACCTTCGGTTTGGAAAGTTCTCAAATAATAATAATAATAATAACCATAATAATAACATTAATAAAAAATAATTATCAAAAGGAAGAAAAGAGAGCTTGGAGATCTTGTCAAGTGAGGTGGCAAATGATGATCAGCTTAATAAAGATAAAGGAAAAAAAAGCCAGTGACCAGCAACAGGATGAGAAAAAAAGGGGGAGGGAGGGGCGGGGGTGAGGGTGGGTGGAGACCAACTTCCAGTTCAAAAGTCCTTCCTGCAGACTCACCCTACATCACAATTACATAAGCACAGTAGTCCATTCACCCCCACGCAAAACACACAAACCCTGTCCCCGAGGCACTTTTCCTTTGTATTGATTCTTTTTTAACAACTATTCAGGGTTGTGTGTTTTTTTGTTTGTTCTGTTATTTAGGTGGTGTGATAGGGGGAGGGAGGGGGGTGGCTAGTGCAATACAGTCCCCCGGTTTTGTTTCCCAAGGCCACTTGTGCTGCTACACATTCAAGAGCAAAAAATATTCAAAAAAAAGGTGGCGGAAGAGGAACAAAAAATATCGAGGAGTTAAATCTCATGATTTTCGGCTCAATTCCTTTCAGGTGTTTTTTGCTAAATTTATTTGGCACAGTGACACATGGCAGGGCACTTTTTTTCTTTACTCCCCTCAAACTGGCTGTGTGGAGATAAGCAGGAATGAAATGATTTGTTGACGGTCCTTAACCTTTTGGGGGTTTCCAAACTGAGGCTCGGGGAGCTGGAATTGGTTTGTAATGGTTATTTTTTTGGGAGTTCGCTGGTTTTCTAAAAATTATTCTTGATTTACCTATGGGGGGGCTTTGTTTTCCAAATTGAAGGAGGCTACCAAAATGGGTCGTAAGTCACTAGATCTCCCAAACTGAAGTCGAGGGTGTTCAAAATGAATCTCTGGGGTCTCAAATGGTTTGTTGTGTTTCAGGGGCCCAAACTTGGTTGATTGGTGTGCTTTAAGGCTTCCCCAAACTGAGGCCTGGGGCCAATTTTTCCTGGATCGTAGATTGTCAGAGTAAAATGATGAAAATGTTTTGGGGCGCGAGTCTCGGGTGTTTAACTTCCCACCCCCTGTCGCGGCTGACTGCGTTCCGCCTGTGAATTCCGAAATTCCCGGGGCAACTTCAAACCCCCCGTCCCGCATACCTTACACACAGGACAGCAAGCCGTTAAAAAGGCAGGAAAAAGACAGCCTCGATGGCCGGTGTGTAAGGAGGCAAACGTTGAAGCGGGGGGATCCTGTCTTGACTAACTTCATCCTTGCGGCGGAGCGACACCAAGGAAATGGCGTCGCCTGGGGCCTTAAGTCCCGGTTTCCTCGTGTCAAAAAATATAAAGGGGCAAGATGAGGCGTGCCGTCTAGTCGTCAGAGATGGAGAGGCGGCTGAAGATGGGGAGTCGACGGGTGGTGTCGAGCGTGGGTGACTCGGAGCCGCTCAGGCTGCCGCCGGAGCTGCTCTGGTAGCCCTCCTGGTCCGAGAGGGAGTCCTGCGGGCTGGACGGGGACTCAAACATCTGGGGCGACTCCAGCATGGGTCGGAAGTAGTAAGGCCCGTTGGTGGGGGAAGGGGGTGCCCCGTTGCTGGCCTCGGGGGCCAGGGGGACGCCACCCAAGCTGGGGCCGAACAGGTTGGCCAGCTCCTGGCTGGAGTAGGTGAAGGGGTTGCTACTGGGCCAGTCGGACACGTCGTCAGGGAAGAAGATGGGCGGCGGGGTGACGGATGTCGGACTGTCGCGGAGCCCCGCCGAGCTAGGAAAGCCCGCGAAACTGTAGCTGTGCTGCAGCCGGGGCCGCTCCATCTCGCCCGAGGAAGACGAGGAGGAGGAGCAGGTCGATGGCGACGAGCCGTTGCTGGACTTGAGCGGCGGCCCGCGGCGCTCGTCGGCGTTGTGGATGAAATGGCAACGGGGCCCGTAGGGGCAGAAGCCGATGGTGTGGAAGGTGCGGCACAGCTCCGTCTTGTACTTGGGGTGGCGGCTCAGGCTGCGCAGTTCGTGGATGCCGTGCGCAAACTGGCACTTGTCGCCGTACTTGCACGCGCCGTTCTCCTCGAAGGGCCGGCACAGCTCCGTCTTGTAGCGGCTGGAGTTCACCTGGCTGCCTGTGGGACTGGCCGGGCCCAGGCACTTATGCAGGAGCCGCTCGCCCGTCTCGGAGAAAGACCGGTCGCGCAGCCGCAGGTGGTTCTCCTTGTTGCCACCGCTGAGCCCCGTGATGAGCGGCGAGTGCTCGGCCACCTTCAGGCTGTTGAGGAACTGGTTCTGGTTAAACTTTGCGCTGCCGCTGCTGACAGAGTGTCGTCGCTGGTACACCCCCGGCGAGCCCACCGCCTTCCTGTCCAGCAGGGCGCCGGAGACGTGGCCATGTGGGGCCGCCAGGTTGCCGTTGTAGCTCAGCAGTTTATTGTTCTGAGAAGACAAACACCAACTTCCATTAGCCAATTTTTGTTTTGCTACATGTCAAATTTGGCCATAGCTTATTATTCAACCAGCGTGAAAGTTTGGTCTGATTTTTAACTGCAATTGTGGCACTAGCCCACAAGGGCGGGGTAGCGCTATATCATGCGCCAAAGTCATTACTAAAACCCTCGAAGAAGAGGACTCCAAAACTAAGTGATATTAAATGCATTGTCATAAGTCCATAATAGTAGAAGAATTACATAACATTCCAGTCTACGAAGTACACAAAAAACTAATTTAAAACATTCATTTTTTTCCAATTTGTGTTTTGACTTTTTAGGGAGAGCGCTGCACTGATCTAGTGTGAACGAGTACATTACACCAAATGAAAATCGGAAGGCCTAAATGTTCTTAAATGTGTCAATGAAACAGCTGGAGACAACATTCAACGACCATTTAACAGGCGAGTCACGTTCAAGTTGTTTCACTTGGCTGCTGAACTGCACACACGTGCACTTTTGTTCAATTTAGAAGCTTCCTGGACTTCTAGTTTATGTTACTTTGTAATAGAAGAGCTAAAACGGGGAAAAAATAACAAAATGCATGAACTATATCACGTTTTTCTTCGATTTGAACAAGCAAAAAAACAGTTAGCGCTCTTCTTCTTTTTTTTTTTTTTTTTTGCTCCGGACGAAGCAGAGCGGATGCAGGCCCGTATAGAAGAACGGCAGCTGGTTTGGCTGCTTGCCCTGGTTAGGAATGTGTGGCTGCTCTCAGTAGAATAGAACACGAGAGCTGAGAGAGGAGGCCAGCAGGCAGGCCCACAAAAGAGGCGGCAGCGCTTTACAAAGACAAAAGTGGCCATCCCGCTGCAATTCTCTATACACTCAGACAAGCACGGGGGGGGGGGAGCTTAGGAGGGGAAATTGGAGGGAAATCTCACACACACACGAAACTAGACACGTTCCTAACTTTCTTGCGGTGGTGGACACATGCTAAAACAGTTTAATCCACGCCAGACAAATCTGAGGAATGATTACGCGAGCATGTGGCCGACTGCTCAACCCAAGTGCTCGTTCATGTGTAACGAGCACGCCTAGCTCTACTTTTTAGGTTTAAAAACCATCCATGGGACTGGAAAACAAAACAAGAATACTCCAGAACAGGGAAAGCACGCGTCAAATCGGTTTTAAAGTAGAGCACGAATAATGAAATCACAACGAGGGCGGTGAGCAATGCATTCCTCCACACAAACAAGCAGGGAATGGGGGAAAAAAGTTACCTTATTGATTGCTTCGAAGTCGAAGAAAGGCGACACCACGGCTGTGGTCATCTTTGCAGCGACTAACTCCCCCAAAAGTTGCTAAACCAACACAAAAAGCCAACCAAACCCGACTGTTTGGAAGTTGCGCACACGACTTGTTGCCCGACCGAGCGCGTGTGCGTGATTTGCAGATCCCCTGCGTGTGCGTCCGTGCGTGTATGTGCGTGTTATTGACCCTGCACAACTTCCCCCAGTGGCCCGCGCTCGCTCCGAATTTGCTTTATAACACTGCAGCAGGAGGAGCCTCGGGTGCGGGGCGTCAACTTTCTGTTTAACTTTTTTCCCCCCTCGCGTCTCCTCCTTTCTTTTTCGTCGCCACCCTTCTTCGTCTTCCTTAACTACGAGCTTTAAATTTAGATCTGCACGCATTCGTGAATGCAACGGAAACATGTTTACGGTACGCCGTGAGACAAACTACAAATCACCGTAGTTACACACAGCATATCCACTTATTTTAATTGGTGGTGTTTATTTGTGTTTGTCAACTTTTTGAACATGAGAAGTTTGTCTGAATGGAGTTGCCGTACTCCTCTCCCAACAGACTTTTCTCCTCTTCAGTTTTTCTTTCACTTCCTGTTTGTACACGAGTGAGTTCATTTTCTGCGCATGCGTGAATAACGGAGGACGTATTTACCATAAACCAAACTGTTCATGAGAAAATTATAATCTAAACTAAATAAAATCTAAATATAAACAAAATATAAAAGCAATACTAATAAAACTAATAACCAAGATAACAAATAGATGTAATTAGAAAATCAAATATCATACCATCAAGGCTTGCTGTTTTAATCCCGTTTCAAAACTCAATTTCCTTTTAATAAACGAAACGGTGCTTGACATTTTGTAAGAGAGTATTTCAGATGTCAAGTAAGCCAAGGAACTCTTGTGAGAAACTTAATAGTCAGTAAAAAGTTAAATAAATCTGCACACTGTGCAAATGTGAGTATAGTATTAAATTAAACCACGCAGTCGGTGCAAATAATGGATTTATGGTGAGCTTTAGCTGTTGTTTACTCTTGTGTGGGGACCCACAGTGCTTGTCCTCCCCCATCACCCACAGCTCTCTCTGTAATTAATTTACTCTTAATTGGCGGACTCCAACATCACTGCTGGGACTTTCCAGCCAAGCCGGTTGGCGGTTAACTCATTTTCAACTTCTCTACTTCCCATTTCCCACCTTTCTACCAAGCATCCAAACAGTCCTTAAGAAAAGTGGATAAAGGTTTTGAAGTATAAAGTCACAATATTACCAGAATAAAGATTTGAAAATTAAAATATCAAAACAATCAAATTATTTTCCCCTCCTCCTAATATAAACAAAATAACGTTGTCTTTTCCCTCTCCGCAGGCATTTTGTGACCCTGCTGACACGTGACATGGGTGTCATTCCATCAGACAGGAGAACCTGATCCATGAATGAGCTCACCTGATTCAACCGCAGTCACACAAGAACACTTTTAATAAGATACCAAGACTGTGAGTGAAACCTACACAATTCTACCGCGGTCCTTCACACCCCCTCCCATCCTGCCCCCCCCCCCCCCCTTCTATGACGACGCAGCCAGCGGCCATGTGCAGAGTCAATGGCAGGATTTAGTTACAGCATAAAAAAATGGAAAGGGGGGTGAGGAGAATGTGGGGGGATGGATTTATGGGGGTTGTATCTGACTACACTGGATTGTCCTGAGGACGTGAGCAACGAGGGGTGGGCAAAAGGTTCCCTTTTCGTTGCCCACACAGGAGCGACAGAGGGAGAGGGGGCACAAGAGCTTTGTGGACTTTGTTGTTCTCCCCCAGCTCCCTCCAACATCCTTCCTTGATTTCCACAAAGGTGGTAGCTACTGAACGGCCATTGCTAGCAAGTGTTAGAGAACGTAGCACATTGCTTTTTGACCAAGGCTGGTTGTGCGCGCGCACTCTTGTGTGTGAACTTTAGCAGACGAAAAGGCTTTTACGAGCCGGCCCAGAGTGTTGCCGCAGTCGAGCGTCTTACCAGAAACCACGTCTGCACTTCAAAGGCCCACTCGGCCATTGACTGGGTGCCATCCGGCCCCTTTTGAAATACCAGCGTTGTGCACTTTACACAGAAGTGTATTCATTTATTTAATTAGATTTATATTTGTATAATTTTTATATATATAATTATCATAATTATAATTATATAATTTTTATAATGTCTTTATAAAGCAATTTATCTCTTTCCATACACTCTACCTCGAGCTAATTTTCGACCCGGTTTTCGAGAATTTTGCGTATTGTTGCAAGGGAGTGCACCAACGACGGAAACTTTGCACGTTTTTGACCCAGCGCTTTTGTTTACGTGTGGTGTCGTGCTTTCTTGATTCTGTGCGACTCCCTCCCGAGGTTTGGGAGGAGGCACCTGTTTCCTGACTCAAAGTAACACACACCAAAAAAAAAAGAACAAATCCGCCATCTCTCTTCGGGCATTGCGTCAGATGTCCTCTTCCAAAACGCCATTGACGCACAACAACAAGCGGCACGTTTAGACTTGAGAAACTTTCTGCAAAATCCGACAACTCCGCGGCTAATCCATTTGCGGGACGCCCTGAGGCAAAACTTGGAATGATTGATGACTCCTGTCAAAGGGAAAAAAAGCTTACAGTAATGAAGGCGTGTTAGGATCACAGTGAAGACGATTCTTAAAATTACACCAGGAAGTCGTAAAAATGCAAAATCTAAAGTCAGAATATTCAAAGAAAACAATCAAAATATTTTGAATGGAGTTGCAACGATTAATCGACAACTAATGACTAATCCAATCGATCGATAAATATTTTTAATGAGCAATTAATCCTGACATAATGCAGTGTATGAGGATTAAATAATGTCTGATAGCTTTTACATGGTTGGTTACAATAAAAAGTTCTCCTAATCAATGTGTTTTTTTATACCCTTTAAGATTTTCTGGAGCATGGCATCAATTTGACACGCTAATCGGACTCACTATCGCCGTCCAGATTTGTCTTTTTCTATGGCTTTACGCCTCGTGAACTCCTTGCCCTTCGACTAGCAGCCCCAGCAAAATGTGGCGCAAGCATTTTCCCGCCAAATCGTATCGGACCGAGCACCCGGGACCAACTTGTGTTGTCGCTATTCAACTGCACTGGCTCGCGTTCAATGCCAGCTCCCGCTGTTTGCCGGGAGGGCTCGGCCCTGGGTTGTTGATAAATGACGGAAGTGGAATGACAGGCTTTTTATCTTGGCGAGCTGTAGATGAAAGAGGGGTGGGGGTTGAAGCGGTAACACCTGGCTGCTTTGCACTGAGCGCTCAACAGAGGGCAGCTTTCTGCCTGTGAGGTGTTTTCTCTTTACACTCTTCAAGTCTTCCAACATCTCATTTCTTTCAATGGTCCAAAAAGTATGACTAATTCTTATTTATTATTAAGAATAAGTTAAATAATTGGATGAAATACATTTGAAAATTATCAACTGATAGACTCCAGGTAGTGTAATTACACAGAGGTGGGCCAGGGGAAAGCACGGAGCGTGCCGTCCGTGGCTCTCGGGCCGTACTTTGCCCACCGCTCGCTTAGATGCTCATAAGTAGCAGACGGCCGCCAAGATTAGACATGCGGGTCAAAGTGGCGTTTTTTTTTAACTGCTTGCGTAACGGCGACACACCAAATTAGTGGCCCTGCGTGACGCACACACACACACACACACATCATCTCCAAAGTGCACCTCGCCAGATCCCACTTTGGGCAAAGCGCAGGCTCATTAAAGAGCGTCTTGAAGAAGAAATACGACCGTGCAGAAGATAAAATATACTTTGCGATGCGCTGATACAGATGGAACACACAAACAAGCCGCCGCCATGGATTAGTTCAGCGTTACTTCATCTTCTATTAAAAGTTGTGTTTATATAACTTCCACCTTTTTACCCAGCATGTGAGCGTCTTTCGAAACACTCCCCAGTACAGCTGAGTGTTCAACACTAAATACGCTGATTTGACACATTTGGCCGCGCTGGTGACGTCAATGTGTTGTCCATATTTTTATTTTATTTAACATTGCAGTGGTGCCTTGAGATACAACTGACCTGAGATTCACATTTTTTCCAAGTACGAGCCAATTTTGGGCAGACTTTTTTTGGGCTTTGATACAAGCACCGCATGGTGGCAACTTACTTAACTCACTTCACAATGAGCAGCAGCTTGGCAGACGTTCAACAATTCTTGAAAAAAAAAAGGCTTCAAGCTGTTTAACACCACGCCCAGTTGAAGTTTGCTGCCAAACTAAACATACAAGGAGAATTACATGTTGTGTCATTTAAAACACATTCCATTGCGATTCTCCCACTAGCTTAATGTTGCTAACACTTGATGGAAAAATTATTAAGCAGCAAACATATGAACAGAAGCAGACAATTCTCAAAGGAACATATTCTTTATCCTCAGTAGAAAACATTTTATCCCATTTACTGAGTCAATGAGAGTAGTGGAGACACTTCTGTGTTTGTATGTGTATGTAGCTTCAACTGCTCCCCCTGGTGGCCGAGGCAGGCACAACATAAGGAACAGCATAATGAATTGGTTGAAGAAAAAGCTGATTGAAATCCATTATCTAGACTAGATCAAATAGTCACAAAATGTGACCGGGAATTTCCAAGCTGAGTTTTGTGGGTGGTGTGAGCAGCGTAGCGGGGGAACGGCAATACTTCCATCCATCACTGTCGAAAAGATGTGGCGATAAAGTGGTCAGCGGTCTCGGGTCCATGTGTCCGACTCATGTGTAACTCAAATCTCAGAGTGACCACACAGAGCCAGTTGTGAGGCCGCGGAGAATGGGAGACAGATGGACAGGCCGGGAGAATGCTCTCCACTGTTCCCACGTCGCACAAAGCCCATTGATCATCTCATTCGCAGAGCGAGGAGTCGGGGACTATCCCGTTTCAGCCGAATGGTCCAGACACCTGGACCGACGCTCAGGTCTGGCCGGTTCCCAGCGGAGGGAGCCCAAAGCTGTGGCGGGGGGGAGAACTGGACATTTGGCTCTTGGAGCTTAACTATCGTGTCTCATACTTTTTGTTTCGCTAGCTCAACGATACTGACTAGTTTCGTGTGGTTGGGGGCAATCGTCAGGTTTGGCGAGCTTCGTGGGAACGCCGTCCGCAAGAGCGCTCGGCGGGTGACCACTAACAATGCTGCGGCCGGCCGTATGGACAATTAATGATGGTTTGCCCGCATTCTCTGACTCGCAAACCCCCTGCGTCCTCCGGGGCCGATGTGACTCGATGACCACAAGACTCCCGAAGGAGTGTTGTGAAAACACCAGGCGAGGATAAAGGCAGCCGTGACAAAAACAAAAACGATAAATGCACAAAACTTGGACACTCACGTCTGAGATTGTTGCTAGCACCGATCACAACGTCGGTCCGGTAATCTCCTGATTTCTGTCAGAGCTTTTAGGACCAGAATTCGACACCTTATTCCTGTTCACCTGCCACAAAAAGTCCAGTTAGGAAACATCTGATCTTAAGGCTCCCCCGTCTGCTCCCAGACGGCCACGTGATCCCAAGAAAGCGCACCAGTTTTCCATTCAGCCAGGAACAATCAGGAAATGAGCAAAAACTCCAGCTGGTGAATCGAGATCATGGCGAACGGCCGAGTAATTTCCTCCCTGGGACAGACTTCATTTTAGGAATAACTTTCTGGATCGTGTTTGTTTACCAAACATCAGCTGAGTTTATCACGTAAATAATAGCACTGTGATGTCACGAGACTGCAGAACACCAGCACAGTCGTGTTTATGTTTGAAGCGGGTAAGCTAACCTTGTCACAGATCCTAGCAAGCTAGCTAATCAGCTAGCCGCACATGTCTTCAGTACATAGACTTTTTCACGACATTCGGGTTAACCTATCGAGAACATGAAAATAAATATTTATTACATCAATGAGATCAATGACACAGTAATAAAGTAATGATGCATTGTGCTAAAAATGTGAAGATTTGACGGAAATATCACCATTTATGGAGGCGGCTTTTCTCCACCCATGTTCTTAATTACGGTTCTCGACCAGCCGTGAAAACGACAAGGCTAATTCATCATTGTAGAACAATGACCGTGTTTTTGTCAACACTCGCCATTTCCAATGCATCAAGGCTGCGAAACAAAACAAGTTTTAATTGAGAACAAGTGTTATGATCGGATATGTCGTTTAATAGTGGTAATGAAGGAATGTATTCGCAAAAACAAAAAGAAGCTTGAACACGCACGCAAACTGTACATGGGATGAACTGTCGCTCTGTGATCATGACTAGCAAGGATGCGTTTTACCGGTGTTCATTTCCGCAGATCACACAGTGGCAGAATATGGAAACACTTCTTTATGCTTGTTAAACCTTCTCTGGTTTGGCTTCTCCCTTTTTTTGCCTCATACAATCTACAAAGGCCAATAAAAAAATCAATGGCTTTCCCAGAAATTACAGTTTTTATTCACCCCAACCCCTCCTCGTAAACAACGGCATGCTTAGCAAAGACTCGACCAGCCCGAAGCCGCAAAGCCAAGTTACTTGCCAGCCCATCGTGATTCGCCCTCAACCCAATTGGAAGCAGCAGCTCCTCGTGTTTTCTTTCTGTCGCTGCCATAAAAACAAAAAAATACCCCCTTACAAGGGCATGACAATTTTTTTTTGTTACCCTTGCAAAATTAGCCGAGCCATCCCGTCCGTAATCAAACGTCAGGAAAAACAGGAAAAGATCAAGCCTAATTTTCAACAGGAGCTCGCAAGTACCTGTATGAGTCAAAAACAAAGCAATGAAATGGATAATAGGATTTGTATTTACTTTGTGGAGGCTGATGTTAGTTTAGTTTTAAGTTTAGTTTTAAGATGGCATCAAAGCGTTCGGCACATGATCATGTGTTTTAGGCTTAAAATAGATTCAAGGCAATTATCTGCAATTTTAAAGAGTCACAAGTTTTTGAGGCTCTTCACTAAGTTCTGATGAAATGTCAAGCAGCCTCCTTGCCCGCCGCTTTACTGGGAATTCACCTGCTTCAAATACGTCCCGTGCCGCATACACGCACACATGAAAGAATCATGGCGGCTGTTTTGATGTGAGTGGGTCACACAGTGGGTGGAGACAGACAATGTCGTCTCGGAGCGGCGCTTCCACCGTGGGCAGCTCATTTAAATAAAGACTGTAATGACAGTACAGTACGCCGCCCACCCGGAAAAAGTTTCACTTCCAATATGACGCCCAGAAAAATTTCCTCTGCAAAACAATGGCCCCGCCCCCACCGAAAAGTTAGCTTATAACTAAAAAACAGTGAAATTCTACGCGAGCGACACAGATGCAGCCGCGAGGTAACATCGAGGTCTGCTAGTCAACATGATAGATGAGGAAAGGCTTCCATTTTGTTTGTGCAACCCGACACCGGGCATCTGCCGTTAGACGGCGGGATTAACGCGGCCGTTTTGGATACGGCCCATAGAATACAGCGTGGCGGAAAATTATCGGCGCTCCTCGGGGGGCTAGTATTTTTTGAAACGCGCTACGCAGTCAAGCTAAAATTGATTATGGAAATTGGTAAAGGACATCAAATGGAATCTTTTAATTTCGGGCCGACCAAGGTCAAGCAAGCCCGATTTATTTCCATTATTGCCATTCGTGGTTATCGATTGGAATATTTGACAAATTTAATGAACAACTGATTGTACACCATGACAGCAAGTTTGCCGATCAAGTAATCGATAAAACAATCAATCACGACATAGACACGATTTCTAAACTACTTAGACTGCTTCCACCGAGTACGCCAAACAACTGATTCACCTCTCGTCAACTGACAAAGAACAAGATCCGTTTCCGGAGTTTCCCACTCTATTTTCTGACCCAAATGGACCAGATTGGTCAAAAGAAAAAAATATATACTGACCACGACTTTAAACATAAGTGGCGAGACACTACATTTATTTTGACTGGATGTTATTGTTAACGTTGTCGTTCTCAAGCACCTCGTTTCTTCATCCGTCACAATCACAACGCAAGTTTCCATCCAACTTGAGTTTCATGTCGGTGTCGTTTATGTTTTCTGGGCACACTGGCCTAGTTTTCCTTAGAACAAGACGAGGGCACGAGAGTGCGATGGAGGTGGGAAGCTTGGCAAAGCCTTGCAGTCGGGAATACAAGCCAAACTGATGTTCTTAAAACTCTACGGCAAAACCTGCCAAAACATTTGTTGCTCGGTGGACGCGAGTATAAACTTCGGTGCTTGTTTTTCAAGACGGGACAGCTGAGGAAAGACAGAGTGTTGGCGTGGGGGGGGGTGGATTGAGGCGGCGACGGGCCCATGCAGCACCAGTTGGGAGAAAGTGCGGAGTCACGCTGCAGGAATGTTGTGGGGGCGGTGGGGTGGGGGGGAGGATTATTGGAGTGACTGCCCCATTTTTCACAGCCGTAATCAGAGCCAGCTGTCAGTGAGAGGGCCCGGAATATGAAGGCCTTTGGAGCGGGGGGGGGGGGTAGTATAGATGAAGGATTGGGAGGGGGAGGAGGCGAAGTGAGAACTTTGCAAAGAATCTGGCGCTCGATCAGACCAAGATGCGCTTTTTCAGATGCTAATTTCGGCAGAGTCGCGTGCGTATGCCAGAAATTCAGCAAAATAGGAAAGACACGAAAGTGATCACGTGATCATGGCAAAAACGCGAGCCAGGTTACGGGGAGGATGTTGGAGGAGGGTGGGGCTTCCTGTCTTTCCGATGCTCCTCAGACTGATGTCAAGATTGCACAAGTTTGTGTGTTTTGTTTGGGTCGGCTGGAAACATTTGAAAACGATACTGTTATTGTTTCCGTCTGAACGCTTAAAACCCTGTGAAAATATGCTCAAGTGGTACTTTGTCACTCTAAACATGTTTAGAAATGGGCATGACTGTTCCAGGCCTGAAAACATAAACTTTTGTAAGTAATACAGATGAGGTGAGTTTTTCAGCAGTTGACATTTTAGCAACATACACTTTGTTTTTTGATGAAAAAGTCACGAATTTGCGATTTTTGCACTCAAGCCGTAGCCACGTCTAATATAAAAATATTGCTTTGGCGCCATCTTGGGCCAAAGAACTGTTGATTAAGGGTAGCCACTTTATTTCCGCCATAGCCTTGTCTAATGAAAAAAAACATCTTTACTGCCATCTTGTGGCCGCTACAGGCAAAAACGAATCTTTCTGGGCACCCTCTGCGAATAGCGGCGGTTCTCTGGATGCGGACAATTTAGCTGCTTGAGTCCATTAAAAATGACAAGTAAATTGTTCCATTGTGTTGGTTATAAACTGCAAACTCAATTTGAATGGGTTGTCACGGCAACAGGGATTTTGCTAATCCAGATTTTTTCAGTCCCGCCGTGGTTTCCGCACATGTGCGAGCATGTTAATGTTGCCGCTAGCAGCCATGCGGCGCGTTCACACTCCTCCGAGCCCCCAATGTAAGCTGCTGACGGCATGTTTATGTTTAGTCTGCCCGTAGGCACGGGCCCACTTGCGGACGGACTCGCTCGAAGGTAACGTTAGGACGTAGGACCTCACCTTTCATCGTCTCGAAAACATCGGCACTTGGCAGGGAGGTTTATAAATAGCCGAGCTGTGCGTTTTATGACCTCTTTTCGAAGCCGCTCCGTGTCACCCGTGCGCGGATTATGGAAAAAGACTCCGGTGGGAGTGGGCCGTGCTTGTTGATTTTTGCCTGATTCATGGTGCGCTAAGGACTTGACCTCGTCCAAGTTAGAGTTCTGCTTTTCACGTCGCTCTCCTGCGTAACGTCCCCACGGCCGAGAGGCTTCCGCAAAATTTGTGTCACAGGCTAATGAACTTTGCAGCCTTGACGCGCCGCATTTCTTCAAATAAATCACGCGGATGGCCGATCGAGGTTGTCGTCGGCCGGCCACTTTGGTAGAAACGAATCATTCGAACTTTTACTGTATTTTAGCGCTGACGAGGGAGTACAAACAAGTGTTTCACGGTGACCCATGAATGGTATAAAAGTCAAGCTTCAACGCTCAATTAGTTGTCCGAGACGACGCCATTTAAGCTAAGCTACAAGTCTATAAGTCAGAGAGCAATGTTGCTTTCTGGTGGCCGCTTCTGGATTCATCAAGCCGTACTTTGTCCAGCAGAAGCTAACTGGAAGAAAGTGTCTTCTTCATCTTCCCAGTACAAGCAATTCATTAGCCAATACATCGAGCCTCATTGCAACACGGCTTTTTCCATGAAAGTATTAATGACTGTTAGCCTCGATGCCCCCGTTCCCCCCCCCCACTGTTGTTTACCAGCCTGTCCGCAAGTGGCCTGTCACCTCTTTGAGCACCAGCCAGCCGAGTTCAAAGTCCAACGGGTTCAAACGGCGGATGATTGTTGTTCGTTATCGGAACGTTGAGGGTCACCCTGACCTAATGCCAAAGTGGCAGACCTCAGAAGTTTGTAAAAGGTGCGTTCTTAGTCCGGCCCAGAGTCTTGGATTCCTCCTGGGGGCCCTTTTCCCTGCTTCTTTGGTTGCCTGGCATGACCTTCTGTGTGGGTTTCGGCGTTGGCTTCCAATCAGCATTGCTCAACTCCCAAGGGTCCGAGGTCAGATTGCAAAGATCACTTTTTATTTAGTCAATCATAAATCTGAGCCGGATGTTTACAAGTATTTGTTAGGAATTACTGATTCATGTATGTCTTAAAAACGTCCTAAGTTTGGCTTGCTGATTTAAAAAAAAAAAAAAGAAAACGTCTTTGTGGTTTCCTTTATGGGCTCTAAGGACAGTGACTGACGTGAATAGCAAACAATGATAAAAAATGGACGCCCCCAGACTTCCATTAAATCATCAATCAGCCTTACAATATTACAGAGAAGCATATTTGCAGATGGGCGGGGCTTGATTAGTCCAGAATCTGCTCCCACCTCTGCTTGAAATGAGCTTTAAGGGCAGCAGTGGCCATCATGTGCTCCCTTCCTTCGCGTGGACATTTTTGCAAGCAGGACGTGAGCTCATTTCCTGTCTTATCTCGTGCATGTTAGAAGAGGAAGCTCGATTTTTACTTTCCCTGAGACCCGCGTTCTTGCGGGTATTTTCACTTTTCCGACTGCTTTTAGTTCAAAGAGCACTTTTTTTGCACTCGGTGAAGGCGTTGCACCGAGCAGCCGCAGCGGGCCGCTTTTCGCGTGTTCACCGCCGACTGTATGGAACATGCAGAGGAGGCGAGGAATGTGCCGCACTTCATGCTTTCACCCCCTCCACACACAATAAGTTCCCCTTCCACTTGGAAAAAAATAATCCCCCTTTGTAGTTTTGTTTACTTTTTAAAGCTTCAACTTCATTCAAAAAGTACTCAACTCTTGCGTCGTCACGATACCAAGTAGCAATACAACTCGTACTTTTGTAACCGAAAAAAACAACAACAACAACACCAATGCCCCTCAAACCCTTTGCAAACGACTGCTCATGGACAGGAAGGGGAGGGGCTTGATTTAAAATAAAAAATGGCGAGAGTCATGTTTTTTTTTTTGACGTCTTCCCATGTCCTGATTGGGACATGGACACGGTCCCGCTCCGACATCTCAAAACATCTGGAACCGGGCGTCGGCAGTGTCAGGGGGGCCTTCGCTTCTTCCCAAAACGCTCTCGTATCTTTTTGTATAATCCCCCCCGAATCCCTGACGGATGTGAGAAAAAAGGGGACGAGATTAAATCTCGCTGGGTGATGCAAGGTGTGTTTTTCTTTTCTTTTTCTGTTCTCTTGTAAAAAGACAGATGTTGTTGTAACATTGCGACTTGTTGTGCGAGATCCAAGCGCCTCTTCCGAGCGTGACTCATCCATCCAGCTTGTTTACTGCATAACACTAATAACCAAACGACCGGCTCCAAATCAACTATTTGAACGCAAATTGGACTCCAATCTCCACCGGGTGGATAAAAATGTCCTGGAATAATTTCAACAACATCAAAGAACTAATGGAAAATTTCTTGTTACGATTACAGGACAAAGATGACTTTGGAAATATAAATGCTTGGTGGACTGGATTACAAAAAATAAAAACATTTTACGATCTAATACTTAGCAGGATCAATCCAATTAATAAAGTAATTCTTTTAAATCGTATTATTTAGGAGTACCGATACTTTGACCGATACCGTTTTTGAGAAACTGGTGCTCGTAGAGGCTGCCGATACCAGCCGCCGATAGTTAAGGCCTTTGCCTTAAATCAGACATGGAGTGCTCCTCAGCAGTAGTTGGCGCTATTTTGGGGCACATCGATCAATCATGCCATCGTGCGCTTCCCAATTCCATCTTGGTTCCGCCGTGGCTAAAAGACACTGGAACCTGAAGCGGTGCACGTATAGAGGGGAATGGAGAAACAGGATCCTTCCACGGGGGAATAGCCCAAAATAAACCCCGTCTGTTCTCTCTCGTTCTCTTGTGTAAATAAGATAGCGCAGCGGGCCCAGCGCGCCGCGGGAATCGGCCAATCGGCTCGTGTAAACATCAGCCATTGACTTTTGGCAGGCCGGCGGGCCGCTCGGCTCTCCGGAGGCCGTCTTGTGCACTGGAATTCATAAATAAATCACTTTTTTTTTTCTTTCTGGGAGGATTATGTGTCCGCAAATCTCTCGTCCTGCCGGCCATCTCCCCTGAAAAACAAACAGGCCAAATAGCCTCCAAGCGCCGCCGTACAGGAAATGAGCCCCGCTCGCAGGGTTGGAGCTGAGTCGCTGTTTTACGACGCCACCTTGCCATCATAGCCAATGAGCGGTAATCATGGCACACAATAATTAATCGTCTGACAATCGAAAAACGGCCCCTCAAACATCATCATCGTCCAAATGACCAATTAGTTTGCCGGTTGCATTTATTTATTTATTTATTTATCTCTGTTTAAGTTGACTTTTGGTCTTGCGTGTGATGTCGTGCTTTTGTTTTGGTTTTGCGTCACACGCCCTTTAATTTCTCCTTTGCACCAAATAACTCACAGCCGTGAAGGGTTTAGCGCTGAGGAAGGTGATTCACAACCGGGTGACTCACTCAGCACCTCCAAATGTCCAAAGAAGTCTTGAACAAAATATTCTAAACACACTCCAACTTTTATGTTTTGAGTGGAAGTCAGACATGGATAGTTTTTTTTTTCATGAATGACTTCACAAATGCATTGCATGTTGACAAAAAAAAGTCACCAAAAAAAAGTCACCACCCCTCACCCCTTTTTCCTCCTCCGCTTCTTTAGGTCTCTTTCGGGAAACGTAGTCGATGATTCACGATTTAAAAAAAAAAGCACACACACGTACACACAAGCTTATGACACACGCTTGATCTTGGCCTCCTCTGGTTTTGATTTGTAGCCATTCAGGAGCCCCACCCCCCCTTTAAGCCCACCCTCAATGGCTTCCAGCTGGATGTTCTCCTGGGTGAGGAGGAAGAGGAGGAGGAGGAGGAAGGCTCGGCTGGCAGCAAGCCTCGACTTGCTCAATACCGCCCCTCCCCTCCCTGTCTTTATTTATTTAATTGGTGGAAAAAGCCATAAAGTTGAACTGTTTAATTTGTGGCTGATGTCCAGTGTCTTTAATGACCACGCAAGGTTAGGAGGTGAGGAACGCAAGCGCTCCCAAAAGACGCTTGGGAAGCCAAATGTCGTCCTAAAATACCCTCTCACGTTTCCTCCGCAGATATTTCCTCCTTGCAGATGCCAAAACAGCCCTTTTGAAATCAGCCTCCAACAGATCAAGGTCAATATGCAGCGCTTTCTTTTTATAAATCTTTGTTTACATTTTCAAATGATCACTCGGACAACATTTAATCTCGGCCTTTCCCGTTATCTCTCTGAGCGCAGCACTTTTTGCGCTTGTGGCGAGCGGCTAACTCGAAATGCTTCGCAAAATCTTTCTTTTCAGGGTAACACTTGCGTATCCACTTTTTCCCGAACGTTCAGCAGAATAGTGGAAGAGGGTCGGCCGTGGCAACTGACTAAGAAGCGGGACAAAGGACAAACGGAAAACAAATTGGAGACGGGTGAGGCTTCGTTGCCTTTGTGTCATTGTGCGAAACCTTGAAAAGTGACGTTGAGCCTAAAGAGATTGCGACGGCTAGCTAAAAAAAAAAAAATGCGCCAAACTTGAAATAAACCACATTGTCGCACCTTCAATATGTTTTTTGCGGGATCATCAATTGCCTTTAATTGTCTCAAAAGTCAACAGTGTGTCAGGTGAACTTTGGACAGGCCAACATGAGTTTTTAAGTGACGCCAAAAAAGTCCTTAAAGTGAGCCTACATTGGCACAAAGGCTCTTAGTTGACTTTGTGTGTGTGTGTGTGTGTGTGTGTGTGTGTGTGTGTGTGTGTGTGTGTGTGTGTGTGTGTGTGTGTGTGTGTGTGTGTGTGTGTGTGTGTGTGTGTGTGTGTGTGTGTGTGTGTGTGTGTGTGTGTGTGTGTGTGTGTGCGTGTGTGCGTGTGTGCGTGCGTGCGTGTGTTTACCTTGCAAGAGTGACGGTGATGACAGTCTGATGTCATCGAGGTCAGGGTTGAAAGCGGGGAGGGAGGGGCTGAGGGTGCCTGCAGCCTGCCGACGGGAGGACGTGACGCTTTGTTACTCATGAACACTGTGTGTGTACGTGCGTGTGTGTGTGTGCAAGGAAATCAGGTTGACGTTTGATGGAAGGCGCTTTGTGTCTTTGTAATTAGAACGGCGATGAAGAAACTTGTTTGACACCTTGCACAATGATGCGACTTCTGCGTTTGAGCCATGTGTTTAGTTTATGCAAGGCCCCAAAAAAGGCCCAAATCGGCAAAAAAGGGATCGCTAAAAAATCCACTCTGGTCCCGTTTGATGAGGCCGTAAGAAGGATCAATGACACACACTGTTATCTGCAAGTCACACAGCATACCATTGAATCAATTGCGTCGATTAGATAGCGTGGTTGCTTGTGATGCAACGTTTGAGCACTTAGTCACATGGCCGCCGCTCAAACGACCGGCCTTAAGTGAACTTGTCTTTTTACAAGCTTCTTTTGATTTTTGTTATTTTTTTTCCAGACATCATATGCCTCTCCTCGTTAAACAAATATGTAGGTTAGCCGCCACGATAGCCGCCGGAGCGACTTTACGAGCACACGGGGCAAGACCTGGCGCGTATGTGCGACTATCTTCACACATTTCTAACGGTGTCCTCAGGCAAACCTTTGGAGCTCACTCAGGTGAACTCGCTCAGGTTGTTTTAATCGGTGCACAGTCAAAAGTTAATTTTCAAGAGATAAATTCTAAGATTGAATTTGTATGTACTTTAAAGAAAAGTCAGATATTGGCTGAAACAAAAATGGATCCTCGTCGCATGTTTTTGAAAAATTTTCAAAATATTTTTGTGGCTCGTTGCACTTTAGAGAAAATAAATCTAAGAAAAGCCATATTTTTGAGAAAAGTAGTATTCACAAATTTGTTTTAATTTTTCTTTATTTTTGCATTTTTCTAAGGCACAAATCCAATAAAAAAATAGATATTAAAAAGGAGTATATTGTAAATGAAAAAAATAGTCCTTGTTTATGAGAAAAAAAATGAAGAAAAAAAGATTAAAAAAAAAAGTCAAGGTCTGAGAAAAATATCTGACATATTTAATTTTAAAAAGTTGTACAATTAATGGCAAAGGTTATGTTTATAAATTTTGGTCCCCGATTGACTGACGAGTCACTAGTCAACTAGGCTAGAGCACCTCTACTCTCCTTTTCTGGATGAACTTGGTCGGGCATTGGTGACAAGGGACAGGTGTTGGTCCTACCGGTTGCTCTGTCTTCCGAGGTCAGAAGGTTAATGGAGCAAAGTGGCGCCATGCGGCCCTGCCCCAAATCCTGGCAGGATTTGGTAAACAGCAAAACTGTCACTGCAGATTAATACACTGAGGAGTCAGAACAGGCCCACGGTGGGTTCGGGGGGGGGTAATGGCCCCCAAGTCAGCCATGAAAGTGTCTGTCTTCCCCATTCTTCTCTCCCTCATCTCCAAAGATATGAAGCGCCGGAGAAGCCCAACCGTTGGCTCTCCTCTGCAGGGGATCTTTGGGGATTCTTTTTCGTGTCGCCAAAGAGGCCCGACTGTTGGGGGGGGCGGAAGGGATGCCCCCAAAGTAATGAAAGTCTATCGACAGCGCATCCGCAAATCGTGGTTGGCTCCAATCCAATCTCGGGGCTCAATTTTCAGCCTGTGAATACTTTGTTTGGGATTGGGCTGTAACATCTCAAATGTTCAAAATGTGACTCATTTCCGGCTGCACTTGAGCTCCTTGACTGCATGATTTGAACGCAGGCAAACAAAGAGACGAGTGTGAGTCAAAATGGCAACAGACCTCCGCTTTCACTTCCTTTGCCCTTGCGACATTGGTGGCCTTTAGTAACCTCTCGCTCGCCTCACATCACAACATGTGGAAATAAAATCCAATCACCCTTCAAAGCAAATTTTGCATATTCTTGTGTGTTTTTAGTGAGGTAGTCTGGGGCAAGCAAGAAAAAAAAAATATCTCGAACGTATATATATTTTTAGGGTTATTTTCCCGCCCCCGCCTCGAAGCAGGTGCTAGCAGGATTCTTGAGGCACGCTGGTGGAATCATTTCAGGCCCGAATGATGGCAACCTTCAGGCAAGCCTGTGCGTCCCTTCATGGAGTCTGTCAGATCAATATTTTCTATAGCAAGTGACTGGTCTCCCACCCCTCCCATTTCCCTCTCCTCCTCAATAGGCTGATGCGTCCATACAAGTCTGGATCCTCACAGGGTTTCCATTGTCCACTGATCTGGCCCTCTGCCAAGAACACAGCCAGAAAACTTTAGCGCCATCTCATCTTTTCTTTTGCTCAGCTCATCCCCTCCTTCCTTTTCTTCCTCACGCTTGCGGTTATTTACTCGCCATTGAGAGAGATCTGCAGAGGGCGGGGTGAGCGGTGTGTGCTTGCTGAATCACGAATGTTGAGCGGAGGTAGTTTTATAGTTGAGTGACAAGCATTCACACAGAACACAGCACATTCTGGGCTCCAACTTTCAATTGTCAAAATAATTCCACGATCGGAAATAATGGAGGGGGAGGGGGGGGGGGGGGTAAATCCAACTCTGTGTCACTGCTGTGCTTTGTTGCTGCCCCCAGTCCATGATTTGTGTTTTCTTGGAGGACTCTTCCAGTCCTCACTTCACTGCAGACTTCCATGTTTCTGGTGCCCACAGTCTCCATTTTGCTGCGACCTAAAAAATATCCCGGCCCAGGTTCACTCCCAAAGCGAAACTATCTTTTTATTCTTTTTCTTAAAAAATGCCATCCCGTCGTCAGCCCTGCTTCCCGGCTGCGCGGGGCGAGGTGTGTAAATCCCGGCCCCTCAGAGCGAGCGAGTGAGCGTCGGGCCCCGGAGAAAATAAATCTGTCCGGGGTTCACGGTGAGTTCAGCCAAGCCGCAACGCTCCCGCTCGCTCTCCTCTTCGCTTCGATCTCATAGCCGTCACTCGGCAGATCGCAAAATCCGACGCCGCTGATGTCTTCAACGACGCTTGCTCGAGTGATGTCATCGATAGCAAACGTGGGAAGCGAGTGGGATGGTCGCCTCTAAGCATATGTTGTGAGTCTTCAGAGAGCCGTCCAGTTTCTCCGGGTTTGATTCAAGACCTAATCCAGAAACCAGAACGCTCCCCTTCAACTCGAAGCAAGAACTCAAAAGTTGCTAAAAGTCATTGCTCAGTAACTTAGCGTCAACATTTTAACTGAACCTAGGATGGTGTCTGGTCTGCCTTCATTCTTGCTCCCTCAACGTCAAGAGTTCTGGACCAGTTAAGTGGAATTAGATCATTTCCAGAAGTGGGTGGGAACATTCAAAAGTACATTCTTTTTAATAAAATGTCCTTTTTATAATAAATCTGATTCGCTGTGAAATGCTGAAGTGAGGTAGAATGGGCGTGTCGAGGCTTGGCCGCTCGTTTCAGCTCTCAGGAGATGCTGTCATCATTGGTCATTTGCGATGATGCAAGTGTTGCTGGGAAAAAATATACGCACACAGGCCAAAAAAAAACGTCCTGCCTCCTGTGAATGAGCAGCAAGAGGGTGTCTGACGGGTGGACGGTGTCATCGTGAGTGTGTTGACAAATCCTTGCCTCTGATCTGGCTGTTTATCAGGAATGGACAGATAGTTTTGAGAAGGAGGAGGAGGAGGAGGATAGACGCTCACTGAGTACTTCCAGACACTGGAAATTTCTCCCCAATCCAAAATGGACCAGAGTGCAAAAGGGGTGCGAGGCCCACCACGACAAACACAATCAAACAGGCTTGAGCCCATTTGCTCATCCAACCGGCGCTAATTTCACCTCGCATCCTCCGATGGTGAATGCCCGACTGTGTTGGGCCCGGCGTGGCCCCTTGACCCGCGTCATTCATCCCTGCCCCCCCCCCACCACCACCACCACGCAACAGGCCCCCCTAATCAGCTCATTGGGAGCAGATCAATGGCACTGATGACAAGCGCCCGAGCCCGGATTGCGGCCCAAATGAGGTCCAAACAAAACGCCCTTATTAAGCGATGGCCTTGGAGCAAATAACCCCCACCCAAACCCCCGGGTGAAAAGGTCAGGAGGTTGGTGACCCGAGGCGGGGGCGGTTAGGAGGTGTCCGAGGTGGAGAGGGCGGCGGAGGTCGAGAGGGGGGAGGGGACGGGAGGAGGGGGGGGGGACGTCTCTGGTGACCCTGCTGGTGGGCCAGCTGAACAAACAGGCAAGAGGGGAACAAGGCCGGACTTGAGAAGCGCGAGCCGTGCGGGCCGCCTTTCAGAAGAGCCCGAACAGAACGACGCACATACCAGAGTGCCACTGAACCCACACACACAGAGTTGTAAACAAGCCCGTGGAGGAGTCGCACATGCGTGCGCAGAAAGTTCGGTGTCACAATGTTCTCACGGGGCCATCCGACGACATCCATCCAGTGTCAGAGAAGAATTGAAAGAACAAGACGTCCATTATTGTCATTGGTGACGACATCATCAAGCTTCAGACTCCCTGAAAATTGACCATACGACAATATTTAAAGTTTTGCAGTTGTGAAAATTGCTTTTTCTGCATTTCATAACAAAAACAATTACGGGTCAAAAACAACTTTGTGACTTGTTTTGGAGCAAATACTGTAAATGTCCCTCTGCATCGCCACAACCGAGATCCACCAGACCCCCACCGGCAGGGACTTCCTTCACTTGACAAGAAGAAGAAGAAGAAGAAGAAGGCCTCTTGTGGCCGTCTGTCTTCAATCAGCCCACCAAAACACGAGCCCCCCACCCCAACCACCACCCTCCGCCCTTCTAATCCGCACCACATGGATGACAAAACCGGGAGGAATTACCGGGAAATGATTTGGACTGGAACTAAAGCTGTGCAGAAACACGCACTCCAAGCTTTTTGCCCCCCCAACGTCCATTGTTTGTCCATCTTCTAAGTCATCCACGCCGAGACCTGATACCTGGGCCCATTTGTCACTCGTGTTTACGTCTGGGACGGGGCGCTAACCCCCAGGGGGGTGGGTGCGGGGTTGAGGTTGGGGGTGGGGCGGGGGTGACCGAGCCTCAGTTTTATCGCATCCCTCAGAGAGTCAGCAGAATATTCATTTCAAGTCGGAGAACGACAACATAGCTCTGAACTTACACGATGTGTGCACCGTCTGGGCTGATATTGGAAATTCTGACGTGGGACATCATGAAATATTTTGAAAAGCTCTCAGGTGGCCGTTCGTCAACGGCATGAAATGTTTTAAAAAGCGCTCATGCCGAGCATTTCAAAATGTTTTCAAAAGCTCTCATGTAGGGTATAATTAAAAAATTAACACATTTATCTTGTGTTATTATTAAATGGAAAAACTAACATGGACATGATTCATTCATTCATTCATTCATTCATTCATTCATTCATTCATTCATTCATTCATTCATTCATTTATGTATTTATGTATTTATTTATTTTAAAAGCTGGTTCTCATGAGGACATTATTAAACAATTGCATCCTTCTGTGAGCGACATTATTAAACGTTTAAATAAAACAATCTGAATTGTATTGGAAAAAAATCATGACAAAAATAAAATATAAATATCAAACTACGAGTATTCTTAGGAAATGTTCCTTCTTTCTGTTCAGCAAAACAAAAAAGTGCCAAATGTGTAGTTTCATTTCCAGTTCTGCAGTTCAAACTAAGTGAAAAGGAAGTCAAATGCGGGCCTCTGTCATCATGGTTACGTGCTTATTGACAAGAGGCTGGTTGGGGGGGGGGTGTTATGAAAAGCCAGCATTGCTTGTCTTGGACGGATGAGCCGGCAATGACCTCAAAACCATCACGAGCTGTGCAAGCATAACAAAAGTGGCGCCTGGAAGACACAAAGCCACAAAGTCTCAGTTGATTAGCGATGATGCTAACCGTGACTGCTGATTGCCTTTCGCGCAGAACCGCACCCGCGTGAAAGCGGCCACCAATGCAAAATGTTTGAAATTTCCAAATGAATTGAAATTTCCAGGTCGACTTTGTCCCACCACTTCCGACACAGACTTCGGCATGCATTCCAGCACAGTGGAGAACCAGATCAAAGTCTGTGTTTGGATGTGTGTGTGGGTGTGTGTGGGCGGGGGGGCGACCACCTCCACCTAAACACGGGGATCTCCTTACCACAAACAAAGAGGCTGCGGCGGAACAGGGGCTGTATTTGTCACGGAAAACATGTAACCTGGGCGGAAAACGTAGAGCCAAAAACATTCATTAACTCTTAATTACAAACTATGCTCACTTTTTATTTTTCAAAACAAGACACACACGCACCGCTGGAGTGCACGTAACTTTGCCTGACGTCATGGGCTGCCGGATAAAAAGTTTGAGTCTATGATTCAGGCTATAAGCTAAGCTAATAACTTATTAACTAAAATTGTGACATTCTCTTCTCGCCCCACCATAAAGCTAAAGAAAAAGCATCTCATTTAAGTTACGTGTGACTCGTTAATGGCAACATGTGTTGATAATTTGAGATATAATAACTTGATAAAACATTTTGTGTATTGTGATTTTTTTAGCTGTTAGCACGCAGAGGCTGACCTCCTTTGCGGGCCTCACCTGAGGAGTCCATCACAGAGCACAAGTGACTCCTAGTGGAAGTAAGGAGAACTACACCACGTTGTGACTTGGATTTATTTTTAGGGCTGTTGTTTGTTGTTCAATAATGTGGAATTATCATTTATTTCCTTGCAATTAGGCTGAAATATTTAAAATTTTTCTACCTTTTTATTTTTTAGGATTTTTGTTTTAGAATTGTCATTCCATGTTCCTCAAATTACCCGAACAATTTCATTTAATCATTTAGGGATTAACACAAAAAGACGGGCGGATGAAGTGCACTGATTTCTGGACCATAACCTCGAGATAAATGAGTGGCATACTAGACTGTATTTTGTTTTTAAACAACACAGTGCTATCTTTTTTTCATAAAAACGCATACGTAAAAAAATTGGTGCACATCTGCGATCCAGATGTGTACTGTTCTACATGCTACCCGGCTCAGGATGTTTTGGATTCCTGTCCGGGGAACATGTGGGCCGGGCCGGATCGGCCTCCGTTGGGATCCCGAGCTGAAGATGTTTACCTCCCAGTGTTGAGGGGGGGGCTTGGGCACGTCCGCTGTTGTGCTAACTCAGGCCAGATGTGCAGGAGCTGAATCAGGTGGTGGGAGGGAAAAAAATTTTTTTTGTATGCGGCATTTGGACACTTCCAACCTGGGCACCTCTTTGATGGACTGCGAGCGCTCAAGATTAACTTAGACCTCCAAGTCTTTTTGGGGTAACATGGTTTCTGATCGCAGTTCTCACGAGAAACGTCCTACCGTTGACCCGCCTTGTCCACAGCTGGCCAAGTCCGAACTGATTTCTAGCGGACGCAGTCTGCCACCTGCTCCTGCGAGTTCCTGGACCCTCTTGAGATGCTTTAACACACACATAACTGACACAGGACGGGGGGGCTCCATTGTCTTCCAATCAGTCTTGAGAACCAGGACGCCCTCCGAGCCTTCAGTCCGGTTGAGGGGATATCGACTGACCGTGGGGGTGGGTGGCGGCTTTGATCACAACGGCCGTTGCTGAATGGGACGTGGCATTGGAGGGCGAGGGTCCGGCTGGGGGTTGCCACGCTGGTGAGAGTGCTGGATTGTCTTGGGCCCCTTCTGCCGCTTACCCTCACCAAAAGGTTGATGGCGAGGTTGCAACCTTTCGCCCGCTTGGTCGATGGGGGTGGGGGGGGCTGGTTGTTCGTGCAGGCGTGGACAGAGGATGATCTAGGGAGGGGTTAATACAGGCCCAAATCATTCTTTAATATTGCCCATCTAATATTATACAAGTTGAAAATATGTGACATATGTTTCTACATGTGTTGCGCCACTGTTTTTGTTCCAATATCTTCTGCTTATAGGGTTGTAACAGCTATGTGGTAGATTTAAACGCACAACCTGTTCTTGACTGTTTTCTCTTTGGACAGAGGAAGTAAAAGATAAATGTTTCCTAAGGACATTTGTTTAAATGAGTTTATCAATAAGAAAACGTGCTTTTATTACTTTACTACTTAGAAATTTACTTTTGTTTTGCAATTTGCTGAGATGGTTGACTGACATTTTTTTTTTCAACTGGTTTTCAACGGTTAGTTTGTTCTGTTCATCTTGCTCTTTCTGCTCTGGCGGCCTCTGGTGCTCAACTTGAAAATGACGGATGCTTCCCATGTTGTCCAGTAGAGAGCAGCATGGGATAGAAGATAACTAAACACAGGATAATACAATAACGATAACTGAATTACTCAATATATTTGAAATATATTTTCAATGATATCGAGTAGGATATTTGACGAGCACCCAGATGACTTTTTTGTTAAAACTGTTTTATGGCGGAAAAAAGGCCTGAGTGTTTCTTTCGTCACCCCCCCCCAAGCTAACAGGACTTGTTAACTCCCTTTTGCTTCTCTTTTCCCTTTCAGCTTCCTCCGTGTGTGGTCCACTTTGACGAGCAGCACCACAATGAAAAACCGCAACGAAGGTCAGCCCGCTTCCTCTCCTCCTCCTCATCTTTAGACAGCAAACTTGTGAGAGTCTCTTGGTGACACCACTTTTTTTTTCCTTTATGGAAGGACACATGTAAAGGACATTAAAGGAGGTTCGCGTGTGTGTGCACATATGTGTGTGTGTATGTGTGTGTGTGTATAACTCATGGTGTGTTGTGGTTGTGTGTGAATCAAGCTTCTGACAGAAGCGTTGCAGGCTTATGCTTAAATCACAAAGTCCACCAAGTGATGACTGCTGAGCTGACCAATATATGAACACAAACGGTGCAGCTACACATGTAGACATTCAACAAGACAGTTCTCACAGTCATATCCTTGGTGAGCCGATACTGATGCATAGATACTAGGTACAGATGCGCATGTGCAGTCGGCGTTAACCTACATAACGTCGCACGGGTAATTGCGTTGAACTGTAACCGTCCGCGGTTTGCGGGTGAAACAAAGTGTGTGTTTACATCCCGTGGGAGCAGCCAGCCTCTCATGCAATATCCTAGAGTGGGAGGGGAGGGGCCAAGACCGCGAAGAAGAGGGTGAGGGGTGACTCCTTGCAGAAACCTGATGCCGCTTCGGGCCCTTTAAAGGAGGAAGATGGTCCTCTCATTGAAGGCCGGGAGGAGCGTGTGTGTGTGTGTGTGTGTGTGTATGTGTGTGCGTGTGTTAGTGTGTGTGTGTGTGACTGCATGATGTGTGCTTGCACGCGGCGGGCTCACACAGTCAGCAGAGCACGGCCAGGCAGGAGCTGCTTCAGGAAGAAGAATAATGAATGAATGAGTGGACGAAGGAGAGCGCTGTGGACGCCGTGAGCGTGGCCCTGTGGGTGGAGTCGACCAGCAAAAAGGTAAAAAAAATAACAGGGAAGAACTATTTTCTCACAGGTCAGTTTGCTACCGGTGTGTTGCACATGCTCAGTGTTTATTTCTTGTGGCCGTGGAAATAGGAGTTCAGAACTTTGGACAGATTCTTCGAGCGCTTATTGTAGCGTTTTATCGTTTTTCTATGCAGCACGCCCCAATAAGACAAGATTCTTTTCTTAAAAAAATAAAATTAAATGAAGAGAAAAAAGTGTGTGAAAGGTGGTCCGAGGTGTGTGTTTACACCTCACAAGAGAGGTATGTCAAGGGGCCAGTAGGTTTTTGGCTAAAGCCTGTCATTATTAACCTAGAAAGAGATGCATGCTGGGAAAGGTGCAACGAGCGGCAGGTCACGGAGGTGACGGAACAGATAAGAGAAACGGGACGAAATAGAATATACTCAGTATTTTTTAATGGCTTGCGTTCTAATAATTGGTCGTGAAATTAAACAACAAGCCTTGAGATAAGTTTCATTCATTCTTGTTTATTTCTTAAATCATTTTTCTTCATTAAAACAAATGGGAATGTCAATAATCCGTTCCGGCCCGACAACAAACAGCAAATTTTTTTTATTGTGATTTATATTTTTTGAATATTTGTCACTTTTTGGACAAATCCAAATATATACTGTATATATCATCATGAAAAAAAATGAAAAGCATCTAAATGTTTCACTTTTCCGCATTTCATGTTACAATCTTCTCAAAAACAATCTGACTTTGTTTTGTCCCTTGGAAGCCAAAATGTAGTTTTGCACATGTGCCGTGGCGACCCACATCTGCAGCCTCCGAGGCCTCGGGCGGGATGGGGGGTGATGCGAGGCGGGATGTGGGAACGTCTGCTGGGGATGATGTCATCTCCAGCAACTAATCACTGACATCAGCGCAGCTGCAAGCTCGGCAGCGTGTCGTCGCTTGTGCGTGTGTACAGGCGTGTCTGTTTTAAATAAGTGTGTGTCTATTGTCACATTTTCTGCCTTTTTATGGATTGTTGGGAATTTGTCAGCCAAGTTAGCATCTCAGTACATGTACGGAATTAGCTGGTAATCCTCCGTTATTATTTTGACCTCTTTTCTGGAACTCCAATCTGTCTGTCTGGCTGCAGCCATCCGAGGCAACCTCCTCCTGTGGATCCTCCCATCCTCTCTGGGTGGCCCGACGCAAATCCAGATCCCTGGAAGCTCAAACGTAAAGTGTACACCAACTCGAGTGATGTAGCATGCCCACGTGTCAAATGTTTGTTGATACACGGCACAGTCGGCAAAAGCGACGCTCCTCGCCTCACTTCCAAGGTGGCCTTTGGGGCAGCTCAGCTTGACTTTTCCACTCAGTGGAAAGTTTACTCCGGCGTTTGGCTCAAGTTGCGACACCCTTGCGATTGCTCAGGCCATTTGTTTTCCTGACCTGGCATGTTGTCGCCGAGGATGTCCAACGTGGCAAATGGGGCCTTCTGTGACGTGACAACCTTTGTAATCCAAGATGTGTTGTTTTTGTTGTCAGAATTCTTTTTTTTATCAAAAAATGGTTTCAACTGGAGACATCTCAGTTTACTACCCAACCAAACAAATATCATATTGTTGATTCAACGAAAGCACACAACTTTGCGTTAGAAATGCCCTTGCTAGCCCTTATACCAGTGGTGTAAATAGAAGAATGATCAGCTGCTGACTCTAAATTTGAGTAAATATAAAGATGAGAAGTTGATTGTCGTCTGTTGTCTGTGAAATTTCCTAAGCTTCGCTGACTGTATACGCTCAAGAACAATTAGTTTTCCGTTCCTCCCCAAGTGCACGACTTTACATCAAGGCCGCCAGCCAGTCGAGCACCAAGTGGTCATCTCGGGTCCAAAAGCCTCCGCATGCATGACTTCTGTAATTTGTACGGCCAAAGCCTGCATTTACGAGCAGGCTAATTGCAGGGAGCACTTTCGACCGCCGGACTTTGAACGTCTCGTCTGTCGCACTCGCTTTTCTGTCTGTTACTGCTTAACTTTTCTTTCGTTTTCGCCACGTTTGGCTTTGTCATGCTTTGTTTTATATTGAGGTTGAAGTTTGGTAGCCATGCCTATAATGAGTAGACCCACAAAAAAGTCTCCAGAAGCCATGCCTGAAAAAAAGAACAGGGACACAGCCATTTTGCTTTGAAGTCGCAATTTTTACAGAGTCCAACATATAAAGGCTTCTTCTAAAATCAAAGTCAGCCCCTGAATTCTGTTTCACAAAGCATCATGAAATCCGGTAGCCATGTCTATTATGAAAACATGCACAAAAAAGCCTCCGGAAGCGCTATCTAGCTAGCTTGCTATAGCTAGCTCATATTTGTAGCTAGCTAGGTAACCATACTTCACGTTGCTAAGTGAACAAAAGGTCTTCATTCTGATATCACAAAAGGCCTTAAACCTTCTCAACTTGCTTCCTTCATGTGTCCTTCTCTTTGAGGTAAAACAAAAACAAGTGAAGTGCCCCATCAGTTTCCTGCTCCAAGGCCTTTGTCCATTCATCCTCAAACATTCTTGCCTCTTTTCTCTGTGCCCCCACACCCCCACTTGCCCTCTTATGGGACTGTCATGCAGAAAGACACCATTGTGCCAGACCGGAGCAGCATCCAGTTTCAGCCCTGCCTTGTAATTAAGAAGGGATTGCATGTGGAAGGGAGGTTTGGGGGTTAGTAGGCAGAGCTGACCCGCTTTGGCCTGGGAGCCAGTGAAGCCTCCCCCGCTGACACAACCTCCCCGCTGAGGTTTTGTGTGTGGCCAAGCGAGGCGAGGGAATGGAAAGAAAGTTTTGAACTTCACTCCATCCAGCTGTTTTGTTCATTTGCGCTCGTTTCCCGTGCGGCGTGTGTCACAGGGAGGAAGTTTTTCAAATTTATCCGCCACACTTTTTTTTTTGCTCACTGAATCACCAGGATGGAAGTGAAATGACTCGTCTTGGAAATGAAAACAGACTCTAAGTGTCCCGTGACTCCACCCAAGGACGATCTGCGAAAAACGGCATCTTGCGCAATACAAACAGACCGAATGACCTGAAAAAAAAGTCAACTGTCATAAACAGCAATGAGGGCAGTGGCTCCTCTCGCCAGTTCTTCACCATAACCGCCACCTTGCACAATAGAAATAAACACAGCTCTCGCGCTCTCGTTTCAGTCCGAGAAAATCGTGGACATGGCTGACGTGATGGAGAGCGGCAGCGGCGGCGGTGTCGCGGGAGCTCCCGGCGTGGATTGGCAGAAGCGCTGTGCGGCTCTGGAGATGCAGCTGCTGAGGTTCCGGATCCAAGCCGGGAAAATCCGGGAGCTGCTGGGCGAGAAGGTACAAGAGACTGAAAGACTTCTCGGCTTGTATTTGGATGGAATTATGTTAATAAATTTAACAAAAACTATTTTCAAGCTAAGATGTTCTTTTCTGAACTATAGTAATGTATACATTTGAGATGAACCCCAAAATAGCATGTATGACATTAATCCACAGATGAAAGAAACTCAGTCTGGCTCAACTTGAAGCCTTTTTTATTTTTCCGTCACGAGCAAGTCAAAACGCCGCACAGACCGCAACAGCGCTTTTAATTGTGCACAAGGAAACGCTTAAAGCGCCTGAGTCAGCGATCATCTCAGCTAAACGCGCAGCGTCCGGTCATGGTGTCTCACCGGAGGTTGGCTGCACGCTTTTAATATTCAACATCTGAGTCATGGTGGTGCTTCACCTCGAAAGTCAGGTGGGGAATACTAGCAAGGAAAACGCTGACTAAGGGAAATGCAAACTTTGCCCAGCTTGTATATTTAGTCGTCCTCTCTATTTTTATTATACTTCATCAATGTTAAAAAAAATGCGATTCCAATGTGTGCGTGTGGTGGTCTGCTGAGTGACGACCGTTGTGCCATGTTATTGCTTTTTTCTTCATCTTCATCTGGTCTCTGTTGCCAAGTTAGGAGTGTTTTACACATTGACCCACTTTGGTGTGGAAAAAAAAAGCGAGCTTAAGAGCGAGAGTGAAAAAAGAAAATGTGACATGGAGTTTATCTCCCTAGTGAGCAAGGCAGAAGGCCATGTGAGGAGTTCGCTGAATAGAGTGATGACATTCTTACACACACATACACACACTCGTGCCATAATTTGACTTTTATTTATATATATAAAAAAATACACAACTACCACGAGGATACATGACTGTAGTATATTTTGTGTTGTACATAGTAGTGTGTGATATAGTTTGTGTGTCTGGAGCGTGTGTGTGTGCGTTACAAAAAAACTGTTAAACACTTAAGTTTGCACTCTGATCAGCAGCAGTCACGTAGCAGAACATCTCCGACGGGCAACAATATGCGATTAATTACTATTGATGAGGTCATTTTCACGTCTGTTGAACTTTCCCACACGCTTCCCAATGGAGAGAAAGAGGGTGGAGGGGGAATCGTGCTGGGTTTCTACCCCGACACGTGAAACCATGGTAACGGACTCTTTTGTCTCGTTGACAGATGCAGGAGCTGGAGCAGCGGGCGATCGAGGCCGACCAACGAGCAGAGAGCGCCGAGAAACAGGTAGGACATCTTTTAACGAGCTTTTCAAAACAGCTCGCAAATTTATTTCAACTATCTCGGCCATCTCAGATCCACACCATGGAAGAAAAGCTCAAGTCATCAAACATCCATAGCTGCGAGTCCGAAAGCTTAGTGTACAGGAAGTACCAAGACCTGATGGCCCGGGTCCAAGAAAAAGATGCCACCATCAAGAAATTAAAGATCCAGCTGGAAAAGCAGGTCTTGGAGCCTCCCCATGGAGCCGTGCTTCACAAACCGAGGTCAACGCGTCCACGCGTAATGTCATGTTTTCTCTTTCTCCAGATCTTAGTCAGAACCCAGGAGGCCAAAATAATTGAGGAGAAGGCAGCCAAGATTAAAGACTGGGTGAAGATGAAGCTCCAAGAGGTAAGTGAGAACGGCAGAGTCCCGCTCTGGACATGAGAGGTCGAGTTCTAAAGGCCCTGATTTATAAAGATTCCAAAAACCGCTGCTAAGTTGGCATCAGATGGAAACGGAAGTGTTAGTGGAGACCGCTCGGAGCGGGTCTAAGTTGTGGCGCAGATGATGTAATGCCATTCAGATGAATTTCATGGAGGTGCTTTGCTGCTTATTTTTTGTAACTGAATAATGTTTTTTTCACGATGTGTTTTCTCTCCAGATGGAGCAAAAGAACGAACACCTTAAACAGGCCAAGTCGAAGCAGATGGAGGAGATCGCGATGCTGCACGACAAACTAAAAGGTCGGCAAAGAGATCTCACCCCTCGCTTTGTTTTGCCCGCAAAGCTGACGAGCGTCGTGTCGTCCCTCAGCTCTTTTAGAGAAACCGGCCACCAGTCCCGCCGGATCCCCAAAGTCTCAGCTCAGACTCGCACCTAAAAGCCCAGCGGTGCCTCGCTCGCCCTCCACCAACAACCCCTTTCCCAGTCCCGCCCAGTCGGGCGCCAGCATGACCTTACCCAAGATCCGGACACCACTCACCCCCAGGGACAGCATCCAGCTGGTGAAGAAGCATTTGAGCCAGCCCCAGCACAACCTGGATCGACTCCACCAGCTGGTCAGCATCGACATTATGACGCCCTCGTCCACTTGCTCCACCCTCACCACCAGCGCGTCGCCCGTCTCCCAGCCAGTCGAGGAAACGGACATTGACGACACGCTCCTGGACAGCATGGACGGCGTGGTAGAAGGATCCGAATCAGAGCATGACGGAGTCCCCCTTGTGGGTCTCGCAGAGGAACTGGAGAGACTGGATCCTGATGTTGTGAAACCACCGACGCCTCCCTTGCGTCGCTTCCCTTCCTGGGTAGGCAGATCGGTCAGCACTTTGCAGCTTGAAGTGGGCGTGATAATAGAACTGATTGACCACCTGTAGGAAAGTCGAATCTATGCCGTGGCCAAGGCTGGAATGAGAGTATCTGAGGCATCACCTGGAGCCAGGTGCCAAGGGCGAGGTGAGTCCTAGCTCCTGATCAATTACTAATGTTTTTACAAACCCCCAGAATTCTTCAGAAAATACCGATAAAACGCTATTTTACGTTACCGACGAGGGTCGGGTGGAAATGTGGAAAACGTTATCGGAAAAAATAGAAAATTCCCTAAAAGTCAATATCTGGCGTGGCACAAGCATATTGCCTGGGGGACAGCGGCCCCGTGGCCCCCCCTCTAGCTCTGCCAGTGAACCACTGGCAAGTTAGCCAACCATCTGACGCACGACCTGCCGCTGTCCAAACTTTGTCAAGCAAACAGATCACTACCACTCCTCCAAGTGAGTTTGTTCACTCAGAACACGCTGTGAGTTCTGATCCATGGGTGGCCGGCCAGTCACGCGTCATTCAGCAGCCAGTCCAGATCCGTCGTCAGGGCCTTTAATGTGACTTCCTGCGGCCTGGGAACTGACACACCTGTGCAGGTGTGGGCTCATCTTTGGCCGGAGACACTCCCTTCCTCAAAGGCAATGAGATAGCTACTTTTTAATCACGCTCGATGAAAGCAACAAGGCCTGGCTGTAATTAGGCTCCTCATTGCGACGTCCTTCCTTGTATTTAGCGGCTTGCGTGATCCCCGGCGAGGCTTGCCAGCGCTGCTGTTGGGGTTTATGCCAATGCTGACTCGGCACATTTGTTTTTTATTTGGTCCCAACTGGAGCCTGAAAATCAGATTCATTTCTGGCTGTCCTATTTCGATTTAATGTCAGTTTTGTGGTCCCCATTGGCATCAGCATGCTTTATTTCCGATGGTAACAAAGAACAATCGAAAACTCATCTGAGTGGGTGATGTCACGTCACTGCCTACAAGCACACATGGTCGATATTCCCCTTCCGTAGGGTTATCTGTATAAAAGGCGCAGGTGGCGGATTAAAAGTTATTTTCTCTTCCAGACACAACAGAGCTGCGTATCACATTGAAGGGTGTTTACGGTGTTGCTTTATGTAAGCCACAGTCAGCTGCTTTGCGTCACATTTAAACCAGACAGACTTTAAAACTGCTGTTTATCTCGGCACACTGTCTGATTATGCTAAAAACAAATGTAGGGGATTTGTGATCAAGATTAAAATAGAAAAATCCACATTTGAAATGGCTTCAGGAAGTCAGCAATGAATCAGCCACTACAACTCATTTTTCTCTTCAGAAATGCAAATAAATTTGACATCTTAACTTGTCTTAACTTATCTTAACATCTTAAAAAATATTTGTGTATTTTATTATTTTTAATTAATTGAAGACAATTGTACATTTGAAACTTGACGGCTAAGAAAAACAATATTTTAGCATTAAAAACATCCATTGTGTCTATTGTTCTAATCAACTTTGATTTTCCTTCAGGTTCCATTTTGCCCCAGTGTCCAGCGGCCAGTCCTTTTGCGCAGTTGATTTACAAGAACATCAGCGTTCCGGTCTACACCACACTGAAAGGGGTGAGTCAGCCCTTCTGCCTTTTAATAGCACAAATAATTGTGCCTCCATCTAGTGGCCAACAGTGGAATTACACTCAACATAAAGGCTGAACTAAATAGTTACATTAACTATATTAGAATTATATAAAAAATACAGAGTTGTGGAAACTTGGCACAGACAAATTGAATGAATAACAATTTCAGAGAAAATGTAATAATATTGTCACTTTTGTGTGTGCTTAGAAAGCCACTCAGATCAGCGCTGTGCCTCTGCGGGACAACGACGACTCGGGTTCAGAGGACGACAGCGGCTCCCTGGCCAGCTTGCGGACCTCTGTGCTGAGTCCAGACAAGCGGGCCGGCGTTCCCGGCAGCCCTCGTGCTGTCAAGAGAGGTACGAGGAGTCCTGCTTCATCACGCCGAGCGATGCATTTCATTGGACATTCCTTCCAGGTGTCTCCATGTCCTCCATCAGCTCGGAGAGTGACTACGCTATCCCGCCTGACGCCTGCTCCCTGGACAGCGACTACTCGGAACCAGAGCACAAAGTCCAGAGGACCTCTTCTTACTCTTGTGAGAGCACCGGGCCCGTGAGTATCCTATCTTGTTTTTCTTTCATTACTCAGTTTGGTGTCTTGCTACATGTTAGCCAATCAACTACTCACGTGTTAGCATTCAGCAAAACACGTACTTGAATGATGTGTTGCGTTCAGGAGACCCTGGAGAAATCTGGCTACCTGTTGAAGATGAGCAGTCAGGTGAACGCGTGGAAGCGGCGCTGGTTCATCCTCAGGAACGGCGAGATTCTCTACTACAAGACACCCGTGAGTAGGCATCTCTGCGTACTCAAAACCTTACTCAAGACCTTTCATATGAATATCTGTGCATGTGTGACGCTTCTAGAGCGACGTCATCAGGAAACCTCAAGGTCAGATTGAGCTCAACTCGTCTTGCCGAATCGTCCGTGGAGAAGGAGCGCAAACCTTTCAAGTAAGCTTCCTCGCGCTACTTCGTTTCCGGATTGTGTACTGTACATTTGTTTGCATTTCGGTCCTAAGGTGCCCCAAAACATGCCACATTTTTTCCCCCTGACATTTTTTTAGTTGATCACAGAGAAAAAGACTTTCTACCTGACGGCGGATTCGCCTAACATCCTGGAGGAGTGGATCCGGGTCTTGCAGAACATCTTGAAAGTTCAGGCCAGCAGCCCAGTCAGCGTGGGGCCCACCTATGACAAGCCCACTGTGACAGGCTGGCTCACTAAGGTAAGCGCCACCACGACGCTGTACAATGCTTTTGAACGGGAAATAAGTCCTTCATGCGCTCACATAGAAAAGTTGGGGGGAGAAAAAATTAAAATTTAAATGAAATTTATTATTTCTTCTTTCTCCCCAGGTCAAACATGGGCGTTCCAAGCTGGTGTGGTGTTCTTTGGTCGGAAAGGTCTTCTACTACTATCGCAACCAAGAAGATAAAGTAAATGATAAGCACTTTATTTACAATTAAGCTAGTTAGCAACTAGCAAGCTAAGCTAACAGTCCTCAGTGACTAGAAATGGTGAAACTAACAGCAGCATATGGTTGGTTTTGAACTTGTAAGGGCCACGCTAGTTTGCTAACATGCTAACAATCTTTTGGCTAAACTTGTGTGGTTCTTGGGCAACTTGTGGTTGTTGGTCTTGAAAATGCTAAACTAGCTAGGAGTTAATATGCTAGGAGTATAATTTTATTGAGTTAAATATTGAAATAATGGCGTCCACTTCTCAGCTGCCACTGGGCCAGCTGCAGCTGCGCTCGGCGTCCGTCCAGGAAGTGGACCGCTCGTGCGACTCGGATGAGGACTACGAGGCAGGCCTTGGCGGCGGCTTCCTTTCGTCACATTGCACCCTGGTGGTGAAGCCCGGCGACCAGAGCCCCTCATACCTCCTCGTCGGCACCAAACAGGAAAAGGTCAGTTAGCCAATTCTAAGAAGCTTCCTAATGCTAACGCCGACTTCATGGACAGGATGCGTGGCTGTACCACTTGAGCGTGGCAGCGGGAAGCGGCGCCAACCTGAAGGTGGGCACAGAGTGCGAGCAGCTTATCGGTAGACTGTTGGATGCAGATGGAGACACAGGTGACTGACACGCAAATTGATAAGCTATCGCATTGGAGGTTTGGGATTTGTTTTTCAGACTACAACCTTTGTAAATGTTTGGTCTTGTTCCATCAAATCGTCTTGAAGCCGAGCAGATCGCGTTGCTTGAGTAACACAAAATACTTTGCACAATTCTCACTTGTTGCTATAAATGGAGAGACGTTGAGTCAGCACCGAGCTATTTTGACGTGTGTGTCTAAAGCCGGTAGACGGTGTTAACAACCGTCTCTCACTCGCTCGTCCCATCAGCTGCTGAGTGTTGACGGCCGATTGTTGTTTTTGTTTCGTTTTCCCAGAAAGCAGCCTGTGGCAGAGTGACGCTTTGAGCTTCTCCAAGGAAGGTCTCCGCTCGCCGCTCACCACGCTGCCCTCGGACGCCCTACAGACGGAAGCTCTCAAGCTCTTCAAGGTCCAGCTTCTCGCACATATCAATTATTATGTTCATCAAGTTAAAACACACAAAAAATATATAAAATCAATTCACAATACATATCAATAAAGCTGCTAATATATGTTTATGTATATATATATGTACGTATAGTTTTTCTCTAGCAAGATACTCCTGCTACATAAAAAAATGGCTGCACTTTGCTGCTCCCTGCTGGAGGCAGCAATCCTTATTTCATCTTGCGTGTGCAGTCATGCCAGCTGTTCATCAACGTGCTGGTGGAGTCTCCGTGCGTGGACTACCACACGTCGTTGGCACAGAACGCCCTGCAAGTGTGCCTGTCGCACCAGGAGCTCCACAACGAGATGTTCTGCCAGCTCATCAAGCAGACCAACCGCCGCACGACGCACGACTACTCTGTCACGCAGGTTTGACAATTTATCGTCGCCATCTTCTTCTTCTCCTCCTCAGATATTCACCAGTTTTGTTTGTTTTGTCAGTGCTGGCAGCTGCTGTCGTTGTGTGTGGCGCTCTTCCTCCCCCAGCAGCACTTCCTGTGGTACCTCAGGCAGCACCTGCACCGAAACGCTGACCCCAGGTGAGCCCGTCCTTCCTTTCGCCGCCATCCGATGGAAGCAACTCTGAGAGATTGTTCTCCATTCCGTCTCCCCCGCTCGTAGTAGCGACGTGGGCAAGTACGCCGTGTACTGTCAGCGCTCAGTCGAGCGGACGCTGCGCAACGGCGAGCGGGAGGCCAGACCATCACGCATGGAGATCGTCTCCATCCTGCTGAGGAACCCCTACCACCATTCCCTGCCCTTCAGCATCCCGGTGCACTTTATGAACAACACGTACCAAGTTGTGGGTTTTGATGGCTCCACCACCGTGGACGAGTTCCTCAACACGCTGAACCAGAGGATCGGCATGCGGAGCCCTCAGCTGTCCGGCTTTGCGCTCTTTACCGACGACCCGTCCGGAAAAGACCTGGAGCACTGCTTGCTGCCCCCCGCTAAGGCATGCTCAACTTCCTGAAAATACAACAGCTTCAAATGGATCTTGTTAAACCACATTCTTTTTTTTTCTTCCAGATTTGTGATGTTATTTCCAAGTGGGAGCAGGCCCTGAAGGAGCAACACCCAGCGAAGAACGAGGGAACGCGGATTGTACGGTTGACTTACAAGAACAGGTAGCACATTTCCAATACAAAGGTCGTATCATGTACAGTGAATGCTATTGGTAACAAATTAATAGAATGTAATATGTTAAAAAAGAAAAAAACTGAATTTATTTTAAATAAATACAAGTGAAAATGATTTTTTTTTTTTAAATTCATAGCTAAATAGAATCAAATTATATAATTTTCCAAGATAAGAAATATGTAGCTCTAGAATCTTGACCTTGCATCCAGTTGTGGATGTAAACATGGCCGTGGCATGGAAACAGAAGTTCCGAACCTTCAGGGTTGTGCCCTCCCCTCCCCTGCAGGCTTTGCTTCCGCTCTCAAGTCAAAGGCGAGACGGAGCGCGAGCGCCTCCTGTTGGCTTACCAGGTGAATGACAACGTGCAGCAGGGCTATTTCCCCGTCAACAAGGAACTGGCGCTGGAGGTGGCTGCCCTCATGGCGCAGGTACACCCATACTCATCACGTCTTTTTGAATGATGCCTGAATAAGGAAGAAACTTTTGGCAAATGATATTTTAAAGGTTGAGCACGGCGATCTGGAGCGAGCGCCCTCCTCACCCGCCTCCTCCCCTCAAGCCAAGTCTCAGTTGATGCTCCTGCAGGCATTGGAGCGCTTCTACCCCAAACGCTACAAACACAACTGCAGCGCCGAGCAGCTCAGGTCAGTCTGACACATCACCGGACACTTCATTAGCTACACCAATTTAAAATGAAATATAAAACAATTGAGTAAAAGTAATCGCATTTAAGACTTTTTATACCAAGCATGCACATATTCTTAGTTATCAGTGATTTGTTTCCAGCTTTCCTCTCGGTGCCGGTTTAATAAATTAGTCATGATTTGAGTGTGCATATCACAACGTTGTTTTCAGGGAGCTGAGCGAGCATCTGTCGGCCAAGTGGTCCGCGCTACGCGGCTGCAGCGCGACCGAGTGTGTGAGAATTTACCTGACGGTGGCGCGCAGGTGGCTGTTGTTTGGGGCCAAACTCTTCAACGTCAGGGTAGCGCTGGCACATACTTTTAAAACAAAACATTTTGGGTTTAGCTCGCTTTTAACGATTTTTTTTTTTTGCAGGCCGTGCCGCCCGCCCCTCACGAACAAGGCCCGGCCTGGGTGGCGGTCAACGAGGACGGGCTATGCGTGCTGGACTACGCTATGGTCACTTTCTAATATCGGGAAAATCACCAGCCGGACGGAGGAGCTCGCAAATTAACACCACTGTTTTTATTTCTATTTTTATATTAGCACACACTGTCCTCATACGCCTACCAGTCGATAATCACCTTTGGCGGCTGCTGTGACGACTTCATGGTGGTCGCCAGCCAGCAGAAGGAGCCGGGAGGCGGGACCAAGGGCGTGACCAAGCTGCTGTTCGCCATGACCAGACCAAAGGTAACCTGTTATGACGTAGACAGTGGCGCCGCTTCCAAACAATATCCGTGACAGCTTCTTTAACCGCCCTCAGATCCTGGAACTGACTCTGCTCATGGCCAGCTATATGAACCACCGGACCCCGGCTGCCCCTTCCGTCTCAAAGCAGCAGTGGGACGTCGACGCTCGCCACTTTCCCGCCATGAACTACACCACCCAGGTCCCCACGCTACTCTGACCACCGTGGCGAAGAGTGCCTCGCTCAAATGGCTTTTCTTTGTTTTTAACCAGATACCTAATGAAGATATGTCACAAAGGTACAATCATTAGGTAAGCTAGCTAGCTAGCTTGGATTAATTAACATTTTTCTCACTGCACGGTATCAACTTAGCTTGAAATTCTGATACAAAAGTAGCTTCTATGAGGTACTATTTCTTTGTCTATGTTCTTTCTTAGTCACCCGTGGTATGGGGGGCTTAGACTGAGAAAATGTGTGCCATTCTCAAAAACGCAAAACTTTTTGAATTAATGTCGTAATTTAAGAACACTTGTTTGTCATAAATTGTCAGTTACTGTTTGTGTGTCCCATGAAAATAAAGCGGTACAGTTGGCAAAATACGCTCTCATTTTGTGTGTCCAGTTTCAGCTCAGTCATTTACAGATAGATGTACTTTAAAAAAATGATGTCATCCACCTGACGCATTGTCTTTTATGGAGTTTTATTTTCCACTGTCAGATGTTACACCAAAGAGTGATTTCTATGCGATTTAGTTGGATTAGGGGGCCAAATTAACGTAGACATGAAAAACCTTATCCATGTGCGTTTGTTTATAGCATCCTGGTTTTCACATCTAGCTTTAGAATAGAATAGATCTTTATTGTCACTGTCACACATGTACAACGAAATTTAAAAAGTGCCAACCGATCAGTGCAAAAAAATTAAAATAAATAAATAGAATAAAAAGATAAAAAATACAAGCTAAAAACCACACAGAAGAACATATTTTTCTGACTTTCAACTTGCCAGTGTTACGGCATGTAACCTTTTATTTATTTTTATTTCAAGAGACACGTTTCCGCTATTGCTGTGTTTTCACATGTAACAACCCGTATGCATTCTCCAAAACAGGACCTACGGGCGATAGAAGGATTAATGTTTTAACTATTAATTACTGCCTTATGATTAGTTGGCTGACTCTCTCGTGATAAAAAAGTAATTCACAAAAAGGGGTGATAAGTGTTATCTTATGGTCATGTTTGTCAAGTATTGATCACTGGGGTTCGGTGTGGGGATGTGGGACTGGGTCGGGGGGTGGGAATCCAAAGTTGAACTACAGACTTGCAGCAAAAGGAGGTCCAACAGGACACGAGAGGCGTTCTGGTGCTAAATCCAAACAGGCCCACATCCCGCCCTGCGTGCGGGAGTGAGTGTGAAGCAAAACGAAAACAGATCCACGCGAGGCGACACATCCACGAGTCAGGTTAGTGTGCCTCGCTAAAAAGTGACGGCTATGACGTCATCGCTCCGAAACCTGATCATAGCCTAGCTAACTAGCTAGTTGCTAACGCCGAGCGTGTTCGCCTTTGCAGATCAAGCGGGGGAGAAAGCAGCCGACATGACTACGACAAGCCCCAAACCGCGCGGCTTGGTCCGGGAAGCCACCCACCAGATTATCGCTGGAGGCTCTGCAGGTAGGAGAGTTTTTAACAAAAGTTTTTATAACTATTATGTAACTAGGCTTTGCTAACTTTGCTCTTGCTCGTGACCTGTTGCACATGGAGTGACGTTACAAGTCGGCTTTGACCACAAAGTGTTAATACTTTAAAAAGCACACAATTATCATAGAATTGCCCCAGGGCGTCTGAGTCGTCGTGCCGAAGATGAGGCATCCAAGCCAGGATAGTTCTTTTCCGTTTCCTAACTGTAGCATACCGACGTCACTTTAGCGTCATCATGCATGCGTGCGGCTATTTGTTTAATTGAAAAACTTTATTGTTAGACGTGGTTAAGGTCATAACTTATTTAGTTTCTGTTTGTTAATGGAAACGCTATTTAAACAGGCAATTTGAAAGTATCATTAGGACAAAATAAGCACATAAGGACAATGATATCTTGAATACATAGTAATATTCATTGTCATTTCGTTTGTTTGTTTGTACGAAATAACTAAGTAATCATTTCGCCGGAATTCTAATCATAACCAATCTATAATTACTTCACACATTTAGTTCCATTGTTTTACGGCTGCAGGACAAAAAGGAGTCACATGGCTTGAAAAGCATAAAAAAATAAAAATTAAGTCGTCGCCCCAAACCAACTAGAACGTCAGCACAAGTGTATTATCTTGCTCTCTTTTTGAACCCAGCGCACAAAAATTCCGTGTTTCTCCCAGAAGGCCTGTTTAAAGAAAGATATTGCGCAACTTGGTCATCTTGAGATATTGAAAACATGTGCTCGTGCTGACCCGGAGCAAAGCGGGGTGGGATCCTGGTGCAGGAATGGCGTACTGTACATGGACGCACTCACGACCCAGCGGGCAAAACCTTGAAATGCATTCAAACAAAGACGATTGAAGGTTAACGTCCCTGAGGTTCATTTTTCAGTGGCACAAAGTCAGAGTTCAAACTGTCATCACGCATGACAGTAGTATAATAAAGCTTAGAACTTTACTTTGGGATTTTTCGTGTTAGTTGCTGTTTGTTTCATTTGGACTTTTTCAAAGTTCAGTTTAAATGACTTTTTAGAGCAAGTGTGTTGGTTAAGCAGCGCTGCATGTCTGAGATAATGCACCGTTTATCAGCAAAGCCTCGCTGCCACTTTGGGGGGGTGTTGCGAAATCTGTCTGTGTCATCAACAACGGAAACTGACTGAAAGAGAAGAGAAAAACAAAATATCAACTTCTAAAAAATAAACCAACTGGGCAGGACTGAGCCTTGCTGCAAATTGAACCAAAAAAGTATCTACCGTAGCGCATTTGCGCTTCTGTCTTTGCGCCACAAGATGGCGGCAAAGACAGAAAGGAAAAATGAAGTTTGCGTTTCACCTCTCAGCCCAATATCTCAAAAGTGTTTTTCGAATAGTGTATATGAAATTTGTTGCCAGCTTCGCTGCCTTTTGATTGTATTTGGCCATTAGATTCGTTTTACATTTTGCAGATAGAATTTGCGACATTTGCTAAGCCTACAAATACTGAGTTTTCCCTGTGAAAAAAGGCTCTATAGTGAACTAAAGCGGGCGAGCCTATAATTAATTAATATATATAATATTTATCAGCATTAATCAAAAAAGGTGGGTTGTGAAAAATAATAAAAAGTAATGTTTTGTTGATCCCATGAAATATTCTTGTCCCCCAATGGCTCGGTTTAGCTTTGTGAATTTTTACTTTGTTGCTTTGTCTAAGAGGCCTATTTGGAAAAAAGTCAGATCCACTGAACAAAAATGCAAATCTATGTTGCCTTTGGTGAGCATTAGCAGTGCTAACATGATTGACCAGTTTTAAGTCACTTTCAGTGTCTTCATGAGAAATGACTTGCAAGGATTATCATTACAAATGTTACTGTTTTACTTTTGCTTTGAAAAAAAGATTGATAAAGCAACAAAGGTTTTTGCTAGCTTGAAAGTAGCTCACCTTGTCTCCTTGGACAGGTGAGCTGACTGCATAATATAATAATGGGGCCTGTGGTGGCCATTTTGAGGCCTGTTTTGCAAAGCGGTTGTTTCCTTGCTTGCACAGATTTTTTTTGCGTTCATCTGCTTCGTTGTATTCACATAATAAGACAATCTGTAAGCTTCACTATGAAAAAATGTTATGTATTTTATAAGGCTTAACGACCAAAGAGCATTACAGCATTTTACAATGGTACATTGTGTGTGCCATCTCAGTGGCCTAGTGGTAGAGTGTCCGCCCTGAGACTGGAAGGTTGTGGGTTCAAACCCCGGCCGGGTCATACCAAAGACTGTAAAAATGGGACCCATTGCCTCCCTGCTTGGCACTCAGCATTAAGGGTTGGAATTGGGGGGTTAGATCACCAACTGATTCCCGAGCGCGGCACCGCTGCTGCTCACTGCTCCCCTCTCCCCCAGGGGATGGATTAAAATCACACGGGGATGGGTTAAATGCAGAGGACAAATTTCACCACACCCAGGTGTGTGTGTGACGATCATTGGGACTTTAATCTTTAATCTTAATCTTGTGTTGCATCTTTGTGTTTTGGTTAGTTTGGCTTCCTCTTTTTGGACTTCACCCTTTTTGTTTGAAGTTCGTTTTTATCCATCGTATGTAATGTAGCATGAAATGTATTCAAAAGACTTTTGTTTGCTTGTGGTGTTCTTTTCCAAACTGGTACCTGCATATTAGAGAAGTCCTCTTTTAGTTGACTTTTACTGAAAAAAAAAATGTTTTTTAAATATGTGTATATACAGTGATCCCTTGCTACTTCGCGTTTCGTTTATCGTGGCTTCACTACATCGCGGATTTTTTTTCCAAATTAAAAAAACATTTAAAAGTTAAAATAAAACTTCTAAATTGAGGAAACATATGTCTACCCTTTAGGACAACGTAGTATTGCTCCAAATGTTCGTTTACATTCCTTTAGAAGTCCGTTTTCGCGTGTTAGCACGATCGCGAATCAGCATCTTTCCGCTAACTCGTTAGCCTGCCCAGTACTTCTTGTTGGTGACCGTACTTCGCGGATTTCACTTATCGCGGGTGGATTTTGGAACCAATTATCCGCGATAAACGAGGGATTACTGTGTGTGTGTGTGTGTGTGTGTGTGTGTGTGTATGTATATATATATATATATATATATATATATTTTTTTTTATTGGCCATAGTGTCTCTTTGCTTTTTTTACGTTTCTTCGTGATAGTTATTTATGTCAATTGTAAAGGCGTTTTTTATTTTTTAATGTACTTGACTTCATTCCCCAAATGTCCATAAGGTGGTGGTAGATTCACAGCAGTCGAAGTTGCTGTTTTGTAGAGGTTCGATGCTTTGGGTCACGCTCATAATAATATCCTGGTGATATCACAGCCGTGTACTTGTTAAAACAAAACAAGTGCTCTTATTTGTCGCAGGGTCTTGAAAAGCTTCCAGCGCTAAACCTAACATACCGTAGAACTACTTCTGAAGTCTGTAGTTTAACATACGTAACGGGATCCTGAATAAATTTACATTTTTAAATTTGTAAAGATTTAGCCGTCAAATTGCCTGTTGCCAGCAGGTTCTCTTTTCATTTCGCGGTAAATCATGTCTCGGCATCATTTCTTCAGAAATAAAGCTTATTCATCACTTTTTTGGGGAAAAACTCACTAAAGGGGCTCGCTTTAACAAAACAAAAAACAAAATAAAAAACAATAATGGTGTCTGAAAAGTCCCAATTACTTGATTAGCTGAAGGGAATGCTTTTGTAAACAAATTCATCTTTGTTCACTGCCGTGTTGTTTGTGTGTGTAGCGGACACTACGAAAAATCGACTTCAAAAATCCAAAATAATTCTGACAAAAACATTTAAAATAATTGATTAATCTGGATCATCTCTCAGCCCTAGAGTGTGTGCGTGCGCGCAAGAGTGTGTGTGTGTATGTGTGTGTGTTCCCCTCAACTGCCAGGAAGCGCCGAGCGCCAATCACAGGGCGAATTAGGGCTAATATTTATTTCCAGAAACAATCGTGTGCGTGTTTGGCTCGGCCGTGATTGAACTCCCGGCGGACATGTTGGAGACAGATGTGCGCAGTGATGACCTCATATTTTGGAAGCCAGGTTGATTTTTTTTTTTTTTTTTTTTTCTTAATCTGAACCGGGGACCACTATATCCTCTTCATAATAATGATGACGGAGAGGACGTGTATACACAATATTTTGTCCATCTTTTGACAGATGCACAACTATACGTGCATCTGTTGAGGCCTGGCTAAAAATGGCCGATATGGTGCTGCACCCGCTCCCCACTCACCTTCATCAGAGTCCCTCATCACAAGCGGCTTGTTATTGGAGTAAGCGCTCATTGCATGTGCAATAATAAACCCGCAAGATTTATCATCTCATTACGAGTTCCCGGGGAAATGTGAACAATCGTTGTCGTCAGAAATTAGCAGAGAATGTTCAACAAATGAACGCGCATGACTTCATGAAAAAGAAGCCTAAAAAGGATAAAATATGCTATCTGTTTGTTCTGGCTTCTGTGTGAAGCTGATTAGAAATGACCAGATTTAATTTATATTTATTTTGAGTTTTGGCCGCTATATGTAATTTCATATTGATTTTTATCATTCTCAGATTGATCAACATGAATCATAAAGTACAGTAAATTAAGGCTATTTTAACATACTTGTCCTACAACTATAATTTTATAAAATTGAAGTACTTTAAAAAGGTAATAACAAAAAATATATACATTACAATCCTGGCATTTGAAGATATTTCAGTCGAATTTTCATGAATTGTTTACAAGGCATTAAACAAAAAAATAACATAAAAAAATAATAAACATTCAAATGTATTTTTCCACAGCGTACAAGTGCACGTCGGGTTCAGCATTAGTCCGACTTTAAGTTGCTCCCAGTGGCGTCGTGTCAAACGAGCGCTCGCGCACTTCAAAGTGAAGCATGTAAAGACGCACTTGATTCTTACCTGACAGCCATTAGTGTCAGCAAAATCTAAAACATACCAAGGCCTATTTTATTTATTGACAGACTCTCGGTCCAATGAGCCTGTGAGCTGACAGAAAACGCCCCTCTCTCTCAGTTCACTTGCTTTTAAAAGTGAATCTGCTACAGATGGATCCCGTGATGATAAAGTACAGTAACTTACGACCGGCGTGGCCGATAAGGACGTTGACTCTTTGAATGAAACCTGCTCTGTGCACGCGGGCGCGCGTGGGAACATCTGCTTCTTTTCATTCTGAGATCATTACACGGACCACTACTGGGTCTTCTTGCTTGTCACGCCGGACATGATGAAAACATCTCAGTTTAGCGAGAGAGGTTCTCGCGAGTGCGCGAGTGTGTCATCTTTTTTCAAATTGATGATTCATGTCAGCAGTGAAGCGGCGTCATGGAGTCCAGTCCGGTGAATGTTTATTTGCCGGAGAGGGCTTGGCCTGGTTTAGCACTCATTCAACAAGACCCGGTACGGCAAAAGCCAGTCACTCAAATGTATGTAGCGTCACCTTTACGAGTACTTAATTCTCTAGTAGATATCGATACCAAGTACCGATACCGCTCCAATACATTTGATACATAAAATATCACCCCCGAAAAACAATAACAGATCACTTTATAGACTTACATATCCCAATGGAGCAATTTACCTTAAAATCGCACAGAATTATTAGCAATTTTATCCATCCATCCATCCATCCATCTTCTTCCGCTTATCCGGGGTCGGGTCGCGGGGGCAGCAGCTTCAGGAGGGACTCCCAGACTTCCCTCTCCCCAGCCACTTCATCTAGCTCATCCCGGGGGATCCCAAGGCGTTCCCAGGCCAGCCGAGAGACATAGTCTCTCCAGCGCGTCCTGGGTCGTCCCCGGGGTCTCCTACCGGTGGGACATGCCCGGAACACCTCCCCAGGGAGGCGTCCAGGAGGCATCCTGATGAGATGCCCGAGCCACCTCATCTGGCTCCTCTCAACGTGGAGGAGTAGCGACTCTACTCCGAGTCTCTCCCGGATGACCGAACTCCTCACCCTATCTCTAAGGGAGAGCCCGGACATCCTGCGGAGAAAACTCATTTCGGCCGCTTGTATCCGGGATCTCGTTCTTTCGGTCACGACCCATAGCTCGTGACCATAGGTGAGGGTAGGAGCGTAAATCGACCGGTAAATTGAGAGCTTTGCCTTTTGGCTCAGCTCTCTCTTTACCACGACGGACCGGTACAGAGTCCGCATTACTGCCGACGCTGCACCGATCCGCCTGTCGATCTCGCGCTCCATCCTCCCCTCACTCGTGAACAAGACCCCAAGATACTTAAACTCCTCCACTTGGGGCAGGATCTCATCCCCGATCCGGAGAGGGCATTCCACCCTTTTCCGATCGAGGACCATGGACTCGGATTTGGAGGTGCTGACCCTCATCCCGACCGCTTCACACTCGGCTGCGAACCGCTCCAGTGAGAGCTGGAGATCACGGCCTGAAGAAGCCAACAGCACCACGTCGTCTGCAAAAAGCAGAGACGCGATGCTGAGGTCCCCAAACCGGACACCCTCAACGCCTCGGCTGCGCCTAGAAATTCTGTCCATAAAAATTATGAACAGAATCGGTGACAAAGGGCAGCCTTGGCGGAGTCCAACCCTCACTGGGAACGAATCCGACTTACTGCCGGAAATGCGGACCACACTCTGGCATCGGTGATACAGGGACCGAACCGCCCTTATCAGTTGGCTCGGTACCCCGTACTCCCGAAGCACCCCCCACAGAACCTCCCGAGGGACACGGTCGAACGCCTTCTCCAAGTCCACAAAACACATGTGGACTGGTTGGGCGAACTCCCATGCACCCTCGAGGATCCTGTTGAGGGTGAAGAGCTGGTCCACTGTTCCACGGCCAGGACGAAAGCCACACTGTTCCTCCTGAATCCGAGGTTCGACCTCCCGACGGACCCTCCTCTCCAGCACCCCTGAATAGACCTTACCAGGGAGGCTGAGGAGTGTAATTCCCCTGTAATTGGAACACACCCTCCGGTCCCCCTTCTTAAAGAGGGGAACCACCACCCCAGTCTGCCAATCCAGAGGCACTGTCCCCGATGTCCACGCGATGCTGTAGAGACGTGTCAGCCATGACAGCCCCACAACATCCAGAGCCCTTAAGAAATCCGGGCGGATCTCATCCACCCCCGGGGCCTTGCCACCGAGGAGTTTTTTAACTACCTCAGTGACTTCAACCCCAGAGATTGGAGAGTCCGCCTCAGAGTCCCCAGGCCCTGCTTCCACAATGGAAGGCGTGTCGGTGGAATTGAGGAGGTCTTCGAAGTATTCTCCCCACCGACACACGACGTCCCGAGTCGAGGTCAGCAGCACGCCATCTCCACTGTAAACAGTGTTGACGTTGCACTGCTTCCCCCTCCTGAGACGCCGGATGGTGGACCAGAATTTCCTCGAAGCCGTCCGGAAGTCATTCTCCATGGCCTCGCCGAACTCCTCCCACGCCCGGGTTTTTGCCTCAGCAACCGCCGAAGCCGCGTTCCGCTTGGCCATCCGGTACCTGTCAGCTGCCTCCGGAGTCCCGCAGGCCAAAACGGCCCGATAGGACTCCTTCTTCAGCTTGACGGCATCCCTTACCGCCGGTGTCCACCAGCGGGTTCGGGGATTGCCGCCACGACAGGCACCAATGACCTTACGGCCACAGCTCCGGTCGGCCGCCTCAACAATGGAGGCGCGGAACAAGGTCCACTCGGACTCAATGTCCCCCGCCTCCCCCGGGACGTGGGAAAAGCTCTGCCGGAGGTGGGAGTTGAAGCTCTTCCTGACAGGGGATTCCGCCAGACGTTCCCAGCAGACCCTCACAGAACGTTTGGGTCTGCCAGGTCGGACCGGCATCTTCCCCCACCATCGGAGCCAACCCACCACCAGGTGGTGATCAGTTGACAGCTCCGCCCCTCTCTTCGCCCGAGTGTCCAAAACATGCGGCCGCAAATCCGATGACACGACTACAAAGTCGATCATCGAACTGCGGCCTAGGGTGTCCTGGTGCCAAGTGCACACATGGACACCCTTATGTTTGAACATGGTGTTCATTATTGAAAATCCGTGTCGAGCACAGAAGTCCAACAATAGAACACCGCTCGGGTTCAGATCGGGGGGGCCGTTCCTCCCAATCACGCCCTTCCAGGTCTCACTGTCATTGCCCACGTGAGCATTGAAGTCACCCAGTAGAACGACGGAGTCCCCAGAAGGAGCGCTCTCCAGCACTTCCTCCAGGGACTCCAAGAAGGGTGGGTACTCTGAGCTGCCGTTTGGTGCATAGACACAAACAACAGTCAGGACCCGTCCCCCCACCCGAAGGCGGAGGGAGGCTACCCTCTCGTTCACCGGGGTGAACCCCAATGTGCAGGCGCCCAGCCGGGGGGCAATAAGTATACCCACACCTGCCCGACGCCTCTCACCGTGGGCAACTCCAGAGTGGAAGAGAGTCCAGCCCCTCTCGAGAGGGCTTGTACCGGAACCCAAACTGTGCGTGGAGGCAAGTCCGACTATATCTAGTCGGAACTTTTCTGCCTCGCACACCAGCTCGGGCTCCTTTCCAGCCAGAGAGGTGACATTCCATGTCCCAAGAGCCAGCTTCTGCAGCCGGGGATCAGACCGCCAAGGTCCCTGCCTTTGGCCGCCGCCCAGCTTGCAATGCACCCGACCCCTTTGGCCCCTCCCACAGGTGGTGAGCCCATGGGAAGGGGGACCCACGTTTCCTTTTCGGGCTGAGCCCGGCCGGGCCCCATGGGCGAAGGCCCGGCCACCAGACGCTCGCCTTCGAGCCCCGCCTCCAGGCCTGGCTCCAGAGGGGGGCCCCGGTGATCCGCGTCCGGGCGAGGGAAAACGTGATCCATTCATTTTTATCATCATAAGGGGCTGATGAGCCGTGCTTTGTCTGGCCCCTCACCTTCTAATTTCTACGGCCTGTTTGTAAAACGGCCACAAGAGGGTGCTCATTACTGATGCAGCCACACTGAAATACCAGTACTTTAATGTAAGGTTGGTATTGCCGTCGACCTTTAGTCCCCTTTAGACTCACCCCCGTCACTACTTAGAACTCACAAAAAAAAAAAAAAGTCAAATCCAAATAAACTACAATGAAAAGTCCCAAACTATTCTAAACCTGGTACTGACATTGCACTTGTTTGTGTGACCAGGCATTATGCAATGTAATGAAATACTACAATTTTCTCTTTGTATTTTTGGTTAGTTGAGGCTTCAAGTGTCAGAAGTGGTGGCTGCTTATTCTCCGGCAACTTGTTCCTCACGAGCGCTGACGTACATGTTGAGAACTCCCGAATTGGCAGTTTAACCCCGCGCCCCTCACGTGGCGACCAGGCCGCCGCTGCCGCCTACGACCCTTCCGACTCTCTCTCCCGAACCTCTCCGCTCAAGCTGAAGGAACCGTTCAACGCAACTCGATCCGGCGTCGGCTAAGAGTTCACATACGCTAATTACAAAGGCGGCGTGCTGCGCGCCGACGTATAAATAAACATAATAAGTAGTGTCAATAAGGCGAAGGGACAAGCGAAAAGCCCGGAATGACATGGCAGTTTCCATCTGTATGCGTGTGTTCTACGGGGTTCTGGATGAGACACACACACACACAAAAACACACACACACACACAGACTGGAAGCCTCCCCTCAGTAGCTGTGCCCGTTCTGGAAGCGCGCCCGCCCACTTTTGGGATAACTCTATCAAGTCATTTGTCTTGCGTGGGTCCCGCGGGAGAATCTTTTCTTTCTCTCTTGCCCGGTGGCCACGCTCAAGGCTTCAATTAGGGAGGCTCAAATTTATAGACACTTTGGATTATTTCGGATCTCCCGCGGTCAAGTGGATGACATACCGGAGAACACGCTGGCGGCGCACCATCCAGGCGAAGACGAGTAGCCCGTGAGAAACTGAATGGAAGGTCGCGTTAGGGGAATGTTGAAAATGCGTTAAAATGTGGTGTTGGGTTTCAGACCTCAAATGATCTTATCAACCGGCCAAATAGTATGAAAATGCTAGGTAACTATTAGCTTCAATATAGCAGTTCACCTTCAATATTTATTGACTAATATGCCAAAAACGGTAATTCTTTTATGCCGATAGAGCATCTTAAATCAAGTATGGGTATTTTTTTACGTGCAAATAACTTTTTATTCTCAAGAGTATCGAACATTGGCATTGAAGTGTTGAACAATAAGAGCTAAATTAAAATTGGAAGTATAACAGACTCGACCGGCCTTGAAATGGACTGGCTGTTCGGGAATCGTTCCGGAATTCCGAAAACCACCACGCCCCTGCATGGGACATTGGCAACATTGGGGAGTTGGCCTTAAATTTAATTCTAAATAAAAAAAAAGTCTAGGATTTATTTCACTCGAATGTGAAAACATGTTTCTGTCCTATGGACAGAAGGATTTGTTCCATTCATAAACGCTGTGACTTGTAAAGTTCATTTTTAGACAAAAATGATACGCGTCAAACGTCCAAGGACAGATTTTTCTCACATGTGTTAAATATAAACTCCAGCACAAATGCTAATTTTGGTTTTAATTTCTCTCGCTGAGGTTCAAAACATCTGCGACTTGTCGTACACAGTCCACCCCCTCCCCTTCCCCCCTGTCAAATATTGGCAGCCATTTGCCGCATAGCTATTTAATGCAGATTCAAATGTTTTTGCCCTTAGAGGCGCATGTGATCCAAATATGTCAGGAAGATAATTATCGTAGCGCTGATATATCGCGCTAAGCGTTTCCGCTGGTCCCAGTAGCACCCTGAGCGGTAAATTCGATGATGATGTTGGGTTTTAGGGTAACTCTGAGATGGATAACTTTCCTGATGCGCTGCACGGCTTCTTTCAACACCCCCGATGTGCCGTTTAAAAAGCGAGGAGACGCTCCAACATCTGTTTGCCACAAATGTCAATGGAAATGTAAAAAAAAAAAAGAATAAATATTAGCCTCTCTGCAGACATTTATTCTGAAAGACTTCCAAACCCCGCCCCTCCCAATGAAACCTTTCCAGAACTTCGCTTCTTAAAAACTCTTCACAGCGACGTCCAAGCAGTGACTAACCGACGCTCAGTCGCTCGCTGCGTTTTCTACCGAGCGTTCACGCCGAGTAAAACCAAGACCACACACGGGCCCGTTCTGCGGCCTTTGAAGCCGCTCCAGCACGAGCGGGTCGGAGGAAGGTTAAGTTGTAAGCACTCTGTAATCACCGGATTTTACGATAAGAAAACGCACCATTGTTTCCATAGCAACGTTCAGAAACAAGATCCGTGGCAGATTTTTTTTATTTTTATTTTTTTCTCTCTCTGCGTTGTCTTTGCTCTCGCCACACAAGACGAAACCCTCGGCGGGCCCGCGTTGGTGTTCTGGTCTTTGCCGGACCCTCGGGTGGCTTTCATAACGCTACATGAAGCGTTACACTCTGACGTACATCACCCAAGGGGAAAGTCTGAAGTCTGCGAAGATTCATCCCCAAAACAGATGAAAAACGACACGCCTGGCTTTAAATGCGACTGGCGTGAACTCAATGGGAGCATTGATGGTGCCCGCGGGCGCCGCCTGCACACGTATTTTTAGTATCGCGGTTATCTCATCGATCATCAAGTAATTGCATTCAAATGGATTTTGCTACAAAAAGTTGCAGGTATTACTTTTGTCCATTTGGGGTCGCCATCCTCACATTCCACATGTTTGTTGTGTCTTTGTGTGTGTGTGGCTTTAAAAACTTTAGCCTGAACTGGTGAATGATGTGGGTGTCAGCATGTGAGTTGATAAATCAAGAATTTCTTTGTTGATGTTAAAACTACTTAGCGGATTTCCAAGACACTATTTTTTGAAGGGTGTGGAATGAAAAGGATCCCTCATGACTTTTTTTGGGGTTGGCCATCCAACAATATTCTGTCATTTTCTTGACTTTGTCGTTAAGGTGTATAATTCGCCACAGTCTCGGTTATTATTGCCTCGCTCGTGACTATTAGTCATGCGGATTTTTGGCCCACCCGATACAATAACACTGCAGCTCCGATTTGTACTTAAGTGGAGAGGAGACAAGGTAATTACCCTCGGGCCAATTAGCGAAAGGGGGCCAAGGGACCAGCAGCAGCAGCAGCAGCAGTCATTTTCTAACCCAAACATCCTGGTCGGTTCCGAAGGGGGAGGCGGTTGTCGTGGGGTAGGTGGGGTGGGGGGAACCCCCCCCCCCTTTCTCTTGATGATTCGGGCCTGTGGAACTTTTGCCAGATGAGCAGCACAACTGGCAGATAGAGCATGTTAAATATGATCACGAGTGGGAAATTATGAAAAGCCAGAACATTGGACACAAGTTAATGTAGACTGAACAGTTTTCGTTACTAACGTTGATTCGATCAATGTTACATTTAAATAGATTTTAAAAATGCATCAACCAGTACTTTGATTTACTATAGTGCAAAATAATCTACAAGTGGAAATAATTTTATTTATTTTCATTCAATAATGAAATACAAAAAAAACATGTCCTGCAATATTCATCCTGGTAGCAGTTTTTTTTCAGATATATGTTCATTATAATAATATTGAGATATCAGTGAAAATGAAAGATCTGCAAAACTTTCTAAGTCAGTATAGTTATTTCTATTTAGTGATCTGTTTTATTACATCAATTACATTTTTATGTTATAATGGAAAATGTACAGAACAATTAATCAATTTACAAAATGGATTCAATAACACTGAGTTTGATTCTGAGTAGTATGCATTGATTAATGTACTTTTAAAAAGTGGATTCTAGAATTTTATTTAGAGTGCACATTTTTAAACTGTATACAAGAACTAGAAACTGTATAAATTTTTTTTAGGAACATTTCATTTAATGCAAGTAGATTTTTCCATATATTTATTGATCTTATTTGAAAAAATGCAAACAATAAAATAATTAATAATACGATGGATTTCCTGCAAAACATTCTGCATAGAACTGTCTAAGACTTGGCAAAACTTTCCCAAATTCAAATTTCAATTCAACAAAAATATGTTTGATTTAAAAACAAAAATAATTTTTAAAATTACACTTAAAAACTATACACTGAAAAAATATGCACATTCTAGCCATAGTACATTTATAACATGTGGACTACAAAGTTCCCACTTTTAGACGGACCTTTTAAGACCACAAGCGGGTCTAAAATGCCAAGCGTGAGAGTCTTTGTGTCGATTTTGCGATTACACGGCATTGGATTAGAGAGTTTTTGAGTGACACTTTAGTCCCTTCGGGAGTTTAACGGCTTGTGAGCGATACCCATCAGCGAGGAAACGGGCTGGAAAAACAGCTTGGTAAAATCAAAGTGAGCTTTGTGGGAAACTTTTTGGGGCATTTTTTTTCACATGAAAGTGAATCAAATTTTGGACTCCTGACAAGAATCCATAATGAACAAACACAGTGACATCATTGGAAGGTTTGGGGAGAATTCTCCTGATTGGAATAACGCCTCCGCGTGACTCTCGGTTAAAACATCCATTGAGGTCTCTGAAGGATTTTGGATGATTTAACTTCGGGGGCGGTTAATTAAATTGTATGGTCGGATAGTTTGTGGCAGCGAATCTGTGGTAACCTACGCATCAAATTATTGTTATTCCTGGACGTTTGGGTCAGCAAATTAAGTGCACCTTCTCTTGAAACAGTGTGGCAGACAGATACCATCCTTGACGTGCTATTGAAGTATCTGCGACTTTAAAAGGCGGGGCTTGATCTGGTGAGTGACATGGGTGCCAAGCTTGCTGTGATAATTGGTGAAAATTTTGTCTAGTCAGTTTTGGTAAAGTCATACGTATTTAATGACAAATTGTGAACGGCTTACGCAATCCTATGAAGCAACCACCGCAAATCCCGACTGCGATACACTCGAGACTCCAACACATGTCTTCAATTTCATTTGAGCGCCATTTCCCCAGATGGCCTGCAGGGGGAAGTGTGTTTTGTTTTTTTTGTTTTTGGGATGGCGGGAAATCTGTGTTTTGCTTGAGGACTCGCTTGAGTTTTTATGTAAGAATAATTTGCACTAAGTAGCCGGGCGACCGGTTTGTTACGCTAGAGCTGACACTTTGTTTATGTTTCTTGAGGAGCATGATGGATGTGCCCGCGGTTGATGCTAATTAGAGCAAATTGGAGCAAAGAATGCTGAGAGCCTGCAGCGTGCCGTTCAGACCGTTGTTCTCCGGACCCTCGTCCGTCCACGATGCGTCTTCGCCGCTGCGCTGGCCGAGATGTCCCTGCCGCCAATTAGACGTCGACACAACCTGAGTCCAAGTGGCCGTGAAATTGTTGTTTACTTAGCGAGGGATCGACAGAGAAGATTAGCGGCTGTCATAATCCACAAAGGATTAGGGGATGTCCGAAAATATGCACAAAAATTAATCTAGACAAGGTTATGAGTAAAAATATGTTGATATTACAAGAGGGATATTTTTATAAATAAAAGTACCCCGCCCTAAAAAAGAGAAATTGGTGCTGCATTTGTTTGAGAGCTTGCCTGCGAGCATGTGAAACGCCGGCCTTGTTTGCAGTCATCATGCTCGACATTTGGCCAGCATTGCTCCACGTTTATGACTGTAAAATGAATGAAATCATTGCATCCTTTGGCCACTTCCTCCTGCTCTAATTTCTTTCCACCAGCCCCTCCCCCTCCCTCACTTCACATGCATTTGTCCTCATCTGCCGTTCCTAATCTTTTGGGAAAGAACAGGGAAATGAGCTTAGTCAAGCCCGCCAGCTTCGCTTTGGCGCTCGCCTCCAAATGGCGGATGACCCAAACGAAGCTCTTTTTGAGAAGAAGGAAGTAAACTCGTACGAATCGTTGACCTTTGCTCTCTCTCTTTTGGGCGATATTATAGCCATGCTATCCTCATAGATCATCTGTAGCTTTTTTTCCCCCCCCGATCAGCAGACCCAAAGGTTTCCCTAACGGCCGGTTCGCAGGTTGAATTCCAAATAGGATTTCAAGAGGGAATAATTTTTCCCTGCTGAGAAACAAGTCTCGCTAGTTTCACGAACCAAATATTTTATTACGCAGCTCAATCCAAACATACAAAAGGCTCTGAATTTTTGACAAGAATCAAACCCTGCGTTTCTTTTTTTGTTTTTTGTTCTGCTTTTTTGGTGCATTTCTGTTCAGGTCTGTCGGGAATCCATCTGGAGGCAACTTTTTGCTCTTCAGGCCGGGAGGTTGGACGTCGTAAACTAGCCGAAAACGTTTCTTCGTAAACTTGGCAGCCATCTTTTTTGCTCAATTTTATTGCGGCGCTGGATGGAAGATGTTCCGCGGGACCTGACTTGTGTGATAATTTGGCCGGGCCGCTGGAACACGGGGAAAATATACAACCAAACAATGAAGCGGAGAGAAAAGTGCAAGGAGCCGCTGCCAAGGCTTGTTTTTTTTTTCGCAGCCTCAAAATGATTTAGGGCGGATTTTTCCTTTCGCTGTTTTCACGGAGGATTAAATGTTTAGGGCTTCTGTCTGTAAAGCCACTTTTGTGTCTTTGTTGGCTTTGGACCGATTTCTTGCAGAATGTTTTCCCTCCTTGTCATCTGTCTGAAACAATACAAGGAACTGCAGCATGGACGCTGTGTTCCAAATTATTTTGCAAGCAAGCTTTAGTTGAAACACACATTTGCAAGCTTTAGTTGAAACACACATTTGAAAAATCCAACGGTCAAAATGACGACTAGGCCGATAATGGACGCCGATACCAAATGAGTTTCCTGTCACTATAACTATTACACAATGCTATCTCATTTTTTAGTAAAAAAAAAAAGTTAAAACATCCGTCTTGACAAAACACGCGTTAGGTCACTCGTATCGCAAGTCCTAGCGAAGCTTCAGTATCACTTTTATTGGCCGTGTCAGATCCCGGAAAGGTCCTCGCTTTGCCTGCCAAGACCTGATTTCCAACCATGTTTGTATAACCTTCATCTCGGGAAGAATGAGGAGGACGGCGTGAGTACATTTCCACCAACAAGGAACCGGTGGCGGGCGGCTGAGTAATGTGGCTGGCACCGCGCAAGCGTACACACAGACTAATGGCGGCTGGCTGCTCTTGTGTATACAACAAGATGACAAGGCCTCTTCAGGCGCGGGCCAGATAACTCCATCAGCATTGCGACAGGCCAACAGGGCGGCATGACAAGAGGCGGGCCTTGTATACACAACTTGGCCATCCGACTGGCCCTGCCCGGCCCGAAGGCTCCCGTCCGTCTCCTTTCCCACTACTAACTCAATCATGCTCGGGTTTCACTCTCGCCCATCCGAGGCTAACTCGCTTCCTCTAGCCGTCCCCTTACAATGCCCCCCCCAACCCTTCCATCTCAAAATCCTTATCCAAATCCCACCCATACTGTAGGTTTTTAGTATGTTACGGTTTGAACCCCCCCCCAAAGAAAACTACAGCAAAAAAAACAAAATAGAACACATAATGGTAAAGATAAAAGCTAGCGCTAATCTTCTTAATTCCTACCAGGCTAGCCTCGCAAATTTTGCTAGCACTGATCTTTTGGGAGTCGCAAACACCTTTCACTTTCATTTCTCAGTTGTGACTGCACGAACAAGCAAGTTGCCACATAGCTGTCGATGAGTTCAATCCATCTACAAAAGCTAATCATTGGAATTTGTTAAATCCTGCGAATTTTGAACTCAGCATGCCTGATTGTATTAATCAGCATAAAAACGTAACTCAACGTTTTCTTTTACAAAATGTTCCTTTGTAACCTGACAAGGTGAATGAAATCAACGCTTCGTTAATATCGTTTTTGTACTCGATGAGAACATCTCTCTCGAACAAAGTCCCGACTGGGAGCGCCCCCCCGGCGCCTTGACGTTGCTAAGCAGAAGCAGATGCCGTAAAGTTTACAGAAATCGGAACATTATTTTCCTGTTTCCATCGCATTCTTCTAAACACTTAGCCCAACGCGCTTTGAAGTCACCCAAGAAATCCAAAGTCTGCCGCAGTGACGATACCATCTCCTAGAGCAACGGAGCCAGGAAAAGGCAGGGCGGGGGGCTCGGGCTAAACGAGGGAGGGAGTGGCTCGGAGAGGAAGCGTGCTCGTCGTACCTTCAGCCGTACCTGGCATGGTTGTGATCTTGATTTGTAAGGCTTAGCGGGAGCTCCGCTGTGGGTCCGATGGCAACTGCCGATAAAGCCCGCATTAGGCCCGCGTAATGCACGGCCAATTTTAGAAGCAGCCTTCCATGTGCATAATACCCAGCAGGCATGCCCCCTCCCCCTCGGCCCCTCCTATCTGACGCCCCTATCTTGCACCTTTCCTTTATCCATTAGCACCGCTTTACAAAATGACTAACAATTCTCATAATGTAAACGGCCTGCGTCTTGATCAAAGTGTTTTGTGCCGCCGTTCCCCGTAGTCCAAGATAAACAGATACGGTTCTCTCTGTCTCTAAACATCGTACAGCCCAGAGAGAGGTAAGAAAGCAGAAGCGCCTTCAGTCCAAGTGGCACTTCTAAGCGAGGGGCCACATCTGCGCCGCATTAGGGCCAGAGCCCGCTCTCGGCAGGTTAACTCTGCCTTCGAGATGCCTACAAACGGATTGTCGTGAATTAAGCGCATGAGGACAAGTGGTCTGGTCATGTGAAGATGCTTTGTGTTTTGATTTAGGAACCTTCCAGTCCTGGTCGTCCAAGTGGTGGCCCTGCCTCCCCTCAGCCCTTCTTGTCCGCTAATGCGATGTGGCACACGCCATGTCTTCATCAGACCTCACAGGACCAGCGTGGCTGCTCCCCCCCCCCCACTTCGCCTCTTGCCCTACTCTTTAACATAATCCAATAGAAAGCTTGACAATCACAATTAAGGGGAAAGGCAGGCCAGCCTGCCTGCTCGCCCGCCTTCCTGCCATAATATGGAATTACAAAACCGTGCCCACTTAGCCACCCAGCGCGATGATGCATCTTTCGTTGGGAGGCGTCCAAACTCACTCCCACCCCCTCGCCGCCGCCATCTCCTCTCTGCAAAACAAAGTGCCTGAGGAACCATGTTGGGAGATTGCCAGGTTGCCGGGTCTTAAAGACCAGCTCATAGTCGACGGATCTACCTCGGATGGTGTATAGTATGTCGAAAGTAGACCCGCAGGTATTTCCGTTGCTTTTTTTCTTCTTCTTCTTCTCTGCATGCTTCCATTCTTCTTGCACACACTCCAGTGTTGTGATTGGCCGGAGCGGAGCGACGATGCCGTAACGCTGGAAGACGGCCCGTGTGATTTTTACAGGAGGCCGGGGAACATGGACCGTAAAACTCACCGCCATTTTCCACAGCCAGGAACAAAAAAATAGACGCCCCCCACTACCTCCCCCCCAGCCCTCCCTTTTGAAAATCCTGCTCGGGGAAGTGTGACTTCAAAAGGGCGTTCGTGGGTCGACACATATTTCTGTCATGGAGGCCTTCGATTTGTGGGAATCTGGAGGATGTGAACACTTTCATACCCTTTAAATGGGAAACAGTCCAAAATCTTGTTTTTTTTCTCCGTCAAATAAATATTGAAATCTCTAAATCTGTCACCAGTCCAACTCGCAATTCAACGTTTTTGCATCTCAGCGTCATCTGGATTTGCGAGTGAAGCAGGCCCGAATGCCGTTGGCACTTGGTGACCCCGCCTCAGTGGGGTTTTCCTCCGTCATGTGCGCTACTTCCGCTACATGTTATCCTTTGGGTGCGAAGGAGGAAAAACACCAGGTGAACGATGGTCCTGAAGGACCCTAGCCAGACCGTGAAAGTTTAGACAAACATGAACGGGGAGGATAGTCCTGGTGGTCCAACGACCCCCATCCCCCTCCCCCCCTTCCACCTTGCTTTCTCAGTTGATGTTTTCTCTGCCCTTTCGGCTTCTTTGGATAACTCTGCTCATTGATGCGTGACCCCGTCTTGTAGTTTGTAATTTAGGAGCATAACGGAAAAAAAAAACGTCTCAACAAAAAAATTGTGCGGAACTCCCAGCCAGGAGTTTTGCTATCGTCGTGAAAACTCTGCAAAGACTTTTTCGCCACCTACAAGGACGCAGATGTTTGGCCTCCGAGCAGTGGAGATGTTTCACTGAGAGGAAAAATAATTTGGTTTCTTAAGGAACAAAATTGGGGAGATTTCTTTTGAGGAAGTCATATTTTTCAAGAAAAATATGTTTGTTTGAGGAAGGAAAGAGTAAGTTAAGGAAATAGTCACTTTTATGTATTTATATTTTTAGAAAGACCTTCTTCAGGGAAATTTTCAATTGTCTGTTTTTTAACAAAGATTTTTGCAAACAATGCTTTGTTCTCATTGGAATATTTTTTAGCTGATCCCAGCAACGTTATCGTAAAAGTTGCGTCGTTTGAATCGTTCTTGTCCACTCCGCTGTGGAAACACCAATATTGCTTTCCTCCGGACTTTGCAACTTTTTCAAGTGCTCTCATGCGTGGCGAACATCTGCCATTGGTTGCTACTGAAGAATCTTTGCACTCGCCGCATTCCAGGAGACGCGTCCAACTGGCGTGCTGCATAATTAAAAGCAGAGCAATTTGCGTCCCTGAGAAGTTCACACCATGTTCTTTGGTCTGCGTAATTGGTCCGGCCGGGGAGGCTTGGCGCGTACGCCGGCCGTCCCGCCTGTCAACAAATCCGACACGCTTCTCCACGTCCTGTCTCCCTGTTTGGATAAACGCAACAGGAATCATCTTGTACGTCTCTCAAAATGATTTTTGGGGGAAAATAGAGTTGTGTTGATGTTTTTTTTCAAGAAAGTGACTTTAATCAAAGTTGGTCTTGATTTTGTTTTGGCAGGTAATTTCTTTTCGCTATCCTTTTCCGACACAGTTATGGTAGCATGTTAGCTTATGCTATTGTTTACGCGGTTAGGCCCCCTTCTTGATTTTTACAACTTGTGTTTTTGATGGCTTGGCGGCATGATTAGAATTCATGGTCGCACTCGCTTAATGAGGCATCCCATATGGAGCGAGACGGCGAGGCAGGTGTGCGCTTGATTCTTTTCACGACGGACTTGCTACGCTCGAGGTTATGATGTCATTTTTGGCACGCTGCCGCTATGAAACTCGTGTACGCCGCCATAGACACCACTTTCAAACTTGCTTTCAAGTTTGTTTTGTTTTCAGTTGAGAGAAGCTTGAGGCCCAAAATAGATGTCTGGACTTCACATGTGAAATTTGATTGTTTTGAGGATCGGAATTAGTATTACGCCTTAGAATTGTAAAAATTGGAAAACGCCGCATTGTAATTCGTATTTCATGACTTCTGAGTCAAAAGCTGCGGCCCTCAAATCCCAACAGTTGAGTTTGTCATTGGCGCTCACGCAAAAAAAAAAAAAAAAGTCTCCCCCTCCTGTGTAGTTTCCAGCCCGTGGGAGCATCCCTGCCCAAACCGCAGCAGGGCAATACTCACTTAACCCAAATCAAGCGCAATCAGGACGGGCCTGGATGCAGCTGGGAGGCACAAGGCTGTCGGGTGGCAGCGAGTGACTCAAGGTAGGGGGAGGGGGGGTGATTGGTTGAAATGACACTCAGGAAGGATGATCAAGACGTCCACCCTTTTTGTTGTATCATCTTGTTTGTCATCACCAGATGGCCATGTTTGATTTGATCCACTGAGTCACTCAAAGTGATCCGGCCCATCCGGTCGATCCCCGGGGCGTGGCTTCAACTCATTCAGCGGCCACGACTTCAAGTCCTGCCCGGTGACTTCCAAATGTCATCCGGGAGGTCCCTCCCAAGATGCTCTGAAATTCCAGAGCCTGACACCTCGCCTCTTACCTGAATTCTTTGATGACATGATTGAGGGGGAGATGGGTCGAGAGTTTAGTCCGAAGGTGTTGAAGCGGATCCACCCTCCCCAAAGCCTCCTCAGCCCATCGGATCACCTGTGCCTGCAAGCGAATTACCCTGAACACCCCCCCAGTCCCCGCCCCCAACTTCTCATCCTGTCCATCAAACCACAAGAACACGGAGCTTGGATTTACTTGTCTTGCAAATCTCACTTTTCGGGGTCCTGGGCCAGCTTCTTCTGTTTTGCTTCCTTCTTTCCATTTTTGTTTTGATAGGATAATTGAAGAGAAGTCGCAGGTGAAGTCGACCCCCTTTCTTTTTTAAAATAGGTGCTGAGTGGAAGGTTCGAGGCGTGCTTCTGCTCTGTTGACTTAAGCGCTGCGACCCAACCATCAATCATCCCGCCGTGACGGCTCGGGTCACCCCCACGCCACCCTTCCACTCGCTGACACCTCCCCAATGTCGTTTATCTACCAGGAAGTAGACGTAAATTTGATTGCTCAAAGTATCTTTTTAATTCACTTTGCTTTGACCTCATTTCTTTTGGGAAGGAAAGTCCATGAATCGTTTTTTGTTGGATTACAGGCCAATGCGTCTCTTCTACTATTTTGAAAAAGTTCCAAGCGAATTGATGGTATTCATCAAAACTAGCTTAGTTAGCCCTACACTAAAATGCCTTAACTAATTTTCACAAAGCTTTCTAGAAGTGAACCGCATGCCCAAAGGAAGATAATACTAAACAATTTTAATGTCCTGAATTTATCGCGGGGAGAATGTAAGTTTAGTCATGTCAATCAATTTGAAGTTCCTATCGTAAAGAAAGATCGGAATTAAGCACTTGTAAAAGCTAGCACGGTTACGCTAAAACGTTTTTTGCTAAACTTTTTAGCATAAGAAGATCTCTGAGTATCTTGAACTTGTAATTCACTTGTTTCTGCCTCTGGTTTCTTTTGGGGGAAAAAAGCCTGGGAAACGGTTTTAAATCCTTCCGTTGGACTCCCCCCACGCCAGCCCCCCATCCTCCAAAACCGCTGCAGCATTTGGAAAGCGGTCCTTTGCAATTATCTTTAATCATATGCGGCCATCCCAATCAAGGCCGGCTCTTGTGATCACATTTGCACGGTTTCAGGTTCTGCCCCCTTACGGCACTGCTGGCATATCCAGAAATGGGGGGGTGGCTTGGGGGGGGCACTTGGTACGGACCTCCTGGACCCATTGCGACTCTTTCTGTCCCTTTCCTCCAAACATGGCATAAAACTTTCTCCAAGATGAGGCATGTTGTGAGGAGAAAGTGTGCGTTTCCGGGTGACTTGCAAAGCGTTTAAGCAGAATTCCCCGTCCAGCTGAAGCGGCCCACCCAGCCTGTGTGTGAGTGCGCTTCCATTTGTCTTCTCTCAGCACACTGGAGCGTCACTTCTGCTTCTGTCGTGCAGGTGAGACATTTGAAAGGCTAAATAACAAAATAAAGGCTTTGTGGCTTTTTAGGACTCCCTAGAAGTGTCCTAGTGGAGGTATAACGGAAGACGTTTGTCGTTTTTAGTGTGTCGAAGCCGCCGGTCTCCCACATAGCTGAAAGCGGAGCTCGCGGACTCGCCTTCCTCAATGGAAAACGCAGCTGTTGGCCACAATGTCATAACAATCCAAGGTAGAAGCCGCAAAAGCTGCTACCGCCGCCTTGGGTCATTAAGGACTTCACTTCCCACAATCCACCGCAAATCACGAACAATTGCCGTTGGTCTGCCGAGGTGCCGACAGTCCTCGTTTGCAATGCTTTATGGGGATTGGAGTTTGGTCCTTCGCTTGAGCAATAATTTCCAGTTTTACAAACGTTGTTTATGATTGTAGGCTGAGGATCTTTATAAAAATCAGAAGTGTGAATTGCTACTGGGCACTGGAAACAATTTGTATCGTTTTTTTGTATTTCTTTAACTAATTTGAAGAAGTTCTGAGCAAAATTGATATAGTTTTGTCAAAACTTGATCAATTGCGCCAAAACGGCTAAGCCGATTTTTACAAAGCTACGATAATGCTAAAATACAAAAAGGGCTAGTGACATTACACACAAGATAGCAATAAGCCAATTAGGTTTAGATGCGTACAGCAGGTGAAAAAGGAAGATTCTTTTCATTTTTCATACCCGTTGAACAGTTCAAGATATTTTTCGGTTTTTGGTGCCTTCCGTGAGCGCGTACAGATTGTCGGACGTCGACGGAATGATGTCTTCATTCCCGCCCAGCTGCGCTATCACAGGAGTTAACCTTGCGTCTGTTCTGCCGACTTGTCTTCCGCCCGGCTTGAAAGGCGGCTTTATAAGCGCTTTCCATGACCTCAAGCCAGTACCTTCACTCCCTTGTGTGTCTTACATACATTTGTGTGTGTGTGTGTGTGTGTGTGCGCGTGCGTGTGTGCGCGTGTGTGTGTGCGTGTGTGTGTGCGTGTGTGTGTTTGTGTGTGTGTGTGTGTGTGTGTGTGTGTGTGTGTGTGTGTGTGCGCGCGCGCGCGTGTGTGTGCGTGCATTATGAGTGCTTTCCATGACCTCCAGCCAGGACCCTCCTCGACGTCCCGGCTGGCTTTCGCAGCGCTTGTTTAGACAACAGTGGCGCACATGTTGGCTGAAATATGGCCGGCTCGGGTGAATTAAGCTACGGCATGTGTGTGTGCTTAAGAAGCGGCTCGCTGATCCATCCATATATTTCAATGATTGATTTAGAGGTCGTCCGGCCAACATTTGTCGAAGCGGCGTGAGGCGGCTGAAGAAGGGACAGAATTCATATCTGCAAAGACTTCCATCCCGCCTGCTCCCGAAATGAATTATTCACGAGCGGGGGGCACAAGATGGATGCCTTTAACGACGTACTGATTGCTTTTTAACATGCTGCCTTTTCAAATGAACTCTGAAATGTTTTTTATTTTCATGGCCAGCAATCTGTTTTCTTTTTAGCGTGCGCGTCGGCAAAAGCCTGAAAGAGAACGCAGATTCGGTTGGGCAGCCGTGCGTCTTCGGTGGGGGTCTGTGCGAGGCCTTTGGGTGCCAGCGTGTTTTATCACCTGTCTCATTAAGTTGAAATGTGTTTAAAGGGATCATTTTTAACAAATCGTTTTTTTTAATCTATGTCTTTAGAACAAAAATAATAGCTCTCAAAAAAGTACATTTTCCTAAAATATCATGTGCAAACGAGCATTTTAATTTAACAAATTTTACAATAACCTCTAAATAAAAATTCATGTTGCTACAAAAGTTATTTTTTCCTTTTGATGTAATTTTGATCATCATTACAAAAAAATGGAATGAAAACTTCATGTTGGAAACTACACCACTTTTCACAAAGTTAAAATTTGTCAATCCTCAAATTTTCCACCCACTCATGAAATTCCCATTAGAATTGTTTTTGAATGAGTCTTTTTAAAGTGTACTGCCTCAAAATGGCGGCTTATGATTAATTTTACTCGTTGGTTGGGGCTTCGGAGAATTGCTTCCCTTGGGTACCCGGGAAATTGTTTTCGTCTATTTGCCGTAATCATTTCCTGTTTCGTTTTCCCCCCTCCGCCCGCTCGTCTTTCCGTGCCCCGGCGGCTCCGACGTCTCTTGCCGGCTCCAGTTTTTAGGCATAAGCGAATAATTAGGTAATTGCCTCTCTTGATTGAGCTCAATAGGAAACATTTCAATTAGGGCTCAAAGTGCGCAAGGAGGAAGTAGGCTCTTACAAAGGGAAACATTCCTTGTCATGCAACTGTCAGGCCACACCGGCAGCCGGGATTAACTGGATACTCGCGGAGGAAACGACGAGGAAGAGGGAGCTTGTGTTGAGGGGCGGAGGGGTGCTGAACGTCGGGCCGTTGGGAATGGCGAGGGGGCTGCGAGAAACGATTGCTGCAATTACAGCTATATTTAAACACGCCTTCCCGCTGATATGATTTTTTCTTCCCTGAATGATTCCCTGTCCAGATAAGACGGAGACTTTGCTCGGCTGCCCTGGCGGTTGCCTGTTGCAAATTACAGCCTAAGAGTATGTTTAGGAATAGGAGTGTCGATCAAAACTAAGCTTTAATTTTAGAATTTTTGCTCCATCTTGGTTTGTCTCGAACAGCTGCAGGTCGGTGGGTGATGAATATACAAAGAAACAACTCCCAAAATGAGTGTCTCCTAATGTCAGCCATGCTAGTTAACATGTTGGCTAGTTAGCTGCTGTAGGAAGTCCTGTCATATTTCGCCAATGGTCAGAGATGGGGGACTCGATTCATATGACTTGACTTGAGTCAGACTTGCGGTGTTGATGGCTGATCGCCCTTCTTTAGCTGCCATTTTGCATATCATTGCTCTACCGAGATAAAAGTATCCAAGTACACATGTAGCTGACAAAATATAAACAGCTTGTAGTGCTAATGGAGAGTTTTAGCAGTTTTGAAACCACAACTTTTTTGAAAGCGTGACGTATTCAAAATGCAGTATACCTTAAGAAACGGTAACCAGCCATGCCTAGAAGAGGTTGACTGTAATTTATCACTTTGAACACGACAAAAGGCCAAATATGTCCAGTTGTTGTAATTCCACCAAACCCGGACGAGGTTGCGCCAACATGCAGGCACCTTCTGTTGAGCACGCACGCACGCCTGGTAGAGCCGTCATGACAGCTCCCAGCGCTGACTTGATTTAGCCAAGGCACGACGCACACATCCGCTGTTCTAATTCACTAATTTGTGTTTGTGCATTGGGTGACAATTGTGACAAATGACCGGCCCGAAGTGAAACGCCAAACTCGGCCCCCCGCCCGCCCCCCCTTGCTTCCTGCTGGCATTCTCGCTCAGGTGTACGCCACAGAGAAGGCTTGGTCTGCCAAACGAACTGGCACAGGAGGACAAATGTTTGTTTAAACTTGGACTTTTATTGATGGAAGCTTGTGTGATCATAAAGCGAGTGGTTTAGCCTCCTGCCGCATCCCATCTAAGCAGCTCCCAGCCTTCCTAAACTAGCATGCTAATGTCTCTACTTGAGAGTGAGTTCCACTCCATTCGACGAGGACAGCATCCAATTTAGGATGTAATTCCCATATGGAGCAGATTATTTGGATTAAGCAGCATCCCGTCTCAGCAATTCCTGCCCACCCAAGAAAGACTGCTAATATCTCCATTTGGAGATGACTTCCATTCCCAGGTCTCCTGCCGCAACCCATCTAAGCAACTCCTGGCTCAAAAGCTCTTGCACCTGTGGCAGGTGTTGCCTGCATTTTAGTTTTTAGGGGTATCCTCCGCAAGGTAGCTAAGCGCGCAGTGGGCAAAGTGCTTCTTTGTTGCCGCTTGGCCTCTTTTCAAGTATTTCCACGTGGATTCTGCACCGGGCGCTCTGTGTACGTGTGTGGCTTTCGTCCGCCGTCCTCTCGGGGAAGGGAAAAGGGGGCTCGAGTTCGCTCTCTAACTCGTCCCGCTACGAGGTCAATTGCAACCAGTTGGCCACCAGTCTGCTCCAAAGTAAACATTTGCGGAGAGGCGACTGTACAGGCAGGTAGCTGGGGGGGCCAAAACCCTCCACCTCCGCCCCGCCATATGTATTCCTGCTTGGTGTGGTCCAGCTTGACATATTGCTCCGTTAGACGGAGCTCTCGTTCTCGTGTCTCCTCTGGATCATTGAAATACAGTAATCCCCGTCTAGATCGCAAAAACACGAATTTATTTATTCCAGCTTTTTTTTTGACAATAAGTTTTAAAATTGTGAGAAGGGAATGGAAAATTAACTGTACATCTGAGCTTTAATGTTTTGGTGAAAAAGCAAAAACGATCATTTTATTTTCATTTTAATTCCTTTAAAAATATTGTGCAGTTTTGTAACATTTGACTTTGAAAAAAGAAAAACAGAAAAATAGCCTTTACTTAACACTACTTGTAACACTGCTATTAGGCTAACAATTTTTGCTCTATTTTCAAAATCTTTTTTGAAATGCATGTAAAAAAAAAAAAGTGTGTTTGAAAACGCGAAGGTGTTTAGTAATGGCAAGTTGTTGTTGTTTTTTAGTTTATGGCCGCTCCTGAGTCTGAAATGTAATTTCCGCACACAAAAACTTTTCCCTGGTGGTGTAAGCTCTTGCTAATATGGTTTTCATTTGCTACAGATTCTTTTCAGCAGCGCGTCGGGGGTGTGCCGGGCGGGGGCCGAGGAGCCCTTTGAGGCTGATGGCAGGCGACTCGTTTAACTCGTGGAGCCCGCTGTCTGCCCAGCTCACTTTTGTCTGCATTAATCAAAGGCGCATTTCCTCGCGACGGCTATCACCGAGGCTAGCTCGTTAGCATAACGCGTGCAGATGGAAGGGTGGGGGGCAGTCCGGAAAGGAGTTTGTTGTGTCTGAGGAAGAGTTTCCCGGAGAGACTGTAGTAGAACCTTTTCTGGTATGTTTGAAAGTCAAAACCATACAGACACATGCAAATTCCAAAAGCATAATTTTACATTTTGAGTATCAAATAATTAAGATACGAAACAAGTCATCGCAAACTGCCCTCTAAAACAACAAAGCGATTCACCAAGGGCAGGGAACTGAAGATTTTAGACTCACAGAGTCCAGAGCCGCATAAAGGAAAGTCTGGACAGTCTTTGAAGTGACCGCAAAGCTCTGTCATTGGTCTGGATGCATGTCAAACGATTTATGGATGCCATGTTGTAACGTCTCTATTTCCGCCATGTTTATAGTACAGTCTTGCGGTAGCCTTGGTCACTTTTTGTGCTTTTGTGAGATGATTTGTTGTGAGGCGGTTGGCTGCTACATGCGGATGTATAGTTTCCTAAAGAAGGAACAAAAAGTCAGCGGGAGGTGAAAGCATACAAAAGCTAGCACCATCACTTTAATCAGATTGGCCTTGGTCAAAATAAGGTCTGGCCTCGACCTTATGATGATAATGTCAGGATAAAAAAAAAAATGCCTTACAGACAATACATTTTGGAAAGAACAACGAACAATGAGGTTTGGACCAAAGACCAAAAAAGTGGGACGCAAGCGTGCTAACCACTAGCCACCATGGCACAGTCAGATTGCCATTCCTAACCTAAACACAGAAAAGCAGACTTTTTTTAATGTGTAGGAGACATTCACTTTCAACCAGACTTCCTCTTATTTCAACCTAGGGGGGGTTGAGTATTATTTTTTTTTCGTCGGGGTGGGCTGCTTGTCTAATAGAGTGAAAGCATGCAGTCACCCAGTCGGTGGGCGGGTTCATTCATACAGGTGCTTATAATTTGCAGTGCGTGATTAATCATTGTTGTGTTTGGCGGTGACATCTTGTTTAACGGATCTGTCTATCTCCCCGCACTGTAGCAAGGGGTGGCGTGGGCAGGGGAGGGGGGGCACTCATCCCGATATGACGTCCACACGCACTGCACACCCTCATAGACGTCGCTGTGATTTAAAGCCTCTAAGAAAACAACATAAGGCGGCCTCGTAAGACGCTCATGTCCATTCCAAAAACTATCAAAGAACCTAACATATGTGCGAGGCCACCGCACAGACGCAGTCGTGTTTTGCCCTCGGTGTGTGTGTGTGCGTGTGTGTGTGTGTGTGTGTGTGTGTGTGTGTGTGTGTGTGTGTGTGTGTGTGTGTGTGTGTGTGTGTGTGTGTGTGTGTGAGAGTGTGTGAGTGTGTGAGTGTGTGTGTGTGTTTGCTTTGGGTGGAGGGCAACGGGCTGGTCAGTGTGGCTGTAAATCAGAGTCGTCCCTGATGGACGTCCGGCTAATCTGTCCCCAGTGTGTCATTACGCTCCACCTCCCAAATAGCCACAGATCCTCTCATCTCGTCTCTCGCTCTCTCTCTTTCACATACACACACTCGCACACACGCACACACACACACTTGGGTCGACAGTGAGGGCAGCTTTGTGGAAAGACAGTAACACAGACACACATGTTCAACATAAACCGGTCCGACCGGTGTCAAGAGTTCACAGTCGGCATCTGTCTAAGCAAAAAAAAAAAAGCCCCAAAAGCCAGCCTGAGCGGTTGAAGCACGTACAGTAAATGCCACGCAGCTACTCGGGCACAAAGTGGGCTTTTATTTTATTTATTTTTTACGACATGTCTGGGCTTATCCTTGGCCGTCTGGCGCGAGAGGCCTCACACGTCGTGATGATATCGCCAAAAGTGAAGGTGTCGTCTTCGTCGTTTGCCAACCCTGACGGACTATTTTTAAACACCGTTCGACCAGTTATTAACTCTTATTGACATTCTTTGGTTTGCTTACATTTTACGTAAAACAAATTCCAACCAGCGAGATCTTCCACAACCTATATTCGTTCTGGTGTGGGATAAAGCAACATTTAGCAGCGCTTTGCTAATTTTTATAGTATTGTCAGAGCGCAAGCAAACAGATGTTAGCCGTCCTATTAAGCTAAAGTCCGCTAACTGATGCTAGTTAACTAATATTCTGAATAGTAAGTCATTTCATCACTTGTAAACAAGCTCATAGTTGGTTGAAAATGTTTATTTCAAGACAACGTTGTTGTAATATAAGAACGTCAGTGCTGAATCTGATAACATTTTTATTAGCATTTTTAGTTGGGGATTTTTTTATGATTTATTTCTTCCCCTCTTTAAACTGTTGTCCCTGCGACCCAGTCACGGATAAGTGGAAGAAGATGGACGTAAAAAAAAAAGCCCAAAATAGCCCAAGTGTGGACTTGAACCAAACGTACTTCATTTCAGAAGTAAAACGATTTCCCGACATATTTTCGTAAGATTGCGACAGGCTGTAATGTATGCGTTTCAGGAAGTCACAAAGTCGAACGCTTGCCAAAAGACTTTTTTAAAATACTTTTATCAGTCAAACTGGCCGTCCGTCATGAGTTATTTCAGCTTTTCTGTAAGGCAACACCGGGATAAAAGCAAGCGCCGCAAACCGCGTGCAGTTCACTTGGAGTTAGTCCAACGTGGTCATCGTGACCTCGTAATTATAGGACGAGCGAGCCGTTTCTTTTCCGTGCCGCTGAATTCCATTAAAGGCTCCACAAATGACGCAGCGACGCTTTTAATTCTTGTGTCTCCTTGTGTGTATCAGCCAAAACGCGCTGGCTGCTGCGCAGCGTTGTGACAAGTCGGTTTAAGGCCAACGCGTCCGCTCCTCCTCGTCACGCCGGAACTCCAGAAACCGGAGAAGCCATCATCGGATGCCAGTAGAAGACTGAGAAATGCGGATTTACTCCGAGTCTGGCGAACTCCGGGAATGTTTGCTTGACCTCTTGGGTGTCACCTCGGACCTTGAAAGTCGAGCTGTCATTCATTGCCAGTGGAGCGGCTCCAGCTAAATTCTTTTTAATGGCCGCAAACATTGACTTAACGCTCCAAAACTGCGACAATAATGACTCGCGTAAGACTAAATGGGTTTTCTTTTTACATTTCTCTCAAATTCAGATAGTAGTTACAGCACTTCCTCCATACTTTTTTCAACTTTATCCCAAAGTGGTTGACATCAGTTTTTTTTTTAAATAATACATCATCTTATTGACAAACAATTACTGAGCACTTCCAGTACCACAATGTTGACCATCAGTTAACGGAAGTGTTGGCTATTCCCCAAAAATGCATTTAATATTATTGTAATATTTTATTGTGACATTGTGCACAGTTTGAACACTGGTGAAATATAGCAAGTTGAAAAAAATGTCTGCATAATGATTCAATTAAAAGGTATTACACATAAACTACATTAAAAAGTCAGTCCAAAATATTCAAAAACTTCAAGATGAAATGCAAGTACAACAAAACTGTATCTACATTTATTCATTCGGAGTCAGTGTGAAAAAAATATATCTTAGACTTTATTTGGATCTTTGATTAAAAAAAAAAAAAAAAAAGAAAAATGTTGAACAGTGTAATTAGTGAATACATTCTAATTTAATTTACTATACAGTCGATACCAATTTTTTAAAATGTAGTTATAGTATTTTATTGAAATGTAATTTTTTTTATGCACCTCAATTTCGATCGACTTGCAAGCACACTTTTGCGCAGGCCTGCTGAACGAAGCTGGATGGCCGCCTTTCAAAAAGTATCCATGCAAAACTGTCGGAGCCCCTCAATTTTCAACTTCAAGCTCCGTCACGTGTGCAAGTCTTGCTACATGTCGCCAAAGCCCCCCCACCGCCCTCCACTTCCATTTATTCAAGCAAAGTGGACTGTCTTTCACGCGTTCAGCGCGCGTTCACTCAGGCGCTCTTCATGACTTCATGCCTCAAAGTAAAACAAAAAAAACTAAAAAGCACTCCACGCTCCCTTTCTGGTTGTGCCACCTCGACTTGAACGTCACGCCTAAGCAGAAACTCCCACAAGGATGGACCACCATGTCGGATTGCGAGATGCGTCACCTCCCCGCTGTTATTTTCGTTTGCATTGATCTTTTTTGCGTGCGCTTGGGTGACGTCCCAACCGTCACGCATCCCAACATCACAAGAGTTTTCAAATCTGGACCCAAAGTCCCTCTCGGTAGTCCAAACGCTGATCCAGACTCAAACCTTGGGTCCGAGCCTGCTGACGAATCAGGGGTCGGGGATCTTAAGACGGCAGGCGTTAACAACTAATTAAACAATTTACAGCCTCACTAAAACAATTATTGCCTCTAAATATCCACTTTTATGGTCAAGCGTGGTGTTAAAATACTCAGATGCTTTTTTGGTGGGGGGCCTCAACAACCCCAATGTGGTTCATGCAGATTTGCCGTTAAAAAGCGGGAGCCAATGCTAACTAACAGCTAACATCAGTTTCAGCTTCTGCAAACTCACACTAGCTTGGCAAGTCAAAAGGTTTTTGAAAACAATTTTTAAATACAGCACAGTCAGTTTTTTTTCATATATATCCAGGTCATGCAAAAGGTAGAATTAAGGCCACTGGACTGACTCATCTTGTTTGTTGAATTTGTGGGTTTTTTTTTTTTTCTGTTTTCTTAACAGTCAGATGTGACTCGCTAAGCGATTATGCTAACGCTACGTAGCTTCCCAAAAGCACAACCACAAATGTGAAGAACTCTGTCCTGTGTAAAAAGTGCAAAAGAATTCAACTGGAATGGACTCCCAGTAGCATTCAAAGTTCTGCACCCGACGTGTATGTCCAATTTCCTACAAAATACAATTTGGGTTCCCGTTGCCGTACTCCAATGAGGACTTGGCACAAGACGACAAACTCGAGGCCGTGTGTCATGTGTACGGCTCTCGTTGCAGTGATGTGGTCACGCAGTGGCAAACATAATGATAGTGCAAAGCCTTTTTTTTCTTTTTTGGCTTAGCGCTCGTCACTTCGCAGCACGGACGGGCATAATGACTTAAAGATGACACTTGTTTTGTAGCGGAAAATCAATAGCGTGTTATTATCGTAGCCTTTCGAGTCTGTGGGATTTTTTCGACTGGCGTGCGGTTGTTTGACGGAAAGGTGGCGACAGCTTCAAGTACACGCAGCTCTTGACAGCGCCGTCCACATATTTACATTTGCTTTACTTTCTACATCATTTGCATGTCTGCAAAAATACAAAAACAAATCTTGGTGATGGATCCCATATTACGCGTCCTTTGTTGGCAACCATTTTGTTTTGGTTGATAGTGTCAATGGTGAGTGGGTCATTATTATTATTATTATTATTATTATGTCATTACTTTTGTCTGATGTGATTATGTGTTCATGTGTATTTAGATTGAAAAAAAACTTTTTGGGCCAATTTCCAAAGAGCTAATATTGGCCACCCGATTAATCGGCCTTGCCCTAGTTTAGATAATCGGAGCACACCACCCATGCGATAAAATCAAAACTTTTTTTTTAGTCTTGTAGTCTGTCACTGAAGAACAACCTTAAGATTTGGAGAAGAAATTCTGCGTAGGAGGCCCGAGTCGGCCTGACAGGTGTCCCAAAGGGGTTGCAGTCAATTTGTTTACAAGTCCACTTCGTTGAAAGAATGGGGCCGAGGCGACACGCCACACTTCCTCCCAATTATCAGTTGCGCCATGTTTTGCATCCACGTCGTCTCTTCGGCCTGCCGCTTCTATCACCGCTTCCGCGAGCGAGCGCCACCGCGCAGTCATTTGCATGCTGTGTCAAAAAATGTGACCACAGGTGTTAAGAAAACACCGACGGTGATGGAGGGAGGGACGGGCTGCCTGTCAATCTGTCGTTGGCTTGTCGTTAGTGTGTCAAGCTGACCCGGTCGGTCGGGAGCATCTCGCACACACCTACTTTGCGCACGCGCACACATCTTTTCGCTAGTAATTAGGGTTCATCTACAGTTTGACAGACGGTGGACATACCCGAGCTGTCTCAGCATGCAGCCGGTGGGCACAAATGGACCGTGACACGTTACGATAAATCAAAAGCACGCCCGATGAAGACGTCTCAATTTGTCATTGGCAGTGGAAAAGTACAATTTTAGTTCCACCGCCATTTTGGAAGTATCGCACATCTGTGTCCGAATTGAAGTGACTAACAATGAATTGTACTCCTGTCAACATATTCATTGTTCAATATTAATCTTCAAATTCAATGTATTCAGCTGTGAATTCAACTTTCTGCTACAAAATTGATCAATAAAAGTGGACCCTTTGACCTTGAACAAACAATTCCTCTTTTTGGGCTTACCTTTGGAAAATAGTCGTCGTTTGACTTGATTTCATAATAAATTGACTTGGACTTATTTCCCCACCGGGAAAAATGAGAAGAACTTTTCCGATGCCACCCATCTCCGACGTTATCTCGACGTTGGATCTGAACACGTCCGGTGATGGATATCGCGCCGGCAAGGTTGACAAATTGGCGGGTGAGCGACGAGCTTCTGCGGCTGTCCAATTCGGCATTCCAGCTGCGTTTGGAGAGGGATTAATAATGGAAAGTGCCAAAGAGCACCTGCGTGTCCCTTCAAAATGGGGATAAAAATGGCTGAATGATTAATCAAATTCAAATTGACTTTACAATGTATGCTACAAATTAAAATTACTGCTTTACTGCAGTCAATCAGTCAAATTTATTTTCGATATACGTAAATTATATTATGTATTTATGGTTGGTGACTATCTGCTGCAAAGTACAGTCATTTTGTGCGTGTGCGTGTGTTTGTGTGTGTTTATGCGTGCGTGCGTGTATACGTATGTGTGTGTGCGTGCGTGTATGTGTGTGCGTGTGTGTTTGTTGAATGATGGATGACACCTGCAGACATTGTGCAAACGCTCCTTCGAATGAGTGTGCGCGCGCTATTGTTTTGTTTTCACTTTTTTGCGTGGGAGCAACTGTGTACGTGTGTGTGTGCGTGTGTGCGTGCACGCGCATTCCCAAGCCAACAAGCAGCTCAGATAATCATCTGGCGTGATGTATGAGCTCCTCTTGACTTATCCGTTTCCCCAACCGGCTAAGTGGCAGGGCGACCAGCGACGCTACTTGCAGCTGCGCTTTCGCAAATGCACACATACACACCCGACCCGACTTCTCTGGAATATCTTTTAGCGTGAGTCACAAATTTATCATGAGAAACTCTCAATAAGATTTGACGCATACAACATGCAGTTTAGCTTCGTCCATCAGTAGAGGAAAACTGATTCGTCAGGGCTCAAATTGGCTGCTTCAGTCCAAAATGGTTGACCATTTCGGACTTTTTATTGCTGAATCATGTCCACAGCTCTGGAGCTGAAAAGCATTACGGACTTAAGTGGGTCCTAATGGCTGCGGCCCAGACAGCGTGAACTTTTTGTCTCAGCCTTGGCAAGAGATTTGGTGACAAGGCCTGTCACTGCTTTTGTGCTGGGCAAACAAAAGAAGATTCAAATGGCCGAATTGCGCCGCCGCAATGTCACTCACAACCTCGCATTGACGAGATGCATACCACTAAATCTTTATCTTATTGAACAAATGTGAGTGAGTTGCGTAAGGTGGTTCGTTCTTGTAAGACGAAAACTTGTGCGAGTGCATCTTTGGACTTTCCGTCAGGGAGGCCGACGCCCTTCTCTGCAGTTGTGTTAGCCTTGTTTGGACAACGAGGTTCAGTGCAATCGTGTTTGTTTTGTGTGCTGCGCCTGGAACAACTTCGGGTTCCTCATTCAAATAAACAATGTGCGGGCTAAAAGCAACTCAATGGCGAAAACTAATCGAGCTCTTTACTTCTGTCGGATACTTGAGCACAAGTGAACTAAGGTCACTGAAAAACAGGTTGTATCGTGTCCAAATAGCGTCTCGAAAGACCCGCCTGCGCTACGAGGCATTCAAGGTCACTTTGGATTTCTGACGTACGATTCTTGCTTTACTCTTAAGTTACATTTTTTTGAAGCATCACAAAATGTACATGTCCTACTGACATTTTTTATTTGAAAAAATTATTCTCACGAATGACTTTCTTCTGACTTGACAATTTGTTTTCTGCTGATTTGTATCTTCGTGTGGCGACCACACTGCTTTTACAACTTTTTACCGAATTTGCGTTCCATATTTGCATACAGGCATTTTTTTTTTTTGGAAGCGAGTCCTACGGAGAGGCATGCTCCTTGCAAAGAAGACAAAAGACTCGGAACAACCAGAGCGACGGTTGGCATTTGAAACAGCCCCAACGGTGATGAGCCAGATAAGCTTGTCTGCAAAGTTGACAGAGTTTAAAACAACAAATGCGTTCGGTGACCTTTTGGAACGGAAAGCAAAAATGAAACAAAAAATCAATTCAAATACAGATGTCACTTCTTGAGCGATTAATGCAGTGTAAATTTTATACTAAAAAAAATAACCTTTTGAACAAAAATCCCGAAAAATTTGGACTAACCGACCGAAGTGTACCTTCTTCCGTGATGAAACATTAAGAGGGTAAGAGAATGTTGAACAACTGAAAACTTGTTTCAAGGAAAATGTATAGACAAAAAAAACGTGCACAACTTTTTCATGCAAAATCCCACAGAATTCTTTGTGTCGTTTCTTGGCTGATAAGTGATTACAATGAGTGGAAAAAAAGTGTTGAATTGTGTTGAAAACTATTTGAAAAGTTTTTATCCCCCCCCAAAATGATAAAAAATTTCTACATAAAAAATTAACAACTGTAGTGTATAATCCTACAAAAATATATTTTTTCTATCTTCTTTTTAATTGTTTCGTGAAAAGTCCCACCAAATTCTCACAAAAAATGTCTTATTTCAGGTCTGGTGGAGATCTGCTTGATGCATCCTCTGGACGTGGTCAAGACCCGGTAAGCGCTCGTCTTTTTTTTTTTTTTTCTTGCTCAGCGCGTGTTGCTGCGTGAAGTGCGCAGAGGGCAGCCTCACACCCCGCCGGTGTCATAAACAGGTCGTGGGCCGCTACTAAAGCTTTATAGTCTTTCATAGGCCTCGCCGAGACCTCTGGCTTCACATCTTAGGCCCCCTGCCCCCTTGGCTGCCACTCAGTAAATCCTCGCGCCGCTTTCTGTCATTTACGGCCGCACTTTCGCTCATGGATAAATTGCTCGCCGCGCCTTTTAAAAAAAGGAAAAAAAATCAGCGAAAACGCTTGCACTTTAAAGGCCGCGCCGGCGCGCGAATAAAAGCTAACGGCCGATACTTGATCCTCTGAAGGGAGGCTGAGGATTTATGGTGACCCGGTGGGAAGGTATAAGGCTTTATTACAGGTGAGTGTAACGAAGGGGTGGGGGGTGTTATGGTTCAAGCCATCCGTCCTCACGCCGGGTCGAGGGGGGCAAATGTGCAACGGGTTAATGGGTTAACACTTGAGTTCCACAACGACAAATCACGTTCTTCGCATGTCCACTTCATTTATCTGTATCCATGCGTACCATTTTTTTATAACATGAATAGTGTTTTTACAATATTTTTGAAAAAAGTTTTTTTTATAAAAAAATAAATAATTAAATCACAGTACTATAAACTGTCAACTTTGTATCCTAATATTGCAACGTTTTTGGTTTTTTTGGGGGGGCTACAGCTTCATTTTCACAATAGTGCAACACACACACACACGAGGTACAAATCAGTCTTGCTAGTAGCTAATTGGGTCACGAGGAGGCTGAAGTCCATTAGTAAGTTCCTTGAAAAAGCGGTGAGTCGCCACCTCCGTCTCCCCACTGCCGTCGACCGGGCATGCGAGCGAGTGAGCGAGCGAGCATGGCTTCTATTAGGCTCCTCTGGCTCTTGCTTTAATGTCCAGTGGGCCAAATTGATCCCCAACTGGAGTGAATTAGAACCCCTCCCAAAACACAAAATCAAAGGAATTTGGGGGAGGGGGTGGGAGGCAGTAACACCCTCGTCAAGGCAAAGGTGACAAATTATGTTCTCGCCCAGCGGCTCTCGTTTGATTGGTTTCACTTTATTCTTGTAATATTGTTGTGACGTCTCGGACATTGAGTCTGACATTTTGTCCATAATTTTTTTGTTTTCTCATAAGTTGAATCTCATAACTCTCCAACTCTTCCCTCCTGTCTTTGCATTTTGACTTGAATTGATTGTCTGTCTTTGCACATTGCAGATAGTAGCGAAGTTTGCCAAAATCGCTGTGACTAACAAATGAACAAAAAAATTGACAAGGCACTTTGGCAGCTGACGTCCTTGAACAAATACTGATCCACCCTTTGGGATGACAGATGCACTTGGCAGACAAACAAGTCATCATGTTCCAGCGTCGTTTTTTTTTTTTTTTTTTTTTTGGGCGAACGGCGACACCCAACTTCCAATATAAATAGTTGCGCAGCCGATTGCCGTGAGAAATATGATCACAATATAAAAAAATGAAACTGCATTCTTGTTCGGTTCATAACCTGTCAGAAAATTGGCTGATGTGTTGATCATTGTTTGCCAAAGTTGAAGTTTTGCCAAAACCTCGGCATTCGCAGAGGACGACCGAAATATGGGAATGTTTACAGTTGAGAGGCCGAAATTGAATTCATTCTCTAAACAATTTATTGGTTGGAAAAAAATGCAGATTGATTTGGTACATTATTGGTTGTCGATTGTTGCTTTTCAATTTGAGTTCTTAAAACAGTCAGCAAATTGAACGAATTTATTTGGGGTCGTTGCCAATTATTCAATGAGGTCATAGACGTTTTCTTTGGTTTTCAACCGTCTGTACCCGCTTTCACTTGCAAAGCTTTTTTCTTCTCTTTGAGGCTCACTCTGGATCATAATCAGCCTCAAATGTCAATGTAGCATACTTCACACGAACTAAACCCTTAATTGGCTCTGGCCCTGCAAAAAGGTTGAAGGAGGTGTCAGTCAGTTGGGGGGGGCTAATGTGGAGGGGGGGGGGGGGGTAGTTGGCTAATGTGGTGGTGGGGGACAGTTAACCCAAGAGACAGCGAGACCAGTTACAGCTTTTCATTAACCTGGAAAGCACCTAGTTACATGGTTCACGGGCTGGTCTCAGCTCACTTGGAGGTAACAAAGGGTGTCGGGCGGCATTTTCTGCAGGGGGCCGGCCGTGCGCTTGCTGGCGGCGCTGCCGCCATCTGACTCTGATCAGGTGGCCCGTGCTCATTAGAGAGCCGAGTCTCCCCCTTCGCATGGGGATCCGGTTACGACCAACGCCCGTGCCGTGACTTTGGCATCGTCCCCTACAACGTCCACCTTTCGTGTTCAACGCTCTCTAAAAACTGCAAATTCGGCACAAATTTGTCAGTATTTTCAGAATTTCCTGTGTCACAACTTGAGATTTTTTAGGTCAACTAGGGGTCTGAGCACCGCGGACTGAAGACCCCAACAACAACAAAATCCGAAAACACCCGTCGGCTGCGCCCTAGTAGCATATTTCCAAGATGATTAAAAAAAGCTGCCAGGAGCCCCTGTAGCGGGCAGTGGTAACCACGGCAACCTTACCTCCGTTCGGGCACAGCACGCTTTAAAGTTTGTTCTTTCACGAGGCCTTTGACAGATGACGTCCTGCACTGTGCGCCCCCCCTCCCTCGGCCCCTCCCAACCCTTCTCTGCCTCAGCATCATTTTCCCCCCCGACTGCTTGGTGAACCCCGAGTCACTCCTGGAGGAATCCCTCACGCCAGCCCAACCCAGCAGGCCACAAAGCGGCGACCGCAGCCTGATAGGTGATCTTTCCTTGTAAAGTATCAGGGAGGTCAGCGGTCAGCAGCCCCCCTCCCCCCCTCCTCACTGCAATTAAATCCTACAAGGGAGGGGCGGGATTGCGTCAGAGCGTACAGCATGTTAGGTGCAGAGACTTCACGACTCGTGATAAAAAATGAACAAAACAAATGAAAATGGATCGAGGTTGACTGTTGATTTGCGACTTGTGTGATCTTGACTGGACCGTCGCCCGTCCTTTCCACTTTTGTGTTTTCATTGAGCGTTTCGGCTCAAAGCTCAAAAACAGGTGTGGCGCTCTCAGATGCTCTTCCAATGAGATGAGAATTTGTACTCTGAGCGCTTTCCCAGCAGCACAGCGCACCGATTGTGTCGCTGCAACATTTTCTCTACGTCTTTATGCCTGAAAAGTTGTGTTCTTTGTCATGTTTTGAGTCTTTGTAGATTTCATTGCAAACAGCAGATGTGCATGTCGGTGTTTTGCCACCGTGCCACCTATAATCATTATCAGTCAAGTTCACATTCCTCACTGCTAATTACAGACCGAGGCGCTTCGATTTGGGTCGAGCTAGAATGAGATGTGACGATTCCAGTTCTGCTCAGCTTTCATTAAACCTTTTTAGTGGGTCCCAAAAATCTCAACGTATTATTGAAGGAAATGTGATGTCAAACTAAATACTTGGCGTGAAATCCTTGGAGAAAATGTGATTTTTTTTTTCTATCTTCAAGTTGGCACCATGAGCGCGAGCCGTATTATTTTAACCTCGTCTTTGGTTCTGGTTTTTCACCATCTTCACCCGGCCGTGAAATTGAATTTAATTCCTGTGTTAAGAAAGAGAACCAGTTCTCTGCTCGTGTCCTTTTTTTTTTGTGTGTGTGTGTATCTCGCTACAATTCAAAGTTATTGCTCGGACATTAGCACCGTCATTTCAGTTAACAGCGTTTGGCCTGGTTCTGAAAAACCCCGATTTGAACACCCAAGAAATACTTTTTGGATGATGCAAGCAGTTACTGGAAATGTGAGTTTTAAAGTGCTCAGTTTTTCCAGGCGAGCAGCTAAGGGCCTTTTCAAGACGACGTGAAGAGCCATACATCAGGCGGCTGAAAACCTTTAGGTGTCAGTTTTGTCCTCGTCTCGGCTGGCGGGGGGGGGGGTTTCGACACACATCTTTTCCCTGTCTGCCGCGCCGCGATGGGTCACGCTACAAACATCTGGACTGCTAAACCTGCTCAACTAAGACTTTTGAGTGGTTCTGATCAGGCTGGTCCTGTTCTTGGTTTGGTCTTGGTTTCTCAATGTACCAGATCCGGTCATGACATAATGTCTGCCGTCAACGTCCCTCATCCTGAAAGCGGCGTCGACGGTCTTCCCCCGTTAGCGTGATTGAGTATCCGGAGTCTCGCTACGGAAGGCTCAGATTATTCATCTCCGACAAGTACTCTTAACCTCGGCGGAATGGCGCAATGGGCTTTTATACCATCTTTTATGATCCCGCCCGTTAAAATTAACTGTCTGGCTGTCAAAAAAATATAAAAAATAAAAACAAATGAAAAATAGACTTGCCATTGCAGCGCGCTGGCAGATAGTCTGTATGAGAATCTTCCTTCCAGTCAACATTTATTTATTTATTTATTTATTTATTTATTTATTCATTCATTTATTTATTCATTTATTTATGGTTTACACAAAACGACCTCCTAAAAAAAGATACTTGCAGCTCTCCAGGTTTCACCACCATCACTAAAATAAATGTGCACGGTTAAGTAGTTGATAGTTTTATTACCTCTCTCAGGGGTGTCAATCTCATTTTTGTCGCGGGCCACATCGTAGTCATTGTTCCTTCGGAGGGCCATTATGACTGTCAACGCCTTATATAGGCTACACGACAAACTGATGAATAACTTTTTGAAATCAGAGACGAGTAAAAACGTTATTTTAAAAAGATGAATGCTAATAAAAATTTCAAGCAATTTTTCAATTTTTTTATAAGTGAAGACAATTTGGAATTTTAGTACTGACACGTGAAGTCGATACACAATTTGTCTTTGCGGGCCACATAAAGTGATTTGGCGGGTCATAACCTGCCCCCGGGCTTCGAGTTTGACACCTATGCCTTAGATTGTTGTCTTTAAGAATTACCGGCAGGTCTCGGGAATGGCCATGACCTGGCGCCGACCTTCAACTTTCCCTCGTGTCGGCCATCTTGCTTGGTCTCATTTGGTGCGGATGAGGTCTTTTCTGCAGTTGCGTCTTCTCAACCCGCCCCCACCTTCACCCTCACCCGGGCAGCTCCGGGCCTGTAAAAGACAAACAAGGATGTGGGTGAGGAAAGGCGGGGGAGGAGGGGGGAGGTTCTCTTGATGAACTCTCAGATATCATCACCTCGGCGCGTACTTTATCTCTGCTCGCTTAGCCGGCCGATGATTGAAGGAGTCGCCGGCAGCTTCCCAAACGAGCCCCCGGGGGATGCGTGTGGAGCTTTCTGGGGTCTTCTTTCTGCTGAGTTTTACGATCAGCACAGCTGACTCGGAAGCCAAATGAATCTGCCAGAAGCACCGAGGCTGTTTTGTGTTCCTATGGAGTCTGTGCTCAACTCAAGCTTGCCATCATCATCCTTGCAACCTTTTAACAGCGAGCGTTTCAAGTCCTGGCTTCCACAATTGGTAGCTGTGAAAAGCGACATGAGTTGCTTCCTTGCCGGGGGCTTTCACTGACCCTCCCTCCCCCTCTCTTCTTTTGGTGCCCCCCTATTATCTTCCTCGGCCTGCTCCCTGGCTTTTTATGGCAGGGTAGCGGAGGGCCACGAGGAAATGAGGTGACCCTGAGGTCACCTGTGGAGTCAGAGGACTGCAAGCCGGACGGCAGGCCACTTTTGGGCCGGGTGAAGGAGACATTGGGAGATTGATCCCTGGCATCATGTGCCTTTCATTAAGCCTGATTTTGAATTTTTTTTTTTTACGAGCCCCTTGCAGTCTTAAATCTTTCAGTTCACAAAACAGTTTTATCTTGCTACCCTTGCCAGTTTTTGGGAAGTGACTTATTTATGAAACACCCTGTACCAAAATAATATATATGGAAAAAGTGGATTTCTTTTAGCGTATAAAAGAAATTCAAGGTGAAGAACGTCCATGACCTTTTTCTATCTGTAGGCCTCAGAAGAAAAAGTTTGCACACCTCTGATCTATGTGATATGAAAGAGCTCCCCCCTCCCACACTCCTTTAGTGGAACCTGGGGGCTCTTTATGGGCCCATCAGGCACCCGCGTGGACGACTTACTTGCTCACCCTGTTGACCTTGCAGTTGAAGATCCCCATGCGGAAATCTTTTCTTGTCACCTCGGCTTTCCTACCTTGAAATGGATCAATGTAAATATTGGACAGTTAGGTTTTAATTGTGTTCATTAATGGTCCAGAAAGTTGGGGAGGGTGGGGGTGTTCTGGGTTTATTGTCCAGGTTGTAGGGTCAAAGCGGCGCAGCTACGTTTAACGAGGTCTTATCGCCTCAATACGCTCAAGCCTTCATCTCTTAACGGCCGCCTTTAATTCATTCTGTGGCCCCCGGCCGGTTCCTCGCGTAAAAAAATTTGAAATGCTGCTCTCCGGCCTTTATTAGTGAGCGAGGCTGCCAAAGTGTGCCGCACAATAAAAAAAAAGGGAAAAAAGTTCTCCTGGAGCCGAGTGCGTCACATGAAACATTTTCGCGGCGCTTACCAGCGTGTTAGCGGCCTGGAAGCTTTGCTGGCTAATTGGATCGCTTGGGTTAAATAAACATTTGACTTCTTACCCTCCCCCACACTAGCCTGGTCTTGAAGGGGAGGGGGAGGCTGGTACCAACCAGCCCTCTCGTCCTGGCTCGCGGGAAATGAATGAAAGTGAGAGCGCCGGGAAAACGATTCCGTGTGACTCAATAGTTTGACTTCCAAAATGAATTCTGGTGCCACCTTATTTGTCATGGAACTTTTTTTTGCAGAATGTAGTTGATTTTGTGTGTGTGTGTGTGTGTCTGTGTGTGTGTGTGTGTGTGCGCGTGTGTGTGTGTGTGTGTGTATGTGTGTGTGTGTGTGTGTGTGTGTGTGTGTGTGTGTGTGTGTGTGTTTGTGCGTGCGTGCGTGCGTGCGCGCGCGTGCGTGCGTGCGTGCGTGCAGGTTTCAGATCCAGAGGGGCACCAGCGACCCCAACAGCTACAAAAGCCTGGGCGATTGCTTCCGTACCATTTTCCGCAACGAAGGGTAAGTCCTGTTTTCTTCATTCAATCGATTCAGAATTGATTTGGACATTTGGCCGTTTTGTGCTATCGTGCCGTGTCACAATAGAACAAAACGGTCAAATGTCCAATTCCGCGTGCAGTTGGGGATCCATTCCTCTTCTTTTTCTTCATCCTGTTCCTGCTGCAGTGACAGCTCGGTGAGACAGCGCAGGCGTGGGAGAAAGTGTCGACCGCCGCTTGTTTTTACGGCAAAACGACAGCTTTACAACAGATAGAAAAAAGAAAAAGCGCATCAGGTGGTGACGGCTCGGAAATCCCGTAAGCGGAGTCGCATCCTGACTTGAAAGTGTTGCAACGTGTCCTGAGTGACAGCGCCACTTCAATTATCTGCGGGCCAAACCACTTAGTGGGGATTTGTACAAATAGTCTTGCAGAATTGTTCTGGAAAGAAACATTTCCCGGAGGCGCGCCAGAGTCAACCTGAGCTCTGCTTTGTTCAAATACGCGCACATCAAACGACAGCGATTAATTTCCGATTTTTTTGTGTGCATGCGGCCCAGCTCCAGTTTCCGTCTGGAGGCCAAACAAAAAGTCTATTCGGCAGCATTATTTACACACGCTGGCCCGCAGCCCGAGGCGAGGAATATTGAAAAAAAATGCTCTCTCCTCTCGCCGTGGCAATTTCTTTTTGAATGAATTCTTTTTTTTTTTATTGCAGAAGCAAACTGACAACTGTAGACACAGTTCACGAGACACAAAATATGGTGGTCGGTGTCCTTGTGGTCGTATGCGTGCCGCTAATTAAGGCGGGAAAGAGCCGAGGCAGTGGGAAAGTGAAAATATTTGCAGATGAAGCACGTCGGCTTGTTTACATGTGTAAAGGTTCCCTCGAGGGCAGCTAGTCTACCTTTGCTGGGTTTCCTCAGGATTGGAACGAAGGTTGTACTGCTAAATTTGGTGTTATTAAGCAGCTATGGGGGGGGGGTTGACCTCAGCCCCCTTTTTGCTTTGCATCATTTGCGTAAAGAAAGCCAAAAAGTGTGTACTTTACATTGCAATGCAAACCAGCAGTCAAATGGCGGCGGCCATGTTTGTCCTGTAGCAAATTCTCACTCGCCTGGAGGTTTGACCACACCCGGGAAATCAGCGGCTTCCATTTGCATAGCCGTCCGTCGACCTTTATTTTCGTCTGTTTTCTTGAGAGGCGCAATCTGATTCAAAGCTCCTCTTTTGATTGTTTATTGCTTGAGCTGTTGATACGATTGGGCTGATTTTCACTGACCCCTGCAACGCAACCCGCTTCTTTTTCAAGATTGACGCCCACGGGCGGTCGTCCGGCATCATCTGTGTTGGTTGTAGCCAATGTTGCCACAACACGTCAACTTGTACTTACTGTCAATTCTAGCGGAACCACCAAGGTTTGACCTAATGATTGATTGTCTCCTTACAGAATCTTTGGCTTCTACAAGGGAATTTTGCCCCCCATCCTGGCCGAGACGCCTAAGAGGGCAGTCAAGGTGAGTCGTGTTGGCGCAACGTCGCCTTGCTAACCGCACACATCATGTCTGTCAAATTCAGAAGTGCCACCTGGACCGCCCGCTACTGTTTGTTCTGTTGGGCCAGCCCAAATATTGACTTACAAGCAGTTAGCGGACCGTCGCGCCGTCTTGTGACAACAGTGGGCGGCCATCTTGTGGCTAATTAAACCCAAGTCAAATACAGTGAACCCTCACTAATAGCAAAAAAAACAAATAGTGAACACTTAGTTAACTATACTTAATCAATGTTATGAAATGTCACTATCAATATTATATTGCATTCATTACTGCCACATTGTTATTTTGCATATACCAACAAACAGTACATCGAACTCTAATCTCAAGATTTATTTGAATTCCGCATCTTATCAATGGAAATGTTTAGGTATGACACTTGCTGCTGCAACAAATGAATTTGCCTCACAGGATGAATGACTTATCTGTCTGACTAGCAAGCTAACTCGCTATCTAGCTTGCTAGCTACCTATTTAGCATGATAGCGAGGCAGCTATTTTACACATCTGTATTTTTTAAAAATGCACCACAAGTTCGAGAGCGCTAGGATGTGTCACCACTTGGCAGCTGTAAAAAAAAAAAAACTCCTACTTTCCTATCAGACATTTTTTTTGGTGTTGGCTTCAGGGCCTTCCCTCATTTTTGAAATACATCCTGTTCAGTGAACCCTCGACTAGCCATTTTTTAGTTTGAGGATGATTACACGTTCACCTCCCAAGTCGCGACGTGCGCTACAGGTGTGGACGTTGCGGCCGTGTCAAGGCGTCAACACTCGTTTGTCTCAATTTCTCTCTTGCTCTCACTCCCCGCCCCTCCCCCCTGCAGTTTTTCACCTTTGAGCAGTACAAGAAGCTGCTGAATTTGACCCCTTTGTCTCCGGGCCTGGTGAGTCTTAACATACACACACAAGCACCTGAGTACACTCTCGCTGGAAAGATAAACACACACACGGAACAGGAAGAACATTGTACGCAGTGTCGATGTTTGGCCTCACCTGCTGACGGATGCCAAGAATAATTTGCAGCGTGTCGAATGCATAAGTGTTTGGCCTTCATGTTTGCGATGCGGTTTCTTATTCAAACGCACGACAATTTGCACCTGGTGGGGTGTTGCATTGTCAGAATGTGCACGTAAGTTTGCATTTTTTTTCACGGACATTTGGAGATGGAAAAATATTTTATAAAAAAAAAATTAAAAACTGTAAAGCAGATTCCTTACTCAATGACAAAAGGCTTAAAATGGCAAATATTTTTCTTGTGTACCGTCGTCGCCATTTTGCAAGAGGGAGGGGCTTCTCAGGTGGCGGCCAGGTGTCAGCCGTGATGGATGGCGTACCTGCAGCACCGACGTCCGCCCCGGCACATCGTATATCCTCCTCATGCGTGCGGGCGGGCGTTTTTATTTTTTGCAGTCATTGTTTACTGGGCCCATCCATCATGCATCATCCCCCCCCCCCCATATTTGAACAAATACTGTCATCACTGAAGAATGGCGCTCTCTCTTTCTCAGGCAAGTTTCTAACAAATATTTTTTAAATTGGTAATATTCTGGGATCAAGTCAGCAATTTCCAAAAGCGTACGACCTTTGCTTACCTGCCCACTTGTTGACGGTTGTGCGGCGGGTGCAGCTGAATGCCTTCAGCGTGATTAAGGAGGACGCAGCAGGCCCATAAGACCAATGCAGAATGCAAAAACGACGGCGGCGGCTGCCTGTGTAAATACACCGACATGTCTGAGGAGGATGGCTCCCGGCCGACCGGCCGGGGCACTGACAGCGGGATAAAAAGGGCAGGAAGAGTAATGAGCTATAGACACGTTCTTGACATGTTCCCATTACGCCAGCATGTGCGCACACACATGCGCTGTCTTCGTGCAAATACATGCAGCATTGCGACATCGTTTAATTTCAGGTGTGGCGTTAGGATGTTGTGTAACCAGCAATAATGACAGCTTTTAATAGGCGTGATATGATTTAGATGTCAATTTTCAACTTGATTTATTTTCTATTCCCACATTTGTGAAAATTACTCAGCTGGGGGGCAGCTGATGTCTATTGGGTAACATTTGGGATAATAGTACACGCCAAGAAAAATGCTCTGATGTTTTTTTGACTCGGTGTCTGGGTGAATGTGAGTTTTGAGCAGATTGTTTTTTGTTGTTTTTGTTGTTTAAGTATCAGTGGCTGGTATCGGCATACTTGATAACTCAAATAACACTGCTATCAGCCCGCTAGCGGTACAGTATCGGTAATAAAACACCAGCCGACATCTCGCAGGCGCTGTCGGCAGCGGGACTCGGCGCGGGTTTGACCGAAGCGGTCGTGGTCAATCCGTTCGAGGTGGTCAAAGTCAGCCTGCAGGCCAACAGAGACTCCTTCAAGCAGGTACGTCAAACACGAGCATGCCTCGGTTTCCGTGCGGGCTCCTTCCATTCTGACGGCTTTGGGTTTGGTGGTCGGCAGCAACCGTCCTCGTTCGGTCAGGCGAGACACATCATCAAGACAGACGGCTTCGGACTGAAGGGTCTGAACAAAGGGCTGACGTCCACCCTGGGACGCCACGGAGTCTTCAACATGATCTACTTTGGGTTCTACTTCAATGTCAAGGATGCCATCCCGGCTAACCCGGTAAGGTACCGGTCCAGACTGCTCGCCCTCAATGTTTGCATTTAGTCTTGTTGCATGCTCAAAGGTTTTGCGTTACGTGTTGGAGATGAGCTGTTCATTTGGGCGGGCTCTCGGGGGGTGCTGCTGTCATTTGTAAAAACTCTCCTAGCCAATTAGCTGTCAGAGCTCTCTTGAGTCTGGCCCCTTTTTGTTGAAGGGAGGTGTGCGGCGGGGGTACAGTAACACGCCTGTGTGCCGAGTCGCAGTCCAATTACGCAAATTGTCCCCATATGCCTCCCCGAGTCTGTCTGCTTGAGCCCTGTTTATAAATCCTCGCTGAGAACACGTGCCTCTGCTCAGCCAATCGGGAAGCACTCATCTAGCGCCCCTACTACCACCACACTAGCTACCATACAATGCTAGCGGCTTTTTCATGGCAGCATTGCAATCATATTTCCTCTCGCCACTACCATGTTAAGGTGTCCATGTTTTTAGCGACCCGTAGAACTTCAAAAGTAACGCACAGTGTGATCATCTTTAATTGAACTTTAAGAAAAACATTTTTGAAGGGGGGGTTGGATACCCACAATTGACGTGATCAACTGTGTGTCCGCTAGGACCCAACCTTGGAATTCCTGAGGAAGTTCGCCATCGGCTTGGTGTCGGGCACCATCTCCTCCTGCGTCAACATTCCCTGGGACGTGGCCAAGAGCCGCATCCAGGGCCCGCAGCCGGTCCCTGGACAGATCAAGTACCGCACCTGCTTCCAGACCATGGTGCTGGTTTACCGTGAGGAAGGGTAAGGCTCAACCTTCCGACCGACTTTTTGTCAACATTGTGGAGCATTGCACTGATAGATTGAAACATGGTGACTTTACCGTTGACGATAACAATGGGTCAGACCAAAAGTGACCTTAGTGATTGACCTTTTGTCAGCTCAGACAATGCTGTACCTGACCAAAAAAATGGCAAAACCCGTCATTGCCCTTTTTTTTTGTTTCAAGTATGTTGACAAACGGATCTCTATCCAAAAGTTCACCTGCGGTTACATAGTGATAGACCTTTTGCGTATATCAAAAAGTTATCACATGGTTGCAGCAGAATCATGCCCCTATCGCCCCCCCCCCCCCTCCCTCCCCCCAATCCAGTAACACAACACAGTCCCTGCTAATTAGTGGTCCCTGTGGGGGACGTCGTTAAGCGCACCCTAACGAGGCGCGCCGCGCTCCTCGGGTCAATCTAATCAGACACAGGGGCAAGGGAGGAAGTGGCTCCAGCCTTATTAACGCCGTCGGGGGGGCGGCGGCAGGCCAGGCTAGGCCAGGCCAGGCCAGGGTTGGGAAGGGAAGGGGTGCGCCAGGCCGCAGGTCACCTTGAATACATCAAGCAGCGGGCCGGAACATCACGAGTGCTCCCCGCCGAGCAGCCGACAGAGACCCTTGAACATCTCCACCGAGATGACACACTCTCGAACAGCAAGCTAAATCAGATGCTGTTGTGTTTGCACAGGTACTTGGCTCTCTACAAGGGCTTGGTGCCAAAGGTCATGAGACTTGGCCCAGGTAACATTTGCCCTTATTTATTTTTCCATTTTTTTTCCCCATATCAGTCAATGTAAATGTCTGTCTTCATTTGACCACAGGTGGCGCTGTGATGCTGCTGGTGTACGAGTACGTGTCCGGGTGGCTCCAGAGGAACTGGTAAAGACCCGGCAGCCGCAAAGACCACGAGTGCCTTTTGGGATGTAGTCCTTCCCTTTCATACCTCGAAAGAAAAAGGTATTTTTCTATAATGAAGTCGCTTCAAAATAAGTTGCAAATGCTAAAAAACAGACATGCAGTAGGTGAGGTCCAAATCAATATTTGCTGAATGCGCCATTCGATATTTTTGCAAAAATACTCTGAAGCTTTATTTCGAGTGCTCAAGCTTTAACGTTCACTTGTAGTGAAACATCTCAAATGGAGACAGCCATATTTTGTAGACGCTATGAAAATGTTGACATTTGCACTGAAAAACACACAAGGACATGAAAACTGGGGACCCGTTAAAAAAAAAACCTTGATCGGCTCTTTGCAGCCGTCAACGCATATCTTGCCATGCATATCAAGAACACAGTACTGGCTTTTATCTATTGCATGACTGATTTTTTTTCTATATATATTCCAAATGTGAATTGAATCATTTGTATTCTTTTATTTTCTTGTTATAAAACTGACGTGTATCTGCAGGTATTAACAGTTAACTTTTTTTTTTTAACCGATTTTCGCTGACTTGTTTCCTTCACCCAATTGGGTGTTTAGGGAGCACTTTTTCACGCTGTCGGTTTGGATGTTTGATTTTCACTCATGAAACTCCAGTCACCTTGATTTGAGCAATAAAGGGGTTTTTTTTCCAAGAAAGAAAGCAAACATTTCACCTATCCTGTTGCATCTCCTTTTTCCATGTGCCAAATGTGAAATGAATAGATTGTGCCTCGTTTTTAAATGAAACACACTGACGTGTGGATGCATCTCCTGCCAAAACAATAAAAAAAACAGTTTTGATCACTTGTTTCCTTCAAAGTATGTTTGGAACACTTTTTTCACATTGCTGGCTTTGTTTGTTTTTGCACGCGAGATTTCACCCCCCCCCCGTCTGTTACTGGTGGTACGGGACAGCAAGCACCGTAAAACGAGTCGCACTATCAGTCCGATCTCCGTTACAGAAGCACTGTGAATATAATAAACCAAAAAAATCGTTGACTAAGAGAGTCGTCGTTAAAAGTTTTTCACCTTATTTTCGATTAATGTTTGCGCCTCGGTGCTGCCGAAACTTTGAAGGACATTCGGATGAGGCGACTGCTGAGGTCGTAAACCCGCCGTCGTCTTTGCGATGTGGCGCCGTTCATTCGACATTCCCTGCGCACCTTCGCTCCGCCGTAAATCTCACACTTTTCTTTCTCCACGCCTCATCCGCTGTCTCGGTAATATTTCACCCGCGTGCACGGTGACAGGCTTTGACACGTGCGCTTTTAACCATTAATATTATTGATGTGCGCAGCGTATTTAGGCAAATGCCTGGCAGCTATAGTGGGCTGACATGTTATTGGGATCACCTCAAATTCTGCTCCCCTTGAGACCACACGACTTGTTACATTGACCGTATCCGGAATTCTACAAGGTTGCTCTCACTCTCCAGATTTTCGCCAAAGGTTTTCACGGTTGATCTTGTTGCATGACAGTTTGAAAATCTTCCAAATTCCCTAAAATGGAGAAGTGATGGTACCCCACACTGCAACCCCCCCCCCCCCCCCACCACCACCACCACCCGCCCCTGTCAGAAAAGGGTACAAAAGAATTTATAAGGCGTTGAACGTGCAAGCAGGGAACCCAGTGAAGACAGCGAGCCGAAGAAGCTGAAGGAATTTCTGGCAAATAGTGCAGTACACATGACAACAATCTCCCATCTTCAAACGCTATGCGACAGTGTCAGCTGGCAAACCAATACGAAGCCTTAGCCTTGTGTTCTTTTTTGACATTCTTCCTTATATGTCGATTGTCCCCCCCCCCCCCCCAAAAAAAGGGAAATGTTCCGATTTTTTTTTTTATGTCTGCTTTGAAAGGCTGTACAACAAGGCATGTCAGTACTTTTTCACACGGTCACGTCCCCTGTGATGCGGTTGAGGTATAGTCAAAAGAAACATAACAAGGACCCCACCCCGCCCTGCGCCCCTTCGCCCAGGCCCTGAGCAACGGTCCGTGACCACTGCATGCGGGGACGAGCACTTTCCAAGTCAAATCCGACTGTTGACACTGTGGCAGCCGCCATCCGTCTGTTTATGCGGCAACAAAAAAAAACGCCCGCCTCTGCAGGTAAAGTCGGCAGCAGGTGAGCGTGTTGGGGTTTTTTTCTTCTTAAATATTCATCACCCCCCCCCCCCCACTCCTTGTTTCAACATGCTGTGTGGGATTATTTATTAAACTTGATGCCTCCTCTCTAAGTGTCCTCCAAAGTGTTTTTACATCTTTTTTTGGCTCACGTCTGAAAAGCTTGGCCTCCTGGTGTCCCGATTTACTGCGTTTTGCACGCCCCCGAATGAAACATTAGGTTTGAAGACTTTCAAAATGGATGGAAAATTGTATTTGCACGTTTTTATGATGTATTTGCTCTGAAAGTGGAATATAATAATACTGATAATAATAATAATAATAATAATAACAATGATAATAATAATAATAATAATACCCTTCAAAATAAGCTGCAGATTCACTAGGTTGTAACTTTGAAAATAAAATTTAGGGAAAGTATAGGCATTTGTATCTTCTCCCCTGGCTTCAAACTAAAATAATTCGTAGATCATTTAACGGGTCGCTGTAGCATGTGCTCCCCTTCTAATATAACAAATAGTTGACCACACAGTTATCTACTCTCTTTCAAAATAAACATACTTAAATTTGCGGAAACAGTAGAATAAACTATTTGAACAATTAAATTACATTTTATATAAACCATACACAACTTTAAGAAAATTGTTGCGTGGTTAAAAAACAGATAAATAATAATGTTTGTAAACAATATTTTCATTCGTCCCATTTATCTTTTTGCCTTCACAATAAAGTTCAACATTTCCAAGGTCTGTAACAGCCAAACAATTTAATAAGATACATTCAATTTCATTGTGCAACATCATGTGTCAATTGTCACCACTGAGAAGTCTGGCAACAACATTACGTACAAACGCCAATTGTAAGATATTATGGCTAATTGCACTTGATTCTAACGTACCTTTAATCTAATAAATAATAACAAACACAAAGGGGCACTAGATTTTCCTTTTTTTTTTTTTCTTCTTCCAAGTGGGGGAAAACATGCTCCGTTACTTTGATTCCCACCAATGCGGCAAATTGGTGTGCTGTGGGGGGGGGGAAAAAAAATCAAATTTCCTTTTTTTTACTGCATAGTATGTGCCTTGCTTTGGAATCACTGCCGTAATACAAAATAATCATATAAAAGTAGAAAATACAATTGAGAAGCACCCTGAATGCAACATTTCCCCCTTTTCCATTTGTAGCGTTGAATGAAGTTCTACGCATGCGCGTTGAATGCAGCGTTTGGTCCACCTGCGTCGGAGTATTCCGTGATGCGTATGCGTCCATGTCGGAAGTTCAATAAATCAAAAACAGCAAAAATAAAATCCTGTAGTCCTTCATTTAAGAAAAATAGTCAGCGAATGTCTTGGCCGCCGGGTGGACGGTGTCGCGTTCAGGCGGGTCCGGTATCCGGTGGGCCGCTGTCACAGCTGCCACTGGCCGGCAGCGGCGGCGGCAGCGGCGGCCGCCATATGCGAACGGTCACAGAGGCCGACGTGATGCCGCTGTACGCCGTGGAGGCTGACGCTCGGGTGGTGGGCCGTCGGGAGACCAGGATGCTGGGTGCTGTGACATAGCTGCTCGCTGTGGGCAAGCCACTCGGCGTCTGGTCGGGTGGATGAAGAAAAAAAAAAAAACATCAAGAAAGGGCGCCGTTAAATCCAATGAAATGCTCCTACAAAAAAAAAAAAAAATAGCGGTTGTGCTACTTGAGCGAATTTTACAATCACTTTGTGTGCAGCAAAAAGACTCACTTGCTGCACTTAAGTAGGAGAACAAACACGTAGAAGTACAGATACTTGAAAAAAGACTAACAGTATTCATTCAACTCGTATGCTAACTGGCCAAAGTCATTGGAAACACCTGCACGCCTCTAATGAGTTCCGTATGAATATTTTATGAAGTTTTTTTACATTTGTACATTATGTCCATTTTTACTTTTGCCAGCTGTTATTTTTGCCCTCGTCTCAGCGACATACAACCACGCCGGCTTATATGGGGGAGGGAGAGTTGTTCTTAATTTAGGACGCGGTATCAATCACCTAAACATCACTCGACGTGTTGTTTCTAATATTTTGGTCATTTCGACCTCGCTTAGGAACAGCCTCTTGACGTCACCTTGCCCGGTCAGGTCAGACGTCGGACAATAACCGCTGGCAAGTGTAAAACAATTTTTTCATACGGCTGAAGTCTCGCATCTCATTATAGGGGTGTAGGTGTCCTTAATGTAGTGTCGAGTGTTATTACATTTGAATGAGAAATAATGCAGATATCAAAACAAAATAAACATATGCCATCAATTTATTACGTTCTTGGACACATTAAATGCCCCAAAAATCGCATATTCACTATGAATTATTTTGCCCACCCCCCAAGAAAATGAATGAGTTGTGTGGCATGGAGGCAGGAGCGGACTTGTTGAGTTTAGAGCATGGGGCCCATTATGGATGTGTGTGGGGGGTGGGGGGCTCCCTGGCCCAGCATCATTTATTTATTGAATGGCCCCCACTCACACCCGCCCACCCACCTCCCTTTCTGACAATGTACTTTTTGATTAAAACGTCTGATAAATGGGTTGACAGTGTTTGCGCCTGTAGCTGCGTGGTGTCAGAATGATGAAGGATGATGTTTTCAAATAGCGCGTCTTTGATTAAAATGTGGCTGCACGCGAGCCAACCAAATATTACTAGAATAAAAATAGCATTTCATTAATAGCATGACACTTTAATTGGGCCAAGTCACGCCAACGCAAGCCCAATGTCGTCATCTGCCATCCCGTTATTTACGTTCGGAGAAAATAGGTTTCGATGACAATATTAAATCCTATTAGCTTGGTTTAATGCATCCACATATTAGAGTTGACTGTTATTTTTTTATATAGTCATATTTAATTGATCCGAATTTCAAAATTCCGTCTCCCTCATTTGTCTCAGGCATTTTGAAATTTCAACTAAACAGATCCCATTTTTAAACGTATTCTGACTACACTTTTTGTTAATATTTCTTTTTATTTTACACACATTTAAAATGTTTTGGGGGATTACAATTTTATTTTCTCTCATAAATGAGTTTTTCTCGATTTATTGTATTTATAACCCCATGCATGCATTTCACTGAAGTCACACTTAAAATGTATTTTTTTTTATTCGTTTGTTTTGGGACCATATTTGATTTTACAGATGCAAAATTCCCTTAAATTTTGTTTAATTTCTCTTATAACGTCCTTGTTGCTTACTCCATTTTATTTGAAGTCACACATTTTGTTCATATGTTATATTAAAATGCAAGCAATTACAACACACACACTTCCCCGCAAGCTATAACTATTAAAACGTCGATAGAAATTTCTGAAAGTTGTTGAAATCGTATTTTCACCATGTTACATCCAAGAAAATTCAATTTAAATAAAAACTGTATATCAAATTACTTTTAATAAAAATTAAATGATCACGCGGGTCATAACGTCACCACGCCTCTAAAAGTTTTTTTTTTTACATCTTATTTGTATGGTGACATATTATGGGATGTCTTTAGTATAATTACATCCTTCTTAAAATTGTCTTAAAGTTAAATTAAAATCTATAAACTGCTTCTCAGAAAACTGGAGTGTGTGTGTGTGTGTGTGTGTGTGTGTGTGTGTGTGTGTGTGTGTGTGTGTGTGTGTGTGTGTGTGTGTGTGTGCGTGCGCGCGTGTGCATGTGTGTGCGTGCGTGTGTGCGTGCGCGTGTGTGTGTGCCTCCATATCGTGCGCGTGTACGCATGTCAATCAAAGCTGTCTTTTCAAATTAAAATTTCTATTTGCTCATCTTTAAGCCTGAGTAAACGTCAGTTCAAACAGTGCAAGAAGGGAATAGATTGTGCAACATTGCAGCATTCAATCTGATGAGTGACCCAAAGATCACGTGACGTGACCAGGTCTTTACTTTTTATTTTTTTTTATTTTTTATAAACCGCTTGACACCGAGTTCTCTGGACAGTACATATTATTTTTTTATATTCCAACGTCAAATCTATATTTACATAAAAATATGTATGCTTGTATTTTTAATGATTTGGTTATTTACACTTGGGCGACAGGAATCATTTGTTGTTTTTATCTGAAAATAGATTTCCCCTCCTATTACAGATTAAAAATATGCATTCGCAAATATAACATCTTTACATTTTGGTCAACATAAGTTGCAAATTTCAGAAAACCCACAATATATATTACGGGCTAATTAAATATGCAAACGAGAAGTTAATATCAATCGAAGATTATACACACGAGATCTGTGTCACATGAATTTCATATATGATTATTATCGTTTTATTATATAGCTCTGTGTAATATTTAAAATATTTGTCCTTACTTGCTAATAATATACGTATTGATTTGCCTGAATGTATTTGTCTTAGGAAATGGAAATTAAACCCAATTCTCACTGTCACAAGAGGAAGAGTGTGACGTCAGCAGCTCGTCTCACCCCTTTTTTCCATTGTCGTCAAATTTGCGCCATAAACGTCCTCCTGTTTTAAATTCTGCAATGTGAGGCCCTTTGTTTTTATTTTCAATTATCTTTTTTTTGGTACTCGTCTAGTAGAGCTTCTATCTAAAGTTTCACATTTTATCGCAAGCACATCTGCTGATCGTTTGCACGCGCGAATTCATCTTCTACAATAAATCCCTTCGCGAGCCGCAGCTGTGTACGAAGCCGAGAAAGAGAGTCTGGCAGCGGCCTGACACCACTCCTTTCTCCCGCCTCCTCGGAGAACCAAAACAGTGTAAACAAACCCCATGTTGACAATGCGTATTAATTCTGATTGACATCTTTCCTGGGGGGCACCCCAAAAGTGATCACTTTTATAGCTAAAAAATGAAATAAGATGCCCCAATACACGCGCGCGCACAAGTGCAGAGGGAAAGGCACATGCAGCATGCACCCAGCTTACTTTGTTGCTCGGTAATGGATCGGATCCCCAGAATGTCCGTGACCGAGTGCGACGAGGGCCATATCCGGTGCATGGCCATGTGTCCGGGGAGCGCGGGCATGCCGGGCGGCGTGGCCACTTTGGAGCTGGGGTACGAGTACAGGTGGTTGTAGGACAGCGCGGCGGGCTGCGGCGGCGGGTGCGTCTGCGGCGGCTGTTTGGCGGACTCGTAGGGGCCCTGCTGGGCCAGGTTGCCGATCTTGTTGCGCAGGATACGGCTGATGGAGCTGACGGACGGCAGATTGAATTTGTCGCACACGCCGTCGGCGAGCAGTCGGTCGCGGATCTCCCAGGCGAAAATGCCCGGGTCTCGCTGCTTGTACGTCCGTATGTGCTTGACCACGGTAGGCGTGGTGACGCGCGGCTTGCTGCCGCCGATGGCGCCGGGCAGGATGGAGCCGGTCTCGTTGTAGCGCGCCAGGATCTTGCTGACGCAGCCGTGGGAGACGCGCAGCTGGCGACTGATGTCGCACGGCCGAATGCCAAGCTGCGCCAGCTCCACGATGCGCAGCCGGATGGCGTTGGGCAGCGGCCGGCCGTTGACGAACACGCCGCCCAGTTGGTTGACCTCGCCGAAGGCGGGTTCTGAAAGTCGAAGGCGAGAGCGAGCTGTTAGTCGCCGCTGGGGCACAACCGAACCTCGCGGAGGCTCTTTTAACGCGGTTCCAAAGCGACTTTTGTTGGGCGCTGCGTGTGCGTGCATGCTGAGCTCAAACCGTAACCATATCTGTAGCCATTAGCATGAATGCGTGAGTCAAAGTAATCGGACAAGACCCAGATATATTGCATTTATTTCTATATTTGCACACCGCAACCCAATTAAGCATGACAAATATCAAAGGATTTTTTTACGTGCATGTCACACTTGCACGCATCATGCTGAGACTCGAATGTAAAGATTAGATGGTATAGCGAGCACCTCGGTGCTGGAACTCAAGCGAATCAAGGGCACGTCCAAGATCAAATGGATTTATTTATTCATGTTGGCCCTTATGCTGAAAGCCAAGCGCGTCAAATATAAAATATGACTTCTGGTGGTAGTTGTGCCACGCTGCATGGCATAAATCATGCTGAAACACGAGGATTGCAAATATGAAAGTACTTCTTTCTGCATGCATGCATGTATGGATTCTGAATCCCAAGTGCAATATCATTTTTTCGTTGTTTCGATATTTATGCTTCACTTGCCTGCATCAGGCTGAGACTCTCAAAGTTGAAAATTAAACTATTTTATGTCTTTCTCCACAGATGCTTGCATGTTGGTGCTGAGACTCAAGTTGATCAATTGTAAGTCCAAGATGAGACTCCCTTGCATGTGTTTCTTGTGCTGAATCCAAGTTGAACCAAAAGTACGACTAGTATATGTCCAAAATACAGCTTCAGTGTTGATGGGAAAATAGAGCACGTTGTTGGTCATGCTGAAACTCACTCAAGTATTTTGTATGTATCAAAGGCAACTGCTGTGTAAAACATTTTAGACGATTTTGATAAATACACAATTTTGATATTACGGAGCATTGTACGGATTTGCATCCATTGTGGTGCCTTGACCGTAAAAAGGCCAGTCTATCATAAATGACTGTATTTCTGCTGAGATTATGGCGCAGAATTAAAAGTTTCAACATATCGACATTGCTGAGTGTTTTTCTTTATTTGCTCTATTGACATATTACACGAAAGCTTCTTTACGTGTCGTCCAAACCTTTTGTAACACACATGATAAAACTCATTCTTACAGATGCATCTCAATGTATCATCCTGAAACTCAAGTGTGTTAAAAGTTCAAATTAGGCATCAATTTTGGTGCATGTTGAGACTTGATCTTTTTATCCTACTGTAGACAGACTTGACACGATGCACGTTGTTTACAAATAATGTTGAGATTCGAGTGTTCGTACACTGAAGTCCAAAATAAATTCCGTTTACTAAATAGGCCTGGATGCACCATGTCGAGATTGTTCAAATCTGACTATAAAAGTCTAACGCTGAGATTCAAGTGTAGCAAAATAAAGTAAAAAAAAAATCAGTGCAGGCAGTCAAATGCAGAAACTTCAGCGCATCCAACGTAACTCGAACATAAAAATCAGTTTCTATAGGCGCCATAGGTTTCTTTTGCCTCGAGTTTCTTTTTTGGGGGAGGGGGGTAACTTAAAAAAATAAATAAAGACGTATATTGTTCTGCTATAGTCTTGATTGAAATCCGTGTGGACGTCCAAGTAAGAATTTTATAGCACACACAATCACGTCGCTCACCTTTACGCATCATGCTGAAACGTGAGCAATGTTTTGAAAGTTGGCTGCTGACAACTTTCCAGTGCCCCCCCCCCTTTTTTTTTTTAATCGCATAAACCTTCGCCCCCCACACACGCACAACATCACCCCCAAAACCTCACCACGCAACAGTCTTTCAAGCTTGCGACTTACCCATGGCGTTGAAGCCGCAAAGCAGGAACACGGCGGCGTCCGCTTGCTGCTGCTGCCGCTGCTGCAGGGCCCCGCTGCCTCTGCTGCTGCTGCCGCTGCCGCTGCCGCTGCTTCTGCTGCTACCGCGAGGCTCCTGCTCCGCGTCCAGCGTGTCAAAAACAATCGACTCCCTCCTCCTCCCCCAAACAGTGACCACCAGCCTACTGTCTGCTCCGGCACCGAGAGCGAAGCCTTCAGAAGACGGACAAGACGAGGCGAGGCTGCCTGGCGGGCGGACGGACGCGAAGCTCGTATGCGTTTCGCAACTGAAGACGCGCGGCACTCGGAGCAGCTTTTTTACATTTCCATCCGCTCCGCACAGATCGAAGGCTGGACGTACGCATACGTCCTCGCTCTGTCATTGGCTGGATGCGAGGAAAGCACGCCGCTATTGGTCGCCAAGTTTGACATGACACCTGACCACCCCCCTCCCCCTCCCTTCCCACCAACATCCCCAACCATCACTCTGACTGCATGTCACCGCCAATGTGTTTGTTATTGAGACTGATAGTACACTAGCGGCCACATCCACGCTGCGTGGGTGCGGATCTCCCATCCACCCACCCAGGAAGAAAATCCTACTTCAAAAATCTGAATTCACATATTTACGCCAAAGTAGCAAGCAATTTCTTTGTTTTCGCGCTAAAGTTGCCCTCCAAAAAAACAAATGTAACTTTCGTGGCAGTTTTTCGTGCGTTCAAACACGGTTTTGACACGCCACGTGCACACAATCTGCTCTCATATTTGCATCATCTTCATGGACGAGACCGTCCTGGTGCGCGACTTTTTCGCATGCAGGCCTTCGCACGCACGCGAATCACCTACAACGTTGTTTTTGCGTGTCTGTTAAACAAGCGAACAAAATAGTTTATTTTATTTTATTTAATAAACCCATTAAAAATATCAAACATTTTCGCCGTTTTGAAGTTACCTTCCTGCAGAAAAACGCGCAATTCGGCGTGGAAGCATACCCTCACGCGCCACGGTATTAAAGAAAAAAAAGTGAACCAGAACCTGACCGCAAAATTTGCTACCATTATCGTGTTCTTAATAGCATATGATACATTTTTGGCCAAGAAAATGTGGAAGACAATAGGGACTAATTGTTTAAAATTACTTTTTTGTTTTTGTTTTTAAATTAAACGCTTGACTATAGTTTGATTTTTGATGACTCTCTGTTTACGCTTTTATTGATTATATTCCATTGATTTATATTTTAAAATGTAACTTGTTATAGGCCAACTGCATAATGAGCAAATAAGGAACTAAATATAATATAGTACAGTATATTTAAAAAAACAAAGGACGTCTAGTCACGGAAATTCCGTGCACAAAGCATGCATGTAGTATTTAAAAATGCTAAGTGCATACACAATGCTGATGTGTGATGCGTATGCGGGCTCACTCCACATTTTCTCTCTTTCCTTTTGTGGGCGCGCATACTAGTACTTGTAACACGCGTGATTTGCCGCTTGTTGCACGGCCTTCACGCGGCTCATGATGGATGGAGGCCTCAACGGCTCCACGCAAGCTCGGCTCGCGCATGACGCGATGCTGCATAAAATAATTTCAAGGGGAGGAAAATAACACTGACTGAAAAATAGACTTGCAATGCAAGTGAATAACTTTGGTCACCATAAGAAATAGTAAATGTCCAACTGTGTGACGAGTGTTATCATGTAGTAAATATTACACCAGCCTTATTTCCGTAATGGACAAGTGTATCTTGAATAGCTGCATGAGAAGCAATATCCTCAAAAGTCCGCCCCCCCCCCCCCCCCCCCCACACACACACCGGCCTTAAAAAAACACTCGACTGATTTGCTGGCGCGTCCAAATTTACATGTGCAGCTTAATCACCACTGGCGCCATTTTACCTCCTTCTACTGTGTGGATGGATGTACCAGCTTGTTACACACACAACCACGCGCCCAAGCACGCGGACGCATCATTTCATGTTGACACCTGACATGTGTAACATTTTTACATAGTGCAATTTTTACAGCCCGGTAAAACCAAACGTGACGTCGAACAATGTACAATGATGAATTAAATTTTCCTTATTTCAAAGGAAGTTATTTTAATATATTTGTTGTTTTTATTTTTATTTTTACATATTTAATTCATTTAGGTTATTGATATGACTATTTTTTATTTGTTTCTACATGATCATTCATTAAAGTATCCATCCATTTATTTATTCATTCAATTCTATTCACTTAAGTGACTAATTAGTTCAGGCACTGGCAGTTTCCTACAACGGCAACAAATAAGACCAGCAAGCTTAATAGTTTTTGCCAGCAAAAAAAGTGGGAACAAGAAAATGTGAATAGTAATGAATAGTTGTTGTTGGTGTATTGCTACTTTTATTGCTATTGATATTCATATTATTATGTCGTTTATAGAGTAACATCCATCGCCACACCCACAAAAAAGCGCCCTTTCCATCTAGTGTGAACTTTGACACAACAAAAGTGGTATTGTCAAACGTTTTTTGTCAATAATGTGGCATAATCATTTATATAATTGTTTTTTGTGTGCTCCGAGCGGCACGGCTGCTGTGAGATGCTATGGCGCCTCCTGGTGGCTGATTGCAAGTACAACGTGACTACGTTTGCCTGACGAGTGTTGATCTCAGTAAATACAAGTGTCCTGCAGAGGGCAGCAAAGGTACACATATTGCAAGCAAGACATCAAACTGCACTAAATGTACTCTGCTTTGATACTGACTACGAATTTAAGAAAATATTTATGCTTTGATCAACGGAAAATTAGGTGAAATAGAAACTAATACAGACATGGGAATCATAATTTTACTTTTCAACACCACACTTTTTTTTATATTACAGTTTGTCACGTGCCCGTGCCACCTGCCATCCAGCTGGTGACTATTCCTTGCCGTCATTCGTTCTCAGCCACGCACGCCCATGTAATTGAGCTGATCACCGGCGCCTGTTCCCGCTTGTTAAACAGCCTATTTAAACTCCGGGCTCCCGTTTACACGCTGTCGGTTCGTCCTCTTGTACTTCCCTGTGATACAACTCGTGTGCTCACTGTGCCCGCCCGCCTGATAACACAGTGCCAACATTGCCCGTGTACTGACCCGACTCTCCTTGCTCGCCGCTCGTCCTGACCACTTGCCGGTTCTTGACCACGTTCTGATCGCCCGTCCCGACCGCCCGCCCGCTTGGCCCTGACCAAGACTACGCGCTGCGCTCCGCTGCCCTGCGCACTCGCTCTTCTGCACTCTCCGTCAGGTTGGTTCCTGCTCCTTGCCTCCGCAGTCTGCAACCAGCTTCGCCTCCTACTCTGTCCTCGACTGGTCCCACCTAAAGAAGAAAAACAAATTGATTTACTGGAATAAATATATTTTAAAAAATAAAGTAACAGGGACCATACCACCGAAACAGTGCACTCAGTCGCCCAGCTACATCAGCCAAGCCAGCAATCCAGCTTTCCACCTCCCCTTTCCCCAATTCAATAAAGTCCGTTCAGCACATGGTCGTTCGGTCTCTGCTCGTGACACTGTTCACTTGTATTTATTGAAGCCCAACTGTTTGCATTTGATCTTTGTTTTTGTATGCATTCAAGTACTTATTCAAAAGTACAGTTTTGATGAAAGCAAAAACACAAAGGTTTTTCAGTGAATAAAAAAATAGCTCACCGGCAAATACATTAATTCTGAAACGACAAATGTGTGCGTGTACTTGCAGGATTTGATATCGATACAGGCGCGCGCACGTGGGCTCCGCCACCCAACTCCTCTTGGGTGGTCGTTCCAGCCAAGGGAGGGCGGGGGTCTTACAAAGGAGGAAGATGTCGAGGCCCGTTCAAGTATTTGTTCCACGCGGTCACCATTTTGCATTTGATTGACGCCCAATGAGCGCCACAATGTGCGTCACGTTGGCAGGATAAGTCCCGACTTGTTCCGTGTTGTCATGGCTCTCAATGGGTGACCCGCACCGCGACGGGGAAGCCCCCCCACCCCCAACACACACACACACACACACACACACACACACACACACACACACACACACACACACACACACACATACATACACACACATACGCACGCACGCACACACGCACGCACGCACGCACACACACACACACACACACACACACACACACACACACACACACACTCTCTCTCTCTCTATTCCTTCCCCTAAGCTAAATTTTCACTCGTGTGATGCCAGCAGTAGGCCTTAAAATAGTTAACGCTCATTTAAACAGTGCGTCACTAGATTGAAAATCGATGCGTGGTGACGTCACATCGTATTGCATCAAAAAATAACAAATGAATATTTCAAAACTGTCCTTCCGTGGGATTCGACCTGAATCCAACAAACCCATGAAGTGTCTGCCGTCATCGTCGTCACGCCTGCGTGCGTAATTGCGTTTTGCGCACATTAGCTGAAAATAACTTGTACATTTAGTTGAACCAACTCGCTAATTGCTCACTTTGTATGCTAATTTTTGACACCTTGTTTGGGCTGAAAAGGAAGGAGGGCTAGTGTCTTTGGGGGGGGGCTCTGTGTGTCCTAATAGCACGTTTGGGGCTCTTGTTATCACTCGCCACCCAAGACGGTGATTCATGGGGGGCGGCAATTGTCGTGATGTGTTTGGACGAGCGACGCTAAACGTCTAAACGATGACTTGTGGCTTCCCCGCTCGCATTGTGCCGCCGCCTAGCCGCTCATTCGTCAACACCTCCCCGCATCGAGTGACACCAGTGTCGGCATATTTAGCCGCCAAAGAGCGCCCGGGGGGGGGGGGGGGGGTCGTTATATATAAGCGTGGATGTGTTTGTGTAAACACTGTTGCACCAGCCCGTCAAGTGGACTTGTTGGAATCCCCTCAAGTGCTTACTTTTTTTTCTCTCCTGATTATTTATTTGCGCCGAGCAAACACACTGTGGAGCTGGATTTTTTTTCCTATCTTTTTTTTTTTTTTTCTTTTATGGGTGTGCGCGTTCATGGCGGTGCCCACCAAGTTCAGTTTTTCCGTCCGGAGCATCCTAGACCTGCCCGAGTGCCATCCGAAGGCTTTTCCCGCGTCCTCATCAACTTTCTCGGCCGCGCAGTCGCCCTTCGCACCCCTCAACTCCATCTCCTCCTCTTGCATCTCCTCATCTTCCTCCTCCTCCTCCTCCTCGTCGTGGATGCTCGACTCGGACCCGAGCTCCTGCATGTGTGAGTGCACCTTTTTCTATCTTCATCCAAGGGATGGGGGGGATTGATGATGCAGGAAACTTAGTCCGTACTTCCATGTCACTCGCCAGGGTGTAGAAAACATTTTATGCATAACGACACAAAAAGATTCGAAATGAATAATGGTCATTATTTCTATGAGTAATAATGATATATAATTTAATGGCACTTTTTCATCATTTAATTTATATGTGTCGTTAATCTGTATCAGTTGTTTGATTTTGCTTAATGCTTACCTTGCACCTCTGTAATTTAGAAATATATTTGACCACTGTTTTCAATTGACACAAGCATCGTTTTCACTCTAAGATAGTCCACGTTTTCTAAAAAAAACAAATGGAAAAATTAATTTAATTAATTTCTTATTTATTTGCCAATATGTAGTGGACCGCTATGGATTTAGTTGCGTAAATGACATGACGCAGACAGTCACGCACACGTTTTAAATTGAAAGCTGACATGCGTGCGCCCCTTTTTGCAGCCTGGGATGAAGGCAGCAGCCTAGAGGCGTCTCCGGACTCTACCAAGCCGGACGAACCGTCGGCGGACGCCGAGCTTCCGTGCGAGGCGGTTTCGGCGGCTGCGGCGGCAGCCAAAAAGAGCAAGAAGCGTCGCGTGCTGTTCTCCAAGTCGCAGACGCTGGCGCTGGAGCAGCGCTTCCGCCAGCAGCGCTACTTGTCCGGCCCCGAGCGAGAGCAGCTGGCCCGCCTGCTCAGCCTGACGCCCACCCAAGTCAAGATCTGGTTCCAGAACCACCGTTACAAGATGAAGAGGGGCCGGGGGCCGTCGGCGGCGGACGATCCGCAGCAGATGCTGCACCCTCCACTGCTGCGCAGGCTGGTGGTGCCGATGCCTATGCCGTTGCCGGTACCGGTGCTGCTCGGCGACGGGAAACCCTTTCATACCGCCTACAGCTTACTGGACGGTTCGGGCGGCTGCGCGCAGCCGAGGACGCTCCGCCTACCCCTGGCCGCCTACCCAGGCCTCCAAGGCCTGGTGGGCCTTCAGCCGCCCGCAGCTGTGGCCCTGCCACCCCGCCAGCAGCACTTTGAAAACCCGGCGGCCTCCAGGCTCGCTTGGACGGACTTATGGGGTGACCCGGTCCACTTTGCTCCGTTCAAGTGACATGCACGGACTTCACCGCCTCCCTCCCACGCAACTTATAAGATCTCTTTGCACATTTTGTTTTTGAAATGCAGTTAATACTTTTGCCTGCAGAGTAATTCGACATCTCTGTAGGCTGCTGTTGACTTTGCTGAATGTGAGCGTCAGTATTATGCAAATTAGAAGCCAATATATTGTTAGGGAAAACGTATTTTTAGGGAATATGTTCCTTAAAATGCTAAATTGTATTATTTCTTTTGTAAAGGAATGCATAAATAAACGATTTTAAATACATGTAAAAAAAATTTTTTTTTGAGAGGCGCCTAAACAGCAATTTAAGGTGGAACAACTTTAAAATATTTTTCAATTAGGTTATTGACGTTGGCACAGGTTATTTGCGCCAAAATAATTTTATGCTATGTTGTTTATATAATATTATTATTTGGGGGACAATAGGGAGTCTTGAAAATGCGGGAAAGACCATTTTTACGTTCGCAAAACTAGCTTGTTGAATCGTCCAACTTTTTTGCTTTACAAAATGATTGTTTATTATTATTATTATTATTACTATTATTATCATTTTGTTTTGCAAAACACACCAAAGCCTGACGTAATGCGTGTTACTCCAAAAATATCATGATCACACCCCCGCCTGAAAAATTGGGTTAAGAGCCTTCAATGTGGTCTACTACAGCAGCGCCCGAGTTGCTTTTCTGATGTTGAAAAAAGTCATTATGCGGTTTAAAAGCTGTGCAAACATTTTTTTTTAATTTAAAGTAAAAAGGGAGCTTCGGCTTTGCTTCAGCATGAGAATAGCACCCCCCCCCCCCCCCCCCCAAGCATCCCCGCTTCCTTCAGTAAGGAGGAGGCGAGGCACGAGCTGTTGACGTCTGAGCAGAGTCGGATACATAAAACTCGACTCCTTTTCAGACTTTTAAATGCTCAGAGTTTGAAGAGGTTGACTTCTCTTGAGCAGCGCTACAAAATTGCCTGAGAACTGAAGAGAAGCCGCATGCGCTCGATTGAAAACTACTTTTCTGCTTACAGAATCGTAAAAAAACAAAATGTTCATTATGAACAAGCTGAGAAATCAAATGTTGAAAGTTGAGTTAAAAACAACTCAATTGAGCCAACTTTCTGGGTCGGTCCAATTTTTAACCCAGCACTTTTGAGGATGAACTGCTACTTGTTAAACAATTTTCAATATGAGGCTTAAAGTAGAGAAAAGTGTGATGAAAATGTCGAAGAGAATCGGCGGTTGGATGAAAATCTGCTTTTGGAATCGCCGGGTCATAAATAACCCATAACTTTCCCCGAGAGCAGAATTAAGAGAAGCAAGGATCGGAAGACATCTTTGTGCATCTTTCATCACCAGGAGACTGGAAAGGTCTTTTGTAACCGCGTGGAATGGGTGTTTAAAATGACGTGGGCGTTAATGCTGGGGGCTAGTGTTTCGGGGGTTCGGGTGGTCTCGTGTTTTCCCGCCCCCCAATAATGTTGTTTGCTCGTCCTGTGACCTCGCAGCCCATCGTCCCTGTCACCTGGTCCTTTGTGGCCCTCGCTGGGGCCACCTTGCATCACATATGGAGGGAGGGGCCCCTCTTTTTGTGCCCCCCCCCCTCCTGAATGCACCATTGTCCCCCCTCCCCTTTCCACCCAGGAGGGGGATCTGCAGAGGGAACAGACAAAATGTTTAGTGTTTCAATTTGCGCGATGTTTAATCAGTGGCTGCCTGCGAGCAATTTATGAGCGTGGCGGCCACAATGCCGTTGTGGGTGTGAGCATGATGGGGGCGGACAAAGACAAGCTTTCAGGGGTTGCCATTGGTGTCTTCCAGGAATTGGCGACGGCTCGCCGGCTCATCCCGTCCGGCTGTTGACTCGCTCCAGCACCCTCTTTTCACGCCACTTCATTAGACGGGAGTGATGTGCCGAGTCGGTCCTTGTAATGTTCCTCGAGAGCCGAAGACTGGTGGTTTGAGAAGTTTATAAGAGCTGAATCATGCGTTTTTCAGCTTTACACTGATAATTATCGGCATGTATATGCATTGGCGGTCTAATTTCTCATGAAACATGAGTCATTTTGGTAGCTGTTTTGTCTAACCCGCAAGTAAGACGCCTGGTTCACTCAAACCCCCGTTCGTTGATCAGCTTAAGGAGTGTTCAATGACCGCTTACAAAGTAGGACATCTCAACTTCAGAGCTGAGAAGAACCAGGGAGATAAAAGTACTGTTGCTTGAGCTTTTTATTCGCAGGTGGGCGCACGTCCCTCTTTGCCCACCAGATAGAGCCCTAACACCTTCTTTGGTAGCGGGAAACGTCAACGGTCTGCAATGGCGCTTTTCTCCACTAGGGGGCACACGTTTAACGCAAATTTACTACACTAAATCATCGTGTGACGCAGGGCTGTTTGGTGTGACGTCACTGATATGCTTGACCCGTTTTGAGCCATTTGAGTTTCGAGCGACTCCAGTTGAGAAAATAGAAGACAACATTTTCTTTCTTCATGAACAGAAATAGCATTTTGTAAAATATAAAAATAGAATATAAAACATCCTAACATCCTAAAAAAAAGGAAATATATTTTAGCATTTTTTTTCTACTGGAAAATAAAATTTGAAAATACAAGGTAATACATGTTTGTTGCTTACAAATAGAAAATAATGTTTTAAAATAGAAACTATTTCTGATACTCAAAAAATAAAAATGCTAAAAAAATATATACAATGATAAAATAAAAATGTTTTTTGTAATATGGAGATATGGAATAAAACAGTTTAACTCCTCATTATTGCCATTCCAAAATATAAACGGGAGTTTTATTATTCAAAATGGTATGACGAAACACATTTTTAATCATGCGTTTTTCCATATCAAATAAAAAATCGCATTCAAAATTACTTGACTAATATAGAAGACAAATCTTATTATTCTCAAGAGAAGTTTATATATATTTACAATGCAAGAATACAGTGTGAAAAATACTAGAAAATGGAAAACATTTTCAAACTCAATTGTAAATTAAACAATATTATTGTCAAAAACTGGAAAATTAAACGTTATCATAAAAATGGCAACTTTCTGTCCTCGGTTGGACCCACTGTCACGCGTGCACGTGGGCGGTCTATTAAAACAGACCGTGAAAGGAGTGAGTGGTTCTGTTCTCAAGTCTGCGGAAGACGAAGAAGTGGTCCACGCAAGACAGCCCACTGTGGCTGCGTGTCTCGTGCTGCTCATCAAGAGGCCCTCAGCAGTCAGCGCAGGTAATAAAGTGCCGCGCTGACGTCACCACAGCCCCCGCCCCCACCCTCCTCCGCCTTAAACGTGTGCTGCGTGGACCCCCCGAGCCAGCCACGGCCAGCTCCCACTCCACCCAATTAACAACAACCAGAAGGACTTGCAACAACCACTACAAGACGAGGAACATTAAAAAAAGGGGGAAAAAAGAAAAGAGAAAAACACAAGTAGAAGAGAAAGAGGAGACCCCCCAGGACAAATAATGTCGATGAGCCCCAAGCATACGACCCCCTTTTCCGTGTCCGACATCCTGAGTCCACTGGAGGAGAGCTACAAGAAGGCGGCCGCCGCCGCCGCCGCCATGGAAGCCGCCGGCGTTGGAGCGGCGGTGGCGGCCAACAACAGCGGCAACAACCTGGGGGGCTACCGGCAGCTGCAGGGGTCCCAGGCGGCCATGCAGCAACAGCAGCAGCAACAACAGCAGCAGCAACAACAGCAGCAGCAACAGCAGCCCCACCATCATCATCATCACCATCACCACCACCTGGGGCCCAACGCCGGTGGTGGCGGCGGCGCTGGCGGCACCGTGTCTTACCACATGAGCGCCGCCGGGGTGCCGCAGTTGTCCCATGCCGCCGCTGTCAGCGCGGTGGGCGGCTACTGCAACGGCAGCGTGGCCGGTGACCTGGCGCCCTACCAGGACGGAGTCAGGGCGGCCGCCGCCACCGGATGGTACCCGGCCAACCCCGCCGCTGACCCACGCTTCTCTACGAGTGAGTTCACGCGCACATGCGCGCCACCTGACATTTAAACAGGTTGTTTTTTTTACGGAACATTTCAAGGATCAAAAACTTCTATACTTGGTCAAAATGAAAAATAATACACTTTCATTGAAAATTACATTTATTTAAATTGCAAAATTTTAATATTTGTACCCTTTATTCTTATTCAAAACTAGAAAATATTGCAGTTTTTATTCACAACTACGTCTTAATAAAAATAAATAAAATAACTGCAAATTAACCGATTTTTATCATTTAAGACTGCATTTTTATCATTGAAACATTTTAGACGTCTATATTTTACGATGTGAAAATAGAAAATGATACCGTTTTTCCAATTTATAGTAAAAGAAAAATTATTGTCAAGTTATATTTATCATTTTATATAGATATAAACTGCCTTCAAAATTTTAATTCATATACTAACAGATTTGAAATGATGATTATGGAACTAATTGCAAAAATCTAACGGAAGTAGAAAACTATAGTTATTTACCATGTTAACTTTTCAAACCTAAAGACAAATAAATTTTTATTTTTTACAGCTGCAACAAAACATTTTCATTTGCTAGTTTTTGATTATTTGAGAGGTTTTTTATAATTATTGTTCAATAATACCTCTATTGTTAAAGATTGATAGTACATACTGTAATACAACAAAATTGAAGAGGAAAAAATTATTTTTTGTGATTTTCTAATAAAAATAGTGTTTATGATTGAAAACTACGAAATAAAACAAAGTATTTATTCATTCAAAAATAAAAAGTATACATTTATTTACATTATTTATTTTATTTACAACTACAATATACAATCAAGCAATTTATATAGAATATTTACCAAGTAAAAATATAAAATACATATTTTACACCATGAAAAAATATTTTTCATACTTATATTTTTTTAAAACAGCCACATTTCCATGACAGCACAAAATTATGTGACGATTAAATTAAACTAATTACTTATTATTGAAACAACAAAAAACAGTGAATTGACGTTTTTGAAAGGGGGGGTGCTTCACGGGGGCCCAAAACTTGGCCCACTGACAAGGCTTCTCATACCTCTCATGTCCACCCCCATGTACGCACCTGTCTATGTCTATAGGATTATTATTGCTATTATTATTATTGGTGGTGGTGTGCTTTTAAAACGTCTATAGTTTAATCGGTTCATTACACACACATAATTAGATTGTGGTAAAATGAGGTCCATCTTTAAAATAATCAGTGTTAATATAACATAATTTAATCAAATGCAACCAATGTACATTTTTTAATCAAATTCTATCAAAATGCTTTTTTCAGCCATAGACGTGAATTGAACTTTGTTGCTAAAAGTGGATTTATACTCCCCCCTGTAAAATATTGAACCTAATCCCAAACAAATTTACTGTTAAATTGAATATGGTTTTTTTTGTTTGTTTGTTCGTTTGTTTGTTTTAACAAATGAGGTTTTCTTATAATTGTGAAATCTGAGTACTTTTTTGATATATGTGCAAATTTGCTACTCAAAGTGTAATATGTGAACTGGAAAAACGAGTCTGTTGGATTTAGAGTAAAAAAAAAAAACAATACCAGCAACATGGGCTTTGGTTGCACGCTTTAAAATCTGCCCCCAACTTAAATATTACACTAAATAAAATTAAGTTGGTGGAACTTGATTTTATTGTTGTCGTTTTATTTTTTTTAAACAGGTAAATCCAACAACTTTTTTCCAGTGTGTGCATGTTTTGAGTTGTTTGAACTGACGAGCGCGCGCGTGTGTCTGTGTGTGCGCGTGCCCCTCACAGTCTCCCGCTTCATGCACGGCTCGTCGTCGGCCATGAGCATGGGCGCCATGGGCGGGCTGAGCTCCCTGGCGGAGGCCCACGCCAAGGGCATGCATGGCTCGCTGAGCGCCGCGGTGCCGCGCCGGAAGCGCCGCGTGCTCTTCTCGCAGGCCCAAGTGTACGAACTGGAGCGCCGCTTCAAGCAGCAGAAGTACCTGTCGGCCCCCGAGCGCGAGCACCTGGCCAGCATGATCCACCTGACGCCCACCCAGGTCAAAATCTGGTTCCAGAACCATCGCTACAAGATGAAGAGGCAAGCCAAGGACAAGGTGTCGCAGCAGCAGATGCACCAGCAGGAGGGCGGCTCAGCGTCGGCTTGCCAGCAATCACAGCAGCAGCAGCAATCGCCCCGCAGGGTGGCGGTTCCGGTTCTGGTTAACGACGGCAAGCCGTGTCAAGGGAGCGGGCCGACGGCGGGGCAGCAGCAGCAACAGCACCACCACCATCAACATCATCACAACCACGCCCACAACCAGCACCCGCACGGGCATCCGCAACAGCAGCAGCAGCAAGCCGCCAACGTGATCCTCATGTCCGGCCAGCAGCAGGCGGGCAGCGCCGGCCACTCTCCGGAGTTGGTGGCCGCCGGTGCACCGCCGCTGTCTGCCAGCCCGCCGGCGCTGCACGGCGGCCAAGTGGGCGGACTGTCGCACCTCAATTCGCCCGCCGCTGAGTACGGAAGCGCGTTGCAGTGCTCGGCGCTCTTGTACGGCAGGACGTGGTGACCAAAAAGGGGGCGCAAATGCGACTTCCTCAAGTAATCGCACATTTTCAAAAACAAACTTTTTGAGGAAAGGATTTTTTCCGGACTCGCTTTTTCTACCGCAACTTGTGGGATTTATTTATGTAAATTATATTAGCTCCAACATAGATTTACATTAGCTGCCTTTTTTTTTCTCCCTTGTCGCGCCCCTTCCTTATGTAAAAAGTTGGGATTTTCAGCTCTATTGTACAGTTTTTTTCTGTTGGGACAATCTTGCTGTCATTTGGTTTGGTATTTGTACGTTTATATGTAAATTATCATAGATATTTGACTTAACACGGAAAAAATAGTCTTATTAATAAATTATGGAAAGGTGACCTTCCCCTACACCTCTCTCCCTCATTTGTGGAATGTGCTGCCAAAGTGGACCTTACAATCTGTTTAAAAAAAAGAAATAGTAAATACAAATAGTACTGCAATAAAAAAAAAAACATGATGACGAAATCATAAATGAAACTAAACTTAACAAAATAGTATCTTCATTCGTGTTAGAATTCAAAATTCACTTGTATTTATTTGTAATTCATTTGAACTGGCCCTTAACAGTTGCCACACTTTAATTTATTAAAGTTGAATGTTACATTTTTGTATTACTAAACATGTATTTTGTTTTGTAACCAGTAAAAACAATATTGTAAGGGACATACGTAACATATCAATGATTTTATATTGTATGTTGTTTCCGTCCTGTTTTTCATATAATTAGGATGACAACTCGAGCTTGAAAAACACGTTTCTAGTATTACTACTAGAATACAGTACATCTTTATTCGGATAGCACATTCACAACAACTGTCACAAACATTAATGAAATATTTTCTAACAAAAAAATTCAAAATAATAGGCCAGCATCTTATCAGTACTGTAATTCATTTTTAAGTATTTGTTATTAAAACAGAAAACTCCAAGTGCTTTGACAGAACGTTTTTTTTAAAGTCCTTTCATTTCTTCGGCACAGATTGACGTGTTGACGGCAAACTCACGTGAAACGTTTCATCACGGAGGAGCAAACAGCAAGTCCATTCTTGGGCTTTTGTGTTCGGGCGGGTCCGTTTGCTCGGTCAACTCGAGCTTTTTGTTGCCTTTGTCTTTCAATGTTACTTTTTTGGGTGCGTGAGTCGACGCACATCAAACAGCAGTTTATCGCAGGCCAAACGCCATCTTATCACCAATCAATCAATGCTGGGAGAGATCACTAGCAAAGCAAATATTTGTTTTCTTTTTTATATACTTTGAATCGGACCCTGTTTTTTATAAAAAAAATTTCAAGGCGTTTGAGAAAAAAAGTCTAAAAAGATTTATTCGTCATTAAGGGCAAGGGGAACTGGCGAATGGGCGGGGTGGGGGTCAGCCACTCTCCCGCCACCTAACAATGTGGTTGCCAGGCAACGCGGCTCGCTGCAGGTCGTCTAATTTCAGGGTCGAAATAGCTTTTCAATTCCGTGTTGACACATACAATCGTTACAAAATGATCCGTGGAACAAGCACGCGTATAATGTCAAACGTGTTCGCGTGATATGATCTATATATCCTTTTACTGCGTTGCCCTTTGACTTAAAGCTGAATTTATACGCTCATTTTCACAATAATAGAGACATAGGCTTTGGAATCTTGCCTTATTTTGGTCAATTTGTTTATTTATTTGTTTGTTTGTTTGTTTGTTTGTTTGTTTGTTTGTTTGTTTGTTTGTTTCATTACATCATTTTTGTTACTCTATTGAACTGCTTAGAACAGGGTGAATTGTAATCCACGCTTTGCATTATATTTGGATTTTTCATATTTGCGATATGTTACCCCCTTCCCCCGTTTGGTGGCCCTAAAGAAAACACACACACGCACATACACGCACACACACACACACACACACACACACACACACACACACACACACACACACACACACACACACACACACACACCTAAACATAACTGCAAAAAAAATCCACAAAAACAAAGAATTAAAGAAAATTAAATCCAACAAAAACCAAAAATGTTGGGGCAAAAATGTAGTAAAACCTACCATTTTTTTGGAATAAGTGGTTCTTAAGTTATGGTGATGTAGCATATTCTTGTCAACAGTCATCAGTAATGTGTGATTCACAATTTTTGTGTCAGGTCCCTAAAAAACATCGTTTTTTGTGTCAGTTTTTCCCAATTCGTTGCAAAAATGATTTTTCGATGCTTGACTCCTTGTTATACATCTGTAATTGTTTATTACCAAGTAGCAGAGATGGGGACTCGAGTCACTGTGACTTGGACTCGAGTCGACTTGAGTCGCTGTTTTGATGACTTGTGACTTGACTTGACAAAAATAAAAAAACTTGAGACTCGATTTGGACTTGGAAGTTAAAGGCTCGGGACTTGACTTGACTTGAGACACGATGACTTGAATGACTTCCGTGTTATTTAGTTTAAGTTTTCAGTTTGAATATAAAATTAATAATACATTTAAAAAAGTAATATCGATAACACGGTAGGAGCGCAGGCTGAGAATGGCGTTGTCATGATTGGATCGCTACCCTGTCAATCAATCGTGCCCTCTCTACCTACCTAACGTGTTCATTGGAGAATCACGCCCCTTTATATCAGACATGCACAAACATGTCAGCGGGAGCGGTACCTTCGGCTATCGTAATTACCTTTATGACGGCAAAAGACGGACAGCACAGTGCAGAAACATTTCAGACAGCCAGACGACTTTGTCCGTTTGAAGTTTATAGAGCTCTGGTGTCTCCAGATGTTACAGATGAAACGTAAAATGTTTCTAATGTTCTTTAATGTGTTTCTTCTTTCAGATTTTTTTCAGATTATTTTTTCATAATTGCAACTCAAATGTGTCAGACACTGTCGGCAGAGGTTCATTTGTTTAGATTGAGCTGTCAATAATTGTATGAGGTAATTTCTTTTTTGTTTGATTCCCTGGTGTATTTTACTGAATATCAGTAATTACAGTGCAAATCCAAATTATTGTCATATTTTTTAAACAGGTTAGACACATTGGACAATGATGGTTACTTAAAGTTAGTTATATCTTGTCTTTCCACGTTACTAAGATCAGATTCTGCGGGTAAAATTGCAATAATAAGGTGACTTGACTTGGACTTGACTTGACCTATTTAAGGACTTGACTTGGACTTGAGTTGACCTATTTAAGGACTTGACTTGCCCAAGAAAAAAATGACTTGGGACTTACTTGAGACTTGAAGGTTAAGACTTGAGACTCACTTGAGACTTGCATATGTGTGACTTGGTCCCATCTCTGGTGATGCTACTTGGATTCATTTTATTGCAAAATTGTAGCATAACCTACAACGTTGTTGCCCCAACTTGCTTTTTTGAAACTTGACGTTATGCTTTTGTTTGGTCCAAGGTGACAGCAATGTGACTGGTGGAGAAAGAGCGGGAGCAAATTCCCAAGGCTGTTTCATTCCTTCTGGGGTCAGCAATCAAATATTAGAGCCACTCGGTGCTGGCGACCTTTTGTTCAACGTCGGCAAATATGTAAATTTGCCAATTGAAGGCGGTGGAAAGGGCAACGACGCATTGGCTTTGCCGTTTACGTCTTTAACTTGAATGAAGTGAGCAAAAGTAGAGGATGAATGTAGCGGATTACAAATGAAGCCTCCAAATATGTAATCTTTTCTTTTCATTGCAAACTCGTGGAATCCTTCAAACATAGATTGCAACAAGTGGCCCTATAAATTTAGCTTATTCCGCTTGCATGCAGCAAAGCAGCAAAATGCCACGTCACCATGTTTGGTTTGAAACCCAGGTTCAACTAATTGACATCAAACCACCTTTTTTCACGTTGCCGTTGCTGGCTGGCTTGTTTCAACCAGCAAAGGTTTTTGGCTGGCTCTATCAGAGCAGCACGTACGAGCGCTACCTGCTAGCTTAAACAAGCGAAGGAAGGAAGGAGGTCTGCATCAGCATGTCTGGTGAATAACATATTTTATTTCAAGTTTTTCTTAAAAAAAACAAAAAACAAGAGTGGGCATAACGTAGTTGACATGTGAAAATTGTTCAAATAATGTTTGCGCACGCTAACTGTGGTGAACTGCTAGTGCTCCAAGCGATTCAAGTGCTGTTTTTTTATTCTCAACTAAGCCAACGCAAGTGTTTGCATTGTTGTGGCACCATTGTGTGTGTGTGTGTTTGTGTGTGTGTGTGTGTGTGTTGCACCTGTTGCGCAGCTGTCCTTCAGATTAACGTCATTGTTGCATACGTCTTTTGCGTTACGGCTCATGAACGTACAGTTGCTTATATTAATTCAGTTTTATTTTGAAATGTAACCATCCATTCCATAGGCTATAGTGAGTTAGCTTTCCAGGGTACATGCTATACTTTTTGTTAGCAAGGGGGTTGAGCAATTATTTGTGGTGAATTGAGGCTGTTCGCTTCCGAGCTTGGTTCCTAAAGCCGACAATAAGCGAGTGTTGACTGTATTGTGTTCCATTATTGGTTTCATTGTCAAACAGAGCCGTACAGATTGCCGCCCTCTCATCCCAATGCACAAGTGCGCTCTCCAAATTCCGCAAGGGCTCGCCGCGCATTTGCATCCCATCAGCCTACAAGCTCATTCAGCTCATGGCCGCCCGCTTTGCAGCGGGAATGCCTTCCATCGCTCTGCGCAGCTTTTATTGGGAGAAATGCAGGCTGGGCCCAAAAGGAGGTGGGCTCCAATTTTCACGAAGGAAGGACGGTACGAAGGGAGCGAAGTAGGTGGTGGCAGGAAACAACGGAGGGATTAAGAAAGGATGAAGGAAGGATGGAAAGGACAAAGGATCTATGGAATGTATGTTGAAAGGAAGAAATAAAGGAATGGGAGAACCAAGGAAGTATGAATGGAAAGAAGGAAGCAATGGAGGAATGATAAAGTGAAAGTCAAAATGATAGGATGTAAGAAAGATAAGAAAAGAAAAGATATGACCAAGGAAGGAGGAAAGGAAAGTTGGAAGAAAGGGATGGATGGAAGGAATGATAAAAAGACATAAGAAGTAGAAAGAATGAAAAGAAGGAAGGAAGGAAGGCAGGAAGGAAGGAAGGGAGAAAGGCGTTCACAAGACAAGTTTCATAGCCTAACACTAACTTCAAACCCTAATTTGAAACCCTGTCTTCAAACCCTACCCTTCCACTTGAAACCCAAACTACTTCAAGAAAAGCAATCAGATTGAGACCCTTCTCCCAAGCAGATGCCGCAAGTCTGCGTTCTGCCAGTGAACACCTCACAATCAAGCATGTGGCCCCCATGGGTCTGTGTACAGTATCGCCCGGGGGTCCTTTGGGGGTTTATTGGGGGCTAACGAGGCATGACTAAACAGGTTAAGGCCACACTTTCTCTGTCAGCACCTCGCTGAGATAACTGGAGATTAAATGAGCCCGTCAATGGCCTGGCGAGGGCATCAGTCAAAGGGTCAAAGGGAATTGACGCACGCACCGCCTCCCGATAAACAAGAATTGTGTCAGGATCCAGATGTTTTAATTTTCTTCAACCACTTCACCAAATCAAATTGAGTAAATTCAAGACAGCATTTTTTTTCAGTGTATGAAAATGAACGATCCTCACTTTTGAGTTTCCTGATTCTCGCAGGGGCTGCCAAGTGTCCCACGTTCCGCATGTTGCTCACCCCCCCAAAGTGAATGATAGGTTGCAGCACCCAAAGAAGCCTTGAATGTTGCCAGACAATACGCAATCAAGATCCCCAAAATGTGACAGCTCAATGGCGTCCGTCTTGGCCGCCGCTATGATCCCAGCTGAGAAAAGGCACAAATGTCCATTTAACCCCCAGCCAGGACCACCCCCCGAGGTTCGAGGTAAATAGGACCTGTTGAGACTTAACATATTTTCTTCTACAGCCTGTGAGGGGATTAGCCGGGAGGGTGGTGGTGATATTTGCCCACCGCCCCCCCTCCCACTCTTCCTCCTCCCTTCTCTTTCTTAATGAAATATGTCATTAGGAGGAATTCATGTGACACAAAAGGGGCGACAGTCAAAAAAAAAAAGGTTGACTAATTATATAGTTTGCCCTGGCAGAGGCTGCGGGCAGGTGGCTGGTCCATCATGCAAATGGCTGCGCCGACGCAATTAGCCTCTGGCAGCCGCCTCAATTAACAATTAGCTAACATGCAATTCTGTGGCGCGTCGCCCCTGCCGGCTCCTTTTAGGCGCAATTGTCACCGTGTATTTTTCAATTGCTCAGTTGGAGACGTGCTTTTCTTAATGTGGTCAATTTACAGGCTCGGCGAACGGAAGTCGACCGCGAGGGGGGGCCGCCGGGGTAATGCTTCCCTTTCAAAAAGAAAGAAGAACTTTTTTTTTGAGGGGAGCAAGCGGAGTTAACTTTGAACTGCCAAAAAGGATTCTACCAGAAAATTTGGTGGAATCTCTGAAGTTGAACACCCTTGGAGTTGTAATTTGGGGTGAAACTATCGCTCTAAAAACCACAGCTGTCAAACTGCGTTCTTCGAGGGCCTCCATCTTGCCTGCCCGCCTCTTTTAGATGTCTGCCTCCTCCAACACACCTGATCACATGATCAGCAAGCTCAGCAGGATTCGATAACCATCCAGATCATTTGAATCAGGTGTGTTGGAGGAGGCATCATTCTAAAACAGGCAGGATACAAGGGAGGACCCGAGTTTGACACCTGGGGCGGGGGGAATCCCCAAATATGGAGATACTTTGTACGTTAGCATAGCATCAGGTCCGACTGGCACTGAAATGGCTGCCGACAGTTTAGCAGACCGACTACATGCTGCGTCTCGAGGTTCTGCTTTTCTAACCCGTTCCACCGATCCCCACTGATGGCCCACCGCCCCTCACGGGGGGCCCCCCTCCTCGCCGGGCCCACCCACACGCTCTTATTATTCCCGCTGGCCCCCGACATGACACGGGAACAAAGTAGACATTAAGCGACATTAAAGCCGGGGATGGAAGTAATCAGGAAGCCGTTATCTCTTAATGAAGCCAAACACATGCGCGGCGATACACACAGGCACTAATCAATAGAGGCTCCCCCGGACAAAGAGGGAGGCGGGTTGGGCTTGGCTCGAGGTCGCGCTCTGCGCCCCCCCCCCTCCCACAAATCAATTAGAAGGCTTGTTTGCTTTGACAGTCTACTTCCATTAATTACGTCTTCATTAAAAGTAATTTGTCAAGACAACATTAAGAAGACCTGTCCTGTCAGGAGGGAAGATTACGAGATTAGGGGCGAGCTATAGGCTGCCCCTATATGTATGTTCTTCTTCACAATCCCCCAAGCAGCCCATTTTCAAACAAAATAGCACACTTGGAACTAAATGCATTCCAGCTTTGTGTCATCCACAAAAATAAAATTTCCGTCGTCACATCAACACAAGCTGTGATTTTTTTATTGACACAAACAAATTGTTGCTCATCACCAAAGAATAACGTACCCACTTCCAAGTAGCAGTCAATGTAAGCGCAAAATCCTTATTTTCTGCTTGGAAAAGAGATGTCAGGGAAAGCCTACTAGAACAACTGAACTTCAGTCAGATGTGCTTCAAATGGTGGCAGGTATGTGCTGACTCGCTTTTGAATGCGATGAGTTCATTCTGAATGTGGCCACGTCTCCATTTATAAGATGGTGTACACTTGTGCAACTACATTATTGCAGTATCAGTACAGATAGGTTACATTAATAGTAGGGAAAAAGGTTTAGAAATGATCTTGGTGTCAGTTTTTTTTAGGTTCACAAAGTGTGTAGGGGTGTGTAGACTTTTGAGGTGCCACTACTGAAATATTTTAGTCTAAAATGAAACAATTAGAACTTTCATGTAAGCTAATTGCATCTGCATGGGAAAGGAGCTAATTTGTTTTAAAGCTCTTTTACTCCGCCATGATCTGCATGTCTGGTGTCCTTTTTCTTTTTTCTTTTTCTTTTTTTTGTCCAACTCCAGCAGCACAGTTGCTTTTACCAAAGGTCCCCTTGTTGGTTGCTATAGCATTCTCGAGCACCACTCTGCTAAATCCCCTCCCCCACACCGACCTGCTCTGCACACTTGTAATAAATTATCCTCAAGTGAAGTGAAAGAATAAAATATATTGGTTAAAAAAAAATGCAGCCGGCCCGGCGCACTTTCGCGAATCACCCCCTCGTAAACACTTTTGTGCGACGTGACCCTTTTGACAGTCTGCTGACTCTTTTCATATCAACACATATCAGATTGTGTTGTTACGCAATGTTTCGCGCAATCTTTAGGATGCGCCTCATGCCGAGCGTGAAGTGCAAACACATGCGAGCGGGAGTAGGGGGAGGAAAGTAGCGATTTGTTGATTAATTAAACGTGGCTTCTCCAAAAGATACCCCCCCCCCGCTCTCCCCCTCACAATGCGCCGGCGGCAAGTTTGCGGCAGCGTGAATCGCACTCCTCCTTGCTGTCATCTTTGCCAAATTGAATGCAGATTGAAAATATATTTTTGGCTCTTGACTGGGCCTATTCACGGCCTGTTGAATCGACGGCGCATCAATAAAAGGCTCCCCCCGTTTGGGAACTTGGAGTGATTGCGCGCGTATATTTTGAGGAATGGCGTTATAAATGGTTGCGCATGGGCTGAAGCAGCGAGCGCACAACTTGACAATCATTTCACGCACCTGCAGCGAAGAGGAAATTTTTGGGCAGTCATCGAATTTGTGTAAGCGTGCACTGGTATGAATTTGAGGCCATTGAATGTGCTGGAGTGAAAATGAATAGAGTGGAAACGCTCGACGTGCGGACGGACATTTACCAGCAAGATGACTTGTGCACCTTGCTAAATGTAGCCTATAGATGACCCATGTCTTTCCGCTTCATGCGGGCTCCCAGCACCACCCGGGATCGGTTGCCTGCTGAGTTCTGGCAAGAAATCAATAGTGCCGTGGGGGCGGGGGAAGGGTGACGTGGTCACGTGTCCTAATCATCTGTACATTTACCATCACAATCAACAATCAAAGCCAGGACGCGTACCTTTCTTTTGGGGGGCCTCCCGAGCACAACAATTTCCCGGCTGACTGCATGGTGGCGGCAAATTAGAAGCCTCGGCTCCCGTGAGCGGCGCCTAATGGCTCTGATTTGTGAACTGCTAAACGAGGTTATGTAAATGAGGATTGAATAGAGGCAGCGGGACCCCAGGTGACAGGTGCAGGCGCTTTTTTAAAAAATGTATCTAAAAGAAAGTGTGTGTGTGGGGGGGGGGATGAAATCAAGGCAACACGCAATATGCGTAAAATTGTGCTTGTATCGTTTGAACTGCATACTGTTTTTAACAATTATCAGCGCTGTACACAATGAAAAAGGGACAAATAATTTGTTTAAAAAAATGAAACCGAATATTGGAAATATCAGGATAGTCGTTTTGCAGTTCATTTAAAAATTGACAACATGTAGACCACATGCATGAGATACACCTCGCTCCATCGATGTATTCAAATTAGTCAGTTTTAGTGGGTGGCAACGTAAGATGGCCACCAGGGGTTTAAATTCTTCCGCGGCATGTTAAGTCCATTCAAATATAAGTCCGTAGGGAGAACGTAGGCTCAGTGTGTCAAACCATTAAAGTTCCGCTCCCGTTTCAGGGGGTAGAACACGGACAAATGAAACCAAGGAACTTGTCCTCAGACCATTTTTTTCCTAAAATGATTAACCCACGAAAAGAGATTTGAGGCGCGTGAGTGCCGCGGTGCTTTCTCGTTTGCCAGCAACTGTCATTTTCCTGTTGTTGTCCTCATCAGTCTCTCTCGCCATCAAGTGAATAGACGGCAAAATGAATAGAGCAGCCAGATTTTCCCACAGTCACTCAACGTGCGCACGCACACTCACACGAAAATCACCATTGTGGTCGATGCTACTGCTGCACAGGCTGCTCTGCACTCAACAACAATGTTCTCATTAGAGCATGACTGTTCCTTAGTATGAATTGTCAAGTGTAATGTTAACTGCTAAGTATGTCATTATAAACCTGGTTTTATAATTTTTAACTACGTTATAATGCGTGATTTTTCATCTAATGCAATTAACACATTCTGTATTATCAAATGTGTTTTTACATGCCAAAGCATCATTGTTTACAGTTATAGAGAAGTGACGAATTGAGGTATTTAAAACATGGTTTGAGAGCGAAAATTTAAAGCCTGAGATTAATTATAAGTTTGAAAGTGTGGACTCGATTAAAGAAAATAGAAAAATCTGCATAATGAGCAAATTAGGGTGTAAATGCTGGTGAAAATGCATCTCACTGACTCCACCCACACTATGGTGACCATTTCTAAAATAATTATGGAATTTATAATCAGGATTTTATTTTTTGGTTTTATGTGAAGTGGGCGCTCTTGGCTGCACGCGCGCGCCCACGCAGTGACGCGTACGCTCCGCCCTCCATGTTTTTCTTCCAACCAATCGGCGTGCACGTCTTCTGCTGACGTAAAACAGCAATGGCGGAAACAATGATGCTAACCGGTGAGAGTTTCCCTTCCGCGAAGGAGTCCACTTGTAGCAAATTGTCCAGCTACACGGACTGCATGAGTGCCCTGCTCAAGCTGCTGGCCGACCTCGTCAGCGAGGTTGGTTCGGTATTTTTTTAAGCGCGGAAGCCAGCCAAGTCTGTGTTGTTTGCTAGCTCACATGCTAATGCACGTCGCTGCTGCACGACAGCATTTCACAACGTAAACACCCGACATCCTCGCAGAAGTAAAAGCCTTTTTAAACTGTGAGATTTTGTTCACCACAGACAATCGTAGATGCTTCATTGAGCGGATTAGCGCCCCCCCCCCCCCGTGTTTTGTTAGCCAGGCCGCCATATTGGATGGGGCAGGTATAATCATACACCACTGCAAACACATGAATAGAACTTCGTAAAGCGACACGCTACAGTGCTCAAAATGTTTCTTTCCTATAGATTTCTGTGACGGATAAGAACCAAGTCATCGATTATTTTTAATGTTTTCACGAGTTTAGTTTATTAGTTATTTTATGAGTGCCGCAACCTTGCGAAAATTTAGTAATTGTTGCCAATGTTGGAGTTTTTTTAATGCAAAACTTTTTCTTTCCTTTTTCTTTCTCATTTTAGAAATTAAAGCAAGAAATCCCCCATTTATTAAATGAAGAATAAAAATACACAAAATGAAAACTTATGTTCACTACAATCATTTGAGGTAAGTTAATTGAGTGAAAAAATACTAAACATTTCTTGCTTTTCTTGTGCGTGTCTCAGCTCAAATTAGGTGACGCCGCTTTGAGGATGGAAGTCAACCTGGATGCCTTGAATCCACAGCCGTCGGACGCCGCTCACACTTACGACTGTCTACAACGGCACATCATTAAGCTACAGGTACACTACATGTCCTCTCAACATTTCACTGGGATTTTTGTAAAATTTTCTCAGGTTGTGGTAGTAAGACTTGGATGCCAAGATTCAAAACAAATTTGATGACTTTTTTTTTTTTACTATAGCGCTAAACATCTTAGTGGGCAAAATTGCTTTATTGACTCCCATTAAAACCCCAGTTTTTCATTACCATATAAACGCTTGTATTCACTAAACTTGTTGCTGAACATTACATTTTGTATTATTATTATTATTTTCAAATTTGACTTGCGTTATTGTCATTCAAAATAGTAAACAGAATGAAATCTCATTACATGGCACAAGCAAAACAAAACCAACAGCTACGACCAGCAGCGAATAATGTTGACGTGGAATAAATAGTGATGAAAAATAGAATAAAGGATTGGAAAAGTATTTGTATTCACTCCAGGCCATGTCGGAGAACCTCAAAACGCTGGCAGAGGCTCCAACTCGTGAGTCACTTGAGACCGAGAAAGAAATGCCGCATGACACCGCGTCCTCATCCGCCCTCCGCCGCAGCCCGTCAACGCCGCCCCTCCCTGACGCGTCCGATGACGTTTTGGTGCAAATCCGTGCCGGCAAGTCTGAGGTGGGTTACGCTTATGAATAATCATCACATCATTAAAGGGCTCGTTGCAGGCCCGAGATCTGGCAACAGGGGGAGGGGCGGGGGTCCTTTAGCGGCGCGGTCTGCTGTGAGAGACCGCGGAGCTTGGAGGACTTTGAGAGCGGGGCCTGGTCCTTGATGGATTATGAAGTGGATGCTCATTACTCTCAGATTGGATGTGGATGGAGGACAAGAGGCCCCATTTTGTTGTGCATTTATTTTGCTAGCCAAGCAAACAGTATTCATATTCTATCACGCCACAGTGGCCAGCCGGCCCGCAAGATGCGCCTACCTGGAATAGCAATTGTCATTCCTCATCATGTAAATTGTGACGCCCACAAACCCAGCGAGGTTCCCCTACCCCCCGCCCTCCCCTCCTGTTTGCCTCGTTACATTCTCATCACAGCGGCGACACAATTTTGCTTTGCGGATGGCCGATCAATCCATCGCCTGTCATTACGCGTGTCGTCCCTCCAGATCGAGCGCAGGATATCTGCATTTATGGAGCGCAAGCAGATGGAGATCAATGAAAACAACGTGCGCGAGTTCTGCAACGTGATCGACTGCAATCAAGGTGAGCGAGGTGGGGGTGGGGGGATTGAATGCGGCGTGGTGTGGAGTGGGAGCCCGCGCACAGATTGCCAATGTTTGGGAGAGAGCTGATTTCCAGCGGGCGAGAGGTCACGCCGGACTGAGCTGGAGTAGCTAACGGCCTTGGAAAACACGGCGGCCGTGATGTTATTGCACTTTTATTCATGTGATTTTCTTGTTCTTCCTCACCAGGGGAGAGCTGCGCCAGAACAGACGCCGTGTTCACGCCGTTCCCCGGATTTAAAAGCCACGTCAAAGGTGCAACTGGAACATAAAGTAGCAATCATTGTGCATTTACACACTAATTGTGTGTATAAAAAAAAACACAGACAACCGTTATTAAATTGTCAAAACTAATTCTTGAGATGAATTAAGGAAGCACGATGCATCTTGCCCATCTCATTTTAAACAAACATTGCTGCAAGTTCAACAAACATGAAAAGGAATTAACTGCTTTTTTTTTTTTTTGTAAATGTTTGTCACAGTCACGCGGGTGGTGAACACATACGGACCTCAGACCCACTCCGGAGGCCAAGGAGAAGCTGGCGAACAGGCACGAAGCCTTGCCACACAAGACTGCGGCAACCCAGCCATCGAGGAACGCCTCAACAACATTGAGGCTCACCTCAGACTCCCGACAGGTAATAGGAAAGCTCACCTCCTGACTGGAATTCTTTAGAACCCTGATGGATCACCACACACACATTTTTTATGGGTTTAATATGTGATTTTGGATGTTTTTTTCCTGCAGCGGGCCCAGTTCCTGTGAGTGTCTACCAGAGGCTAAAGAAGCTGGAGGACCGCATCTTACAGCTGGAGGGACTCTCGCCAGAGTATTTCCAATCCACGGTGAGGACATGCACGCTTTATTTCTCAAGAACCAGCCGGCATAGTCAAAGCTGTAAGCGGCTAATTGAAGTTGCTAGCTAGTTCCGCTGCTATTACTAGTAGCAAAGTCACCTGTGAGGCACCATTAGCCGCTTGGAGCAAAAATGGAGACTCCAGCAGAAAAGTTTGAGCTGGCAGAGGGAAAAGTGTGAACAAAAAAATATTGCCAGCGGGTCACTCCTTTAGTGAAGAGGGAGAGGTGCCATGTCACCGGCCATTGTGTGGGCCCAGGTGACAACAAAGGTGTGGGACTTGAGTCACATGACTCGAGGCAGACTTCAATATTCAGTTTTAGGACTTGGTAACATGCTCGGCTGAAACTTAGGAAAGGTTCAAGGTTCGTCTCTAGGTAGAGCCCGGCAATGAATCCAAAATTAATCGTAATTTTGATTTTGGCCTCTCACAATCTTAAACGTAATCAAAGTGAAACGATGAATGTGCCAAATGCCGTGGAGAAATTGACATGAGGCTATGAGGGCAGTTTCGGTGGTTAAATCATTACAAAGTTTTAAAATCAACGAATAATTGTCTTCATTAATTGTTTCACACGATTCATTGTCTTGTGTACAATAGTTTTTCTTTTCCTCTTTTAAGACCACATTGTCTTTCATAGTTAAATAGATCATCGTAATGATAGCGATAAATAGGTAACAATATTGTTAAAAAGGCAGAAACATTGAGGAATACTCGATTACATGTCTGATATTTTCGGGACTTCACGTGCTGTCAAAAGCACATGAGCAGAATGCGACGTGGTTTGATGGAAGACGTAGTTCCGCCGTGTGTGTGTCTGTGTGCGTGTGTCTGTGTGTGTGTGTGTGTGTGTGTGTGTGTGTGTGTGTGTGTGTGTGTGTGTGTGTGTGTGTGTGTGTGTGTGTGTGTGTGTGTGTGTGTGTGTGTGTGTGTGTGTGTGTGTGTGTGTGTGTGTGTGTGTGTGTGTGTGTGTGTGTGTGTGTGTGTGTGTGTGTGTGTGTGTAGAGACGTTTTCAAAGTGTGCTCGAGATGAGCCGCATCATGTCTCTCCGTCTCGTGATGCCGCCATCGCACAGCACAGCACGCTGCGCTCTTCAACCCCTTTTGACTCGCTGCATGTTTGTGCCAGCGCACATGTCGAGTGTTTCTGAATAAATCCGCGGGGTCTTTTCCAGTCCAAGTACCACTTTTTGGGGGGAGGGGTAGGGATAAAATGTATTTTGGGGGTTTGCTCAAGCAGCTACATGTAGTTGCTCCCACAAAAACGTCACAAAATGGCACTCAAATGAAGTTATTGCTGAAAAACAGTAGAGGGCGTCCTTTTGGTATGACGTCAACAAAAAACAGAAACGATTTTGGACTGGACAAGTCCTCAGACTTAAACCCTATAGTGCATGCATTTTACTTGAGACTTAGGAGGAGGCCGTGACTTTTTGGCTAATCGTCAAGGTGTCTACTTCTTTGTAGAACCTCCCACACAAGAGACCCAAGACCTCCCCTGCTCAGGTACACATTTTCTTTTTTGTTCTTTTTGGGATGCTTTCATCTCCTTGCTGCCAGGCTGACTTTGCTGTTGACGTTTTCCTTCAGGCCTGCAGTCTGACCGAGCTGGATGAGAAGATTAGCGCCGTCAAAGCAGCCCTGCTCAAGAAGGCCAATGACTTCCAGCCTGCATATGGACCCGAGTTCCCACTTTGACACGATTTGGTGGAATTGTGAAATTAGCTGTAGCAATGGACCCAGATGATAATGTTTTGGCTGACATAGAAAACTTACATGAGGAAACCAAGGCCTGTTTTGTCTGCGTTGTTTCAGTGCATCCCCAGTCAGGTATAATGCTCCCCTGCGTAAATAAATGTAAATTTAGCGCTTTGAACGTTGGACTTCTGCTGCATTTCAAATTCCTTTAATTGTTATTCTCTGATCATTTACATGGTTGTCGTTAGCCATCCTACATGCTATGTACGTACTTTAGCATCCACTTCATTAGCCACTTGTTCTTGTTTTTTATTTTTTTATTTAGGGGAAGTCATTTCTTGCTAGTCATTAGCTTAGCATAGGCTCCATGCTATATATTGTACCTTCAAATGGAGTGAGCAGCCAGACATGCTGCCATGGTGCTGTAGTTAACATTTAAAATTGTTCAATTTCATTGTTGGTATTTTTTTTTATTGTTGATTTGCTTGCCAGTTCAAATTAATAGTTGGAATTAGTGTATATTATTGATCATATCCATGACCATTATCAGGTTAGCATCTGATTGATCAAATTAACTTTTTTGTGTGTGTACTCTTAACTGAATTGCACTGCACATGCTGAAGTTTTTACATCTCTAAGTTATTTTTGACGCAAAAAAAAAAAAAAACTGCTCGAAATCAGCGTGGCTGGTTATCAGCGATGTGTCGAACAGACAAGCAGACAAATCAAACAACCTGCTAACAGCGAGAGTGCGCACATGTGTGTACACGCGCGTGTGCAGGCGCCACGGCGCGTAATTGGGAGGAAGCTGAGCGAGGCCACCTGATTTCTTTGCCTGACTGCTGCGTTGCTGATGATCCACGCTAATGGTTGTCATTATGACAAATGACCTGATTATGGCACCTCTTGTTTGCGAAACATCTCGCAGACCCAACAAAGCAGCGCCGCCGTCGCCGTTTAAACGGGCTGCCGCTGCGCTCGCTCGACGATGCCGCCGCCGCCGTTCTCATAAATGACTAAAGCGACAATTACGTTCTCCTTTTTGTCGAGCGATTGCAATGAAACAGGCTCGTTTTGCATTAGTGCTATTCAATTTCATTTACGTTGGTTCCAAACTGTTCCAGATCCAGAAGCACTAAATGAAATTCTGCACATTCAAACTTAAAAAACACACGTTTGGAAGTATTTGAGCGCCAGATTGCACTTTCTCACTTAGAGGCAAAGCGTGCTTGCTTCAAGCTCATAAAAAATGGTAGTTAAAGAGCCAGGACTAGAATGTGTGTGTACATAAATATACATATATACGTATTTATTTTTATTTTGAGCTCTGTACTCCTAATCAATTACAGGCCATTTAGTTGATTTAGTTAAATCAAAATAATCACCACAGTGGTGCAAAAACTGCCAAGTCATAAAACGTCAGCGGCAAACAGGTGTCACATTCTTCCGTGATTGCATTTACTGTAAGCGGTTTTATTCTTCGGTTACGTTCTTTGTCTGTCATGTCACTACTCTTTTCCCTTTGATTGATGGAGTGACCTCGGTACAATAAAACTTGCGTTCTTGCGTCTTTTTTGTCAGGATATATTATTGTTAACACGGAAATGGGGATTTCTTTTTGTGTTTCTTTCAGGTGTACCCCTCTGTTTCCTTTATTATTTCTTTGGCTCGGATCCTTCTGCGGATGTTAGACAAGGGGGTCGAAATGTGCAGGGACCACTTGAGCTGCTGCAACGTTGACAAATGGATTTGGGTTTGGGGCTCTGCTCTCTGGAGGTTTTTATTGTTCCCCTGGAGCTTTTGTCTCGCACGCGGTCCCCTCGTGAGGGTTAATGAGGACAAATTGCTCCGAGGGTAACAAATGGATTATGCGGCGGGACAAAAGGTTATACGCGACGGCCGGGATCTGCCCATCATGCGCCCATTGAGCCCGGCGTCCTCCTCAAGTGGCTCGCCAAATATCTCATTATCTTCATCCTGCCTGTTTTTTAGTTCGTGGCAAGGGTTGCGGCCTCCTGCGGGGAACTTCGGCTAACTGCAACGTTCTACAAATGGTGGCCCGCCGTTGTCAAAGTCAAAGCTCCAGAGGTGAGTGTGATTAAGAAAGTAAATACATCAAAACTCTAGATAGATTACGCAATTTACCAAAAATATATTGTAGGAAATCGTTGTGCTGAAAAGGTTTGCCGGCGATACTGGCCGTGTCCCAATTGCATTCATTTCTGTTTTTACGTCGATGTGATCTTCATCGTCAGTTCCGGCCCAAGTTCCAATCCAAAGTACAAATAAACCAAGAACTCAGAGGAATACCCGATGTGAGCTAGCTTAAATCGAAGCCGCATCGCCGGTCCGATACTTGTGAAGGCTTGACTGGGAAAATATCCCAAGATGTAGTTTGTGCTCAGCCGTTCCAATTTCGTTCTCGCGTACATTCTTCGAAGTCCGCGCTTGGCCAATTTACGTTCCATGCGTTCCTCGTGTCGAGAAGCGGCCATTTTGTCTTTCGTCTCGGCCAAGCTGGGACGTAGCATGACTTGGGACTCATCCAACTTCAACGCCATTAATTTGTCAATCGCTCGCTTGTCTTTGAAAACAACATTTTTTTTATTTCAATTCCTGCAAGCGTGGAACTTGAGCATGGCTGCGAGGTCACGCGGGCGACGTTTGTCCTTTCACGCTAACAAAGCGTCCACTTCCGCATTGACTCGGGACTAATTCCCACCTGTCAATCACCCCCCGTGTCTCACCGAGTCTTTTGGGAGCCCGGCTCAAAAGACACAGAGGTGTTCCTTGTCTACACCCCCCCTCTTCTTTCCGCCTGTCTTTTGGAGTTCATAATTTTTTTTTCCTCCCTCTGGTGAGGTCGCCAGAGAGGATTCATATCTATTCATATCTCGGCAACTCTTAATGGGCTCCAAGCCCTCCAGGAAGAAAGCTCTTTCCTGTGACTAGTCAGCTCCAGTCTTTATTCAGCCGGTGGCTCGGTGTCAAAAAAGACTGTTGCTCGTTTGAGCCCGCGAACAATGAGGAACAAGGCTGAATCTCGAGCGAGGGGGGGGGGGACAAAGGAGCGAAAACAGGCTTTTCACTCTGCAGAACATTAGATTCTGACACATTTTGCCATGGCAGTTTTTCAGCCAGCACCACCACCAGCCCTTTTTCCTTCCCCATCATGTGAGTGCCGTGGCTCTTTTTTAAAGAGACCACCTGTTGGCAACAAGCCCGTTCTTCATTACAGCCGGAGCCATTATCGCAAGGTGACGAGCGCCACAGGCTAACTTTTTTAGCTTAACCCTGCAGAGGCTTCTTTCTGTTGCTGCTGGAAAATCATTTTTCTTACCCCCCCTCCACCCGGTTGGTAATTTTCAGGGCTTTGGTTTCTGTGAGAGGAAGTGATTCATTTGTGCTCTTGTTCATTACAAAATGATGCAAAACAAAAGGACTGTTAAAGAGCTCACACGCACCGTCGATAATTAAGATTGTATGACAATTTGGAGTAGGCTGTTTAATTTTGATTTTGGTCTTAATATTTTCTCCCGAAACGTTTTTCAACAAAAATATTATATTTTGCAATTGTTTTTATTTGTTGTAAAAATATCAATTATCAATGTAAAAACAAAAATCCTTTTGCGAAAGCGAACTACGTATATGTTTGTCTATGAATTTTTACATATATGAGCACTTTATTTAGGGTCTTAACTTTTACCAATTTGATACTTCATAAAATGGGGCAAAAATGATTCCACTCTGGATGCTTGGGTTCATATGAGAGTTTATTGTGAGAGGAAATTAGACAAAAAAGTCATTTTTAATAATCTGCCATTCATTTATTAGCAAAATTTAAATCATAACTGACATAAAATATCAATGGAAAAAAATACCCAGAATTAGATATTTGACAAAAAATACGTTGCGGCTGTTTAATTTGTTGTAATTGTTAAAATTATTTATAATCAATAATTTAAAAAAAGTTGACCCAAAACTAAAGCTTTGGCGGCATTGCGACAATAACGAGAGTACAGAAGTTTCCAATTTTCCCCAACATCTTTGTGGGCACAAGTCCCACTTTTTGCTCACGCTTCTTGTCAAGTGTCTTTTTGGGCTTTCACATCGTAACCTCAAGACGAAATACGTCTGCCATGCCATCACTGTGGGGACACATGTAAGAAGGGGCGACGGTGAACTTATTGTCATGCACCTGTGACCCCCCACTAGAGATGGGGCGAAGGGGAGCATCCCCTCGGAGCCCTCAACAAGTCAGCTGCTCCACGCCAGCCAGCGCCGGGCTGTGTGGAGTTAAAAGTGGCAGCAGGGAAGCAGCGGGAGTGGAATTCAGGCAATTACAATCAAGTCGGGGTATAGTTAGAGCGCGGGCCACGGCAGCACCTGAGCTGGATGCTGATGAGACACTTAGCCCCCGACAAGCAACCCCCAGCTCCCCTCCTGCCCTACGCCGGTGGAGTACAAATACTTCCTAACTGTACTTCATTTCAGAGCGGTTCTCTTTGCTGCGCTGCGTCCAGTGTGTGGACTTTAGATTTTTTTTTTAATCCAGTCAGCCATGGTGAGTTTTTTTAAGCAATTCAAATTTCGAATTTGTCAGCATTTTCCATCCTCTGATTGGTAGGTCAGAGCCAACTTGGTTTAGCAAAACACATCTGTGGCGTGCTGGATGCCGATGAGATCCTTAGCCCCACCCCCACCGACACCCCCAAGCTCCCCTCGTGCCTTCCACGAGTGCTAGGAAGTAACAAAGTACAAATTCTTTGTACTCCTCCTCCTCTGCGCTTCTGACCTACATTTACAACCTCAATTCTAATAATAAAAAATAAAAAATCCCAGCACACTATTGCATATATAGTCCTCCAAGTACATATATGTGTGCTTCAGTGGCGTAACTTTGCTTTGACACGGATGGCGGGGAGTCAATCGCCCTCCATCATCTGTAATTGACTCTCATCGGTCAAGCATCCCTGAAACCTTCCGGACATTGCCCAGAAAAAAAAAAGTTATTTGCGCCACGAGCCTCTTGGCCTTTATTATGTGCTACACGCTTCCTATGCGGAGCTGTTCAGGAATATCTACGATTCAGAGAATATGGAGGGGGGGGGCGTCACAATGACTCTTATAGCAACCCCACCCACCCCTGAAACGTTTTTTTTTTTTTTTTAAAAACCCTCGTTCTTGAATCTTTTCCGGGAGAAGAGGTGCAAGTGAGATGGGGCGCCCGCCTTCTCTCTTAGTCGCCGCCGGCGCCACCGCCGCACTCGGCTCAAGCATCATCAGGGTGCTGAAGGGGGCAGCACGCTGTGGATGCGCCACAAATCGACATGTTTTTCAATGTAAAGATGCCACTGGGCCCAGATGGTTCTCCTGATATGTTTGACACCGCCAGAACTACAGTAAAGGCATGTCTTTAGAGTCAAAATTATTAAGATAGGCAATTAGGAACATTTTTAGGGGCGCGTCTACATATGACAATTTTGCTTGAACCTGCACGAGGCTTAGCTTAGCATGCTAGCAGGCTACGAGGCAGAGTGTGTTTGCCGCCAGCCAAAGGGGAGGTCAGGTGGGGGGGAAAAAGCAGAACGCCTCTCCCGCAGTTTCTGTGCCATAATGGTTGTCTTTTGATTCTCCTGCCGGCGCCTTTGGGAACGCCGGGGATTGTCTCTTTGAAATTATTCCATTTTGCCCAAGAAAAAGAAAATGGATTGCGCTGATCCTGTTTTGTTCCAGAGCGGGGAGGGAGGCTCGGGGTTGTCAGGGGGGTAGTATTATCCCAGGCTGACACCGGTGGCGAAGAGGCAATCACAGTGGCCCGAGCTCCCGACAAAAACACTCCATCTGCGAGGAGAGGAGGAAATCACACCACAATGATGGCCGACTCGCCCGCGCCTGCTTCTGGCAGCTGGGCGGCGGCGACAGCCCGGCTTTCTACACAAACGCTAAGAAAATCAGCAGCTGGAGCGCACAAAAGCCCGAGTGCCGCACCTGCTGGCGTGCAACAAGAAGCACCGTTCAGTAGCAGGCCAAGTTGCTTTCTGCTGCCTACTTCTAAGGCTCCACCATGGATGCCATTCCTTACCGTTACCATTGAACGCATCTTACTTTGATCGGAATGGAATTCATAGTCTATTTTTTTATTTTTCCCCTGTATAACATGTGTGTTAGCAAGCCGCGGCGCGCTAAACTGCTCGCTGGCAAAACAAACGCGATGGGAATGTCAAACTCAAGCCACCCTCTGTTAGTATTCAGCAGCGTCACCTCCTTCATGTCCCCTACCTGGGGATCAAAGACACGAAAGAGAGCGACCTGACCCCATGTCCCAATACGGCCCCCCCTCAGCCAAGCCTAGCCCAGCCCCGCCGCGCTATTAGCAAACAGACAAGAGCCCAGCTGACACCACTTTCAAGCTGTGCCGTGCGGACGCAAGACTGCGATTACGGAGCAATCCTGAGCAGAACCCCGCCTCACCGACACACACACGCGTGTGTGAGCAAACACACCTTGCACCACAAACTCACCTATCTCACGAATAGATGTTAATCTCCCGCTCGCGATGGCCATGAATAATCAATAGGCCACCATTTTCTTACACACAACAGGTCATTTCCCAAGAGTGCTACTCTAGCAGATTCCAAGTGAACGTCTGTATGTACGCCCAAATTGCACGTCCAGGGCCAGATGAATCGTTATTTGGAGGGCTTTCCCACACGTTTTGGTAGCAGCCCCAGATTGTGGAAAATTCATCCTCAGAAGACAATTGTCCTTAGCAACCATGTTTGGTCTGAAGCATTTTTGTCACCCGCTAAAATTTCAATCAAATTGGTTCCATTGTTTTCCTACCCAATCAGGTTTTAGCCTTTGTGTTACCATGACAACCTAATGTACCAAATGCTTGTTATTAGATAGTAGATGTTGTTGCTTTTTGGTATCCTATCGATTGATGGCTTCTATAATCGGGACCTGATATTGGCGGCATGAAGAAATGGAATAAATCGTGTAAATCCCGCACCGAAGGCTGAGCTACTTTAAGTCCAGCCTGCCACTGACACACACTTGCGCGCGCACAAATGTACGGCGAGAAAAGTCCCAGTTTGATTCGCACAAATCAATCTCCCGTCTCTGTAGTTGAATCCGCGATGGCTCCTGACACTAATAAGGGATTGAGCAGGTGAGGCCTGCTTAGGGGGGGGGGGGGGGGGGTGCTTTTGGTCTGGGGTGGGGGCCGAGGGGGGGGGGGTATGCTGGCACAAATCCAGTGCAATTACGGTCGAGAGAGAAGAGGAAGAAGTAGCAAAGATGGAGGAGAAAGCAGCGAGAAGAAGAGGGTGGAAGGGAAGGCGGAGGGGGGAAAATCGATCCCATCTGTGGTATGATGGTTAATTAAAGCAGCTCTTGAGCGGGGGCCAACGATGAGAGGCTTGGCCGGGGCCGGGGGCTCCTGCCCGCCCGCCTGCTTGGAGGCGCCGCTCTGATTACTGCCACCGAATCGAGCGTTTCTGAGCCATGAAAGGCAGGGAGGCGGTTGCACGTGCAGAAGGCGGAGGGGGCGGGAAAAGGGGGGCACCGCCCCTTCCCCCCCACTTGAACATACGTTGAAAGAGAGTGCAAACATTGAGGATAAACGCTAATGAATTGTCACGTCGAGTTCGGCAACAAGATGAACTTAAAGCAGCAAAAAGGCCATCTTGACACTTTATCAGGCGCACTTGTACAATCCGAGACAAGAGCAGTTTCGATGGCGGACATTTTCTTCCCAAGAGGCGAGATTTTACGACTTCAACACGTATAAAACACAGCTTGCGTTGTGGACCGACACAGAAAACCATGCAGCAATTATCGGTGGCTGTGCGAGTTGTTGTGATGCAACACAATTTTTTATGTTGCGTTGTTAACAAACGCTAAAAACAAAATTTTTACCTTCATGCGTGTGAGATCGATTTTATTGGATCGTTAATAAATATACGTTTTCCCTCGTTATCGGTAAAATCAAGATTCTGACTCTCAAAAGATCAATTGATTAATGGATTAGTGACAAACACTATGGTAATGCATCGAAATCCCAAATATTTTTGTATTTAGTTCTCGAATGCTAAAATGGTTTCTGACTTAGATGAGTCAAAATTTTTATAGCGTTGCTATCCGCGTTCTCGCGTTGGTAACAAACGGTAGATCGAGATATTACGACTTTTCCGCGTTGAGTGAGGCTTCTGACAATTGCCATCCGACGACGTTGATGCATGGAAAATGGAAATACATTTCATGGGTATGTCACCATGTTGTTAAGCTATGCTTAAAAAGGATTTTCCGAGATGAAAAAACACTGCACGGATGACATACAATCATCCCCGGCGTATGAATTATGTATCGGGCCGGCGATGATTGGACGCCGGCGCGCTGATGAAGGTGATAGATTGGGAAGATGAATTGAAGGTGCCAAACGTGCGTCCGAGGTCAGCGCCCGCCACTAATTGGGGCCGGGCCAGAACGCTTGGCGCCTTAATGAGAAAATGACACGCTCTCGCTCGGTGGCAGTGCCGTCATCAGACGTGCTCCTTGTCCATCCATCAGGCCCGTTTGTGAGAAGTGCCACACTTCATCCACGTCAACTTCTGCCAGCATGACTGCAGAGCAGTGTTGTGCTCAAGACCAGGGGGCGGGGCATCGTTTGAATTTGCACAATGCCGAATCGGGTTCCTCGATTTGATTTCGATTCTTAACAAGTCTCAATTCGGATTCTTTTCGAGGGGGAAGAAATCAGGGGGCTAAACAGAATTAATTTTTGAATGATTTGAATTTCATGAGCTTTTGTCAACTTTCCTATGTGTCGCCGCTTGTACTCAAGACGTGTAAATGAACAGCAACCCCTGCAAGCTTTCTCCTTCATAATGTAGTGCAAGCGATGATGTCATGTTTGGTACCACGGGCGTCTACGTAGCAAAGCGAGTGAATGATTGACAAGTGGACATGCACACATTCCTGCAATGGTGGGTCACACCCGGCAAACAGAGCAACAAGGCCCCGTGACTCAATCTTGTGTCAATTTGGTGAAAGCGGGCGCTGTTTGGCCTCCTTTGTGCCGCTATCAGTTGTTTTGGTGTTTGAAGGACAGAATTTCAGAAGTCCGTTGCCACAAAAACTCCACCCACGCTCAGGTTTTGCCTCAACGAGCACCAAAACTTTGGCTGGCTTCAGAGTCCCTTCCGGTTCCTGCTGGTACCCACATCAGCATTTTTGTCTTGTGGGTCTCCTGGCCCCTTTCCTTGGACTGCCGATTTGCGGTGCCAAACGTGGCTTGGTTCAGCTCGCAGACGGGAGAGACAGGCATGCTTGTACTTTGCGCCCTCCTTGTGGTGGTCCAAGAATAGGATCAGTCAAAAAAGGACGGCAAAATGGGGGCGCCCCCCGCAGCGCTAAGTAAATATGCTCCTAATGGCCTCTGATGAATTGTGCTCGGCTCTCGTCGGCCGGGAGAAAGCCGCGTAATGACCCGTGTGCGTCTCCGCCGCCGCCACCGTCTCGCCCTCATTTGCTCCTTGCCGCTTTTGATTAAGAATTAAAAAGGGACGGCAAATGGCGGCCGCCTGATTGCCATATTTGATTAAGAAATGTCACGGTGGATGTTGCGCTTTTGGGGATATAAATATATATTTCTTTAGCCTGGTGCCTGGCACACAATGGCTGCCAATGACGTGAAACTTGCGCTAATCAAACTCATTCTTCGTCTGTCGAAATCACAACCCCCCCTCGCCCCCCCCCCCCAACACATATGCCACAAAGTTATTTCGCGGAGCCTTTTGGAAAAAAACGACCCTAAGGCTTTTTATGATGAGCTTACCATGACCCTAAGCCTTGACCCTTGACCCCTGACCCCTCAACCTAATAAAATGAACATAGTAAGGTAATTTTTGAAGCTTTTGAATTTTTTTTTTTTATTCAAAAAGAACCTTGACTACGTGTACGGTAAGGCTAAAAAAATAAAAAACATTAAGTATAGTAAAGCTTTTATTAAAAAAAACTAGAAAATGTGCAGAAATTGATGTAAATGGTGAAATGTGAAAATTTAACACAATAATGTGCGATAATGACAATTTAGCATTCACACCAATACATTAAATTATTTCTATTAAAAAAAAAAATTCCTCCTCTTTGTAATTATCCATGACTACTAATGCAATACTTTCTTGACATACTGAGCTCAACAAGTTCTACGGTCATACTTTTCACATGAAGACCCTGATACCCCCCCAACCCCACCCTTGCTTAGCGTATCCATAAACAAAATCAGTGGGTACAGTAAGGCTTCTAATCAAAGCAATCAGAGCTGTTTTCAAAGGTGTAGCAAAGCGACGCCGTCTCATCTCCGTCTTTGCTTTAATTACTCGACGTCGGATTGGAGCCGGCTGGTGATTGTGCCTTATCACCTATGTGCCGGAATAAAAGCCTGTCCAATTACTTTGTTTGGATGCTAATGATTGCGTTTCATTAGCGTCCGCCTTCAGCACCCACTAAACGGATGAATATGCCATCATTGCAATTATTTGGAATTATGAAAATTGCTTTCGAAAAAGGGGACGTGGCGGGTATCATCAGTGGCGTCATAATGCCGTTTTCATTCCGAGAATGCTTTTAATTGTCGACGCCCCGCACTGACAATTAATCATTTAATTGCATTGTCTTGGCGTAAAACACAACGCTCCCGTCTTGGCCCACCCAACACGTTTTCACGACTTGGCTAACTCTTGAAAGTGGAACCTAAGTCCTGTAAGATCACGACGGCTCGTGTGTCCAAAAGCCGAGCTTGGTAGCTCATCAAAGTGGAACCCTAATCTCGATGAGCTCGTAAAATTGTAACCGAGATGCTTGATGCAGTCACTCAAGAATCGCGGTTGGAGAACTGTTTCGAGCCTAGAAATGGAACGTTAATCTTGGTTAGCTCATGAAGATGGAACCAATTACTGTGAGATGCTTCAATTGGTTTTTCTGGTTTATTTTGTTGTTAGTATATTGTGGATATTATTATTACTTTGTGAAAACAAATTCTGGGAGCACATTTGTTCAGTTTGATTGGCGGCATTACGTGTGAAGTCAAGAGAAGATAAAAGTGGAGAGCTGGGGGATGAAACAAAGGTGCAGCACGTCAAGAGCGGGGGTAGTCTTGAGTGACAACCTTGAGAAGCTCTCCATCGTCTCCGCCATTGAGAGGGAGGTCAAGTGCGCCCCCTCCGACACACACACCACCATGCAGCAGCATCTCACAATCAAGAGGCTCGCTAGCCCCAAATGATTCCCACTTTACTTAATGTAATAATAATAAACACACATGGCGTGAACAGCCGTCAGTCCTTTCACAAACGCACAAATCCGTGTCCAGTCGCATACACAAATCGTGTGAACGGCGGCCGTCAAAATCAACAAAGACGTCAAAGAAAGATATCAAATGTAAAGCTCAGAAATCAATCAAGATCAACGATACAATGAGCCAGAATCAGTGTGAGTCATGATGAATCAAACGTGAATCACATTTAAATCCAGAAACAATCAAATGGGGGTTCAAATCAGGGTAAAGTGGGAAACAAACAAGAAGCAATGTAAACACAATATAAAATGGAAATGGGAATCAAATGTCAGTTGTTTGTTTAGCGAACAAATAAGAATCTAGTTTACGTCACAATTCTGAATGAAATAGGAAGCAATTGGAATCAAATATGAATCAAGTAAGTGTAAAATATAAAATGTGTCATGTATTGTTGGGAGTGAAATGTGAATGGAAAGAGAATTTAATTTGAATCAAATGTGAATCAAAGAGGATTGAGATATGAATGGAATGGGAATTCAATTTGAATCAAATGTGAACTGGTATGAATATGAATGTGATTGATTTCTGTGACCTGCAGATGAGCATTGCCAGGCTTTCAACATGGCGACCTGCGAGAAAAAAACAGGATGGACGGACGCACGCTTTGACTGACGGCAGACTCCAAACGAAGGCCGACAGAAACAGAGAGAGACAGAGAAAGAAATAAAAAGAAGGTAGAGTGCACTCGACGGACAAAAGCATTGCGCCCTTGGTAACTTTCAATATCCACATTCTCCCTCTCGCTACATTTTTTTTATTCAAATGGTTGAGGCCGTGACATTTTGGCAAGTTGTCAAAAGTGTCTTGGGGCCAGCGGGTCAAGCAGCACGCAACAAAGATGGAGGCGTCTGAGGGACAAGAGCCCCCCACCCCAACCGCAATGAATGGCCAGTGCGGACCTGCGCCTACACAATTGTGCCACCTTCTGGAATAAATGGGACCATCTCCATCAAGGCCGCGTCAATGGGAATTTCAAGTGGCTTAGCACAGAAAGCTTTGCTTTTGCTCTTTATGTCTGTTTTTTTCTTTTGCAGAAATGTTTTGTACGTTCTTTTCAGCTTCGCTCTTCAGCCTGCCACAGAGATAGCAAGGCATTAGTTGTCAGTTCACCCCTTCAACAAGGCATTTTACAAATACTGGATCTTGCCTAACCATAGTTTTAAATCCCAATTTGAAATCCTAACCTGAATTTGATTCAATACTTTGGAACCTTAACCCTACTTTGAAACCCTAATGCTAATTAAAAAATCTAATTAGAAACCCTATTTCTAGTTTGGCACCCTGACCCTAATTTGAGACCCTGGTTTGAAAACTTAACCTTAATTTAAAACCCCAATTAGAAACCCTGACCTTGATTTAAAACCCTATGACATCCTAACCCTAGCTTGATACCATACTTGGGAAGTCCAAGTCTAAACTGAATACCTTATTTCAAAACCCTAATTTGAAACCCCAAACCTAGTTTGAAATTTTGATTTGAAGCCTCAGCCCTAATTTAAGACCCTAATTTGAAAAACCAATCCCGAATTTTAAAATTTGAAACCCTAACACTAGTTTGATTCAATAATTTGAAAGCCTAACCCTAATTGGATGTTCTTCTGAAAGAACACACGTGTTCAGTCAGGACCAGGCGATGAAATGTGAGAAATGTGACGGCTGACAACGTTTGAACTTGAATACACATCAATTTCGTTACATTACGTTTCCTTGTCATGCAAAGAAGCCTCCACTTTATTGGCCAGCTGTAAACCAGGCTGAAGGCCGCTCACCATCCATTTCCATCCGTGACGTGACAATGCACGCATTCCATCTGCGCACGGTGGAGAGCACTCGTAAGCAAACGACCTTCATTGTTTTTTTTGCCGCTCGCTGGGGCGGCTGGAAAAGAAAACTTGTTTCTGCCACGCTTTGAATGAGCCGCCGCCGTCGTCTTTCAAGGACCAAGCGAGCAAGGACAACTCGCGCGCTCGCACGCGACAATAGGCCATCTATTTAGCCACAGCCCACGCTCATTGTTTATTTATTTATTTTATTTAGCTTTGAATCCATATGTTATTATTATGAGCATTGCAAATGAGCGAGGGGGGACGCTTGGAGCTCTATGAGATCGTGTAATTTCATGTTCGGATTTCAAAGACGCGGTTACGGTTTTAAGACAACGTTGAGATTTCAAGGCCGTGTTTAGGGTGGGGTTTCAAGCAAAGACGGTTTCAGGACAGTGTTTGGGTTCCAAATTACGGTTTTAAAAAGCTATGAATGTTAGGTTTTGATGTAATGAGACCCTCTTCAGATGGCACGGGGAAGTGTTTCCATGCCAGTGGATTAGAATTTTAAATTAGGGTACTAAACAAAGATTAGGGTTCCAATCAAGGGGTTTCAAGTTATGGTAGCGTCAGAACGAGTTTCAAATAACAGCTTTCAAATTAGAGTGTCAAATTAATTTTCAACCAGGGTTTGGGTATTCAAATTTGATCTCAAACCAGGGTTAGAGTTTTCAAAAGTTTCTCGCTCTACTCACTACCCGTATAGATGTTTTTTCCCTCTTTTGAGATGAAAGCATAACATATGGACTTGTCATGGAGAGCATCTCGAGGGGAAAAAACACTTAGCTTGAGATGAAGTAGGCTGCTGAATAAAATCACGATTAACCCAATGCATTAACCCGACCGGGCGGGCGTCCTCGTTATGCCACGCATGTGGCTGCCCAAGGTCTTTGCAGATCCATATCACTTTGGCTGCCAGGAAATACAATTAGATGGATGCGCGCACCGTCGACCCCCGCCGCCCTCCTTCAAAGACGTACTGTCATGGTAACCAGCTCTTTGCACAAAACTGCATGTATACCTTGATGTATGTGTGGATTATTATTATTATTATTACATGCCGTACACTAAAAAGATAAGACCACAAAGAAAGGATTTTTATGTGGATTATTTTTTGATTTATGTGAATTTCTGTAAGCTTTTTCATGTTTTTGTGTGGATTTTCTTATGTGAATTTGTGATTTATTGATGTGATTTTTTGAGAGTTTGATTTGGGTTTTTTTTGTTACTTGAGCCTTGATTAGCTAAAACTCACAACAACAACTGATGATGGTCATGTTTTGTTTGTCGAAGGGTCTGTTGGTATCGCCAAGGCAACGACGGTCTGTGTGGGAAGTAGTCCAAACACAACAGAGTGGGCAACTGGCTCAAGGTGACCGAGATGGTGACCGAAACAAATGCTAGGTGGATGATGGGGACTGACTCTTCCTCCATGCTCATCCTTCATGTTTCACCCCTCTTCCTCGCCTTGGCCAAATTCCTGCACTCACTCTGCTGAGGATGCCCAGTTAATTAAGAAGCCATTGTTGCCGCCCCTCTGGGTTGCCGTCCATGTAAGGGGCCACCCAGGAGCCCAGCGCCACGGCCCGCCCCCCTCCTCTTCCTCTAAAGACGCTTCACTGGTGGCCCCCAGGAATGCCAATCGCTTTGGGGTGAGTGAGAAGGGGAGTGTGTGTGTGGGGGGGGGAGGGGGGGCACACGGTGGGTGCTACGGGGGGGGGGGGGGGGGGGCAATACCAGTCAGAAATTGGAGGGGCAACAAAAGGAAACGCTTAACTCCCGTGGAGCAGCAAGCACTTCAGTGTTGTCTTCGGGAGACCCCCACTCCATCAGATCAACATGAGTAATAATTTTTAGCATTTTCTATCTCTTAAAATGGGGAGGATCATGCTTCTCGCACACCATGTTTGTAGCATGAACACAATTTAGAACCCACGTATATATAAGATGAATTTAATTGCTGTGAAAATAACATATAAACGACGAATAGTACAAGTTGGTAAACACAAAGAAAGATTTTATTGTGACATGACAAACAAATAGTTCCCGGGGACCTTAAAGGTCTAAAATAAATATAAATATCTCACAATGGTCAGGGAAGAAGACTACAACTGCAGACAACCAACCGATCAGTCAACAATTATTACAGTAGTTTTCTCATTTTCATTATTTTTTCTTTTGTTTCAAACTAAGAACAAAGAAAGTAGCTTGAAGAGGATGTTTTGGACTTAAGCTTGACATCCTTCCGCGTGTGCTTTGCTGCTATCTGGCGGCCGCTAACTATAACAACACGCCTGGGTACTTTATTATTTTTTTGAAGCAGGTTTTGTACCCAAATGAAAACACAACAAAACAAATAAAGCAAATGAGCAAATAAACATACAATTAGGTTCTTGAGAAGAAAAAGACATCCGATGTACTTCCTCCCGTTAGGCTAAAGGCCTCAAATGATTCACAGTGGATGACAAGTTCGGTAAAGAAAGATGCAAAATCTCTTTGAGGAGATTCTCCTTGATGCAAATCAAGACGAACGTAACGGATAACAGATTAAAACCAAAAGTCGTCCGAGTGCAAAATGTCGCATCTCAAAGGGATTTACTGCTACAGTACTTTTTTTTTTTCTCAGTACATGTGGGAAGGGAACAACCAAAAAGGAAAACGGAGCAGCTGAATAGTCGCTTCCCAAGGGAATGTAGTAAGATTTTGTGCCTAAGTAGAGTCGTTTTTTGGGGGGGATACTTCAAAAGCCATTTTTACAGTGTCATTAAAATATGTCAATGAAGTACAGTGGAACCTTGTGATGATATTTGTGGGATATTTCTGAATTACTTTCTCAAAGTTGTTTTAACATCAGACAATTACATATTTTATCTACTTATTGGCAATGAAGGGTCCATTTCGTGTTTTTACATTTTATACAGTTTTTCAAATTCTCAATTCTTAACACTTTTCATCTTAAAAAATATAGTTAGGGTTAAATTTAAAAGTACAAAAAGTGATGATAATCACAGAACAAGAAATGGACCCATATGAAAAGAAATCCACGAGCGTGAACTGTGCAGCAGTTAAGTGTAAAAGTGTTAAAACCGTTATAAATGTTACTTTAACATATGTCTTGTAAATTGGAAAAATAATGTCGTAATCCGAATTATGGAAAGAAAAAAAAGTATCCACCAGTTTTTCCAGTATGCAGTGTTCAGTTTCCAACAAAATTTTCTGGTGTAGATACAACTGCAGGTGTCATTTATAGATAGGACCCCCTCGCCCTAATCCTAACCCTAAATCCCCCCCCCTTTACGAAGCGCTGGTACGAAGCAGAGCAGCCACATGCTGGTGGGGGCCCTACTTGCGGCGGGTGAGTAAAACGTTTGTGATTTGCACGGCGTCTAAAACGTAGAAAAAAAAATCTAAACAGCGCACTGCGTCGTTAGAACAAATAACTCAGTCAAGGATTGAAGTCTGTCCGCTCAATTGTAGGTGAAAAGTGTCTCCTCACATTTCAGTTGGGTTGTGGTGAAAACAATCACACTTATTTTATATATATATATTTAATATATCTCCTTATTTCTCCTTAAAAATATAATATTTAAGATATAAACGGAATAGTTTTATCGTGCATCAAATCTCAACTTTGGGGTATCGTTGCAGCCGTACACTCACGAGAATTCCTCAACCTCGAAAATGTATGATTGAAATACCCGTGTGGAACAAAGGTCGTGAAGCTCATTCAGGCTACTTCAAGGGCTAAATCAATGGAGCGGGGTTTAAAGGTGGGAGGGGGGGCGGTGGATATTGTAAACGAGCTTGTGGACCCGCTCTTTCTGGAGACGCGCTTTTGGAAGAAGGAAAGTAGGCTCGTGATTTGGCGCACATCAGCTAATAGTGGCTGGCTCCCACAGGGAGCCCGCATTTCAATGTAGGACACTCTTCCTCTTTGCTCCACTTGAGCTATTAATACACACAAACAAAAGAAGGCTTGGTGGATTTCACTAAATTGAAGGAGAGCTTTGTAGTTGCTGCTGCTCCAAGTTTACCACGAATCCCACTTTTTGCGTTCCCATTGTGGACGACGGATGTGGTGCACTTTGGTTGCAGACGCGCTTAAAAGATCGGCGAGGACCCCCCCCCCCCAAAAAAGACATAAAAAGGGCGGGGGGTGCATAGTTTAAAGAAAAGAGAGAACAGATTGGCGCAGTGGGACAAAACAAACAGCAGTTTTGCATAATTCGCACGAGAGGAGAGATTGCGGAGGAGCTTCCTCGAGGTTATTATCAGCGGTACTATTGCGCTTTGGTTTTGCGGCTGAGTGCATCCGAACAGAAGACGGGGAGAAGCGACTCCCACTAAAACGAAGCATAAAGGGGCGAGATCACGCATGTCTACCGAACACAAGCGGCCACAAAACGGACACGAGGGCTGGAAACGGTTGGCATGCGCAAACACTTGATGTGACGTCACGGCGCTAATCGAGAAGCCGCTGTTGTAGCAGGTGTGCTTCGAGTGGCTTGCAATTGATGGTCCTAAAATGATACCGCACGGAATTTCGGTACAGTTGTGTTGAGTCAACGTTCTCATGAGCTTGAATCTAACTAATCAAGTTGGCCTCAAAGCCACATTGTGATAAATGTGGCCGACTTGGCAAAAACGTCTTGGGTTTAGCAAGTATGCTATGGGAAGTCGTGCGGCATTGTGTCGCATCATGTCATGTCGCGTGCAGTCACAAAATCACACCACCGCATCCAAACTGGATCAGGGTGTGAAACTGAAAAATCCATAAACATTTTCGGACCACTAAAATCTCTGAGGCAGGGAGATATTTTTTTCACCAGTCAGTCCTTATGTTGCGCTAATTAAAGCCGTCAGTCCTTGCGTTGAGCTAACTGAAGTTGGCAACAATAGCAATATCAACTTTCACATCTACGTAACTTGTGTAAAATAGCTGATTTTGTAAACGCACATGAAAATTCTTTATTTTTCAGTAGGTGACTGTTGCCTCATGGAGGTACTACGCTCATGCTCACGGAACATGCTACATTTCTAAGATTTCTGATGAAAGAATAAATAAATAAACGACACCTACTGATCTGCAGTTTGAAAATGTAATTGCTATTTTTTGGCACATTTATTTTATAAATCAGCACAAACAGGAAGTGAACGGACGATTTGAGCCGCCTGCTTTGGGACTTTTAGCACACATCTGCTGCGATGAGATCGTGTGGCCTAGCAAAATTTTTTGTACAGAGCCCCAGATGTGACTTGAAATTTAGTGCCCGAGTATTTTTGTTGTGTGAAGGTTAAACCTAATTCGTGGCCACAGTTTACTGAATCATGTCTTGTCTGGGGCTCCGTAGTTTTGTAGCGAATGGACAAATATAGCGTTCCGTTCAGTTGATTTTAAGTGCAGCGTTTGGAATGCAGCCACACTGATGCTAACTTAACTGACAAGAGTTAGCGTTGATGCTCTCTATAAAAAAGGGATCCTCCATTGACTACAAACTACTTTTTGGAAAAGGGTCTTTCCCAGCTTAGATGCTGTACACAAAATAGTTTTCTTTTAAAAGATTCACCGTATTCGCACGTTCCCTCATCCGAGTCGTAAATAAGTTAACAGGGTATCTCATCATGAATAATCTGCCGTACAAATGGAGTATAAATACCGTTCCCCACGTGACTCGCCCAAGACGACAGAAGTGGACCCACGATGCGGCCGAGCGTCGGCATTTCCTCTCTCGTGGCTCGGACTTTTCCCTTTGGACCTGGTGGGGGGACAGGGACCGGCACGTTAGACGGGGATGGAGGGGCTTACAAGATGGAAATGTCAGGAGCTGGGACAGGAGGGCAGCCCTTGTGTTTTTTTGTCTTTTTTTTTTTCACCGTGCCAGCTCCACTCCTTTATTGACACAGTGCGTGTGTTTATGTCAGTACATTTGTTTCTGTATGTCTGTTTTTGTGTTCATGTGTCTGTGGTGTTAATTTTTTTGCGTGCGAGTGTGAGAGAAAGTGTGAAAGCGTGAGAGAGTGTGAGAGAATGAGAAAGTGTGAGAGAAATAGTGAGTGTGACAGAAAGTGTGACAGAAAGAATGAGACAGAGTGAGTGAGGAAGTATGAGACAGTACGACAGAATGTGTGAGAGAGAGAGTGAGTGTGCGAGGAATGTGAGAGTGTGAGTGAGAGAAAGAGAATGCGAGAGAGCGCAAGAGTGAGAATGAGAGCGAGAGAGAGAGAGAGAGGGTGGGTGAGAGCACAAGTGAGAGTGTGAGCGTGTGAGTGAGAGAGAGCGTGAGTGAGAGAGAGTGAGAGTGTGAGAGCGAGAGTGTGTGTGAGAGAGCTGAGCGAGAGAGAGTGTGTGTGTTTGAGTGTGTGAGCGTGTGTGCGTGTCGGTGTGCGTGTCGGTGTGTGTGTCGGTGTGTGTGTGTGTGTGGGAGGTTGGGCCCGGGGTCAAGAGCGGGACGAGCTATTGCTAGAGGAGGTTTGCTTGATATTGAGGTTGCCGCTCCTTGCTTGCATGCTTACCATGCATAGAAAAAAAAAAGGAGAAAAGATAGTCATCACTTCCCGTCGGAAAAGTGAAAGGCGGGAGGCGCCGGCTGCTCTTGCTGCTGCCCCGGGTCCGTTCCGGTGGGTGTGCCCACCGGAGTGGTGCCCGGCGTGCCCTCGGCGGGCCGGTGGCTGCCGTCACCCCCCTCGGCATAGTTCTTCTCCTGCGACTGTGACGAAGAGGACGAGGAGTGGCTGCTCTCGCCGGAGCTGCTGCGCGTCTCGGTGCTGGTGCTGGTCTTCTTCATCTTGCGCCGCTTCGCCAACGGCGCTTTGTCCACCGTCTGCAGGCGAAAGCCTTCCCGCTTGCATTTGTTGAAAGCCTGCCAAGCAAAAAAGGGCTTCAGAGCATTTGGAACATTTTAATAAATTGATGTTTATTTTTCTAAAAGCAATGGTCAAAATTAGGGTCCAACCGATATGGATATTTTGAGGCAATTGGCATTACCAATTAATTGGCTGTTTATTTTGCTCAATGTCTGAAGGGCCATAATCAACCGATTTAATCGGCTGGCAGATTAATCAGTTATCTCCTTATAAAAATGTGTATTCATCTTACGTTAAAGGTAGCTTTGACGTAGGTGTGGACCGAGGCGGTGGATGAGCCCAGGATGTCTGGCGTCATGAGCGGGTTGGAAGACAGCTGGCTGTCGTCCTGGAGCCAAGCATTGTAGCGGAGGCCGCACATCTTGATCCGCTTGCTCGGGTCCACGGTCAGCAGCTCTGCAGGACCGCCGACAGTTACTTGCCAGTTTTCCACGTTTGGTCACGTGACATTCAGAAGCAGGGCCACGATTGGGCAACTGTGATGTCATTTCTAGTCGACAGCAAGTGGAAGAACTTTGGTCTGGTCTGCTCTCACCTTGGATGAGATCTTTGGCCTGCTGCGACACATTTCTCCAGGCTTCGCTCTCAAAGGAGAAGTCTCCCTGTTTGATTTTCTTCATGATCTCCTCGGCGCTGGTGTGGGTCAGACTCTGCTCCTGACACTGGAAAGGCACCTGGCCGGACAGCATTGTATACTGCCAACGACATCAGAAAAAATGCATACAATGTTCCGTTTCAATGCAATTTTATTTTTAATGGATGCTCCGGTTTGCTGAGCGTGGTCTGAAATAGCAGCAAGCCGAAGCTGAGCTGCATATACAGCAGAGGATGCGTCCTGCTATCCTCGTGTGAGCTCCCCTCCATTTGCCTCCAGATGAGTGAGCTTTTTTGTTGTTGAGAGTTTTGATAATCATCGTTTCTGAAATTACTTTATTTCTTTACTTTGCTTTTAAATGTCTTAAACTCTTTTGCCCTTCAACGTTGTATTTTGTCTTTAAATGCTGTTTTGACACTATGTGAAGCACACTGTGGGATACAATTTGACAAAATGGGACTTAAAGAGACCTAATAGTGGACATTATGGATAGAATGGGCCATAGCGGACTCACCAGAATGACGCCCAGACTCCACAGGTCACACGACTCGTCGTAGCCGTCATACTTGAGTATCTCGGGCGCGGCGTACAGCAAGGTGAAGCAGGGCGTCTTGAGCAGTTGATTGTCCGGCGGCTTGAGGCGAGCGAAGCCAAAGTCGATGATTTTGATCTCGGAGCTCTCGCTCTCATCAGTGAAGAGCAGATTCTATGGAACGGTTCCACCCACACACCCACACCCACACACACCCACACCCACACACACACACACACACACCCACACACACACACACACACACACACACACACACACATACACATACACACACACACACACATCCACACACACACATCCACACACACACAGGGTCATTTGTCTTTTCTTGCTTGTTATAAAAACACCAAGTCGCATACGCCGAGCATGCTGACTACCTCCGGTTTCAGATCCCGGTGCACCACGCCGACGTCGTGCATGTGGCTGACGGCGGACACCAGCTTGCGCATGATGCGACTAGCCTCCGTCTCGCTGAAGTGTCTCTTCCGCCGGATGCGCTCCAGCAACTCCCCTCCGCCGAGCAGCTCCAGGACCAGATATGTGTGCAGCTGCGACAAAAACAAAACAATCCCCCCCAAAATAAATTAATCCTGAACACATAATTTCCTTCTCAAAAAAAATTCTTTTTTTTTTTTTTTATAGCTACTGTATGTGTTGAAAATTGTCGCTATAACTACAAACTACACGTCCAGTAGAAGTTGGGAAAGGTGGCAAAAAATACTGAGAAAGCTGAGAAAAGCTCATCAAACACCTATTTGGAACATCCCACATGTGATCTGGCTAATTGGGAATAGGTGGGTTCCATGATTGGGTATAAAAGGAGCCTCCCCAAACATGCTCAGTCATTCACAAGCAAGGATGGGGCGAGGTTCACCACTTTGCGTGAGAAAATAGCTGAACAGTTTCTCAAAGCAAAATTGCAAGGAATTTAGGGATTTCAACATCTACGGTCCATAATATCATTAAAAGGTTCAGAGAATCTGGTGAAATCCCTGCACGTAAGCGCCACGGCCGGAAACCAAGACTGAATGACCGTGACCTTTGATCCCTCAGACGGCACTGCCTTAAAAACCGACATGAGTGTGTGAAGGATATCACCAAATGGGCTAAGGAAAACTTCAGAAAACCACTATCAGTAAATACAGTCCGTCACTACATCAGTAAGTGCGGGTTAAAACTCTACCATGCAAAGCAAAAGCCGTTTATGAACAACATCCAGAAACGCCGGCGGGTTCTCTGGGCCTGAGCTCATGTAAAATGGACTGATGCACAATAGTAAAGTGTTTTGTGGTCTGATGAGTCCACTTTTCAAATTGTTTTTGGAAACACTGGACGCCGTGTCCACCGGACCAAAGAGGAAGCGGACCATCCGGACTGTTATCAACGCAAAGTTCAAAAGCCAACATCTGTGATGGTATGGGGGTGCATTAGTTCCCATGGCATGGGTGATTTACATTTCTGTGAAGGCAACATAAATGCTGAAAAGTACATACAGATTTTGGAGCAACATATGCTGCCATCCAAGCGACGTCTTTTTCATGGACGCCGCTGCTTATTTCAGCAAGATAATGCCAAGCCACATTCTGCACATGTTACAACAGCATGGCTTCAAAGTAAAAGAGTCCAGGTTCTCCCCTGGCCCGCTTGCAGTCCAGACCTGTCTCCCATTGAAAATGTGTGGCGTATTATGAAGCGTAAAATACGACAGGGAAGACCCCGGACTGTTGAACAACTGAAGCGGTTCATCAAGTAAGAATGGGAAAGAATTCCACATGAGAAGCTAAGAGAATTAGTCTCCTCTCTTCCAAAACGTTTATTGAGTGTTATTAAAAGGAAAGGTGATGTAACGAAGTGGTAAACATGCCCTTTCCCAACTTCTATTGCACGTGTTGCAGCCATAAAATTCTAAGTTAATTATTATTTGAAAAATAAAATAAAGTTCATGAGTTTGAGCATTAAATATGTTGTCTCTGTAATGTATTCAATTGAATATAGGTTGAAAAGGATTTTCAAATCATTGTATTTTGTTTTTATTTACATTTTACACAATTTCCCAACTTCAACCAAATCCGGTTTGTAATCGGAAAGCAGTAATTTGTATTTTAAAGTGGTGATAGATACTGTACTTGGAGGTTATGGCATTTCTGGTGAAATATTTCCACATTTATTTTTAAGCCTCGTATTCATCTCACCGCATTCACCAAGTGTGTCAAAAACAAGAAGCTCATTTGAGCGTTTTTTTGTCTAGCTGCTCTTTGGGGCACAATTAGTGAGTGTATCTAGGTCTGATTTTTTTTTTTTTAGGCCATAACAGCATCTGTCGGGCTTTCAGCCTCTTGGTTAAGCAGGCCCCTTCACACAAATTAATGAGGGTATGAGCAACACGAGCAGAATTTCCAAGTGCAGAAAGAGCGAGCCGGGCACCTGGTCATGGTAAATTTCGTGCAACTTGACAATGTTTGGGTGGCCGTCGCAGAGCTTCAGAGCCGCCATCTCCCGCTGAGTCTGTGCCTCCATCCTGGAAGGAAAAGGCAAACGAGAGGTGAAGCAGCCACATTTAATTGTCAGAACGATTTTTTGACTTTCCTGAACTTCTTACCGCTTGCTGACGATCTTGACGGCATATTTCTGCCCCGTTTTCTTGTGCGTGCAGCGCCTGCAGATGGAGAAGCTCCCCTCACCCAGAGCGCTGTCCTTAAGGTCCATCTCGTAGTTCGTGTAGAAAGGAGAGTCCTGCCGGGAGACAAAGCCAAGACAATTTCAAGAGAGAAAAATACAATGTCCACAAAATTTAATGTACTACACACAATGAAACCAGATTTTCTCATTTTTACAACTCTTAGTCATTTGTTGTTATTCCATCCCTACCTTCATCATAGCGCTGCGGGCCACTGCAACTGACCCGGGCCGCTCGGAGCCGCTGCACAGCTGGATGGGGTCGTCCATCACCGCGTTCCTCTTGAACAGGATGGAGGGGGCCATGAAGGAGTAGCCCTAAAAAACAAAAAAACGCACAAATGTGAGAAGGTGTATTAATGGTAAGTATTTTTCCAGACAACTTTTTGCTATGTTTGCATCTTTACACTGTATGTTCCAGCCAGTGACATTTTGACATTTCTGGTCTAATAATCACACCAATTCTGCACGGAAATTGTCCAGCTGTTCCTTTTTCGGGTCTTGTTGCTGTACCACTGCTTATTGTGAACAGACGATCGCTTAATTCCAACTGCGGGAATTCCGGAGCCCCAAGCACTGGCATTAATGTGAGTCGCGCACACACACATACATACATACACACACACAGACACACACACATGCGCAGCTGTGGCGCACACGAGGGAGCTGCAGCCAGGGATGGACGGAAGGACGGCTGCGCAAATGAATGCGATGCCCCAAATTGGCAGGCTTGAAAATGTGATTGCTGTCAAAATTACAGCCTGCCGCTCTTAATGCAATTTTAATTCTGTTTTGTTCATGGTTGGTTGGGGTGAGGGGGGGGGGGGCACATGGTAAGACCCCTCCCCAAACAGGCGGAGAGCGCAAAACGCGTGCAATCAAGGACGGGAGGCGTGACCGCGGCAGACCCGTCGACGCTCCACGAGTGTCACCTTTTATTCCGCCAGAGAAGGCGAGCTAATGCATCTATTGATGGCGCCCCAGCTCAAGCACCCAGAAGGCAATCGAGAGTCGAAATTCCTACACCCGCACATCAGCTGGCGGCGGGGGAGTTGGGGCCCGTTTTATGCTTCAAAGCCAAGCCATCAAAAATAGTCATTGGCATCTGCGGCTTCAATGGGGCAGACGTCGTGCGGCTGCAATTACGACGATGAAAGGCTCATCGAGGCGGCGTGAAAGGCGACGGGCGCACACACACACGCGTGTTGACTTACAGCAACCTTTTGAGGACACTGATGTTTATTGGTTAACTTGCTGTCTTGATGAATGGGATAACTCTAAACTCATGATACAAAAAGCACCACAAAATGCTCAATTGTGTTTGGTGTCCCACCTGGAAGATGCGGTCACAGTTCTGCGGAAGAGCAGCGGGCGAGTAGGTGGGTTCCATCTCCGTGAACTCCTCCGCAAAGTTGCTGACGTCCAGCTCATCCCGGATGACCGGTTTGAACGGGGCGGGCACCTTTTTGCCCGCCAGGTCCTCCCAGTTGATTTTCTGTCCGGAAGAAAAACGTAGCAGTTCTGTGTAAGAGACTTAATCTGTGGATATCGTGATGTGTTTTCACAACTATTGGCTGAAAAATACACCCAAGATTATCCGCATATCTATATTGTTGATTTCACTTTTTGCAGGGGTTCAACCTGTTGCATTGACAATCCCACTTAAATTTGGATGAATGATCCCAGCCCGGACCTGGTAAAACGGATGCTTCTTGACATTCTCCATCCCATTTGGACCTGAGCCGAGCCTCTTCTCTGGGTCTTTGGTGAGCAGCCGCTGGATGATGTCTTTGGCCAGTGGCGCCATATCTTTGGGGAAAGGAGGATCTTTTTTTAGAATCCTCCTGGGGCAGACGGAGCCAGACACATGTTTCAGTGCACAATACACGCACACGACCGATGAAACAAAAGTCAGACGATAAATAAATGCGCACCTGGCGATGTCCGTGTGCGAGTTCTCGTCGCCGTCGACGGTGAAGGGCGAGCCGCCGGTCAGAAGCTCGTACATCAAAACACCCAGACTCCACCAGTCCACCGCCTGCGAGGACACACGCACACACATTTGACGCAAGTGCTCTTGGCATGTGTGAGCATCAGTTAGCATAAATCATAGGCGTAAAAGTGACAAAGTCACCTTGTCATGTCCGGACTCGCCTCCTTCCACAATCTCGGGAGCCATGTACTCGATAGTTCCGCACACGGAAAACGCTCGATCCACCTGTTTCATTGGAAACAAACTGAATTTTACCTTTACAAACAGCTGTTATTGCTCAGATTATTCAAGCTGCATTATTTCATTTTGGTTTTTTTGTGTTTATTTTATTATGTATATTGTACATGTTAAAACATTTTATAATAAATAATAGTATATTGAACAAATGTATTACATTGATTATAATCAGTTGAGGACGAAAATAAAGACAAAATATTTTTTTCATGTCTCAGCTGGAGTGAATTTGACCGACAAAGTTCACTCCGGTTCAGACTGTAACGAGAATCATCGGCAGGAGACAAACCTGGTCAAACTCTTTACTGAGGCCAAAGTCTGTGAGGACGATGTGACCGTTTGAATCCAGCAAAATGTTTTCCAGCTTCAAGTCGCGGTACACAATCCCGAGCTGCAGTGGGAAGAGGCTTTAAGCGATGGCCACAAACGCGGCAGCAGAGCGCAAGCAAGCGAGCGGCGTCACCTTGTGGAGGTGCTCCAGTGCCAGCACGATCTCGCCGCTGTACAGCGCCACTTCCTGCTCCTTGAATCGCACCCGCTGCACCAAATGTGTGAAGAGTTCGCCGCCATTGACGTAATCTGCACAAGACGAGAACAGCTCGAATTTTGGCAACCGTGGACAAAGGGGGCAAGTGCGTGGGCTCACCGAGGATGAGGTGCAGCTTGGTGTCGGTCTGGAAGGCGTAGTGGAGCGTGACCAGGTAAGGCGACTGGCGGATGTGCTCCAGCACCTGACGCTCGCTGCGCGTGTGCTCCGCCGTCTTGGCCTTTTGCACGATGGTGGCCTTCTTCAGGACTTTCATGGCGTACAGCTTGCCTGTGTCGTGGCCGCTCACCTTCCTCACCAGGAACACTTTGCCGTACGCTGGCGGAGGAGCAGTTGGCAAAAGGACAGGTGGACACAGCTTCAGCAGGCACACACAAAAATCAGCTTCACCACCAGCAACGAGGACTTACCTCCGGTGCCGAGCACCTTCAGCAGCTCAAAGTTTTCTATTCCTACCCGCTCCAGGTGGCCCGTCAGGTTGGCTGTGAGGGACAGTGACACACAAACCAAATAAATATATTGCTGTTACATTTACATCATGGCGAAAAGTATTTTTGGGAGAACTCGCTTTTATACAGCAGCCATTTTTAGGTGAAGTGGAAATATTTGTGACCTTTCCAAAACGAGTCACAATGACCCACATTTCAGAAATGATCGTTTTGGCATAATCGAAAAGAGAATGATCGCAGCTCTCTGACAATATGTCAATCGTTACATCATTATTACTCATTACATTATGACCAAAGATAGCAGTCACACCTGTGTGTCTGTTATTCTACTCAATTGAACAACTACAGACCAATCAGAGGTCAGTATTTTGGGATCAACAGCTGCTATTCTACAGTTTGAGGGGATTGTTTACGGAAAATCCTGCGGATAAAAATGTAAAGGGCATGGTGAAGATCACGAGCAATACATTCCAAAAGTATCGTAGCTTGAAATGAATGAGTGGCTAACAAAAAGCGGCAGCACACGCACTGACAGCAGCCCTTTGGGCGTCTTCAGGGTTTATTGACCTGCAAAAATATGCCCCAATGTTAAAAAGGGGGGGAGAACATGTTACATAAATAACGTGCTTGTTCTTCACACCCACTGGAAATATACACGAGAGGAGGAGGACGCCACATTAAACAGGAGGAGGGTCATTAGCGTCCGTCTTTGAGGTCTTGAGCACGATTTTCGACGCACAGCCGGATGATCGCGCTCGGTGTGCGTGGAAATGAATGTCTCTCACACCCGAGAGCAACTCAAGTGCCTGCAACTAGACGTGACAAGGCTGGGAGGCCGTTCGCCAACAAACGGCGTCTCCCCCCCCACCGCCGACTGCTGGGTCAGGAGTGTGCGTTGCATAACGGCGTTGTCGTGCTCACTCCGCTGAGGCCAAGTTTGATCTCCGTGTTTATTAATAGACCCACGGCGGAGGTGCACGACCGAACACAACTTGCCGACTGCTCCTCAAAACTACGTCCGATCGATTTTTTTAGGCTAATGCTGATTCCAATATTTGGCAGGCTAAAATTCTGATAACCGATGATGAATTAAATATCCATCTATAGACATAAAATGGAAAAAAAGAGCAATATTTTGCCAATTTTAAACGGGCTAATATCAGCTGATCTGTTAATCTTTCACTCTGATGCTCTTTATCGTGGTTATTGAAACATTTTTTTTCTGTAAGATAAGAAAATGTAAATCATTGGCCTATCGTTCTTCTTCTATGGCATCATTGATTAGCGATTGGCAAAGAAGCCCAAAGGCGCATTACTGCCACCAAATGATTTTGTTTTTTATTTCACTGTAAGGAAACCAATGTGAATTGATGGTGGCCAGGTATCGTGATGTTTACTGCCGCCACTTAGTGGTATAGGTCTAAATTCACTCCTATGCCAAATGTTTTGTCGTATCTCAAAAAATACCCAAATGGTGTGTAACTTAAGAACCACTGTGGGGAGGGAAAAACACAGAATCTGCTTTTTTGGAGCTCTTTAACACACAATAGGCGAATCCACCAGTGCCGAACCGTGAGTAGGCGGGGGTCCCCAGCATATATTAAAACATACATTTATTTTTTTAAAGTTTTTAAACACCAATTCTCCATGTTTCGTGTGCCCAAGGCAACTAAACTAATTCACGAAATATTCCGAGATTTTTAATAAGGTAAATTATTCTGTACATGAACGTTTTTAAGCTAGGCACGTTAGCTTGGCTACGCTTTTGACAGCTCGCCTGGATTTTGAGCCGCGTGACCGACCGACCGCTTAGTTTTGACGTGACTTCGCAGAGACAAGTGGGCGGGGAAGCTAATAACACGGTTAGACTTATTACGACGAGAGTGTACGGTTTATTCTGGTCCAATGGCACGTCAAGTACCTGGGAAGCTCACATAATTGTTGTTGCCGTGGTGGGCCAAGTTAGCTTTGTTTATTAGCCATAGCACCGGAGTGACTTGACAGACCGACTGTTAGTCACCGACAGACAGCGCAGTTAGTAGGGAACCAGTCGCTCCGCTAACCCCTGCCTTTTGTTGTTGTTGCTCGTTATAAGTGTCTCGAACGAATAGGACGACTCCCCTTTGACACATGCACGGCATCCCAGCGAAAATATGCCCGTGTTCCCGCAGCTCTCTCACCGTTCTTGAGCTCGTGTTTCACCGTAAAGAGGTCGCTCTCTCTGGACGATCCCTCCTTCGGGGATGGCATTATGATGATTTCTTTGGGCTCCACTTCAGCTCAGCTCGGTGGTTCCCGGCTCGGCTGCGAGGCTCGATTGGCCGAAAAGCAAATAATTAAAAATAAATTAAAAAAATAATCCTTGATTCGAACTTAAAGGTTTTATCATACACGCCACCGACATGTTTACATTCCCGTACGGTGACAAATATGCGGGCAGAACGTTACCACTTGGTCCGCCAACATGAAGCCAGCACAGCCAGCCAGTCAGCCCGTGGAAACACTACTTTGCCTCTACCTTCGCAACCAGGCAGCCCCTTGCCTCTCATTGGTGTTGCTACGTGAGATCCCACTCTTTGATTGGTTGTTCGAACGCCGACGAAAAGCAATTCCCGCCTCTCTTAAATTGCTGCTGCTCGAATCGGGGTAAAATGGCGCTAGGGGGTGCTATAACCCCATCAGAAATTTATCGCCCAGTTAAGCCTCCTGCATTTTAGTATTTTGATGAGCTGCCATAGCCACCTAAACAAACTGGAACAACAACAAAAAATAATATCAGTGAGCATGCCAATTAATAAAGACGCGGCAGTTCAAGCAGACTTTGCACCGTCATTTATTTTCACTGGAATGATGTGAGGGACGAGAAAGGAAGAAATAAAACCATACATAGTGACCACAATGTTTAGCACCAGTGATTTACTTTGGGTTTTTTTTTTTCACAAACCTCTGGGTCTAAGAATGAAAAAATGTTACCCCCCAAAAAATAAAGACTACGTCAATGTATTGTATCGTAAGAATAACGTTCTGAAAGTCCTATACGGTCCTCAACATAACAAATCAAGGACTAAGACAAATATTCACAAAGTAAAATGACAAACATATACCTGAAGATAACAATAAAAAAAAAAAAGTATCAGTGCGTTTCTGTTTGTGAACCCTCCTTGAAGGAGCGGGCAGCATTTGAGTGGCCTTCAGGACATGTCTGTGTTTCAAAGCTCACTGCTTTCAATCAGCGGATTTTTCACAGTGCTAAGATAATAAATACATCAAGAGATGTGCAGTCTAGATTATTTCAGCCAGTACAAAACACTGCGAGTGTGAGGAAAAAAGGCAATTTAGGTGAGCCTTTTTTTTTTTTTTTTTTGCATTTTGTGGAAGATGCAGATCACGGCAAAGAACGCAGACCACTGTTGGTGCTTAGGGCGTTTTCCTTTAATAGTGACGGTCGCTTGATAACAGAACCTATTTCGTGTTTCTTGCTAAATGGATGGCAGAAATGTGAAAAAGAAATTCAAATTATTTTCTTTCAACCTTACACCTTCTTGACCTACCGCAAAATCCAGTGAATAACACGCACTCGAGTATATTACGCCCCCCAAAATTTTATAAGTAACAAAGCAGCATGAAGCCTCGTTTGGACATCAAATCGGATGTACAGTGTTCCCTCATTTATCACGAGGGCACACTGCACAGCGGTAGCTTGACTTGGGAGTTGACATCATTTCAATGCGCAAATATCGCAATATAAAAAAAACACAAATAAATTTCAAATTGCACCATGTTTTCCTTCAGCTGCGGCGAAACGCGTACAATACGTCGCCCACGTTACGGTCTCAACTTTTGCCACGTCATTCGCCACGGCTCACAATACAAAATGAAAAAGCTAAAATCACCACGCCGGCTACAAAGGCGGACGCCCCACAAGTGCAAAACATTGAATTTTTTACAGTGAGAAAAGACTCACGATTTCTCGTGACGTCACGTTTCTTTTCAAGTAGTAACCTAAGAAGCAAGATTCCCTAACACTCGCTTGATGAAATTTTGTTTCTTTGGGTGAAATCGCCATATTTTGCGACCGCCGTTCAAATTGGGCTTCAGTTCTTTAGAAACCGGGCTCGGTTAACAAGAAATAAAACATTTAAAAGATGACCGCCTTTACCCACAATTATTCTAAGTAAACCTTATCTCGCTCGGACGGACATTTCCCCCAGAATATCGTCCTTTCCGTCGGGTGTTTTCAGAATCTACCAGATCCCACTGGACCTCCCGCCGGGTGGCGCCAGAATCCTGGCCGAAGATCTTTTGGGGATCTTGTCATCGATCTGGGCACCTGGGAAAGCAGTTTTGTCAGTTTTGTCAGACTTAAGTGTGATGTCAAGCCCTACCGGAGAGGCTGAAGCTGGACCCCTGGAGGTCCCTGACACCGCCGTGACGGGTGCAGCGGCGTGTCGGAGTGTCTAGGTCCGAGGTCATCACGTCCCTCTTTCCGGCGTTTGCCACGGCCACCACATCTCCCGTGTATGGTTCGCGCTCCACTCGCTTGGCCGCCTGGCACTGGTACATCAACCGAGACACACAAAAACGTCAAAGGAACTGGCAGTTAAGTTCTGAGCAAAAGCAGCTTCCCCTCTCGTACCTTTTCCCGCTGAACCATTTTCTTGTAAAGATAGTCTGGGAAAGTCCTCAGAGGGCAGAACTTTCCGGATCCCTCGGCACACGTGAACATGCCATTCTCGTAGACCAGCCGGCCTCGGCTGATGGTGACCAAGGGTACGCCGTGACAGCGAAGACCTTCATAAAGGTTCATGTCGCCGCCCTGCATTTGGTTTTCCACCGAGATGATTCTGCAAGATGGGCATTAAGTCAGAGAGTGGTTCGGGAGAATAAAAGCTGCGCCGGTCGATGAGTGGAGACGGATCGGGTTTCATACTTGGAGCCTTCGGGATCCCAGACCACCACGTCGGCATCTGCTCCCGGAATGATCCTTCCTTTTCTGGGATAAAGGTTGTAGATCTTGGCCGCGTTGGAGCTCGTGACGGCAACGAAGCGATTCTCGTCAATCTTGCCTCCGATCTGTAACCAATCCGGAAGACCTCAGCCAACGGAACAGACTTTGGTTCCCCGCTACACACGTACCACGCCTTTCTCCCAGATCACACTCATGCGGTCCTGAACGCCCGGCACCCCGTGGGGGATCTTGGTGAAGTCATCCTTCCCCATGGCTTTCTGCTTAGTGGTGAAGGGACGGTGGTCAGACCCGATGACACTCAGAGTGTCACTGAGATGAGACAAGATCAGGGCAGCATTAAGGAAGGTCTCAAACCACAATCAAGAACCTCCATTTTGAGCCAATTGTTGGTACGGCTAACCTTCCCAGCAAGCTCATGAGGTAATTGGGTGTGCTGGGCTCCAGGCGCAGGGGCGGCAGGGTCACGTGCCCCGCGGCGTAGGCCCAGTCCTGGTGGTAGTACTGGGCACCATTGAGCACAGCGTGGGCGGTGGTGGTCTCGCCATAGACCACCCTCCCTGTTGTGCACAGCACAGTGCCACACTTGTACATGCCTCCTCAAGGGTTTGTTTTCATCTCTGGTGGGACTCGAGTACACTAATTTTGTCTTAAAGGACTTCACAGGCCCACAGTTGGGAAGTTGAGACAATATTTGAAATTTTCACAATTTTGAAGCCATTTTGTTTATCATTCAAATCTGGAAAGACTGCTTTCATTACATTCAGAACATCTGCAATGGCGTCACCTTGCATTTTGGCCGTGGCCACCACGTCTCCCGCTGCCATGCTGGACACGTTAACCAAATAGATCGGACAGCGGGCCTAACGGGGGAAAAAAAATAACCCAAATGAGTGAATATTTTTTTTGTGGGATTGTTGTCTTCTTGCTCACTTTCCCTCACCCTGTTGGCGATGGTGATGGCCCTGTGGGTCGCCTCCGCCTCCAACTGTGAAAATACAAGATGAGGTCATGCCTTACAATTAGCACGTCCAGTCTGAGTGTATTTATTATTCAAGTGACATCACCACTAAAGGCGCATTTCCACCCGGCATTACGATTCAGTTTGTCACAATCCAGTTGAAGAGTGACGCGGGAGAGGTTTGGTGCATTGGTGTCATCGGTTTATAATGATCCGGACTTTGTGATGGTCTTACCTCTTCAGGCCTGCTGATCTCAATGCCCTCTGGACCACTGATGCCCAGCTCCAAGGCTTCCTTCGCACCCTGGTGTGGGAACAAGGCTTGCAATTACAACACGAGAACCAAATGCAATTTGATTTCAAAATCCATATTCCAGCCCCATCATATCAAATAAATAAAAATGTTGAAGCGAAAGTGGTCCCAGACCTCAGCCACAAGCTCCCCGTTCTCCGCGTGGACTCGGGCGATGGCACCAATGTCCTTACAGTGCTGCAGGGCCTGGAAGAGCTCGTTGTCCCTCAGCATGTACATGTCCTTATAGGCCATGAACATCTGGAAGGAATTCACGCCCTTTTCCCTCACCAGCTTCTCCATCTCGGCACGCACCTGCAGGGACAAGTCCAAAGTTGCCGACATGCTGAGACCTGTGTCTTCGTGAACCTGTGCCTGGAAGGAGAGAAGATGTTGCACTACCTTGAGACCCCACCAAGTGACTCCCACGTGCAACGCGTAGTCGCAGCAGGTTTTGGCGTCGGCCGAGCTGCGGCACTGCTCAAAGGCCTCCAGCAAAGACTCGTTCTTGTCTGGCAGGACATGCGCTATCACCATGGTGGTACCGCCAGCTAAGGCTGCCTAGGAAAAAAAACCAAAGTATCCAATCCCGCTACTTGAGGGCCATTGTCCTGCATGTCTGCAATTCCAGAGGCTTCGCAAACTTTTTCTCGCAAGCGTCTATGTTTTAGAAAGTGATTTTGTCTACGACAGCATCTGTCAACTCCAGAGTGGAGCATTGTGTCTTGGGTCTGGATATTTATAGCACTGGTGGTGGTGGCAGCTCTGAGGGCCATTGTCTCTGCCTGAGCACAATGGTGCGTGTGTGAAAAGGCCTCAGGGCGGAATTCGCAGCGAGCTCCGCGGTAGCCATGGAAACGGGCCGGCGTTTGCCTCCAGGAGCAAGTTAGGAGGGGCGGAGGAAGACAGGCAAGGCTCGACACGAGAGGCAGCGTCTGCTGGCCGACTAAAGTCATGGGAGTGTCTCCAGTTATGGCTCGCTGGGTTATTCTGTCTGGATGGCTCCAGTCCAGTCAAGTCCATCACGTGATGGAATGTGCCAGACCATTTTAGCAATCCGATGACTTCAATGCAGCTGTTACTCACAACTAGTAGAAACTCATAACGAGAACTGGAAAGGGTTAGGGTTTCAGGTCAAGATTTCCTCGACCTGAAAAAAGATTCCAAAATTCCATCCCGTGGAGTTGCGGCTTACCTTGGTGCCGCTGTAAAAGTCGTCGGCCGTGGAGGCGTTCATGAAGGTCTCCTCCAGGTGCACGCTGGTGTCGATACCACCGGGCATCACCAGTTTCCCGGAGGCGTCCACTACCTTGGCCCCGCCAGGGATCATCAGCTCCTTGCCCACCTGCTGGATGACGCCATTCTCGATGTAGACGTCGGCCTCCTGTGTGCAGTCGTCGTTCACCACTTTGCCGCCCTTGATCAGGATCCGCACTGTGGCCGCGCTGGTCGTCATGGCTTTCGCTCTGCGGGGCAGACCCGGAATCATTTTGCGAGAGAAGGCTGACTAAAATCCAGTCGAACTTGATGCCTAAGTATCACGGTGTCGCAAGGACTTCACGAGCGAAATGTTGGGCTGAGACTGAGCTGGGTTTGTGGAGCGGGTGGCTGTTCGTGTCAGTCGCCGCCTGTGAACTGACGGCCCGACTGGACACTGACGTGACCTCAAACTGATGTAACAAAAAGTCTATTTTCCCCGGCCTTGAATGCTACAATGTCTATTTAAGTGAGATGGGGGGAAAAAAAAATCTTTGTTTTCTCCCTCATGCCATGCAGTGTAGAAAGTAAGCAGTACAATACAGGAAAGAACTTGGCCGTGTGAGTGTTTGATTTGCCGCTAAAAATGGATGACGGGCCACAAATGGCCTTTAGGCTCTATTTTGGGGACACCTGGTGTATTTCTTTCCATTAAATGCAACAAAAAGTTCCCCTTTTTTATGTAGTTCCAAAGTTGCACCTAGATGAATGAATGGACTATATTTCTTTGTATCCCTCAAAAAGCAGACAACGCCCACCGTCTTAAAACAGCCTTGCTCATCCACAATAACATCAAAAATAGTCCCAAATGTCAGTACGTTTTTCTAAATATAGCTTGAAAATTTGCATCTAATAGCATGACTGGCATTCTTTGCCCCTGTGTGTCCTGACCGATAACGCCCATGTGTAATGGCGTGCGTCCTTTTTGCGGGTGCGGCAGGTTAATGGCATCCCTGCCTTGATGATGACAACACGAGGGTCGTATTATGAACCAAAATAGCCATAAATCAAAAGAATAATCATACATAATGAAAACGTGCCAACGAGGTGCCTAATTGTAGTAAAATGTGTTTTTTTTAAAAATGCATTTCCGCACGTGCTCGTACATTTGTTTACTTTGCGCGTTTGGCGAAGCGTATTGTTCAATTTACTAATGTGGTTGCAATGATAACAAAGAAACCCATGTCCGTCAGACAGCTTTTCATAGCCGACCCAGAAACGCCTAACACCCCCCCCCCCCTTTCCACCCACCTGCTCCTCTTCCTCCCTCCTCCTCTTAATACGGCCTCTGCTGCCTAAACATCCATTAAACTGCTTTCGTAGTAACAAAAACAAGCCTGGAGGTAGTAGTTGTGTAGCCGTGCAGCCTCTCCCGGGGGTTTTAAATCAAATCCCCACTCCAGCCCCCCCTCCCTCTTGTGGGAGGCTCCGCATCTACCGGGTGCACCCAAAGAAAGGTAACCGCCCTTGCATACCTGATCTCCGAGTGTGCAGCTGCAGCAAGTCCGCTCGGCTCCTTCGACACACACACACACAATGCGACACTTAGCCCAGGAGGCAAACACACACTTAGGGCAGATGGATGCCTTCCCCGGCCGGTGCAGGACCACCCGGTTTACGCTAAGCTGGCGTTCGCGTGGCACGCTGGAAGTCGTTTCCTGTAATGGCTTTCAAAACAAAACTCAGAAGACTCGATTTACTCTGTGTATGGCAACAAAAAAGGGGGAAAAAATCTAAACCAAAGAATACTTCAATTTTTTTCAAATTGTAAACATATATACACGGTAACACAACACGTTAATGTGGATGAGAATAGAAATGCAATATCACAAACATTTCTTTCATATTATTGTTTCCTCTAATGCTTCCGGTTTTGTTTGCCTAAATGTGATAGCTTTACTTTCAGCACAGATGGTCGCCTGAACAACCAATTAGAGGCGACAAGAGGCACGGCCAACAGCGGAAATCACCAATCACAGTCATTATAAATAGATAGCACGTTCAGTGTTGCGTCTTACGTCGAAGTCACTGCCATATTGAATGAGTTTGAATGAATTTTGCTGGTACCGTATTTGAATTGAAACTTTTATTGGTAAATTGGTTAGTTTTGTGGCTAATCCCCAAAATTCCGTTTTCTAACCTGTACATGACATTAACAAAATGGAAACTTTAGAATTGAAAAAGAATTGATTGTTACATTAATGACTAATATACTAAGCTTCACGGTTTAAAGTTTGTCAATGTGTACAATGAGACACAAACAAGATGCTTTTTTTTTTTTTTTTTCACAAAAAAACCAATACATTTATTCAAGTGTTCTCCAGCACAATTACATACGGAGTCTTTAACTTCTCTCTGGACACTTAACATAACTTGTGAGCGTGAAGGGTTGAGTGCTACATTTTCGGTCAGAACTGAAATCCGAAGAACATGGGCTATAAACAACAGTGACGCTTTTAGAAAAGAAGTCGCGTGGACTGCAGCGACGCGTCTTGACCAGTGTTGTGGAAAAACAGTTCAAAAACAGACATGGAGAACTTCACCAATCGGAATGTCGGGGGAAAAAACAAGCGCATTAATACATCACGCTACAGGTTTTTTTTCTTCCTCACAACTGTCCCACAGATAAGCACCGACTACAGCAATCTCTTAAAGTCTAAAACAACGTAAGAAAACTTCTTCGATTTTTTTCTTCCCATTAAAACAAATTCTTAGATGCCGTGAATTGAGTAGAGTAAGTCCCAACATTTGCTGCGTTAAAAAATCTTAAAAACACACCGCCGGTGAAGGGCTGTGCAATGACGTCACAAAACTGCGAGACATACGGGAATCGTGCGTGGCAAAAGGCAACAACCGATGAGGAATAGGCATCCAACTAAACCTGGAATTTCACTTAATAGGTCCACAAATTCTCTACGACATTTCTATTTATGCCAGTGACATATAGTGACAGGCAGAACAATGACATGCCCTGGAGGGCAGAAGGTACAATTAACCTGTTGTAATTTGTGTTCAACTAAATGAGTCTATATTTGGCACTCAGTAATTGTGACCACAATTTATCTATTAGTCATAGTAACATTATTTCAGTACATATAGTTTCTATGACATTTTCATTGGAAGTGAGATTTTCCTCATGTAAAATATGCGCCGTTGCTGAATAAAGGTTGGGAACCACTGGACCAAACTACATCTAAATCGCAATCAAAATTCATCACATGATTTTTCTTTTAAAACAACAAAAAAGACTCTTTTGATTATATATTAGCCAAGAATTACCTTTGTACATTTCCATTACATTTCAAAAATCAAAACAAGACGATGGAAGTTTTGCGGCAAGGAAGGAAATGGGTGGCGATAAGGTCACTTAAGAACTTTGTTACATTAAAAGATCGAGTTAAAATATTTTAAATAGGCATTCAAAACATTTTTTAATATATGTTGTCAGTTTTTCGTTTTGACAAGCCAACGCCTAAATCCTCCATGTTAAGCTTTTGCATGATTACAATCAAGTGAGATGGTTTTGGTTGGTGCACCAATCTTGCGATTTGAACAAAAAATAAAGGACAACTGCTTGTTTATAGCAACCTTTTACAGATTTTGTTTGGGGTGGAGTTGGTGCTGTGTTTAAGAAAGGCTGTTTTCTACATTACAATCTTAACAAAACCTGGGCGGTTTTACACGCAATGTATATTTATCGCCGCTTTACAACAACCAAAAGCGGAGAGGGGGGGGGGGGGTCTGACTATACAATGTGTCCTACAATAAAAGCTTTCATATATTTAAAGAAAAGAAATCCATACTGTTTTCCCACTATTGGCACAGCCCTACTGTACAGAAAAACGTATTGCGCCAGCGTAGTTCACATCACCGTAAAACAAATCACATCAACCTAGATTTAAAAATCAAATACAAAAAAGGAAATAAAAGTATAAAAGTGCTTTTATAATGTTGATACAACAGCACACATAAAATTGCTATAAAAAGGTAGAAGGACTTTTGTGAAGCTGCACCATGTTGAGTTTTTTTTTTTCTGCACCTCACACTAAATGTACAGTGAATGTCGTCGCTCAATTTGGAACGCGACGTTATTTTTTCCAACGGCGGGAAACGTCGTCTCTGAGCTTAGTTTGTGCACTTGAGGAAGGCGAGTTGTGAACAAGTGAGCACCATTAAGAACTTGTAGAAAAGCTGCAAAAAAGCACAAGCGTCTTCAACACTTGTTTGTTTTTTCAAGCAAAGACGATATTTCCCGCCGTTGCTGAGCACCACGGCATTGTAGCCATATTACAGTAGTAGTAGTACCTTTTTTTTTTATGTTATTACCTTCAGAAGCTGTAAACGACGAGGTATATGTGATCTCTGTGTTTTTTTTTTTTTTTTTTGGGATTCTTGGAGCTCCCTTTACGCCGGAAGCACAGCAAAAAACATACAGTACGCTCGCCCCGTGTTTAGCTCTTCTCCGAAAGCATAGTCTCAAGTATAGCTTGCACAAAAACAAATTGAGGTGATAATAACACTGCTAAAAAAATTAAATTAGAATAACAAATAGAAAGTGTGAGGTCTACACCGAGTGTGAAACTCCGGAGGCTCAAGGCTCTGACGTCGCAAAACGGGCGCTCAGCCGCAAGCAAAGTAATCTTTGAGCGGTGCAAAGAGGTGGCGGATGACGGGAACGCTCCACGATCGGCCCAGCAGACGCTGCCGGGCCAGTCGGCTCATGTTGGACACGTCCGTGTAGTGGACCGGAAAGCCAAAGATCCTGATGGAAATGCAGAAAGGACGGCGAATGAGACTAGTCGATGAGAGCAAATTGCCAAAGGGGGTTTGAAAAGTCTGGTTGGTAGGCAGCTTTGGATTTGAAATCAGCACAGATAAAGATTCTCGGTTTGTCACGACGAGAGAAATGAAAAAACGCAGACGTGCTGGAAGTCAGACAAGCTCAAAGGAGAAATAAGAATGAGACGGATGAATTAAGCCATTTTCAACCTTTTGGCTGTTGACTGAAATTGATGTCAGAGGGCTCTTGGGCTCACCTCTTCCCTGTGTTTGTCCTCAGTCATAAAATTGCAATAAAAGCCCTTTTCATTGGTTGGCACTTACCTCTCCATCTCGGTGCACCACAGTATGTCCTCTTTCTCGTTCATGAAGACAGGGAAGTGGTGGTCCTTGCCCTGCTTGATGGAGTTGGACCTGGTGGTGATGGTCCTCACCTTGTCAAACTGACAAACGCCACAAGAAAGCGACAAGTAAGCCACACGTTTTAGCGCATGTGCGGCCCCGGTGTCACACGCGTGGCACACCTTGGCGGTTCTGCCGTGTTCTAAGCAGTCCTGCAGGTCCAACTTGTCATTGCACATGGCCGCCAGAGGCCTGCGGAGGAAAAGTTTTGCTTGAGACAAATCAATGGGCAACAACTCATCAGCCATCTTCCATCATGATTATTTCTGGATGAGAACATTGCTGTATGTCAATTAAATATTCAAAAGCACGCACAAAAGTTCGATACATCTCAAAGCCTCTCGTAGATAAACTCATCATCATCATCATCATCGGTTTAAAGTCCGCTTTCCAGGCGCCGCTGGGTTGGACTGGGCTCTCGATATGGCTTTCTTCCACCGGGAACGGTCCATGGCCATCTCGCGGTTGATAAACTAAAGCTTCCAAAGTTTTCCCAAACAGTAAAGGACACGAGGAAAGCCACGGCTACTACGGTGATCGAAGCAATCATGTTTGAGTCCACGTGGATGCTTTCCCTCACCATTCACCCACCGACCTGTTCATGCCAGGAAGGTTACCCCAGAAGTAGCGGGCGCGGTGGGCGGCCGACACTTCCTTGGCATCGATCATCACCGGGTTGCACTGACCACCAGAGGAGGGAAACCACAACACACGAAGAAATATCAATCAAGAGCTTTTGCTGCGGCTCGAGGGCGTTAGACTAATGTTTGGCACTGATGCGCATTTCCCAAGGCACACTAGATGATGTCATTGGCGGAAATCCAAGAGCACGTTTGCCTGGCACGTGGGCGTACCTCCAGAAATCGAGATATGTCCCTCTTGTCACTGACGCCCATGGCCACCACATTCTCAAAGAGCCAAAAGAAAGGCCGCTCGTCCCCCGTCTTGGGCCGAGCCTCGTGCAGCAGCCTGTAGAACTCAAAGAACAAGCGGCCCGTGCCCTCTTTTGTGGCGGCACGGTCCACACAGACGTCAACAACGTGTTTCATATGGAGAAAATTCAAAATATTAAGAACTGCTTATCCGCCCACCGTAAAGGCCTTTCCTCGCGGGGTTGACGATGGAGAGGTCGTTGCATGGACTCCCACCGATGACCAGATCAAAAGGACCCCACTCTTTGATCTGCAAAGATAACAAGCATGGACGGAAGATGAAATTACACTTTTAATGATGCCATAGTCAAAAGGATGACTCGGTTGAACCCACGTGTTTGCGCGTGACGCTCCTGACGTCGCCCACGTACATGATGCGGCCCTGATGCCGCACGAGCCCCACCGTGATGGAGTCCTCGCACACCTCCGAGGCCACGTAGCGCTCTACCTGGATGCCCAGCTCACGCAGCACCAGCAGCCCTGAACCACAAGGAGGCCCGCCAGCCCGTCAGTCGTTTGGTCTTTGGACAAACCTTGCGCACGCATCTCACCCGTTGCTATGCCGTCGAATAGCGACAGGACTCTGATTGGCTTCCTCTTATCCACCCCGATGGGTGGGTAGAGCTTTGTCGGTTGCTACGGCGGAATGCGAAGAACACGCCGTTACTAAATTGTGAGGGCGGCAACACCTTGTGACATCATCACCATGTGACAACGGTAAGCCGAACGTTAGCGTGCACGTCACTTACGAAATCCTGGTCGTGGTTGTTGGCGAAGAAATGCTGCAGGCGGCAGGTCCAATCGGGGCGGCGGTCCAGTAGACCGTACGCCCCCTTGTGGCCGCACATGTAGCAGTTCCACGGGTCCTCCTTGATGGCAGCGTGGGCGGCGCCCTGGCCCACCAGGAGGTCCACGCACTCCACACAGAAGCACCTGGCCACACACGCCTTTGAATTCAAAACTGACACTTGACTACACTTTAACTCGGAAAGGACGTCACCACAATTTACCGGCAGCAGTTGTTGTTGCCGCACATGAGGACCTCGCGTCCGCCGCAACAGATGGTGCAGTACGACTGATAGCCATCGTCGTCATACTGGTAGGCGCACTCCAAGAAGCAGTTCTGAAAACATCACGCCAACAACACGCTAAAGACTGCACAATTTTGAAATGGCCACTAGTTGGCGCAGAGTCTCCCACCTTGCAGCCCAGGCACATTCCTCCCGCAAACAGCGGGTGCTCCAGGCTAACATTTAGACTCCCGCAGGAGATGCAGATGTCTGTGTGGAGAAGTTGACGACTTAACGACTTGTCACAGGGGACAAAGACTCGGCGACCGTTTGCGTGACTTACCTTCGATGCTGCGGCACTTTTGTCTCACTTCGTAGATGAGTCGCTCTGAAACGACAACGCGACATCATCACAATCGATTGGATTCGGTTCTATTTTGCGCGTGGCTCTTTAAGATTTTTAACTGCGTCCTGTTAAGACAGACCTTACAACAACTTGAGAAATGTTCCCAAATGTTGAGACCCTCAAAAAGGCAGCCAGAAAGTTGATGTGCAAAAGACTAATAAGCAGCAAGAGGGGGCCTAGAAGGCATCCCTGCGGTACACCACAGGAGTCAGTCTATTCTGACCCAGTAGAAGAGATGTGCTGCTCGTTAGCATGAAACGAGACTCTCTTACCTCGCGTTCCGTCGTCGATGATGTCCTTGACCCTGGGTTTCTCTTGGTTGCTCTTTCGAGGCTTCTTAGCGGGCGGTGGTGGCGGCGTGTAGGAGGCGGCTTCAGGCTCCACCCACATCTCTGGATAGACCTCCTTGTATGGGTTGCGCTCTTCTGCCGGTTTCAACATTCGTTAGAAGCTACAAAAGCTCGACTTTGCCTCGGCTCTTCTTGTGCTTACCCTCCGGTGGCTCCAAGCCTTTGGGTCCGGTCGGCTGAAACCCGGCTGAAGCCCACTGGATCATCTCCTTGTTCAAGAGGTCCACAGATTTGGAGCTATCGCTGTGGTCGCTGTCTGGACGGAGCGTGAAGGCTTTGCCTGCGCGGCTGCTGGCGACCTGGGTTCACCATATTAACCAGCTAAAGTCGTCCCTTTGGTACATCCTAATCTTCTCTTCAAGCCAGAAATTGGAACTCTGACCGAGGCTTTCACATTTCACACTCTTACCTGTAGCACCTCGTAGATTGCTTTTTTGTACATGGGCTGCTTGTTGTAGGTCGGTTGGTGAAAGGCATTGTTGAAGGAACTGAGGGGCAAGAGTTTTTCAACACAAACCTGAAAAGGAAAACAGAGAAAGCCTTCACTTTCCCATCACTCCGTGATCTAAACATGTCAAGTTCGGAAATAAAGGAAATAGTCACCACTGAGAATTTGCCATCCCCAAACCACATGACCCATCTGGTCCCCTCTGCGGCTCTGCTGCGCCCCGTCATCCACCAGGACACGATTCGCCCCGGCCACCAAGAGAACCCTCTCAGCTTTCCCCAGACCAGGTCGCCAATGCCAAAACCACGATCGTCCTGCAAACACCACACGGCAGCATTTAGTCACTCGGAAATGGCACTTAAAGTCTCTATTTGCTCCCATTTTTTCCCATTTGCCATTTCTTGAAGCGTCACTCTTATGACTGTCAAAAAGTGCTCGACCAGGCTGTCGTCTTCCTACCTCATACTCGGGTTCAGTGTCTGCAGCCTTGGGGGAAGTCTTGTCTCCACCTACAATGACGACGGGCTCAGGGGTGGTGGCCACCGTAGGTGAGGCGGGCTCTGTAGGCTGTTGCTGCTGTTGTTGTTGTGGCAAAGACAGTTGCGGTTGCTGCTGAGGCGGACACGGAGGCGGCGGAGACTGGCGTTGCTGCAGAGGCTGGCGGAGCTCCTGTGGAGGCGCTTTGAGAGCTGACAGACGTTGACTGGGTGAAATGTCCTGTTCTGATCTTTCGCTTTCCTTGCCTGGCTCCGGATCCGTTATCGTATTCATAGCTGACATCAGTTTGGCCTTTTTCTCTGCCTGGAAAAAAAAAAAAAAAGAGATGAGCACATATGAGAATTACACGGAACCCGAGTCTGGGAGGGGAAACCCGAATTTAGGCTTAAAACCCAAATTTGAAACTCTAACCTCCAAGACTTAGTTCAACCCTTAACCCAGGCTATGGAGCTCCTTTTAAAATCCCAAGCTGACTTGTCGTCATGAACGTACATCCAGACATTGCGCAATTTGCAAAGCTGAGAAAGGCGTCGGCCAGAAAAAAAGCCCCCCCCCCCCTCCTGTAAACAATAAGCCCTTTAAGGGTGGGCGTGGAGTCGAAACATATGCTGCTCAATCGAGAGGCTGATGGCGCTTTCTAAATATCCGCACTGGCTGCTTGAAAGCCTCGAGGGCCACATGGCGCATCTCGCTCACTGGGCACACTCCAGCCCGTCCTGTGTGCCGCTCCAGTTTCGGTAAAGACCAGACTGCAAGACTTCCTCCCACTTGTAAATGTGACCCAGCGCCCCCCTACTCCTCCCTTTTCGGGGGGCCTCACAGTGTACATTCACTTGGGCTCTTCTCAAAGACGAACGGGGGTTAAGAAGCGGCGAAGACACAATGAAGGCAACAATGAAGGCAATCTTGATGGTTTACACGCTCGCTGACACTTGGGGCCACACCATAATAAATCCACAGCACAGACCATTTCAAACACCGACCTTGGCTTAAAACCTTCCTTTAATACTCTTACCCTTGCTTAAGACAACAATCGGAAACCACGACCCAGGCTTGAAGCCTTAATTTGAAACCCTTAAACTCTAAACTCACACTTGCAACCTTCATTCAACTACCCAAACTCGCCTTGAGATGTTTGAACCCCTATTTTGGACTGACCGTGAAGTTTTGCTTCTCGCAGAGATCTGAGACAAGTTGATAATCCGACTCGGGTTCACTCCGACACCCCGTCGGGGCCTCAAAGGGTGACAGAGTGCACTTGAAGGCGGGGAAAACTTTCACCCGCCACGATGTGTCTTTTCTGTAAGGTGAAAAAGCCGCAGCGACAGGAAGATGAAGCGGCTAGCGTAGCTCACATGGGTTGACTTCCTCACGCAACGCCACCGCCGCCACACAAAAGGAAGTCTGACCTTTGCGGGTTCCGCAGCTCAACGGCCAGGAAAGACGAAAGCGGGAGCAGTTTTGTCTGCTGGGCTGTGTACAGTTAGCTTCACATATAGCTTAGCCTTGTGGCTTAGCGGCTGAAAAATGGCCAAATACAAACTCGTTTTCTACTGAACCAAAAAACAACAACAATAAGACGTCATAGCAAAATTCCATTAACGATAAAGAATATATGCTCGTAATTTTATCTGTCTACATGTGTTGCTTCACTGTTGGTGTTCAATGGAAAGTTGCTGGTATAGCCCCAACATTGATGCTAAGAGTTAGCATGTCAACGGCATTTGTTAACATTAAGCTAAGCAGAGTTTTCCTAAGGCAAAGCTGTGAGGTTGTTTGAAATACACAAAGTGTAATTCGCTTTGCTTTGGTTTGATTGCAAGCTGGCGGAGCCAACACAAAGCTTGAAGCCTCTTTTGTCAAAGTGCGGCTTCGATCATTTTTCTCTCTTGCCCACATTGTGAATCTTGCACGTGAGCTAAACCACTACAAGCACTACGACTACTACAAGGTGCCGCAGTGGAACAGGAAATAGTTGCTGCACGAATCGACCCTCACGTGGGGGTGGAAAAAAAACCACCACTCAAGCAACTCTGCCGAATCCTGCTCGCTCAAATTCTTCCTTTCCCAGGCAGATGGCGCGCACAACACAAGAACAACAAGTTCCAAATGGAAAATGGCTGCAGTCAGCATATTCTGCTCAATCAGACCAAGCATGCAAACAAAAAATGCAAGTGCACATACCCAAACACGAGCCTCATAGTCCAGCCAGTGTGGAGGTCTCTTCTTCCTTTTTTTTCTTTTCAAGCCCCTTCCCCCGCCCCTTCCCTCACTTCCACTCACTCACACAGGCATGCACATTTCTTTGTCTGGGAATTCAGGGTCAGGTGGTGGCCCAAACGCATATCTGGTTGGCTGGAGAGGACTCGCCGAGCATCTGGCGGCCGGCCAGGAGGAGGCTTTCTTGTGAGCGCACAAGTTGCCGCAAAACGCTTCAAAATCTGCAAGGCACCGAGTCATGAATGGGGCAGGGAGAGCCACTGTAACAGTAGGCGCATTTTTCGGGGAGGAAAATAAATAAATAAATAAAAAATTTAAAAAGCCCCTTAAGCCACCATGTGGCCGTGCAGTGGCACCCTGACATCTAAAAACACTTTCTTAACCCTCCATGCAATTGATGCCTATAGGGCACCTTTGTGGGTAAAACAAAAAATGACAAAATAAAATAACATAAAATAAATAGGTGCACCAAACTTGCGCCACTTGTGTCGTACTTTGTGGCCATTCTGCTACGTGTGTCAATATTTCCTCCACCCGGTCACTTTGATGGCCGCTCGCTGAGCAGAGCTGAGTGGGGGGAAGGCTTAGTGGGGGAGGGGTGGCACGAGGAAGGAGAAATGGAAATATGAAGTCCCACAAGCCGAGCCACTTCGCAACCAGGAATTTGACCAGGATGCAAAAAAAAAAAAAAATCTCCAAGATGTATGCTGCAGATCAACAATCATTCACACTCGGGGGCAATTTCGAGTCTACAAAAGAACCAGGTTTTTGGACTATGGGAGGAAGTCGGACTGATTGACTGGCAAAAAAGGACAACGTCAAAATTTGCAGCCGACCTGAGTATCAATGGGCCAAGTTCACGATGATAGGAATAAAGCGAGGCTTCATTTCCATGGTAGCCAAACTAAAACCTACAGGAGCACCGGAGACGCATTCCAGCTCATGACATCGACGCGGCTACAAGTGAGTTTTTTTGTTCCTCCGCAAACGCGATTGGCAGCACAAAAGCAGGAAATGTGGGAAGCACGTGAGGCTCGCTCAGCCAGGAAATGGACTGACATCAAAAGGTACAGTCACGTGATAGCCATCAAATACACTTGGCTCCCGACATCTGGCAACCGCCCCCCGTGCCCCCTTCAAGATGGCGGTGGCTGTGCTACTCACCTCCATCTTCCACTTGGCCAGCCACTCCTCTCGGGTCCGCTTGCTAATGTAATAAGGGTCTCCGGCCTGGAAGGTTATTCTGGGCACGGGCCTCTGACGAAGGCTGATCTCCCCGCCAACTCCCCCGCGCAGCCTCCCACGATCTCCCTGTTTTTTAAAAATTCAAAGTTAGCTTTCTTCCAAAAGAAGCTTCTGGTCTGTTGATAGTGTCAACATTTGCGGAAAAATTCCAAGTGTATTTGATGTCTCACAATTTAACTCCAGGTACCATTTCTTTGGTAAAGGCCAAGAGCAAGTGCTTCACTTCACGTTAGCCACCGACTTTCTCGTCTTGATGCTAACCTCGGCTAACTGCCCAGTAGCCGCTCATTTTTACAGAATGAGCAACTTGCTCATCTCCTCAATTGTGTTGGCAAAACGATCAACCTGCTTCCTGTGCTTGTGAATGGTCGGTTCATCCGTCGTGTGCCAAAATAACATCCATGGTCCAGTTTCTATGCTAAGCCAAGCTAAGCTAAGCTAGTAACTGACACGTAACCCAGGATGGTCGGGATCATAAAAAGGACACTTACCTCACTCTTGACCACTTCGCTGTCATCTTGCTCCGTGTGTTCCACATCTGCAGAGGAAAAAGGCACTTAATTTCCACTATTGCCACATCTTTCTTTGCATCGTCTTGAGAAGTATACCACCCTGCTTTTTCTGGCCTCAACCCTTCAAGGAGAAAAAAATGGATGGAAAAATGGAGTCGGCATGCTAACAAAATTCATTTGTGTAACCTCCTCTAACAAAATACAAGCCGCGTCTCCGCATTTACATTTGGTTTATTTTTACCCAGGCGCTTTATTTAAACACCATCCTCTTAAGGATTGACGGAGGTCCCGCTCGGGCTCGAGAAGCGGCAGCTGACAAAACAAGTTCCACCGCACGTCTTCCGGTTTCAAAATGAAGACTTGAAGTCAGTTTTCTGTTTTCTACCTCGGGCGATAGTTTCAAGTTGGCCTGTAGTTTCAAGTCAGGGTTATGGTTTTGATTTGGGGTTCAAAGCCAAGGATAGGGTTTCAAGACGGGTTTTTAGCTCTCACGTTCAACTCGGGCTAAAACTGAGGGTCCCTGAGAACCCGAAACCACAGCCGGTGTGCAATTCTGGGCACGACGCCATTGAGCCAGCGGGAGTCCCGAAGGAGGCTCGCTGCCAGGCGGTGCTCTACGCTGCTCTACGCTGCTCTACGCTTCTTCTTCTCGGCCCTCATCAAGGTCTACGCTGCTCTACGCTTCTTCTTCTCGGCCCTCATCAAGGTCGCGGGTGAATGAAAGCGAGGCATTCAGAGAGGGGTGGGGGCTAATCTCCATCTCAGCCTGTCATCGTCTCCCTCTCCAGGGAACCGCTGTGATTTATTGCTTTCTTTCTTTGAATGTACACCACGACAACTAGCATTTTAGGAAGGATGGAGAATTTTTTTGTCTGTGGGGGGAGATTGCAAATTCAATAAAAAGAATTACAATGATTAACATGCAATTGTGCACTGTTATGAAAATTTTATGAAAAATATTCCTTTTGTACTACTAAAAAGAATTACAGAAGAGGAAGGTTTACTGTTCAAAATAACAATATTTTCACACTATTACATTATTTTTTAAAGAATTACATGAATTTTTTTTCTGCACTATTAAAATAATGAATCAAAATCAATTCAAATAAAAAATATATAATTTACTGTTAAAAAAATATTGAAAATACCTCCTATTAAAAATACATTACAAATATTAATATTTTGCACAATTACTGTTATTTTTTTAATGTTCACTGTTGAAAACAATATTGATTTGCTATACAAACAAATAATATACAGTAAACTAATAACTAACTAATGTCTGCAAGTCTGGAAGTCACGCAAGCAACTCACATTTGGTGGGTCGCTCCAGTTTCCGCCTCGCTCGCTTTTTGTGCGGCGCTGTCCGGTCGTCCCTCTCGTCGGGACTCGGACCTTGGACGCCGTCCTCTGGCCGGCAGGAGGAAGAATAAGTGAAGGACGAGGAGGAGGAGGAAGAGGAGGAGGAGGGGGATGGGGAGGATGAAAGCTCCCTGAGGATCCCGTTCACCGCTTCCCTCCTCTCCGGCTTGAGGACGTCGGACGTCCGATTTGGAACGTGGCCGCCCGCGTCGCCGTTGTGGAGGGCCGCCAGGGCCCCGGGGCGGGCCTGGACGCCATCTTGGAAGGAGTTGCTGACGCTTTCCGTCTGTGAAAGGCACACGGACACAAAGTAAAATACACTAACTGACAATTACAACCTGTCAATCAGACTCATACACACACACTCACAATGACCAAAGTGCGGCCATAAATGGTGATCGTGGGTGATTTGGATGTTTTTAAATGTGACATGTCAAAGATGTCCTCATAAATACGTGAAATCGAGTATCTGTACTTACGATGAGATGTTTGCGTTTCCGCGCCGGCTTGACACTAACGTTGTGAACCTCATCCGTCATGGGCTGCATGTCGGCTGTCGTCGTGCTTTCACTCTGCTGATGAGTGCAACACAACATTGATACTGTAGCCTTTCATCTGTGCAAAAAGGCTGTCGATGACGGGTGTGTACACTTTTGAGCTCAAGGCTTAAATGAGATATTTTCATCAAATAAAACCAAAAATGCTAAATGTACGTACATTAGTAAGATTGTTTGACTATTTATTATTCAATATTATTTTTTTCCAACAAAAGAAACATTTTACTCACCAATCTATTCTGGTGAACTTTTCTAAGGCAGAACAATTCTGAAAAATGATCCAATTGCCATTTTTCTCCTCAGTATTGTGATTGCGATTTAATATGCAATTATCTTGACAAGCAAACACAGGTGATACGTTTCAACGTCGATTTGAATGAATTTTCTTGCTCAGCTCGGCACGTGCGCCTCGCCAGCGCTGCAGCGGCATAATTTGCATGTGAAGAATGTCACCTTTTGTGGGCTGACTCGATCTGCTGCCACAGGGCGACTTCGTCAACACAACAACAAACAAAACGCCATTTTGACACTCGGCTTCAACCGCGTTTTGGAGAAGGGGGGGGGGAACAAACAAACACCAGGAAGCTGCATCATAGCCCTGGGGTACCACTACCATGCCGACTGTGCACTATTTCTGTCCGAGTAGCCGCTGATTAAAGCTGTTGCCAGGCAACAAGGGCTGTACTGTGTAATGGAAAGAAGACAGCAGGAAGAGGACACAAGCCTCCCCGCCAAACTGCATCTGCCGTGTCCTCTTCAACGACGATCACAGCCCTTGTCACAAAGTGCCATCGCGTGAGACGACGCGTACAATACGGAAGTTAGCATCCGATGCAGGAGCTCAAACAAACTACAAACTTGCTACTGCAGATCTGGACCAAATTCTTACCGTTCTGCTTCCCGTCGAGTCGGAGCCTTTGAACGCAGCCATGACGGCATTGGACGGCATGGTGAGTGGGGCGGGAGATGGTGGATGGCGAACTCCAAAAATTTAAATTAAAAAGTGAACAAAAAATTAGATGAGCCCTCTCCTCTCTTCTTCTGGAAAATAAAAATAAACCTAAATGAAGCATTCTCTCTAAGAGTATATGTAGTAGCTCAAGCCTGGATACAAATGAAAAAAATTTAGAACATCCAGAGTAAAAACTGTCCAAAACATATCATGTGAAAGCTACTGGGCTAAAGACTCAATTTGGATCAGACCACAAATTAGGTCAATTTGACTCAACTTTGTGTACAAAATTACCCAAAAAAACAAATTGACTGAATAGTGGGTCGGTCCATTTTTTGATCCAGCAGTTTTAAGTGTGTGGCAACCCCATGTGATGGGAAAGCTGCTTCTCCTTCTAAATAAAATGTATGCTTTTTTTAGCCACCACTTTACTGATAACCCGGTGACCCATTCCTCGGTAAAATTAGCTCATGGGTATTGGTAGTTTTTACCCCTTGTTGGACAAAATCTAGGTGAAATCCTTATCCCATGGCACTGGGTGTAAATAACCCAGCGCTGTCTTAGCTATTTCACCCAATTTGGGTTACTTTTGTTTAAGGAAGGATTTTGGAGCGTTTTAGGGCCGAGCACATGCATTGCTGTACCTTTAAATGTGTTTTCCTCACAATTTCCTATGCACTCGGACGTACAGTACACGCTTGAGTGCTTTAAAAAAAACGGCACAGGTGATGCGTTCACTTGCCCCCTGTCCGTTTGGATGCTGACAGAAGGTACCGGAAGGTGTCATCTTGGTGATAATTCACCGACATTTATACGTAATAGTCATATTTATAATATGAAGGACGGAATGGGGTGGAGGGTATTGGGGGCGGTTCTGGCTGCAATAAGACCCGGGGGATAGGGGGGCCTTCTTCCAGGCCCTGCTTGCAGCGTTTGGCGAGGTCATTCGCGGTCCATCTTTTTCGTCACTCTAAGCTGTCTAATGTAGGGCAAACGTCGCGCACCAGCCAGCTTCCTTCCTGCCTTCCGCCTAAATGTGCCCCCTTTCCGCTAGCCCGCCACGACGCCCCCTGCCTTATTCCCTCCCCTCTCCAGGCCGTAAACGGACTTAAGGTAAAGGAAGACATTACCCGACGTCCCCCCGTGTCCAGGGAGGGCCTCCTTTTTTTCTTCCTCCCCTCTCGTCTCGTCCTCCCGGAGCCTCCTTCCTGCCTTCCTTCCTTCCTTCCTTCCTCTCTCTCTTTCTCTCCCCGTCCACCGCCTCCCCTGACCGGTCACAGCTCCTCCAGATGCTCGGCTCGCTCGCTCGCTCGCTGGTTCTCCCTCACTGCAGCGGGGCCGGCGCGCTGCCTCGCTAGTGCGCCGCCAGGTCCTAACGCCCCACCACCAGCACATACTGTGGATGTACATGTGCACCTGTGACTGCGTTTGCTTTAAATGTCACTTCACCCCATTAAAATGTAGTTGCACTTTCAAACAATTAGCGTAGCGGTTTTTTTTTTTTTCATTCTCAAAAGTTTTAATTATATTTATTTTCCCTTAGAATTATTTAATGTGCGATATGGCATGACATCATCACAGCAATCTTAAAAAAATACCTCACTAAAGATGACACAAAAAGATGTCGGTCGCCCCCTAGTGATTACCTGCGGGAACGTGATACTGCATTGGAATGATCGGACTCAGGGTTGGCTGCTTCCTGACATCGATTAACTCCTGTGCATTTTCTACCATGAAAAAAAAGGAGAACTATTTGGTTAAGCCTAGCAACATTTGCGTACAAGCATAAAAATAATGTATGACAAAATAAAATAGCTGTTGAAATAATTACTCACCCCTATAATGATGAACAGTTTCCTCTTCTTGTCCACTTAGCTTTTGGTAGCATGTTGGAACTCAGCGGCCTAGACAGTCTCGTAAGATTTGCCAATCGTGACAAACAACGACACCACCGCCAAACAATATTTTATTTTAATATCTCACATTTGATTTATTTACAAAAGACTAGAGGACTTTTTTCCCTATGTAAAGTGTTTGAAAACCAAACATAAATGTATAGCGGTAGCATAATCTCACACACAGACTTGAATAAATAACATCTTTTTTGCACATTGTTTAAAACAACAAACAAAAACACTTGCCGCTTGTGTTTCCAATGAGCTCTGCTTGTACAATAAACACTTGCACATTTTTTTCTAGCTTCTTCCATTTAAATGCAAGCATGTCCAGGCATTATGTGAATGATTAATGGTGACACTGACACACACACATTCACACACACATTTTTTTAACGCATTTAGTTTTGGCACAAACGACAAGGCTGACAAGGAGACAACCAACCAATGAAGTCACACAAAATAGCAGGACAAAGGAGAACGACAAGAAAAACAGGAGCTTGTTTTGATGCTTCGGTTTTTTGTTGTTGTTTTTGTTAACACAGTGAATGGCGCTTGAAGAAAAAGGGGTGGGCAAAAGAAAAAAAAAAAAGGAAAAAATGTGAGTTCCCGGCAGGCCTGATTGAAGAACGGAGCGGGCCATATGTGGACCGTGAGCCGTACTTTGCCCACCCCTACTCTAACAGTTTGTGCTCCAGTGCGTTTTGTTTTTTCACGCAACAATCCAGCAAAATAGCCACATCAGAAAAAGCCACAAAACGCGATCACGTAGACAACATGCTTCAACAAAAACACAGTTGCCCCCATACGTGACCTTCTCAGCCTGGTAAAACACACACACACACACGCACGCACACACACACACACACGCACGCACGCACGCGCACACACACACACACACACACACACACAGTGAGGAAATAAAAATCCACTTTTTGACTTAAGCGATGGATTTCTGACGGAATTTAACGAGCTTTCCACCCGTTCCCAATTTGTAGCTGTGCAGTTCCTGAGCAGCGGACTGAACCTCCATTGCACTTCTCACCTCATTGCGTAATTTGAGGGAGCAAACAGCACACTCAAAACACAAGTGAAGGGTCCACGTCGAGTCGTGTTGTGCACAGTAGCAGCAGTGTAGCGGCTAACGTGGCCTGCGTGCCGTCTTTCAACAGAAAAGTGCATTTTTTGTCAATGTCAATCATTAATATTCGTAATGACTCTTTTAGTCAAAAAATTTACAAGTTGCATGTGTTTTTTTTTTTTTGTCGCAGTGCAGGCAAGTGTGGATGTTGAAAAAAGAGCGATACACGACCAACCCAAAATCTAAATGGGCCTCCGAGTGTAGCAAAGCCACAAAGTGCCGCGGCAGTATCAGACACAAGTGTCACTTCATGCAAAAATAAATTAAAAACAAATCCAATGCTAACGCTAAAAAGCAACGTGGGACGAGAGCCATGTCGTGGTCAATATGTACAGAATGAGTTTGAGCTTACAGGACAACACACTGGCTAATTTGACACCTCCTGCTACTCCTGCAAGGTGCCAAGAAACTTTTTTTTTTGCCTCCTGTTTGGATGACAGCATGCAGTCGAGTTAACGTGCGAATGCCCGGCAGGTGTCATCGTTGTTGATTGTTCCCGATTTGACGATGCACCAGCTCTGGCTTCACTGCTTCTGTACTCGCATGGTGCCTGCAGACCAAAAAAACACATCGGAAGAAGCACGCTATCAGTAAAAGCAACAATTTCTCGAGTTTTGTCTGTGGCCTACCTCTCTCGCCTCCGTTTCTCATGTTCGTCTCTTCCTCATCCGCCCCGTCGTCCACTTCAAGAATAATAGTGCGCCCACCCCCAAAAAAACATTTATTTTTTAGAATTTACTTCATGCTTTTTATTAGTTTGCTTGGACTGATTTCACCTGAGTGGAGCTCTTTCACCAGCGACGACATCGTGTTGGTGATGGAGTCGGCCGCCACGAGTAGGTCGTTCCGCAGATTTCGAGGTACACCTGACACCAACGGGACAAAATAACAATCACTTCATGATGCCTTTTGTCAATCGCAGCTAAAGTTAACTGGAAACATCAAATTTGACTGAAACCACATTGACTTGGCCGTGCGGGAGGTGTTAGCTTAATGCTAAAGCACAAAGCAAAACGCCATTGACGGGCTAATGAAACTAGCAACACGTAGATTTTCTGAGCTAAAAGCATGTGAGGAAAATTGCCGTAAAGCAAGTTTTGTGCTTTGTTTGCTCCCCCCTTTTTTTGTCTTGGCCTCACCCTGAGCAAAGGCATCCAGCACGTCGCCCCCGAGGCCCGCCATGCAGTCCTGGGGCGTGTGCGTCGGGGTGGAGCCGGCCGAGGTGGAGCGTATGGGCATGGGCATGGAGCAGCCTGCCCCGTGGCTGGGCGACGAGTGCGGGGAGCCGCTCGACTGCGACTGAAGAGAGCGAGCACAGAAAAAAATCAAAAACCTCTTTTGGTAAATAGGCTCAATAAAAACGAAAACACTGGAAGGTCATAGCAGTCAAATCCTAATAATCACACTCAATCGTTATCTTTGTCTTACGTTGTCATGTGTTAATAAGGCTGCAATATCCATTCAATGTATAAGCCAGCAAATTACGAGAAGGTCCACTCACCGCCTGCTTCTGTTCCTCGTCCTGTCGGCCCGACAGATAAGAAGATGATGGAAGGGGAAGGGGAAAGGCGTTAGTGCACCGTGTTAACGCATGCTGTCCTGTGCTTTGGATTTGATTGGAACCTTGAGAAGGCGCATGAGTCCCTCCAACTGCACCATCAGCTCGCGCCGGCTCTCCTGCAAGGCCGACATGCGCCTCTCCAGCTCGTCCTTCCTGTGCCTGACGGGACGCAAATAATGTCATGCTAACAGAGGCTACGTGAAGATTAGCGTGCTTGTTACCTGAGCAGCCTGAGTTCTGTCAGGAGCGTGGGGTTCTGCTGGGCCTTCTCCGGCGTGGGCTGCGACGCCTGCTCATGCTCCAGACGAAGCCTCTGGATCTCTTGAAGGATCTCCCTGAACAAGACGTGACACATTTGTTGTACCATTAGGATTCAATTCAATCATATGAAGTACAGTTATATTTAAAAAAATAATTTTGACATCCCCAAGTTTGTAAGGGGTCTGCATTTTTCCCACCTGTTTTTGTTCTCCAGCTCAGCAATCAGTTGCCTCTGCTGCTTGTTGGCGTCAAAGTTGAATGTTAAGTCGGAAGGAGGACATTGTTGCTGTGAAACAAAAGAACACGTTACAAATGAATACAAGAATCAGGCTGGTCATTTGTGATGAATTCTGACCGCGGAGTTTCCCGCCTCAGCGGCCAGGCGCGCGGCGTAGCGGGCGATGAGGCGGTGCTCCTCGTCCAAACGGCTGGGACTCTCCAAAACGCTGTGAGGAAAACAGCAAAATTGGACTCAATTGGAATCACAGTTCATGATGAAGTAAAAAGGATTAGCATGGCAGAAAAATCTTGTTCGCTTTGAGAAGATTTATTGTAACTCAATGAGACCTTTGCAGGTTAAATAAATGTTGTACCAGCAGAGGACGCTGTAATGAGGTGAAAGTCTCAAATAGAAAAAGCTCTTTTTGACTTTCTTGAGTTTTTGTGGTCATTTCTGTTTGAAATCGCTGTCAATCATCGCAGATGATTTCAAAATACAATTCTGATTTTTAGATGACATGACATAACATTTTAACGAGACATTTCGATGACGCTCGTAGGAAGTTGCTGAGAATTGACGACTTACACGTTGTGAGCGGGCTCCTGGGGTCTCTCAGCCTGCTCGGGGAAGACGGGATGCGGTGGCTCGCCGATGGGAACGCAGCCCAGTGATTTGCTGATGGCGTGGCTCAGCTTCTTGGCGGGAGACTTCTACAAGAGGCGAGGACCAAGGCGACAATGAGGATGAGGGCGTTGGCGTGTTGCCGCGGCAACAAAGCAAATTCCGTTTGAAACTCCAGATGGGGTTAAGCAACAATCGCGAACATTTCCAAGTGCATTCTTTGAATTTTTGGCGAAAGAGTTGGTGTAGTGGTTACCCAGGACGAGTGCTCCTTCATCTGGTGCTGGTTGCTGTGCGGTCCGTTGGCGTGGCCTCTCCAGAAGCAGCTCTGGCACAGCTGGTATCCGTGGCACTGCTGGCAGCGATAGCGGAAACCCATCATGCTCTCGCTGCGGCAATACGAACACTCCACCGGATGGAAGACTGAAAACATTTACAGTCCACCTCCTAATGTGAAAATTGGAACTTGGAATTCAAATTCTGAAAATCGGCCCAGAACGTACCGTTTTCCACGTTAGCCAGTCTGTGCATGAGCGGTAGCCAAACGAGGCATTGCGGCGGAGGGTCTGCCATCAAGACGTCTAAAAACGTGTTCAGTGTGATCTTCTTCTGGATGCAAACACACACACACACAAACACACACAAACACACGCATACCAATGACCAATGACCAGTATGACTCAATTGACTTTTTTTTCCTATTCAAACATGGAAGTAAAAGTAAAAACTGGGATAATGGGGTTGTAGAAGTGTGCAGGCTATCTAGTTTCTCAGTATCCTAAAAAGAAACATTTAATTATTTATTATTGAGGCACGGCCTTTTTTTCTTTTGGGGGAGGATCATCCTGACAAACGGGACTGGAGTGAAGAATGGGCCGCAATGTGGCCCTCCCACCTGCTGGGGGAAGCAAGTCCTGAGCGAGTGCTCGGTGTACCCAAAGGAGGGGCCCTCAAACACCGCCGTGGGAAGCTTGAGCACCTCGCGAAGGAACTGGTCAAACTTGGCAAACACCATCACGCCACTTGAATCTGACATCTGGGAGAAAATATCTGCCAGGGAAAAAAAGAAAGACAAGTTTGAGCCAGGGAAACAACAGCGCCCCCCGGAAGGTCAAAGTGTGCAGCGACAGAAGCTACATGATGTTCAAAAAGGAGTAGGAAAGTACAAACTTATTTTTTTGATTGCAGTCTGCACTTTTTGTAGTAATCTGACCAAATAATTTATCCCAAACGACTCTGTGGATGACCCTTTCATGTTTTCGCAGACCCCCTGTGTACTTACAGCGCAGCTTGTCCACAATTTTGCCTCCACACATGGTTGCCAGCATTGCTTTCATGGAGAACACCGTCAACTTGCCATGGCTCTCGCTGCACAAACACAATTTCCATTCAACTTCCGTGTTCTGCTGTATGTAGTATGTATGTAAAATACAATTCATAAATCAAAACTGGATATCAGGTCAGGACAGGCTAGGACAACATAGGACAGGATGGGTAGAACAGACCAGGCCAGCAAGATCTGTGATTTTGTTGTTGAGATGTTTTGTAAGGCCGAGTGCACCTGTCATAGGTGGCCACCATGAAGTTGAGCAGCAGTCCGATGGACTGCTCCACGTTGATCTGGTGCGTGGTTGGCAGCCGCTTGTTGAGCTGGTAGTAGATGGAGGACAGGATGGTCTCCAGCCGCGACACGTTGATCTCGGCGTGGTGCTCCAGCGTGTTGAGGCCGTTGTCTCGGAAGGCCTCGATCATGTTCCACACGTCCACCAGGTGTACTGAGGCCACCAAAAAAAAGAAGTAAGGCTGTAATAAATAGTTTTAGCGTTTAGCTGAGGGCCGGCAGGGTAACTCACGATTGCACCGCTTCTGCACGAATCGTAGCTTGCACGCTGTCCTGTACGTCGACAGTCGGATCACATCAAAGTTTTGAGCTCCTGAAAACAAGAAATAAAAAAATACAAAATGTTTTATTTTAGTTTTCATTCTGCTCATACAAGTGTACAAAGAACGGAAGCCTAATCCACTGGTGTCTACTCACTCATTTCCATGAAGAGCTGCCTCTTCTCCACGGCGGCCTTGCCTCGCTTGCTGCCCTCCTCGATCATCCTATGGCAGGGTAGAGAAAGAACATTTACTTTATAGGACTCAATATCATTCAATGTCATAAAGACCATTGTGGTTTAAATAGTGACCAAATCGGTAGCAAAAGAGTCACTCAGGATTTTGATGAGATGATGCTAAGCTAAGAGTGGTGACCACCGGCAGCCGCTGCCAATACAAAAAATGAGACATGCTAGCACAATAAACAAATGAGCCCTGTCTGACAATTTATTGCTCATCTGAAGTGTAGGAGGTCTTGTAAGTGGGTTATTTTTAGCCTTTCCAAAGTTCACGGCTAGGCTGTTTGTTTTTCCATTGGCTAAGCTAACAGGTTGGTGATAGCTAGCATTTGACAGATCAGGTAGTTGTACCTGTCGGTGGCTCAACGTTGCACAAATGGAAACTCTTTCAACAATGAGCCTGGAAAAAAAAGACAGAGATGGCAATCAAAGTCCCGCATTGAAATAAAATAGAGTTTATGCACTAATAATAGCATAGAAATTATAATAAAAATAAATGTATGTTTTATGTGCTGCTGTATTAGAATACAAGTTAAGGGGTGATTATTATGCATACAAAAAAACAGTCATTATATATGTATATTAAAATGCACTATTATGATGGTTAATATTTAAATGTTATTTGTTTTATTTTTCATCTTTTTATGTTTTAAATATGTTCCAAATAAAGATATTAATCAATCAAATAGAGTGTAAGTAGAGGCCGTATGGAGGATTTATGGAATAACTGTTAACTATAAAATAGGTCATGTATTTGTTCATCTTTTTTAGTTAAAAAAAATCTAGACTGATTGCAGTCACCAAATGAAAATACTAATTATTTGAGTATAAAAATACTAATAAAATGTTGGTGGAAAGTGTAGTGCTGATTTGCACTCAAATCATATGAAACATTTGTAAAACAGTCTTAGTGAAAAAATCTACTCTAATCATAAAATCTAAACGACAATGGCACAAAAACTAGACACATTTGAGCAAATGCAAAATGGTACGCCTACAAACTTGAGATGTATGATATTGATTGCAAATATGCATGGGCTGTATATTTTGCTATGCGGGATAATTGATTTCAGTGGAGGCTTGTTTTATGGATGAATAACGAGTTGATTTATGCTGCAGCATAACATGTCAAGAACTGAGTGCATAGAAAAAGCCCCCCAGTTTTATGACATAATAAACGACGGCTGTGCGAATGACATCATCGCTGCTGATGTTGCTGCTGCTGCTTCAAGGTGCATTCACGTACAAACCGCACCTTCAGCATCCAGTTGACGCTGCTCTGCGGTATCTCGCAAAACAAATCCCCCGTGTAGCGGCCATGTCACGCACACGGATCCCCAGTTTCTCCATTCGTGACATCATAGCACTATCATCCCGAATAACGTGTGATTCATTCACCGACCTGCGTCGAAGTCCCTTCCGCGGAAGCTGGCCTCCAATCCCGCAGTTAAAGCACCGTCAGCATCCTCCGCTGCATCAGCACCAGGATGGAGGTTCCCCGAACAAAACAAAAAAAAGGAGAGCGAGAGACAGAGAGAGAGAAAAGATCGTGCCACTCTTCTCAGTCTCACAGCAATCTGTGTGATAACCGTAAGAAGCGTCTTGAACGACGGTCCGTCATCGTCGTCTCGGTTCTCTCCGGTAGCCCCCGGAGCACTGCGGCGGTGGTGGCCTGGCACACGGACGTGCAGCTCGGCATAGCCAGCGAGCCAGGCGGCGGAGGCGGAGATGCCATGCGCGGTCGGTCACCTGCTCCTCTGCACGCATGCGCGCAGCCGCGCCGTTTAAAGGCGCACCGCCACACTGCTCCAAGTATATAGGAAATCAAGAAATACATAATCACATGTATCATGAAATAATTTCTCTTTTCATTGTCTGTTATTGAAACAGAACATTTCACCTTTCTGTGATTTAATAATGTACTATATATATACATATTATACTATTTTTATTTAAACAATGTTTATTTCACAATTAAGTTATTCCAACATGTAATTTGATCGCAAAATAGAGCAAATCACTACATATTCTCAGCTCAGACTGCGCAACTGATCTTTTTTTGTATCGGCTGTAAAACTCACCTAATGGTTGTGCTCAGGTGAAAGCAAAGGCATTCTTGCTTTGGTGCCACCTAGCGGTTTCTTGGAGTAAACAGTTTTAAAAGTAATTGACTTAGTATGAAGAATTAAGTTGCTTTTTTCTTCACACTCCTTTAATTTCATTATTTAAAATGTTACAAATTTCATGATGAATTCATGCTCATTTTAAAATTGTATCTATCAGTAATGTAATTGTCACAATACCTTTTTTTAATGTAAAATTATTTTCATCAAATGAACTCCTTCCTTTTATCGCTAATTGAATTACAACTAACACATTGGCATTCTATTGCATTAATAATTACTTCACCAAATGTTTCATCTGTTGGGGAGGCCAAAAAAACAATGAACATTTACATATATATATATTTTATTCATAATAGTCTAAAGCTTTTGATAAAATACACTTGTTTTTTTACACAATCGGGCTGATAACATTACATTCACCTGATTAGAACGGACAACAAAATGACATTTGAGTCTTACAATGGTAGACATTGACCTTTTTCCTATCAAGGGAATTCTTTATTATTATTATTTTGTATTTGGGGGTTAAATTTATTAAGATTTTTGTACCTCGAAATTCCAAATCCCCCAAAAACAAATGCAGTACGGTCACATAATTTGTTTTCCGATTATTTTTCAATATTTCAGGAGGGCTTGTCATGAATCCAACAACATGAAATGACTAAACGTGCCTCTCGTACTTAGAGCTCCCGATTTTAACGGATACATGAAAAATTCTCGCCTATCCACACAAATGTAGACATATCTAAAACACATAAAACACATGTCACGTATATATCTGGGTGCTTAAGACCTCAAAAAGCTATGGTGGCCTGTCAGGTCCCCACAAAAAAAGACCCAAAAATGGAGGGAGAAAAAAAAAAAGTACATACCCTGTTGATTTTCAAACGCAAATATATTTTTATATTAAAATATATTATTTAAAATATATTACTTTGTTTTACAAGACATTTCAAACTTGGATATAATTAGTTTCTTTTTAAGGTGACTTTGGCGTTTTTGCTATTGCACCTGCAGGAAATGTTGCGTGCGTGTTTCAAAGCCAAGTGCTTTATCGCGCGTGTTTCCATAATCGCACCACAAATAAATCGCGCAGTGCCAAATTAAACACAACGGCTGCTGATTTGAAAGAAAACATTTACATCCAGGCCATGGCCTTAAATATTTACAGAAAAAAAGGAGGGAATCGGACGGTCTTTCTATATAAATGAGCCCTCAGTGAGTTTTAATTGCGAAATGCTCGTGCTACTTTTTAATTGGGATTTGTTTGTGCAGTCATAATTTATTTGAATAAAATGAATAGAAAAAAAATGCTTTTAAAAATCTATATATGAATCTTGGCGAGTCTCCCGTGTCAATACAAAACAGTTGCACTTTTCCTCGGTGTATGCGCAGGACAAACACCAACAAGGAGGTATTTTATACACCGTGATTATCGTCAACGCCCTTTTTTGCCTTTAAACTGACATAGGCCCGATAGTAAAATAAAAAGTGTTGAAAACGCTAAAACAGTCTTGAGGTTCTATAAAAAATAATCGTCCCCGCCCCTCAATTTACCCGCTTAAAAAATGGTTTTCATAAATCTCTATTTTAAAAATATATATCACGCTAACGCTAAGTGCAAACATTGTCAGATTGGATCCGACCTGACTACCGATTAGATTAAGAATGGATATTTTAAAAACGGTTTAGGACGATGACTATTCCGTCATCCGTTTTCGAAAGGAGCTGGAACCTTTCCCGGCTGACTCTGGCGACATGCGCAATGGATTGCTTTACCAGCCAGTCTTACTCACATATTCGACTTCAGGGTGAAAGTTCAGGGTGTACTTAAAACGTTAAAGTTGAGGATTCAAAAGTTTGGGGAAGAACAAATGAGGTTACCCTGTTACGCTTGTAGTGCATTTTCGCTTCATCCTGAAGCTCCACCCAAAAGTCGGCTTGCAAGTCGCCATTTGTCAATTCAGGGGAACGTACGTATCTTTAGCAAGTCGCTGGAAAAACTCTCCTCAAAAAGCCCTGTCAAATAGAAAAATAGTGCATGGGCATCATCTGGCAGTAAGTTGGTGCTGAGGAACTAGGTTGAGGTGAGAGGTCTATTAGCGAAATAGTGCTATGGCGCCATCCCCACGCCAACTGTAAGCAGGGGTGCACATAAGTCAAAGCATTTTCATTTTGTGGAGCAGAGCGGCTTGAGTCCCTGAAAAAGTAGCCCTCGAGGACCGGAGTTGAACACCTGTAATTTAGAGTCTTCAATGAAGCTAAGGCGGGTTTTTGGAATGTGGGAGGAATCCAAAGCAACTAGCAAAAACTCGCACAACCACGGGGAAACAAGCAAGCACCACCCAGGGAAGGAGCAGGATAGAGATTTTGAGCCTGAACCTCCGGTGTGCTAACCCCTCGTCCAGTGTAAACCTCACGGCAAGCGCCCCGATCCGAGCGTCATCGTACCACCAGACACGAGACGCACAGCTCGGATGGTCCGATGCAGTCGTGGTGGCAGAAGGCCCCGCAGCCTTTGCACATGATCATGGCCTTCAGCCGACAGTAGCACTTGGACTGTGTGTCCTCCATGCCGGCGGCCTCCATGAAGGATGGCTCCGGCGGCGCCGGCCCGCTGAGCTCACCGGAGTCCAAGGCGCTGGCGGCTGCAGGGATGGTGGTGACAGTCACCGAGAAGGACATGACGCTCCCGCCGTCCGGCGCCGTCTCGCCGCCGCCAGCGTTGTGGTTCAAAGTGTGCGGTACAGACACACTGATGGTTCCGCCGTAGCGGGACGACAGCGATTCCTGATGGATGGGCATCCTCGGGGTCGGGAAGGCAGACGGTCGTTGGTGACTGGGCTCTTTGAGTGGAAGGTATGGCTCAGCTTTTCCTTGATTGCAGACTTGCTTGTGGCCTGGGATCTTGTCGTCTGTCGCATTTTGCTCACATCCCGGCTCGCTTTTAATGGCCGTACAAGGCAGAAGGCTGTCGGCTTGCTCGCGCTTGCTCACGGACAATCCCCGCAGCTCCATTTTAGATTCACATGTCCCCTCTGGCGCCGCCTCCTGTCCATCCGCCGCTTCTCTCTTCAGACCGGCCACATCGAGGAAGGCGGCTCGGTGGGGCCGTTTGCTCTCTGAACCTCGGCTGTACGTGGACACGTTGAGGAGATAGTGTCCTGACATGGCGGGCCTCGACGTCCTCTTGTGGCCCAAGAATCCAACGGATATCCGCGGTCGGTCCACGTGTTCTTCGCCGTGCAGCGCTTGATGTCCACCGTGTTGAATTCTCCTCTCCATCAGAGTCTGTAGGATCTGCTCCTGAGTGTCTTTGTCCAGAGGTTCCTTGGGATACCTGGTGTCATTGGCGAAGGCCCAGCCGGCGGTGTTGCTCTGGTGTTGTTCGGGACCGCCAATGGTCTTCTCCTTGCCGGAGTGTAAATTTGACATCTGGGTCTCCACCTTGCCGAGTGGTTTGGGGAGGATCTGCTCCAAAGGGACTTCTTTGCCTTGCAAGAGCCTGGCGACCAGCGGGTTGTTCGCAGGGATGCAGAAGCTGCTTCGGGTGGATCCACAAGGGGTTTCCTGACAGCCGGGTGCCGAGTCTGAAAAAGTGCCAGACGGTTGCACGTGGACTGTTATGACGTCCGGAATGTTTAAGGGGCTGACTGGATCGAGGGAGTCCTGCGGGCGAGACGGTGGTGTGCTGGTGGTGTTAACAGATAACCTGGCAGAGGCCTGTGGCGATGTTGGCCTCGGGAAATGTTTTGTTGGCTCGACGCTGCCTGCGCCTTGCCCGGACTCGGGCCGAGCAGCCCTGAAGGCAGCGGCCGCCGCTGCTCGTTGCGCTCGTGCAAGCTGAGCTTTGGCTTTGATGTCTGCCAAAGTGCGAGCGCCGGTGCGAGTTGGGCTGCTGATGGAGACGGGCAGAGGCGTCCTCGGCGACACGTCGTTGGTAAGAGTTCGTGAGACTGGAATCTGAAACCAAACAAGTAGGTGAGGGTGGATCGACAGTCAACAGGAATTAAACAGCAGTTGATCCCAGCATGTAAATAGCCAGACCTGACATCTGAATACAAGCGAATTCCTAACCAAGATTTGTATTTGCAAATTCACTTTGGTTTGGGCTGTCTGTTTTGTTCAGTCCAAGTTACTCTTTTCTTTGTTGAGAAAAGAAGAAAAGAAAATGCTACCAAAGTAAGTAACGCAACAGTTATGCGGTCACGGGAATCCGTTGTGGCTGTTTCCATTTCAAGTTTACAGCAATTGTCATCTACGTTTCAAAGGCATATATCGAGTGTCGGAGCTGCTGAAAGAAAGCAAGGTAGGGGCTAATGCACTGCACCCATCGACCACCAATGGGCAGCCGCTGCCAGTGGGAGACATCTTCCTACCATGAGTGGCGGAACTCTCTGGCTGCCGGCCGAAGTAGGCGCGGCCGGGCTGGGAGTGGATGACGCCGGAGGGGAGACAGAGGAGACGGACGACACTGAGGAAATGGAGGACATGCGCTGTCTTTTTTCCGGCGTGGCCTCATTCTCCAGCACGCCGACAGGCTTTCTTTTCTGTTGTTCTGAAGCGCCTTCCGGCTGAGTCTTTGTCTCTGCAGGAGGCTTAACCCCAGACGTCAGTGGATCCTCGATGACGTCCATTCGAGCTTGAGGAAGAGGCCTCAGCTTGGGAGGAGACTGGGGCAGTTCCACTTTGTTTTCTTTCTCGCTCGGCGTCTTTGTGGTGACGCGCTCATCGCGGTCTTTGGGTACTGCTCCCAAGGTCGGCGCGGGCATCTTCCGCTCCTCAGCTTGCTGAGAGCGTCTGGTTTTCATCTGTTCTGGGACATAAAGAGATTCTCTCGAAGGAGGTTGTGTTTTCTCCATCGATGACATGGTCTTTGAGTCTTTGACCTCATCGCTCCGGCTGCAGCGGTCCTTGGTGGCGTTGGCCTCCTCCGACACTCGGGCCAGCTGTCTTGGCTGACGTGGCTTGGGCTCCCATTTTAGATTGTCTTTGGCCAACTCTTTAGATTCCCCAAGACTGAGTCCAGAACTAGGTAGGGAATAAAATGGAGTGGCATGAACAATAAACCACTTCAGGTCACAGGCGGGAGTGAGTTTCGAGCAAGTCCCAAATTAATGTTGCAAGAATCAAGCAAGTCATCATCATCTCCAGTCAACCTACTTTTCGCCGTAGTAGCTCTCAAAGAAGGCTTCTTTCCAGTGCTCAACTCTCTTCTCCTTTTCGATTTCCTGGCGCATCCGCAGCTGCAGCTCTGGAGTAAATTCGCCTGGCGAGAAAAAAGTCCTGGGTGACCCATCCCGGGATGGCGGCGGGATAGCGCCATCAAGGGTCAGGCAGGGGCAATCGCGCTCACCCTCGGCCAGCCGTTCTTTCCACGACTGCGCAGCCGACGTGAAGAATTCGTTGTTCAACGCCGAATTCGTGACTTTGAGGAGGCCATCCGTGCAGGCCTGCTGGAGAAGAGCCGCGCATCAGTATCGCAGACGGCTAGCGCGCAAGAAGAGCCGAGGTACCTGCTGGTCCACTTGGGGAAGTAGTCGCAGCAGCCTCTGCTGGCAGTCCGACGGCAGGACGGAGAAGGTGTGCTTGTTGATGATGGCTCGCAGGTTGGTGTTGACCAAAATGGAGTCTGGGGTCTCCACGTCAATTTTGCACCTGTTACGTTTTAGGTGGCCTGCACGGCAAAAAAAGCATGGATCAAAAACTGGGTTCTCTGTTTCTGACAGAGTTCCTTAATTATGGCGGTGTAACATGAAATTGTATGCAAGCTGATCGTGTGGCGTTTTTCTTTGGATGTTACCTGCACTGAGACGACGTGGCCTCTGAGAAACCTTCCTGGGGCCGCTGGCAAGGCAGAGATCTGCGAATGACGTTCATTAGCAACAAGAAGTTTGGCTGGCGGGCCCTAAACATGGGCGACCCACCGGTCTTGGCGGCGATGTTGTCAGCCATGTCTTTGATGGTCTTCAGCAGCAGCCTGGATGTGGACGCGCTGGGCATGGCCGCCTGCCTGCGTTGGTTACGCTGTTGCTGCTGTTTCAATGCCTCCAAAGCAAACGTGAAGCAAGAAATTCAACAATGTAAGACCAAAACGATTTTCTTCACGTCTAAGCAAGGGGCGGCCCGTGACAGCACTTGAAAAAAGTGATTACCTGTTTGAGGGCTTTCTTGCTGTGCTTCTGCGAGGGTGAGATGAGCTTGGCGGCGACGGACGGGGACGAGCAGCGAGGCTGCGGCGACGTCGGCTGGGAGGGAACTGTTGAGACGCCAAAGGCAGATGTTACAAAAGATAGTTCCTGAGAGCGACACGCCCGCTGTGTCTTTTGTTTGGATGAAACCAAAACCACAGCGGGAGCACAGAAACGCCCGCCCATGGGATTATCGTGCGGATAATAACGACACGTAAACATGCTCACTGGGACCATTTTTAGGAACAATCTCTGCAGACCTCTTTTCTTGTAACATCACTTTTTTGGAGTAGAGCACAGAAAAGTTGTCTTTACATTTCCAATGCAATAGAGGTGCTAAACACAACTTTTAATACCGTTGTCTCGGAACTCAGTCAGCTGAGCGGTTCGGATGGCTGCGTGCGATTACCTGGCCGCATCCAGCGTCTCCTCCTGCCTTCCTGAGGCCCACTATTGTTTTCAGAGCTCCGTGAGTCAGAAAGATTTTCGCTGCTCTCCTCGGATTCTTCCTCCGACAGCTCGGTGGCCACCTCAGAGATGTCCTTCTTCAAAAAACACGCAAATTGGCTGCGGCACACCTTTTTGTTTGGTCTATCTAGGAGTTCAATCAGACCTTCAAGGTGTAGACGCCCATCCTGCCCGGAACTTTGTAGAAGATGCCCTCCTCTCCGCGAGAGTTTGTGTGCAGCATTGCATTCAAACAGGCCAACGGGGACGTTCCGCTGCGTTCGTCATCAGGCGAGAGGGCGAAATCGTTAGCCTTGTTTGCTAGCTATCAAATGGTTTTTAGCATGCTGCGACAACCGATACAAAATAATGTTCAATAGAAATGGTAATTTTAGTTCATGTTTCTGTAGATTATCAGTCATCCATAAACATGGTAATCACCAAAGCTTAAAAACAAAATACGGGACCACTTTATTAGTCCTATCTGAAGGATTTACTTCTCAAGTGCTTAGCTTTTGCTTTAATTGGGTTTTCAGCCCGCTAGAGATATGCGGGCTCCCTCTAGTGGCGGTACGTGAAACAACACATCCCCAAATCTGGTACAGTGCATTATTTACATCGGGGCTGTGAAACTTGTTTTCAGCGCGGGCCACATTGTAGGAAGGGCTCTATGTAGACTGTACATATAATCACGCCTAAGTGTAATGCTAAGAAATAAAACAACAATGTTTGATATGTACCTTTGTTTTAAGTTCAAAGTTTGGTTCACATAAGGGACAACCAGGGAACAAAATCCCAAACTAACATTACCTGCAGTGACCTACTAAAATAGCATACTTCCAAACTTTGTTTTACGATTACCGTTGGGTTTGAAGGCAACAGACGGTCTTTATGCAATTTACAGTACTATGGGATACATTGATATTAGTAAAAGTCATGCCAAACAGTGAGCTTGTTAGATATGTGGGGGGGGGTCTAACTTGTTCTTACCTTCTGGATGAAAACAGTGACAATGATATGGAGAAAACAAAAGAAATGAAAACAATTAGAAGCGTATTTGAAATGACAAGAAATGTGAGCAATTTGCTGTGGTGACGATAAAGACAACACTGGTGAAAATGTACATACTGTTGTTGTTGTTTTACCTTATCTCTTTAAGTCTTTCTCTTTGGATGACCTGCAAGATTTCTTTATGGCTCATGGGGGTGTTGGGGTATTTTTCCAGCACCTGAGAGTTGAGGTGGAAAAAAAACCCCGTGAATTTATGAGGTACACCAGCACAGCTCGTACAAAAGCTGAGACAGATCTTTTTAGAATTATACATCTGGGTGACAATACCAAGCCCATCAAACAAGTCATTCAAATGTACATTCAAGCATTTCAAAAAGTACAGAGGTTCCCCATGCCATTGTGCACCTCTGGACACGACTGCGCCCTGATAGCCAGCCTGTTGAGCAGTGTAATTTTGAACATACGCTCAGCTCAGATCTGGACCTCCAATATGGCCGACAAACGACGACCGATCACGTGATAAGGAGCGATGCATTCACTAGTTGGAATTTAACTGTTATAACCGGTGTCATATATAGTTGAGCTCCATGCCAAAATCCAACTCTATTGGTCCGTGCAACAAAACTTTAGTTATCAAATCTAGAGTCAGTACATAATAATAACTGCGCTAATGCTGAGAGTCATGCAATAGACTGGCAGACTGTTTTGACTCCATTAGCACTCCTTGCTAACTGTCAAGAGGAACGTTCCAGGGTTCTCGTGTCACTATTACATTTAAACAATGACATTACCAGCATTACATAAGACATTACATTTTGTTATAATGTGCTTTAGTGACGTGTTAATCGTTGTTTTTGCGTCAAAACGTCGGAACATCGAAGTGGCATATCGGGCTAGCTGGGTTAGCTCTCGCGCCCCTCGCGACGTAGGTCGACTCAGCTCCTCGACACACGTACGTGTATATGACGTTACGTGCACAAACAACTTTATTGATCGGGTCATTGGTGACACCCGTCTAATGTGACACACACAAAGCCTGCTGTGCGTGTCTGTCTTGCGTGGACGTTGTACAACAAGTGTCACGCAAGTGGGTGCGTTGGAAGGCCACACATGACATATTTGTACCGTCTTTGCGGCTTCCGCCCACGTCCTTCCTTTCTTCTTCTTTTTCTGTCGCTCCCTCATCGTCGTCGTTGTTGTTGTTAAGCAACGCTCGTTTCTAGTTGAACCGACGATATCGCCGCCACCGCCGCGTAGGCCCCACTATGTCCACCATATTGGATTTTACTGTAAAAAAAGGTGGGGGGATCACGTGATCGCCTCCGAGTGACGTCACGCTACTGTACTTGTGTCACTCTAGTCGTCTGCTGCTGTTTGCAAATCAACTGATTTTTAAATTAAAAGTACGGCTATGCATTTATCATTCTTTTAATGTTATTCATTTTACAACATTGATTTATTTTTGGTAATTTTAGGCAAATGTTTTTAAAAGTGCTGTTTTTTGCATCAACATTTTTATTTTCACATTTAAGTACAATACAGTAAATTTACTTGTGACAATGTTGCTCATGTATAAAAATAAGGCAGCTAAATAGCCAGCGCAAGCATTTCTCATACAAACCATATTTGCCTCACCGTAGCAAGCAATACATGTCAATATCACCAATACAGGACTCCAAAATATGCAAATGAAAGGCTAAAAACATGGAAGCTTTGGCTGTGCTTTTTGCTGACATCCACTTTGTTAGGAAGTAGCATCAATGTAGTAGAATCTACTAAGTAGATCCTCATGCTGACTGGCGTCGTAAATATGCGGTGCCAGATCCTACTCAGGGGCTGGTTCGAAGCGAGGCCTCGGGTGCGAGATAGACGGCCGAGCATGGTCTGGGTCTGTGACACGGACCCTGAGGGAGTGACGTCAGGGCGGTGGATGACGCGGATGCAGAAATGCACGTCGCTTGTGGGGCCTGATACCTAAAATGCTCAAAGAAAATAAATTCTGGAATTGCGCGACAAGAGTAGTGCTCAATATTTCCTAAACATTTTTTTTAAATATTCACTTTATATATACATAGATTTTCTGTTATGTTTATAACATTTTTTAATTCATTAGCAATTTCTATGGTTGTTTAGGAACAGTAGTATTTGTGTGTAATGTATGTGTGTGTGTGTGTGTGTGTGTGTGTATATATATTAGGGTATTTATAAAGTTCTTGGCATTTGTTAGCAATTTCTATGCCATTTTATTTTATCATTATTGTCATTAGTAGTTGTGGTGGTATTTCATAACAATAATGATCTCACCAGGATCTTGACTTCCTGAGCCGTGTCGATGACCGGGTCCTCTCCCGCATGACGACATCCGACCCGCATGACGACATCAAGGTGGGGGAGAAGACCCTCTCCAATCGAGACCCGTGAAGGTTGAGGGTGAACATGCTGGGCGGAGACACGTCCAGCTTCAGTAGCATGACGTTTTCAGCCTGGTAACACGCACGCACACACAGATGATAGTATTCCATTTCATATTTTGTCTGTGCAAGCAGCAAGCGCTGACCTGATATCTGGACGGGGCTCCTGTTGCCGTGGCGACGGCCGCTTGTGCATGCTGGCTGATTGGACGCTTGTATCCCACGGCGGACAGAGGCCTTCGCTTCACTCGAGTGGCCGTGCTAGTGTGCACATGTGGGCAAGTGAGTATTTTGTTTTTCATGGCAAAGTAATACTAAATGTTTGCAAATCTTTCTCAGTGAAATAGTTTCATCCTATTCTTGTGTCATGGTCACATTCAGTACGGGATGCGGTTTTCTCCATGGTACCTTTCCAATGGGATGACCGACATCAGCCTCCACTGATCTTCCTCGTCGTCAAAGTGAAGTCTGTTGATCAGCTTCTTCTTTTCGGCAGGGGGGACAAAGTTCTCCATCAATAGGGATCTGAAAATAGGCACCCCCACCAATTAGGTGCAGTTGAAGTCATGGTCATATCTAGGTGGAGAACATCCCATAATAATTATTACGTGAGCCGCAATAATATCCGTCCTCACTTGAACTTGAGCTCTCGGGTGAGTTCATCCTGCGTTTGCTCCAGTTCCTGCCTGGTCGCGACGTGCTCGTCCATCACGTCACGCGTCTCGGCCCACACTAGCTGGAGTTTAGTGTACAGCTAAATGTGCGCACGCCAGAGGAGACAACAGCAAAGTCAAGACTTGCATCGACAGTAGTCATGAAATGGAATCTGGATGGGCCAAACAAGGAAAAGCAAAGAAAATTACGAAGAACAAAAAGACAAAATGTTTGATGGAAAAAATGCTGTTGATTTATAATAAAAAAAAAAAACAACAACAACATTTTTTTAAAAATCAATCCTATACAATCTACCCGTTCTGACCTTCCTCAGCTTCTTGGTCTTCATCTCCACTTCCTGCTGCAGTGAGGAGAAGGTCTCCCTCATCTCCAGCGTCTCCTCGTCCCGCAGCATCACCTGTTGCTGCATCTGCCGCTCCCGGCAGATCTTTGAAGAAGAATAAAAAAAAAATCGCTCGGTCACTCGCTGCAATTGTCAGCGGACGTTTGCGCAAGATGTTTTCTCACCTGCTCGGTGATCTCCTGCCGTTTCTGTTCAAGCAACTTTTGTTGCTCGTTGGTGTGATCCATGATGGTCTTGCCTCCTTCAAGCAATTTGCTCTCCATAGCCTGGCCACAAACATATTTTTCAAATAAATTTTCGAGTAAAGAAAGTGCTCTGCCGCCACCTTGTAGCATCCATAAGCAATTGATTACTGCTGTTTTTTGGTCTACCTTGTACTTCTCGATGATCTTCTCCACAGCCTCCTGATCCCACTGTCCGTCATCCGTTTTCCCAGCAGAGTGTCGCCACTTCGAGGGCCCGCCGCTGTCTTCCCCCTCGTCCTCCTTCCAAAGTTGTGTGAGGTCCCTGCTGAGTCTCTTGCTCTCCCTCCGCCGTTGCCGCCGCTCCTTGGCCAGGGCGCCTCGCTCCTCCAGGAGGGCCTTGAGTCTGGCAATCTCCTTTTGGAAGTCCCTGAGGAGGACGGCCTCTGGGTCCTCATTGACACGGGGCTTGTTCTTGATGTTCTTGGCCCGGCCGGCGTACCTCAGGGTGGCCAGAGACTCGTGGCGGTCACGCCCCGAGGGCCCTACTGTGGCGATCATGACCGTCTTGGCATTGCCGCCCAACGAGTCCCGCAGGAGCCGGGTGAGTTTGGAGTCCCTGTAGGGGACGTGGCCCCCCTTGCCGTCCGCTAACGCCGAGATGACGTTACCCAAGGCGGACAGTGACAGGTTGATCTTGGCTGCCTCGCGCAGGCGGCCGCCTTGGGCGCCGGTTCGACTCTGGCGCTCACTCCCGGCCAAGTCCACCATGTTGAGGCGCCCCACGCGGACCGGGTCTTCAGACTCTGACCCACATTCAACCGTCACGGCGAAGATGGCGTGCGAGCGCGAGCTACACCGGTTGGCGTTGGTTGCGCCCACCGAGCGGGAACGGTCGCCCATCATCAGTAGGTGGTGCATCTCAGCCGGGTCCTTGGTGACCACCCAGGACAGGTCCTTGACGTAGACGCCCTCCTGTGGGCTTTCCTTCAACTCCAGTTTTCGGCCTCTCTCCACTGAAAAAATAAGATTTGTTCAACGACATCGGTTACCTCTCAGAATAGCGATTAAGGAGCAGGGAATGAAGAATGAATGATCCCGAATGCAGTGACTGTGCTCCAAATCATTCCCTACTCTCTAATCTCTACAAAGCAATTGATTAACTATCTGGTCCACCATTCAAAAAATGCAGAGGCTGTGTTTGGAGTCATTCTCTTCCTTGTCACAGCAGATAAAAAATATAGGCCCGTAAGCACTGTCTGATTGTCTCTCCACATGTGTTGTTGCATTATTTGTGATCGATGCTACCTTTATTACCTTTGTCTATTGTCAAGGAAGAACTTTAGGGGGTATAATTGAGAGGGAACAATCTAATATTTGACAGAAAAGTACACATTATTTTTTCAATCACTATTGAGTGAACAACTACAAACAGTTATTATTCTGAATTATTATCATCACAGTATGCTTACTCAGCAGATCCCGGATCTCCTCCTGGTAGATCTCCAAGTAAGAGGACCGGACCAAGTACTTCTGTCCCCGGGTACGCGAGATGTGCGCGAAGATGTGGTGGAAGGCGTTGGGGATGACGCCCCGCTTCTCTGGGTCGGCCGGCACCCCCCTCATGGTCCAGGTCTTTCCCGTCCCGGTCTGGCCGTAGGCAAAAACCGTGCCATTGAAGCCCAGCAGAACCGAATCCACCAGGGGTCTGACTGCGTCGTCGTACACCTCGCTCTGGGTGGACCCCCAGCCGAACACTGAATGGAAGGTGAACTCCTTAGCGGGCTCGCCGGGTGGCGCGCTCGGGTTACGGACGCAGATGCGGCCCAACTCGGTGTCCACTTCCAGGATGGTGCGTCCATTCTCGGCAGTCGCCTCCTTGTTGCTGGGCGGTCGGCAGCGGACCACCACCCGGACCGACTCGAACGTCTTCCCCTTGTTGGACATGGTACGGGGAAAATTCGCTAAATGCACGGAGGACCGCGCCTACTTTCTTTTTTTTTTCTTTCACGCTTTCACTCATGAGGCCGCCTCACGGTGAACGCGCGTAGCCGTATCCGTGACGCAGGCTCCGCAACCCGGGTCGGAGGATGACAACACGCCGGTGTCAACAACTGCAGCTCTGGCACACGCCCTGATGACGATGACGACGGACAGGCGAGACAAACACACGTGACCCGCCCACCTCCAATCACGTCACTGCAGCACGAAACGAACCCGCTGTCCGCCCGTCATGTAATGCTGTATTTCTTGCATTATATTACCAGTTTCTTCCTCAAATTGGTTCCTAAAATGTATTTAATATATTATATATTTGTCCATAACACTAAAAAAATGTCCTTACCTTGCCACCTGCCAAACACATACAAATATTCAAGTTTTTTTTTTTTTTTTAAAGTTACTGAAGTACGTATTTGAATTTTTACCAAATGAATAATACAATAAAATTAAAATAGATTAACAAATAATTTTAAAAAACTAATTCCCATTTTGTTACATTTCAGGCACTAAGTAATCTCATATACATACAAAACACATAAAAAGGCTTTGATTCAATAACAAAATGTATTTAAGGCCCTACATTTACATGAACAATCCCATAACATCTTTAAATGTACAAAACAAACACTACCTGCCATCCTGGTACATTCCAGCGTGAATTATTATATTCTTTCGGAATATTTTAATGCACCTATATCACCGACTACGTGTGTGTTGATCTGGTAAAAATGAAAAGCATCCAATTCTTGTGATGAGGCACCTTGTTGATGTGGTCGACTGCATTCGTGTTAAGCGGCGACAGGCCAAAGGCAACGAGCGGTTCATTTGTGAAACTTCTTTGTGGCGTCGCTGGCGTGATCCAGGAGGAGCTGGCACGGCGTGAAGTGATCCCCGTAGACCGCCTCATACCTCCGCATCTTCTCCACCAGCTTGTCGGCGCCAAAGGTGTCGACAAAGCGGAACGGGCCTGGAAATCCGGATGGAGACGTGAACTCTCATTATTTGCAAATACAAACACATTTCCTTTCTGCATTTGCAGAAAGTGATAAACATGAACACTGCAGCTCGTTTGGGTAAAACGTACGCTGGTTGTGTCCTTTCACGACCGATGGGTGGGCAGACGTTCCAGAGGTCGAAATTTGGGTGAGGTTTTTTTTTTTTTTTATAAATATGTTTATACATGGTGTGACAACAGAATAAGATAAAGTCTGACCTCCAAGGCAGGGGGGGAAGCCCAAACCGAAAACGGCGCCGATGTCTCCCTCCAGCGGGCTGTTCAAGATGCCTTCTTGTAAACACAACACCGCCTCGTTGACAAAACGAGAAACCAGTCGGTATTGGACGTCATAGTCGGACGAACTGAAAAAAAAAAAAAAGATTTGGAATGAAGGTGAAGACGCTTTCAGAATGGAACCGCAGCTCGGTAATTTCATTGATGAGCTTGAACTAACACAGCAGGATTGGGAGCGATCTTGTATTTCTCCAGGATTTCCCCTATCTCCGGATTGACGTCTTTGGATTTCAGGCCTGGCTGGTACACGTAGCAACCCTTTCCTGACTTGCGACCTAAAGAAATAAAACATTTTTTTTATTAATATAACATTTTTGAAAATCAGACAAAAGCATCGCTGTTCCACTTTAAATAGACCACAACTAAATGAGTAAAACGTAAAACTGAATAATTTATTAGTGTGATACCTGGGCTTTAAATTGTGTGTATTTTTTTTTTTTTTTAGAAAATTACTTTTCTAAAGAAAATTCGTAACGCTACAAGATTAGTTATTTTCAACAAAAATTCAAAAACTACAAATATAAAGTTGGTTAAAGTCAAATTTGAGAAAATGAGTCATCCTTTGAGAATACAGTCAAGTTGAAAAAACGTTTTCAAGTCAATCTTAAGGGACCTTTGAATCCCATGTCCACCAGCGTCTTCAGGACTTGCACGTCGCCACCGCCGAAGCGCGATCCGAAAGCCTTGCCCAGGTCCTCAGCCACGTGGGCAGCCACGTCGATGCCGACCTCGTCGATGAGCGTGGCAGCGCCCACAGGGAAGCCGAAGCTGGTGGTGAGCGCGTCCAGCTTCTTGGGGTCCGCCCCTTCCTGCGGACGACCGACCGCACGGTGAAGCCAACATGCTCAATATTTTGCCAGTCTATTGAAAAATCCTGACTGCTACTGGAGATTATCCTGAACTTGAGATCTCGACGTGCACTTGAGCAAAGCGCTATGCGACAAACCTGAAATACTCGCACGGCTTCGGCCAACATAGGCGCTAAACAGCGAGTGGTGTAGAATCCTGGTCCGTCCTGGAGACACACAGTCGCTTCCATGTAATTGCTGCACTTTTCTTTTTTTTTCTTTTTTTTTTTTTTTTTTAAAATTCTCCTGAAATATGTCCATGAAAGCCTCACCCCGACCACGATGATGACTTTGCCCTGCTTGAGCCCCACAGCCACTGCCGACGCCGTGGTGTCCTTGGAGGTTTTCTCGGTGGTGATGATCTCTAGGAGCTGCATCTTGTCCACCGGGGAGAAGTAGTGCATGCCGATGACCTGACCATGACGAAGATGGTTTTTAGTTTTTCGCGACTCTTGCTCACAAAAAAAATATTTGTTCCAAACCTTGTCAGGCCTCTTGCTGGCCGCGGCGATGTCCTTGATAGGTAGAGCCGATGTGTTGGTGGCAAAGATGCAGTGAGGAGGAACCACCTGTGTAGGAGAGTTTAAATGCAACAACTCATTTGCAGACCAAAAAAGCAGCACTCACCGAATCATGCAAATAGACACACCTAAGATTTGCAGCATCGTCTGCGGCTTGAATGTGAATTTCATCAAAAGCATGCGTTGCGTTTAGGAGTTGTACTCACGGCTTCCACTTCCTTGAGGACAGCATGTTTGACTTTGAGGTCTTCAAACACGGCCTCGATCACCATGTCGGCCTTCGCGAAGCTGCTGTAGTCCAACGTGCCAGACAGGTTGGACAAAATGGAGTCCCTCTCAAAGGACGTGATGCTCCTCTTCTTGGTCTTGTCGTTCAACCTTACAATGACAAAACATTTGGCATGACAAACTTTATAAAAAAATAATCTGCCAACCCCGAGTTTGGGTTGTATGGCCTCAAACAAACGGCCGCTCCGAACAGTCTTGCAAAAATAACGCACCCCTTGTACACCTGCTGCTCGCCGCGTGCCAGCCCGGCTTCTGTGGTATCCTTGAGGATGGTGTGCACGCCTTTGTCCACCATCACCTGGGCGATGCCTGCTCCCATCAGGCCAGCGCCCAAAATTCCCAGTATTCTAGTGGAAGAGAAACCATTCGGTTCAACTTGAACGGAGGACTACAAAGATGGCCGCAGAGCGACTCACTTGACCTCCTTTGCAGGGCTCCCAAAGCGGTTTTTCTTGCACGCCACCTGACCGTGATAGAGTCCAATGAGGGCCGCAGACTCTGTGGTTTTGGCCAGGTGCCCAAAGTTCTGCCGACACACGGAGAGAAGGAGTCTGTTGTTACCTGCGCCAAGAACACTTTCCTCGCACACGAGTGGCTAATTGTACCTGAGACTCTGCCAGGTATCCGGCAACGGGACCTTGCTCCACGCCGGTTTTTACACACTGGAAGCAACAAACCAAAGAGTTCAACTGCAGGTCATGTCAAATGTTCATGAACAGGACAAGAACTTACTTCAATGATCTTGAGGGGGGCAGGATAAAGCCCCTTGCTCTGTTTCATGACTTTGCCGTGGACCGTCTTGTATATCTGCTTGCGCACTATCTCAAAGCCCGTCACATAGTCTTGGATCTCTGCCGATGGGGAGACGGTCAGAAGTGTTCAAGTGGCGTCGCATAGTGTAGTGGCTGAAGGAAGGCCGTGACCTACTCTGCATCGTGCCCTTCTCCTTGCGCAAAGGAATCTTCTTGCTCACGATGCCCTTGGCACATTCCACAGCAACCTCCTCCAGGTAGTCAATGGTCCTCTCCTCGGGGCTCTTTAGACCGGGTCCTGTTCAGGAGGACTATTAGGCAATGTTCGACAAATAAGACACAAGGTGAAGGAAGTCTTTGTCTTACCGAGGGTGTCTACGAGCTGGTCGACAAGTCCCATCTTTTTGGCTTTATCTGCTCGAATGTTTCGTCCCGTCAGCATCATGTCAAAGGCGCTGGGCAGACCCAGCTGGAGGCAGCAAAAGCAATAGTTGGGATTCATCCTTAAAAAATATAAATAAATACAAAAAAACAAATCGCAGCACCAACCATTTTGGGCAGTCTCTGCGTGCCTCCGGCTCCCGGCAAAAGGCCCAGCATGACTTCTGGCGTACCCAGCACCGTTTTCTTGCTTTTAGTCGCGACCCGGTACTGGCAGGCGATGGCAAACTGGGTTGACAAGGAGAGCATTGAGAGGTGAAAGAAAAGGGGAAAAACTGGAGTGTGGCAGCAAGACACTCAGCTGACCTCCAAGCCGCCTCCCAAACAGGAGCCATTGATGGCGGCCACGATGGGCTTTGGGGACTTTTCGATCCTCTCAAACATTTTCTGGCCTTCCTGCGAGAGTGTCATGACCTCCTCGGCGTTGCTGCAGTTCTGGATCATACTACGGCCCAAACGTGGTCATTGATGACATTCCCCCAAAATAACAAACATTGTTATGAATGTTGGACTTTGGAGGTTCCGTCTTACTTGATATCCGCTCCCGCAATGAAGCATCCCGGCTTGGAGGAGATGAGGACAGCGCTCTGCACGGCATTGTCGGCCCACACCTCGTTCATCACCTCCGTCAGCTCCTTTTGCATTTGGACCGACAGTGTGTTGACCTGAATGAATGAAGAATTATTGGCACATGCACGCTTCTGTGCATAGACATTTCCCATATGTAAAAAATAGCTTTTTAAAGGCCCCCCCCAAAAAATAATTGTGTTTTACCTTGGAATTGGGGTCATTGATTCGAACCACAGCAACGTCGTCCTTGACTTCATAGCTGACGTGTGTTCGGGCTTAAAACAGAAGGAGACAACATACTGTTAGACAACTCAACTGTCATTCTTTACTATTTACAATAGTGAAAATCTGCAAAGATTTTGATTAGGAAGGTATTATCAGTTAAGTGATACCTAGCATTGGGGTGGCCACTGAGAAGGTTCGAAAGGAGGATCCTGTGTAGTAAAACAAAAAACGAGCAAATAGTAGATACTTCAGAAAAGTAACACAAAAAGAATGCCGATACACTACGACAGTAACGCTGAATCTTTGAAAGCATGTGCACTGCTGCATGATAAATGTAAATATTTATCTATTTTAGTATTCGTTTTGTCATATGGCCGTCAGAGGATTTGAATGACCGACCTCAATACGCTCCCACTGCAACCCTGTGTCATGGTGACCCTTCACCCACATTCGAGATGCCAGACTTCTAATCGGAGCCAATTCAATAGCAATTTGAGACTAACATTAAACGAAAGCAAAAATAAAAAAATAATAATTCAAACTGACACCTCATTTATATCATCTGCAGCAGAATTGTCCAATTTCAACAGTCTTTTCCTGGCAGTACTGATGTTCCTTCACGAGTCACATTTTGAAAAGAATGTCAATGTTAAAAGTGGGGGAAAGGTGACTGTGAGATGGTAAACTAAGGACTCGCAAACTAAAGTTATTTCATACATTAGCCTTTGCACGCCTTTCATTTAAACCAGTTACCGCTTTTAGTCCAACTGAGTAAGACAGTCAGCCTTACATACGCTAACTTAGACAAAAGATATGTTAAAAACATTTAACAACATCAAAACATCCGGGTATGTTTTACCTGGTGTGGCGGCGTATCTCCTTAGCGTCAATTTGGAGAGAACACCCAGGGAACGAATACAAGCCATTTTGCGGCAGGAGCGGGCGGAGGTCAGTCGGGAACGTCTAGCAAGCTAGCTAATTAGCGCTACCTCTTCTTCGTCGTCTTGTAGTGTTGGCTCGTGAGTGAACGACTCGTTCAAAAAGAACGACTCCTTTCAGTGAACGAGAGTGAACGAATCACTTCCTAAAGTGATTCGTTCTTTTTTTCCTTTCATATATAACTTCAACCAGTAGATGTCAGTAATGCCCATTGCAGCTGGTGCTACCTCGCCGTAAAACAAAACGAAGAAGGAAATCAGCCAATCAGCAGCGCCAGCGAACGTTAGATGGAGGAGGGACTGTACGAGTCAGTGACGTAACTTCCCGTTCACGAACGAGTCGTGAATTGCATTTCCCGTTCACCAACGAACGAATCTGTGAGTGAACGAATCACTCGGTGAGTGAATCACTCACTGAGTGATTCGCATTTCCAGTTCACCGCGAGAACGGATCAGTGAGGGAACGAATCCTGGCTTTCCCGTTCGCGAACGAGTCAATGAGTGAACTGCCTTCCTGTGCATCAACGGATCAGTCAGTGGACGTGTTGCGTAAACCAGAATGTAGATTTACGATTTACTTATAGTAGGTTTTACATAACATGTATGCATATATATGCCTAAATATTGTTATCCGATATATCGACTACAGTTTCACATTAGATTGCTGGTTTGAGATGTACTTTAATTATTATTATTATTTTAATAAACATTTAAGTTATAACTTGTCTGGTGTTTTACTCCTTGTTTTTATATTCGCCAATTAAAACATAAAAATCAGACATTTGGTTAACTGCTTTATATGACAATATGTATGTGTTTTACGTTGTTATATGAGTTGGTGTCTCCAAAATTAACAAATGTCGGCATAACGGTGGGGGGGGTAGGGTTAGGGGGGATTCATTGAACGATTCGTTTGAACGAATCCTTTGAGTGAACTGATTCTAAAGATTCAGTTCACCTAAAAGAACTGGAATGCACATCACTATCGTCTTGAGTTGAATGAGAGGCTGGAAACAAGCGTTCAGGCTCATTAGCGCCGTCTACCGAGCTAGATTTAATAGGTAGAAAGAATTAGACTACAGTATCTGTTGTTCAATTATTAAAAAATAATTTTATTTTAAACCGTTTATTTTAGTCAGGTCCTATTTCTATCTAAATAATTTCAATACATTTATACATCAGTGTGTTCACTGTGGCATCTCTCCTTGTATGCTTGAATGTGTGTGAGTGATGGGGCTCATGACTTGGGAGGCACTGACGGTCCCCCCCGTTAAAATTTGTCCAACACCTAACCGTCTCACAAAAAAGGTTGGGGAACGCCGCTCTAGAGTAGCTTATTCATTATTTAATTTAAACTATTTTAATTAAAATCCTATATTAACAGTCTTCACACATAAAAAACACTCAATAAAGCACATGGAATCAAAAACTTGTTTTCAATCGTTCTTTATATATATACAAAGTCCATGCGCTGCTCCTTCTGGACAAATGCATCAAATACTTGTTTGTAAAAGTTGTCCTCGTCCTCCTTTAGTTTTAAAAGTCTCTCAGTCTCAATGGAGATCACTGCCAGGGAAGAAAGTTGTTCTTGCTCAGTCCTGTTCCGACTGTATGTTTTCAGCCTCTTAAGCGCTGAGGATGAGAGCTCCACGGACGACATCGTAGCTGGAACAGTGATCACGAGCTGGAGTAACTTTGTCGCCTCAGGAACTACTTGAATGAGCTTCTTCTGGACCAAAAAGTTGAGAAGTTGTCCAGGAGATTTACATTCGTCTCTCACCGTTTGTGAGCCGTACAGTCCAACGAGATCCGCCTTTAGGATCACAAAGTCAAAGAATTTGGCGTATTTTGACAGGCTCTGCATTTTTGTGTCATCAAAATTCAGGGACATTTTTGGGAATTTTGTACAGTCCACCAAACCGAAGAAAGCCAGCTCACCAAAATGGTCAAATCTAGCCTTCATTTGACAGCTGATGTTATCCAGAATGTTACAGAACAATCGTTTTCGTTCATTTGTGACTGATTGTTCGCTTCTACTCTCTATCAGGCCAAGTGTGTTGCATTTCCGCTCAAATTGCTCATAGAAACTGTCAAAATCCAGTTTCATGCGCTCGAGAGCTTCATTGGTGTCGCGGATGCGTGCAAGACAGTATTCAATGTCCATTACTTTGTTCTGCAGCACTCTGTAAAGTGCATTTGTTTCATTGAAAATGTCCTCGTATGTCATGAGAAGAAAGCATGTGGATGATTTTGACAGCCACCGATCGTATCCTTCTGCCAGCATCAGCGTATCATTATCCCAGCTGTCAGGGTTTTCTTGAATGGCATTAAATAATGCGCGCAGATCATTTTGGTGCATGCTTATAGTCTGCACCAGCCTGGAGTTTGAGTTCCATCTCATAGGATCGGCTCTGGGTAAGCGGCGCTTAACAACTTCATCCAGCCAGTGAGTGCGCTTTGTAGACTTGCTGAAAAATGATGCTAGTCCCTCAGCTGTTTTAAAAAATGTGCGACACTCGGGCATGCACTTTGCCGAATGCAATAGCACCGAGGTCAGCTTGTGTGCGTAACAGTGGGTAAACATGGCTTCGGGCACTTTTTCTTTCATTTGAGCTTGCACACCATTAAGCTCTGAGGCCATTACAGCTGCTCCATCATAGGTCTGAGCGACAAGCTTTTCAACGCAGCCATACCTCTCCAGCACTCCCAGGACATACTCGGAAAGAGCAGGAGCGGGTTTGTCCTCACTTACGTCATCGAAGCCCAAAAACGCCTCCTTCACCTCACAGCCTGCTTCAGTTAGAGCCAGATAGCGCAATATGACCGACACCTGAGCTTGGTTTGTCACATCAGTGGTCTTGTCTACCTCTACGGCAACAAATGGAGCTGCACTGATCTCCTTTTTAATGTCATTTATAATGACATCCCCAACTGCTTCAATTAAATCATTTTGTATACTGTTTGACAAGCCAGAAAATACAGTGGATTTCTCATCTTTCTCGGTAAAGGCATGCAAGAACTCCACGTGGTTGCCACATTTTCCACGAAATGCTAGCTGCTGTTTGGCGAGGAAGCAAGTGGCATTGATGAGATCTTTTAAAACTTCTCTGTTCTCTTTCACCTTTGCATTGTGAATGCTGATGTTCAGTCTTCGTTGCTCGTCCAAAGCTAAATCGATCCCCGACATCCCAAATGTTTTCAGCTCGATCTGGCTGTGGATGTGACTGGCGGACCGCTCATGTCTGAATAGGCTCCTCGGCAAATTTTTTAAATCGTTATATCCATTGGTAATCCAAACGCTGTCAGAGCCCGAGAAAAGCAGGCAGGGAAAGCAGAAAAGACGGTTTCTTGTTGCACATCCACACAGCCAATCTTTTCGTTCGTACCACTCCGTTTGAAAAGATCTGCTCCGAAGTCCCGTTGTCCAAATTAAACCTGTTAACTCCGGAGTTGGTCTTCCTTTAGTGATGACCTCCTGCTTCGACCACAAATCCATAGTTGAAAACAGTTTGAGTTCGGATATGCAACCCTCCATTGTAAAACGAAATGTAAAAACGAAAAACAAAAACAAATGCAAAACGAAACATGTGGACGACTGCTCCTCAGTTGTTTAGTAAATTTGAACTGGAGATCACTTATTCTACAGGGGGGCATGAAGCATCCCGGGATCACTAGCGCCACCTGCCATAAGGCTGGAGAACTATTGTTCGTTGCCTCCGTTGGGACAACACGAACCGACGTGACAGACAGATGACAAAAAACACTAGGTATTATATACATCAACTTAACTACGGAGATTAGTTAATATAGCCACAGTGTTTGAACACTTAAACAGCGACATAGAGACAGACAGCAGTTCAGTCTAACTGCATAGCCTGTCGGCATAGGCAGCCGTGTGATTACGCAATCCTCAGAGGAGAAAAGGCAGGAAGTTCCTTGCTGGGCTCTGGTATGTTGTGCACGTTGTATGAGATTGAATTATGATGAATACAGTACAATATTAATAACAATTAACCATCCAGATGCACTTAAACTTGCCTTTAATATACCGTGATTTCCCATGCATAATGCGCAAAATTTAACTAATTTATTGTCCTAAAATCTGGGGTGCGCATTATGCATGGGTACAACAATTTTTGAAGAAAATCTCCCTCGAAATAAAACTGGAAATCACCTTTCTTCTTGTTTGTTGTCAATCGCGCATCGCATTCAGCCATCCTGCCCAACACACTTAGTCAGTAAAATTTATAATTGACGACACATCGTTTGATGCGATGGTGCAATCCTTGATGGTGTGTTATTGTCAAATATTGTTTGTTTTTTAATCTCCATCGCAGACTGGATATCATACGGAGGCCGCCATGACAGTATGCGCAGAACGGATGCGCAAGACACGTCAGCTATATAAAGAGCGAGAGTTCAGTTCTCTACCTATTAGTTTCAATTCACAGTTTAATTAGCAGTTTCAATCAGCAAATAACAAAATGCGTATTACAGGTAATATTTTATTTCACAACACTTTGCCTTGTTCCTTTCTTCTCTGCTGTTGTTCCCAAAGAGGATCTTTTTTCTGAAAGAATTTTACGTTTACGGACTTAAGTTAGAGTCAAAATTTGGGTGCGTATTATACATGGGTACAGGCTTTTTTCCAGCATCAACATGCCATTTTTAGGGTGCGTATTATGCATGGGGGCGTATTATACATAGAAAATTACGGTAATTCAGTAGACTGAAACGGTATTTTATTTGACTTCATTTTATTTCAAGAAACTTCAGCACTCTCGCTCGTATTTTTAAGTCGTATTTTATTCGACTTCTTTTTATTTCAAGCAACTTCTGCACTATCGCTCGTATATTCTAACGTTATTGTCCTGGAACTTTTCTGACACACATCATTCACTGAACATGATTGAATCACTCAATCAGATGATTGTCATGGAATATAATGAACGTATTTGTCCTCGGAGGTGGAACGAGGGGCAGATGAGGGGGGGGGGGGGGAACAACCGCAAGTTCCATCATGTGTCGACGGCATAAAGCGGCCAAAGTTCTATTTTTAATCAGCAACCCCTTGAAAGCAGCGTGGAGCGGCAGCGCATGCGCAGTCACACGCGGAGCGAGCAGACAGTAGCCGAGCCGAAACGAGCGGCGAGAAGAGCAGAGGGCGGCCGGAAAGCAACCAGGGCACTCAGGCAGGAAGGCACAGCGCACCGCGGAGGCTTTCACGGTACCACGACGACAACGGACAGAAACCGGAACGCAGTAAGTAAGAGCCAGGAATTGCAGCCACCCCTGCTCGCATATTTTCTTCCTCATTTGGAATGATGATGTTTAGCGTGGAGCGATCGGCAGTGCGGAGGTATGTGCGGAGGGAGGAGGCCTTGTCGAAAGCGGCAGTCAAGCCCTTTTTGTCGAGGCTGCGAGACAAAAACATTCCCCCCCGATTGGAATGACAAGCAGACCTCCGCCCTTTTTTGTTGTCTGGCCGGCCTTGGGCGTTTCACACCCCGGATGTTGGTGCAGTCATCCCCCGGTTAACGAGGCCCTGCCGGCGGCTGATCGACGGAGGACAAACGCCCTCCCTCAGCACGATCATCGATATCTAGAGAAAAAAAAAATCTCACTCACTTCATTGCGTATTTTCAGCCAGAAGGAAAAGAAATTGAAGAACTTACTTTTCGTAAATGGCGCTTTACTGTGTTATTCAACGAAGTGTTGCCGTTGGCTTATTACTATGAAACGCATGAGTCGTTACAGTGATCGCAGCTTGCACCAATAACTATATTGTATACAGTGATGCTTATGTTGACGTATTTATGTGTATATATTGGGTAAGTTAAGAATATTCAAACATCTTTTGAAGGGATGGGCGATTATTGACACCAGTTATTTGTATTGACTAATTTTTAGGTATAAGATAAGATAATCCTTTATTATTCCCTCAATGGGGAAACTCCTATGTTAGCAGCAGTACACTTAACATATACACACACACACGCATGCGGGGAAGGGGGTAAAAGATTTAAAAAAGTAGAAGGTATATATAATTAAAAAATATGGACAGTATATACAAAATACACAATACACAATATGCAGTGGAGATAAAAAAAAAATATTAGATAAAAAAATAGTGCAAGGGAAGAAAAGAAAAAGAAACAATTGGTATTGGGTGCTCTTGGAGGCTGCTGATACCAATCCTTCGAGAGATTGGTGGATTAGTCATTTTCAGTCAGTCACTTTTTGTCTCTAAATAATTTGACGGTCATTATTTTCTTGTCCATTTAAAAACGCATTTTGCCACTTGCTGCCGGCTGAATATGACATCACTTGTCCCGAGGGCTCAGGTAAAGTGAGCATTGAGAAGGCTGATGCTGCCAGATGTTTGATCTCACACGCACGCACACGCTTAAGTGTTTGTGTAAGACTCCGAAGGGATTATGCTCACAAACGCACCCCTGCCGCACACGTGCGGATTAGCGACAGAGCCAACGACTCCTCGCCCGTTAAGACGCTCAAGAATCACCACGGTGTTTCCACGACAACAGGATCTCATGCCTGACGAGGTGTTTCATGTGGCACGCTAATGGAAGGACTTTTCAGCAACATGCTTTGTTTTCAGGTCGGGGATGGCAGTGAATGTGTACGCCACGTCTGTCTCCATTGACAACCTGAGCCGCCATGACATGCTGGCGTGGGTCAACGATTCCTTGCAGCTCACCTACACCAAAATCGAACAGCTCTGCTCAGGTAAAACGGGATTGGCGGAGGTACTCACAGCAGAGGTGGCAAACGGTTCCTTTTTTTTTGCAGGGGCGGCGTACTGCCAGTTCATGGACATGTTGTTCCCGGGCTGCATCCTGCTCAAGAAGGTCAAGTTTCAAGCCAAACTGGAGCACGAATTTATACACAACTTCAAAGTTCTCCAAGCGGCCTTCAAACGGATGAGCGTCGACAAGGTCCGACTCGCTTCGTCGACACGCTTCACCTCACGTTCCGCTTTTTGTTTTGAGCTCATCTTTTTGTGCTCCTGTAGATTATTCCGGTGGAAAAGCTGGTCAAGGGCAAGTTTCAGGACAACTTTGAGTTTGTGCAGTGGTTCAAGAAGTTCTTTGACGCCAACTACGACGGCAAGGAATACGACCCGATGCTGGCCAGACAGGGGCAGGATGTGGCCCCCGCCCTCAACCCAGGTGATCACTTTAGCCACAAAGCAAAGAGAACTCCAGGTAACCAGAACCACTTTTTGGGTCCATTGCTGCACGGTCTTTGCTGAGCTTTGCAAGCCGTGAATGGCCGTCAATTTTTATTTTTGCTAATCCCACTCTACGCTGACCGGTACCGCTTCCTTAGGGCGGTCAACCGCTCATCGCAAAGAATGCCAACCAGCTGAATGAACCTCATCTGATCCAAGAATGAAGACGGGAGTCAAATCTTAGAGGGCCACTTTAAGCACTAACAGCACTTGAAACTTGCCTGACTTGAGTGCTTCTTTCTGGCAAATTGCCTCGTTTGACTTTTTGGTTTGCAACTTGAGCTGCTTTCTTTTTGAAATGTTATTTGTCATTGCTGGTCTTCGGGTCTTGTCTGTGATCCCAAATCCATCCAAATACGAAGGTGGCGTCGTATGTGCACAAATACAAAACCTCGACCGTGTTCCACCAGGACCGCAGCGGACGTCTCCGACGGTGCCCAAAAACATGCCGACGCCGCAGAGGGTCCAACACACCACCCCGGCCTTGAGGAAGAACCCCACCCTGTCTCGGAACGGCGGCAGCGACGCGGAGATCACGGAGCTCAATCAGCAGGTCGAACCCGGAGCCGGAGAGCACAGTACTTGGGCATTTCCGTCTGGTCGCTACCATTTTTATTTTGGTCTACCCTTTTGGTGCAGCTGATGGAGTTGAAGTTGACAGTGGACGGCCTTGAGAAGGAGAGAGACTTTTATTTCAGTAAACTACGAGACATCGAGCTCATCTGCCAGGAGCACGAAAGCGAGAGCAACCCGGTGCTCAGCAGGATAATCGACATCCTTTACGCCACAGAGGTACGCCACACTAACATGTGAAAAATGCTCAAATGGCCATTGTTTGGAAATTTTTACGTTTTGAGCAGCTTGTGACATCATCACACACACAGTCACGCAACTACTAAATGGCAAGCAACGTTTTAAAACTTGTGAAATGTAAAATTGTTAAAAGGGTGATATTTGTCCATACATTATTTTGCCATCAAAACCAATCGGTGTTTAGAGCAGTCCAAATGCTCTAAATTGGCGGCCTTTTTTTTGGGGGGGGGGGGGGGGGTAATTGTTATATTTTGATCACTGTGCTCCTTGTATGTTCCAGGAGGGCTTTGCGCCTCCGGAAGATGAAGAACTTGACGAACAAGCCCACCTGAACCAGGATGAATACTGAACCTGCTGCCCTGCCCCGCTCCGCCCCTCCCCCTTCCTTTATCTGATTGATTTTTAACTCTTTGTGCACGCGCTTCCCTACTAAACTCGGTTGCCACCTCACGGAATGGTCGTTCCCCGTCTTCGTCACACGTTATTTTTTTCTTCGCCGTCACACAGCTATGCTGTTCGCCGACGGCGCCGTGTGACTTTGTCGCTGTTCGCTCAGACGAGGGCTCTGTAAATAATGACCGCATTTTGGGTTTTTGCTCGGTGGGGACTTATTTATTTTGCCTCTGGTGTGCGGCCTCGCAGCACTTTTTCAATGACAACAAAACTCAAAAGTTAATTTTGGGTAGCAGTTTCTTATTTATTTAACTTATCATATTTTTTATCAATCTCCTGTAGCAGAAATCTACTGTAAGAGAAAACTTGAGGCCAAGATTTTGGGTTTTCGCTCGAGTTGGTTTGTAGTGTGTAGAGGGGGGGGGGGTATTTGAAGGATGTGATTGAGGCGCCTTGATTGATTACTCCGATTGAGCAGCCACATATCTGAGCATGAGAATGTTATACATTGACTGTGAATGAGTGATATTTTGTAAAACGTGTTTTATGTGGAGATTCTTGTCTGATGTCACGCTGGCAAATGCAACACAATTTTTTTTGCAGCCGGTCATCAAAAGCACGGCCAATCAGAGGCGGCAAAAATGACTATCGAGGTGTCGACCACCCAGCACAAACAGTGACGGCAAAACAGTCGAGTCGGGGTCGTTTTGGCAGTATTCAGACTGCCTACGTTTTGTCTCATTTGTTGGTCGCCCTCTTTTTTGGGGAGGGGGAAACATCGTCAACCTTCTTGAGCATTTCCGCACAAATTTTAACACCTTATTTAAAAAGGTACCTTTTTTCTGAGGGGGGGGGGGCAGAATCTTGCCGAACAATACGAAACAAGTCGTCTGGCTGCCTCCTGTTTGCTATTTTTTTCAGAATCGCTTCAAAAGTGACATTCATCCGCTGCATAAACATGGACGGAACGCTCATCATTTTTGAGTTTTCAATAAAACAATCCGTTGTGAAATTAATCAGTGTGCTGTTTTTGTCACCATTCTTTTGAGGTGCAATACTGTCATCTAGTGTCCAAATAGAGATGACATACCGATTGGATAAAATGTTATGTACCAAATAAAATAACATCAGAGGCCAGTAAAAACTACAAATACGATTACGTTTAATTTTTTTTTAAAAAGAGAGAGAGAGAGAGGGGGGGGGGGGTTAGCACCAAAAAATCGCTTGCAATATTTCAATGTTTTTAAAAGTGAAGACAATTTGCGATTTGGGTATTTTAGCAAGAAATATCAAGTCAATGCACATAATTTGCTTTGGCAGTCCACATAAAATAACAGAGATGGGCCAGTTGGGGCTCAGACACCTGGGATCTAACCAATTCATTATAAAAAATAAGATATTAATTTGATAAATAGGTAAGAGGTAGGGAAGTTTGTTGCTGTGATTTTTGCAAGCTTAAATCTGACGATTTTTTTTTGTCATTTTCCTTCTACTTATGTCTAAAATACACATGAATTTCAGCACAAAAAGTTTACAACAAAAGTAGACCTGGAATGTGCACTTTTTCACTTTTCCGCGCCGTCTTTGCACAGGTCCAGTCTGTACTCAAGGACCAAGAAGTTTGAGAGCTTGGCGACGACGTCGGGCTCCAAAAACTCTCGCACCTTGCGGAAGCCCATGCCCTCGTACAGCTTCTGCGCGTCCGTCTGGACCACCCATGTGACCAGGACCACGGAGGCGAAGCCTTTGTCGCGCGTGAAGTCCACCACTGTCCGGCACAGCTTTTTGGCCATGCCCATGCGGCGATGGCTGCGCCGCACCGACATGCGCTTCAGCTCCAGGCAGTCGGGGTCGCCGTTCCTGGGTCGGCAGGCCACCATGCCCACCACGCGGCCCTCACTTTCGGCCACCCAAAAGCAGGCGTCCCTGGGGGCCATGTAGGTCTCCGCGATGGTGCTGAGGTCTGTGGGACAAGTGTGTCAAGGTCATGTTATTATGATGATCTTTATTTGTGTACCCACCTTGGCCACCGGGGCCAGTATAGTCAGTCCCCACTCAGAATAAGATGCAATAAATATATAATATTGTAATAATATACTTGACGGGCCTCGAGTTTGACACCTGTGCTGCAGCAATCGTCGATATAGGCGTTGAATTTATGCACCAACATTTGGCGGGCGGCGGCCAGCAGCAGCGTGACGGCGAGAACGGGCAGCATGAAGTACTTGGAGCTGGCCAGCAGGGTGCAGAAGGTGCACATCAGCAGCATCTGACTCAGCCGCTGCTTGAGGGTGTGCACGAAGAACGCCGGCACGTGTTCGCTCATGCCCAGCGAGAAGATCTCTCGCACCGTAGAGGCGTCGCCATCGCGGTACTCGCGGATCTCCACGTCGGACATTGCGATGCTCAGCTGCAAAAAAAGGAGGAGGCAAATGAGATGCAGCTACTCCAGAGTTATCAATTATTTAATTGAGTAATAATTCATATTTATATGAGTGTGAAATGTATTTGTTTTATTTTTGGGGCAGTAATAACGATTCATTCTTTTCTTTTTATTGTATTATTTTAATACACATTTTAATTCTTTTCATTAACATTTTGTTGTCTTATTTCGGTCCCCAAGCAAACGTTCACTGTTCTCTATTCCTGGAGGTTAGAGACAGAGTGCGTCCACAAATCCATCCATCCATTTTCTGTACCGCTGTATCCCCACGGGGGTCGCGGGCTTGCTGGAGCCTATCCCAGCTGTCATCGGGCAGTAGGCGGGGGACACAAATCCATCTAGCAAAAATGTGGCAAGACATTTTGTTTATGCTTTCAAATATTAAGTTTCTCAAAACAAATGATGTAACAATGACTTGATTTGGGAAAAAAATATGCAATGGAAATGCACAAACAGCAAAGCCTAACCAGAACCTTTGCTAACAACCCAGACTAAATTTAGCTTCTCCCTGACATACAAAGATTGTCTCTCAGACAACATTAAAAAAGAAAAACGTTCAAAGCTTGTTTGGTTGGTATTAAGTAGGGTGTACAGACGTCCTCTTTTTCCCGGACATGTCCGTCTTTTGAGCCCTAAAAAAATGTCCGGGGGGAATTTGCTGTTTTAAACATATCGTCCAATCTTACAGGCACAAACCAAAGACGCTGTTTTCTTAATTTCCACAACAGGATTGCTGACTCGTGCAAGTACAAACAATCCTATGACCTCAGGGCAAAAATCACGTGAAGAACAAATTCCATTGTTAGATAAACAGATTTAATGTCCTGCATGATATGCCAACTTGCAATCGCCGTTTTCCACGAAACCAATTACGTTTGTGATGAAATTGCTCGCAAAACTGCTTTAGGATTAAATTAAGCGTTTCCGGCAAGATCGTTAGCTAGCTAGCATAAATGCTAGGTAAACACATCAAACGTGCCCCCACATTATCGCATTGCGGAGAGGACGAGAAAAAGAAGAGAAAGAAACCCGTCATACCTGTGCGTGGACGAGAAATGTGTGAAATATTCAGCAGAAACACAACTACAACTGTTAGGATACGTGTTCTAGTTCTTGATCTGACTCCAAATTTACGACCAACACTTAACTACTTTAGCTATGTCCTGTCTACTCCACACACTTGCGCACCTAACAATTTTGCAAGTTCGTTCTGTCAAAGAGAAGACCAGTTGATCAATCAGACCGAATTTACCAATTGTTTATTCCTGACAAAGCAAGCTAATGGTCCTAGGTCCCTCACACCAAAGCTCGTGTTCTTGTGACCATCAAGAGACAATGCATTCATCCGGGTTGCCCAGTTTTATAAAAACACAATATGAATATTCAAACGTGCACAACATTGTGCGATGATTGGTCGGTGGCCGTCTCCTCCCCACTGGGTGTTATCGCCGGGTGCAGTTGTCTGGCGTTGGGCTTGTGTGCGAAGTGGAACCATTATGACGGGGTGTTGTTCTTGTTTCTCACAGATCAGGAATATTTTCGTGCAGCTGCACGTCCCCCCTGTACCCTTCGGGCCGATGACATATCCTGTTGCAGAACACTTCGAAGAAAACAACTCTGTGCGGTTGCCTGCACATTCCTTTGCCACTTATCATGTGATTATTTGTAAGTCTAACGTAGCTTCAATAAACGATATGTTTGCAAACTGCCAAAAGCACATTTCCCTTTATTCCCTCTCATGACCTCATTTATGAGGTCATCACCCGTTACTCTAGCAAGCAGTGACCAGCACGTTGTCAGTCCTTTCTTCCCCCGCCGGCTCATTTTGAGCCACCAGGGTATATTGGCCATTCGGTGGCAACGGGCCAACGTTTTTTTCGATCAACCTGACAGTGAGTGATCTAATACATGGAATACAACAACAGCCGCATAAAATCATTATTGCAGTGAAAATAGCAACAGCAACAAGCACAGACAGGATGAGGCCTTTCCAGCTTCCGAACGTCTTCATCCAGTCAGACCAGATATCGGTGTGTACACCGGAATGGTCTTTCATCTTTTTGTTTAGGGTGCGCAGTCCCTCCAATGCCCTAGTCAGCCGCCCCCCAGGCGCGGTATTGTTCGGAATGAAAGTGCAGCAAGATTCGCCGAACATGCCGCACACGCCAACAGCATGTCTAATGCGATACGGTTCTGAAATGCCATGAGCGAAGTGGCCGCTAATTGCTCATGGACCGCCGCAAATGATTCAGTGGTATAATTTCCCAATCTCTGTACATTATAGTGGACATAGTTGATCCGGTCCACATTCTTGTTCGGGCTGACCCATATTAAAATGCTTTCGAATCCCGAGGATACCTGATTGGCGAGTTTGTACTTATTTGGAACAGCCCTAGGCACCCCGATGGCGTCTATGTATGTTGGGTCGTTTTCGCTCAGCCACGGTGACGTTAGGTCGCGCCGTGCCCGTCGCAACAGCCCCGTCAACGGGAGCTCCATGTTCCAGTTGATGCTCTGAAAATCAATGGGGACCACTAACACAGGCATAATCAGGGAGACAAGCGCACACCCCCCCGAGGCGTTTGCCGGGAGGCGGTCGTACAATTTGTTATCACCACACCACAACCACACATCGGCACGGGATTTGTGGTGTTTAGGCTCAGGTTCACCTGACACCATGTTTGGTCAATTTGGCCGATGCTTGTCCCTGTTCCATTGAGGACCAAACATGACAAATTTTGCTTCGTGACTTGACTATCAAAAATGGGTTTGCATTTTTCCTTCCCTACGACTGGGAACACATCATCATACATGCCACAATTACCTGTGGCCTGGGACCTTGACAACACCTGTAAAACACACTCTGGGTCAATAGCCGCTGGTACGATTTTCAGGACCAGCCGCGCGCGCAGACAGACCAAACAATCCTCTTGAGTTGAGTTGGCAGCCTGTTCTGCCATGAGAAGCCAATTGTTGTTAATTGCTGACACTCCCGTTGTTACCCTAAACCATTCATCTACGTCCTCCGGGCTCGGCAGGATCCGCACCCCCACCCTGGTGCGGGATTTTTCCCCTAGGGTCAATAAGGTACGGACATTCTCCGCCCTACCTGTGGAGTTATATGCTACAAAAGCGGTAGTATTGGGACACAAATAAAAATCCATGCAGGGATCTTTTCCCACCTTATATACACACAGATGGAATGTATAACGACCTGGCGCCCAATTAAACCCGGCTCCCTGACTTATCGTGTGGGGCAACGGCGACCGGGACTGATCGATTTTTAACATCAAAGCCTTGCTCCCTGGCTGCCCTACTACCTGTACCACAGGGATCCTATCCTTCCACTCTCTGGCTTTCTCCCCGAACCCATAACTGGCCTCATCCCACGTCTGACCTATCACATGTGACACCGAGCCCCAAGTGGGGGCCCTCTCATAGCCTCGCACATCTAGATACCACGCATACGAGAGCCATTCAGTGGCCGCCCCGATGAATGCCGTGCTTAAATCTAACATGAGAATCGTCTCGTTTACCCCTGGGCTGTAACAGAAGTACAACCTGGCTATGCGTTGCTGCCCCTGGCCACACGGGTCGTTCAACTGACGCATCCCTTTTACCAACTCAGATGTCTGTCGTTTCCTTACTTGATGCTGCCCTTGGCTCTCCCCTCTATGTTTCATCTCGCCCCCTGTCTTACACCACGTCCCATTGCAGTACCAAACCGGTTCTACCAACGGTGGTGGGGCACGTTGCCTCGCCACCACCCTTTCTTTAGCTACTTCTTCGCTAATTGCCCGGGTATTATCGTTGTTTTCAACCCCCCTCCGTTCTGCTCCTCCTACTCCTCCTAACCTCCCCCTCTTGGCCGGGTCCGTGACACGGCCAAACAGGGACACCTTCATCCCGACGGAACAAACTCTGGGGCCGGACGGAGTTGCGAGTAGTGATACCACCTGCGCCCTTTGAAGTCGAGCTGGGCCGCGTGAGACGTCCTGGCCAAGACACGTAAGGGGCCCTTCCACCGGGGGTCCGTCCACTTCCTGGAGATGACCCTGACGTACACGTACGGCGTGAGCTGCTTTTCCACTGGCACACTTTCCTCCGCCGCAGCGGATTTCTCCCCAATCTGTGTAGAAACACTGGATACCAGAGCAGACAAATAGGACCAGTATGCTGTGTGAGACAAATTGGGTACCGGAACGTCCTCCGGTTGGACGAGTGTCGTTGCCGGTCCCGACATGAGACGACCCGTCATTAATTCAAACGGTGCGAATCCAGTATGTTTGTTAACGGTTTGTCGCACCGACAACAATGCAAGCGGAAGTGCTTGTAGCCAGCTCATTGTCGTTTGAGCCATGATTTTGGCCAGTTTCTCCTTCAACGTCCGATTCATCCGTTCCACCTTGCCCAGGCTCTGAGGATGGTACACACAGCCGAATCGGTGCTTCAACCCCAAAATTGATTCCACCTTGGCCAAGGCTTTGTTGTTAAAGTGAGTGCCATTGTCAGATCGGATCAGGGCCGGGAAACCATGTGTCGGGATGTAATGGGTGATCAAAGCCTTGATCACAGCAGCAGAATCTTCCTTCGAGCACGGATATGCCTCCGGCCAGCCCGAGTATGCGTCAACCATCACAAGCAGAAAGCGTTTCCCATTCACACTCGAAATCATGTCGGTAAAATCAACGACCATCTCTGCCCCCGGCCACGGGGCCGGCTGGAACAGACCGGGTTTGGGCTTCAACGTGGGGCGTGCATTGAACGTCTGGCAAAATTCACAATCCGCAACGAATTTCCAGACTAGGTCTGAGAGTTTAGGATGCCACCAACTCCGGAGATGGATCATCATGGCATGGGGACCCACATGGGAAGGTGTGTGTGCTTCATCACCTTAAGAGGCTGGAGAGAACTATCCCTCCACCCGACCGCAGCCGCGGCCGCATGGAGGGAGCCCTGTTTGTCTCTCCAACAGCAGCCATCTGTGAACACCACCCGACCGTGCCCGAGTGGAGTGGAGTAGAGGTCAGGTCGAACTTTCGCCACTGTCTGGACCTTTGATGCACACTCATGGGGACCCATCATCAATTGATCGGCCATGTTCACTCCGGAATGGACGTAGTTGACATTTGGAGCAGTCAGTATTTTCAACAACCGTGTTTGTCGCAGCGGAGTCAACGTGAATGCGGCTGATGCAACAAACGAGGACACCGCATGATCAGTTAACACATTGCTCAATGTTGTCCAAGGGGACGCTGCAGTACATTAGCACTGCACGTCCATGCTGCATTTTCTGGTACAGAGTTCCATTCACAACTTTTCCTGAAATGGAGACATCAAAATGGAAGGGCAGGGTGTAGTCAAGAGTGGCCAAAGTCGCAGCAGAGGCCAGCTCCTGTACCAGTGACACGAAGACCTCGCCAGCCTCCGGTGTCCAAACCAGGCAAGCCTTGAGGTTCCTGGCCCCCTGTTCGCGGATCAGGGCTCGGAGGACACCGGTTTTGTCGGCAAAGCAGGGGATGTAGTGTCTGCTGTAGCCACACAACCCCAGGAACGATAGCATCTCCTGGACGGTGGCGGGCCGCGGATGCCGGAGAATGGAGTTTCTGTATTCGGCGACATGGCGAGGCCACTAGGGGTCAGCACTCGACCCAGGAAAGTGACCTGTTGGCAACAGCATTGCAGTTTCTTTCGGGACACCTTGAACCCTTTCTCCCCTAACCACAACAACACTCTCCTTTTTTCCCTCTAGACATGCCTTCTCATCTTTTGCTGCAATCAGCAAATCATCGACATACTGCAGCAGCACCGTGCCGTCCAGCCTTTGACATGGTTCGAGGAGTTCCTTGAGGACCTGTTTGAACAATCCTGGCGAGTTTTTGAATCCCTGCGGCATGCGAGTGTATTGCAGTTTCATCCCATTGTAGGTGAATGCGAACACATGCCGCACTGAGGGGGAAAGCGGGAGGCAGAAGAAGGCAATGGCCAAGTCAATCACGGTGAACCACTGGTAGGCAGGGTTCAATGATGCTAGGATCCGGTGCGGGTCCGGCACAGGAAGAACAGGAGTGATGGTGACACCATTTACTGCTCTCAGGTCATGTGCCAAGCGCCATGTTTTCCCATCTGCTTTCCGGACTGGCCTCAACGGGGTGTTCCATTCGGAACACGACACTTCCAACACCCCTGCGTCCCAGAGGCCGCACAGAGTGTCTTCCATGCCTTGGTCCGCCTCTTTCGGCCAACGATATTGAGGCCGCTTGATAGGGTGCGTCTCATCCATTTGGAGATCAATAGGGCCACCGAGTGACAAAACCCGACATCAAAGGGACCCTGGGACCACAGTGTGTCGGGCAAGGCCGCCAGCATTATCTCAGCGTCCTCATGATCAGTCAATTCCCTGCCATGTGTGCGGGACACCAACATGATCTCCAGCAGTCCGTTGTCTGCCATAGGTTGTTTAATTTGGTAAGCGTTCTGAGACTCGGACCAGTACAAATTAGGAATGTGGGTTTTCCGCCAGTCGGTCTGTCGCAACAATCACTTGACCATTGAGCCCAATTGTCTAGCCTCGAGCCAGCGAAATGTGTGGTGCCCCTTTTTCTGTCATTTTGAACCACTGCATTTGTTCAGGTGTCAATTCAGTTGCTGCTGCGACTCCCTCTTTGCCAATTAAAATGCATAATGAAGTTAAATCCCACATTCAATTTCCTCAAACAAATCCCGATATACATCATCACCTTTTCGATCATAATATAGAGTGCAATGTAAAGGATCAACGGGTGGGTGGTATGGCGCCAGTAAGCAGATCCAAGGTTTCCACAGCTGGTAAGTCGAGAACACACCGCCACCAGCAGGGGTCTCTGGCTCCAGCCGGGCCCAATAAAAAAAAAATTAATCGCAAAATATGAGTCCGGTGTGCGTGTGTCAGAGTTGGCGCGGGAGTTTTGCATGGCAAAATCGATAATGAGCTCGATCATGAAAAACAAAGACGCTCTTAAAGGAAGTGATGTTGCGAGAGGGGCGACTGTGCTTACCAAACAATGAAATTTTTGAAATTAAGAAAATGTTTTTGCTGTTTTCTTTCACATGATCTTTGAAATGTTCTTTCATTGGTAAAAATAAAAAAAGTTTTGATGTGCTTTTTTTTCCCCTCACAATTTAAAAAAACACACAAGCGAGTTGCTACAGATACGGCAATACATTCCCCAGCCTAGCCTACTCTATTAATTCAGTTTATTATTTATATTATTTATTTATACATTACCTACTCACTTATTTATGCAGTTTATGGTGTAAAATAATGAAAAAATGCTTTAAAAAAAGTATTTAGTTTTGCTTGGAACGGATTAGATTTTTTTCATTATTTGTAATGGGAAAACATGATTCGGAATTCAAACGATTCACTTCTCGAACAGCCTTCTGGAACGGATTGTGGTCGAAAACCGAGGCTCCACTGTATATATATACAGTATATACATATATATACAGTATATACATATATATATACTATATACATATGTACAAACGTAAAACGTGTTTTATGTGGAGATTCTGTCTGATGTCACGCTGGCAAATGCAACACAATTTTTTTTGCAGCCGGTCATCAAAAGCACGGCCAATCAGAGGCGGCAAAAATGACTATCGAGGTGTCGACCACCCAGCACAAACGGTGACGGCAAAACAGTCGTACGTTTTGTCTCATTTGTTGGTCGTCCTCTTTTTTGGGGAGGGGGAAACATCGTCAACCTTCTTGAGCATTTAAAAAGGTACCTTTTTTCTGAGGGGGGGGGGCATAATCTTGCCGAACAATACGAAACAAGTCGTCTGGCTGCCTCCTGTTTGCTACTTTTTTCAGAATCGCTTCAAAAGTGACATTCATCCGCTGCATAATTATAGACGTTCCGTCATTTTTGAGTTTTCAATAAAACAATCCGTTGTGAAATTAATCAGTGTGCTGTTTTTGTCACCATTCTTTTGAGGTGCAATACTGTCATCTAGTGTCCAAATAGAGATGACATACCGATGGGATAAAATGTTAAGTACCAAATAAAATAACATCAGAGGCCAGTAAAAACTTTGTTCAAATACGATTACGTTTAATTTAAAAAAAAAAAAAAAAAAAGAGGGGGGGGGGGGGGGTTAGAATAAAAAAATCGCTTGCAATATTTCAGTGTTTTTAAAAGTGAAGACAATTTGCGATTAGGGTATTTTAGCAAGGAATATCAAGTCAATGCACATAATTTGCTTTGGCAGTCCACATAAAATAACAGAGATGGGCCAGTTGGGGCTCAGACACCTGGGATCTAACCAATTCATTAGAAAAAATAATATATTAATTTGGTAAATAGGTAAGAGGTAGGGAAGTTTGTTGCTGTGATTTTTGCAAGCTTAAATCTGACGATTTTTTTTTTCATTTTCCTTCTACTTATGTCTAAAATACACTCGTGAATTTCAGCACAAAATTTTACAACAAAAGTAGACCTGGAATGTGCACTTTTTCACTTTTCCGCGTCGTCTTTGCACAGGTCCAGTCTGTACTCAAGGAGCAAGAAGTTTGAGAGCTTGGTGACGACGTCGGGCTCCAAAAACTCTCGCACCTTGCGGAAGCCCATGCCCTCGTACAGCTTCTGCGCGTCCGTCTGGACCACCGATGTGATCAGGACCACGGAGGCGAAGCCTCTGTCGCGCGTGAAGTCCACCACTGTCCGGCACAGCTTTTTGGCCATGCCCATGCGGCGATGGCTGCGCCGCACCGACATGCGCTTCAGCTCCAGGCAGTCGGGGTCGCCGTTCCTGGGCAGGCAGGCCACCATGCCCACCACGCGGCCCTCACTTTCGGCCACCCAAAAGCAGGCGTCCCTGGGGGCCATGTAGGTCTCGCCGATGGTTCTGAGGTCTGTGGGACAAGTGTGTCAAGGTCATGTTATTATGATGATCTTTATTTGTGTACCCACCTTGGCCACCGGGGGCAGTATAGTCAGTCCCCACTCAGAATAAGATGCAATAAATATATAATATTGTAATAATATACTAGGCGGGCCTCGAGTTTGACACCTGTGCTGCAGCAATTGTCGATATAGGCGTTGAACTTATGCACCAGCATTTGGCGGGCGGCGGCCAGCAGCAGCGTGACGGCGAGAACGGGCAGCATGAAGGACTTGGAGCTAGCCAGCAGGGTGCAGAAGGTGCACATCAGCAGCATCTGACTCAGCGGCTGCTTGAGGATGTGCACGAAGGACGCCGGCACAAGTTCGCTCATGCCCAGCGAGAAGATCTCTCGCACCGTAGAGACGTCGCCATCGCGGTACTCGCGGATCTCCACGTCGGACATTGCGATGCTCAGCTGCAAAAAAAGGAGGAGGCAAATGAGATGCAGCTATTCCAGAGTTATCAATTATTTAATTGAGTAATAATTCATATTTATATGAGTGTGAAATGTATTTGTTTTATTTTTGGGGCAGTAATAACGATTCATTCTTTTCTTTTTATTGTATTATTTTAATACACATTTTAATTCTTTTCATTAACATTTTGTTGTCTTATTTCGGTCCCCAAGCAAACGTTCACTGTTCTCTATTCCTGGAGGTTAGAGACAGAGTGCGTCCACAAATCCATCTAGCAAAAATGTGGCAAGAAATTTTGTTTATGCTTTCAAATATTAAGTTTCTCAAAACAAATGATGTAACAATGACTTGATTTGGGAAAGAAATATGCAATGGAAATGCACAAACAAAGCCTAACCAGAACCTTTGCTAACAACCCAGACTAAATTTAGCTTCTCCCTGACATACAAAGATTGTCTCTCAGACAACATTAAAAAAGAAAAACGTTCAAAGCTTGTTTGGTATTAAGTAGGGTGTACAGACGTCCTCTTTTACCCGGACACGTCCGTCTTTTGAGCCCTAAAAAAATGTCCGGGGGGAATTTGCTGTTTTAAGCATATCGTCCAATCTTACAGGCACAAACCAAAGACGCTGTTTTCTTACTTTCCACAACAGGCTTGCTGACTCGTGCCAGTACAAACAATCCTATGACCTCAGGGCAAAAATCACGTGAAGAACAGATTCCATTGTTAGATAAACAGACAACATTTAATGTCCTGCATGATATGCCAACTTGCAATCGCCGTTTTCCACGAAACCAATTACGTTTGTGATGAAATTGCTCGCAAAACTGCTTTAGGATTAAATTAAGCGTTTCCGGCAAGATCGTTAGCTAGCTAGCTAGCATAAATGCTAGGTAAACACAACAAACGTGCCCCCACATTATCGCATTGCGGAGAGGACGAGAAAACAAAGAGAAAGAAACCCGTCATACCTGTGCGTGGACACGAAATGTGTGAAATATTCAGCAGAAACACAACTACAACCCTAAATCTGAATGCGCAATGAAAGTCGCACCCATTGCTCTCTAAACTAAAACCTTGAGGCATTCCGGGTATAGGATAAAAATGGGAAAAACAAAACTCCGAGTTATTTCTACAACGATACAACCGGCAGTCATATTTATTTTGTATAATAATTTTAAGCACTACATTTTTCACTTGATTCAATATTTTTGATCATTTATTTAACTGGTGTACGTTTTTTACGTTTTTGAATAATTAATGATTGCATTGTTTAACTTATTTTGAAGGGTTACATTTGCATATATTATACTATTTCGATGTTTTTCCATTAGTTACACATAATGAATTTATTGTATTAACACCTATTAGCTAACAAAAATATTTATTCACACAGAAACAAAGGGCAACATTTTTAGTCCATTTCAAATTTATAAAAATTAAGACAAAATTAACTAATTATGTCTCTATTTCATTTTCAGCAGCAATATGTTCATTCGTCCAGAAACAAAAGGACATCAATGTCCACAGTGAAACATTTGTTAACATTTCTACTTGAAATAAGTTAACCAAATTTCAAATTTCATAAAAACACTTTAAATGTCAGAATGTAGAGAAATCAAAAAGGTAAACATTTTAAAGCGCCATTACACAAATCATGACATGTATTTACAGTATTCAAAATAGACATTAGGTTTTATCATTTATATTTCTTTCCATCAAAGTCCGATTCTCACATTTTCGTTCAGTGTAATCGGAATAAACCTGAGCAAAGCTATATAAACCCTCTGAAACCTAAATTAGAAATCTGCGTCATTTAAACAACGTTCCTAAAATTAAGTTTGATTTTACAACAAAGTCAAGACAAAAAAACACACACAAAAACTGGGGTGAAAAATAAAAAGCATATCATCCAGCACCAACCACAATGTCTTTTAAGGAGGAAAAAACAACGAATGGCTGTCTCTAAGACAAATCAGAGGAGATTTCATGAATAAAAATAATTTCCTATTGTGTGTGAAGTTCATTTGATTTTGTTTGCACAAAACGTTTTGAAATCCTTCCGGCCGTCATCCCAGGTTGATGTCTCGGGCAAAAATGGTGATGAGCAGGATGATGGTGAAGCCACTGAGCAGCCCGGCGTTCTGGATCAGGAAGAAGACCACCTTGGAGGAGGTGTTCTTCTGTTCCCGGGCGATGGCGTCCATCTCGGGAAACTAAGCCGTAGAAAGTCTTGCGTTATTATTCGAGGCAAAAATATGCAGCCAAATACTCAGATTGGACCCAGATTGAGTTGTTTTGACCCAACTGTTCTTCAACTGTAGGGTCAGGGCATTACATAGGGTTCAAGTTATCACAATAGTGTCGGAGGCGGAGCTAAAAATTTTGATAAAGTCAAGTGATAGCCCTTCTGTGTTTTTTCTTTCTTTTTTTTTTTTTTTTTTTTTTTTTTTTAAAACAGTGTCTTTGATAAGATGCACTCATTGTACCATGTCGGCCAGCGCGATGTAGAGGAACATGCCGCCGGCGATAGCGAAGATGGCGTTGGGGGCGAAGTTGGTGCCCAGCAGGATACCAAAGACCAGGCCCATGTAGCACGCCAGCGCTGACAGCAGGTTGAAGAAGATGGCCTGGGGCACGCTCATGCCCGAGTTCAGCAGGATCACAAAATCGCCTGGACAGCGGCAGCCACATTATCATCATCGTGTCACACTTGATGCATTTTTACAAGCTGCCACTAGATGTCAGTCAAAGATCAAGTGTTGAAAACTACTTTTAAATTCTGATTTTGTTGCCATGAATGGGAAACAAAAAAATGACACATTTGTTTTCATGAGTACCAAGCTCGTGGGGGAACTCCTCGCAGACGATGGCGGTGGACGTGCTGAAGCCGGCCAGCGTGGAGACGGTGAAGGAGGCGCCGATGGCCAGGCCGTCGATGAAGTTGTGCACCGCGTCGCTCAGCGTGATCATCCATGCCACCGTCTTGACCTTGGACAGACGCTGGCTGCTCAGGCAGCAGCACGCCCGGCTCGGCGCCTGAAAGTCATGCAACAGGTAAAGAGAAAAAAATTGCAGTTCTTTCTATTAGATTGACTTTTCTTTTTTTTAAAAAAAAAAAGCTTATTCTGTTATTTCAATCATTTAATAATTTGTTTTGTTTTAATTGGCTGTGTTGTTATTATGAGGATTATATGTGTATTAGTTTTATAGTAACTATTTTGAGAGTCTAAACGCCTATTTATGATTTTATGTTGTTAATATTTTAAAAATATACCATTAATGTATTGTGTCCGTAATCTATTACGTATTTTTTGAACAGCAATTACTCTTCGACAAGTTGAAGTTTGGCTCTCAAGAAATTTCCAGCCCGAACTTAAGCAAACGAGTGTTTGAGGAAAAGCGCCGTTGAGGAATGTTGATGTCAAGGTGAGAACGGACACCCATCGGCAGCCTTGGCCACCTCACAATGGCAAATGTGTGCCCGCTGGCACAAGGCGTCGTTTGTGCTCTGGCCGGACAATTCTGCCTTTGACCAGGAGGGGGAAGGACCTCCTTCGTCCTTCCGCTTTGTTTGCTTCGCTCTTGTTTGCTGGCTGGTTAAACGTTAACCTCAACCGCATCACAAATCTTGCTCTTTTTTTGACTATGTGACTTGAACGCAGTCCAACGTGTGGTCGGCGGCGAGCGCGTCCGAGATAACGACGGCGATGAACACATCCAGTAAATAATGATGACTAACTGTATAGTTGATAAGATCAAAAGCACTCATTAGGTGATTAGGTGGCGGACAAAGTGCACAGCTTCACCACATCACTCACAGTGCAGATTGTCGTGGTCACATGTTGTGACATTAAAACTAGGACGCGATTAAAAGTGTGTCAAACAGCACCCAAGAATGTTGCACTTTATACAACTAGAATGTAATAAATTAAAAGTTGCATCAAGATTTCATGTCGTAATCCAATTCATTGTATCTTCTGGTGTGCC